>NW_027555625.1:42409301-43774301 GCF_003287225.1 Phascolarctos cinereus
GTTAAGTGACTTGCCCAGGGTCCCACGGCTAGTGTCTGGGGCTGGATTTGATTTCACAGAGATGAGTCTTCCCGACTCCAGCCCAGCGCGCTATCAGTTTGTCGCCTAGCTAGCAAATAGCTTCTGTCCTGTGCTGGTTGGGGAATATCTAATTCTGAGAGCGCCTCCTTTTCTTCAAGAAAACCCTCACACCCAATTCCATTGAAGATTTCCTTGACCAAGGATAAGTGGATCAATGCCCACTTGAAGGGATAAGAAGGGGGATCCATACTTTCAGATAGTCCAATTGGGCTGATTTTTTCCCTATGAGAGAAGGCAATGATATAAAGAGACAGAAAGAAGCGGGGCTACAGGACAGAGTACAGCTCAGACCCCAGGCCATTCAGAGGGTGAAACACGGGAACCAAATTTTGAAATGAGATCATCCCAAGGCCAAACTTTTCCTTCCCTCTCTTCCTCCCAGGTCCTCAGCTTTGTACCTTGGTGGCTGGCTCTCATCTTTCAGCATTCTGCATTTTGCAGTTGGATCATTATTCTTTTTTCATTCAAGACAAAGAGGTAAAGAGACTTGGGTTTTTTGAAATTCCAAAGGGGTGCTGAAGCTTGGCTAAAATTAGAGAGACTCGGTGCTCCGAGCAGGCGGCATTCATGTTCTCTGAGAGCACAAACCTTTTTGTGCTGCTGAGCAGCCTATTTCATGTTTTTGGCTGATAGAAACTGCAAAGGGGAAAGACTCAGGAGGGGCGGGGATCTTAGGAGGTTATTATCCTGGGACATCTGCTTTTCAGCTATTGTGGAGCTCAGGAGGGCTGAAGCCAGAGATGGATTCCAAATCATTTCAGCCTCAGAGAGAAGGACGATGATCACACATACTTGGCCTCTTTTCAACTCCATTTTAATCTGTCTTGTGCTCTGCTCCAATTAATCTCTCTCTGGTTCTACATAGGAGGGGAAACTGAGGACTCTTCACTGCATGCCCTCCCTCTCAGGTTGCCTTTCATTCGTTGTTGAGTGGTTTCAGTCGTGTCTGACTCTTTGTGACCCCATTGGGGGTTTTCTTGGCAAAGACACTGTCATTTCCTTCTCTAGCTGGAAGTTGAGGCAGGCAGGGTTAAGTGACTTGCCCAGGGTCACACAGCTAGTAGGCTGGATTTGAACTCACTAAAATGAGTCTGCCTGACTCCACTTCGCCAGCTACCTGTATTTCATTTCGCTTAGCCTTTCGTTTACTCTGTATGTATCTTGTCTCCGCTGTTAGAATGTATCCAACCGTCCCTGAAGGCAGGGACCACTTTAGCTTTTCTTTATACCCTAGAACTTAGCACAGTGCCTGGCCCCTAGTAAGCACTTAATAAAAGCTTGTTGACTGGCTAACAAGCTCATAATGAAAAGAAGGGTCTAGGTGTGAAAAAAAAAAGTGATGTTAGATCAGTTCAAGAAGTAATTAGGGTATCTAGATGTGGGCCACCCTGAGATGTTCCAGTTTGCTAGTCAGGTGAATAACCAAGAATAGAACCCTAATCTATGTGTCAACCATTGGGTTTCCTTGAAGGAAAAGCCACCTAAAAATGTTTTTAGTGCCGTATTAGACACAGAAAACTACTGATGTCTTGGATTCGCTCCGAGCTGGCTTTGCCAATTGATAACACTCGCATTTGAATATGAATGCCAACATGTGCCAGGGAATGTTGGGATTTTAAAAATGTGTTCTCCACCCCGAGAAACTGTTAGTTCTCAGCCAGTGTGTATTGCATATGGGGATTTCATTGAAGGGTTTTTGTTTCTTGAGTTCAATTTCTAGTCATTTTTGGCAATGAATTTTCGTGGTAGGACTATTAAATGGAGATTGATTTGAAACATATTAAAACAGCAGCATGAATCCCATTTAAAAAACCCTGTCTGTTTGCCAGAGTAGAGAGGGAGTGTATGTAGTGGGTATGGTTTGAATTTGGCTTTGAGACTGGTCAAGTGAAGAACAGGGCTATGGGAAGCAGGTTGGTAAATCATTACCCATGTGTTTGAGTCATGGCCGGTTCTGTAATATTTTTTATAGGAATACAGAGGACATTATAAGATCATTAAATTCTGAGGTCATTTTCTAACATAAAAAGAATGGAAACCTTTTGTACCTAAGTGTCTAACAATATGCATTTGTAAGAAGGAAAGCTGAGGTGTAGAAGGAAGAAATGATTTCTCTAGTCACAAAATGAATATCTGAAGTGGAATTAAGACTAGAATCCAGGATACTTCCCTTTTCCTGGGCCTCAGTTTTTTTTTAATCTTTAGTAAAAAATACATTGGCCCCTTTCCCTTCCTTTACTCAGGGGTTATAGGGGAACAGGATGCCTACAAAGTATTTTGAGCTTCTTGAAGAAAGCTGTTGGATCTGCCCAACCAGTCATTAGTATGTTGAGCTGTGGGCCAACCTTGGGGCCTCCCCAGGACTAGAGGAAACTCAAGAGATCAGTTTCCTGACTTGCCCTGTTCTCCCTGGAGCATGACTCTGGGCTGTTTTTCCAAATGAATGGCAACCTCAGAAAGAGTCACGCCTGGCCTTGGATTCTGGAAGGGACAGTTCTGTCTACGGGAGGAAGAAGATTGGGCGTGGACTATACTGGAAGGTCAAGTGCTCACCTCCATGAACTCGGCGCTGGAGCCCACGTGTTGCCTGAAGCACAGCAGAAAGTTTTCCTCTGTAGGCAGGATCTGGGCCAACTGAAGGGGACAGAGAAGAGGCTGGTGAGGATCTCTTCTCAGTCCTGACCTACCTGACCGCTCTGAGGTCAGTCATCAGCCTTGTCAAGGTGGCACCTCCTTTTGCTTACTGCCTTCAAAGCATGAAGGGTAGATGTGCCCCTCTGCCACTCCCAACCCTCTACAAGTCCTGCATGTGAAGCATATGCTGCAAGGAATACCAGGGGAGAGTAGTAGCTCTTTAAAATACAATTAATCCTCCTAGAGAAGGGCTGTAATTCAGTTAGAAAGACAGAACAGCTTATGAACGAACACTTTATTGAAAATTGGCCTCTTCATTCTTAGAGCTAGGAAGGACTTCAGAGGTCTTATGGATGAAAAAACTTAGACCAGAAATGTTAAGTTCTTGGCCCAAGTTTACGTGGTGGTGCACAGCAGAGCCAGGAGTGAGGCCCAGGTTTTCTAATGCCAAACCTGCATTATTAGCAAGAAAGAGATCCTAGATGGGTGTCTGGGACATGGGGCAGGAGGTAGGGAGAAGCCCACCAGAACAGGCAGGGGAAGAGAGAACTACATCATAATAGCCAGCATTTATATTAGTGCTTTAAGGTTTCCAAGGTGCCATACATATTATCTCATTTGATCTTAACTTTGGCTCAATTTCTCAACTTTAGTATCTTATCTAAGGGTGACTCTGACTCCTGCCATTCAAAAATCAATCCATATATGCAATCTTTGGCACTCACAGTGCTGGCAATCTTGTGCCTCAGTGTGCCCAGTGACATCATTATGACTGGGGCTCCTTCTGTGCTGTATATGGGGGACAAAAGAGAGAGACAGATTCTGCTAATGGAGTGTGCCTGTACTGGGCAGGATCTGCCCGGAGGAGGGGCAGCCTCCTCCAAAGAAGATGGAGCAGATCTCCACGATGTTAGCTGTGCAAAGGGACACACTGAGCGTGTTTGGTCATTGCTGTTCTCTCACTTCCCAGGAGAGTAAAATAACTGGAGGAATAATAATAACTTATGTTTATATAACACTTTAAGGTTTTCAAAATACTTTACCTATGTTATCTTACTTAACCCTCATATCTACCCCGTACTGTTCTTATTTTATGGAAGAAGTGATTTGCACAGGGTCCACATAGCTAATAAATGGCAGAGCTGGGATTTGGACCCTAGGTTCAGTCATTTCAGTTGTGTCCAACTCTTTACGACCCTGTTTAGGGTTTTCATGATAAAGATCCTGGAGTGGTTTGCCATTTCTTTGTCCAGCTCATTTTACAGATGAGAAAACTGAGGCAAGCAGAATTAAGTGACTTGCCCAGGGTCACACAGTTAGAGAGTATCTGAGGCCAGATTTGAACTCAGGAAGATGAGTCTTCCTGACTCTAGGCCCAATACTCTATCTACTTCATCACCAGTGGTTTTCTTACTTCAACTCTATGCCATTTTTCAGGAAGCAAGTAGGAATTCTCCAGTGCCCTTTGGGTTTGTCCCCTCCTGTGCTCTAACTTAAACCCCAGTCTTCCCAGGCAGCCCCAAATCCCAAACCCATGGGGATTAATGGGAGAAGCGGGGAAGGGTGCTTTATCAGGACAGCAGAACTCACCTCCGCCATCTCAATTTTTCCATCTGCATTCTTGTCATACTTCTGCATGAACTCCTTCATCTTCTCCCCAAAGCTCCCACTCTTTGTTTCCTTCAGAAAGACAAGGAAGGGGAATCTCAGTGGATCTTTTCCTTTGAACCCCTAGACTGCCTCTGTGGAACTTCCCTCCGACACGGCAGTGGGTGGGAAGAGTTTCTACCTAGTTGTCATGGATAGTGGCCAGCACTTTCCAAATTGGGCCAGTCCCAAACTGGCTACTCTAGTTTGGGTTCCTTTTCCTTTTTTTTTAGTTGTGATTTTCTCAGTGTAGGGACCTCCTGAAGAGAAGCTCTCTCCGCCAATGCAGACCTTAGAGAATTGTCTGCAGCTCTTGCCCAGAGTCCCCTAGCCCATATCTGTCCGAGGCTAGGTTTCAACACAGGGCTTCCCTATTTCAAGACCAGCTCTTTGTTCACTATGCCAGGCTGTCCTCTAACTTTCCAAGACCTGCCCCTGTCCCATTTACACGTTTTCTAAAGGAAGGTACAATGCCTCAGCATGCCCTGCTGAATGTAAGTGACTGTACTCCACCCTGAATCTCATAGCCATGCTAAAATTAGTGTTCTTGACATTCTCCAGTTCTCTCAGACATGCTAATAGTGAGTGCCATATTATACAGTGATCATTCTGGCTAGGGGTCACACTTCAGGGAAGGCTACAGTTGAAGTCTCTAAGGCAGCCAGATAGGTGGGGAATCTGACCTTCATGTCACAGAAGAAGAAACTGAGGGACAGAGAGGGACAATGTTACACAGCATGTTATTGGGTGTAGCTGGCAGTAGAGTCATTTCTGTGGCTTATTATAGTCATCTCCTTACTTGATCCTAAACCCTACATTAATGTGGCTTTTGAACTATTAGGAACTGGTTATTTAGTGGACTTGGAAGTATGGCTTTATATGTTCAAAAATTAAATCTGTCCACATATGAATCATTAAGGAGGAGTCTAAACCAACTTTTTAGTATTATAAATTGCTTTTTTGGGGGGGAAAAAGCTTGAGAGAATTCATAGCATCTCAAAGTTGGAAGGGACCTCATAGGTCCAACTTACACCTAGAGTTGTTCTTGGAGAAAATGTGACTTTCTAAGAAAGAGCAGCAGGCTCCCACTTATGGCATGGACCACAATGCTTTCCTCTAGGAAAAGTCTTACCTCAGGTCCTAATAACCACCTTTAATGGATGAGCATTTGTTGGCCCCATGCCCCCCACTACCAACAGGAATATGATAGAAATAATCTCATTGTTATTCTAAGTGATTTGGAAGTAACTTTGAATTCATTTTAGGCAAGGTGAATGAACAGCAGGCTGGACTACACAATGAGAGTCTGACCTCTAGTGTCTGCACAATATATAGCTCTTGATGCCCAGGTAAGAGATACCAGGTTCTATTAGCCTTGAGTTGGGTGCAATGCGGGACTGGCCAATGGGCCCAGTCCTGATGAGCATGTGCAGCGGGCTGCTGGTGCCATACCCTATACAGAACAGGTTTTGGAGCCTGCTTCCAGGAGATCTCATTGGCTCATAGGCCAGTCCCATCCAGTGGTATTAGTTCAAAGACATTTTCAGTTTTATCTCTAACTCATTTGGTAGGCTCTCAAATACTAGTAACTCTGAATGTAGAGTGACCTGGAACTAGCTCTTTAACTGTACAACCAAAGAATCAGCTGCTCAGTATTATTTAAGTAATTCCTTCATGGAAAATAAAAACTCAGCCATGCATGGAAGTGTGCAGAAGGAATTCCTGGTCCTGGAGAGGCCAAAGCTGGTGGATTATTGAGCTCTGGAGTTCTGAGTTGTACTAGTGGCCACCTTAAATCCAGCACCAATATGGTGAGCCCCAGGAGCAGGGAGCCACCAGGCTGCCTGAGGAGGTGTGAATGGGCCCAAGTAGGAAATTGTGTGGATCAGCAGTAGGTCGGCTCTGTATTTTCAGCCTGAGTGAGACAGGGAGTCCAGGAAGAAAGAGAATGAAAGGAAGGAAGAAAGGAAGAAAAAAGGAAGATAAAGAAAGAAAGGAAGATAGGAAAGAAGGAAGATACAAAAAAGAGAAACAAGGAAGGAGAGAAAGGTAGGAAGGAAGGAAAGGAGGAAGAAGATAAGGAAGGAAGGAAAGAAGGAAGAAGGAAGATAAGAAGGAAAGAAAGAGAAAGAAGTCGTTTGGGTTAGGCAGGCAGGCACCAAAGCCAAACCAGCTGTGGGCACATGTGGGCAGGGGGTCCTGGTCTGGCTTCTGCCCAGGTTCCAGCTATGGGCAGAAAAAGTTCAGTTCAGAGCAAGGGGAGACAAAGGAGAATTTGAACATCAACAATCCTTACCATGCCAGCTCCTTTTCTCGCACTTTCCAGTTCTTGGAAGAAATTTTCTAGTTCTTTTCCTTCAATGTATCCATTTCCTGCAGGATGAGAGAAACAACAAAACCCCAGCCGTCAACCCTGGGGTAAAGGGCTGGGGAGCAAAACTGATGGAAGGCTGGAAGGGGCAGCAGGAAGCCTAGGCCCCCAGAGGGCTGCCATTCTCATTTTGCTGATAAATCACCTAATCAACTAAGCCCAGCTTTGGTGCCTGCCTGCCTAACCCAAATGACTTCTTCCTCTTTCTTTCCTTCCTACCTTCCTTTCTCTCCTTCCTTGCTTCTCTTTTTTGTATCTCCTTTCTTTCCTATCTTCCTTTCTTTATCTTCCTTTTCTCTTCCTTTCTTCCTTCCTTTCATTCTCTTTCTTCCCGGACTCCCTGTATGTTTGCAGTATGTTTACCTTACGACTCCCACTAGGCACTGTGGGGGAACACAGCCCTTTATAATACAAGATAATACACGCTGAAGGGTCCTTCTGCACAGGTCAGACTTCACAGAAGGTGGAACAAGAGAGCAGGCATCATGGAGGAGGCAAGACTTTGAGCCACAAGGTGGAATGGCTGCAAGGGACCCCAGGGGGGTTATCCTGTCCAACTCCCTTGTCTGAGTTCATTTTTTAAAACTAGGTTTTTATTTTTCATTTTCTGTGGACACATTTAGTTTGAACACAGTAGATAACAGACCGACCCCCAAGCAGCATCCCCTCTCAAAGCCTGTTCCCATGAAAGAGTCAAGCCCATGGGTCCCAGTGCCTCGGACCCCGTCTTCACTTTGCTATAGTCATGACTATTGTTGCTTAGACTCTTACCTTTTTTATTCTGTGTTCCTTCACTCACACCTTCCCAGGTTTCTGAATTCTTACCAGTCTTCGTTCCGGAGGGTACAAGAATATATTCATCTACCACAATCTGTTCAACCATCCCCCATTGCTGGGCACACATTTCATTTCTAGCTGTTCTGCTCTGAATATTTTTCTACCTATGGATCTTTTCTTGTCATTAACTTCCTTAGGGCATCAAACCAACAGTGTCTTCACTGAGTCAGAGCACGACCGAGGAACTTTTCTAGGATAATTCCATTTTTTGTTTTTAGCCCATCAGGTTTCTTATTCTTCCACTTTAAACATTTTAACATATTTTTTACATTTATCTTATTTTACATATTTTACATAGGGGGAAACCGAGTCCCAAAGAAGTTGAGGGGCTTGCCTAGGAGAATGCAGTGATATGATCTGAAACCCTAGTATCCTGATCAGAATGGGTCTCCTCAGAGGCAGCTAGGTGGTGCAGAGGACAGAATGCTGGGCCTGGAGGTAGGGAAACTTGAGTTCAAATCTAGCTTAATATTCTGAGTTCTGTGGCCCTGGGCAAATCACTTAACCTCTGTCTGTCTCAGCTTCCCCAATTGTAAAATAGGGATGGTAATAGTAGCACCTACCTCCTAAAGTGGTTGTGAGGATTACATGAGGAAGTATACATAAAGTGCCTAGTACAGTACCTGGCACATAGTAGGTGCTTAATCAATGTTTGTTTCCTTTCTTCCTCTCTAGGACTTCTCCCCTTGGCCTCTTGAGAATATTATCCTCCGTTCCCCTTCTGCATATCAACCAGGGGACCTTAGACTCAGACAGAACCCCTGAGACAGACCTACATGTGTCAAGCACATTATTAATCAAACACTAACTATTGAACGTGTATAGAAATAAGTAACATAAATTATGAATGCTGTCTGCGAGTCGGGGAAAAAATGTGAGTAGGGAAGTAAGAGAAGGGTGGTTTTATCTTGGCATTGCATGTTTGATGGGGAAAGAGGGGAATGTTGGGCGGAATGTGTCACATCTCTTCTGATTAGTCCCAGGAGGCTTCTGGAGGAGGTAAAATTTCAAGACGTTCTTAAATGCCAGAGCAAATTAGTTGGTTGGGCAGGGTTGGTTGAGAGGGGAAGGTGGCGTTTCAGGGAACAGTGCAGTTCCTTTTTAACGGTTCCCTTTGATGTTAAAGGAAAATGTGCTGAAAATATTGGTAGGTGAATCAGAAATCAAAACACCTAAATGGGAATCTCATTTCTATCATGTATTACAAAATCTGTGTGACTTTGGGCAAATCTTTTTTTTTTTTTTGTGAGGCAGTTGGAGTTAAGTGACTTGCCCAAAGTCACACAGCTAGTTAGTGTTATGTGTCTGAGGTCAGATTTGAACTCAGGTCCTCCTGACTCCAGGGCTGGCGCTTTATCCACTGTGCCACCTAGCTGCCCCTTGGGCAAATCTTAACTTAATTTTGGGCAAATCACTTAACTCTTCTGGGCCTCAATTTCCTTAGCTGTAAAACTGTGGGCTTAAGTTATAATGATCTCTTCTAGCTCTAATCCTATGAACTGGATATTTTCTTTTCTATCTTTCTTTGTCCTGATGATGGCCTCTGACTTTTAGATAGAGTTTTCCTTTAACCAAGAAGACATCATTGCTTAGGGTCACATCCATCTGCCATTTCATAGCTGAGGAAACTGAAGCCCGGAGAGGTTGAATAATTTGCCTAAGGTCACAGAGCTGGTTGGTGGCTGTGGAAACCAGAAACCTGGTCTCCTGACTTTTAAAGTCTAGTACTCTGTTAGACCATTTCCAGACCAAGTTGGTTTGGGGCCCAGATGGAGAGTAGGGGGGAAGTAAGTAGGCATGGGAGGAAGCAGAGCTGCCTGAGTTTTAGCCCGAGGGGAGGGTAGGCTGTGGGAATAGGTCCAGGGTTACTGGCTGCCCGTCCACCTTTCTGAAAGCATCTACAAATGTCTATCTCATAATACAGACCCTACCCATCTAATGCCAGTCTTGCCCACATCGGGTACACAGAAGGCACTTGGCCCATCATCATTTGGTCCCTACTAGGATGCTATTAACCACTTAGAGGTTCCCTCATGGTGGCACCAACCTGTCACCCAAGGGCTCTACTGACATGGGGCTGAGACAGGTTGGTGCCACCCTCATGCCCCTTCAGGGTAAAGAACCAGACTCTTGGTTTCATTCCCAAACAGCATTTACAGGGCTCCTGTCCTCTAGGTAAGCCCCACACCAGTGGGCATGGATAAGGATGTGGTTACCATAGTTACCAGTTTTTCCTAACCTTTTAGCAAATCTGCTTCCCATGAACAGCAGCAAAGAAAGAGAGCTAGTCTGCGAACCTGAAGATCTTGGGTCCTTTTTCTGACTTTAGGTATGCCACAATGACTTGACACTAGTCAGCTCATTTGTGCTCTCCATACCTCTGTTTCCCCATTTGCAAAATGAAAGTTACAGTCTTTTCCATTGAATATGATCATGAACATTTAGTACTTCTTGGGTGATAGATGCAATTTTAAAAAATTAAATACATTCTTATTGATATCTTTTGTTTTTATCATCTTCATTTCCCAACATATATCTCTCCCCCCGCCCTCTCAGAGAGTCGTCCCAAGTAACAAAGAATAAGAGGGGGAAAAAAAACCCAGATCTGTAAAACTAGCAAACAGAAAAAAGTCTTGACATTATCTGAAGTGTTCCACACCCATAATTCCTCATCTCTGCCAAGAAGAGAGAGAGGTGCATTCTCATATTCATTATCATTATTATCATTATTTTGTAATTATCAGTCTTGGATATTTAAATTTCATAGTATTCAGTTGCAAATGTCTTGTGGTTCTTTCCATTTCCGTTGTTGTAGTTATTGTTTTTCTGCGTCTGCTTACTTCATTTTGCATCATTTCATATATGTCTTTCTATAGTTCTCTGTGCTCATTTGATTCATTGTTTCTTATAACACAGTAATATTCTGTTACACTCCTACCCTTGTGTAACATTTCCCGATGGATGGGCGCAATCCATTATCAGTGCCAGAGAACCCTGCTGCACAAACACAGAAAGGCTCCTCTTTACATCTCTGTGAGATTTGCATTTACAAATATTGTTAGAATGAATGAGTTATATTACAGTCTGAAAATATCAGGCATTCCACGTCATGTCAAGTCAACAGGCATTTATTGAATACCAACTGTGTCCCAGACTTTGTGTGTGCTGAGCACTAGGGATACAAAGAAAAGATCTCTAATTCTTGGAGGATGGCCCTGAGGGAGCAATAGTTGGGTCTCAGTTCCAAATGGGTATAAGGTAGAAAGGGAAGTGAAGCTTGAGTAGCTAACAACAACCAATTAACCCAACAAATCAGAGTATAAGGTCACAACTTCTTCCTATTTCATGTGAGACAAGGCCCTAGGATAGAAGCAATGGGGGCAGAAGAGATTGGTTCTAGACCTGCGGCCTTGAGGTCACATAGGGCCCTCGGCCAGACTCTGTACAGGTCTAGACTCTGCACTGAGCCAGGAAGCTTTAGTTAAAAGGCGTTTAAAAAAATGACCAGAAATTACTGGAAGCTGCTTATCACATCCCTCCCTAAATTTTCTGTTCTCTAGGCTAAACAACCCCAGACCCTTGTGTGACAGTGTCTGGGATTCTCACCCCCCTGATCACTGTTTTCGGATGCGTTCTGATTTGTCAGTGCCCTTCATAAGCTCTGGTACCCAAATCAGACCACATTACTGCAGAAATGCTCTGCCGGGGTGAGGGGCTAGGGTACTGCAGGATGACCACCTCTTCATTCTTTTCCCTCTGCCTTTTTCAGCTTTTTTATTTTTTGGTTTCCCTATTCACCCACATAGAGCTTGCCATCCACGAAAACTCTAGATCTTTTGCATATGAGTAAGTAGCAAAGGGATAGACTGAGACTGATCTTGTGATTTCATTGGTATGAGGAAGTTGTTGCTGAGAGAGCTCCCTGTGCCAAGGCAGACTCCACCCTGGAGATGGTTCAAGGGACATCTGAGGCCTCTTCTCCTCCACAAAGCCTCCCTTCACTCTTCCAGCCCAGGCTTACAGCTCCTGCCTCTGAATTCCTTGGACAGTTATAACCTCTACTATACAACCTATCACTCAGGTGGCTTTTAGTTTTTATATGTACATCCTGTGTCCTGTCTTAATCCCTGTAGGTTAAAGTTCTTGATCCAGAGTCCATGAACTTTAAAAAAAATATGTATTTTGATCATTGTATTTTACTCTGCTTGGTTTCCTTAGTATTTTATTTTATATAGTTAAAAACATTATTTTGAGGCGCTGCCAGACACAGCACAAGAAAGGTGAAAAGCCCTTGCTTAGTGCCAGCTTCTATTTCCCCAGAACCCCCAGGGATCACAGGACCATAGATCTGGGGCCGGAAGGGACCTTAGGGGCCGTCTAGGGCCCATGGGAGATGCTGTGTCCATTTTTGTCGTCCTCTCCTTGCTGCATGCTGGTGTAATAGCTCAAGTGACTCTCAACCTTCCTTCCCAACCTGCAGGCCATGGTCGGGTGTTTTGCAATTTTAAACCCAGAAATAAGCAGACACACTTTATACAGACTGAATAAACACCTCACATCTATGTATGAATACCTTTTGAAAGTGTCTTGTTGCTCTTTTGATGAATAAAGATGCAAATTTATTAAAGAGCAAAATGACCAGAAATAATCCAAAGACATACTTTTTTTTTCCTTCAGGAAGGAAGAAGTCCATAAGGTATCACCTTCTTTTTAGAGAATTAAATGATTCAGAACCTCTACTTTTGTCCTGATCATCTCAGGACCCAAAGATGTTTCTCTCAGACAACAGCTTGGTTACCCTGGGCTATCCACTTAATCACAAATCTGAGTTTTGCAGGCCAGTTAGATCAGCCACTTCACCCAGAGTGGGATGGGAGACATCCATATAAAGATAGCTAGAGTGTCTAATGGATCTCCATGAGGGCAGGCCAAAAGTCCAAAGGGATTCTACCAACCCTTGTGTAGATGTTTCTCTGACCTACTCAGCTCAATAGTCCAGTTCATAAATGCTGGTCTTGAAGTGAGGAAGACCTGAGTCTGGGTCCTGCTTCAGACATTTACTACTATTTGACTCTGGCCAAGTCACTTAACCTTTCTGTGCCTCGGGTTCCTCAGTGTAAAATGGGGATGATGATAATAATAGCACCTACCTTACAGAGTTGTTAGGATTGAATGAGATAACATATTAAGTGCTTTGTAAACCTTAAAGTGCCATAGAGATTCTAGCTATTATTATTATTACTCTAGTATGTGTAAGAAGCTCTAGTTCCTTTTTTCTAGCTCATAAATATGCATAGCCCCTAAAATCTGTGAGCCGTCTGGCAGTTGGGCTTTTGTTTTCTGGATGGAGCCAACTTTTTGGGAGTGCTTACATATGCAGCCTCATTTCCCTGAGCCAGACAAAGATGCGGACCCAGTGGGTGTCCGGGATGTGGACTAAAGACGTCTTCTTGTATCCTCCTTGTACGCATTTGTTCATTTAGTTTGCATCTCATTCGATACGTTTTGTAGTTAGAACCACTTCGTGTGAAGCTTTGTCTATATTCCTTGAAGTCCCAAACCTGATCAGTAATACTGGGTATTCTCTTTCTTTTGAATCTCTGCCATAATACTTATCAAAGGGATTCAACACAAGGTAGCCAAATGAATTCCTTGGCTGCTTGAATTTTAACCTCATCTGCTGGGGCTCAGCAAGGCTGGAGTAACTCAAGTGGGATGGAGGTCCCCGTTTCTGGCTACGTTAATAGTCTTTCTTTGAGCCGATGCTGGGGAGTTGGAAATGGGAGGGGCAGGGGGTTAGAGCTGATGGACTAAGAAAGAAAGGGGGAGATGCTAGAATGCTATAGAGAAGAGAGGGGGGAGACAGGTGAAGCCAATGGGCAGGGATAGAAATGAGAAAAGTAGGAGGGAAGATGATGCAGTATATCATTGGAGAGAGGCTGAGCCTTCTAGGGTATTGCTGAGAGACTGTTCTTGAAGTAGCTCAAGCTTGAACTGCTATTAATTGATGCTCCATGGGGGCTGGGACCAGTTTCTCAAGGGCTTCTCAGTCCTGGAAACCTCTCAGGGTAGAGGAGTTTGAGTCTGGAGGAGGAGGAAACAAGGTGTGCTGGGCAGAGACAGTGGCATAGGCTAGGACGGTACAGCCCCTGCTCCCTGCCCCTCACAAGTACCCGCAGGCAAGCCCAGGGAGTCATCTGTTTAAAATGAAAAACAAACTCCATTTGGCTGGGATGAGAAGAGAGATCAAAGATGGGAGTAGTCTTTCAGAAATAAACAAAGCCTTCAGAAACTGTTGCTACCGCTATCTAAGAAAGGGAAGGGTCTCTTAGCAATAAGGTAGTCTTGGCACCTGGAGGGAACCTTTCTCTTCCTGTACTTTCCAGAATGGGTGAGTTGGGGGAGGGGAAACAGCTTGAGTTCCCTAACACCCTATTTACAGTGGTCTTGAACCCCCAGAGATGGGCGCAGCCCCATAAGCTGAGCTGGGTCCTAGCGAGGGTCAGGGGTAAAGGGATGAGACCAAAGTTGGCTTAGGGGATAGAATCTGAGCTTTACTTCTCCATCCCCCTACCTCCAGTTCCCAAAAATCCAATTATGCTTGAGTCTTCATGTACCTGAAAGCAAGAATCCAAGAGCATGTGGCAAACTGAATTGCAGGAGAGGCTGAGTGGATCTGAATACATTGTTGTCCTCCACCCTCCGAAGGTGGGCAAAGTTCCAGGACCAGAGTAGACAGAGGTCCAGGATACCAGGCCACCAAACACGACATTTTAATTTTCCTCCAGTGAGGGGGGAAGTGGATGAAAGGGCTGGACATGTTGAGATCCAGCTCCAGATATTTACTAGGCTTTGGGACCCTGGGCAAGTCACTCAAGCGCTGCCTGCCTCAGTTTCCTCATTTGTAACATGGAGGTAATAACTTGACAGGCTGCTAGATGGCATAGCAGATAGCTGTGGAGACAGAAGAGCTGGGTGCAAATCCTGCTTCAGACCTTTACTATCTGTGGGACCCTGGTCAAGTCTCTTAACCTCTGTTTGCCTCAGTTCTCTTGTCTGTAAAATGAAGAGGATAATAAAACCTTAAAAATAATAAACATAATTAAAAAGAATAAAAATTAAAAAATTAAAAACTCAAAGAGTTGTTTTCAGGATAAAGTGAGATCTTTTTTTTTTTTTTTGGTGAGGATATTGGGGTTAAGTGACTTGCCCAGGGTCACAAAGTTAGTACATGTCAAGTGTCTGGTCTGAGACCCAGATTTGAACTCAGGTCCTCCTGACTCCAGGGCTGGTGCTCTATCCACTGCACCAAAGATGAGATCATATTTGTAAAGTGCTTTTGCAAACTTAAAGTGCTATACAAATGCTACCTATTATTATTTGTTATTATTCCCTCATTTTTAAGCCATCAGGCAATTGTCTAATCGACTCTGAGAGGATACTCTTCAGTCAGTCAGTCAATAAACAGTCAATTAATATTTATTAAGCACCTGCTGTGTGCCAGGCACTGTGCCAAGCACCAGGGACACAAAGAAAGACAAAAGATGGCCCCTGCCCTTGGAGAGCTCACAATCTAATGGGTACTCTCTGCTGTGTCATACACTGGGTATTCTCAAACAGATTCTCAAATTCATCAGCTATGTGACTCTGGGGCAAGTTGCTTGCAGTCTCTGTGCCTCAGTTTGCTCATATGTAAAACAGGAGGGTTGGATAAGATGGCCTTTAAGGGCCTCTTCAGCTCTGATTCAATACTCCTGTGATTCTCGGTCATCTTATTAGAAAGATCAGACTGGTGGTTTCTTTCACTGGTGTCACAAGCTTGCAGAGGAGGACGCCACTTACCGCTGCAGAGAGCTGCCCAGAAGAGAGGTGTCGGACTTGGCATGTTTGCCATGTCTTCCTGCCTCCAAGGGTGGCTCTCTCCCCATTAAGCGACATTGCCTCTAGTGAGAACACTGAGTAGAAGTAATGGGTCAGAATACTCTGAACTAGTTTCTTTCTCTCCCTCTGACTGCTGGTCCAGCCAGTATATTTCTACCCTCAACAGCAAGAGAAAGGTACTGCCTTCAGAGCACTCTGATGCCCGTTTGGCATGGGAGATGGGGAACGTGGTGGATGCCAGCCTGGCTTTCTTGATGAAGTGCTGGGTTTTAGAGGGCGCGCAGAAGAGGCCATGTGCCTATGACCCAGCATCAGCTGACCCTCGCATGTAGTGATAATGATAAAAATAATAATGATGATGATGATGATAGCCACACATTTTAAGTTTTGCAAAACACTGTGCATTCAATTCGATCCTCACGCTAACCCTGGAGGCAGGTGCTATTATTATCCCCATCTTTACAGATGAGGAAACTGAGTCTGAGAGAGGCTGGAGTGGCACCTTGCCCAGGGTCATCCAGCTCATAAAGCTCATGAAGCAGGATCTGAACTCGGGTCTTCCTGCCTCCATGTCCAGGCTCTATCTGTTGTTCCCCTGAGATGCCTTAACGTAGCCCCTGTCAGAGCAGTGACATCTTCACACTGTTCCCCACCTCCTTCTAGGTAGTAGGGCAAGGGTTGACAGACAATGGCATGAGTGCCCAGAATGTCTTGGGGGCTGCTTTTCAGGAGCAGTACTGTTGGTTGCTGCCCACTCCCTCTTCTCCTGACCCACTTTTAAGAGGCTGAGTTTTCTTCCCACACCCACCATCACAAAACAGCAGCTGTCGCATCTGAAGGGTTGCCATAGTAGGACACATGACAGGGATTCTTCACCTTTTTTTGTGTTCTGGACCCCTTTGGCGACTGTCTAGTGAAGCCTCTCGTGAAGCCCTTCTCCGAAAAAGGTTTTTAAGTGAGTAAAATAAAATTGCTGGTGTCATAGTGCATAAATCACTGAGCTTGGAACCAGAAAGACTTAGCTTCCTGAGTTCAAATCCAGCCTCAGACACTTATCAACTGTGGGACCTTGGGCAACCCACTTAACCCTATTTGCCTCAGTTTCCTCATCTGTAAAATGAGCTGGAGCAGGAAATAGCAAACCACTCCAGTGTCTTTGCCAAGAAGACCCCAAACAGGGTCATGAAGAGTCAGACATGACTGAAATGACTGAACAACAAATAAAACGCAGAGGATGACGAAAGAAACCAACTCTATTGAAATAAAGCTATCAAAAGTATGTAACACATTATGTTTCCTGTATATCCATACACATACGTGCAAGTTCCCAGACCTCAGGTTAAGAACCACTGCTCTATAGGCTAACAGAGTGGGCTTGGAGACTGGACAGCCGGTCTCTTGGTTTGGTCTCTGGCTCTGCTTGCAGTGTGACAAGTGCACACTACCTTCCCTACCTGAGCCCCAGATTCTCATTCTTGAAAATGTGAATCAAAATATCTGGTGCTTCTCAACTCCAAAGTGGAGACATGAGAGTTGATGAAATTAACATCTGTGAATATGTCACAGCTCCTTGGACAAAGGTATTAAAATGATGCACACATCTCCTTCTTCTGGCAACAGACTCCCCCACCCCTTTTTACCAAGGAGACTGTCTTAGTCCCAAGGTTTTAGAAAAGAAGCCAGGCATCAGATCTACTCATATATCAGTTTCTAGCTTTTGCCTAGGATCTATCTCTCCACTTGTTTACTGGTGTAGGTAGCCTGAGAGAATGGGGAGTCAGTCCCCCTCACAGGTAGTAGGGAGTTGTTAATTGGACTCTAGTGAGCCCCAGGTGCCCCTAGGAGAGCCAGGGGAGGCTTTCTTGGAATATCTCTGAGGATTTGATTGGCAGGGGGAGCATTAGAAGTGGGAAGGGTGCCAGAAGTAAAACAAAATAAACAAAAAAAATCAAAGCTGTGGAAAGAGACCAGGGAGGAGTCAGGAGAAGGCAGGTGAGATGGACAGACGAATAAGGCAGAAAGTGAGTGGGTAGAAAGAGGAGAGTCAGCAGAAATTGTACAGCACAGGAGCCCAAGTACCTGGCACAGACTCCCTTCATTGATTTCCAGGCAGTTGTACCCACTGGTTGTCCTCCCAAAGTCATTTTTCATTTCTGAAAAGTTGTCCTAGGATTTTAATGTGTTCCCTCCAACTTGTTAAATCCACACCCACTGAATCCCAGGATAGATAAAGTAGGGAGGTCAGAGGTCATCCAGAAAATTAAAAAAGGAATTTCTCTGTAGCATTCCTGACAAATGGCCATTCAGCCTCAGCTCCAAATGACTTTAAATGGTGGGTAGCTATTTCTTCTCCCTTTTTTGGACAGCTCCAGTTGTTAGGATATATATTTTTTTCTCACATGGAGCCTAAATCTGTCCCTGCAACTTTTACGCCTGTCTCCTGGGACCCAATCAAAACAAACCTAAGGCCTCTTTCCCTCTGGACATCATAATACCTCTAGTAGCTACCTCTTAAGGTTGTTGTGAAGCTCAAATGAGATCATGTGTTGTGAGCATCAAATTAGTACCTTGTGACTGTTTGACAAAAGGCAGGATTGGTGTGTAAAGCATTTTTACAAACCTCGAGGCACTATGCAAATACCAGTGCTTCTTTTTCTCTTTATTTCACATGACAATCCTTTAAGGTTCTGTAGAAAGTTATCATGTTGTCCTCCCTCTACCCCTTCCCCCACAAATCTTCTCTAGTTTCTCCAGCTGGTCCTCAGAAGGCATGGTTTCCAAGCTTTCACCATTCCTGTCATCCTTCTTGCTATGCATCCTATGTAGTCAATTTCTTTCCTAACTATAGCTCCCAGACCTTAACACAAGACCCCAGCTGTGGCCTGACCAGGGCAGATTTTAGTAGAACTATCACCACTTTTGTTCTGGACATGATATCTCTTTTAATTCTTTTTTATTGGTTGCTACATCACACTGTTGACTCCTTGAAATTGCAGTCAACTAAAACCCATATATCTCTTTTCATAAAACTGTTGTCTAGCTAGCCATACTTCCATCATCCTGTCCTTGTGAAAATGAGTTTTCCAAGTGAAGGAATTTAGATTTTTAAAAATCTCTATTTACATTTCATCCTGGTAGCTTCATCCTATCATTCTAGCCTGTCAAGATTTTCTTTTGTATCTTGACTCTGACATCCCAAATGGTAGCCAATTCTCCCAGCTCTGTGCCCTCTGCAAATTTATTTCCCACCAAGTCACTGATAAAAATGTTCAACAGCACAAGGATATCTAGGCTACTTCATTAGGGATCCTTTCCAAGTTGGTGTCAGCCCATTAATGATGACCCTTTGGGTCTGGTCATTCAACCAGTTTGAAAGCTAGTTAACTGTACTACCATTTTGCCCATATTTCTCCACTGTGTTCATGAAGACAACAGAAGAGATTGTGTCAAATTATTTGCTCATATGCTTCCTCCAGAGACCTCCTGAGGGATTGCAACTTCTAAACTTGTTGCAGAGGCACTGGATGAGGAACCACTTGTTTGCTCTCTTGGTAGAATGCCCCTGAATGATGAGGTGGCTCAATGAATGGAGTGCAAGGCTCAGAGTCAGGAAAACCTGAGTTTAAATCCAGCTTACCAGCTTTGTAACTCTGGGCAAGTTACTTAATATCTCTCAACCTCAGTTCCCTTCTCTATAAAATAGGAATAATAATAGCACATGCCTTTAAGGGTTGTTGTGAAGATCAAATAGGTTAATATATGTATTTTTATATGTATTTTAATATATGTTAACATATGCTTTGGAAACCTTAAAACAGCATAGAAATATGAGTTATTATTTATTAGACCAGGGCTTTTGGGGTGAAGAGGTATGGCCTTTGAGGGCTCTTGAGGCTAGTCTTAGGTCAGCTGTTCTCAAGATCCCCCTCTGGGGTTATTCTTCCCCAGGGAATAAAAAAAAAACACTCTAGGGCTGAGCCTCTAGGACACTATATAAGAGAAAACTGCAGACCGATCTTATTAATTACTCCTGGAAAGCTAATCTTCTGAACCAAACCAGATGTGCCAAGTGGCAGAAAGAGAAGTAGCCTTAAGACAAGACATAGGGTTCTAGTCCTGGTTAAGCCCCTAATTTATTCTGTATCTTGGGAAGTTTTTCACCCAATCTCCCAATTTCCTCAACTGTAAAATGGGGGTAATCAACCAGGTCCTCTGTAGACCTGGCAGGGAGTGTGTGTAGGTATTAAGGATGTGACAATACTTTAAAAAGTATGATCTAAACAAATGTCATTGTGTAATTAAATAACAAGGCTTTTATATGTTTCCCATAAAATCCAAGGGTTTGACAAAAGAGAAGGTTGGCATAATTTTGGCTACTTGGTAACTTTCTTTCAATTCCACACAAGTCTTTGGAGCAGAGAACTGAACAAAGGATCCTTAGGTAATGCATGTATAACTTGGAGGACAATTATTCTTCATTTCTTAACCTAAGAGACTTTATGGACACATACTTTTTGGAAAGCTCAATCTCCCCTTTGTTCCCCTGTCATTCCTAATTTGACCAACTGGGAAACCAAGGCATTATAGGAGAAATGACTTACGGTTATTTTGAGGTAGAACAAAAGATTGAACCTAGGATCCCTTGGAATTAAGTCCTTTTTGTTTTTCTAGCTTTTTCCTTTCATTGTGCCCCTTCACCAAAGGCTAGGGAAAATCAGAGTTGACTCCAGCAATTTGAGTTCCCCTCCATTCCCCTCTGTCTTCCCATTACCTGTGTCTTGCAAAAGGGACCTACTGCTTAAATAGGACTCTTTTCCTACTAAAAGGATTTTGGATGCTCCCTTTGGCTAGGACCTCTGAGCAGAGAGCTGGTTTGTCTGTTTTGGACAGATGGGGGAGATTTCCTTGGCCATGCAAAAGCCATTGCAAGAAGCTTTCATGCATGACTAAATCACGGCTCTGCAGAATGCTAGAGCTCTGGAGGTGGAAGGAGCCTCAAGAGGTCATCTTATCCAGCCTGGAGCCTTTATGTAGATGTTTCTAGACGCCCAGCACTTATGGGAGAGAGGCTTCACAGCTTCTCCCTGGCTGGTGAGCCCTACTTAGCACTTGGGGTGCCACACCCTTCTCTGCTTCAGCTTGGGTAGAGTGCTCATTTGAAGGACTCCCCATTCTAAATGGGCTTTGGATTGAGGTCACAGCAGCTGGCACACAGGGACAAAAGTGAGGGCAGGTTGCAAATTTCCAGAAGAATCCCTCCCCTCTATTCTGCCATAGTCACAGGACTGCCAGTATCAGCGGGCACGGCTGGTGCTCGATTATTAAACTACAGGCAGAATCTGGGGGAAAAAAGGTGTGAGGATTTTTTTGGGTGTGGTTTTCTTTTGAGAAGTCCTGAGCCTCGGGGCAGTGACCTTAGGGACAGAGCAGCTAGAGACAGCCAATTATGATTCTTTCTGGGAGTCATGGTTGGGAACTCGGTTCACTCTCTCCATCTCTCTAGGAATGCTCCAACTTGCCCGCAGTGGAGAGGAGAAAGCCAGAGAGAAGCATCCCTGAACTGCCTTGGGAGGAAAAAGTTGCTTGGCAGTTGTCAAAGAGAGCAGGCGGACTTTCTCCCAAAGCCAGACCAGGTGTGGAGCCCCAAGAGATCCGGGACGGGAATTGACACGCACCTGTCCTGACCCAGAGTCTCCTTGAGCCCCTATCCCCTATCGCCCTCACCACCATCACCGCCCAGGTCTGGATAAGAAAAATGAAGTTCAGTTCTTACTGACCGTCAGCATCGAAGTGCTTCCAAATGTCCAAGAACTGGGACGCCGACAGCTCGGCCAGGTGCAGGTAAGGAGGCTGCTGCTGTCCAGCCATGATGGATGGGCAGGTCGGGCCAATGCTCAGCTCTGCGCTTTCTCTGCGGCTCCCGGACTCTCGATCCCCAGTTCTGCGTCCAGTCCCAGCGCCTCTCCGCCTTTATATACAGAGCCTCTGGAGAGGGCGCGCGGGGAGCGGCCTCCACTAGAGGGCGCACGGATGCAGCGAACGAGCCCCCGGGTTCCCGAGGGAGGCACAGGTGGGGGCGCATCTGGGGCCAGGAGATGCTCTGGAAGGGACTGGGCTGCGTTGATACTGAGGAAGCTATGTAATGATGAGGGAGTGTGAGGAGCCTTGTACCTAGGGCTTTCTGATTCCTTACCCTGCCCTTCTCTACTGCCTGAGGGGGAGCCATCCTGGTGATCAGACCTTCCTGGTCTGGGTCCAGAGGGACCAGCACAAACCAGTGGTGGGATCCACACGGGGAGTGGGATGGACTGTCTCCATCCTGCCCTTTGCCATCCTGTTCTATCTGTAGAAGGAGCAAGTGGGCTCTCCGGGGTCAGGATTCCCAGAGCCATAGATGATCAGAGCTGGAAGCTCCCTCAGCAACCATCTAGCTCAGTTCTGCTCTCTGGGGATTTGCCAAGAGATTGTCCCACCTTGACCCAGAGCACTTCTGAACGGCCTCCTGGAGAAGCTGAAGCTTCCTAGAGGGGGATGCTGGGGTTGCCTTCGTCCCCTGGGCCGTAGAAGCTGAGCCCTAGACCCCCCCATCAGGAATGCACAGCCTGGTGGATGCCTGCCTTTCACTGCAGCATCTTGGCAGCTTTATGCCCCCTCCCTGCTTCCACCTGCTCCATCACTAGGAGCAGCAGAGATGTGAATTAATGCTCATTAACATGTGTTGATGAGTGTTAGCTGAATAGTCCCTAGAAAAGACGAAGAAAGAGAGAAAGGAGGAGGTGAATCTGAGAGGTCAGTAGGGGAGAGGAGAGGATGGAGAAAAAGAGATTTCAGAAGGGAGAGATAATCTGTTAAGTGAAGTGAAGGAGAGAGGCTGGGTCATCCCAGTGGGTGTGGGGACCAGGGCAAATTACACTGTACCCCTCTTCCCAACTTTTTTTTTATGGTTGAGAAGCACATGCAGAGCAGCCTTGAAGTGGAAAAACCACAATCTGGGCCTTAGTTTTCTCATCTCTAAAAGATGGGGAGTTAGACTCAATGACCTGGCAGGCCCTTTCTAGCTCACACTGTATGAGAAACAATACTAGTTTGCATTCAGCTTCCTTTCCTCAAACAGCTCCGGGAGTTAGCTAATGCCAGAGCTATGATTGCCATCCTAGAAGTGGAGAAACTGAATATCAGAGAAGTGGTTAAGCGACCTGCCCAATGTCACACAGTACTAGGGCTAACTCTTAGTTCAGAGCTTTCTTCCCGATACTCCCTCAGTAAATGACAAAAGGGTGCCATGACCTGAGGGAGGGCTGCTGCTGCTGCAGCTTGAGGTGGCCCGAAAGAGAGAAAGGGTTATTGGAAGTGGGGAGCCTTTGGCCTCAAGGCCACATATGACCCTGTAGGTCCTCAAGTGCACCCAAACTTGTATTCAGTCAAAGGGCTGCACTTGAGGACCTAGAAGGCCACATGTGGCCTCAAGGCTGCAGGTTCCCCACCCCTGGGTTACCTTATTGATGGGAATTAGGGAGTGATTTATGTCTCTATGAATTTTTAGGACTTTTTAAAAATGCCAGATGACATGAGTCACTTCTCTCTTTCCCACCTGATGCCTCTCTGCCTCCCCAATGACTCATTATGTCCACACTGGTTACAAAGGCAGCATGGCGGCTACCTCTCTTTGCTGTGCCTAAAGAATGGAAATGGGGAGAAGAAACTGGAATGCAGTCCTCCATCAGGAAATTGAAGACTGCTTGTGATGCTCTTGGCCACATTCAGCTAGCCCTGACCACAGATGCTAGTTTTCCCCATGCATTCATCCTAAGGGGAGTAGAAGCAGCACTGTGGCTTTGGCTGAAGTAAGCTCTAAGAAATGCCCTGGCCAGTACCATCCTGGAAAGACAGTGGATCATGGAGGTTGCAGCCCCATTGGAGGGAAGTCTCCTGCAGGAAACATAGGGTGGACAAACAGGATTTCTGGGTTATCAGCTGGTGAGTTCTCCCCTCATCAAGGGCCAAAGACAAATGACTTCTCATTTCCTTTACTCAGAAATGGAGAGAATGCTGCCTTTTCCCTATTTCGTATAGAGTGGAGCCAACCAAACCGACAATGCCTAGAGAGATGCTGAATATTGTCACAATAGGATTAAGGTGATATTTAAACCTGCTCTTGTAAGTGCTTGTGGACTCTTATTTTGAACATCTTGGGCCATGACCTCAGTTCTTTTGTCCCTTTTCTGTGGAGTCTCATTATTGGATTTCCCTAGGTCCCCAAGGGTGGAAGTTTAAGTCTTTGAATTGCCCTCTGCCCCTGTACTTATTTCTATCTCCAAGGGATAGGTGCTGGAGGGCAATGATGCTCTTCTTCATACCCCCTCCCCAGCACACATGCCAACCTCAGACTCTGGCTGGGGAGGGTCAAGAGAAGAAGCCCAGATTATTAGTGTGTGGGAGGGCCTTATGTGCCTATAGGCCATTTATCCAGGCTTCGGACCTTATCTGGGAGGGACAGGATCTAAGGCAAATGATGTCAGACTCAAATATAAATAGGGGCCACTAAACTGTACTTAAAGATTCCTGCTGGTCATATATTGACTTAGAAACTCACATATTATCTATATCCTATTACATTTTTATTATTTTGTTAAATATTTCCCAATTATATTTTAATCTGGTTCTAGCCCCACTTCTTCGTGTTTGATGGCCTTTTGGTATAAGTGTTATTACTCCCATTTTACAGATAAGGAAGTTGAGGGCCAGAGTAAATAAATGAGTTCATCAAGGTCACCTTGTTAATAAGTATCAAAGCCAAGGAAGCTTTTCTTAATTTCCCCTGCTATTTACCAGAGATAACACTCAGGTTTCTGTGGGAATTTTTAAGTCAACTAGACGATGTCCCCGAGGTCAGACCCTCCCTGTGTGATACCAGTGTCCCCAGGGGCTGGAGCTCAATACTCCTCCCACGACCATCCTGGGAAAGGGTAATTGAGGCTGATTCAGCCCATGCCCCTGATCAAGGACCCCCTTTCCCATCTGGAGGTTTCTCCTACCTCTTTTAATCCTCCAGTACGACTCTCCCATGGTACAGGGACATGCTGTTATGATGGACAGTAAGGGCAAAGGAGGAGGGAAAAAACGCTAGGCTGTGCATTCACCTGGCAGGTCTTGAACATCTGGTGGTATTTTTGGTTTCATCAAAGAAAAAAAAATTCCGAATCCAGACCCCCAGCTCTTGCTCTGCCTCTAAATATTCTTTCTATCCTCAGCCTTTTGCTTTTGGGTAGTTTTTCTTTGGGTCTGTTTCTGGTCTTTTTTGACAGGTTAGAAAGGTCAGGCCTGGCTGCTGAGGGTGCCCACGGAGCCAGCCTTGCCTCCCAGACTTTCAGATGAAAGGGATGCGGGAACACAGTGGTTTCCATAGAAACAGGTGTGTGTGTGTGTGTGTGTGTGTGGTGGGGGAGAGGCTGGATGGTACCCAGAGGAAGGAGGAGGACCCATTAGGTAAGTGGGCCTGAAAGGAGGAGGGTGAGGCCCTGAAGCTCAGTTGGCATGTGAATCTGTGAGGATCCCTCATTCTTGTACTAAAGGGGTTCTGGGTCACCCTGATGAGGGCAGAAGGTTTGCTGTCAGAGGACTTAGAAGAGTAAAGATACTGCCCTGGTAGTTGAAATATTAAGAATCAAGTTTGTTTTTCTTTTTTTGGTACCCCTCCTGCCCTTTGCTGGTACGTTCTACTAATATGACTGCCAGCAACCCAGTTCCAGCTCCCCCTTGAATGCAGTCTGTTGGGCGGGGAATACCTATGAGCTGAATGCCCCAGGGAAGTATTAGCTCATCCAAGGACTGTGGATATGTGAAGAAGGTAGGACATGTGGCCAGGCAAGTTTACTGTAAACACGGAGGAAAGCCCAAATTCCTAATCAATGAAGTTCCACTGTGAATTGAAAACCACAGGAGAGAGGGCTCTGGCAGGAGGACTTCTGGGCTAGAACTAGATGAACCAGATTCCCGTCCTGTTGCCACCATGTACTTGTTTTATGACCTTGGGTGAGTACCATTGCTCTTCTGGGTCCAACTTGTAAAATGGATCTAATCATTCAAGCCCTCACTACAGTACAGTGTAATATAATGCAACCTGGCACAATATATCCAGGATCATTAAGTGTCTGTAGTCTTTAAAGCACTGTACCTCAAGACTATTGGAAAGATTATATAAAATGAGAACAGCAAAAGCTTTTTGGAAGGAAAAAGTATGAGCAATTATGAAATAAGGAGAGAGGGAAGCATTCCTTCCTGTGGCAGGACAACAGTCCAAACATAGCAGGGCCTGTGCTTGAAGGGCCTGGCAGTGTGTCCTACCTGGGCACTGTTAGTAAACAGACCTGTCCCATTTCCTGGCTAAATGGGACTTCCCAATGATAGGGAAACTGGGACTATTGCCAAGACAAAAAAAAAAAGGAATTTTCTCCCCCAAACAGACAGATGGATCTCTGGGAATGTCCAGTCCCCAGGACTCCTCAGGATGCAAGGAAGGCTTTGGTAGGCCTCAGTGTCTCAGACTGAATGGACAGTTACTCCCTATAGCACCTGTGGCCCACTGCCGTTCGGGAGAGCAAAAAAACTTTCCAGCCTCTGAAAAGAGTCAGTCATCCTGACACCCCAGACCCCATTAGCCCTGGAAAGGAAGCAGCTTATATGATGGTCTGAGCCACATTGGTACCCAAGTAATCCATAAAGCCGAGCCCCAAGAGAGAAGTGGTAGGCAGGTCCAGCTCTCCTTTGGAGGTTACCAGGGCATTCAGTGAACCTCCTTGGTGCTTCTGGGCAATCCGTGGAGGGGGCTGCATGTTCTTGCTCTCACTCTGCCTGGAGAGTTGCTTTGAGCTTGCTAATTTATATTCAGTGAATAGAATATTCTGCCTGTAAAGTGCAGAGGAAAAGAATATGAATTCATTCATTTCCAAGTTCTGGACTCAATAAAGAGCTACTGACTTCAGACACAGTAGGCCTGGGAAGGGGACTGGAAGGCCCAGGGTGTAGATAAGTGGGATCAGAACAGTCAGGCCAGCAAGCATTGGCTGTGCCTCATATGTGTGCCAAACCCTTTTCTAGGTACTGTAAGGCAGAGGTTCTTAACAAGTCTGTCAACTTGGCTTAAAAATATTTTGCATTTCAACATAGTTGTTTTCCTCTGCCATCCTCTGTACTTTATTTTATGCATTTAAAAACATTATTCTGAGAAGGGGTTCATGGGCTTAGTTGGATTGTCAAAGGAGTCTATGATATAAAAAAAGTTAATAACCTTTGCTCTAGGGTCAGATAGAAGACAGGAAGTAAAAATAATAATGGCAGCTAGCATTTTACATGTCAATTTGAGGTCTATAAAGCACTTTACATATTTATCTCACTTGATCCTCACAGAAACCCTGCTCCTCTTAAAATCCTCACTTTATAGATGAAGAAACTGAGGTAGACCGAGATTAAGTGACTGGTTTAGGATCCTGCAGCTTCTAAGTGTCTGAGGTGGGATTCAAGTTCTGGTTGTCCTGACTCTAGGCTTAATAATCCTGACTCTAGGCTAACTGTACTACTTAGTCAAATCAAGTTAAGTCAATTAGCATTTGTGAATTGCCTACTATGTGTCAGGCAGTATGTTAAATGCTGAGGATACAAAGATTGATTAAAAAAAGTAGCGCTGCCCTTCAAGGAGCTAACGGGGGAGACAATATGAAACAATTGTGTACAAATAATATATATGGAATAAATTGGAGATCCTCTCAGAGGGAAGGTACTAACTAGCGCTGAGGGAAGCACAGGAAAAGCTTTAGGAGGATGGGCTTTTAGCTGAGACTTGAAAGAAGCCAGGGAAGCCAGGAGGCAGAGTGGAGGAGGGAGAACCTTCCAGGCATGAAGGACAGCCAGGGGAAAATGCCCAGAGCTGAGATGGAGAGTCTTGGTCCAGGAAGAGCAAAGAGGCAAGTGTCCCTGGATCTAACTGCCCAGATGAAATCTCTACCTTTAAGGATCTTATGATATAGTTGGGGACCCATCTCAAATACTTTATAAACCCAAACCAACTTCTTAGCAAGAATATATCAACATAGGCAGTGTGGTGTAGAGGAACTAGAGTAGGGAGATATAGGTTCAAATTCAGGCCCTGATACTTAACTGGCATATTGACTTTCCAATCTACAAAATTGGGATAATAATCCTTGTACTACTTATGACATAGTCTTGTTTTGAAGAAAGCCCTGTAAACCTTAACGTTTCCATAAGTATGTAAACACTGGAGGCTCTACCCATTGCTGCTGGGCATTTATCTGATTCTATTCAACACTAGGGACCCAGCACTGGCAATCCCATGCTCACCTGGCAATTATATACTCAACCCCAAACCAAATAGCGGTTGGGCTGCCAAGCTCCCTAGAGTTCCCAGAGAGTTGACTCCCTTTATTTTCTTGTTCTGTGCCTTTGGTGGGTGACAATGCTCTTTTCATTGGCCTAGGAATATGGTCTGATAATTTTATTGAATAAGATGTGGGGAGAAAAAGAAGGAGGAGGAGGAAGGGATGGAGGAAGAAGAGGAAGAGGAGGAGGAGAAGAAGAAGAGGGAGGAAAAGAAGGAGGAGGAGGAAGGGGTGGAGGAAGAAGAGGAAGAGGACGAGGAGGAGAAGAAGAAGAGGAAGAAGGAGAAGAAGGCGGAGGAGGAGGAAGAAGAGGAGGAGCAAGAGCAGAAGAAGCAGCCCAATGCAATGTATCTTTCTTTTTATAGTCTTCAAAAAAGTACTTTGGGATTCTCAAACAGAGATGTCATGCTGGATGATTGCATTTTTTTTTTTGTTTTCTAAAGGCCAGGTCTGTGATTTCTTTGGCATAGGGAATGTACAGTAAAGACCTGACTGCTATAGGTGTAGATCAGTACTTGCTCAGCACCTTTTCGTCTTAAAGCAGTAATTCTTCGCTTTGTTTGAGTGCCACACCCTGCCTTGGCCAGTCAGTCTGCTGGAACCTCCTCAGAAGTTGTTTCTTTTTTAATGTTTAAAAATAATCATTGAAGGATATACTACATTTTATTTAGAGGTCAGTGCGAATAAATATGTATTTTTTTTTCTGTTTAAATACATGGAAGTTACATTTAAGTACATGGAAGGTTAAGAAGGTTAAGAATCCATGTCTTAGAGAGTTTTCTGGGGCTCTGAGAAGCTGTGACTTGCCCAGCATCACATAGGCAATCTATGACTGAGGCAGGATTTGAACTGAGGTCCTCTTGACTCCAAGCCCAGGTCTCTGTCTTCTACACCAGTGGTGTCAAACCGAAATAGAAACAGCCTCCTTAATCCATATGTAAGGATCCCTGCTGGCTGCTTATTTACTTAGTTTTAAAATGGGATATTATCTATGTTTTATTACATTTTTATTTACTTTGTCAAATATTTCCCAATTACATTGATAACTTCTGTTCCTTATGTCATCATAGTTACCATAAGTATCTCTCCCTCTCCCCTTCCCATACAGTCATCCCATAAAACAAACGGTATTTATTTTTAGAGAGGAAAAAAAATCAGTATCACTGAAAACCTGTGTGGCACCTGTAGACCTCCACAGTGGTGGGTTTCACATTTTTTTATTCCAGTCCTGCTTGATCTTTGTAATTTGGTTACATTTACTTTTGACTTTTTGGTGTGTAGTTCTTTCTATTTAAATGGTTGCAATTATTGTGCATGTTGTTTTCGTGGCTTTACTTACTTCCCTCTGCATCAGTCCATAGAGGTCTGTCTATGCTTCTCTTTATTCATCCCACACATTCTTTCTTACAGAGCAATAATACCAAATTACATTTTCATCTGTTTTGGGCTGAGCTAGAGCTTCTTGTGGGGGATGGAGAAAGGGCTATGTGTTCGATCCCTCAGTAGCAGGGTGCTTTTTGTTCAGTTGTTCAGTTATTTCAGACTCTTTGTGCCCCCATTTGGGGTTTTCCTGGCTAAGACACTGGAGTGGTTTGCCGTTTCCTTCTCCAGCTCATTTTACAGATGAGGAGACTGAGGCAAACAGTGTTGAGTGACTTCCCCAGGGTCACACAGCTAGTAATTGTCTGAGACCAGATTGGAACTCAGGAAGATGAGTCTTCTTGACTCCAAGACTGGCGCTCTATTCACCTCGACACTTACCCGCCCTCCCCCCCAAACAAAACAAGAGAACGTTGTGGGGGTGTGCAGAGGGGACTATGTGTTTAACACTTCTGTGGCTGGCTGTTTTACAGCTACTTAATCCTCCGGTGGGAGTGTGTAGCAAACATGCACCCAAAGAGATAAAAGCTGATTGTCTATTGGAGTCTGGTCCTGAAAGGTGTGAATTTGGTTATGCTATTTACCATTCTGTAAGAGAGCTGTCACCAGCACTGGTGAAGATTAGTTGAAAGCTAGCCACAGCCAAGTATAGGGGTGGGGAGGGAGGGAGAGAAGAGAAGAAACAGGAGTGAGGATCAGAAATTGGGCACCACAGACAACTTTACAGGCCCATGGGGATGCTTCTTCTATAACCCAGGAACAGTGCTAATAATCCTTCCAAGGCTACTGAATAGTGCTGTTGGTTAAGTACTTCTACAGTCTTTGGTCTGTCTCTCTGTCTCTGTCTCTGTCTCTCTCTCTCTCTCTCTCTCTCTCTCTCTCTCTCTTTTTTGTTTCTTTTTTAAAATCTTTTTTACACTTAAATCTTAATTTTTAAATGAGAGCATGTATTAGGTAATCTCTAAGATCCCTCCTTTCTAGCTCTACAATCCTATAAATTTGTCTGTGGTGGCCAAATGCTGCTCCCTCTCACCTCTCATTCTCTGCCCCGCCCTTGCCCAAAGTGGCTAACTTTCAACTACTCCCCATTGAAATACTGACATTCATTCTTTTATTGTGCTTTAATGGTTTTTGTTTATATTGGTATTTTATTCTCCCCACTAGAGTACGAGCCCTTTGAGGGCATACGTGGCAGAGTGGATAGAGGACTGGGCTTGAGGTTAGGAATAGCTGACTCAAGGTCCAGTTCAAATTCTGTGTTAGACACTATGTGACCCTGGGCAAGTCACTCAACCTCTGTCTGCCTCTATTCTTTTTTTTTTCTGGGTTCAAATCCTGCCTCTGACATTTATTATTTTTTTCCCACTTAATAGTATTTAATTTTTCCAATTACATGTAAAGATAGTACCTCAATTCTTTAACTGTAAAATGGAGATCAGAATAGTACCTACCTCTCAGGGCTGTTGTGAGGATCAAGTGAAAGTGCTTAGCACCTGCCTGACACATAGTAGGCACTTAATAAAGACTTATTCCCTCCCTCTCCCTTATCCCTCACAATGCAAATTACCTCATACATAGTAAATGTTTAATATTAATTAGGTCCTAGTAATTCAGTAAGAGTAATAAAGTTACATCTCCATTGCAGATTTACTGGTATGCTTAGGTGACCTTGATCTGTAAAATGGGCTCCTCCCTTTTCCTCCTAGCATTTAAGAGTTTCAATGTCCTCAGGCTACATGGGTCTAGAAACATAGTGAGATATTATTTATTTGATACCTATTTGTGGCTTTCCCAAGAAGAGGATGTGTTAGGTAACCCCGAAGGAGAAAAACCTAGGCCAACCCTACTGCCTATTGCAGATTCCCATTGTCCAGCCGGCCCTGGAGGGCGCTTCAGCTTCCTGCTTTTTCCCCCGAGCTAGAGCTGTTGTCAATGACCTGAGCAGTGGTGCAAAAAACATTGCAATGAGTTGGATAATCCAATTATGGGCAACTGGCTGCGCCAGCCCACTGGCAGGACCACAGTGAGCCAGGCACAGGGGAAGAGGTGGGGGTGGGCAGAAGGAGCTGCCTCTGGCCCCCAGCGCTGTCAGCCTTGGCTTCGGCTTTTAAAGGAAACGTCCTCTTTTTCAAGGAGCCAGTTGGTAAGGGAGATCTCTGCATGGAATGTGGATGCCAGCATGGCCACCAGGCAGTCTCCAAGCCAGCTCCAGGGATGGTGCCAGGGTGTCAATGGCCCTGGTCTGAAAGAGAAAAAGGAAGACTAATACCTTACATGGCATAGCATTGAGGTCCTCCTCACAACGACCTTGTGAAAGGGGTAGAACAGGGATTATTGTGGCACGAACAATGAGGAAACTGGGAAAGGAAGAGGCTGGAGCTGGCTCTTCAGGGGAGATGCTGCTGCTGCTGTTAAGGTAGCACCCACCTCTTCGATCTAGGGATGCCGGCCTCCTGGCTGTTCCATAGACAAGACGCTCCGTCTCTTGGCTCCGGGCATTCTTGCTGCTGTTCCCTGAACCTGCAATTCTCTGCCTCCTCTGCTTGGACTACTGGCCTGCCAACTGCAATCCCACCCCCTACAGGAAGCCTTCCCAAACCGCCTTAATTCCGGCAGCTCTCCTCTCTGTATTTCCTATTTATCCTGTATATAGCTCACTATGTCTACTTTGTTTGCCTGTTGTCTCCTCTGTTACATTGTAAACTCTTTGCAGGCAGGAACTCTCTTTTGCCTCTTTTTGTATCCCCAGTGCTTAGCACAGTGCCTGGCACATAGTAGGCATTTGATAAACATTTATTGAATTGCATTCATTGTGAAGTGATGTAGGTAAAATACAGCCTGATGGCGCTGTCGGTAGAGTGCTGGACCTGGAGTCAGGAAGACCTGAGTTCAAATCCAGCCTTAGGTACCTCCTAGTAGTTGTGTGACCCTGGGCAAGTCACTTAACCTCTGTCTTCCTCACCTGTAAAATGGGGGGAATAATATCGCCCATCTCCTAGGGTTATTGCAAGAATCAAGTTAGATAATATTTGTGAAGTGCTTTGTAAACCTTAAAATGCTACATAAATGCTATCTATTATTATTATTATTATTGTATATTACCCTGTAAGAAAGTATTTGCTAAACATTACATATATATATATATACACTATGTGTGTGTGTGTAATTTAACAACTCTATGAGGTAGGAACTACGAATATTCGTTTCCTTATTTTACAGATAAGAAACCTCCAGTTGACTGACTTAGTTACATTCCCAAGCTCACACAGTTAGTGTCAGAGAGAGGATTTGAATTCAGATCTTCCTAATAACCAGTCTGGCAGCTAAGTCTTGATGCAATGGATAGAGCATCAAGCTTAGAGTCTGAAAGACTCATCTTCCTGAGTTCAAATATGGCTTCAGATACTTACTAGCTACTTGACCCTGGGCAAGTCACTTAACTCTATTTGCCTCAGTTTCCTCACCTGTAAAATGAGCTGGAGAAGGAAATGGCAAATCATTATGGTATCTTTGCCAAGAAAAACCCACATGGGATCACAAAGAGTCAGACATGACTGAAATGACGGATCAACGATGCCAATCCATTATTCTCTACTATACTAGGTGGTTTCTTTAAAGAATACACCAGGGGCAGCTGGGTGGCACAATGGATAGAGCTCTGGCCTTGGAGTCAGGAAGACCTGAGTTCAAATCCAGCCTCAGACACTTGACACTTACTAGCTGTGTGACTGTGAGCAAGTCACTTAATCCCATTTGCCTCACCTAAAATAAAATAACATAAAATAAAATAAAGAACACATCACAAGTTCATGATAATGACAAAGCCAAGGTAAAAACCCAAGTTTGCTACTCCTACTCCAGTGATCTTTCCCCCATACCACACTTCCTGCCACACTGTCTGGCTTCTGGGCTTCTAGGGAAGCGTTTATTGATAAGGAGAATGATGGATTGTTCTAGATACTTTCTCCCATATGATCTAAGAAACTGACACAGATAATCCCCAGGAGGAAGGAAGAGCTCTGGAATGAGAGTCAGTCCTGGTTCCAGTCCTGGTTCTATCATTTATTAGCTGTGTGACTTTGGGAAGATCCCTGCCCTTCTCTGGGCCTCAGTTTCTTCATCTGTAAAATGGAATTAGACTCGATGATCTCTATGGTCCTTTCAGCACTAGATTCTGTGCTTTAGCAATCTGTATTCTAACATTCCTTCCCAGCTTAATTCTGAGATCCTGGCCAACTTTGATACTCTGTGTTCTTTGATGCCTGTTTTGCGTTGGCATCGTTCCTTGGTATTCTCTGTTCATCCACTGACATGATTTTCCTATAAATCTCAGGTCTGACTGTGTTACCCTCCCCCACTCCCCAACTCAATAAATTCCAGCAACAGCACTATGCCTTCCAGGATCAAATAGAAAATTCTCACTTTGGCATTCAAAGCCTTTCATAACCTAACTCCCTCCCACCTTTCCAGTCTTCTTATATCTTATCCCCAACACATATTCTTCAGCCCAGTGTCACTGGCCTCCTGGCTGTTCCATAAATAAGCCACTCCATCTTTTAGCTCCTGGCATTTTTCTCTGTCTCTCCCCCATGTTTGGAATGCTCTCTCTCCCTGGCTCTGACTGTGGACTTCCCTGGCTGTCTTTAAGTCCCAACTCAAATCCCACTTTCTACAGGAAGCCTTCCCCAACCCCTCTTAATTCTCTCTTCAATTTTTAATTTCCCTCTTTAATTGTTTTGTATTTATCCTGTACATCGTTTGCTTTGTATATATTTGTTTGCATGTTGTCTCCTCTATTAGATTGTAAGCTCCTTGAGGGCAGGGACTGTTTTTTGCCTCTTTTTGTATCTCCAGTGCTTAGCACAGAGCCTGGCACTTAGTAGGTGCTTAATAAATGTTTGCTGAATGAAAAGAATAAATATACTAAGTAAGATCTCTTCTCAATGAATCAATGATTCTCTGAATCAGCCTGGGAAGAATTCCCCAAGCCAGTGAGGCAAGTCCTAATGATGTCAAGCCAATGGGCAGGGAAGGAAGGAAATAAGCATTTCTTAAGCACCTATCACTGTTCTTAAAACCTGGTGATACAAATATGAAAAAAGAAAGATAGTCCCTGCTCTCCAGCATTTTGCAATCTAACGGGGGGAAGAAAACACACAAATGGAAGCTGAAAGGGGGTGGCGGCAGCTATAATGATACTTGCACTACCTACCTATTAGAGTTTCTCTGATGAGAGTAATTTATAAACTGCAATACTCTATAACCATTAGCTACAGTGGTATTATAATTTTAAAAATAACTTTTCAAAGTACTTTCTAATAATAATATTAACCAGCATTTATGTAGATTTGCAGAGTACTTTTCATATGTTATATCAGTTGATCCTCAAAACAACTCTCTGAGTAGGGTGTCATTGTTTTTTCCCGCTTGACAGATGGGGAAGCTGAGGCTAAGATCGATGACTTGACCAAAGTTACACATGTTTGAAGCTGAATTTGAACTCAGGTCTTCCTGACTCCAATTCCAATACTCTATGCAGAGTGTCACCTAGCTGTCTAAATACCAACCAGCTTTTCTGGATCTTTCTATCTCAACTGACCCTCATAAAAATGCCAGACAAGACATATTATCTTTATTTTAGACATGAGGAAACTGAGGCACAGAGGATGTCACTCACACAGTGAGTCAGTGGTGCAGCACAGCCTGGCTTCTTTTCTACTAGTTTGTTTTTTTTTTCTTTTTCTAGGAGATCATGCTGCCTTGTTGAAAATATAACAAAAGAAGCCCCTGGTTGGGGGAGTTGGGGGCGGGGGCAGGGTTGACTAGGCCAGAGGCAAATTGGTTTAACTAATGATAAGATACATGTCCCGGGGGTTCTGGGTGCTGAATCTGGGTTGGCACTGCCTGCCTGGGTGACCTTGGACCAGCCAGCTGATTCACCTCCCCATTCTCCTCCCCACCCTGGCCCAACTCCATGCTGCTGATTATGTGTGTCCTTGGCAGCAAGTCTAATCAAGGCCGAAAGGGGGAATCTGCAAGATGCCAGGTTGAGTTTAGCAGGCAAAGGAAAGGAGCATCTTTTGATTTGTGAGCCAGCCCCTTTGATCTGAAAAATCAATGGGAGCAAATTGGTTGAACCAGAGGAGGGCCTTTCCCCGCTGTCCCAGTGGCTTTGCCATCTCTTGAACTACCACGGCATCATGACCCCATCCTAGTCTTCTCCCTGGAGTGTCTCTGCAGATGCCCCATCGCCTAGGGAGAGATGATGAGAGGAGAAGAATGGGGATCATCTGCCAATATCAGGCAGGTATTCTGGGCCAGTTCCAGACTGAGCTCAGACTCAGTCAGACTTCTCTTCCCCTGCTGCCAGGGCCCTATCTGTAGGGAGAAGTCGTCCATTTAATGGATCTCTGCCTCACATGCTAACTGGACCTTACCAGAGCTGCTGGGATGCCCCACAGGAGCACTGCAGGGCTGCCTTAATGCTTTGCTTCCCATCTATATTCAAGAGATAGAGCCCTGCCTGTCAGGAGGCATTCAGAATGTGGAGGATACTATTCTTGAGCTCAGCTGAGTCACTGATCCCAGGACTAAAACACCATAGGTGGATAGGTTCAAAGCTGGAAGGAACCTCAGAGGTCATGTAATCTAACCCCCTAATTTTACAGGTAAGGAAACTGAGGTCCAGGAAAATTTAGGGGCAGCCAGGTGGCATAGTGGATAAGAGTGCCAAGCCTGGAGTCAGGAAGATCTGAGCTCAAATCCAGCTTCAGACACTTACTAACTATATGACCCTGGGCAAATCACTGAATCCTGCTTGCCTCAGTTTCCTCATCTGTAAAATGTGCTGGAGAAGGAAATGGCAAACCATTTCAGTAACTTTGCCAAGAAAACCCCAGATGGGATCGTGAAGAGCCTGACACCACTGGAATGACCAAGCAACAGCAAAGAAGTTTAGTGATTTGCCCAAAGTCATACACATAGTTATAGGTCAGAGGCTGTTCTGGGGCAGGCCTAAGCTAGGTCAGTCCAACTGATTCAGACTTGGGGGTTAAAATGCAATAAGGCACGTTTGGAAAAAAAATGCAATTAAAAACGACTGATTATGGTTAATATGATTGTACACATGTAGCCTATATCAGATTGCATTATGATTGGGGAATGAGGAGTGGAGGGAGGAAAAAAACAATTTGGAACTCAAAATCTTATAAAAGTGAATGTTGAAAACTGAAAAGAAAACAAAAATTAAAAAAAAAACTGATAGAAGATTAAAAGAACAGAACTTTTACATTAAAAGGATATATGTTTAATTTTTTTAAGGCAATTGGGGTTAAGTGACTTGCCCAGGATCACACAGCTAGTAAGTGTCAAGTGTTTGGTCTGAGGTCAGATTTGAACTCAGGTCCTCCTGACTTTAGGGCTGGTGCTCTATCCACTGTGCCACCTAACTGCCCCCATATGTGTTTAAATTAAAAGTATATAATTTTTCCTTTGTAGTCACCAGGTCAGGAATATACAAAGGTGTTCTGAAGTCAGTTGGAGCTCAGGAATTACTTCTGATGCAATTCCCCTCCCCCCCCTACTCCCAAGCCTCTTATTTTGAAGAGTATCGTTTCTCCCCCTGATAGTTCCACCCCTAGCCAGTGAATATTCATTACATTACACCACTTCTGTTGCTCAGAAGGTGTCAGTGGCTGCCTGTGGTTTGTGGAATAAGACACAACCTTGTCAGCCCGGCATTCAAAGCCTTTCACAGTCTAGACCCAGCCTACCTTTTGGGAGTTGTTTCATATTACTTCACTGCAGTCCAAACTTTCCTTTACATGCCAGCCAAACTGGTCTACCTTCTGTGCCCCACACTGAGCCCCCCATCTTCCATGCTGTACTGTGCCTGAACGCCAGAGTTGGAGGTATTTCTTCCTCACCTTCACTCAGAGAGCCCTTAGCTTTCTTCAGGGTTAAGTTAATGCACTACCCACCATGTTGTTGTTGTTTGTCCTTCCTTCTCAAAGAGGACCAATGACATCAGGAGGGTGATGTCTTGATTTGCAAGTGAATTGGATTTAAGTGAGGCAGTGCTGTGCAAAGTCACCAGCCTCACAGCTAGGTGGTGCAGTGGAGACAGCACTGGGCTTGGAATTAGGAAGACTCATCTTCCTGAGTTCAAGTCTGGCCTCAGATGTTTACTAGCTGTGTGACCCTGGGCAAGTCACTGGTTGTCTTGGTTTCCTCACCTGTAAAATGAGCTGGAGAAGGAAATGGCAAACCACTCTAGTATCTCTGCCAAGAAAACCCCAAAGGGGGTCATGAAGAGTAGGACATGACTGGAAAATGACTGAACAGCAGCTTTTCCCAATTATCATGTAGATGCTAATCTGTTTGTATGTTATATAATCCAAACAATCCTCCCTCTATCACCAGTAGAAACCTACCTACTCATTGAGTAGAACTGGCTTGGCTTGTGTGTGTGTGTGTGTGTGTGTGTGTGTGTGTATTGTCTTTCCATCACCAGCAATTATTATAAAGCCCCTTCCACACTGTAGCTGCCTAATACATGTGTGCTAGATGATTTGGACTGCACTCTTCTGTAAGATCTACCTGTTCTCTTTCTACCTCTTCCGTCTTGTTATGTTTATTGTCTTCTGTTCCCTCTGGGATCACTTTATGGTATTATCTGAGGCCAACAGGTATTCTGGCCTATTTGTTGTTCCTTGAACATGACTCTCCATTTCCTAGGCTTCCTTCCTTCCACATTCTAGAATCTCCAGCTTCCATCAAGACTCAGCTCAAACTCCGTTTTTTGTAGGAGGCCTTTCCTGATCCCCTTAGCTGCTAGTGCCTTGCCTCTTCTAATAGGAATTTCTGTCTACTCTGGAGGAATTTTCTATAATAATGGCACCTACTTCATATTAAATAGGACCTATCTATCTATCTTAAGCAAGTCTTAAAGTGCTATATCAATGTTTGCTATGATGATGATGATAAGAATGAGCGTCTATTAAGTGTTGACTGTGTGTGTCACACTATGCTGAGTACATTTTACAAATAGGATCTCATTTGATCCTCAAAACAGCCTTGTGAGGCAGGTGCTACTATTATTGCCATTTTACAGTTGAGGAAACTGAGGCATTCAGGAGTTAATTGCCACGCCCAGGGTCACTCAGCTTGGATGTGTCTGAGGCCAGAACTGAACTTGGGTTTTCCTGACTTCAGGCCCAGTGCTGTATCCACTGAGTCAACTGGCTAGCTATACTGTACTATATCATGCTATGAACCTCTTTCTTTACATGTTGTTTTGCCCATTAGAATTAAGCTACTTCAGGGCAAGGACCATTTTTGCCTTTCTTTGTGCCCCTTATGCTTAGCACTGGGCCTGGCATGTAGTAAATGCTTAATAAATTCTTGTTGAATGATTGCACGCGCATAACTTGCCCTCTCAGGGAGAGGGGGAGGGGAGGGAAGGAAGAATAGAATTTGGAACTCAAAATTTTAAAAAATTCTGGGTATTAAAATTATTTAATTTAATTAATTTAAATTTAATTTTAATTAAAATATTTTTAAAATTCTTGTCGTCTTATTGAGTGACTAGGATGATCATGCTAGAAAGCTTAGGAAAAGCTGGAATAAATACTGAGCATGGCCCCTGTGCCTTGTTGGTCCAGGGAAATCTCCCTGAAGTATGATGACTTATTGTTTAGTGTGGTTTGCCCAGATAGTGTCTACTTTGGACTCTGCAGTTTGGGGATATTATAATCAACTACCAGGAAAGCTATGTCATGATAGGCATTAGATGGGGGAATGAGGGATGTCTTTGTAGCCCACCTTTACATTATTAAAGGGCCTTTGGTCTCTCCCCACCATGAACTCCATTTAGGGACAGAGTGGGTTAGAAGACAGTCAGTATTCCATTGAAGATTTTGGAAGGAGAACAGATCAGTATTATTTAATCTGGAAGTTTTGAAAGTGATACTTGAGAGAGTTCCTTCTTGTGTGCATCAGAGCGAAACAAAAGAAAGCTTACAGTCCATGGGAGGGAGACCATAGCTAAGTGCTATTGTCCTTGTTAGCTTCTCTTGATGGATATGTGTGTATGGGGTAGTGTTGTCCATGAAGCCCCTATGCACTCTGCATCACCTGCTGAAATGTCCCAACCTTCAAAGCCCATTTCACATTCTACTTCCTCCTCTATAAAATTTTTCCTAATTTCTTCAATTGTAAGTAATGCTTCCTGTTTAAAAGCTCTCACAAGATATTGTTCAGACCTCCCATTTGCTTCTTAGAGTCTATTTTTAAATTGACTGGGGGAGGCAAGCTTGTATTTTCATTGATGTAGGGAACTCATAGTAAGAAAATTCTCTTTACCAGTATGGATTGGCATCTGTTCTGCTGTTTTTAGTCTTAGAGTTGCCTGAGGTGCTGAGAAATTAAGTGACTTGTCTAGGGTCACACAACCTGTGTATATCAGAAGCAGGATTTGAACCCAGGTCTTTCTGACTCTGATCATGGCCCCCTATGCCATCCATGCTGCCTTTCCTTATCTTTGTATTTTTCTTAGTGACTAGCATGGGAACTCCTATAGGGTTGATGTTCAATAAATGTTTGTTGAATGAATGAATGGCATACATTTATTTTACTATTTGGGAATATAGTGCTAATGATTTAACTCCTCCTCTCTGCCCCACCTTTATCACCTTTACCCTACAACTGGTTAAAATAACAACAATAAATAATGATACCTACAACTGGTTAAAATAACAGCAGTCTCAGATATACTGTAGGGTCCTGTGGGTGTTTAGAGGTTGTTTTAATAGAAGCAGTCATTTTAAAGGGACTGGACAATGAGAGGCTTGGAACTGGGACCTGGAGTCTTTATCTCTAGTTGAATGGTTTGAATCTAGCTAAAGCAGCGCTGCCTGAAACCTGTTAGCATCTAATCGTGAATTCTAAGTGTGAGGGCTATTGAAATGCAATAGAGATTGCAGTTCAGTCGAGTGTCTACACTAATTATTATTATTATTATTATTATTATTATATTAGGTTTTCTATAATACTTTATATCTGCACTTTGGTGCCATCTGTCAAAAAAAAATTCTGTGGGTAAAATGTGGACTGCCACCCCCATTTGACTGATAGTGAGGCTGAGGCACAGGAAAGTGAAACATTTTGTTTAGTACTACACATAAGACAGACATAGAGCCTGAGCCTGGATCTCTTAAGTCCCTGTCTTTTTCTCACATATCATGCCACCGAATGACAGCTGATGCTCATTAGAACTTTTGCTACTGAGGAGCGAACAGTGAAGGTCAGGGAAGGTTGAAGTTTTCAGTTGCAAGAAAGCTGAGGAAGCCTGTCTGGGTCGAGGCAGTCTGTGGACTAGGCACATGTCTTTCCCTGTGAATCATCAACAAGAATTTATAATTATTATTATTTGTACCAGACACTGAGCTAAGTGTTGGGGGTACAAAGAAAGGGGAAACCATTATCCCTTCTCTCAAGAAGCTCAGATTCTAACAGGGGAGACAACATGCAAACAAGTGAGTATAAACAAAATAATATACAGTTTAAAAGGGGGGTAAATTCAGAGGAAGAAACTGGGTGTGGAAAGAAAGGCTTCCTGAAGAAGTCTGGATTTGAGTTGAGTCTAGAAGTAAGCCAAGGAGGGAAGGCAGGAGGCAGAGCAGAGGAGAATGAGCATTATAGGCATGGGGGACAGCCGGAACAGATACCTGGAGCTAAGAGGTGGAGTGGCTTGTGGGAGGAGGAGCTAGGAGACCAGCATCATGGGATCAAAACTGCTCAGGTTTTGATTCCTACCTCCTGAGGCATCCAGCAGAACTCCCTCATAGCCAGGAAAGTCTCTTTGAAGGCCCATGGGATTGTTCCTACATTCAGTATTTATATTTCTTTTTTTTTTGGTTAGGCAATCCGGGTTAAGTGACTTGCCCAGGGTCACACAGCTAGTGAGTGTTATGTGTCTGAGGCCGGAATTGAACTCAGGTCCTCCTGAATCCAGGGCTGGCACTCTATCCAGGGCTGGCACTCTATCCGCTGTGCCACTGAACAGCCCTGTTCCTACATTCAGAAGAGAAATTTCAGGTATGAATAAAGAATGACCTTTGGTCTTGGTCTATCTTTCCAGAGCTGGAGGTGGGCACAAAATAGCATTTTGCTATTGGTAAAGAAAAATTGTATAAATGGAGGAAGCTGAATTTAAACTGGGAGCAATAAAAAATGGAGACTAGCCAATAATGTTTACTCTACCCACAATGATGAGACTGTGGCAGTAATAAGGTCTCTCTAGCTTAGTGACTTTCCATGTTCATATTACTGGATTGTAGCAAGAATACATGTGCGCACACACATACACATATGTAGACAAAATATTCAGCAACGCCTTAATGAAAAGAGTGGTTGTGGTTATGGTGATAATTTTTAATTTTATCATTATATTTACCCCCATGAACTTATCATAAGAAAAAGAAAAACCCAGCTTGAAAGGAAAGAATGCCAGCTTTGAAATCAGGAAATATGAGCCCTACTCCCTGCTCAGACACTCATGTGACCTTGGATGTGGCGCTGAATTTTCTCATCCCCATCAATCGTTAAGCATTTATTGAGCATTTACTATGTGTGAAGCTCTGTGCTAAGCATTACGCATATAAAGATGAGAGTGAAATGGTTTGTCCTCAAGAAGCTTACATTCAGATTATATGCAAAGTGAAGGGGCAGCTAGGTGGTGTAGTGGATAGAGCACTGGCCCTGGAGTCAGAAGGAACTGAGTTCAAATCCGGCCTCAGGCACATTAACACTCACTTAGCTATGTGACTCTGGGCAAGTCACTTAACCCCAATTGCCTCACAAAAAAAAAATGCAAAGTGAGGACAAGGTGATTTGGGAAGGGATATCTTATGATTGGGTGTGGGAGAACTGGGACAGACTTCCTGCAGAAGGTGATGCTGAAGGAAACCAAAGATTCTAAGAGTACATTCCAGGCATAGGGGCAGCTATTGCAGAGAGGAGATAGAGCCTCATGTACAGAACAATGAGTAGCTCAATATGGCAGGTGGGGAGTAAAGTGTAAGAAGCCTAGAAAGATAGGAAAGAAGGAGCCTTCTTGTGAAGAGCTTTAAATGTCAACTGAAGAAGGAGGAAAGAGAGAGACACTGGGATTGGTTGAGTTGAGGAAAAGGTGTAACATTATCAAACCTGCACTTTAGAAAAATCGCTTTGGCGGCTGTGCGGTAGATAAGATTCCTTCCAGCTCTAAAATCCTATTGTTCTAATCTAATGCAAACAATAGGTTTTTTCCCCTCCTGTGCTGATATTTATTTAGCCTGTGTTCCAAAATCAGGACTTTTAAATTCACAGGCAGATCTGTACATGCTGGAAGATGGGGTAATTCCTTAAGCTTTGTCCCCACTACTTAGACAACAACCAATCTATCAGAATGGTTATTTGACACAATTCAGATTTCACTCCACTATACCCAAATGCACATCCACATTCCCTGACTTAATAGAACTTTTGAAATATTTGTAGTGGCTTTCTGTACTCAACTGTATCCTGATAGCTGCCTGTCTTGTGGATAGGGAGATGGAAAAATTATATATAACTTCACTTAGATGAGAGACAGTGATGTTCTATCAAAACAAAATTGAACAGGAATATCCTTTTCTTAAAAAAAAAAGGTTACCTTGCTTGAAAACAAGTTCTATGTTCTCATGCCCCTACTCTTTCCATGCTGCCTTCTCTGAGGAACTGTCCACAGTGCTGATCATGGCTCACTAGGATATGCTTACTAACACTTTTCTTAAAGCCCTTCATAATCTACTTCCCTCCCACCTTTCCAGTCTTCTCATACCTTAATCCTTGCCCATATATTCTTTGATCCAGTGACACTAGCCTCCTTGCTGTTCTATGAACAAGATAATCTAGCTCTTGGCACCAGGCAACTTCTCTGGCTGTCACCCACGTCTGGAATGCTCTCCTTCCTCATCTCTAACTAAATTCCAACTAAAATCCCATGTTCTACTGGATGTCTTTCCCAACCCCTCTTTATTCTAGATCCTTTCCTCTGTTAATTATTTCCTATTTATCTTGTATATAGTTTGTGTATATTTTTTGATTCCCCTATTATATTGTGAACTCCTTGAGGGCAGGGACTGGTTTTGCCTCTTTTAGTATCTCCAGCACTTAGCATACCCTCTGGACATAGTAGGCACTTAATAAATGCTTATTGAATATTGTTGTTTAGTCACCAATAAACCTTAACTTTGTTGTTGGTACTTGTCTTGTCCAGTGACCAAATGATCAGACATACTGCTAGAGGATCAGAATTATATAAGTCTCAACATTCTCACTATAAATGAAATCAGAAGACATAGGAAAACTGCAACTAAATGGAAGGAGGGCCCCTGGTTTTCCTTGGAGACATAGATAAAAGAGTTGGCAGATTCAGTATTATGTGTCCAAAGGCAATAGGAAACATGATTTTATCGGACATTTGGTCATCATTTCAAAACTGCAGTGCTCATGACAAGCATTTGCAAAAAGATCATCATGAAAATAATTGTAGCTTATGCACCAACATCTGTTGCAGAGGATGAGAAAGTATAAAAATTCTATAAAGAGCTTGATTAGAACCTTCAAATTAAACCAATTTCTGCTTTAATGCTTGGTGACTGATGACAAAATGGGCATGGGGAGAATGGTGAATAATATTTTTGAAAACATGGTTCAAGCAGGCATAAAAGATTTATAGATTTATAAATTATATTGAATCCTCATGCCTATAGATCAGGAATACTTTCTTTAATAAGAGCTTTATGAGGTACTGGACATAATAAATATCAAATAGTATGAAAAAGGAAACTTACTTTATCTTAACAGGTAGGAGTCATCTGATTACTGATCTTGGAGTTATTTTTGAAGTAAATGTGGGCATATAGTCAGACCATTGGCTTGTAAGAGTAAAGATAAAAATCAATACCAAATGATAAGAAAGAATAAAAATGAGAAGACAGGGTATGTAATTGAGGCAACTCCAATCTAACTTATGTAAACAATCTATTAGTGCTGAAAAATTAGAAAAGATAAAAGAATAGGCATCAGCAGAAGCAACTACTACTTTTTCTTTTTTTCCCCTGTAATCACATTCATGTAATTTTTACTCATTCTCAAATTCTTCTTTTCTTTTTTAATTAATTAATAGTTTTCAACATTCACTTTTATAAGATTTTGAGTTCCAAATTTTCTCTCCTTTCCCTTCCCCTTCCTCCTCCCCAAGATGGCATGCAATCTGATATAGGTTATACATGTACAATCATATTAAACACAAATTACTGTTTTTCAAGGAGATATCAACTACATAAATCAGTCTTCATAATAAGGAGATTAAATGATCATGAGTTCCTTGAGAGCAGGGACTGGGTTTTTTGATCTTTATTTGTATTCCCAATGCTTAGCACAGTGCCTTGCCCTTATTAGATGATTAATAAGTGCTTACTGATGGACTAAACAAGCCTAGAAACTGCCTCAGTTAGCAAATACAAGGTCTATTGACAAGCATACAAAAATGGCAGCTAAAGTAATACTGGTTTTGGGTATAAATTTGTTTGTAAAATCTTTTGGAAGAGGGTGGTGGATGATTCTGAATAATATCACTTCATAAAACAGTGAGAATCAAGGGCAGCTAGGTGGTGCAGTGAATAGAGCTCTGGCCTTAGAGTCAGGAGGACCTAAGTTCAAATCCAGCCTCAGACACTAGCTGTGTGACCCTGGGCTAGTCACTTAACCCCAATTTCCTCACCAAAAAGCAAACAAAAAACAAAAACAAAAACAAAAACAAAAGCAACAAACCAACAACAACAAGAAAAAAAACCCAAAACCAAAAAAAGTGAGAATCAGTGAAAAGAAAGACATGTTTGCAAAGCACTTGGTCAGAGTCCCAGTTAAGCTACAACAGTGACAAATACCTTTGGTGAGAACACATACAGGGACATTTAAGGATGGACCTGGAAAGAGACAATAATTAGATAAAAATAGAAAAGATCAGTCAAATTTCTATAACAAATTATTTTACCATCAATAACAATGGAACCACCAAATTTGGATTCTAGCATCACAGTTCCCAATGTACTAGATGAGGAAATAGAAATGATGCTGAAGAAAACAAAGGAGGGAATTAATTGAAACTAAATTAAGTACACATAAAGGAGTTCTATGCTAGGCACGACACAATTTGGAGATTGTTGAGGGATTAATTCCCCAAATATCTGAAAGAGGGCTGAATAACAAATGTTTGGAAAAAATCATAGATGTTATAATTATCAAGAAAGGTGACCAAGACAATAGCCATAACCATTTTTAAAAAATTTTAATTAATTTATTTGGAATTATCAACAATCACTTCCATAAGCTTTTGCATTTTGCATTTTTCTCCCCCTCCCCACCTCCCTCCCCAAGAAATTAAAAATTTAAAAAAGAAAAAAAATGTACCTATTGTTGACACTAATAAAACATAAGCTTCTTTAGAGTAAAATAAAAAAGAGAGAGATTACAAGAAAATATGAAGAACATGGAACATATTACCTGTAAGACTTATGGATAGGTGAATGGTTTATGAATAAACAAGAGATAGCGAGCAGTGTAGAGTGTAAAATGGGTAATTTTGATTACATTAAATTAAAAAAGGTTTTATACAAATAAAAAAATGTAACCAATATCAGAAAGAAAGCAGAAAATTGGTGGGGGTGGGGGACATTCGTAAAGACTGTTTCTCAGGTAAAGTCTTATATCTAAAATATAGAAAGAACTTTGTCAAATCTATAAAAATATGAGTCATTTTCTAATTGACAAATGATCAAAGGATGTGAACAAGCAGTTTTCTATTGATGAATTCAAATCATTTTACGGTCAAATAAAAATGCTCTACATCATTATTGATTAGAGAAATACATGTTAAAACAACAAAAAAAGAAAATAGCCATAACCACCAACTGAAATGCCTACTTCTGCATCTCTTTGATGGAAAATCTTTTCAATAATCATCTATAAACACGTCAAAGGCATCCTTGATGAAGATTTAAGGAGAAAGTGGGTAGGCTTTTACAAACAATACTTTACATCACATCACATCATTACAATCACATAATTGACTGAAAAGCATACAGAATAAAAGACCACTGAACTTACTGTTTAGCTAAAAAAGAGCACATGGTTTGGTAGAACAAAGGGAAGGGAAGGGAATAAGCATTTATTAAGTGCTAACTTCATACTAGGGGGGCAGCTAGGTGGTGCAGTGGATAGAGTGCTGGGCCTGGAGTCAGGAAGATTATCCTGAGTTCAAATCTGGTCTCAGACATTTACTCGCTGTGTGACCCTGGGCAAGTCACTTAGCCCTGTTTGCCTCTGTTTCCTCATCTTTAAAATGAGCTGGAGAAGGAAATGGCAAGCTTCTCCAGTATCTTTACCAAGAAAACCACACTGGATCATGAGAAGTTGGACATGACTGAAAAATGAACTGAATAACAGCTAGGGACTGTGCTAAGCACTTCACCAACAATTATTTCATTTGTCCTCACAATAGCCCTGGGAGATAGGTGACATTTTTATCCTCATTTTAGATTTAAGGAAACTGAAGCAGAGATTAGGTGACTTGCCCAGGGTTACACAGCTTGGAAGTATCTGAGGCTGGATTTAAACTCAGGTTTTCCTGACTCTGAGTCCAATGCTCTATGCATTGTACCGTCTATCTTGCCTCTTGGCAAAGTATCACTTTCAAGGCTGCCTTCCAACCAGGTATTTCTTATGACTGTGTGAAAATCACAGAAGCTTTTGTTAGAAGATATAACAGAGGTAAGTCCGTTTGACAACCCTCAGACTGTTAGCAAGTGAGGCATCAAGCAAGAAGAGGAATGCCATTTGCCACTGTCATAGAACATGGTCTCCAGACTTTTTTGATTACATACATCTATCAGTTCACACCAAATATATCTACATATATAAACATATTGATATATAAAATATATATGTTTTACTAGTTTATATATTATGTATGTGTACTAATTTACTCCTAATTGTGTACATTATTAAGTTTACAAAAATTGAGATGAAAAACGATTGGAGAAAAATAAAATCACTTATGATTCTAGAGTCAGTAGGCTACAACTGGAGTAGGGAAGTGACATGGTCAGATTTGTGCTTTAGGAATATCAATTGGTCATTGATTTGAGTGGGAGGAGACTTGAGTCTGGGAGACCAATTGGGAGGCCATTGCAATCATCCAGGGAGGAAGTGATGAGACCTTGAACTAGAAGAATGCTGAATGTGCATGGAGAAAAGGGGATGGGTTTTTGAGATGTGGAAATAGAAATGATGAGATTTGGCAATTGATTGGATATGTGGGGTGAGGTTGAAAACCTGGATGACTGGACATACAGTGGTATCCCTTGACAAAAATAGGGAAGTTCAATAGAAGGGTGAATATTTTTGGGGGGGAAAGAAGGATAATGTAATGGCATATACAGTATAGAACACAATCCATCCATGCCTGATTATCTTGTGTGACTCACTCTGTTCCACTGAAAATGAAAAAGGAGAGGGCAGACCTCTTACTAAGCAGTCACTGCCTTGGAGTATTGAGGTGGCCTGGAGAGAAGGTTATGTGCACTCTGTATGTGTGTGTGTGTGTGTGTGTGTGTGTGTGTGTGTGTGTGTGTGTGTAATTTTGCCTATGCAGTTGATGCAAGGGCCTGGATTGTGGTTAGGTTACAACCATCTGAGGGGCTGACCGCTGGGTCAACCAGAGTCCTGCTGTGGGAATTGGTGGAGTGGTAGACTGTTGAGTGATGAGTAGTTGAATCAGAGACGAGTTTGTGATTGGCTGTGGCAAGGAGAGTGGGAAGTGAGCCATATTCCCAACCTTTGACTGGTTGATCTCATAGCTCTTAGGGTTACACCAAGGTTGTATGGGGTGGCAGGGCCCACCACTGTCGTAGAGGATGTCAAGCACAGAATACTCACGAAAGTAGTATTTCTTATAGATCACAAGGTCCTCCAGCCGCTCCAGTGTGCAGGTTTGCAAACTAATTGAATCAGGCCCTGGAACATAACTAAGTCCCCTAAGTAATATCCGCAATCACTCAAAAGTGCTAAGCCAAAACTTCCACATACAAAAAAACCAAGTAGACAAAGACTGGTTTTGTCAGGATCAATTGATCGGTCAACAAACTAGGTCCACCATAGACCAGGACACAAATGAAACATTTCTTGTCCTTGAGAGGCTTGTATTCTATAGGGGGAGACAACACATACACATGAAAGCATATTGGAAATAAGTTTACCCACGGTACATATTTTTTTCAACTGATTTCATTGGAATATGGATCTCCCAGTAAGCAAACTCCCTCTACCAATGCACATTGTCTCCTCTGCAACTCATCATCTTATTGAGCTGCCTAAAGCACCAAGAGGTGAACCCCTATTTAGGGTCCTCCAGCCATTGTATGTCAGAGACAGGACTTGAACCCAGGCTAAGCTATACCTTTCTTCCCTTTCTCAGACAAACTCCTTGAAAAAGCCACCGAGATTCATTTCTGCTTCTTCTGCCCCCTTAATTGTCAGCTCTGCCTTCTGGGTTCTGATCTCATCACCCAAGTGAAACTGCTGTCTCCATAGTTATTCGTGAACTTATCATTGCCAAACATGATGATTTGTCTCTTCCTCTACAACCTTCTTGATCTCTCGATGGCACTCCTGACTGCCCTTTCACCTCTGCATTTCCATAATGCTCCTCTTTTGTGGTTCTCCTCTTATCATTTGTTCTTTATCTCCCTCACTGCTTTCCATTGATACCGTGCAAGATCCAACCATTAGTGTACACTGAGGCTCTGTCTTTGCCTCTTTTATGCTCCCTCTCTCTCTACTCCAGTTGGGCAGTGCAGTGCACAGAGTGCCAGGCATGGAGACTCATCTTCCTGAGTTCAAATCTGGCCTCAGACACTTACTAGCTGCGGGACCCTGGGCAAGTCACTTAACTCTCTTTGCCTCAGTTTCCTCATTTGTAAAATGAGCTGGAGAAGGAAATATCAAACTACTCTGGTGCCTTTGCCAAGAAAACCCCAAATAGGGTCAAGGAGAGTTGGATATAACTGAAAAATAACTGAACGATAACAATAACAACAACATACTCTCACTTGTGACCTCGTCATCTCCCACGGGTTTCATTATTGTCCCTGTGCAGATGACTCCAAGATCTAGATACGTAGCCCCTTTCAGTGCTCCAGGCCTGTGTTGGCAACTTCCTGTTTTATGTTTCAAACTGGATATCCAGGAGACATGTCAAATTCAACGTATCTCAAATTTAGCCTATTATCTTTCCCACCCATGTCCACTCCTCTTCTGAGCTTCCTCAGATATGTTGAGGGCACCACCGTGCTCCCAGTCACCTAAATTCACACGGTTGGGAGTATCCTTGACTCCTACCTCTCTCTAATCCCACATAGTCATTTGCAAAGTTTTGCCCTTTCTACTTCCCCAACATTTCTTACGTCCTTCTGTCTCTCACTACTCACGTAGCTATTGCCTTAGTCAGGTCCTCGTTACCTCTTGCCGGGGCTGTTGCAATTGCCTCTTAATTCATCTGCCTTCCTGAAGCCTCTCCTCTCTCCAGTTCGTTCTCTACACAGCTGCCACAGTGAATTTCCTAACGCACAGGTCTGACCGGGTCACCCTCTTACTTAATAAATGCCAGTGATACGCTATTGACTCTGGGATCAAATATAGACTCCTCTGTTTGGTTTTGAAAGCCCTTTGTGACCTGGCCATTTACCTTTCCAGCCTTATTACGCAGTATTCCCCTTCCTGAACTTGGCCGTCTGGCCAACCTGGCCTTGCTAGTATTCTTCACACACTCTGTTTTCCCTTTCTTTTCTGTATCTTTGCCCTGGCCGTCCTCCAGGGGGAAATGCATTCCCTTCTTGACTTGGCCTGAGAGTCCCTTGCTTCCATAAAAGTTCAAGCCCTCCATTTTCCATGAAGCCTTTCCTGATACCCCTAAAGGCTCATGTCCTCTAAACTCCCTTATATTTATTCTCTACGTATTCACATATATACATATTGTCTCTCTTGATAGAATATAAGCTCGTTGAGGGAAGGAACTGCTTCCCTTTTTGTCTTTGCATACCCACACATCACCCAGTGCTTGACACTGTTATGTGTTGGGTTGTTGTTGCTCATTCTTTGTTTTGGAAGAGGACTGATGAGATCATGGGTGATGTCTTGATTTGTGAGTAAATTGGATTGAAGCGAGGCCGAGCTGCCCAAAGTCATTAGCTTTACTCTCTCTTCCTTACTCACTGAAGTCCAGTGGCGGGACAAAAGTGTCCGTGATGTCTTCAGTGTCTGACCAAGCTCTCCACAGAGCCTGCTGCAGCCCCTTTCATGGCCATTGGAACAAGTCATCCTCATCCCCCTGGTCCACCAGGGAAAGTCTCCACGTATTTGAGGTAGACATCCCCTCTATCTCACCAATGGATCTGAGGCCTGTTGTTCACCCTTAACTTAGTTTAGCTCATCTGCTGAGATAGTTTGACTGGAATATGGCCACTGCACGTGCTACAGCTTCTTGGAGGCACTGGTGAGAGTTGGGTGAAGATGAACACCAAAGGTAGCTGAGCAGCCCTCACACCAGAAGAGCTAGTCCTCACTGAACGCCTCATACACCCCTTGTTGACTGGCTTCTGAAAAACTATACATGCAAAATAAATACAAGGCAGTTTTTAGAGAGAAGCACAAGCAGCCATGGAGAAGTTGAGGATGGGAGGGAAGTGTAAGCAGACTGGAAAGGAGGAAGGTGCTGGGTTGTAAAGGGCTTCAAATGTCAAACAGAAGAGTCTGTATTTGATCCTAGAGGTAATAGGGAGCCCTAGGAGCCTGTTGAACGGAGGAATGATGTGACCAGATTTGTGATTTAGGACTATTCTGTGGGCAGCTGTGTGGAGGATGATAATGACATTGAACTGGTCCCTTAATACGTATATCTTGGAAAGGTACAATTGAATGGGAATGCTTTTAATGCCCTAAAGTGTCTTCCCAAAAACAAAAGCCCATTTAAAAAATGTCATTATTCTACCAGTAATGCTGTATGGCTATGAGTCCTGTACCGTCCTGGTCTCCAAAGAATTAAAATTATACATTACTGAAAGGACAACGGTGAGTGGAAGGGGGGGGATGAATAGGCTGAAATGTATTTTAAATGATAAATTGTCCAGGACAAATGGTGTAAGCTGATACCAGCAGAGGACTTGTGGGCCCCTCATGAAATGAGATCAAGGGATAGACACCACAAAGACACCATTTGATCCCATTTGAAGGATTTAGAGGAAGATGTGGACAAATGTAGCATAGAATGAGAAGGTATGGATGAGTTGAGAGCGGTTCCATTGGTCTACCTTGATGGGATCAAAGATTCATCAAAAGCATAGCATCATCCACCCTGGCTGACTCTTTGGATCATGGTATTTAAAAGTCAAAGGAACTTTAGGCTGTGCACCCTACTTTTCCTCCTCCTCCTTTGTCTTCTACCTTCATGAGTCTTACTGCTCTGTAATCTAACTCATTCACCCTAACTCAATTCAGGAACATTTATTTAAAGATCAGTTTCTGGGAGAGTTTTGTTTGTGTAGGGTTGATAGTCTAGTAGAGGATGTTAGTGACACAGTATACTCCCCCAGCCTCTTGGATAATTTTCGTTTTAAAAGAAGATTCTAGGGAATGATCAATGTATAACCCAAGAAATGATTGTATAATGGTTGACTTTTAGTTACCATAGAAGGCCAATGTAGGATTGACTTTGGATAGGGAGCTCTCTTTGTTGTATCAGGAATCACATGCAGAAGTAAATGTGCTCTACCAGAGGGAACTTGACCTTGTATGTCATACGCCAAGTGCACTATTATGGAATCATTATCCCTGGAGCATACTAGTCAACCTCCCCTCCCTTTCCACCTACTTTTCCTCTCTCCCCCCACCCTCATGTTGAGTGGGCTAAATATCCTTGGGGCTATCCACCCAGGACAATGCATGTTTCTTTCAGTCTAGTGCATCCTCTGTAGAGGGAGCAGTTCTATACCTTGCTCCCAAACAACTAAATGTTGGATTTGTCAGTGCAGAATTATGTAACCACTGATTCCCATGGAGTGGTGAGAATTAATTGATCTGATTTTATGGACCCAATATTTGCTTTTGAAGGGAGGGGCCTTAGCATTCAATCAGGGTAAGTGACCTATAAGAGAGTTAACCCCAGAGGCTTGAGCTGCTGCCAGACTGTCACAGCACATAACCCCAAATGGTACTCCATGTGTCTGACGGTGTGGGTTAGTGATTGAGCCAAAGCATCAGCTTAAAATATATTCTTCTGTACAGTGAGTATCCCCCACCATCTGGAGAAATGCTTTTCTTACAAGCCAAGGCATGGCCAAGTAGTACAGCAGGCCCTCCGTGGCAGCAAAGCACACCTGTCATATGCCTAGATGCTGGCTCCAAGCAAGCCAGCCTAATAAAAATGCTATCAAATTGGGAGAACAGAAACCGGAGACCTGGTTCAGAGGTCATGCCTCCTTGCTATTTTTGCAATTCACACAAATGTTCCAGGCTGGATGTTTTCAAAATAGTTGGGTGAGTGGCCCATGATGCATTAGTACAACCTTTCCCAAGGTCACCTGGGCATTGCAATATTTCACAATCCAGACACCTGACATGAGGCAGATGGCCCTATCCCTCTTTCATAATAATGTGTTTACTTCTCTTCATCTTCTGCCTGACATTTATAGAGTATCTGGTCAGAAGAACAAAGCAAAATCAGAGGAGGCTCTCTGCTATTGGAGCTGATGCAGTCTTTCCTCCAAGAAGCTTCTGCCTGGCTCTTTCCTCTGTGCATGCCTTCTTTCTCCCTTGGATAATGGCATTCACACAGCTCTTGGCTTTCCCCGAGGGTGTGTCCACCTTCAGGTTGATGGGAAAGAACAGATAGCGGTGATTTCATGTCTTCACCAGTTGAAAAGTGGTTTGAGGAGTGTACACATGTTGGTACCCAACCGGGTACTCAGACCGGGGATCTGAGAAGCAGGGCCTAGAAATTCAACAAACATTAAGCACCTACTGCACACAAGGCAGTACTAGGTACTAGGCACAGGAGGTGATAGAAAAGGTAAAAAAAAAAACACAGTCCCTGCCCTCATAGAATGTCTGCTCTAGTAGAGTGGGTGCAACACATAGACAAATCTCTCCATTACTCCATGCAAGTGAAAGAGAAGATGGATGTTTTGTGTAAAGTCTAAGGCAGACGAAATCTACATTATTTCTGAGTGGAAAGTCAGAGAAAGCTTGATGGAGAAGGTTCTCCATGGTCACCAGGGCTGTCCCAAGGCTGATGGGTGGGAGGCTTTGTCTTCATTCTCTAGAAGTCATGGGGAATCATGCAGACACATACACACGCATTTATCCATTTATGTGTATGCTTCACGTAGATGTGCAGGTGCACATTATCTGTAGAGGCTAGGGACTGAACCTGAGATTTTACTGTTGTAGGGAATTTCTTGGTGAGGAAGCTCCCTCCTTCTCCCAATGTAGATCAGCACCTTCTTGGTAGTTTATGGCGGTAGGCAGTTGTCTAGGGTGCTGAGAGCTTGGGTGCTTGTGTAGGATTTCACAGCTAATATCTGTCAGAGGCAGGACTTGAATCCTGGTCTCCTTGGCACCAACGCCAGCTCTCTGTCCGCTGCGCCAGGCTGCCTCTCTATTTTATTATTTTTAAAATTTTATTATTTTATTATTTATTTATTATTTTTATTATTTATAATTTATAAGTGGAATTAGTTATGTTAGTCTTAGTGGGTCTCAATGAGTGTTTTGTAGCTCTTAATATATTAATTTGGCATTACGATTATTGTCACCAGCCACTAGTGGCTAAAGGATCTTAGACTACCAAAATCATAGCCCCACCCTGGACATGTATCCAGTGTGGCCATAAATTAATGACTGATTTCTTTAGGTCATAAGCAACACATTAAACTATATACTATTTATACACAGCTTGCCCATTCTGAGTACAAAATTATTTCCACGTACATACCCCTGACAATTCACTTTTTCTCTGTAAAGACAAGTTATACTTTAACTCGTCTCATCTCATCTCATCTCATCTCATCTCATCTCATCTCATCTCATCTCATCTCATCTCATCTTATCTCATCTCATCTCTCTCTCTCTCTCTCTCTCTCTCTCTCTTTCTCTCACACACACACACACACACACACACACACACACACTCTTACTTTACTATTAGTTACTGTGTTTTCATCATCCATGTGGTTTTCATCACTGGTCAGCAGGGGGAAGTACCGCCAATGGATCATTTTCTGTGTATGAGGGAGGGGATGACTACTTAGCACATTAGGAGCAGGGGCTGGGTATGTGCAGCAGACAACTGCTCTTTCTGTTGTACCACCACTGAGTAGAATCTTCTGCCTCAAATACTTTATTTTTAAATTATTTAAGTATGTGAAGTATATTTAATTTATTAAAGAAAATGTATCCTTTCCTTTAACTTCAGATCCCTATTCTAATACTTCTTTTTCTTCTCTCCTTTCTTCTTCTCCCATCAGCTTTCCCTCTATTCTATGGTGCCTGTGATCCTTCTGATTCTTGCCTTCTCCTTCTGCAATGCCTTCCCCATCCCCCCCTTCCAACCCAAATCTATCTCACCTTCCCGCCTCCTTCATGAACTTTCTTTGATTACTTCAGCTCACCATGATTTTTCCCTTGACTTTGGGCTGCTAATCTCTTATACCAAAAACAGATCACTGGATTATACACTGTGTTGTAGTGTTATCAATTGTTACCCATATATCAGTCTGATGAGAATATATACTCCTCAAGGCCATGGATTATACATTCCACTTCTTTGGGCTCTCCCATGATATTTACCACAGCATTGGACACATTATTGGCCCGCAGAGATTTTCATTTTGATTGCAAAAATCATGAAATCAAAGTATTTGAAGGGACTTCAGAGTGTACCCGATTTCTATCTGAACAACATCGACAAGTAGTCATCCAGTCTTCACTTGAATGCATCCATTGATGGTGAACTCACTTCCCTGATGAAGGAGTCTATTCTGTTTAACAGTAATAACTAACATTTTTTTTTTTAGCTAGGCAATGGGGTTAAGTGACTTGCCCAGGGTCACACAACTAGTAAGTATTATGTGTCTGAGGCCAGATTTGAACTCAGGTCCTCCTGAATCCAGGGCCGGTGCTCTATCCACTACGCCACTTAGCTGCCCCAATAACTAACATTTATATAGAGCAGGGATCCTTAGCCTGGGAGCCATGTATTCCTTAGGAGGTCCGTAAACTTGTTTTTTTCCCTAAATTTTGATAAAATGTTATTTCAACATAATTGGTTTCCTTTGTGATCCTGTGTGTTTTATTTTATGCATTTAAAACTATTATTCTGAGCAAGAGTGATTAAGTTACTTGATAATAGTCACATAGCCAGTAAATGCCAGAGGGAGTATCTGAGCCTGGGTCTTTCTGATTCCAAGCTGAGCATTCTACCTTGTTACCACTTTTTCCATTAGAAAGTTCTTCCTTTTGTTGAATTGAAATCGGGTTCCCTGTCTCTTTTGTCTACCAGTCCTAGTTATTCCTTCTGGAGTTCAAGAATTTCCAGCTTTCCATCTACATACTGCTGTCTGATTTCCTGAGAGGTCTTCACCTTGAGACTTAACCCCTAAGGATAGTGATAATCTACCCAAACTCATTTCTCTCTGATGAACAAATTCCTATCTGGTCATATCCTCCCCATATCTCCACGAATCTTTCTTATTTCCCCCTTTTACCACCCATTCAGCTGAGAATGTTGACATATCACGCTGAAAAAATTGAGGCTATTCACTGAGAGTTTCCTCTTCCCTCTTCATCCTCATGTCACATCAAGTGCCTTCTGCCACCATCTTTGCCTTCACCCATTTCACAGGAAGAGGTGACCTTTCTCCTTATCAAGGAAAACCCCTATACATGCACAATTGATCCTATTTTACCCCATATTTTCTAGTAGATTACCTCCTATATCATCCCCACTCTCTCACTTATTTCAATCTTTCCCTGTCTACTGGCTTCTTCCCTCCTGCTTACATTGTCATGTCTCTCCCGTCCTTTAAAAAAAACAAAACAAAAAATCGCTTGATCCATCCATCACTGTTGGCTATTGTCCTATATCTCTTCTCCCTTTTGTGGCTAAACTTCTTGAGAATTTATATTCTGTGCCTCCACTCCATTTCTTCTCACTCTTCTGCAGCCTGACTTTGATCTCACCATTTGATCGAAATTGCTCTCTCCAAAGTTATCAATGATCTCTTAATTGACGAATCTGAACGGCCTTTTTCTCTGCTGCCTTTCAAACTCTTGATCATCCTTTTTTTCCTTGATACTCTTTTCTCTTTGGATTTTCATAACTGCTCTCTCCTGGTCCTCCTGCTTGTCTGACTCCTTGTCAGTTTTTTCCTGCATCTTTATCTAAGTCATGCCTGCTAACTTTGGGTGCCTCCCAGTACTCTACCTGGTTCCTCTGCTCTTCTCCCTCTATATTATTTCACTTGATGATCTCATTAGCAACCATGGATTCAGTGATCATCTTTGCTGATGCTTCTCAGATCTATTTATTCAGACTTAACCTCTCGTGACCTCTAGCCTCACATCTCCAGGTACCGATTGGTCATCTTGAACTAGCTATCTAGTAGACATTGTCAACTCAACATATCCAAAGCTGAACTCATCATCCTTTCCCCTAAGGCTCTTCTTAACTTTCCTGTTACTATGGAGGGCACTACCATACTCCCAGTCTTGCAATTTCATTGTCATCCTTGACTTCTCATTTTCTCTCACTCCCCCATATCTGCTGTTTCTGCTTTCTTTCCTTTGGCACTGCCACCACCCTTTGTAGATCAGCATCACCTCATGCCTTGATTGTAGCCTGCTGGTGGGTCTACCTGCCTCAAGTCTGTCTCCCCACTCGAATCTATCCACCATTCAGTCACTGAAGTGACTGATTTTCCTAAAACACAATCTGATAATGTTACACACCCCCTCCTTCCCCCCCCAAGTCAATAAACTCCATTGATTCCCTGTTGCCTCCAGAAACAAATACAAAGTGCTCTGTTGGCATTCAAAGCACTTCATAACCTGGTTCCCTCCTTCCCTTCCAGTCTTCTTACACCTTTCAATTCGGTCATTTTCAGTCATGTCTGACTCTTGGTGACCCCATTTGGGGTTTTCTTGGCTGAAATACTGGAGTGGTTTGCCATTTCCTTTTCTCCAGCTCATTTCACAGATGAGAAAACTGAGGCAAACAGGGTGAAATGACTTGACCAGGGCTACGTAGCTAGTAAGTGTCTGAGGCAGGATATGAGCTTAGAAGGATGTGTCTTCCTGACTCCAGTGCAGGTACTTGGTCCATTGTGGCACCTAGCTACCTCCCCTGCTGTGTGCTCTGCAATCCAGTGACTCCTGGCTGTTCTATGAACAAGATGCTCTGTCTCCTGACTATGCAATTTTCACTGGCTGTTCTCTGTGCCTGGAACTTTCTCTCTCCTTATCCCTGTCCCCTGGCTTCCCTGGCTTCCTTTAAGCCACAGCTAAAGTCCTGCCTTCTTCAAGAAGTTTTTCCCAATCTCCCATAATACTAGTGTCTTCCCTCTGTTATTTCAAATTTATTTTATACATGTCTTCTTTATTTTTTAATATTCAATTTTATTTTATTCTTAGGTCCAATTTGTTTGGTGATGCAGTTGGGGTTAAGTGACTTGCCCAGGGTCACACAGCTGATGAGTTTCAAGTGTCCGAGGCCTGATTTGAGCTCAGGTCCTCCTGATTCCAAGGCCAGAGCTCTATCTGCTACCCCACCTACCTGCTCCTTTAGGTTCATTTTTTTCTCCCTCCCATTGCTCCCTCCCCAACAATAGGTTTAGACCTACTGTGAAAGCAAGAAGAACAAAACCCGTTACAACCATATATAGTCAAGCAAAACAAATTCTGGCATTGGCCGTGTCCAAATATATATCTGTATTTCTGTCTGAACTACAAGTGCATCACTTTTCTATCAGGAGGTTAGTAACAGTGCATAGTTATTTGCATATTGTCTCCCCAATTAAACTGTGAGATCCTTCAGGGTGGAGGCGATTTTTGCCTTTCTTTTTATCCCCAACCCTTAGCACAATGCCTGGAACAATGTAGATGATTAATAAATGCTTGGTGACTGACTCATTTATGATCTTCCACATCACAGCTCTTCAGACAGTTGAAGAGAGTGATCACATCTTCGCAGTCCCTTAAAACATTTCAGAGCCTTGGTGATTGTGGCACATCCTGGTGAGGGAGGAGGAGAAAAGCAGCAGGGTTAACTGCATCATCCTGGCTACCCTGACTTGTGGAGTCTTTGCCATACTTAACCACAGGGTGCTGCAGCTAGTAAAACTCTAAAGGGCAGGGAAGAGCTACCATCAGTATTAATCACATTCACTTAGGTCATCTTATATGCCAGCTGGTGGTATGAAACATTTGAAGTTCATGGTCATAGAATCTAGATTTGGAGGGACCTTTGAGGTCCTCTGCTCCAATTCATTTTTCTTCCAATGTGGTGCAATGGAAAACAGTCTCAACTTGGAGCAACAGGAACTGTCTGTATGATCTTGAGTAAGTCACTAAACCTCTCCAGGCCTCAGTTTCCCCATTTGTAAGATGAGGGGATTTGGATTAGATGATCTCTGAGGTCCTTTGATTCTAAGCATGAATCTCTTCTGCATTTCCACTTCTTCTCAAGCTTTCACACTAACAGGTGAACTTTTGAAAATGAAAGGGGCTCAGTGTGATGCTGATGTTTGCCTATACACACAGGAAGTGTTGTTATAGAATCAGTGGGACCTAAAATACCGTTTGGATATGAGTTAGGCTGTTAGCGAAAATGTTGGGGGCAACTAGGTGGTGCAGTGGATAGATCACTGGCCCTGGATTTGGGAGGACCTGAGTTCAAATCTGGCCTCAGACACATAACACTTACTAGCTGTGTGACCCTGGGCAAGTCACTTAACCCCATTGCCTAGCCAAAAAAAAAAAAAGAAAAGAAAATGCTGACAGTTCAATAGGCTGGTTCATCTAGGGAGTATATTTGTTTAAAGCAACCACTAGTGTTGTTTTCAACAAATGCTCCATTGCAAATATGAAAGGATGGAATCTTTGATGATAGGACCATGGAATCTTAGCTCTGGGGCTGGAAGGGACCCCAGAGGCCATGTGGTCCAGCCCCCTCATTTTACAGATGAGGAGACTGGGGCCAGGGAGAGGAGGGTACTTACCGAAGGTCATTCACCTGGAGGTGAGCGCCAGAAGCAAGATTTGAGGCCAGGTTCTGTGACTTGTAGAGCCAATGGATTCTTCCACTCTTGGCAACAGTACTTCATAAGTGTTCTGTTAACAAGACCAGTGCTGGGCCTGGTAGCATCAGCCCATTACTGCTGTAGCTACTGGGGAGGCTGAGACTGCTGGATCTCTTGAGCTCAGGAGTTCTGAGCTGCAGTCATGCTGAAGCTGATCTGGTGTCTGCACTAAATCTGGCACCGATACAGGAAGCTTTCTAAGAGCAGGGGAGGTTACCGGGCTGCCTGAGGAGGGGGGAACTGGCCCAGGATGGACACAGTGCAGGGCAAAACTTCCATGCCCATCAGTACTGGGGTGGGCCTGTGAGTGGCTGCTGCATTTCCAGCCTGGGTAAAATAGGGAGATTCAGTTTCAAAAAAAAGCAAAGAAAGAGGAAGAGGAGGAGGAGGAGGGAGGGAAGGAAAGATAGGGAAGGGAATGAAGCTGGTGGTCACGAAGCCTGTATATATCAGAGGCAGGGCTTGAATTCGGGTTGTCCTGGTCCTGAAGCTGGTTCTATATCCTTTCTATCGTGCTGCCTTTATATACTGTACTATGCTATGCTGTGCTATGCTACGTATATTAGGCTACTGGTCTGGGTGGAGGATGGATGAAATCCTGCAGCTGGGGTGGGAAATGATTGGGAGTTTCAGAGCTGATTTCATCTTGTAGGATGATGAGTGTATGGATATCGTGAAGTCGAGGAGAGCAATCAGGTGGGTGATGATGAAGTGAACTCCCTGGATGCCCTTCTGAAATGATGGAGGATCTGGGAGGAGACCCCCAATGTCCACCATCCACTCTCTTCAATTAGAGGGAAGGAGGGGCCCCAGAGGCAGACAGTACTTAGGAGATGTGAGCATATTATTATATTATCTGAATATAGTATATTACTATGCTATACTACTACTATAGTATTTTTAGAAATAAATTTTTATTGTTGTCTTCTGTTTTTTACATCATCATGACTGTCTTTCCCCTCCCCTTCCTCCTCATAGAGAGACATCCCATATAACAAATAATATTTTTTAAAAGATGAAAAAAATCAGCACAACTGTTCAATACATTGAAAAAGCATGAAAACTTGTGTAATGTGCAGCACCTGTGAACCTCTCACCTCCATGAAGGAGCAGGTTGGATTTGTCTCCTCATTTCTCTCCATTTATGTCATGCTTGATCTTTATAATTTTGTCACATTCACTTTTGATTTTTTGGTGGGCAGTTATTCTTTCATTTACATTGTTGTAGTTACTGTGTATATTTTTCTTAGCTCTGCTTACTTCCCTCTTCTCCAGTTCATGTAGACCTTTCATGTTTCTCTGTATTTATCACACACATAATTTCTTACAGCACAGCAATTATTTCATTACATTCATGTACCATAATTGGTTTAGCCGTTTTCCAATCAATGACCACCTATTTTGTTTTCAATTCTTTGCTATCACAAAAAGGACTGCTATAAATCTTTTGGTGTATATGGGGACTTTCTTTTTATTGATAACTTCCTTGGGCTATAAGCCCAGCGATGAAGTCTCTGGTTCAAAAGGTATGGATATCTTAGTCACTTTCTTTGCATAATTCCAAATTGCTTTCCAAAATGATTTTGCATTTCACAGTTCTACCAACAATGTTTGCGTATCATTTCATAGCCTCACCCCCCCAACATTGACTGTTGTCATTTCTGGGGTCATTTTTTGCCAATTTGCAGGGTGTGAAGTCAAACCTCATGGTTGTTTTAATTTGTATTTCTCTCCCTATTATTAGTGATTTGGAACATTTTTTCACTTGGCTGTGAATACTTTATAATTCTTTTTATTTTGAGAATTGTTTGTTTATAACCTTAGATCACTTATCTATTGGAAAATGGTTATTATATATTATGTATATATATATATATACAATATATAAAAAATACATATGCATAAAATTGTATATATTTATTTGTGTGTATTTATCTATCTTGGATACTCCTTAGATCAGAGAAATTTGATACAAAGAATTTTTTCCTTTTGATCACTTTCCTTCTAATTCTGGGTGCATTAATTTTGTGTGTGCAGAAGCTTTTCAGTTTCATGTAATCAAAATTATCTATTTTATCTTTTGCAATTACCTCTATCTCTTGTTTGATTAAGAATGCATCTTCTACCTACAGCTTTGAGTAGCATATGACCTGCTTCTCTTCTGATTTTTTAAATCATCTGATCATTAATATTAAGGTCATGCATCCATTTAGAATGTGTCATGCAGTATGGTGTAAGGTGTTGGTGATCTAAGCCTAATTTCTGCCAGACTACTTTTTAGTTTTCCAGGAGCTTTTATCAGATAAGGAGCTTTCTCCTAGATAATCAGTGTTTTCTACTTTATCAAACATTGGACTATTGAGTTCCATTGTTTCTGCTTCCTTGTCTAGTCATTTCCATTGATCTATCTGTCTATTCTTTAGCCAGTGTCAGATGGTTTTGATGCTGCTATTTTGTAAAATAGTTTGAGTCCTGGAAGCGCTGTTCCCCCTTTATCCCCTCTTCTTTTTATCATTTCCCTTAATATTATAGATCTTTTGTTTTTCCAATTGAATTTTATTATTATTTTATCAAGTTCTGTAAAGCATCTCCTTGGTAAATTCATTGGCATAGCATTAAATGAATAAGTTAACTTTGAAAGTCAATGAAGCAGAAGTAGATGTTTTTCTAGAACTCTTTTGCTTTCTCCATAATTCAGTGAATGTTGGCAATTTGGTCTCTAGTTCCTCTGCCTCTTTGAAAACCCACCTGCTTTACTTGTAATTCTCTGTTCACATATTGCTGAAGTCTAGCTTATAGAATCTTAAGCATGTCCTTGCTGGTATGAAAAATGAGTTCGATTGCTCAGTAATTTGAACATTCCTTGGAATTGTCCTTATTTAGGATTGGGATGTAAACTGATCTTTTCCAATCAAGTGGCCACTGTTGAGTTTTCCAAATTTGCTGGCATATTGAGCACAACACTTTAACAGCATTATATTTTTGGATTGTAAATAGCTCAGGGGAATTCCATCATCTCCATCAGCCTTATTGTTAGCATTGGTTCCTAAGGCCCAGTTGCCTTAATTCTCCAGGATGTCTGGTTCTAGATTGGTAACCACACCATTGTGGTTATTAGTGATAGTAAGATCTTCCTCGTATAGTTCTTTTGTGTATTTTTGCCACCTCTTCTTGATTCCTTCTGCTTCTGTTAATTCCCTATCATTTTTGTCTTTTATCATACCTATTTTTGCATGAAATGTTCCCTTGACATCTCTAGTTTTCTTGAAGAGATCTCTTTTCTTTCCCATTCTATTGGTTTTTTTCCTATTTCTTTGCATTACTCATATAAGAAAACCTTCTTATGTCTCTTTGCTATTCCCTGGAATTCTGTATTCATTTGGGTATATCTTTTCCTTTCTCCTTTCCATTTTGTTTTCCTTTTTTCCTTTGTGAAGTCTCACCAGACAGCCATTTTGCTTTCTTGCTTTTCTTTTTCTTCGGGACTTTTTTTTTTTGTCGCTGCCCCTGTACAATATTGTGAACCTCTGTCTATAGTTTTTCATGCATTCTATCTACCAGATCTAATCCTCTAAATCTATTTGTCCCCTTTACTTAATATTTATTAGGGATGTTATTTAAATCATTCCTATATGGTCTCATGGTTTTCCCTACTTTCTCCAATTTAAGTCTGAATTTTGCAGTGACTAACTCTTGATCATTGACCCACTCATTGTTTAGGATTTCATTGTTAAATCTCCATTTGAGTCTGTATTTTTTTGTTTGTGGTCTCTGAACCAATGACTATTTTTATTGTGTTATGGTCTGTAAAGGATATATTAACTATTTCTGCCATTTCACATTTGTTTGCGATATTGCTGTGCCCTAAGCTGTGGTCAATTTTTGTAAAATTTCCACGTAGTGCTGAGAAATATTTATATTTTTTGCCATCCTATTTAGAAGATGCTATAAGTCTTTTGACTCTAATTTCTCCAGTAATTTGTTAATTCCATATTTTCCTTTTTATCTTTCTTCCAAAACTGAGAGATATTGAAAGCTCCTATCATTCTTGTGTTATTATCTATGTCTTCCTATTGCTCAGTTAATGTTTCCTTTATGAATTTGAATGCTAATGCATTTGGAAAGCGTAAGTTTAATACTGATATTGGTTTGTTGCCTATGATTCCTTTCACCATAATGTAGTTCCTTTGTTTATCTCCTTTTATTTTTTAGATGTTTGTTTTTACTTTGCTACATAGCATGATTGCAGTTCCTACTTTTTTGGTTTCCGTTGATGCATAGTAAATTTTTTTCCCCTTCCCCCAGTTTAAGTCTTTTTTTTTAAATATGTTTATTGTAAACAATAGATTGTAGGGTTTTATTTTCTTATCCAGTGGTCCCTCTTTTTCATTTTATTGACTTGTAAACAATCCATTCACATTCAAAGTTGTGAGAGTTATATTTATATTTTCCTTCATTTGTCTCTAATATTTTTTTAAGTTGATTCTCCCACCCCCTGCTTCCGCTGCAAACACAGTACTATGTTCCTTTAGCTTATTTTTTTTTTAAGGTAGCCATGTTTCTAATATTTCTCTTCCCCTCACCTTTCCACTCCTCTTCCCATTAGTTATCCCTTTCCCTTTGGGATTTTGCTTATTAGTTCTTTTCTCTTTTCTACTTTTATCTGGTTACTTAATTTTCCTCTTTTTTCTTCCTCTCAGCTTTTCCACTCAGTCAAATAGATTTCTCCTTCCTCTCCTCCCCTTCAGCTAGTACTGTTCATTAGTTTTATAAATTTCATTTTTGTGCCCCTTTCCAGAGAGATTTTCTCTCCCCCTCTTCATTATTCATCTTCTATCTACTCTAGACCCTCATTGTCTGGTTCCTGGACCCTAAACTGTCTAATCTCTCTGTTCCCTGCATTAATCGTGGGGTCACCACTTCCAGGGTCTCCATTTTGTATTCTCTCCTCTTGGTAGTTTCTGCCACTGCCTTTTAGAGCTTACTCCACAGGTTCCTCATTTCCATTATGTTTCACTCTGAAAATAAAGGCAGAATAAAGTCAGGGAAGATTTTCCTCCACATACCTACTTGTATAGTCTACCAGTGATTTCTGCCTCCCCTCTGGTTCCATTCACTTTTCCACTTGCCTCAAAATCTCCTTCCTGGGTCCATGCCCTCCCACCTGAGATAGGATAAGTGGTCTTTTCCAATCTTCTAGACAGCATCCAACACAAGGTCCCCATCTTCCTTCATAGAATGTCTGTCTTCACCCATAGAAGGCTTCATCAATGGAACCCCATCCCAGTACCAAAAGAAGGCCTCCCTCTTTTCCTTGCTTTTCAATCCTTCTCCCCTCCTCCTCATCCACTCCCCTGCAGGTTCTTCTCTTCCTGAGCCCACCAGAATCACTTTCCCCTCATTGCTAATCCTCAATCTGACCCATGCACATCATCCCCTCACTTCCTCCCCTCTTTTCCTTTCACAATTTTCCTTTCACAACTACATTACAAAATTTCTCCAATTTTGTAATGTAGTCCCACAAAAACATTTATTTGCCTGCAGGCAGGGTGTCACCAAATTCTGCCCATGATGCTCCAGGCCTGCCTCTTCATTGTTCCCTACACCTGTCTTCTACCTTAATCCTTGTCACATTTAGAAACAAATCTCTTCCTGGAACCTCTGCTCTCCCTCTGTCACTGCGCTTGGGTGCTGCATTTATTTGCCCCTCCTGCATGTCTGTTGTCTGGGGCATTTGAGAAGTAAACAATCTCCTCAGATCTGGTTTTCTTTCTAATAATGTTTCAAATTACTCTTTATTATTGAACATCCATCTTTTTTCATTCATGGTTAAGCTCAGATTTGTAGGGCACATCACCCTGGGCCGCATCCTGAGTTCCACTGCTCTTCAGAATACATTCTTCCATTCCCTTTTGCATTTTGTGGTGGGCACAAAATAGTCTTGTGTAATTCAAATTTCCTTTCTTTTGTATTTGAAAGTCTTTCTCTTGATTGCTTGCAGAACCATTTATGCTGCAGTTTGTAGCTGTGGGTTTTTTTTTCCTGGAGGGATCTATTAATTCTTTCAATTTCTATGTTCAGAAGTTCTGGGTAGTTCTGTCATATTAGTATAGTATGGTATGAGATAGGATAGGTTGGCATGACATGGCATGGTACTATATTATATTATACTAATATTATGCTTTTACACTATTGACATCATACTTTTATTATAATATACTCATTCTATTTTGCCACAGTGCTATCTTTGTCAGTAAGGAACTTAATAAAGTTCAACTTTATTGCCCTTCCCCAAGTCCTCTCCCACCATCTTTGGGTTATTAGAAGTATCAGTACTTCATGGCCCTGTGATTTCATGAATAGTGTTGTCTCCTCCACTGCTGCCCATCATTACCTCAACAATCCCTTTACAATTTTGTCAGCAGTCTTCAAGAGTTGCTTTAGCACAAAATTCACCACCTTGTAGCCACCCCCATGAAGATCTTCTCTGAACTTACCTCTCCTGAGACTTGAATGACAGACATTGAGTCTGTGGTCTGGTCCTCAAAGCCTTTCAAGCTTAAGGGTCTCTGCCTTTCCAGGTCTGGTGCTCCTCTCAGAATCATAGACTCGTGAGAGTCAGGATCATCTCTATCCCAAGAACAATGAGACATCAGAGAATGCTGGTGGAGAATATAAACACATTTACATCTATCCAGTGCTTAATAAGAAATTTATAGACTTGATCATATGCCTTTATGAGGCATTTCTTCTTGGTGTATTAAATGGCCTTTAACCTTAAAACTTTCTTGCTCTACCCCAAGAAGGAAATCTTTGGGCACTGTACCCCCAGCCACAGATGACTGTGAATGCAAAAGGATAGAACAGTTTGAAAGAGAGAAGAATCCCAGGATGAACCTCTATTTCTGCATTAGTCCGTTGTTCATCAAACACAATTCAGTTGTTCAGACCCTCGAGAAGTATTTTGTTTTACTCAGTGACTCTGATTTTTCAGATTGTCCAGGTGTTCGCATCACTTTCAGTTAACTACTCACTTTCAGAAATGCTCACTTCAATCGTATTTGACTGAAGTTCTGGATTCAATATGGGAGCATCTCAAAAATCCTTCTTTGACTTATTCCCTCACCTCGAGTTTCCCTGACAAAATAAGGATTTGGCTTATTCTTTGCCCCTATGGGGGCATCTCCTTGGGGTAACAGAATAGAGCTAATTTCTAGTTCTCTATAGTTCATCAACAAGCACTTATGAAGAACCTACTATGTGTCAGGCACCCCCCCCCCCATATCTAATAGGGAGAGGGAGAGGGAGGGGTAGAGGATGATACCTGTGTTCTTTTGTCATGCCCAAAGGGAAAAAGCACTTGAGATCACTGCAAAATTGACCCTCTTTCCTCAGCTCTGCAGAGTTCGCATAACCCACAATAAAGTCTGAATTTACTTCTCCACAACATTCTGTCCTTTCCTGCCTCAATCTTGACCTGAAAACCTCTAATAACAGGGAACTAAGTACTTCATGAAACAGTCCATTTGATTTTGGGACAGTTCTAATTGTTATAAAGTTCTCTCTTCTGTTGAGCTAAAACCTACTTCCCTGTAACTTCCACCCACTGGTCCTTGTTCTTCCCTCTGGAGGCCAAGCAGAATAAGTCTAATTACCCTTTTCTACATCTGCTGTTCTTCAGATATTTGAAGACAGAAATCTTGTTCCTTCTCTTTCCCCTCCCTACACCAACATTTACACACACACATAATCACTTAAATTAAAATTTCAGAACATATGTATATAAAAAATCTTCATCCTTTTCAAGTACATTCTTCCTTAAAGAAACAGGAAAATGTGCACAATCTATTATCAAAAATTCCTCCCCTCAAGGTGACCTAGCCATACCAGATCTAAAACTCTATTATAAAACAGCAGTCATCAAAACTACTTCATACTGGCTAAGAAACAGAGTGGTGGATCAGTGGAATAGGTTAGGTACACAAGGCACAGTAGTCAATGACTGTAGTAATCTACTGTTTGATAAATCCAAAGACTGCAGCTTCTGGCATAAGAACTCATTATTTAACAAAAACTGCTGGGAAAACTAGGAAACAGTATGGCAGAAACTAGGCATAGACCAGTATCTTATACCACATACCAAGATAAGGTCAAAATGGGTACACCATTTAGACATGAAGGGTGATACCATAAGCAAATTAGGAGAGCAAGGAAGTTTGCCTGTCAGATCTATGGAGCGGGGAAGAATTTATGACCAAATGAGAGATAAAGAGATGAAATGCAAAATGGATAATTTTGATTACATTAAATGAAAAAGTTTTTGTACAAACAAAGTCAGTGCAACCAAGATTAGAAGGGAAGCAGAAAGCTGGGAGCAACTTTTACAGCCAATGTCTCTGATAAAGGCCTCATTTCTAAAATGTATAGAGAATGGAGTCAAATTTATAAGAATACAAGTCATTCACCGATTGATAAATGGTCAAAGGATGTGAACAGGCAATTTTCAGATGAAGAAATTAAAGCTATCATATGAAAAAATGCTGTAAATCACTATTGATTAAAGAAATGCAAATCAAAACAACATCACACCTATCAGATCGGCTAACATGACAAAACAGAAAAATGATAAATGTTGGAGAAGATATGGGAAAATTGGAACACTAATGCATTGTTGGTGAGTTGTGAACTGGAGAGCAATTTGGAACTCTGCCCAAAGGGCTATAAAACTGTGCCTACCCTTTGATCCAGCAATACCAGTACTAGGGCTATATCCCAAAGAGATCACAAAAATGGGAAAAGGATCCACATGTACATGTACAAAAATATTTATAGCAGCTCTTTTTGTGGTGGCCAAGAATTGGAAATTGAGGAGATGCCCATCAACTGGGGAATGGCTCAACAAGTTATAGTATATGAATGTAATGGAATACTATTGTTCAGTTAAGAAATGGGTGAGCAGTCGGATTTCAGAAAAACCTGGAAAGACTTACATGAACGAATGCCGAGTGAAGTGAGCAGAACCAGAACATTGTACACAGCAACAGCAACATTGTGCAATGACTGACTTAGATAGACTTAGCTCTTCTAAGCAATGCAATGATCTAAGACAATTCAAAAGACTCATGACAGAAAATGCTATCCACATCCAGAGAAAGAACTACAGAGTCTGAATGCAGATCAAAGCATAGTATTTTCTCTCTCTTTATTTTTTTCTTTCTTGTGGTTTTTCCCTTTTGCTCTGATTCTTCTTTCACAACATGACTAATGTGGAAATATGTTTACTATGATTGTACATGTGTAGCCTATATCAGATTTCATGCAGTCTTGTGGAGGGGGGTGGGGAAGGAGGGGAGTATAATTTGGAACTCAAAATCTTACAAAAGTGAATGTTGAAAACTAAAAACAAGTTACTAAATTGAAAAAAAATTCCTCCCCTCTCTAAGCACACAGTTCCTTCTAGCCCCTTTGCTCATGGATGTGACATAGCCATCCATTATGTAGACTTTCATTCATCACTGTGAAAGAGCTGAAGAGACACTTTGCATTATCACCAGAATGTCTGTTAATTGTTTAGAGGAGATACTGATTCCCCAGGCATCCTTATGGAGCAAACTTGTGATCTCACCAAGTTCCAAGTGATGAGAAAATCCTTTTTCCTTAGGGCTGCTTGAACCTCATTCCCCATTGCTCTGATGTTCTTGCAGCTGTTTTTCTCCAAAATAAATCCATGACCTCAGTGGAGGCCAAAGCAATAGGGTCAGGAGCCTCAGATTTGGAGGCAGAAGAACTGAGGTCTAGTTCCATCTGGTTCTGCTAACTTTCTGACCCTGGGCTTCTGTTTCTCTATCTAAAAAAATGTGGAAGATTCTTACCACCTCAGGATATGAAGCCTCCAGATAGAAAATATGTTCTTTTAAAAAGATCAGCAACCAAAGTCCTTAGCTCCTTTTCTTTGAAGCAAAAGTCTATTTTAATAGTACATTGTACAAGGTATAATGCTTTGATACAAATGAGATAATGTAAGTGAAAGTGCTTGGTAGTCAGTTACCAGGCTGTATAAATATAAGTTGTTATGATGATGCAAGATCATAGGTCTAAGAAGTTTTATTCCATTGAGAAAAATGGGGGTGTAAAATCAAATGATAATAGAATTAAATGCCTCAGACTAAAACTGGTAAGAATAGGGAACAGCCAGGTTGATAGAATAGAATTTATTTTTGCAGTCTCCCTCACACAAAGGTATCCCACCAACCTTTTGCAACCAATTATTCTGTGTGTGGAAATGCCAGCCAGTTATACAGGCAGTGATACATCACACAGACAGCAGCTGCAGATGGGTAAGGGTGGTGATAATGACCAGTGCCTAAAAGCTTTTGGCTTCGGCTGGCCAAAGCCCACAGCATCAGAGATTTGACAGGGATTACTCATTAGCCTCTGTCTCAAATGCTCAATTATAGCCTACCATCATCTTTTGGACGGTTCGGCTCTGTCTCCTTTCCCTAGCTAGGGATGGTCTGCATTTCTGAAGTCCATGGTATTTCTGGTAAACAGAGAAAAGTAGTGTGGAAGTGGGCGGGTGACAATTGTCTGAATTAGAAAGTGGGGCTCTCTTAGAGAGGAAAAACTCAGAAAAACACCAGGTTCATTCACAGGTCAGAATGAGTGGGAACCTTACATTTCTGCCTCAGTACATTTCCACTAACTTGGTAATTTCAAAGTTCATTTATCTCCCAAGCCAGCATTCTCATGCTGAGCTAAATCAACCCAAAGGGCAATTAGACATTTTTTATCCTGGGGCTTTGTAGAGTGACCTCTAATTCTTGCCATTTATTGCTAGGGAGCAGAAGTGGCCTGTGGCCCCTGGGAGTTGTGTCTAATGGCCTGGAATCATGACACCATGACTGGCTGGCTTTGCTGAAGTCACGATACTCATCACTTCACCTTGATTAATACCTTGGGTTAGCCTGGAAATTCTAGTTATTTCCTCCTGCTGTTATGAAAGTAGAGTTGGATGCGTTCAGTGGCGGTCCCATCATGGTCTTTGTGTGCTGGGGATAGGCTATGCCCACTTAAGGCCTGCATTTTCAGCGTGGGCAGCCCCCTCCCCTGCTCCTGAGTGCATGAGGCTGGAGCCCTGGCAGCAGGAAAGGCCAACTTTCTTTAGGCCTGATAGGAAGGCTGCTGAAAACTCAAGACGTATCAGTAGCAGCAGCACTGTTAACATTAGAAAAAATATTAATAATAATAACAATAATAATATTTGGGATTTCATAGTATAAGCTTGATCATAGCAGGGGTTTTTAACCTGGTACCTATGGACTTGTTTTTTTAATATTTTGATAACTTTTATGTCCATGCAATTGATTTTCATTGTAATTCTATGCATTTTGATTTATATATTTAACAACATTTTTCTGAGAAGGGGTCAGTAGGTTTCACCAGACTGCCAGAGAGGTCCAAGACACAAAAAATGCTGAGAACCTGTGTCATAGGGTTAAGAAGTTATATCTTATTAAGGGGAAATAAAAGGATATGAGGTTAAATAATAATAGCATAAAACCAGAATCACCAAAGAAAGGACCAGCTGCAATGATAGATTGTCAGAGCTATAGGGGACCTTTGAGAACACACATTCTTAGACCATAGGATGGCAGAGTTGGGGAGGGGGCTTCTTAGAATATCGACTGTTAAAACAGAGAATGAATGAGCCTAAAGAAACCTTAGGACACAGATTGTTAGACAAGAGGCTGCAGAGCTGGAGGGACTTTAGAACATACTGTTCTACTTCATATAAAATTAGAGCTGGGAGGGGTCTTAGATATTATTTAGTTCAAACCCCTGAGAGAGGAATTATCTTGTCCAAAGCTCACAACAAACCAGGATGAGAATTCAAGACTCCTGCAGGATAGTCTGATGTTTATGGAGGAGACATTTAAGCAGTCTTGAACAAACATGACATACACGGATAAACTGGTAGGAATCTCAGAGGCAAGGCACAGGTCAGAGGGAAGTTATGAGCCATACCTTTTGCAAAAGGTAGGATTTCAGTTGAGTCTTGGAGAAAGCTTGGGAAGCCAGGAGGTAGAGACAAGGGGAAGAGTATTCCAGGCATGGGTCAGTTAGAAAAAATGTCCACAGATGAAGTGTCTTGTGAGAGGAATGGCAGAGACTGGTGTCCCTGGATCACAGGACACATCGGGAAGAGGGTGTAAGGGTGAGTATGGTAGAAGACGTCTAGAAAGGAAGGACGGCACAAGGTTATGAAGGGCTTTAAAAGCCAAACAAAAGATTTTCTGTTTTGTTTTGGAGGTAATGGGGGTTACTGAAATTTATTGAATAGGGAGTGTGGTCTAACCTGTTCTTTAGGAAGCCAGACTAGAATTGCGAGCACTTAACAGCAAACAGCAGCCACTGTGGTGGGCTAGGCATGAGGTCATGAGGGCCCTCGGGTTTGTGTTACTATCAATAACTTCACTAGCCATCGGATCAAGCTGGGAGATGGGAGCAGGCAGGGTCCTCTCTCTCCCCCTGTGGAGAAAGAGAGGGCCACAGGTACTGAATCTGGGCCCTGGACTGCTTCATAGACTTCTGCCTGGTTCTTAGCTCGGGCCAGTGTAGAGTTGTGTGACACCTCTCGGTAGCTCCAGCATACTCACAGGCCTACTTGGTATCATTCTCCGTTCTCAGCCCCTGAATTACTAAGATGGCATGCCACAACTGTCTCCTTCTCCAGGCCTATCTTGACCCAATATAGTCAATATAAATACGACTCTTTACTGAGGAACATGATACTTGTGTGAAGCATGGAAGATGGCCACAGGGGTAACCGTCAGTACCACCCAACATACCTGTGTTACCTGAACCACCTGAACATCAGCAAGGGTCCCTGTATCAATGATATCTTTTCATGGAAAGGATTCTTTTTTGTTTGCTCATCCTTCCAGCCTACTTTCTGACTTCAGAAGCCTGTCTCTGCTTACTTCTGGAGGGAATGTCTAGGCTGGTCCTGCTGTTGCTTTTTTGGGTGCATGGAACGTTGTGTTATTTCAAGCTCTCAGGAACAGCTCCAGCTAGAGACCTGTAAGCTTTCATTGCTCCCAAAGTGGTCTGATCTAGGGTAAAGTTTAATCACCATACCTCCTGACCTGCGAGTTCCTGATTTGTGCTTGGGTCTGAGCAACAACTGAGTAGATGCTCCTGGACTCAACCACTAGGAGTCAGCCGGGAAGCTCTGGTGGTTCAGAGTGAAAGACCTGCATGTTCCCCTTTGGTCTGGGATTGCTTCTTGCCTTCAACAGGTTTCAGCCTGGGCTAGAAGCTGGCACAGAGGCACAAGTCACCTAACTGCTTCTTGCTTCTGGACTTGTTCCTTGCTAAATACATAGTCCAAGGCCTACCACCTCTCCTTCCTCCTCTGTCCACCCTGGACATGTGAACCAGAAGCTGGCAGTGAGCAATAGAGCTGCCAATTGACACCTATTTCTGCACAAGGTCAGCCTCTTCTGTGTTAAACCTGGAACTTTCCTGAGCTGGAGTGCTCCAAATGACCCACTCTTGGCCAGCCCCCATCCCCAGGATCTGCAGACTGTCCTGACTCCCTGTGCTAACCTGGGCTGGAATAATGACCCATTGTGATTTTTACCCTCAGATTTCTTGATCAGGATTCTGTCTGGTGTTTTCTAGATCTGTTTGGAGGAAGGTTGGGTTTTTTTTTTCTTTTTGGGGGTGGGAGGAGAGTTGGTAGGTGATGTGGAGAACTTACTGCACTTCTTCCTGATGCTTCACTGACTTGGCTTTGCCTCCTGGTCTCAAAATTAAAAAAAAAAGTTCATTGGTTCATAAGGTACAAGGTTAAGAACCTTTGATCTAGCCATAAATTTCATAGTGTTTAGAGCTAGAAGGGACCTAGTCCAGCTCCCTCAGAAGCAAAAACTAAGACCCAGAGAGGGGAAGGGAGCTGTGCAAAGGCTACAGATACAGCCAATAGTCTGTCTGACTCCATCATATTTCGGAGAATGAAGCTGAGGTCTACAGAGCTTTCAGTGACCTGCCCAAGGTCACATAGGGAACTGTTGGCAGGACCTGGTTTTCCCTGTCACAGGACTCCAAGTGCAGAATTCTATTCACTGTACCACACTATCTTTCCATCTGCTGGTCTAGCGGTTCTGTCCACTACTGCTACTAATAATAGGAGGTAGCATTTAGATAGTGCTTAAGGGTTTGCATGGTGCTTCTCCTATGTTTGAATTCATTTGTGCCTCACTATGACCATCATTCTCATTTTGCAGAGGAGGAAACAGATAGAAAGACTAAAGGACTTGTCTGGAGTTAAAGATCTAGTGTCTGAAGCAGGATTCAAACTCAAGTTTTCCTGACTCCAGGTCCAGCGCTCTAACCCCTCCACCACCCAGCTGCCTACTCCATATTTCTTCTTTTGATGCCCAACATCATGTTCTTGATTCCATCTAAGCTCAACGCCCACTGCTTTGCCCTTCTTTTTAGGCCCTCCTTGGTAGCTACTCAAAGTTAAGCTTAAGAAAGTAATCTTAAGGCATTTGAAATAATACAGTGCTGGTATCAACATGACTTTTTAGAAAAAGATATTTGAAAAGATAGCGTGCCAGTGAGGTATAGAGATCTGAAAACACAATGAAGAAACCATTTGGTGTGTCTCTCGCTTCACCTCCTCAGATCATTCATCTGGTCTATTCACTGTTGTAAAGAGAATAAGAAGGCCCTTCCATCTTAGATGGCTATTCAGCATTCAGTATCTATTTTCTTCTGCTTGGATCAGTTTCTTTCCTTGGGCTCAGCTTTGATCGAGACAACAGACTTTTCCTTCTATCGTTTGGTAAGCAAGCTTAGAAAGGATAAGGTAGTGCCTAGTATGTATCCAATCTTCCCCTCAAAGCAAGGTTGGAAAACACAAAGCTTCCTCCAAGCAAGCAGACCCTCAAAATCATTAATTCAGTTTAGAAAAAGGGCTTTGGGCATTTTCAACACACTGAGAAAAGGTGACAGAGTCTTTCCATATGAACAGTTTTGTTTATATAAAATTGAAAAGCTTCTGCATGAGCAAAATAAATCCTGTTCAAATCAGAAGGGAACAATTTGGAAAAAAAAAACTAACCTTCACAGAAAATTTCTCAGATAAAAGGTCTAATATCTAAGATAATATAAAGAACAGATACAAATATACAAGAATTAGTGCCATTCTCCAGTAGATAATTGGTCAAAAGGCATGAATAGGCATTTCCCAAATGAGGAAAAACAAGCTATTAGCATCTATATGAAAAACTGCTCCATCACTTTTAATAAGAAAAATTCAAGTTAAAACAACACTGAGGCTGCCTCATGTGCATCGATTGGCAAAGATGACAAAATAGGAAAATAGCAATTGTCAGAGATAGGTAAGTAGGAAACATTTATTAAGTGATTATTATGTGTCAGGCAGTATGCTAAGTACTGGAGATACATTTAAGAAAAAAAAAAGACAGTACCTGCCCTCAAGCTTACAACATAGAAAAGAAAATACATAAAGGGAGTGTGGGCCTGGGGGGGGGGTGCCTGATGCTAGAGAATGGCGTTGAAGTCAATCAATCAATAATCAATCAATAAATATTTACTAAGTGCCTACTATGTGCCAGGCACTGTGCTAAGTCCAGAAATCAGAAGCACAGCTGGGAAGAGATTGAGGGTTGGCTGGCCTGGTCTGTCTCCAAGATGGAGGCTCCAGGAGGAGCTTGCCAGTGGAGGAAAGGGGTTGACATAGTGGATGGATGTTCCAAGGTGAGGAGGCCCCAGGCACTGAGGGAGGCTCCAGGAGGATACTCTTACAGAGGCATTGTATTGAAGACTAGAAAGTCAGAAGCCTAGGTCATCAGTGTCCTGGTGGTGTAGCCATACACTGGTTCAATCATTCCGGAAAACAATTTGGAACCATACTCCAAAAGATACTAAACTGTAATGCCCTTTAACCCTGTGATACTAATATTCAGTGTATATCCCAAGGAAGTTAAGGGTGGAGGGAAAGGACCCATATGTACAAGAATATTTTTTATTGTAGCAAACAACTAGAATCTTAATAGGTACCCATCAATTTGGGAATGGATGAACAAATTGTGGTATAGAAATACAGTAGAATTTTATTGAGACACAAGAAATGAGAAATACGACAGATTCAGAGAAATATGGAAAGGCTTGTTTGATCTGATAAAGAATGAAATTAACAAGACCAGGAAAACAATTTATGTGATGACCACGATGATAACGTGAAGGGAAACAACTTTGAAAGATGTCAGAACTTTTACCAAATCAGGGTCAAATTATAACACAATGATGAAACATACCTTCATTCCCTTGGGAGAAAGGGGATGACCAGAAGAGTATAGTACCAGATAGGGTCAGTATTTTTCTTTATTTTGTTTGATTACACACATTTGTTATAATGTCATAGAAAATATTAATATGAATTTAGTACTCTGTATTTTAGGCTTAAGTCTGCCAGAAACAGCCTTATTGAATTGAACTTTAATCTCTAGTAAGCCATTTTTAGCTTGGAGAGGGAGAGTGATGTTCAAACTGGGACCGTCCTCCATGCTCTCTAGCATCATATTCTGCCTCAAGAAAATTTAATGTAACATTTATAGGAGTCTTGAACAAAGAAGAGATCATAATATGTAAAACTACAGTTTGGGATTAACATTCCAAAATAGTCACTACTCAGATCCTTCTTGGACCATTTCCACTGAGGAGTTCCTTCCTATGATCAATATCTTAACCTTGAATTTTGAAAAAGAAGACAATGTACCCGGGTGGGTCATGCAGTGCAGATGGGCAGGAAGACAATAATGCTATCTAGACAAGAGTTCAACTTGGTTATCACTCTTATTCTATTTCAAAGGAAGGCTAGAGCCTTTATTCTTCCCACTTTCCTAAGGGGGAAAGTTAGGAAAGTGTTTTAGACTGGAGAAATAGTATTTCTCAATATTTCTTTTTTCTTTCTTTTCTTTTTTTTTTTTCCCTAGGCAGTGAGGTTAAGTGACTTGCCCAGGGTCACACAGCTAGTGTCAAGTGTCTGAGACTAGATTTGAACTCAGGTCCTCCTGACTCCAGGCCTGGTGCTCTATCCACTGCGCCACCTAGATGCCCCATTTCTCAACATTTCAAGAGAAACAAAAAGTAGGTTTTTTTTTTTAAAAAAAACATTGTTCCACAAGAAGGAAGGGCTTCTACTGCTGGAGTTGGGAGGAAGTGGGTTGGTGAATAGTGATAGATATGGAAAAAAAGAGCATTAATAAAACATTTTAAAGGGTATATGGAGTGAGTCCGGGGTGGGGGGGGGAGATGCAGAAATGGACACAGAGCAATTTGTTACTATGTTCTTAAATTTATAGCTAAGGATAGGGACAGACCTGGCATTTTATTGGTATAGGGAATTCCTAGGTGAGGAAATGCTGTCAGCAGCTATCCCGGTTAACACCTTCTCTGCAACTGAAGAGTTTCCTAATAGAGGATTGAGAAGTTAAGTCACTTAGCCATCTATGCAGCCAGTATGTATATTTCCCTAAACACACACACACACCCCCAAAACAAAAAGAACCTGTATTCATGGTGGAAGTTGATAGCTCGTATGGGTCTTCTTTCATTTGCAGAATTCACAATAAAAGAAAACTTTGAAGAAAAGAGTGAAATGTACTAGTATGCACAGAACACAGATGTGAAATTGGACATTCTTCTCCTTGGGTATTGCTGTCCTAGTGTTTTAATTTATTTTGTTGTTATCAAGTCAATGAGTCAACAGCACTGCTTAAGCCCTTACTTTGTACAAGTCAAAGCTTATTCAGGAAAATGTCCGATGATTGAGATGATACCAGTGTTATCTGGACGTGTGTCCTACCAAGGTTTTGGAAAATGCTTTCTTTTAAGATAGGCATCACCTCTGAAGGACATCACATCGGTCTGAATCGCTGGGTAAGCCTTGCATTGCACTATAGGTCAGTCTGCTCAAGTGGAAGGTCAAAACAGGATTGTGCCTATCAAATGAGAAAAGGGAAGCTACTCAAGCAGCTTTTCTCATTTATTTGTGTGAGTCTGCATAACCTGGCCTGACTTTGAGCTGGTCATGAGAGGAAAAAAAAAAACCCCAACAACAACCCAACAACTAAAAAATGGTTGAATTGCTGATTTTTTGTCTGGTGGAAGAAAAAGATGAATTTTGTTATACGTAATATGACAAGGCAATAAAACCCACAAATTATGGAATTATTTGCCTTCTGGCAGTAATGTAAGCAAAGCATTCCCAGAATGAAAGCAAAATTTGAAAAGAAAGCACTTTCACCCAATAGAAAAGCCAAGGACAACCTCTCTGTTTGACCCCCATACTATCAAGGAGGAAGGTGAAGTCAGTGGCTCAATGGCTACCAGGCAAGGTAGAGGAATCTGAGTCTTTCTTTTGGATATACAAACTACTTCCCACCCCCCCCACCCCCCAAAATGAGAAAAGCTCTTGAGGTTGCAGATTACCATCTCAACTTTTCTTAAAGTTGTTTAGTTCTTGCATTTATATGTTTGCTTAGAGCAAGAACTTGAAGTACATGTTTTGAACAGTCATACCTTCTTAGCACACCGTGTAACCAGTTTTTTTTTTTTTAGGCAATTGGGATTGACTTGCCCAAGGTCACACAGCTAGCGTCAAGTGTTTCACCTGAGGGCAGATTTGAACTCAGCCCTGACTCCAGGGCTGGTGCGCTATCCACTGTGACCCCTAGCTGCCCCATGTAGCCAGTTTTGAAATCATCCCTGGGGCATACAGTGCTGGGAGTCTTGAGGCCATTGTTCAAAGCCCCTGCCACGGGATCTTGGGTAAGTCCAGTAATCCCTCTGAGTCTCATTTTTCTTATCTATAAAATGACAAATTGTTAGGAAAAGACAGGTCTTGGGCTTCTTGTAGTTCTGACATTCAATTGATGGATCCATCAATTAACAAGGATTTATTAAATATCTCTTATGTGCCAGAGAATGAAACAATCCCTACTCCCTAAGCATCTTACGTTCTAGTGGGGAGACAACAAATACATATAAATATATGTACAGCTTAAGTTTCAACTGATTAAATACATACATGTACACATATATTACATTTAATAAATAAATTACATGAAATACATTTATACATACAAATAAATTATATTTAATAAATATATTACATTAAATGCATTTATACACACAAATAAATTACATTTAATAAATGAATTGCATTAAGTACAAATATGCAGTACATACAAACTAGGTAAACACAAAATGGTTTGGGAGGGAAGGCAATAGTGGGGACAATCAGGGGAGGCTTCATGTGGCAGATGGTGCTTGAGTGGTGTCTTAAAGGAAGAGAGGGAGACTCTCTGCCTCTGAGACAGAGGAAAGGATGGAGTGTATTCCAGGAACGTGGGATAGCAAAGGAGATGGAGTATGCATGTGCGGGGAGACACACACACACACAAACACACACACACATCGGGGGGGGAGGAGAGAGAGAGAGAGAGAGAGAGAAGAGAGAGAGAGAGAGAGAGGAGAGAGAGAGAGAGAGAGAGGAGAAGAAGAAGGAGGAGGAGGAGGAGGAGGATGGGACTGAGTGAACATGTAGAGTGATTGGCCTTGGCAAGAATGGCCACCTCTGTGACAGAGACTGGGTGATGATGTCAAGGGAGGTTTTTGAGATGAAGAGAATGGGAGAAGGAGTTCATATAGAATGGTCTTAATTTTCTCTTAAAGCAAGAAGTAAAGCCCTCAATTAAATGGAGAGAGGAGGTGGGTGGGAGGCTTGAGAAATGAAGAAAGGGTTTAGAATTGCTTCTGTGGATAGTAAGATAGGGAATTAATTAGAGAGGAACAAAAAGATTACATCGCTGCAGTGAGGGCCAATTCTGGTTGGATAGTGAATTTGTAAGGTACCCAGGCGCCATGCTGTGAGACTTCTCCCTACTATGCTCTTGAGTAGGAGCAGAGGTGGCAGGCAGCAAGAATAATTGAGGGCTGATATTTAGTAAGAGATGGGCAGTGATAAGAAGAAGGAGCAAGGATGTCTAGAGCAGAGGGCAGTGCTGAGTGTTAATGGCAAACAATTGGTTTGAGATTGGAGAGGGAGATAAGTGAAGTCAGGGCAGGAGTACTGAATCACCTGAGAAAGTATTGCGTATTGGAGGGAGCAGAGATCTCCATGAAGGTGAAAAATAGGTATGGGATGGGTGAGGCCTAGGGAGAGGTAGAATGACATAGGAGGTTCTGATCGACTAGAGGAATATCAGAATTTCTAATTAGGGAAGTGGAACACTTATCAGTGATGAGGAAACCTAGTGTGTGACCATCTGGGGATGGCTGAGGCGAAGAAATACACATGAGATTTAATGAGGCTGAGTAACTGGAAGGTTAGGCAGTTTCAGGGTCCATATTAAAATCTCCTAATACAAGGGCAGAAGTTGGAGAAGAGAGGAAGTCAGTGAGCTGGACATTTTGTGCTTCGTCCCGCTCTGACAATCTGTATTGGCTCTATACAGTTCATGTCCTAAGGTCACTTCTTCAGTCTATAAATTTTATCTGTAAAAGTAAAGATGGTGGAGTAGATAACTTCCTAAAGGCTTCTTTCAACCTTGACATGCCATATTCCACATTCTATGTCCCAAGGTCCCTTCCAGAGATGACGTGCCATGCTCTGATAGTCTTCATTCTAGGCCCCAAGTTCTGCCACTGTAAAATAAAGCAAATGGGTTAGGTGATCTCCAGTTCTAACCTTCTGCCAATCCATGCATGAGGAGTCTGTCAACATGGCAAACAGCCTTGGCAATAACTGGGCCACCAGCTGTACCTCCTCACAAGCCTCTGCCAGGAAGGCTTAGGGACTTTCCGTGGCTTCAGAGTTGTCTTCTTCTTTTTTTTTTTTGGGTTAGGCAGTTGAGGTTAAGTGACTTGCTCAGGGTCAGACAGCTAGTAAGTGTCAAGTCTTTGGTCTGAGGCCACATTTGAACTCAGGTCCTCCTGACTTCAGGGCCAGTGCTCTATCCACTGCGCCATCTAGTGGCCCCAGAGAGTTGTCTTCTTTCTATGAAATTCTGCCTCTCTCCTTGGGGGTTTCTAAATTCAAAGACTAGTATTACAATAATCTAGCTGAACAGAGATGAGAGTCTAAGGAGGATTACTGCAGTGAGAGGGAAGGAGAGGAGTCAGGTGTATGAGATATTTCAGAGTTATTGCACTCCTTGGCAACTGACTGGATACATGGAGTGATTGGAGTTCAAGATGACTGAAGTTGGTGTGATGGTAAATTTTACTGAACTCCTTTTCTCCTTCCTTTTTATTTTTCATCATAAAGTATTGCTTTCTGCATTGAGAAGTGAGGGGAGCTACATTTGGAAATGAAGGTGATGTAAAAAAGAAAGAAAGATAGGAAGAAAGAAAAGAAAAATAACAGTAAGTTTAAAGATAAATTTCAAGCCCAGGGAGGGTGATCTTCAGAGAAGGCAAGTGGCAAGCAGTTATTGGAGCAGTGGGACACAGTTTTAACCAAGACTGGAATAGAAGGACACATTTCCCCGTGGCAGGAAATGCCATTGGGAGCCCTTTGTCAAGGAAGGGATGGCCATGGCCCATAGTGACAATAATTCCGCTGCCTTTGAGGTTTACAATGCACTTTCCCCCCACTATAATCTCCTGACATACGTAATCAATGAGTCTGTCAATAAACATTTATTAAGTGCCTAGCACAGTGCCAGGGATACAAAAAGAGGCAAAATACAATCCCTGTCTTCAAGGAGCACACAGTCTAATGGGGAGACAACAATTAAACAAATACGTACAAACAAGCTATATGGGAAAGAATTGAGAGAAGGCAGTAGGATTAAGAGGAGTTGGGAAGGGCTTCCTGTAAGAGATGGGGCTTTACTTGGGACATGAAGGAAGCCAGGGAGGCTAGCAGATGGAGAAGAGGGAACATTCATGCACGGGGAATGCCTAGACCCAAGATTTTTTTACTAGCACAGAAAGAAGGCCAGCGTCACTGCATTTAAGCGTGTGTATGGGAGAGGAAGGGGTAAAAAGACTGGAAGAGTGGTTGGGAGGGAGCGGCAGGACCAGCTTCTAAGGGCAAACAGAGGGATTTGTATTTGATCGTGGAGATGATAGGGCACTACTGGAGGTTATGGAGTGTGTGTGTGTGTGTGTGTGTGTGTGTGTGTGTGTGTGTGAGTGTGAGTGTGAGTGTGCGCGTGCGCGCGCGCGCTCTTGAGGCTGGCTGCTTTGGCTGCTGAATGGAGGATAGCTTGGAGTTGGTGGAGACTTAAGGCTGGTAGACCCACCAGAAGGCTACCATTTACATCGCACCTACTACGTGCCTGGCATCGTGCTAAGACCTTTAAATACTAGATCCTCACAACAACCTGAGAGGTAGGTGCTGTTACTATTGCATCACCATAGAGTCGCAGAGACTAGCGGCGGTTATTACTATTCTCCTCCAATAGCACCATGGTTGTTGTTCCCAATTCCGCCATGGTTATTATTACGATTCTTATTCTCTCTGCCATGGTTGTCCTCCTCCTCTCCTAATTCTGCCATTGTTGTTGTTGTTGTTATTATTACTGTTCTCTCCCAATAATACCATGGTCATCATTATTGTCCTCTCCCAATTCCACCATGGTTATTCTTCTCCTTCTCTCCCAGTCCCGCCTGGCCCCGCCCCTCGTGTCCCGCCCCCTAGTGACTCCGCCCCTCGGAGGTGGGGCCTGGGGAGGTCGGAGGGGACCCAGCGCGAAGACGCCCGCGCATGTCCGCTTACGGAAGGGGCGGAGCCTGAGGGCGGTCCGCGGAACAACGTCAACACGCAGACGGTTGGCCGTGCGTGACCCCGGCGGCCCGTGCTGCTTCCACGCCTCTGCTTCCTTCACCTCGTTCTCGGGGCTCTTTCCTACCTGGCGGACCCTGGGCCGGGCGAGCCCCGCTGGCCTTGTGTGATGCGCCCCGGCCCCGGCGGGCTCCTGGGTCCCGGTCCGTCCAGGGACAGGAGGGCCCGGGGACCGCCCGCCCCCGAGGAGTCATGACGGGACCAAAGGCCGCTCGCAGCCCTGCGTCCTCCCGGGCCCCGCCGCAGCCGCCGCCCGGAGCTCGGGCCCTGCCCCCGAGCCCCGCCTTCTGAGGCCGGGCAGCGACTGTGGATTCTGGGCCGTCGGGAAGCGGGCCGTGAGCTGGCGGCCTGGCCCTCCTCGGCTTCCGTCTGTCAGGTCTGTAGCGCCTCTCCGGGGAGCCCGACGAGGGACCGTGAGCCGGCCCTCCGTCCCTTCCTGGCGGTGGGGGGCAGGGACGGGCCACCTCGGGCAGGCCTCGCCCCCTTCCTCAGTGTCTTTTTCTGTGAGAAGAGGGCTTGGCCTTGGGTGACCTCGTGACCTCTGGAGCAGCAGGGGGCGGGGGTCGCGGCTCGCCCGGCCCTGGTCCCCACAGCCGGGGGCCGTCCTTCCCCCTCCCCCAGCTGTGGAGCCCCGCGCGTCTGCAGGGTGTCTGTGCCTTTACGCCTCGGTTCCTTTGGAGTGGAAGCCCCTTCAGGGCAGGGTCTGTCTGTGCATTCGTGTATCGCCTGGTTTAGCACCGAGCCGTAGTCTAGTGCAGCATAAATGCTTGTTGGGTGACCGCAACACCCTGGGGGAGGCAGCCAGTGCAGATTTATTATGCCCATTTTACAGATGAGGAAAGCCAAGTCCAGAGTCGGGCTCGTGGTGGCAGAATTAACAGATATCACCGTGGGGATTCGAACTCCCACCTTCCACTCACATCCCTTCCCTACTTTGTCCACCATGGGATGTCCCTTTCCAGTTTGACCAGGACAGAACACCGACCCTCGCTTAGCTTTGGTTTCCTCAGATGCAAAATAGGGATAACTGTACTAATAACAATCAGGTTGTTGGGAATAAAGTCCATTGTCAACTTTTAAGGGTTCTCTAATGGAATGGGCTGCCTCAGGAAAGAATGGAGGTCTTCAAGCAAAGCCCCTCTGAAAATCCGCGATGATGAGAACCGATTCTCTAAGGCTCTTAAGGACCTTCAGCGTTTTACTCTCTTCCTTTAGACTTGCTCCAGCCTGCCAGTTTCCTTCCTCAGATGGGGTCGCGACAACTAAATAGTTTTCTGGTTTGTCTTACCAGTTCTGTAGGACTATTTCCTTTCTAGTGCTATCTGGGTACTCTTTACCACTTTTAATACAGTCTGAGGCTCCACTAGTTTCATTTGCTGCCATGTCATACTTGATTCATACTAGACTTACAGTCTCCTGAAACTGTTTTTTTTAAAGGTTTATTGATGCCTTTTGTTTATACATTGCACAGTTATTTTCCCTTAAAGCCTCATACCTTTTTAAGACAAACCGTTATGCTCTTAACTCAGGTATAAGACGATATATATGTCTACTAAATATTATTTTTAAGACAAACCGTTATGCTCTTAACTCAGGTATAAGACGATATATATGTCTACTAAATATTATCTCATCAGATTTGTCTCATATCTAGCCTATTGAGATCTTTTTGAATCCTGATTCACTCAGTGTATTAGCTCACCCTCCTAGCTTTGTGTCAACTGAAAATCTGATAAACACGCTATCCCTTTCTTCATTCAGGTCATTGATTAAAAAATGTTGAACAGTTAAAAACTTTTAAGGGTTCTCCATCATGTACACGTATCTAACTCACATTTGAAACTTGAATATATAACCCCTTCCCAGCCAAAAACTATCTCGTTCTTCAGATTTTCTGATACGCACTTCCTCTCAGTCTTTCATTTGCTCAGCTCTGGTTGTATTTTGTAGCCCACTGGTATACTTGTTTTATTGTCCTCACACTCTAATTTGTAACCTCTTTGAGGTTAAGGATGGTGTCATCATGTCATTTTTGTATGCTGAACATCCAAGCAGTGCCTTGTACATGCTATGCACTTAATAAATATTTGTGAATTGAAATCTTGGTGGTGATAGGCCAGTCCAGGCTTCTAAATGACTATGGACTTGACATAGGGCTGCATGTAGAAAGATTGGGAATCAAACCCTCCTGCTTCTCACCCCTCCTTGTTCTCTGGTCATTGGAAAGTTGTTTACATTTTTTGCCAAACTCAGTGTGTCTTTTTCTCTGACATGGAGATAGTAATTCTTATACTGGTGTTAGGGAGCAAAACCCATTTAGAGGAATAAAAGGATGGTTTATGTGAAGAGTAATTTAGGTACAAATTCAAATTACACTCATAAACTACATTTATTTTTAAAGAATGAATTAAAGTTGAAATGCATTGCTGTGACCTGAATTAAAATGTTGACGTTGGCCATGCCCTTGTTGCAGGACATTGTAATAAAAATGGTTAAAGAAATGCATGTGGTGTTTATGGACCTTGAGTCCGAGCTTTTTATTCGCAGAATTGAGATTCAGAATTGTCACTAAGACCTAGTGCTTTCAAAGATTTGTGATTTTATTGTAGTAGCAATGAAATATTTAATAGTGTGCCTTGGGATTTTCCCCAGATGTTTACATGCAGAGTCCACATTTATTCCCTGGGGAGGGTAAACCTTTGAACTGAGCCTTTTGACATTTGCTCTTGGGAGTAAGGGGCAACCCAGGGTGACCTAGTTGGGTCACTGGAGGCAAAGAGATGATGGCTCATTTAACTGTGTGTTTTTGTTTTAAATTTTCATAGGTTTTAATCTAATTTGAAGATGAGTAAGTGGAAGAAGACTCCAGGTGATCAGGCAGGAGGCCTTGAAAAATTCAGTCCTGATGTTCTTACTACTGTTTCTGAACTCTTTGCCAAGAAGTTTTCCTATGGTAAACCACCCAATAATGAGTGGCAGTTACCAGATTCCAATGATGTTTTCACCTGTGATCATACAGAATTCAGTTCACTTCTTGTTTTGAAGAATTCCATGAATGAAGTAAAAAACTTATTGAGTGATAAAAACCTAGATGATTGGCATCAGCATACTTCCTTCACCAATAAAGCTGGAAAAATCATTCCTCACATGAGAAAGATTGTAAATGCGGAGCTTTGTACCCAGGCTTGGTGTAAATTCCATGAGGTATTGTGTAGCTTCCCACTTATTCCCCAAGAAGCTTTTCAAAATGGAGAGCTAAACTCAGTACACCTTTGTGAAGCTCCTGGTGCTTTTATAGCCAGTCTTAACCACTATTTAAGATCCCATAACATACCCTGTGATTGGAACTGGGTAGCCAACACCCTGAATCCTTACCATGAAGCAAATGATAACCTTATGATGATTATGGATGACCGACTTATTGCAAATACCTTGCCATGGTGGTACTTTGGTCCAGATAACACTGGTGATATCATGACCCTGAAACATTTGACTGGGATTCAGCATTTCATAAGCAACATGTCTCCTGTTCACCTGGTCACTGCAGATGGGAGTTTTGATTGTCAAGGAAATCCAGGTGAACAAGAAGCTTTAGTCTCTCCTTTGCATTACTGTGAAGTAGTCACTGCACTGATGACTCTTAGTAGTGGTGGCTCTTTTGTTTTGAAGATGTTCACCCTCTTTGAACATTGTTCTATCAACTTGATGTACCTGCTAAATTGTTCTTTTGAGGAGATTCATGTTTTCAAACCTGCTACTAGCAAAGCTGGGAACTCAGAAGTCTATGTGGTTTGTCTTTATTATCTGGGGAGAGAGGCCATCCATCCTCTGTTGACTAAAATGATGCAACATTTTGGAACTGAAATTATCAATAAAGCTCTTTTCCCCCAACATATAATTCCAGAATCTTTTCTCAAAAGGCATGAAGAATGCTGTGTCTTCTTTCACAAATATCAGTTGGAGACTATTTCTGAAAACATTCGTCTGTTTGAGTGCATAAGTGAAGTGGAACAAGCTAGGCTGAATAATTTAAGAGACTGTGCTGTGGAACACTTCATGCAAAAGTTCCAAATGAAACGCCTTTCCAGAAGTAATTGGCTAGTAAAGAAATCCCATATTGGGTGTAGTATGAATTCAAAGTGGTTCGGACAAAGAAACAGATATTTTAAAACCTATAATGAAAGAAAGATGCTAGAAGCACTTTCATGGGAAGATAAGATGGCCAATGGATACTTTAATCATTGGGCTGAAGAGCATGCTATAAGTAATGCTGGGAAAAATACTGTTTTAGAAAGTGTGTGCTCCAGTCTTGAATATCACTTGTGGTATGTCTTGGAAGGAATGAAATTACCAAAAGTAAAGTGCTCTCCTTTCTGTGATGGTGAGATTTTAAAGACTCTAAATGAAGCCATTGAAAAGTCATTAGGGGGTACCCCGAACTTGGATTCCACATTGAGACAAAAGCCACAGCGTTGCTATTCTTGCCATGTTCTTTCTGAAGAGCTGATTTTTTCTGAGTTGTTGAGCCTTACAAAATGCTCTCAGGATGAGTCAGCAGAAGGTCTCAGCAACAAAATCAAGTGTCTGGTAGTAGGTTTGTCTGCTCTTGATAACAAAATCTGTCAATCTGTGGAAGTGAGTCTTTTGGAGTCTGCTGAGCTTGCGGCTTTCCACTGTTCACTGCTTCACGATGGAGAACCTAGGTATCAGCAGGTATTTCTGGATTGCTTTCTGAGTTCCCTACCTCAGCTTCAGACAGGGGACACTTTGATCTTGCCTGTGCTGTCGTGTTTCACGAGGTTCATGGCTGGCATGGTCTTCGTTCTGCATAGCTGCTTCAGGTTCGTCACCTTTTCTTGTCCGACTTCCTTAGAGCCTCTGAGCACTTGTGCGGTCCTTCTGTGTGTTGGTTATCGGGGTCTCCCAGCCCCTGTGCTCCAGTACCTGCAGAATCTGAAGGAACTGATGAGCACATTGCTCAGCTGTGACTCTTCACATCAGGTTTTGCAGTTTGTGCCAATGGAAATTGTCCTTAATGGAACGCTGCTAGAATTTTTATGGGATTTAAACACTGCCATTGCAAAAAGGCAGTTGCATTTGATCATTCAAGGAGAGCAGCAGCAGAAGTCCACGCTGTAAAACTACAGGCAGAGCTCTTTACCTTGGCTGTGATTGCAGATTTCAAAATTCCTTTTCAACATAGTTTAAAACTGCAGGGATTTCGGTTTGGGGACAGCCCAGGTGTTTGCAACATTCAAAGTTTCTTCAGTTTCACAAAACTTCTAAGTTTTTGTAACCTCTAAGTAGACACCCATAAGTTTAAGGTTTTCTCAGCTATTGGAAAACTGACTAACATGAAATTCAACTGCTAGACTTGGAACTTTGGTGGCGGGGAGTGTGTGTGTGTGTGTGTAGGTTTGGAAGGGTAACTTTAGGGGCTTTGCCTGGGTGAATTCATCCAGATGAGTTGACTTCTTACTCATAACAGGCAAGATATATTAATCCTGTAGCACTAAATCTCATAGTTTAAAGACTGAACAGGGTAAAGGTGAGAGGAGATGAGTCACTTCTCAACAACTCTGTATTTCACCATTTCAGCTTTGCTCTTCAGGGAGCCATCTGGTCAGATTTCCTGGCGTGAAATAGCTTTAGGTAATAAATAGTCAACTTGCTCCATTATTCAGATATCTGTAGTTGACTTATAAATCCATTTTTGAGATGGGTATTTTGGAGTATTCTGACCAAAACTAACTAACTGAAATGTTATCAGGAATATTCGAACCAATAATCATGTTTGAAATGGAAAGGAAAGATTCGGTGTGCCTCATACACACTTCTGTATTAAAGACTTGTCAGTGGTGTGTTGAATTTTAGAAATGACCCTTCACAATCATTGAAATTCAGGATTTTTTTAGTGCAGATTTATGTATCTGTATATCTAGATATATAAATCCTCACATTGGGAACTTGGAAAATAGCATATGGGGAAGGGGAGTGAAGTCTTCTTGTGGGAAAGAATGATGGTTCAGTGGTAGAAATATTTTACTGTTGTAGCTATTTCAGTAGAGAACAACCTCATAAAAAGGTCACTTATGGAATAGTCAACTGAAATAACCAACACTGGGGAGTGTGGTAGGGGAAGGCTTTGCTAGTTCAGTTTGCTTTCTCTTGCACTGAATGTTAGGAAAAATAGGATTTTTGATGGAAAATACTGGACAAGTCAACGCTAGTTAGTAATTATGTGATCCCTGTGAATCAAGGAAGTTGAAGAATGTAATTTGGCATGTTCATTTAAGACATTTTTGTTGGCGTATTAAAAATAGATGCATGCTCTAATGGCTGAAGTAATTTGATAAATATTATTCTGCAGATTTTTCATGTTCTTGCCCTGCTATTTTGAGCTCCATTGTAGGTTTATGAATAAATCAGTAGCAGAGAGAAATTTTATTTTCATTTATTTAAGAATAAAAGAGGAAGTTTTAAAAATGTGACTCATGCAGACATTTTCCCTTTAAGCAAAGCTTTGGGGTGGTTTCACAGTGTTCTTTCATTTACTGTGGCCTAATTTGTAGTCATTAAAATGTAGACTCTAAGATTATAATTTATATGGAAGGACCAGCTCAGGAAAAGTGTTTTGCTGGAGAACAAAAGGAGTATGGATTTGATGTTGGTGTTTAGGAGATTATGTCACTGCTTGTCTGGTTGAGTTAGGTTTGTGAAGGAAACTAATATCCTGATTAATTGCCGGTCACCTTGTGGAAGCACTTTTTCTAATTGTAAAATAGGGGAGCCTGATAGGTAATTCATTAACAAGAGAATTAGAGACTGTTGGAAAATTATTTTGTCTGGCAGCTCTGTGTGTTGCAGTTTGTTTTTGCTACTTTATTAAGTTCTACTGTATTATTGATCAATGTGTGCTTTTTAAAAACCTTTGATTAGTCTGAAGCAGCATTGGGTAGTGGAGAGAGGGATGGCCTTGGGTCCAGGAAGACCCAGGGCTGACACCTGTGTGTCCCTAAGCAGCTTCCTTAATTGGTCATTACTCTTGGCAACTCTCTAGGGGGTCAGGCCAAATCTGGTCCACCACTAAGAATTGTTTTTATCTTCTTAAATACAGTAAAACTTTATTCAAAAATGTAAGAACCATTCTTAGCTCCCAGCTGTACAAAAGCAAGTGGGTTGGCTGACCCCTGCTCTAAGACCATAGGTTGCAGGAAAGGTGCCAACTTGCATTGGTGGGGGGAGTTTCTTTATTTGGGTGTTACCTGTGCCAGTGAAAGCTCAGGTTTAGTCCTTGTCCTGTCTCTTGAACAGTATGTGGTTGAAAACTGAATTCTAATATTCTTGATACTTAAAGGCACTTCAAAGAAGCTATTAAAAGCTTAGCTTTTTAATAAGCAGGAGTGGATCTTCTGTTTCCTCCTTCAGGCACTTTTCATCTAATTTATAGCATTTAAATTTACTCTGTAGTTGAGGCCATAAAGTTAAACGAGTTAGATGCAGATCTAGCTTCCAACAGTAGTTAGAAGTGATTTCAATAGAAAGAAAAAGGGTATCTCCAGAATGAGAAGAGGTAAGAAAGTAAGAAATCAGGTGTGTGGTATACAATGGATCAAAGGAGAGTTGTGACAAATTAGATAATGTCTATAAAGTGCTTTGCAAACCTTAAAACACTATGTAAATGTTAGCTGTTATATGGGGCTGAGTTTTTAAATTAGTTACTCTTAGTGTATTTTTTTGGAGAGTGGTTAGCAGACACAAAACTTCACAAATTTAATTTAGTTCCTCAGTAAATTCAAATTGAAAGGGAGCTGTTTGTGAATTTTGTTTCTCCATTATGTATTTATACTAAACTATGCTACTCCTAAGGGAAAAAAATAATTTTGGAACTTGTTGATTTTTTTCATGAATTAACATAATAGTACTTAGATGATTTAAGTGACATTAAATATTTTTCCTCAAATAAAAATCAGGAAATTATAATTTGTGTGTGTGTTATTGTTATATTTGGAGTGTATATGTTTTATTCTAATTTTTTAAATTCCAATTGGAATATTAATACTATGTTATTCTAGGTTTTTTAATTGTAAATCTTGATATGTAAGGAAAACTACTGAATGACAAAAGCAAAGAAAATGTATTTATTGATGTTATTATTTTGTTCATTTTTGATAAGCATAAGGAATTTAAAATTGTTTAAATACTTTTATCTCCAATATAATTAATTGAATATTTGTATTCTGATACATTGGGCATATGGGACATGAATTTTTGACTCATACTTTAAGAAATGGAAAGAATTTATAATTATAATCTGAATCAGATCTGTCGTTTCTGAGTATCCCCCTTTTCAGTTTTTAGCAGAATATGCACGTTTAAGTGCTCAGTTAGTTGATATAAAAAGGGCAACACTGAATTTATTTACAATTTTCTCTGCAATTTTCATGTCTGCTATGTTGAAATGCTATTTTTTAATGAAAAATTATCTTTGTAAATAAACAATTTTATTTAATTTACTGAAGCTTCTGGTTCTTTTTTTCCATTAGTTTTCATTTCTTATAAAACAAATTTTAAAAGTGTGGTAGCAAATATACTTTTGCTGTCTACATTTGAGAATTTCTTTCCATTCACTTCTCAAGGAGGCCAGAATTGGAACCTACTTTTGCATACAAAGCTTACTGAAAAAAAGAAAAAGTAACCAAAAATTACCAGTGGGTTTTCTCTAGTATGGTAAACTTGTTTCAAATCTTAAAGATTATAAAGCTTGACCTTTTCTGTACTTCACCTAAATACCTCTGCTTGAATCACGAAATTTTAGAAGTAGAAGGCACTTGGGCCACAGAATTAGTGGCACTTAGTAGATACCTGGAAGTAATTCCCTTTGTAATGCACTTGACACATGTTTGTCCAGTCTCTGCTCCATAGATCTCCAGTGAGGTGGGAACTACCATCTTCAAAAGCACCAGTATTGAAAGTGCATTTCGTTGCACTTTTGGACAATACCCGATTGTTAGGAAATTTTTCCTGATACTATGCCTAAATTTTCCTCTTTGCAGTTTGGTTTTCGTTTCTACCTTCTGGGGTCAAAACAGATCCAGTCCCTCTACCACATAACAACCCTTCAAATAAAGAGCGCAGTTATGTACTTATGTCTTTGCCTGTCTTCATTTCTCTTCCTCCTTCCTCGTCCCTCCCTTCCCCCCAGCCTTCCCTGTAACAGGTAAACACTCCTAATCCCTTTAACTGATGCTCTGAAGACATGAGGTGTTCAGCATCCTGGTGGTTCTCTCTGTGTTGTTAAGCTTATCAATGTCTTTCCTAAATTGTGACATCTGGAATTGAACACTATTGCAGATATGGTTTGACAAGGGAAGAATACTGAGAAGACTCACTTATTCCTAGAAACTGAGCTGTAATTAAATGCAGCTTAAAATTGAATTAGATTTCTCTATTATATTATACCACTACTGTGTTGAATGTGTAGTTCGCTAAATCCCCAGATCTTTTTTAAAGAAGCATTATTATTATTAATGTTATTCTAAACTTGACAAACTGTAACAAATCAAATGTGAGCTGAGAGCAGGACTGTTTTGCTTTTCTATGTATCCTTAGCATGTGGTACTATAACTGATGCATAGTGAAAATAAACATTAAATAAAGAACAGAAAAAGCATTGCATATAAATTCACATCAACTGTGTATAGCTTGCATTTAAAAAAAAAGTATGTAATAAAGTCAGTTTCAAAGCTGCCCTCCTTGTCTGTTTCTTAAACTTCAGTTCTGTGCTCTTAACACTGTTTTTACAATATGCTGATTCTGACCAGGACGTTCTGGTACCTCAGGTTTAGGATTAGAATAAAATGAAACATTCATGAACATTTAACAGTTACTTAGACATAAAATGGAAAGGATACTTACTGAACGAGGATATAGCTTTTATTCAGGCAAGCCTAGCCTCCTTCCTTCTTTATTAACGTGGAATGGTCCCTAGTCAGAAGCCTCATGTACTGGGGGGCCCTTTATTCACTCAGATAACCAGTTAACTAAGGTCAGTAGCCTGAGCCAGCTAAGTCCCAAGGACAGTTTCCATGACTTTAGAATGCAGCATTTACGGTAACACCTTACTTCTCCCATAGATGTGTGAGTAACTATTACTTTTGGTCTGGATTACTCACTGTAACCTGGTTTGACACTGGCAGGTCTAGCTTATCAGAGAAAGACCACCACCCCATGGTTACCCTCAGATTATCTCAGGGTACTGCTTTGCAGCAACCGATGTGTGTGTAGGGGATTAGTCTTTCTATTCACTGTAGTTCCTGAAAATCCACTGATTCATTTTCATCAGAACAAACCAACCACTCACAATAATAAGGGAAGGGAGGGGGAATAAGCAGTTGTAAGCAATTAACTCTGTGCCAGGCACTGTGCTGAATGCTTGACAAATATCTCAATAATGACACTTAAAAATTTTAAACCTACCCATTTACTTAGCAATAAGGCAAAAGAAACATCGCAGGAATGTATAGTAAACTAAATACAACAATAATAAATACATTACAACCGTGCATAAACCTGGGTAACATTTTTCGTCCAATATGTTCAGCTTCTGTGGAGGAAAGTGGTCATGCCCAGAAACCTGTCAAGGAAACACATGAGGGAGAAAAACCCATATTCTTGGGTTGACTTGCAGTTATGGGCTACAGGCTTTGATGTCATTGGTCCATTCAGGAGCATCTTATCTCGGGAAAGCATGTCTTTAGCAACTCTGTTGGTCCTCACTTCTCTCGGAGACAAAAGCTGTTCTTGAATTCAGCGCGGCATTTACAAGCTTTCAACTTACACTTTTGTTGGGGGGGAGGAAGGGTAATCTGGAGTTAAGTGACTTGCCTAGGGTCACACAGCTAGTAAGTATCTGAGGCCAGATTTGAACTCAGGTCCTCCTGATTCCAGGGCTCCTGCTTTATCCACTGTACCACCTAGCTGCCCACAATAATTTTTAAATTGGTGTTGAGAAAATATTATCTCTTAATTTGGGTAGCTCTTCCCTTGAAACCAGAGAACTGCAAAACTCCAGTTGACTCTTAGCAAGGCAAACGAGTCTACCCAGCTCTTTTCTCATCAGGATTCTGTTATATCCAATTAAATCTCTATCTCCTTCTATTAGCAGTTGAAAATCTCTCATACCCCTTTCTGGTTTTACCTTTCAAATTGAAGGGGTGAAGCAAAGAGCAACAATTACTTCTGAAATCCTTCATTTCTGTGAAGCCTTAGGAAGTGGTGTCAAATTCAGGTAGAAATGGGGCCATTAAAATGTGCCTAAAGATCCCTGCCCGAGGGCTCGTATTGACTTAGAAAATCACAGATTAACGTGTTTTATTTTTTTATTTTACATTTATTTAATTTTGTTTATTATTTATTTATGTTTGTATTTTGTTGAATATTTCCCAATTCAATTTTAATTTGGTTCTGGCCACATTTGGGAGTCCCAGGGCCCTTTCATTTGACAATGAGGTTGAAGCTGTCTCCACCCAATCAAGAATGATGGAGCCCAACCCTGTCAGCAGAATACTTTTGCCACAGCTCTCTTCGAACAGCTCCCAGAGCCTGCTTTTCATCCCCTGTTAAATTATCTTCTTTCAGGCTCTTTAATCTACTCCAAGAACAACTTATCAAACTCTTATGTCATATGTTTTCTTTTAAGTTTTATTTTTTTTAATTCTGAATTTAAACATCAAAAAAGAGCATTTTCATATACATGGCAGAACAGAAAGAGGATTGTATATGGAATTGAATCTCCATTTCAAATGAATGCTTCAAAAGAAAACCCAACAAACCCCAAACAAGGTCCTTATCCTGGAACTTTCTGATCGCCCTGGGGCTTTCTTGAGGGACTCCTTACTTACGGCTGCCTCTAGATACTGAGTTTTGCAGACTATACTCTCCTCTTTGATCATGCTGGTACTCACTTTGATTCAAGACCTTCCTTTCCTGTTACCAATAGGCTTCTTTCTACCTCCTTGCAATTCTGGGGTAGATGTCTCTTACTATAGTGAGGTTCGTCTGTTGCCCACTCCTCCCACCCCTTCCCTCCGTGTTTGTATGTTCTTACAAACCTCAATTAGGAGATAATAGCAAGTTCCATCTCCTTTCTTCTTTCTACACTAGGATTTTTTACCTTCTCTTCCCTTTACCTAGCTTTAAGCCCTCAGGAAAGAATCAAAACCACCTTCAGGTTTTCTTTTTTCTTATTTGACTCCTTTAATAGCAAAATAATAATATAATTTGAAGATAATAAAGTTTTAACGGAACCTGGTTTCTTTTCCCCCAATTAGAGTGTTGGCACTACATCATCGTATAACAGTCTTCCAATTGCTCTAATAAACTTGCCTTTCTAGATTTCTTTTGACTCATGTTAGTATTTGAAAGTCCCTACCCAGCTCTTTTTTTTTCCTTCTGAAATGATCATCTCTTTGATCAAAGATCACTTCTTATTCCTATATCTTTCAATGGCTTAAATAAGAGCTTTCTGGCTTTCAGCAACTCATCTTTCACTAAGAAAAAAAGTAATAACTTGACAATTTTCCCTTATGAAATCCACAGACTTAAAAAAAATCATCCTCCAGTCTCCATTTTTTACCCTTCATTTTTTGTTTTATCTTCATATCTTAAAGCAGTTATATGCAAATGAACTAGGGGACCGTAACGCTCATGATCTCTAAGTACTCAATGTGGTCCAACATCTAATTTGTGCTTTTGAAACTGTTCCTTCATATTAATATTTTGCAGTTTTTAAATAAAAGCATTTTTATTTTAAATTACTATTTTTGGATACAACAAAAAGTGCTTCTATGAGTATTTTTATACATGTGGATCCTTCACCTCTTTATTTGATCTTTTGGGGTACCTAGTAGTGGTATCACTGGATCAAGAGGCATGCCCTGTTTAATGACTTTTTGGTGATGTTTCTAAATTGCTTTCAGGGACCAGTTCGTAGCTTTATTAGTGGTGTATTAGCGTGCATTTCCTCCCACAGCCCGTCCAGCTATTGTCCTTTTCCTTTTTTGCCATCTTTACCGGACTGATGGCTGTGAAGCAAGTTAAATAAAACCCTTATTAATTGCTTACTATGTGCCCAAGGCTCTACCCCAGTAGCACACACTGGTGATACAAATTCAAACTAGCAAAACAGTTTCTGCTTCTTAAGGTGCTTAAAATCGAATGGGGGAAGATAGCATGTAATGGGAACTGGAAAGTGGGTCTGGCTTGAAGCTGGTGCCCAGGAGTTGAGATGGAGATTAGTTCCGTACTTAAAGTGAAAACTCATTTGTCAACGCTGAGGGATCTAGGGGAAGAATCCGAGGTTGGGGTGGGAGGGAGAGGAGGACGATAGCTGGAGTTGCTGTTGTTTTCTTATAATAGAAATTAAAGATTTTTGAGGTAGAGACTATTTCACTTTTGTCGTTGCAGAGCATAGCACAATGCTTGGCATACTGTAGGCAGTAAAAACTTGATTGATTGATGCCCATTTAATTTTATCCTTTTGGATTCATCCCAATGTTTTACCTAAGTAATCTCTACCTTGGAGTGCATGAACAATGATTCATCGAAATGTGAAAAGACACCATTAGAACTATTGATTTTTATTCTTCTAATCTAAAAAAAGCCTTAAAGCCTTACTAATATTTAATCTATGAATTGGGGCAGCTGGGTGACACAGGGGATAGAGTGCAGGGCCTGGTGTCTACTAGCTGTGTTTGCCTCAGTTTCCTTATCCTTAAAATGAGCAGGACAAGGAAATGAAAAACCACTCCAGTATCTTTGCCAAGAAAACCTCAAAATGGGTCACAGAGGGTTGGACCCAATTAAAAACAACTAAACAACAGCAACAAATATGTGGATTGAGGCTACTGTCCTCACACAGGTTAGATGGTCACATCTCGTGGATGGTGGTAGGTAAGATGTTCTGAGGGAAGAGCAGAATTACCAGATGAATTTCAGCCCAAACCTTAGCATACCTGGTGGATGGTCTGAAAGAGTAGTATCATGCTTTAGTCAGCACAACTAATGATATACTTCCTTTTTTGAATCTGTATGTGTGAATTAATTTTTTCAGGTATAATAGCCGTTAAAACGGAGTCTCAAAATAAAATGAGCTTTAAACTAGATCTTTGAATCACTTTATTATAGTGTTAAACCAACATTTTCAAATATAAAGAAGCATAATTAATCCTTTCTCACTAAAACAATAATTTTAGCGAGAGCATAAGGCTTTTTTGTACAATAAAATGAAAAAATGAAAAAATTAATCATTATTTTGTCCTTTGAAAATGGCTGTTTTGCCTGTTTTATAATGTACAATATATTTTAATACAATAATACATGTACAACTTACAAATAACTGTATGTATATAACTTGCTTAATTTTTTTTTTTTTACCGATACATATGCAAAATTAAAAATGTTAGCAGATTGGGGGCAGCTAAGTGGCACAGTGGATACAGCACCGGCCCTGACATCAGGAGGACCTGAGTTCAAAACTGGCCTCAGACCAGACACTTGACACTAGCTGTGTGACCATGGGCAAGTCACTTAACCCCAATTGCCTAAACAAAAATAAAAAATAAAAATAAAAATGTTAGCAAACCGCTACTCTAATCTAGCAAGACATTTTAGGGTCTCTGTCTTCCAGTGTGTTATCAAGGCCCTCCATTTTCTGACATCACCTCACCTAGCTCTCATTTTCTGTCCATTTTTCTTGAGTTCAGGTCAGCCCCTTTCCCCTTTCTGTTATTATTCTTTCATTCCATCACTAACTTTGATCATGTTCTCCTTACTTCAAATACTCTTTCTTAATTCCTCTATGTATTCAAACACTGTCCTTCAAGATTTAATTCATATTTCACCTATGTGAGTCTCAAGCCTCACATCTATGAGACATTCCCCATTATTGGTAGCCAACATTTACTTCTCTTAGTGATCTTCCATGGCACTTAATCTTGGAATAGTTTACCAAACTACTGGAGTTAAATAGTTTCATAGGGTTCAGTCTGCTGATACATAACAATGGGCATGCACCATATTGTGATTTGTGAATTGGCAAGTGTCCCCAGCTGCTGCACTTGCTTTTATATATGTCATATCCCTTTACTACAGTGTAAGGTCCTTGACAAACTATTTTAGTTTGTCTTCCTATCCCCAGCACCTATCACACAGTAGGTAATTTTTATTAAATTGATTGAATTGTGAGTTGTTTGAGGGATTATGGTACTGCTTCATTTTCATATCCCAGGCTGTAGATCATAGTATATGTACTAGGTGCTTAAAAGACACCTGTTGAAGGGATTGAATGTATTTCACTTTATATGTTAACTGATTTAGGATTGCTCTAATCCTAAGTGATTATTCTCCTAGCCCCCATCTGATCTAATTAGTTGCTAGTAACACAAGGAAGTCTGTCTGATAGCTGAAGATGGTGACTAATCCCTGGAAAAACCTCTTTCTTCAATCTAGGCTAAGGAACTTGTGTACTTTTCCTGGTAAGGAATGAGACTGTTTTGAGAATTAATGCTATCTTGGGAGCTTAGTTTCTTCCAGATGTTTACACGTTAGATCCTGAGTTAATTAAGCTCCATTCCGGGTATTTCTAGTCCCTTTAGTAAATGGCAGGATGAATAGCATTTTTACTATTGAAAGTCAGATCTACCTCAATTATGGAATTCTACTTGATTCCTTTGCTTGCTTAAATGGAAGCTCTGTCCAAGGACTTCTGAAATGGATGACATTATTGAATTTTTAAATAATGTTTTTCTGAATGCTCTGTAAATGGAGGAGGAAAAGAGTGGCTTTGGAAGACTTGTGTTAGTGAGAAGGAAAAAGAATTTTGGATGAATGAGAATGATAGTGAGAAGAGTGCTTGGTAGATAGGTTTTAATGTGGAGCTGCCATTGATATCCTAATTGCATTGCATCCATAGCCATAGGATTTCTGTCTGAATAACCGTATCTACTGGCTGTTTTCCTACTGCCAATCCTCTGTCATTCAAAGCCTTTCATAAACTGGCCTCCTCCTACCTTTTCAGTCTTCTTACATCTTATTCCTCTCCCCTATGTACTCTGCAATCCAGTAACAATGGCTAACCCTAACATCTCTTGGCTCCAAGTGTTTTCTTTAGCTATATATCCCATGCCTAGAGTGCTCTCTTCTCATCTTTGCCTTCTAGTTTCCTTGGATTTCTTCAGGCACTAGATAAAATCCCACTTTCTGAAAGAAACCTTTCCTAAATTATCTATCTATCTATCTATCTATCTATCTATCTATCTATCTATCTATCTATCTATCATCTCATTTATACAAAGTCATTTGCATGCTGTCTTCCCCATTGTAAGGGAAACTGAGGAGGATAGATCCTCCCCAGTCCCCTGTGTAACCATCTCATGATCTAATGGTGTAACTGCCTCATGACCTGACATAAAGATAGAGGGGATTTACCATGCATGGCCAGAGCTGACCATGGAGACAAAACATTAAATAACCAACAAACTATGTTACCTGGGAAAGCAATTTATCTCAAGGAACATTTTTCTTGAGAATGGTGTGTAACTGTCCAAGGAATTGATCCCTCCTTGGAGACTTACACAACAAACAGGTATTTGGGGCTCTGATCAGGCCCCAACTTTTGTTAGAGATGTGTGGGTGTGCCTGGACATGAGCTCACCAAGGATACATACACAAAACAAAATGTCAAGATTGTCTTTCCCTGGTTTACATGGATATAAAGGGGGTCATTTGGAAAGGGATTTTTGGAGTACTTTGATGCAGAGATAGGGACGCCGACTCTGCCGCAGGCGGATCGCATATGTAGTCTCTGTTGTGTAAGACGCTTCCTGTTGCCTCCCCAACCAGACCTTTTGGCCGTTCTGCAGTCTCCCGATCTATTAGGTATTTGAGCTCACCTGGTCAGTGAGTGTGTATCCTTTCTTTTCTTATTCCCTCTTTTGTTAATGTTGATTATTACTTATTATATTGAATATTATTCCTATCTTTATGTGTGTGTTTTGCCTTAATCATTATTAATTATTGTAAAATGAATGTGATTATTTGTTAAGTTTACACTGAGTACATGTCATTATATCTTGAGATCCAAACCTAAATTGAATCTGCGCAGTAAGCAATCCTTTCAATTTACCCATTAGACTATAAACTTCTTGAGAGCAGAGACTGTCTTTTACCTTTTTTCCCCCTGTATCCCCAGAGCTTAGCATCCTGACTGTCACATAGTAGGTGCTCATAACATCTTGGATGACTTTATCATAGACATTTTCTAGGAAGATTTCCCCCTCCCAGTTAACTGTTTCACTTGTCATTTTCCTGGCTTGCTTTTGTTTGTGCAAACCTTTTCAATTTTATGTAATCCATACTGTACATTTCATCTCCTGTGATCCCCTTTATCCTTTGGTCCAGAGCTCTTTTCTTATCTCCAGTTGTGAAAGGTATCTCTCTGTGTCCTCTCCTCATTTGTTTATGATTGACTTTTTATATCTAGGTCCTGCATTTATTTGGAGATTATTGTGGTGTATGATGTCAGATGTTGACCTAAGTCTGATTTCTGCCAGAATGCTCTCTCATTTTCCCAGCATTTTTCATAAAATAAGAATCCTTACTCCAGTAGTTTATGGCCTTGGGTTTATTGAACACTGTGCTGCTGTGTTAAATTGCTTCTGGATCTTGTATACCCAATATGTTCCATGAATCAACTTTTCTATTTTTTAATCAGTATCCAATAGTTTTGTTGATTGCTCCTTTGTAATGTGGTTTGAAATCTGGTACTCCTTTGCAAAAAAGAAGGGAACAGAGAAGGAAGGAATCTTAGAAGCACTAGTAACCTATAATTGAAGTGGTATGTTCCCACTCTTCTGTTCTTCCTCTCTTCACAAGTGTGGTCTCTGGTTCCTACACTTTTTTCTCCCTTTTATTCCCCCTTTATGATCAATCTCCAAAGTTGATGTTTGTTTTGCTTGTGACTACTCCGTCACCAATTTATCTCTCCCTTTTTTATTTTCCATCCCTTTCCCTTGTTCCCCCATGTATCCCTCTAGATTTTAGTGTATTTCTACATAAAACTGTGTATGTGAGAGAGAGAGAGAAAGAGAAAGCGAGAGAGAGAGAGAGAGAGAGAGAGAGAGAGAGAGAGAGAGAGAGAGAGAGAGAGAGAGAGAGAGAGAGAGAGAGAGAGTTAATTCTCCTTTGTCCAGTTCAGATAAGAGTGAGGTTATAAGAAGCCCACCTCCCCAATCTCTTTCTCCATGTTTGTAAGTTCTTTTCAAGTGTCTATATATGTGAAATAATAAGTACTCCCTGCCACATCCTCATTTATTCTCTAGTATATTTCTTTTCCCCTACCTTTTCTCTCATCCCTCAAAATTAACAAAATTGTACCCAGACCTCATATTGGTTCTTCACAGGCCATGTTGTCTCTTCTGGACCAGTGCTCAGCTGGGTTCGGTCAGCCTAGGGTATGATGTCTTGTCATTACTCCAAGGGTTCTAGGGGTAACTTTGTGAGTGGCTAGCTTTCCAAACAGTAGCTCATGAGCCCTCACCAGTATGCTTCCCCTTAATAATCAGTCAGTAGATCTTTAGCAGAGGCCTTTACTCAAATAGCATAGCAAGAATAGTAATTATAAGTAATTTCTTCCAATACAAATGTATTCCCACAAATATACCCAGAGTCTAATAGAGGGAAATCATGGGCAAGACCCAAAGTACAATGGTTGTGAGGCACATGTGTAGGACACACATGTCCAGGTAACTCACAATTCTGCAGTTGCAAGGCTTTGATGTCCCCTCTCTTGAGGGTTCTCACAAAATTTGCCATGAGTTGTTTCACTGTTCAGCTAGATTGTCTCTTCGTAGGCCATAAGGTCTCTTCTGGACCACTGCTTAGCTGGGCTTAATTTCTTCTAGAGTGTGAGATCTTGGCTGGAAGGGCTAGGCAGTTACTTGACTACACTCGCTCCTTACCAGGCTCCATGACTACTACACTGGGCTGGGCAGGCTGCCCTGCCACTAGATAGCTGCTGCTGGACATTGCCAGCCAGGCCTCTGGGTAGTGACCACTGGATGAGGCCAGGCAGGCCACTCTGCTATTGGACAGTGGTTGGAGACAAGGCAAAGCAGGCCACTCTCTGCCGGTTAGGGCTGGGCAGGCTGTTCTACTCTTTTCGGGATATGGTGTCTCTGCTTGATGGGTTGACCCAATGGTCTCCTGGTTTCATTCTTTAGTGAGTAGCTGTAGTCTTTTTCTACCTTCTGCCACTGGCTGTAGTGGCCAAGAGATACTGTGCTCTTTTCATCTAGACCAGTAACTCTTTTTTTATTATTAAAGGTGGTATTACAATGCTCTTTTCAGCTGCAGAGCAACAAAGTCACTTTCAGCTAGGTAGGGCAATGACTCTCACCTTAGGCTCAGCAGAAGCTCCTTCCTTTTGACTCCTTCCAAGCCTCAGCTCTGAGGTTGGTCATCACCTGCAGACAACAGATGGAAGAACACTTACCTGTCATTTTCGACAAATTCTTCCCACTCAAAAGCTCTTTCCCTTGACAAACAATTCCATATTCCCTTAGGATGATCAGTATTTTTCACTCCCATTCTCTTTTTGGAATCTCTTCTTGATTCACATTATGTGAATGCAGTATATGCATTGGACTCAGATTCATTGTCTTGTTGGCCCCTTCATATGCTATTTTTCATCTGAAGGCTTTCCCCTATACCTTCCAATATCTCCATTTTTTTTTTCTTTAGCCTCTGAAGACCTTTAGGTTTTGCTGAAGTCTCACTTGGGCTCTTGCCTTATGTTAATTTCTCGTCTCCTAGGTTTTAGTATTTCAAAATATTGTATTTCAAAGTTTCTTTTCAGCTCTGATATTTTCATCAGGGATGCTTGCAAGTTCTCTAGTCTATTAAAGGTACATTTGTCCTCTGTAGGATTATATTCAGTTTGGCAGGGTGAGTTATTAATAATTGCAAGCTTTTATCTTTTGTCCTTTGGAATATTCTCTCCTTTATAGTGTTGTTGTTCAATTGTGAACCTCATTTGGAGTTTTCTTGGCAGAGATACTGGAGTGGTTTGTCATTTCCTTCTCCAGCTCATTTTACAAACAAGGAAACTGAGGCAAACAGAGCTAAGTCACTTGCGTGGGGTCACACAGCTAGTTAGTGTCTGAGACTGAATTTGAACTCAGGTCTTCCTGACTCCAGCCCTGGTGCTCTATGCACTATGGTGCCTAGCTGCTTCTTTATGGTAGTTGCCACCAACTCATATGCTCCTCACTTCGGTTCCTTAGTATTTGTTCTTTTTGTCTACCTGCTTGCACTGTTAGGTTTTTTTCTTTGACTTGGAAGCATTGCATCTTGGCTATAGTATTCCTGGCCATTTTCATTTTAGGGCTTCTTTCCAAAATTCTTGATGGATTTTTAAATATTTTCATTTTGCTCTCTGGTTCTAATATATCTGAACAGTTTGTTTTATAATTTCTTGAACTATGGTGTCCAGATTTTTGTTTGAATTCTTTTTTTTTCCCCCAGAGAGTCTGATAATTCTTAAATGCTTTCTCTTTTACTTGTTCCTCTAGTTGGTTATGTTGGAGATTATATATTTTACATTTTCTTCTATTTTTGACTTTGTTTTAATAGTTCTTGCTTCATAGAGTCATTGAATTCTCTATGCTCAATTCTATTTTTCATGTGATTCACTACTGTGATAAATTATCCACCTTTGTTTTAATTTATTTATTTATTCTCCTTTCATTTCCCACCCCCCTACCCTGAACTCTCTTTTCATTTGCATCTCCTCTTTATTCTCATCCACTCTTGGACCATTTGGCTAAAACCATTTTTTGTTTTTCTCAGGGGCTCTGTTAGTAGTTGTTGCTGGGTTTATCATTTCTTTTGAGTTTGCCTTTTGGGCTTCTCTCATCCATAGAAGTTGTTAATTGTGTTTTCTATTGTTTTCTCATATTTTTAGTCTCAGTTCTTAGTTTGAGATTTTTCCCTGAGTCACTCCTCTGGTGCTGTTGGGTGGGTTGAGTAAGCATCTGTGGTCTGAATGCCTCCGATGATCTGGATAGGTTGGCTAATTGGCCTTCTCTTTTCACCGTCTTCAGTTAGGAATTAGTTCCATCCTTAGAATTTCCCAGTGGGATGGTGGAGATTATGTGGCATCAAGCCCCCTGAAATGCCAGCATGCAGTCATTGAGTTAGCCTTGCCTACCACTATGGCACCTGGTGCCCCAAGGAGTACTGGGCCCTGTCTCTCTGTGCTTTGACCTAGCTGGCCTGGTTCTGCCCCTTGCTAGTATTCTGACAGCCGGGGATCAGGGTTTAGTGCAGTCCAACAAAGCCACTTTTGAAGTTTCTGTTTGGAATATTAGCTTCAGATCCCTTTACAGTGTCTGGATTGGCTCTGGTCCTCTCTCTGCTTCTGTTGCTAGCTCATTATCAAAGCTCCTGTCATTAGCACGAGCCTCTCTCTGCCTCTGCTTCTTCTGCATCAACTTAATCTGGCACTGGTTTTCCTAATTCAGCCACTGGACCAGCCTCCCCCTCTTCTGGCCATCTTTTTGTGCAATTTAGACTGGGTTTTCTTTGAAATTAAAAAAAATTTTTGAACTTTAGTACCAGAAAAAAGAGCATTTCCATAAATACAGCAGACTATTTCATAGATTTTATTTCATTTTTTATCTCTTCCTTAATTTCTTCTAGGTATTCATGTGGATCTTGCAGAAAATCCATTTTGTTCCTTTGGCACCCTGATTGCAATTGTAATTGAGTTACTTTTTCTTTCTAGGCTAGATTTTTGGACACCTTTAGAGCTACATTATTATTATTATTTTTTAATGCTGGTTGGTATCTTCTTTGGTTTACTCATGTCTTTAGCTTCAGTTTTTGAATTGGGTCAGGCTCCATCTCCTGCCAGGCTTTTGAGAAGGGTCTGCCTTGGTCTCACCTTGGGTCACCTGGGTTTCTACACTGGCTCTTTGGGGGAGGAGGTGATTAATCTTGAGGTTTAATGCACAAGATGTTCAGGGCCTTCTACGGTGTCTCAGGAGAGAGTGCAAGGGACTTCAGAGCCCCGGGTGCCTGAGATGTCTTGGTCCAAGTGGTGCTACACCCCAGAGGTTGCTGCTGCTCCTGGTGGCTTCTCAGATTTCCACTGTGGGTTTCCAATGACCCTGGGAATTTCTGAGTACCTGGACCTTCTTTTTGGGGAGCTCTTTGCTGTAGCTGCCTCTGGACATAGAACCCTGAAGGCTACATGTGCTTCTTGTCATGGTGGGCAGTCACCAGTGTTTTGGGTTATATTGGCCTTGGATCAGCTCCAATATCCTTTCCTTTTGTCTGAGGGCTTTGGGCTGATCTTTTATGCAGTTCTAAGCTGGAAAAAAAAAGCCATGTGGTGTAGTATCTCATTGGATTTCTTGATTCTTCTTTGGTCTGGGGCAAATTTCAAGTTTTTGCTGAAATAGCTGTGGGAGCTTCTACTAGGCTTGGCTTTGGAGCACCTCTAGACCTACAAGAATTTTCTTCTTTGGTTACTCGTCTCTGAGTTTTTGCTCATAAACCGGGGCTTTGTGCTCGGGCCAGGCTCCTTCTCCTGCTGTGTTTTTGGTAGGGTGATGTGGGTCCTGCTTGGTCTCTCTTTGGGTTGCCCAGGTTCTTTTCGCTGTCTTCCTCCTGCTGGAGGAAGCAGGAGACTTCTACAACTTTGAGATTCAGAGAGCCAGATTTTCAGACTGTTCTAGAAGTCTTCTTGACTGAAAGCCCTACTTCCTTTCACATATCTTTATTATTGATCTTTCTGGGGTTATTTTCTGATATTTGCTGGAATCTGTGTGAGAGCTGTCTTAACTCAGAGTACCACATTGTGCCTCCCTTAATGACATTGTTATAAGAATTTTTTATTCTCTTTGTTATTTGGGACTCAGGGACATTCCTCCTACAAATTTTGGTTAATATTAACCTCACCTGAACAAAAACTATCCCGTGGGATGTAAAACTTTACTTACATGCCCTAAGTATTCCTTAGATAAGAAGCCAGAAGAATATCAACTGTCCCTATCTCCTGGTGACATGTAAATCCTCCTCCTCCATCACCTATTTGTGAATCCTCTAAGTGTCATTTAGTCTATAACCTGACTTAGCTTACCTATAGAATTTGTTTGACAAAGTTATTTTCTTAGGGGTTGTATGCGATTGTGACTTTGTTTAACTAAGTTTGTTAAACTTTTATAACATTGAAGGAAGTATGGGATTATGGATCTATCTTCTCTTTACTTTTATGGCCTAAGAGGAATATACAAGATTACAATATGTAAATGAATTATTTCTCCATCACTTATAGGCACAATTTTGCCTATAAGAAGCTTTGTCAGCATCCTCATGACCGTTCAGGTTTTCTCTGAGGCCTGAACCTATGCTTGAGCATAATAATAAAATCTAGTTTTTTGTCCTCCATAATTTCTGCATTATGGTGAATCTATATTTGGCAGTAGTACCCACCACATGAACTCAGAGAGTAGAGATTTCTCCCATAACAACATTCTAGACCACATCTGTTTTTTGGGTACTGTGTAATACTGTTGGCCACCATATGAACTTGTACCAAACATGTGGTCCACTAACACTCAGACCTTTTCGCATGCTACCTAGCTATCATTTTGTTATTGTGAGGTTGACTTTGTGAATCCATGTGGAGGGCCTTATCCCTAGCTCTAGTCATTGATCTTCAATTTTAGTTTTGTCATCCAATTTGTTAGCTATTTCTCTTAACTTTTATGTCACCTGCAAATCTGATAAATGCAACGGTGCTTACCTCCTCCCTGAGATCCAGGTGTCTTACATTTCCACCCCTTCCCCCAAGCTCTCCAGGGACTTAAGGAGCTTGGAGTATTTGGGCTTCGACCAATTTTAGGGGTCCAAGTAGCCTAGTTCAATTTAGCTCCTGAACAGTTTTATAAAGGAATAATTACTTCAAAGACATAGTAAGAACAAGTATACAAACATTGCTCCTCCCCCCAAAACGACAACAACAACCTGTGAGGGTCATAATCTCCCTGGCCTCCTCTCCCCCCTTGATCTCTGGGGAGGGGAGGACGATTAGATCCACAGTATAGCTCAGTTCCTATATAGCTTCAGTCCTACCAAGTTTCAGGTCCAGAACTCTCAACACTCTGGCTTCTGAGGGATTTCCTGTTGGATGGCAGCAACATCAGGCCTGGAATCCTGTCTTCAAAGTTTCCATGGCTTGAGGTTCTGGGTCCACCATGGCTCCTTGAACCCTGGACTGGAAAGGACAAATGAAACAGATCAAAACCTGAGCCCATTTCTTGGGGCCACAGGGCCTAAGAGAAAGGTGGACCTTTCCCCTACCCAGCTTCATTCATGGTGCCTAAGCTGTGCGTCAATGTACTGTTCACCTCTTGGACATCAAGAGAGGAGGGAGAGAGATGATATAGAGAGAAGTAGGGAGGTGAGAAGAAAGAGAGAGAGAGAGAGAGAGAGAGAGAGAGAGAGAGAGAGAGAGAGAGAGAGAGAGAGAGAGAGAGAGTCCCCATCTAGTAATTTTAAAGACATAGGCAGATCCTGTTATGCAGCCAAGGGAAAGAGACTGCTCCCAACCACTTGGTGGGGGAATTCGGAATGTCTTCTACCAGGCGCGAATCCCTAGTGTCTTCCACATGGGTGCCTCCATCTTAGGCAATCTGTTTATGCGCCAAAGTCTTGTTACATAAGTGTGCCATCTCTGCCTTTATATGACTTGATAAAAATGTTATGTAATCCTGGAGGATTGGCTAATGAAGGCCTAGTCATAGGAGCATACATGGGGGACTTACAGAGATGTTTGGTGAGCCTACTTATCACCTAAATAAAAAATAAATAAATTTTAAAAGTCCTTCAAACTGGCAAAAATGATTGTCCCCTATGGCAGATCAGCAAATGGGTAGTATTTAATGACACAGAATGGAGGGTCCTGGCTCTTTGCTTCAGAACATGAACAGAAATTCTGCAGCTATTTCTTGTTCGTTTAGCAAATGACAGCAGAAATTCTTTTAGTTGGCTACCAACCTAGAACTGAATCTTCTTACAAGTTACCTCTTTCTTGGCCCAGGAGAGTAAGAAATACTATAACATTCTAAGTGTGTTAAGCCTTCCCCTATGTGGCTGCTTCTGCCCCTATTACATGTATTCTCCCTTGTGAAGGTGAAGAAATATTGGAGATGAATTGATCCTGCGAAATTTGAAAATTCAGAGGATCCATTAGAGGTCCAGGATTGAGAGTCTATGGCAAAGACTGTTATAGCTGCCACAACCAAGCAGGATGAGCCTCCAGAATAGCTCTGAAGATGACTTGTGGCCTTCAGCCAAGTGAGACCAACCCAATAGCTGAAATGCTGCATGCTACAATCAAGGGAATGACTCAGTCCATCCAAGCCCAGATCACTAGGACACTTTGCCACAGAGAGTTTCTTCTAAATTCATAGGATCAGAAAGTTGTGGTTTTTCATTTATTTTTTTTTTTTTTGTTAAGCTCACAGGAGCCGTAGGGGTCATCTAACTCAACCTTCTTGTTTTTATAGATGAGGAAATAAGCTCAGAAATATGGTTTCTTTTAAGTTCATAGGCTCATAGATTTGAATCTCAAAGAAAACTTAGAGGTCATCTAGGTCAATCCTTGTTTTACAGAAGAAGAAACAGGCTCAAATGATTTGCCCAAGGCCACATGAGGGGTAGAGTCTGATTTCAAATCCAGGTTCTCTGACTCCAAATGCAGGACTCAATATCACATCATTATTATTTTTTTAGCTGCAGACATTGATCATGTCCCAAATCTACTTATGTCTACTATTATCTAGCTTTTGTTGTTGTTTAGTTATTTTTTCAGTCATTTCCAACTCTTTGTGATCCATTATTGGGGTATTCTTTTCTTCCTTCCTTCCTTCCTTCATTCCTTCCTTCCTTCCTTCCTTCCTTCCTTCCTTCCTTTCTTTCTTCTTTCTTTCTTTCTTTCTTTCTTTCTTTCTTTCTTTCTTTCTTTCTTTCTTTCTTTCTCTTTCCTTCTTTCTTCCTTCTTTCTTTCTTCTTTCTTCTTCTTTCTTTCTTTCTTTCTTTCTTCTTTCTTTCTTTCTTTCTTTCTTCTCTCTCTCTCTCTCTCTCTCTCTCTCTCTCTCTCTCTCTCTCTCTCTTTCTTTCTTTTTTCATTCTTTCTATCTTTCTTTCTTTTGCAATCGGGGTTAAGTGACTTACCCAGAGTCACACAGCTAGTAAGTGTCTGAGGCTGGATTTGAATACAGGTTCTCTTGGCTCCAGGGCCATCATATGGGGCTTTCTTGGAAAAGATACCAGAGTGGTTTATAATTACCTTCTCCAGATCATTTTGCAGATGAGGAATCTGAGGCAAACATGGTGAAGTGACTTGCCCAGGGTCACATGGCTATTAAGTGTCTGAGGCTGGATTTGAACTCAGGTTTTCCTGACTCCAGGCCCAGCACTCTATCCACTGAATCTCTGTCCATCACATCCATGAGAATAGCACATGAAAGTTTCTCAAGGAGTTTGCTTTTAAAATCTGGGCAAACTTTATCCACAACATTCCTCTGGTATAGCAATCTAGTATCTCTATTAAGAAACAAAGTGGGGCTTATTCTGGTAAGACCCATTCTTTAAAAAAAATGACTCTGGATCTTTATTATTAGTGCTTCATTTTCATTTCATTTATTTTAGTGCTTCATTATTATTATTATTACTGCTTCATTTTCCAGAAATTCACTAATCCTCTCTCTAATAGTCTGTTGTAGAGTTTCCCAGGTATTGAAGTCATGCTCACTGGGCTATGGCTTACAGAATGTTTTCCCCTCCTCCTTCTTTTGAAAACTAGTCCATTTGGTTTCCCTAGTAATTCAGCATCCAACTTGTCCTCCAAGCTCTTTCCAAGGTCATTGACAAGAGCTCTGGAGTTCTTTTAACTTCTTGTCCTTTTTGGTGTATCCTAGGACATGGTTCCTCTGGGTCTGAAGTTCTAGTCATGGGCCTGATGACTTGAATTTATCCAGAGGAGTTAGTTGTTTTCTTATTATCTTCCTTCTTAGCTTGAGTATCAAATACCTATTAGCTATTTTTTTTTGGTGTTATTCTTACCAGCCCATAAATCATTCTCTTTGGCAGAGAAACAGGAGCAAAATATTGAGCAAGTCTGCATTTTCTCTGCCATCAGTTATCATTGTTCCATCTACTTCAAGCAGCAGTCTTATCCTTGCTTTAATTCTCCTTTTTTCTCCACTATAGCTTCAAGTAACCCCCAAACACTCTGTAGTCCTTAACTTCCCTTGCTAGCCTCAATTTGCTAACCTCAAGCTTTAACAGTCTTAACTCTTCTATCCCTGTTTTTATTCAGTTGATTTTTTCATTATGTCCAACTGTTTGGGACCCCATTTGGCAGAGATGCTAGAGTGGTTTGCCATTTCTTTCTGCAGCCCATTTTACAGATGAGGAAATTGAGGCAAATAGGGTCAAGTAACTTGCCCAGGGTCACACTGCTATTAAATCTGAGGCCAGATTTAAACCCAGGAAGATGAGTTTTCCTGACTTCAGGCTCTGCATGCTGTCCACTGAGTCATCTAGCTGCCCTGACTCCCCACAAATTACTTTGCATTTACTTATCTGTGTATGTGTTTATATCCTCCTAAATAAATATAAACTCGTTAAAAACAAAGATTAACTTTTTTTTTGTCTTTGTATTGACCCATCTTAGCACAATTCCCTTTGTGTAGGAGGTGGTTAAAAATGTTTGTTGAATTATTGGATTGAATCTTTATGCCCTTTCAGTGTCTTTAATGGTTAATGAGTTAGTTGTGCATCCACACAGGTGCCCTTAGACAACTCTCCCATTTCCTCCTCATCAGAGTAATTTCTGTTTATAGAATTTCATTTATGGGAGCTTCTCTATTTTATTTTAAAATTAACAAGTATTTTTTTTCTTTCCCTCCCACCTGTCCCTCCCCCACATTAAAAAAAGAGAAAAGTGAATCCCTTGTAAAACTATGCATTTTCAAGCAAAATATTCCTGCATTGGCTGCATCCAAAAATGTGTCATTTCCTGAATCCTTAGTCCATTCCTTCTGTCAGGAGGTGGGCAGCATGCTTCATCATTGGTCTCCTGGACACATGGTTGGTCATTGCATTGATCAGAGTTGTTTTCTTTACAATGTCACAATTATTGTGAGACTTTTCTCCTGGTTCTTCTCATTTCACTCTCCATCAGTTCATACATCTTCCCAGGTTTCTCTGAAACTATCCCTTTTGCCACCTTATCCTCGGAGCCTGGGGCAAAGGAGGAGAGACTGGACTATGTTGAAGTGATTTGTTTTTAATTTAATTAATTAATTTATTTATTAAGCAATTGGGGTTAAGTGACTTGCCCAGGGTCACACAGCTAGTGAGTGTCAAGTGTTTGGTCTGACATATGTTGAGGTGATTTGAAGGGGATGATGAATACACAAATGAGTGCAGTCCAAACTAGTATTTAATGTGCCGTGAGAGAGGAACAAAGAGTATGTTTTGGGAATTAAGAGGGAAGAGAAAGCACACCTACTTGGAAGGTTTGAGGACAGAGGAAGAACTTCTGAACTGGGTCTTGGCGAATGTGTAGGGTTTCTGTGGGGAGAGGAGGGCATTTCAAATGGAAGCAACAACATAATCAAAGGCATGGGGACAATAAAAATTCAGAGCATGTATGGTGAGCATCAAATAGTCTAATTCAGATCTATAGACAATAGGGTATGTATAGGGGAGTCATGAGAGATGAACCAGGAAAGGTAGTTGATGCTGCCAGATTATGAACAGTCTTGAATGTCAGGCTTAAGGAGCAGCTTAATTATGTAGGCAATGGGGAGACACTAAAGATTATAGGGAAGGGGAGTGACATGATCAGGATGGTATTTCCTTAGATCAATAGGTCAAGGTCCTGAGAATTCATCTGCGTGGGAACTTTCTTCCCCTATTTGCATCACAGCATATTTGTGACTTAGAGTTGTAGGCAGTTGCCTGAGGCTCAGAGAATATACCCGTGGTCATACAGTCACTTAGTCAGAAGTGGGATTTGAACCCAAGACTTGACTCTAAGACCAGCATGCTATTTATTATACCACATTGCCTTTCCTATAGTTCCTTAACATAATGAATTGTATGCATTTGAAATTTCGACTCTGACATAGCTCCTTTTCTGTTTTTCTACTTATTCTGATTTACTAATGGCTTATTAAATATACTAGAGTATACTTTTATAATACTTACTAAATATACTAAAGTATACTTTTCTCAGTACTTTGAAAATATGATATAAAAAATAAGGTTGTACCATGAACCAAGAGAGATTTATCTGCTCTGGAATGGATGCAGATTGAATAATGAACATTATCCTTGTAAATAATTGATGCTAATGATCAGAAGACTACTCTTTTGAAAAATAAAAATGATGTCATTGAAGAAAGGTCCTTTAATTGAAACTGGCAAAAGTGATTTTCCCCTGTGGCAGATCAGCAAATGGGCAGCCATTCTGAGAAAATTTATCTGAAAATTTCATACGCTTCACTGATTCAGCCAACCATGTGTATGACAAGTAATATAACAACCACAGAGAGGCAGAAATAGAGTGAAATACTAGGGGGAAGCAGGGGTGGAGAGGGGGGACAGGGAGAGGGAAATTAATGCAACTCAGTTCTTTAGACCCTTACAAAACTGTGAGGTGGGAATGGGACTTCCAGATGTGCAGTTATCATTATTCAACCTAGAAATTTTCATTCAAATCAACTCTTTTTCATTGTATTGCTGTTTCCCTGCTCTCCTGTTAGTCTTTGGTCTTACATTTCCTAGGTGAGTTATGGCAAAAACCCAGGGAAAGAAAGCAACTTGTTTCAGGGACAGAGCTCAGCCGAGATCTGGTTTTTGCCTCTCTTTGCATCCCTAGTACTTAGCACAAGTAAGTGCTTAATGAATGCTTATTGACTTGTTGACTTTGCTGTTCTTGGTCCAAGTGCACAACATTCAAGCCCATTAAAGTCGCCCAAAAGACTTGAGAAGTCATGGACTAACCTGCTAGCCATTCCCCATACACCGCATTCCAGTTTCCATTCTGTGCCTTTGCACAAGAGTGTCCATGTTTAGAATGCACCGTCTCCTCCACTCCCCTTGTTAGTAACCTAACAACCTTCAAAGAACTAGCTGGGCTGTGACCTCCTACATAAGACCTTTCCTGACTCCCCTCTCCCTTTTCTCCAGTCTTAAAATTATTTTGTATTTGTATATACTTTGTATCTAACTGTGTTCATGTTGTATCTCTAGCAGAATGCAATCTCTTCAAAGACAGGGAATTTTTCTTTTTCTTTTTATAGACTCAGTCTCTAGCACACAGTAGATGCTTAATAAATGTTTGTTGAATTGAATAGGTTGAAGGACATGGTACTTCCCTTTCAAGTAGTATGGGTAATGTATAGTTGACATCTAGCCCCTTTCTTCCTAAGGCATAAATATACAGAGATGTGGTCAAGAAATGACGACTGGAAAAAAAAAATCTCCCACGCGATGCTTTTGCAAAGGGAAGAAGGGAGATTTTAAATTCCTGCGACACAAATTTGCTTTGCCATCCACACCGGGAGCAACACTGCGGGCTCTAACCACAACACTGCTTGTTGTTTTGATGAGTATGTAACAGTGACAAGTTAATAATAAATCTCCAACTCATTTAGAGAGTGTGGCTAAGGAGGTATTGCGGTTTAATTTACATCTTTGGAAAGTACTGAAGATTTAATATTCTCCCCGCTTCATACATCATTTTAATGCCCCTGGGGCTGAGGAGGAATACATTTTTAACTGTTAATCTGAGAAGCGCTATAAATCTGTCTTGGGTCACAACTAAAATGAGTTTCTGGTGGTCTCAACAGAGGCTCCAGTGCCCCGGATTTATTCAGATCTCCGAAACATTTATAGAATTGACAGCCCAGGCTGCGAAACTGCAGAAGCCGAGAACAGCAGGAGAATGGCTCATGAGGAGGGTGCTGCATCGGCTCATCTATGCCCAGTTAGTAATCCTAGATCAGAGCCACGCAATCATCTCTTTCCCCTGCTGGGACAACTACACCAAGATTACAGAGTGTGAACAGATATGTGTTTGAGATTCAGTTCAGAGTACTAGGCTTTAATAGTCTTTTTTTTTTTTTTTAAAAAGGGCGATTATCACAGTCCGTACCAAGGCAATATTTGTCCCCCAGGGAGAGATCTCAAAACCTCTCTGAAGCCATGGACTTGATGGGCAAATGTTGTTGCCTTAATTTTGCAGATGGGGAAACTGGACAGTGGAGATGGGAGAATGATTGGCCCTAAGTGGTATACAGCCCCAGCAACTGGCTGTACTTTGTGCACCTGGGAGGGTATTCAAAGTTATCGACCTTTGCTCTTTTACCAAGTAGGTTTTATAGCTTCTTAACTTCACTCATTTTGAGATTTTTCCCATCCACTCTTTCTGAGACTATTTCCCTTTTCTGAAACTGTATGTTTGTCTTCACCTGTTGTGAGTACCCTTTAAAATGTTTTAAAATAAGTTTTTTTATTGATTTAAAAATTGACCAAAAATATTACTGCCTTTTTCCAGTGACTCCACCCCCATTCCTCAAGAGAACTCTTTGTTGTAACAAACAAAATAACACATTGATGGTTTTTGATAACCTGTGGTTTGATAACCTCATCTGCAGTCCTTTGGAGTTAAGATCATGCATTTCCTGGATCAGAGTTCTAGTGTGTTTCAGTGTTGCTTTCCTTTCCTTTATTGTATTCATTGTCCCAATTGTTGTCTTGGTTCCATTCACTTCATTCTGAATTAATTCATACAAGTCTTCCTGTTCTTTTTCTTTTTATTCTAAACTTCCTGTGTGGGTATGTGAGCACACGCATTCCATTTATAAAGAAGTACATAAAAGAGCTGTATACTTAACTGTGAATCTCTATACAGCATAACTTGTTTGTTTAAATTAGGTAAGAAATTCAGCATGTTACTTTCAAAGCTGTCCTATTAATCTGTGCTTCTTTTTGAACTTCCTTTTGTATGTTAAAGCAATTTAGCAGCCTTCTTTTTATTCTTGTCTTCCTTTTTTTGGTTACCATTATTACTAGTCCTCTCCCTCTTCACCAAAATACCTCCCCTACTTAAAAAAGAAAAAAAAAACCAAATAAACATAGTCAAGAAAAACAATTTTTATAGTGATCATGTGCAAAAAAAGTAACATATATATGCGTATGTATATAATCTATCTATCTATCTATCTATCTATCTATCTATCTATCTATCTATCTATCTATCATCTGTTTATTGCCTCTCTGTTAGGATGTGGGTAGCATGCTTTATTATTGGTTTTTTGGAGTTGTGGTAGGTCATTGCCTCGATCAGAGTTCAGTCTTTCATAAAGTTATTTTGTTTTACAATGTAGTATAAATTGTCCTCTTGGTTCTACTGACTTCCTTCTATAGGTTCAACCAATTCATCCTAAGATTCTCTGAAATTCTCTTTTTAGTAATTTCTTTCTTTCTTTCTTTTTTTGGTTAGGCAACGGAGTTAAGTGACTTGCTCAGGGTCACACAGCTAGTAAGTGTTATGTGTCTGAGGCCAGATTTGAACTCAGGTCCTCCTGAATCCAGGGCCAGTGCTCTATCCACTGTGTCACCTAGCTGCCCCTCTTTTTAGTAGTTTCTTACAGAACAATAATATTCCATTATATGCCATGATTTATTCAGCCATTCTTCAATTCCTGGCCACCCTCTTAGTTTCCAGTTTTTGCTGTACTATTATGATTGTTAGCTGTGTATTTCCCTGATCATATTCTCTTATGCTGTTTCCTCTCTTAGCATTCTAGCTCTACTATTTACAAAGAAAGTGGCCAAAGAGAAGGAATGTGGTCAATACAAGCTATGTATACATACCTACATACATATATATGTCGAATACATATACATCTATTCATATATTTTTGTTATTTCCAAGGTATAAATAAATGCTTACATTGAAAATATGAATATTATGTATACACACATATATGTTTGTATATATGCACATACACATGTGTGTATAGAGACATACAATGTCTAATATAGAATATAATTAATATTAGTAATAATATAATATATAATATGTAATATATGTATCTCCACACACATATAAACAAAGGTCCTTTCAGAATCCTAATGTCTTCAAAGGGCATTGAGGGGGCTAAATAACAAAATATTTAAATGTTAATATGCTCTCTTCTTCCATTCCATTGTCTCTCCTCTTTTCACTGAATCCAGACTCAATCACTGCTTCTTCTCTTTTATTTTTTCCTTCTCATCCTTCCTTCAGTATCTACCCTCCAAGGTTGAAGTTTGTTTTGTTTGTGACTATTCTCCCCCCCACATTACCATCCTTAATCCCTCCTCTTTCAGTCCTCACCTATTTCCTTGTTGAGTTTGATGTATTTTTATACCAAAGTCATTTTGCATGTGTGCTCAACCTTTCTTTATCCAGTTCAGTTAAGAATGAAGTTCATCTGACTCTCACTTTCCCTACCCCTTCTTCCATGTTTGTATATTCCTCTTTTCACTTAACCTAATTATAAAAAATAGGATGTTCTACCCCCTTCTTCTTTCTTTCTTCATTAGTATGTTCCTTTTGTCTCCCTTTTCTTTCCCTCTGAAAATCCACAGAACATGCTCAGTCCACCTGAGGTCCTCTGTTTTTTCTTATTTAACCCCCTCAGTGCCCTCCCAAGACAAAGTTCTGAAGAGACACTTGTTTCTTCTCTCCTACATGAATGTTAGTAATTCCTCTTTCCCAAGCTCAAATGATCTGATTGTATTTCCAAGTTCCTGCTCACCTCTGGATTTTTCATCAGGAATAAGAATAAAGGTCCATTTTCTCGCCTAAACTCAACTTTGCAGAGTATGTTATTCTCACTTATAAACCTATATCTTTTGCTTTTTGGAATATTATATTTTAAGATATTCTCTCATGGTTAGTAAAAACTTCAAGGCAAGGGTGTGTTGGTAAATGTTTAACAACCAGTTGACACACTTTTACTTCTTTTTCTTTTCTTTCTTTTCTTTTCTTTTCTTTTCTTTTTTGCTTAGGCAATTGGGGTTAAGTGACTTGCTCAGGGTCACACAACTAGTAAGTGTCAAGTGTCTGAGGACAGATTTGAACCCAGGTCCTCCTGACTCCAAAGCCAGAGCTCTATCCACTGTGCCACCTAGCTGCCCCTTGACACACTTTTAGTCTGCCTTACTAACATTTTCTCCATCACTTTGTTAAGTCTTAAGACAATCAACAAAATAACAAATCATGCCCTGCCTTGTAGCATTTGCTGATTTCCAAAATGCTGCCATTTAATAATTGTCTCTCGTGGACCAGTATGAGCTGGCTCTAGCACACCCCTCCTTCCAGGTTGTGTGTGATGCTGACTATGGTTCCTTGGTACTTGAACTCCTGCTTTCTGGCTGTGCCATGTCCAGTATTTTTTTTTTTTTGCCTGGAAGCTCTGGATTTTGGTTATGATATTCCTGGGTGTTTTCATTTTTTTTAGGAGATGATCAATTGATTCTTTGTATTTTTACTTTGCCCTAAGATTTTTAATAGATCTGGGAAGTTTTCATATATAACTTCTTGAAATATGGAATATAGACCTTTTTTTTTAAAGAAAAAAATCATGGTTTTCAGGGAGTCTGATGATTCTTAAGTTATTTCTTCTTGACCTGTTTTCCAAGTGAGTTGTTCTTGATCATAATTACCTCGTTGTGTTGCTGGTACTGTTAACATTACTGATAATGGCTTTATAAAGGTATAGAAGTTGATAGTATATGAAACACCAAATGGACAAGCCCCTGTGACTTTGGATCACAGCTTTGAATTAGTGTTGTATTGTGAATCCCCTCTGTCAATTGTAAATTCACTAGCAAAAATCTACAGCTAAAAATTAAACCTTGGTTTGACCTTGGTGAAACATTACTGGAGCCATGATTTTATTCATGTGCTTACTCCCTCCACTGGTATGCATTATAAACCTTCTTCTTCCAGGGTGATTCTTGTCTGTATCTTTCCATTAGTTCTCCATAGAAGACCTCCCCAGCGTTCTCCTCTGATTCTTTCGAAATTATTGGAGTGTACCTGTGGCACTTGAATGGCTATTTTGTTTTCTTTCCTTAGTACAAACACTGGCCCATTTCCTTTCTGATCAAATGTATTCTCAATGATATTTCTTACATGAAAGTCATCATTGATGATAATTTTAGCTTCAAAAAAACTTCACTTGTTCCATCCACCCCCAATAACTACCATCCCCTATCTCTCCTCTGTTTTCTGGTTAAATTCCTAGAGAAATCCACTTATAGTCAGTGATTCTACTTCCTCTCCTCTCACTCTCTTCTTATCTCTTTGCAGTCTGCCTTCCAACCTCATCATTCAACTGGAATTTCTCTTCCCAAAGGCACCAGTGATCTTGTAATCATCAAATTTAATAGTCTTTTCTCCATCCTTATTATTCTTGACCTCTCTAATACCTTTGACGCTGCTTATAATGCTCTTCTCCTCCATACCATCTTCTAAGTTTTAGGGACATTACTCTCTCCTATTTCGCTTTCTACCTCTCTGAGCTCTCCTCAGTCTTTTTTGCTGGATCTTTATTCAGGTCATGCTTGCGAAGTTCACGTGTCCCCCAAAGCTCTATCCTGGGCCCTCTTCTCTTCTGCCTCTATATTATTTCACATGGTGAGTTCATCAGCTCCCATGGATTCGATGATCATTTCTGTACAGATGATCATCAAACCTATTTGTCCAGCTCTAACATCTTTCCTGATCTCTGATCTTGCATCACCCTCTGCCTACTGGACATCTCAAACTGAATTTCCCATAGACTTCTGAATCTTGACAAGTCCAAAACAGAAATCATTGTCTCTCTCACCCCCAAATCCTCTTGTCTTCCTGACTTCCCTATTACTGCTGGGGCCACCACTGTCTTTTTAGTCTCCCAGGCCCATAACCTAAGTGTCGTCTTAGATTCTTCAGTCTCCCACCCTCCATATCCAACCTCTTGCCATGTTCCATCTAGTCTACCTTTGCACCATCTCTCAAGTACACCCCTTTCTCTCCTCTGACTTTGCCCCAACCCTGGTACAGAACCTCATCACTTCATTCCTGGACTATTGCAATAGACTGATGGTGGTTTTGCCTGCCTCAAGGCTTTCCCCACTCCAGTGTATTTTCCACTGAGATTTCAAAGTGATCTTCCTAAAACACAAATCTGATCATATAGATTCCAATGGATCCCCATGATGTTCAGGATCAAGTAGAAAACCCTCTGTTTGGCTTTTAAAGTCCTTCATAACTTGGCCTCTCCCTATCTTTCCAATCTTCTTATACGTTATACTCCTTACCTCAAGTACTCTGCAAACCAGGGACACTGGTTTCTTTGCTGTTCCTAACACAGGACACTCCATCTCCTGCCTCCTGGCTGTCCCCCGTTCCTGAAACCCACTCCTCATCTCGCTGCCTGGTCTCCCTGGCTTCCCTCAAGTTTCACTAACGTCCCACCTTCTAAAGAAAGCCTTTCTTGATCCCTCTTCATGCTCGAGCCTTCCCCCTGAGATTACCTCCAAAGTAGCCCTTATGTATCAAATTTGTGTGCTATTCTTTGCATGTTGCCTCCCTGATTAGATTATGAAATCTTTTAAGTCATGTACTGTTTTTCCTTTTCTTTGTGTTCCCAGCACTTAGCACGGTGCCTGGCATGCAGTAGGTACTTCATAAATGCTTATTGACCAGCCGCCACCTATCTCTATATGAGAAGCAGTGTGGCGTAGTGGAGAAAGGGGCGGCCTTGAAGGGAAGAAGAACAGGATTCAAGTCTTACCTCAGAGCCATATGGGTTGTGTGAACCTGAGCAAATCATTTAACTCCTTAGGACTCTGGACACTTTTCTGAGACTAAATTTTGGAGAAGGTTTCTACCTATGCTGGGAGAAGGAGCTTTCTCACTTGGGAACTTTCTCTACTGATAAGATCACAGGTCCAATTCTTTTCCCTTTGACACCGTGGGGAGAATATTGCTATTTAAGAGATAGGACTTTGATGCAAAGAAAGGCTTGGGATCACTGGGAACTTAGGTCATGTGAAAATTAGAATAACAATTTAGACTCCAGTTACCATGAACACTAACTCCCTTGCCTCCACCTACTGTTACTATTGTCAATGATAGGAAATGAACCTGGGACATCTGAGGCCTTGCCAAGATCCATGGCTCTGCTTCTCCCCATCAGGAGCTCCATAGTGGGATACCATCTTGGGATGAGGTTGGAGGGTGGGGAATCACCAGAGCAAAGTTCCTATCTTCTCTCCAGCATTGTCCCAGGCCTAGAAACATCTTTCTTCTTGCATGGCTGCCTTCAGCCATTTTCAGATCATACCCTGGCACTCCAGTTTCAAGAAAAGAGAAGGTAGAACTTAAAAGGTTGTATCAGCTCTTGCTTATGTGAAATGCCAGGTGCTGAGAGGTTGTGAACTTGTGGTATTTTTATTTTAATGGATTAATAGACTCTCAAAGGGTCAGTTATTTCTTGGAGTCCATTAGCCTGTGAGGAAGTTATACTTCACTCTTCCCAGCCTAGGGGGTCTATGTGATTTAATAAGCGGGTGCCTCGGCGTTTTCAAGTTGTAATATAGCAGGTAAGATTTGTGATCTAATTTGAATTAAATTCTGAGTTGGCTTGCGAGCCTTAGGACTTCTAAGGCCCATGCAGACATGAGCTCATCTGACCTGAGAGCATGCCTGAGAAGTAAGCCAGCACTACTTGATTAGAGTGGCTTAGGGAGGATATTCATCAAATCAATCAAAAGTCGTGGTTGGAAGGGCCCACTGAGATCATCTGGAGTGAGTGCACTTCCCCGTACTTTGCAGATGTGTGAAGAGCGGCACAGAATGGTTGGGTCAGTGAGCAGCCCAGGGTCACGCTGGAAGACAAGATGAGAGGTGGAGCCTGTCTGTAGCCAAGGCGGGATACAACCCTGGCCTCCTGCCCTTTCATCCAGTGCCTGACCCTGGCTTCTCAGGGGGAGCAGAATGGATGGTTTGAACCAGTCTGTGACTCTTTCTTGTTTTGGTTCAGATCATAGGAAATAAGCAAATGCTAATACTAGAAGCCACAGTTCTGCCCCTGAGGTGTTGCTAATGAGGCTAGAAAGGCTGCTTCAGAAGTAGAGGCTTTTGCTTTATTCTGGATCGCAGACAGACCTCTCAATCAAAGGCAGCAGGATAGTACAATGGGTAGAGCTCTAGACCTGGAGTCAAAGAGGATTGTGTTAAAATGCTGTCTCAGACATTTAGAAGCTATGTGACCTGGGGAATAATAATACAGCTAACATTTATATCGTGCCCACCGTGTGACAGGCACAGGGCTAAGCACTTTACAATTATCATCTTATTTGATCCTCACAACAACCCTGGGAGGTGCATGCTATTATTATGCCCATTTTACATCTGAGGGCACTGAGGCAGACAGACATTAAGTGACTTGCCTAGTCAGTAATAGCACCTTACAACCACCTCAGGGAGGAGTAGATGCTATTATTATTTCCATTTTACAGATGAGGAAAATAAGACTGAGATGTGTTAAAATGGCTTGTCTAGGGTCGCACAGTCAGTAAGTGGCTGATATAGAATTTGAACTCAGGTCCTTTTAACTCCAAGTCTGATATTCTATGAGTTATAGAAAATGGCTATCTAACTAAACGATCACTAAGGTTCCTTCTGCTTCCCATTGCTGTGACCAAAGGTGTCCTGGACCTCACAGGGGCTTTTTCTGGACCACACATTTGAGAGAGATTGAAATTTTGATGAAAAAATTTGGAAAATATCAATTTGACAGTAGTTCATCAAAATGTAATGTTGTGTGTGTGTGTGTGTGTGTGTGTGTGTGTGTGTGTGTCCATCTGTACTTTAGCTTGTATAGTCTTCAACTCTCCTTAATGATGCCAATGAGGGGGCTCAAGACAGTCTGAGGAATTTATCATTCAGGGTGAGGAGCTGACTTCCTGATATGATAATAAACCCACTTTATAACCTCCTCCAAACCTTCATTGTTCAGCCTCCATCCCCTACTATTTCCCTTCTGAAGCTTGGTTCTGAAGCTTGAATTGGCTCATGGGCCACTTCATGGAAAACAGAATGACCAAGTTTCTTCCTTGGTTAAAGGAGAAGATTGGACTCATGGAACTCTAAGGTCTTTCTGTAGGAGAGAATGACTCTGACCCAACAGCCAGGGTCCTTCTAGAGGAAGGAGGGTTGGGATTGAGGGCAAAGGGGTTTGAGGAAGAGGAAAAGCTGGGCTCAGGGTAAGCACTGGGGTCACTCTTCTCATAACCACCCTTCCAATACACAGAGAAGTTATACTTGGCAGAGTAGGTAGGGAAATGGGAACGACTCAGAGAGAGGAGTGTTGCTTGAAGGGACCTTACGGGGCGTCTGAGCTTCTGCTCTTCCCTTGGAATTAAATTAAATCTCTCGATTTAATTACCATCTTCTTTGGGTTATTTATTTTTTCTGGCACAGTTCCCCCCAGCACTGCCCTGCTGCTTGCTGCCAATCTTTTTCTCCCTTTCTTTTTCAGACACCATCTGTTTTCAGAATACATTTGTTTTCTTTTCCCTTTCAAAGTGTCACATTTGCTTCAGTTTCCTCCCTTGGCTGCTGCAGACATCTGGTCCCAAGGGACAAAGAGGTTGGGGGAGAAGGAGCTTGATGAATCAGGGGGTGATATAGTACAAAGATTCTAGATTAGGGGGTGAAAATTACCAATCGTGTGACTGGGCAAATCACTTCCCCTCTGAGCCTCAGTTTCCTTATCTGAAAAGTGAGGGGTTTAGATTAGGTGATCTCTGAGCTCCCTTCCCACTCTGTGATCCAAGTGACCAGGCAGCATTAGAATCACAGATTTAGAACTCGAAGGGACTTCAAAGGCTCGTCCATGCAGGCCAGCTGTCTTGCTTTGAAGATGACAGAAAGGTCGCATGTAATAGCAGCTAGCTAGCACTTACATAGTGCTTTACATATATATTATCTCATTTGTCCCCACAACAATACTAGGAGATAACTGCTATTATTATCTCTGTTTTAAAGAAGAGAAAACTCAGGGTAGGAGAGATTAGGTGACTTGCCCAGGGTCACACAGCTAGGAAATAAGACAGGGTTTGAATCCAGGTCTTCCTGGATTCCAACTCTGGCAATGTATCTCCCTAGTGGTATAGCCACCTTACTGCACAGATAACAAGTAGCGGACACAGGATTTGAACCCAGGACCTCTAATTCCCAATTCCATGTTCTTGCCACTGCACTGTCATGGATCTCACATTTAAATGCACCCTGGGGCCTGCCAACTTTTCCACAGATTTGAGGAGTTCTTTGTGTCTTTATAGGTTTCATCCTGACATTGAAAGCACCAAAGTAGTCCCAGTCAAACTTAGACCTGTAGGAGAGATCTTTCTCCTCTGTCTTACCATATTCTTCATCATCAATAAATATTTATGAAGCACATGTCTTTTTCAAGGCACTATGCTCAGCTCAGCCAGAACTTTTTCAGGGAACATGTGGCTTTTGTCCACGAGGAGCTGACATTCAAAGTGAATGAATGAATTTATTAAGCACATATGCAAAGTACTATGCTAAGCCCTGAGGATACAAATGGAAAAGACAGACATTCTTATAAGGAAGACAAATACATTTGGAAGATATGGGTTAGATTAGGTTGGTAAACACGTAATTCAAGCTATCAGCCCCGCCATAGACATGCAGAGAGACAGTGTGGTATAGTAGTATGGTATACTGGACCCACAGTCTTATTCCAGCTGGGATAGTGACTCACTTGCTATGTGACTATGGCCTCATAGAAAGGGTTCTGGGTCAAGGGACCTGAATCCCAATTCCAGCTTTGCCACTTACTTCCTGGGTGACCAGCAAGTCATTTCCTGTAGCTGGGACTCAGTTTACTCATCTGTAAACTGAAGAGTTTGGACTCAATGGACTATAAATAGATGACATTATGCTCCTATGAACTTGTTTCCCCTCTCTGAGTTTCTGTTGATTTGTGAAATGAAGATAATCATATTTATACTTGTTCGGTTATTCCAGTCATGTGCAATTCTTCATGACCTCATCTGGGGTCTTCTTGGCAAAGATACCTGAGTGGTTTGCCATGTCCTTCTCCAGACCATTTTACAGATGAGGAACTGAGGCAAACAGGTTGACATGACTTGCCCAGCTAGTAAGTGTCTGTGGCCCGATTTGAACTCATGAAGATGAGTCTTCCTAATTTCAAGTCCAGTGCTCTATCCATTACGCACAGTATTTGCACTATCCTGGGGTTATTGTAAGGCAAGGATATTATTAATAACAGAGTATTAAGTAAATGTGTGCTATTACTATTGATAGTAATGGTGCTGGCTCTGCAGTCAAAGGACTCTGTGACCTTGGGCGAGTCACTTCTTCTCTGAGCCTCCTTGGGAGAATAAAACACTTGGACCAGATCAGGAGCTCTTCACCTTTTTTATGTGATGGACTCCTTTTCAGAATCATGTTTTTTTAAATACAAAAAATAAAGTGCATAAGCTTACAAAGGAAACCTGTTCAATTGAAATGAAGAGGTAATTTTTTTTTCCCCATCCAAGTTTGGGGACACCCTGAAATCTATCCATAATCCCTTTGGGGGTCACTGGAGCCCAGGTTTAGAATTAGTCTCTAAGGTATCTTTCTGGTCTGGACACAGTGTGATTCTTACGATGATTACGTGCACATAATTAAGTACCTGTATAAATGACCAAAGGTAGAATCTTCGTGAGATGAAGAGAATGAGCCTTTGAGCCAGTAGCACAACTAAGAAATGAATCCAAGAGAGCTCTTTTTTGGGAAACATGAGGCATTTGCACAAAAGCTCATTGGAATAGCCTACCACATTCACCTAATTTTTTGTCCCATCCATTCTATCACATTGACATTTCCTGGAGGAAGGTCAGCTCTTCAACCAATCCCACTTGGTACCTGGAGCATGGAAATTGATTCCTTTGGTTAGTTGTCCCTCTTCCCATGAGGCTTGGTGATCTCATGGCCACTAGACCCCGTTGGGAACTCTTCAGTCAGCCAACTACAAGTACTGAACATCCTTTGTATGCTCAACACTGACCTGTGTAGGGTGCAGAGAATGAAAAAGAAACAGGCAAAGGGGTAGTCCTCCAGCAGATAAGGGTTTAGAACTAGAAGGATGGTCCAACATCATTTAGTCCAACTCCCCACCTGGACAGATGAGGAGATAGTTAAATGACTTGCCCAGGTCTTACAACTAGAAAATAGTGGAACCAGAATTCAAACCTAGGTCCTTGGACAGCAAATCTCCTGCCTTTTCTACTATATGATGCTACCTCTGTAATGTAGGTATTGACTGAATAATAACAGCATCTGCTAAACAGTATTATCTCATTTTATCCTCACAACAACCCTAGGAGGCAGGTGCTATTATTATCTGCCTTTAGCAGTTGAAGGAACTGAGGCAAATAGAGGTTAAATGACTTTCCCAGGGCCACACAGCTAGTAAGCGTCTGAGGCTAAATTTGAACTCAAATCTTCTTGAAACCAGGTTGGTGCTCTTATATACTATGCCAATTTGATTAAGTAACTAGAACTAAAGTTTTGTTAGTGAAAGATGATGGCTGATACTTTTATAAGTGTTGAGTTAGGTGTAGATTGAAGGTCTGTCTGGTCTAAAACTGAGGTTCAGTTAGGGGGCAAAAATTCCTGCAACTGGTTCTTGTGGCTTAGCTCATTAAATGCTTGGGTCGAACTTGGTGAAAATATTATTGTGAGAGTCACCTGCCTAGCTATTGGAGGGAAGCAAATTCTGGGTCTGATGGATTTCTTTGAACTGAAGAGATGATTGGTCTTTTCTGGCCATTCCTTCAAATTCAGTAGTAAATGAATACTCTTTAAATGAATGATGATATGGTAAGTCAGGTAGGACATCAGAGACATGAAAAGAACCAGCCATATGCTGCAAAAACACATACCTGGGTGAAGTGTATTTAATGATGGAGCTACAGCTAGTTGTCTTGGATGAAAAACTAAGGACGAGGGTCACGCATGCTACCCTTTACTCCCAGGTGTACTTCTAGAGGGGAGACTGTGTCCTTGCCTGGGCCCTTGTCAGCCATCTTTGTTACACACGTGCTGGGCTCTCAGACCATTCTGTGAGATGCTGAAGCCTGAAAGGAGCCAGCTGACTTTCCTCTTAGAAAAAGGGCTATCTCAGATGTATGTTGGTGATGCCTCAGCAGATTCTCCTAGTCTGAGGCAATAATTGGCTGGATGTAGGATTGATATAAGTGACTTGACCCTCATCTTACTCAAGGCCTTTGATGAGTTATGTGAAACCCTGTTCTCTATCCCTTCCTGGGAAGTGAGAGTCTATAAATTGATTCCATCTTCTACTCAAAAGGCCATTAGCTATAGGATTTTAACCTCTTTGGAAATGGCAAGGAGTCCTCTCAGCAACTCAGGAATGTAAAGGCTGTCAAATATGCATTTATTTATTTCATTTTATTTAATTTAGCTAGGTAATGGGGTTAAGTGACCTGCCCAGGGTCACACAGCTAGTAAGTATTATGTGTCTGAGGACGGACTTGAACTCAGGTCCCTCTGAATCCAGGGCCAGTGCTCTATCCACTACACCACCTAGCTGCCCCCAAGTAAGCATTTATGAAGCACCTACTTTGTACCAGGCACTCTGCTAAGCACTGGGATACAAAATAAGGCAAAAGGTAGTCCCTGCTCTCAAAGAGCTGATAGTCTAATGGGGAAGACAAAATGCAAACAAATATATACAAAAATGCTATATACAGGATAAATTGGAGATGGTCTATAGAAGGAAGGCACTAGCATTAAGGAAAATTAGGAAAGGTTTCTCATAGAATATGAGGTTTTGGTTGGGACTTGAAGAAAGTCAGGGAAGCCAAGAGGCAGAGATGAGGAGAGAGAGAGAGAGAGAGAGAGAGAGAGAGTATTCTATGCATGAGAGGAAGCCAATGGAAATGTCCAGAGTCTGGAGATGGAATTTTTCATGTATGCAAGGAACAGCAAGGTCAATGTCACTGGATTTCAGAGTATATGAGGGCAATATAAAGGTATAAGGCATAAGAAGATTGGAAAATTAGGAGAAAGCCAGGTTGTATAGAGCTTTGAATACCAAGCAGTGAATTTTATAATTGATCTTAGAGGTCATAGGGAGCTAATGGGCTTTATTGAATTGGGGGTGCCATGGTCGGACCTGCACTTTAGGAAGATTAATTTGGCAGCTTAGTGAAGGATGGACTAGAGTGGAGAAAGACTTGAACCCAGAAGGCCATTGTAATAATCCAGGCATGAAGTGATGAGGGCCTGTACCAGGGTGGTAGCAATGTCAGAAGAGAGAAGGGCATATAGAGGAGAGACATTACAAAGGTAAAATTGACAGGACTTGGCAACAGATTGGATATAGGGAGTGGGAGATAGTGAAGAGCTGAGGATGACACCTAGGTTGTGAGCCTGGGTAATTGGGAAGATGATGGTGCCCTTGACAGTAATAAGAAAATTTAGAAGTGGGGAAGGTTTAGGAGGAAGATAAAGAGTTCAGTTTTGGACATGTTAAGTTTAAGATGATAATGGAATATTCATTTGGAGATGGCTGATAGGCAGTTGGAGAAGACAGCAGTGTCAAAGGCTACAGAAAGGTCTAGAAGGATGAAGATTGAAAGAAGTCCATTTGATTGGGCAATGAAGACATTATTGGTAACTTTGGAGAGAACAGTTTGGGTTTAATGGTGAAGTTGGAAGCCCCTGAAGAAGAATACCAGACAACAATAATTTTGTGCAATATGTCGTTGTTGTTGTTGTTTAATCATTTCCAGTAGTGTCCAGCTCTTCATGACCCCATTTGGGGTTTTCTTGGCAGAGATACTGGAGCGGTTTGCCGTTTCCTTCTCCAGCTCATTTTATAGATGAGGAAACTGAGGCAAACAGGGTGAAGTGACTTGCCCAGGGTCACACAGCTAGGAAGTATCTGAGGCCAGATTTGAACTCAGGAGGAGGAGTCTTTCTGATTCCAGGCCTGGCCCTCTATCCATTCTACTACCTGTACAGAAATGTTATTTAACAAATAATATCAGTTCAAACATATTTAGCCTTAATTTACCATAGTTTCTCTTATCTGATTGCTTTAATACTGGGTAGCAGCTACTAGAAAATAGCTATAGGTGTTTTCTCAGCAGAAAAATGGGTAAAAAAAATAGATCAGTGAGCAGGAGGATGACAAATTCTTCCTCGACTTGAAGTTTGGATTACAGAAGGTATTGGTATCTGTTAACATAGGAAGGAGAAGCAGTGTGGTATTGCAGTTGCAAAAATCCTAAATGACAAATGTATATCATAGGAGAAATTTAAATAGTTATGAATTCACTGGTCAAAAAGACTTCCCAAAATAAAGGTAGTTTTCCAACAGTGGAAAAAGATTAATTTAAATTGGATTTGAGCCATGGGCCTGGCTCTTCTAGAATGCAGATTTCTTCCTCCCTTTTCCCTCTTCACTCCCCAAAAGTCCCCTTGCTCCAGGGTCTTTGAGGAATTGGCCAAGGCCTTCATTTTGGCAGCATTAGGTCACTCAATGCTTAGCATAGACTCAGAGGTAAAGAACTTGTGGCCTTGAGGCCACATGTGGGCCTCTAGGTCCTCAAGTAGGGCCCTTTGACTGAATCCCAACTTCACAGAATAAATCCCTTTAATAAAAGGATCTAGTCACTAGATTGTTTGGCCAAACAAGTCCTAGCTGGGCAGCTGAAAGGTAGATGCCAGAAATTGCCTCTGAGCTTTCATTTCTTTGGGATGTTCCATCTGGGAACAGGGTGTCAGATGGATCCCTGATATGACAGCACTGACAAGCATGGGGATTTGAGTTGGGGCTTTGGAACCTCAGCAAAAATGTCACAGGCTCTTGGAAAGTTCACCATTTCCTTTGTAGGCATGTATGAAGGTGTGGTGGTGGTGGTGAATAGTAGCAGGGGTCGGAGGGGACCCTGAGACAGCACCCTGTCATTCTATTAACTGCATGATTTGAATGCTTCTAACACCTTAGCTTAGGGGCAGGCCAGGATGGAAATGATTAACCTGTTTTCCTGCTCCCTCTTCCCTAAAATCCTGATAAAACTGGGCATTTCCATTGCACAAAACCAGTTCTATAATCTCTCCCAGGGCTTCACCCGCAGGAGAGAAGACTGAGAGTGATTAAGCAGGGCAGAGAAACCTTGTTTTCCTGGTCTGGGAGGAGGCACAGGGACCTCCCTTAGAGATGTGTAGATTGGTGCATTAAAAACAAGCAGACAAAACACCCAGGATATTGGCTTTTCAAGGGGAAATGCTTCTGCATTTTTTAAACCAAATGAGATGCTCTTTTAGAGAGAAGTATTAAAGGTTCAATGCTGTCTTGGATTAAGGGGTCAAAGTAAATAAATATCAGTCATTCATCAGGAAGGTTTTGGGGGAGGATTCTAGGGCAGATGAGGTGGGTGGGAGTGAACACTGTGGACGAACCCAGGACCGGGCTCTTCTGGATCATGTTGAAGTTGATCCACTAAAAAGGGGTCAATGCACCTCCTGAAGTATAATGAGGGCCAAAGAAATGAGAAAGATGGTTGTGGAGGTTGGGTCCCACTTGAATTGGGCACTTCATGTCAATCATGCAACAATCCTGGCAACAGACCATCTCTGATTTCTTTCTTTCTTTCTTTTTTTATTCAAGGAAATTTATTGGATAAGATATTACAAAAGTCAGTGTGGATTTGTTGGCTGTCGCCATTTTTAACAGGGGTGAGGGCTACTAGAGAAAGGCTTGTCATCCATAGCCTGCCCAGATAGTGGCAAATAAACTCTTTGGCCATTGTGCTGAAGAACTGATTTAATATTCTGCATTTTCTTGGCTTAGTCAAGGCAGTGTAGCCACAAAGGGAGAACTGGACCATGGTTTTAGTCTTTTTTTTTTTTCAGTCATGTCTGACTCCTTGTGAACCCATTTGTTATTTTCTTGGCAAAGATACTGGAGTGGTTGCTTTCTCCAGCTCATTTTACAGATGAGGAAACCGAAGCAAACAGGGTGAAGTGACTTGCCCAGAGTCATATAGGTAGCAAGTGTCTGAGACTGGATTTGAACTCAGGTCTTCCTGACTCCAGGCCCAGTGGTCTATCCACTGTACTGGACCATGGAGAAATAAGAAGTTCTCACAGTCACGTCAATCAAGCTGATTACAGCTGACCAATGTATGTCTTGCAACTGATTGAGAAGACAAAGCATAAATGGAGGTTATGGAATTGAAAGATAAATGGGGGTGTACTCTAATGCTAGGAGAATAAAATACAGAAATTGATCGATGAAGGCATAGTTAGTGGCACACAGCAGCCAAGTTGTGATTGGAAGATTCTGACAAAACAATTCAAATTAAACAGATGTTTTCCATTGCTCTGTCTAGACATAATATACTTTCTCATGGGAATACGTTTTCCCAGTTTCTTCAGGTTAGAAATTCCTAGTCTACCCACATTTTAGCTATGTCAGACTCTCTAGAAACACAACAAAATATGTCTGGACTAGGATCCTTATTCCATGATGGCCACCCATGAAACAAGGGAAAGTACAAAATGGTTTTCAGCTCTGTGCAGCCTTCTTTCCCTTCTGTAGTGATGATGACAGAGTGGCAGAGGGTGCTAAGAATTACGCAGCTTTAGACCATCTGTAAACATGAAATTAACTGCTGGCACTCTGACTATGACATCCTTGTCCAATGACCACTGAGTAAAATGTACCACAGAAATAAAAGCTCATGTCAATCTTGATTTCCCATATATAAATGAAAACAGAAGACAAAAAAATCTGCAGGCAAATGAAGAATAATTCACAGGTTCTCTTGTGGAGAGGTAAAAAAAGAATCAGTAGAGGTAGTTCTCTTGGGTATCCAAAGGCAGCAATCCCTCTTAATTCCCTGCCTTCCCTCTGTTAATTATTTCCTATTTGTCCTATATATGGCTTGCTTTGGATACATTTGTTTGCATATTGTTTCCCCCATTCATTCTAAGCTCCTTAAATGCAGGGACTGTCTCTTTGTTTTGATTTGTTTTGTTTTGGCTAGGCAATGGGGTTAAGTGACTTGCCCGGGTCACACAGCTAGTGTCAAGTATCTGAAGCTGGATTTGAACTTATGTCCTCCTGAATCCAGGGCCGGTGCTCTGTCTACTCACTGCACCATTTAGTTGCCCCGTAAGGACTGTCTTTTACCTCTTAGTAACAGTGCCTGGCACGCAGTAGGTGCTTAATAACTGTTTGTTATTGTTCATCCTTCATTTTTGAAGAAGACCAATAACATTATGGGTGATGTCTTGACTTGTTTGTGAATGGGATTTAAGCAAGGCAGACTGAACGTCACTCTCTTTTCCTGAGTCATCAAAATCCTGTGGCAGAACAAAAGTCGTGACTACTGGTGATGACCTAGGATACAATGGATGATCTGGGCATCTTTGATTCCTGACCAAGCTCTAAGCATTCTACAGCGCCTGCTTCAGTCGCCTTCATGGCCATTGGAACAAATTGTTTTTATCTGTCCATTTTTCTAGGGAAAGTCTTCACCTGCTTGAATTGACATGCCCCAAACTCAGTAAACTGAAAGGTTTGTTGATCAATTGATTGGACGCCAGGTCATCTTATATCGTAGTACTTACGATAAGCGTTTCCAAAAAAATTCACATGAAGCTAATTGCAATGTTATGGGCTAACGTCTGCTGTAGATGATGAGTAGGTAGAGAAATTCTGTGAAGAATTTGATAAGACACTCTGAATTAAAGCAACACACATATTAATATCAGGTAACTTGAATGCATAGGTTGGCCTAGGGGATGACAGCAAAAAAATATTTCTCATGATTTGAGAATAAGAAATGAAAGGCCAAAGGGTTGTAGACAGATACATTACACAAGTCTAGCACAAATGCTTTCTTTAAGAAGAGAGTAAAGAAGTGCCCATTGTGATGAACACAATAGAACTTTGGAAAAATTAAATAAATTACATTTTAACAGAAGAGAAACAATTGGTTAGCCATGCAACGGCCATTTCCAAGTCAGCTGGTCTATGCATAGTTAGGTCATAGATGGGTCAGAGCAAAGACCAAAATAATTAAAATAAGATATGGGGCTCAATTGAGGCAGCTGTCATTGGCCTCTTTAAACAAATTGGTGACATGAAAAAATGGGAAATGGATAAAAGAGCAATCACCGACACCAACTAATGTATTTCTTGAGGAATGTAAATCAATGTAAGTATGTAAATCACTTGCTACAGGAGAGAACCAAAGGCACCTAAAAAAATCTGCCTCAATCAGCAAACACTTAGTCTTGTAGAAACAGGACAGCCAAGGGTAATATCATATTATATATAAACTCATTTGTAGCATTTTTATGGAGAAAGATGTTAGAAAATTATGAACAGTATCACCTTATAAAAGCGCAAGAAGCAATGGAAGGGAAGACAAATTTACATAAAATGTAGTGGCAGACCAAAGCCAGATTATCCAATAAACATTTACAGATAAAACTGGATGGATTGTAGTCATAGACAGAAAATGGGAACTATTTTTTAAGACTTTTATAATACACTATCTTCTCCAGCATCGAGAGCCATCGCATTTAGGCACTACCATACTGTTTCCGGTGTGCTGCAGGAGGAAGTAGAAATAGCATGAAAGAAAACAAAAATGAGAGACACAGCTGTACTAGATTAAGTATCTGCTGAGATGGGCTGCTGGAGATGAGATAATTCTGAGGGTGTTGAGGGACTGTCAAGATATTTGAAAGAGGGAAAAACACTAAACACTTGGGGGGAAAATCATAGTCTTTATTGTTTCTGGGGAAAAAATGCAATCAAGAGAATATACGTAACAGCTATGCCATATGTTCACTTTCCTGTCTCTACAAAATATGAACATAATTAACATACAAACTAAGGGTATCCTTGATGCAGATACGACAAAGGAGCATGCAGGCATTCCTAAACACTATTCTATGGCTGAACACATCTTTACATTCACAGAATTGTCTGAAAGGTACAGAGGATACAAGGTTCCACGACTCTTACTACTGGTTGACTATAAATGAGCGTTTTGTTCAGTAGAGAAAAGTACAGCTGTAAATGCTTCTTGCTAATAAGATGTCCCCTGTGGAGATGATAAAAGCATAAAAGATTCCTTGAAAATAGAACAGGGAGAAATTGGTCTCATGATCCTTTAGGCAAGATGTGAAACAGGGAGGCATGCTCACTAATGGTGTTTGTCACTCTCACGTAGGGAGGTGGGAACGGGCAGAGGGTTTCCCAACTGGCAAAAAGGTGGCAGAGAGTAAAAATGAAGCATGGCTGGATCCAGTCCGATGTAGAAACCCCATGTAATAAGGCACTCCCCTGACAGGACCTTGGGGTCCCAGGGCAGGAAGTCCTGGAGGAAAAAGGTTGTCCACCACTGTATGCTTCAACCAACTGTACAAATCTTGTTCCCCCACTCTCGCCAACATGCTATGTGCTCTTTTGCCTCTAAGCTTCGGATTGTACTATCCTCTCTGCCTGAAATGCCCTCCCTCCCATTCTTTTCCTATCAAAATGTTGTCTTGCCCTGTGAAGCCGAACTCAAAGGCAACTTCCTTTAGGACATCTTTCTTGATCCCTCTAGTTCAATCAGCTGGCCAATAGACAAGCTTTCAAAAGCACCTATTTTATGCCAGACATTGTGCTAGTTGCTTAGGAAGCAAATATAAATATGAAACAGTCGTTGTCCTCAGGGAGCTTGCACTCTATTGGAGGAGAGAACACGTACACATGCTGTTGTTTGTTCTTCATTTTGGAGGAGGACCAATGATATCATGAAGCAATATCTTGACCTGTGTGTGAATTGGACGTAAGCGAGGCACGGTTGCACAAAGTGACAAGCCTCACTCTTCCAGAGTCATTGAAGTCCAGTGGCAAGACAAAAGTCAGGATGACTGGTGATGGCCTGGGATGCAGTGGACGACCTTGGCATCTTCCACGCCTGACCAAGTGCCAAGTGTTTTACGTTGCCTGCTTTCGCTACCTTCTTGGCTGGAACAAGTTGTTTTCATCTGCCCGTTCCACCAGGGGAAGCCTTCGCATGCTTGAGGTAGACACCCTCCAAACTCCCCAGTGGCTTTGAGTCCTGTCAGTCACCCTCAACCTGGTTTAGTCTGTCTGCCAAGATAGTTTTACTAGGGTGTGGCTACTGTGCATGCTACAGCTTCTTAGAACCACAGGTGAGAATTGAGTGCCAGATAGACACCAGAAGTGGATGAACAGCCCTACAAAGTGCTCAGCAAGTCCTTACATCAGAGGTGCTAGCCTTTCTTGAACACCCCATATACCCCACATGTACACATATAAGTATATGCAAGGTATATGCAGAGTAATAACACAAGGTAATTTTGGGTTGGAGGAAGGAACTGGCAGGTAAGAGCACCAAGAAAGCCCTCATGAAAGAGGGAGACATTTGATTTGAGCTTTGAAAGAAGCTATGGAGGCCAAGAGGTAGAGAGAAGGAGAGAGTTGATAGTGGCTTTTCTTCTCAGACTCCACACAGAACTTTGTTACACTGTAATGCAGTTCTCATGTAATATTGTGTCTTACAGCTAGAGGTATTGGTGCCTTATCTCCATATTAGGCCGTAAGCTCCTTAAAGGTGGGGATGATGTCTTATCTAAACTTTAAATCTTCCTCGGCACCTAGTACAGTGCTCTGTGCTTGGGCATTGAATAAATATTTGTTTGGTTTGATTTGAGTGTGGGGAAGAGGAGATCCTACAAACTGAGAAGAGATCCTATGAATGCCGCAAAGCTCCATTTCATGACATTGAGTAAGCAGCCTTTATGTTGGCCTACTGCAAGGGAGGAAGAGAGAGAGACAGAGACAGAGACAGAGAGACAGAGACACAGAGAGAGAGAGAGAGAGGGAGAGAGAGAGAAAGTTGTATTAATGGTAGAGCAGGGGCATTTAACCTGGGGTCCATGAACTTTTCCCCCTCTAATTTGTAGATAACTATTTCTGTATAATTGGTTTTCTTTGTAACCCTATGTACTTTATATTTAAAAACACAATTCTGAAAAGGGGTCCAAAGGCTTCGCTTGACTACTAAAGGGGTCCATGTTGCAAAAAAGGTTAAGAAGCCCTCTTACAGATTACCTTGACTTGGGGAGCAGGGCCATTGGAGGTGGTGTGGAGCTGCCTGACTTTCCAACTCACCAACTATTGTGTACCAGCCTAATCTCCATTCTGGTTACCACAAGCCTAACGGCTCTCTGGGACAGTAGAGGTACATGGGAGGATTGAGACAAGAAATGGGTTAGGGCTGGAATGGAAAGCATTGTCTAAGGACAGAAAAGCCCATAGTACTGTTTCTGTGCAGCAAGAGTTTTTTTTAACGGATTCCATGAATGTTCCACGGGCACCTTTCAGGGGTATCTGTGAACTTGAATGAAAAACAGATACATCTTTATTTTCATTAACCTTTCACTAAAAGTTAGCATTTCCTTCAACTTCGAAATTTTAGACAGCCTTATTCTGAGAAAGGTTTTATAGGCTTCAGCAGACTGCCAAAGGGGTCCATGACACCAGCAAGGTTAAGGATCCCTGATAAAGAGGAAGCACAGTAGCCAGAGCTAGCTAACTCACGGATAAGGGATCTGTGTTCCATTAGCCTTGTTGCCTGTGTAATAAACATGAGCTTTGAGGTATAGTGAGGCCAGCCAACTTCAGTGAAAACCATCTGTCAGCCTTCTGCTATGCGACATCTTAACCTCAGCACTGAGGCTTATTCAGGGAGAGAGGAAATACGTAGCTAGGGCTATGCCCTTCCTTCTTTCTCTCTTGAGTAATGTATTAACAGCCACAGCTCCCTGTTTTTGATATGGAAAGGCATAATGAAGTGCTTCTAGCCACCTCTGGACATCTGTTCCTACAAGCATAGCCTCGGAGCCCAAAGCCAGATTGGACAGGGAGTGTTTGTATTGGAGGTAGGGAGCATGAGGGGCGTCTGTGTGCTGCTCAACTGATGCTATCTCCAACGAGAGCTGGGTTGGACCCAAGCCCCTCCTAAACTTCTGGCTGCTGTTTGCTCCAGAAACGGACAGGGAAGCATCTTGCCTTTATGGGAGCATAGGACTCTTGGTTTTTGTCTGTGTCAATGGAGGAATGTTACCAGGTATATTTCTTCTCTAATGCTTGCTGGAAGCTGCTCACCAATTCCAAAGGTGAAGGGATTTGAGGAGAGAGCGCTGGATGTTTTTGTATTCCTGTTGCAGTCATTCAAAATGCTATCCCCATCTAAAGACTGATCTCTCTGTCTCTCTGTCTCTGTCTTGGTCTCTCTCTGTCTCTGTCTCTTTTTGTCTCTGTCTCTGTCTCTTTTTGTCTCTGTCTCTTTCTCCTCTCTCTGTCTCTGTCTCTGTCTCTTTCTCTCTGTCTCTCTGTCTCTCTTTGTCTCTCTCTGTCTCTCCTCTCTCTCTCTCTGAAGCTATACTTTATATCACTGTTCTTAACATCATTTTGTTGGCAGCATGTTTTAAATAAAGAATAGTTTGCCATGTGAACATCAAATACTATGCTTGAATCTGTTTTTTGTATTTGAAGTACATGACTAAATCATGAGTGTAGAACAGAGCCAAAGGCTTTGCAAGAATCAATAAAGACATTGTAAATGTTACAGCACTTTTGTCAACCTGTTCAATAATCACTGAATTGATAATAAACTCAATTCAAGTCAACAAGCATTTATTAAGGGCTTACTATGTGCCAAGTGCTGAGCTAAGCACTAGAAATACAAATACAAGCCAAAAGAAAGACAGTCCCAGCCTTCAAGGAGCTTACATTTTAATTGGGGAAGACAATATTGAAAAGGAAAGAGTGGGGAAAGGATGGAGGGGCATTCTAGAGAAAGTCCAGGAGAATCAGGAGTACAGCCTGCAAAGGAATGAAGACCTAGCTAGCCTGAGTACCTTCCTTCAAATGGAAGCCCTTCGAGGAACCAGACTATTCAGAGCCATTTGAGTGCCATCCCAAGACCTGAGTTCAAATATAGCCTCAGACACTTAGTAGTTGTGGGACTGAACAAGACATTGAATCTCTGCCTCAGTTTCCTCAACTGTAAGATGGGGATAATAAAAGCACCTACCTCTCAGGGTTGTTATGAAGGTCAAATGAGATAGTATTTGTAAAGCACTTAGCACAGTGCCTGGCACATAGTAGGAGCTTAATGAATACTTATTTCTGTCTTCCCTCTCTCCTTGCTTTCCTCTAGGCTCCCACTCCAGAAGTCAAAGGTTGTGTTAGATAAATTTAGTTGTTTTTTTTTTTAAGGAGTAACTGCTTGCTGATTCTTTCTCTCAGTAAGTTTTATGTCATAGAGTTGTAGGCTAGCCCTGACCTTGATCTGGACCATTATTATTCATTATCATCTGGTTAGTGCCTTTTTCTCCCCAGCCTCATATATTCCTATTTGTTTTTCATTTTTTTCAGTTGTTTCTGTTCAGTCATTTTCAGTTGTGTCTGATTCTTCATGACCCCATTTGGTGTTTTCTTGGCAGATATAACTGGAGTGGTTCTGCCAAGGAAAGCTTTCACATGCTTGAGGTAGACATCTCCCTAACTCACTGGTGGGTTTGAGGCCTGTTGGTTACCCTCAACCTGATTTAATCCATCTGCCAAGATGGTTTTCCCAGGGTGTGGCCATGATGCATGCTATAGCTTCTTGGAGCTACAGGTAACAGTTGGGTGACAGGTGGACACCAAAGAGGGATGTGCAGCTCTGAAAAGAGCTCAGCAGCCCTCATACCAGAGGTTCTGGTCCTAGCAGTAGCTAAGTGGTACAATGGATAGAGTGTTAGACTTGTAATTAGGAAGACCTTGGTTCAACCCTTACCTCAGACACTCTCTATGTGATCCTAGGCAAGTCTGTGAGCCTCTGGGTACCTGACTATTTAATCAATCAGTGCTCAAGGGATTAGGTTGAGTTGGATTGACAGATTGTGTAAAGAGAATTGGTGTTGCTTGAAGTCAGGGACTTTGAGTCTTGGCTCAGCCACTTACTAGATTTGTGACCTTGGGCATGTACCTTCACTCTTCAGCTCCAACATAGGGAAATTAAGATGGTTGGTTTAAATGAGCTCTAAGACCCTTTCTACTCAATCATTGGGCAATATTGTGTTTCTGTGGCTATGCTGACATAATTAGTGGGATTCATTGAGAAATTAATCATTCTTAAGGCATTCATCTGGATTCAAAAATGTTCATAAATGAATTTGATTCTAGGCATCACATCAAAATATGAACACTGATAAATAGAACATTTCTAGAAGAAGGAGACAAGAATGGTGAGGTATCTGGGAATGATATCTTATGGAGAACAGTTGTTGGAATTGGGGACACTTCACCCAGAGGAAAAAAAGATTTTTGGGAGATATGATCATTTTTTTTTCAAATATCTGAAAGACTTTCATGTAGAAGAAGCATTGACCTTATTTTTGTAAAGCGCCAGAGGACCAGTGGTCGGGAGGTACAAGTTTTCAGCTCAAAAGAAGGGAAGTCTTTTTAATAATTTGAAATCTTTGAAAAAAACATGGACTTCCATGTGAGATAGTGAGTTCCTCATCATTGAAGTGTGTTCAATGAGAATCTTGAAGAGCAGATTCATATCTATGGTGGGAATTTGAATAGCTAGGTGGTATAGTAATTAGACCACTGTACTTGGAATCAGGAAGACCTGAGTTGGAATATTGCTGCAGAAACTTATTAGCTGTGGGACCCCTGGCAAGTTACTTAACTCCTTATGGTCTCAGTTTCTTCATCTGCAAAGTGAGAATAAGAACAGCACCTATCTTCCAGGGTTATTAAGAATTAAATGAGATCACCTGCATAAATTCCTTTGTAAACCTTCAGCCATCATACAAATATTAGCTTCTATTATGAATGATTCCTGGGGTCCCTTCTCATGCTAAGTCTATGAGTGAATGTGATGAACAATGCCCTAAATGCTCACCTGGATGTAGATAGCCTGGGGAATCTTGAAGGGGAATTGTCCTGGCTGTTTCTGTCCTAAGAGGTCAGAATTCAGTATTATAGGATACTGGGATCTGAAAGGTCTCCAACAGAAGCTGAACTAACACAGAGTCATTCAAATCTGACTTTGATGCCTCATCCTGGTGTGAAGGGGACCTTGAATTCTCAAAGCTTATGTCAGTGGAGTACAAACTGGGTAGATGCTATCAAGCAGAGACTTCTAGGTGATGGTTTAGAGGTTTGTTGTCTGAGAAGCAAGCAGTCTGGCTAATTTCCGAGAGAGTTACTTCCCATTATGTTGGCCCCAGGTTGATGAATATTCTTTAGCCATAAAAACTTTTGATGATTACTTGCTAAGGCATAGAAGAATTGTAATTGGCATTGTTGAAGGGAGATTCAATAATTGTTACAGGATAAGAAAACTTTCATTTGCTTGTAATTACTGGATTAATAAACTGGATCACCTAGCCATTTTAAGCCACTCAGACTGGATTACCTTTCTTTTGTTTGTAGGGGTTATATTCAAAGACAATTCAACTCTACTTTTTTCCAAGGGAAATGCTTGGAAATCACCATAGGATTGTAGGACCATAGATCTAGAGTTGGAAAGGAATTTTAGAGGCCATTGTGTTCAGCCCCATCATTTTACATATGGGGAAACTAAATCTCAGGGAGGCTGAGTGACATTCCTATGGTCACCCACAAAGCAAGTATGAGAGGTAGGATTTGAACCCAGGTTCTCTGACTCTAGATTCAGTACTCTTTGGGTTTGTTTTCCCTAACTTCCTACAATATTATGCATATTTTTGTAGGATACCTTAATTTTAGGTGTAAATAATTTCCTTATATATTCTGGAATAATATATTTCAATCTTTCCTTTTCTGTTGCTTATGAGTCCAGTAGGATTTGGACTGAAGTTAATTGGTATCTGATCTGTCTCTGTGATTACTTGCAACATTTTCTCTTTGACCTGAAAACCTTGAACCTGACAATCACATTTCTGGATAAACTAAGCATGTGATTTCTCTCTGGTGTTGCACTATGGATTCTATTAATCTGTACTTTCCCTTCAGGTTCTGATGGTTTTGGACAGTTTTATGATATTCTGAAACATCATTATGTTTTTTTATTATGTTTTTTGAGGAGTCTAATAATTCTTAGATTATCTCCATGACCTCTTTCTCAACTGAGGTATTCTGCCAATTTTATTTATTTTGACTTTGCTCTAAAAAGCCTTGTTATATTTTTTAATTTTTGAGTTGTACCTCATCCATTTTCTTATAATGTTCATTACTTCACTAAGGTTTTCCAGATTCTGTTCTAATCTACTGATTCTCATGTTGAATACCTCATTAAGTATTCTAGTTTTAGTCCTTATCTCCTTCAATTCTTTTAATGGGTCCAATCACTCTTAAGGATCGTATGTTCATTTGCCCCTGCCCCACCTATTTTCTGAGGTTGTCGTTGTAGGATTACTGTCTTTTTTTTTTTGAGATCTCTCCTGATATTGTCTTATGTAATTTATTCACTCAACAAATATTTAGTAAGTGCCTACAGTATGCATGTACCATGCTAAGTACAGGAAATACAGAAACAAAAATGATTTAGTCCCTCTATTCAAGGGGCTTGCATTCTCTTAGGAACCAAGCAACATGTAAAAAGATAAATGAATGTAAAACATACGCAAATTAATAGGTTAAGGAATGTATACTGATGACTGGGGGGAATCAGGGAAGACCCTACATAGGGATGATACTTGAGCTGAGACTTTGTTACATGCTTTACCAAAATTCAAGTATAACCTCTGGTCTGGAGCCCCCAACACTTCTGGAATAACACTGATGAGATTTAATCCTGGGACCTGACCTCTACAATGTAATTTCTTTCTTTTATCTCATTGTCATCATATGACATTGTTCCAAGAAAATCTAGTAACTCAGGTTATTGTATGAGTTTACATCCCCAGGGACCTGACTCAGCTTACCCTTGGCACTAATTCCTTTGTATCATCCCAAGATGCTGGAGGAAATACTTGCAAGAAACCTTGCTTTTGCCTCTGGTTCATTCCAGAATCTGAGGTCTTGGTCCTGTACAGGGTTCTGGTGGTAAGATATCTGGTAGATGGACATTCATCAGTTAGGTAGGATCAAGTTATAGTTTTCTTACCCAGTTGTGGTGGGAACAAGCCATATTCTAACACTACATATAGCAGCTTAAAGATCTTCCTATGTAATCCCACAATTTTACATATACTGGGGCTCTAACTATGCCCCCTTTTTGCTACTCAAGGTCCTGATATTCAAGAAGTACATACCTCCACGTCCAAGCTTAAATAAATCACATGATATAATAAAGCAATGCATATTTCCTCATGTAACCCCATTTCTTCCCAGTCTGGAACAGTTTCCCCGAGGGAAAGTCCTGTGACATTGACTCTTGATTATCTGAGAAAGATCTGAACCAACAATATTGCATACCTATATAGGAGTCAGACAATTCAGAGAAGGAGGTTAAGAGAGAGAGAGAAGTCAAAAGAGAAAAATCAAGAGAGACAAGTAACGACTTTTGAATGACAGACTGGAGATCTTCCCAGAGCTGCAACATGTGGGGTAAATCAACCCCTCCCATGTCCCTGATTTCCATTGGCCACAACCCTAGAGACTAATAAAAAAGGACTCATTTCTGAAATGATTTCACCTCTCCTTGATTGAGCTGAGATCTTGTATCACTCCCATCTGAAGAGCTCATTTACTCTGTAGTATTCTGTTATCTACCCTATCTATACGATTTCTCCAATTTATGTTTACTGCTTTGATGAGGTTTACTATTTATGATGAAATAAATATGGTGGGAAGGAGCTAAGCTGGAGATAGCATGCTAAATATTACCCTCTCCTTGAGAGCATTGAGAGAAAGAGAGAGAGAGAGAGAGAGAGAGAGAGAGAGAGAGAGAGAGAGAGAGAGAGAGAGAGAGAGAGGCTTCTATTCTAGGCCTCAAAGTGTTGTACATGCATATTATACATATTTGCTGTGTGGTATATATAGGTAGGTATGATTCTAGCCCAGCACTCCTCTTGGAAATAGGAGAGTGTAAGAGAGACAAACAAAACAGTGCAAGCCTGGATCCTGCTTGTCCCTCCCCTGCTACACAACTGGCAGTGCAATTATAGCCCTCCTTTTGCTTCTTACAAAGACAGAAATCACAGTCTCCCTTGGAGATGGGGTGGAGAAGATCCAAGATCGGCTATCTACTCATGACACATGTCAGCTAGCAGTAAATAAATTACATGACCTAACCACATATATTCTATGCTTAAAGTATAATATGAGTTAAATAACAGGGAATTAAATCAAGCAGCAAGCACATTCACCAACCATTTCCCAAAGCTACTACCACACCACACATTTTTCCCTAGGGAGCGCTTGTCTTAGCTCCTGGTTAGCTTCTTCTCCTACTCTTACAAAACAGCAAGAGAACATATGTCAAGTCACTCATTTCAGGGTGTTAGGTTAGTGTCCACATCGGTAGTATTGACAAAGAACCAGGGAGCATTATCGAGAGCATTTTTCCTTTTGACCAGGCAAGCAGGACATGGGACCAGGTGTCTCATCTCCCTTTCTGGTCTCATCTCCTACTTTGGTTCTGTTAAACTGATTTGTGCTCTTGCCTTGTCCCATTGCAAGATTCCTGCCCTCCTTTCAAACTGGACATACTGAAAACTGTTGAGGCTTCTCAGAGAGATAATCCCCAGAGGGAACATGGGATGCACATGTTCCCGTTGCATATAGAGAAGGAAACCAAAGGCCAGCCAGGAGAGGTGATTTACCCAAGCTTATTTAGGTCATGAAAGTAGCAGAGCCAGGATTTAAATCCAGGTCCTTTGGGTCAAAGTCCATTGCTTTTTCCAGTGTGCCAAATTGCTATTATAACAGTGCTTAATCAGGAGGAGTTTATGTTATTACATATGCCTTCCAGTTGGGCTTCTGCTCAGGTGATGGAGTGTGGCAGGATCTAAGGGAAAGGAATGAAGAATAGTGAGAGTATTTACCATTACGGACTCATCTTATATAGATAACCCCTGATCCAACATTTCCCAATCACATTTCAGTTCCTAATCTCTCCTTCCATTCCTTTCCACTGCCTTTTTCTCCCTCTTGCTTTTGCCCCATCTCCAGCTATATAACTAAAATAATAGCTACCGACTGTGAATTCCTAAGATCGTACTCAGCTACTAAGTATGATCACCTGAACATTAGATTCTAATTCCTTGAGGGCAAGGACTGCCTTTTGCCTCTTTTTGTATCCCTAGCACTTAGCACAGTGCCTGGCACACAGTAGGCACTTAATAAATGTTTATTGATTGATTGAACAAAACAACATCCTTCTTCCTGTTGTTTTATTTGACCATCAGTGAATACCAATGGAGTGCTTTCTGCTATCTTAGAGAGATCAACACCAAAGCCATACAAATCCTGACAATCTACACTAGAATTTTCCAATGTAAGCCCTCCTCTGTCTCTATGTGCATTGCCTCTGGAATGGGGTGTTGTGTCTGTAATGGTGGGTAAAGAGATGGAAGAGAGAGAGAAAAAAGGGAAAAAAGAAATCTCAACCTTCATGGGAACACTTAAATTGATGGCATTTTGTCTGAAAAAGATCTGTGGGTTTTAGTGGACTGCAAACTCAAAATGAATCAACAGGATAATATGACAGCAAAAAAATAAAAAACAAAAAAAACCCTCGACCAAAACAAACCACCCAACCCAAAAGTGATCTTAGGATATGTAATATGTACACACACACTATATATGTGTGTGTATGTATGTATGTATGTATGTATGTATGTATGTATGTATGCATGTATATATATATATATAATATGTGTATATACACATGTATGTATATGTGTATGTATACACATATATGTATATATAAATTCAGCCTTGTTCAGGCAACTTCTGGAGTAGTTTGTTCAGTTTTGGGTACCATATTTTATGAAAGATTTTAATAAGCTGGAGAGGGTCTAATCAGGGTGACCAAGATATTGAAAGGGCTTGATATCACATCCTGTAAAGATCAAATGAAAGAGCTATGATTGTTTAGCCTGAAGAAGAGAGGACTTGAGCTGAAGCATAATATCTGTCTTCATGCATTTGAAGGGATGTCCTAAGGAAGTGGGATTTGAGTAGAGATCAGCCCTAGAAGACAGAACTAGGGACAATGGATAGAAGTTGCAGAGGAGAAAATTTAACTTTTATGAAAGAAAAAAAAAATCCTTGTGATAAAGAGAGCTGCCCCTAAAGTGCAATGTATTGCCTTCGGAAGTATTGGAGGGGAGTCTGGATGGTCGCTTGTTGGGTATATTGTGGAGAAGATTCTGATTTAGACTTGGGTTGGACAATAGGGCCTCTGAGACCCCTTCTGGCACTGCCATGCTGAGATGAATTTCGTGAGAATGGACCATATAGTCAATTTGGGCAGACTTGAATTGTTTGTAAATATGATTGCATCTTTCCTAATTCCATTATAATTGCATGGAATGGAAATTATATCTTCCAGGACAATCCTAGTAGAGACTCTTGATTTATGGCTAATTCTCCCTGGCATATGGTTCTGTGGCTTCTTTCTAGGGGGATAAAAGGAAGGAAAACATGTAGGATTTCATGGAAGGGGTTAAGTTTTTAGGAGAAAGTGAGAGGGAAGAGTCGCTTAGCATAAAGGAAAATAGAAATTGGTCTGGCCAGAGTGGCTATCCAGAAAGTATGAAGGGAGGAGTTAGGGAAGGTTATCTTGGTCCAGGCAAGTGGTAATTTGCTGTAAAAAGAGGGCAAATTATACAGATAAATTGCTTCCGGAGTGGTAGTGGTACTGTTGCTGTAATGATTGCAGTCTGGAAGATAAAAGCATTACACAGATATGAACAATCAGTTTTCACAGAGGCCCTCTTTTTCCAAAGCAGCCCCAGTTTGTGTGCCAACATGTATTGTTCATTGCTAATTTCTCTCTCAAACAGGGGTCCTTAACATTGTGCGTGTGTGATGGGCCCTTTTGCCAGTCTGGTGATGCCTATGGACTCCTTATCATAATGTTTTTAAGAGCAGAAAATAAAACATAGTATTATAAAGGAAATCAATTATATTTGAAATACATTTATCAAATTATTTTTCAAAAGTTCAGGGCCACCAGGTTAAGAACCCTGTTTGAAAGGCTTGCCCAGATTAGTTCATACTTCTTTAAACATTCTTTGCTTACAAGAGTTATTGTGTTTCTTTAAGTATTCTGACCACGCCATCTGAGGAGCTTCTGTGAGCTGCTGATAACCAAAGCATTCAAAGGTCAGTATTTTGGGGAGGAGGATTTTCTTTTTAAAAATTGTACGAAAAAGAGGTAGGTAGTGAGTACCAAGTGGTCCCAGGATGACTTGGATTCCATTGACAAGGTACCAGATGTTCTCTGGGGAAAACAGTGGCTACAGCAGATTTAATCATGGTAAAGGCCAAGGTCGAATAACAGGAATTGTAGAGCTCCTAATGACAATCATGAGGCCAGAAAGCAGGGTGTAAGTGTGCACCAGGAACCAGCTATCCAGTAAGACTAGACAGACTGGTGGGATTGAAGTCTGGGCTCTCTTCCCCGACCACTTACCAGATATCAAGGGTGGAAGAATTCATTTAGTGGTTATGAATAAAGGTTCATCATTGGCCCAGAATGCAGGATGTGGTATCCTGAGTAAAGACCTTATCTACCTGAATTGGGCAAGGACACTGAGGGAAAGAACATTGGCCAGAAGCCAGAGAAACTCTAATGGGAAGAGGAGAACAGATCATAAGCCCAGGTAAAGAGGCCTGGGCCTTCATTTACCCTAGCAACTTCTGTCCTCCTGGAAGTATTAGTTAAATCTCTTAATAAAAAAACAAGAGAGACAGCCAAGCCACTATTTTGAGATACGTCCATAGCCAAGATTCCCAATTGAGTTGGAGTTTGGAGGTTGGCCAGGTGAAGAGAGAAGTTTCTGATTACACTTGGGCACAGAGATTTAAAATATCTGAAGCTGTGGGCTATAAATTCTAACATTGGAGAGGAGAGAAAAAGGGGAAGAATCATCAATGACTTTCAAGTACAGAAAACCCCAGAAAGAGCCAAGTATTTTACTCCCAATCCCAAATTTCTGATGCTTGTGTTATTTCTGGTCATTAGTTGGTAAAAACAGCAGTCAGATTGCAAGGGAATGAGGAATGAATGAATGAAAAACATTAATAATAATAGCTAATATTCACATAATGCTTTACAAATGTTGTCTCACATACCTATAAGAACCCTGCAATCTAGGTGCTATTATTACCCTCATTTTACAGATGAGGAAACTAAGGCTGGTCCATGGTCACATAGCTAGTAAGTGTCTGAGGCAGTATTTGAACTCAGATCTTCCTGACTCCAGGTCCAGAACTCTACCCAGTAAGCTGGTTTACTGCCTATGCTTAGTACTTACCATATGCTAGATGCTATACTAAGCCCTGGGAATACAAAAATAAAAGCAGCTTACGTTCTAATGAAGGGAGATAACGTAGAAATAGGAGAATAGTGGCCAGGAAAGGATGTTTTTGTTCAGCAAGTCAAAGAGGCAGTGAATGGAACCACAGCTCAATCGATTGTCACTCTTTCCAGAAGTATATGGTAATATTGATTTGATTACTTTTTTCAGATTAAAAGGTGGAAAGTAGAGATGGAGGATGGGGTAATTCATGGAAAAAGATGATCAGATGGTGCTTGATTAAATGTAAGGCCTGGGACTGGTTAGATATAATGAGCTATATGAGTTTTGTATGGGAATGGAAGGAAGGGTCAGAGCTCAAATAACAACCTCATATTTTATTTCTGAACTCTTTCCTCCAAGAAGTGAATGTACTTTATGAATAATATTTTAACACTCTAAGTCATCAATCAGCCATGGATGGATCTATGCCCATCTTGCCCCCGATCCAAGTTCAAGTGGAAGGCAGGCTGTTTGCCTTTCCCCATTTTTGCATCCTGTTTTCTTGTTAGGTAAAAATAGAAACTCAAGAGGCACAAGATGTAGACACAGCACTGATAATCTCAAACCCTACAGGTGGTGTAGAAACTACTTCCATTCCCTCTTCTTAAAGACATTGCCTCAAGCTAGGACTTTCACAGTGGATCTTGTGATATGAAGTCATATTTGCAAATATATTGTCCTTACATTTATCCTTAGCCTATTTCCTATTTCATGTAATGCTCTATGGGAGATGAATTTCTTTTACAATAACCAAAACCATTGGCATTTCCTCAAAGAAAATTACTTTTTCAAAAGACAAAACAACTTCACATTTATTTGTTTTTCTGTGCTAACCTTAGTAGGAATGCATATCTCCATTGCAATGAAATGCCCCTTCACTTCAAACCCTGACTACTCCCATCACTGCTTTGGGTTATGAGAAAAGATGGAGAAAGACTGCTCATTTTGCAGCCTGCATGGTCACCATGTTTACAGTGGGCACATTAGATATTCACTCATCGCACAAGGGTGGAAACTGAAGCTCCAGAGGGCATTTACAAAGCCATGAGGGTACTAGGAATTTCAGGCATCCCTTCTATTTCTTCTCTCTGGCAGCCACTGGCCCTGCCTAGGAATGTTACAGAAGATTCTTATGATATGAAATAGTTTTTGCAACATTCTTTTCTTAGGTTTCAAAACCATGTATCAGTAACCTAGTTCTTACATCCTGTAATGCAAGAAGGTCAAGGACAGAGATAAGAGGAAAGACAGAAGAAAAAGAAAAGAGACAAGGAGTAGAGGACGGGAAGAAGAGGTCACAAACAGACATACTTCTCCTTCTTGTTCCCCTACATGCACCTCAACTTCTGCCCTCTAAAAAATCCACAGACAAATCCAGGTGATATCTGTCCCTCTTCAAAGTCTTTCTGTAGTTTTTAAACTTTTACCTTCTAAAATTTCAAAAACTTCTGTTGCAGACAGAACACAGAAATGGTCTTAAATGGCATTTGGTGGCAGATTGAATTTTCTTCTTGCTGGTGGTTATGGGTTTTAATTTTATTTACCATCACAGACATTACTTTCTTGCCCATATTCACCATTATTCATTTGTCACAGGATCTGAAGTAAGAATACATTGTGTACCTCTGTGTAATAGGGCACCAAAGCTTTAATAGATTTGTCCTCAAATTCTTTTTACAAACTGTTCTTGTATCTATATCCAAGTTATTAACTTTTAAAAGTACCTGAGTTGATGAAAATCCTGTTTAGGTCCATTAGATGGAGAGGCTTACAGGATCTGTCCAGGGTGCTGAGCTATGAAGATGGCTTTACCTTGCTTGGGCAGAGGGCTTAATAGGAGAGGGGAAAAGATTCAGAAATGGATGATTTGCCACTCACCAGACAAAGGGTTACAAAAGAATTGACACACAGCAGATGAAAATGTGGCAACTGCAAGGTTCTGAGAATGAGTGCAGGCAAAGACTTGGATAAGTTTTTGGATTCATTATTAAATGAAATGAATTCTGCTGTTGCATATTTATGAATATTGAATTGTTAGCAGCTCAGTGGGGCTTTGTAATGGGTGGAAGTGAAGAATTAAGTTTTATATGGCCTGAAGTGATCTTTGCTGGTTTGGAAATTGATTCCATTCCCTGGTTTTGTCCTTTATTTACATAAAAACAGAGGTTCATTTCTGAGAGAGAAATAAGAGCTATTAAGCAGAGAAAGAAAGCATAGATATATGGTTTGTTAAAATCAATGGATATGTCATTCTGGAAAGCAACTTGGAACTATGCCTAAAGGGCTATAAAACTATGCATACCCTTTAATGTGGCAATACCATTGCTAGGTCTATAAAGAGAACACAGAAAAAGGAAAAGGACCAATATGTACAAAAGTATTTATAGCAGCCCTTTTTGTGATGGCTAAGAATTGGAAATCGAAAGGATGCCTATCAATTGGGGAACTGTTAAACAAGCTATGGTATGCAATTGTTATGGAATATTATTGTGCTATAAGAAATGAAAAGCAGGCGGATTTCAGAAAAACCTCAAAAGACTTATAGGAACTGATACAAAGTGAAGTGAGCAGAACCAGGAGAACATTGTACTCAGTAGCAGCGATATTATATGATGAAGAACTGTGAATGACTTAGCTATTCTCAGCAATACAATGACCCAAGAGCCAAAGGACTCATGATAAAGCATACTGTCCACGTGCACAGAAAGAACTGATATTGTTTGAATACAGACTGAAGCATGCTATTTTCACTTTCTTTTCTTTCATTCCTTTTCTTTTCTTCAAGTCTTCTTGTACAAAATGACTAATATGGAAATGTTTTACATGAAGAAAAAAGTTAATAAATGTGAGTTGTGACCCCAGCTGTGCTGGAGTTATGCTTGATCACTTACATTAAAAACACGTAGATAATAAATATTACAAGTCTCCATTGTACCCATGTGGGAACAACAACAACTACGTGAAAGTCTTCATATGGGCACTCATCAATTACATGGGCACATAAACATAGTTATAAATTCTCGTAACCCTTTCAATGCTACTAGAATGGAAGCTCCTCAAGGGCAAAGGATTGTATATTTAAATCCCAAATGTTAGCATTCCACATAGTACTTGGCATAGTGTATTGTACATGGTAGGTGTTAGTGATGAATGGTAAATGAATATTAGTGGATGATGTAACTGAGTACTTGAAAGATTCAGTGACTTGCCCAGCTAATAAAAAGTGGAGCTGGGATACAGGCTACCAGGCTTCAGTATGTGAAGGAGACACTCAGGCCCGTAAAAATCCTGCCAATGGGACTTAATAAAAGGCAATATAAAACTTTACACAAAGTGTGCACGCACACACATGCATATGCACACACATGCACACATACACAACCTATTGTTATTGAATAGATGAGACTATCCCTGGATATAGGTAGAAATGGCTAGAGCAAATTCTTCCTTATTTCAGGTTTGTTAATAATGATGCTTTGTTTCCTTCCTCATTCTTCCCCCTTTGTGTTCAACCAGCTTCCCAATACTGGTGGCATTACTGACAGGGAGTAGTTTAGACATTCTTTTGGTGTTATCTTTCAAAAATATTTTCTCTGCCACTATTCTTGTCCATTAATGTAGATAAATGAGCTTTCATTATTTGATTATCCCACTATCTGCCCTACTTTCTCTGTTCTCCCTTTCTTTTTAAGAAAATCTCTTCCTGATATGATTTACTTTTCTTATATAATATATTGCACTCATAGAAGCGTCACATGGTTTTGGCTACTTATTCCCTACCTGAAGTCCGGGTTGTCTGATTCCAATGTCATGATTATTTCCAGCATGGTTAGCATTGGGACCATATCAGATTGGGTCATGTACTAGTGGCCATTAACCCCTTTGATGTTTCCATCTGTTCTTCTAGTCTTCTAATGAGATCAGGTACCTGGGCACACCCAGAAGGATTTGGGTAGAAAGAGGGACCATGTGCTGCTTTTGAGTTTGTTCTCCGTATTTTAGTTCTGCAAAAGGTAATGTGTTTTTCTTCCATTAAGCAAATGATGATGTAATGATGATGAAGATAGCAATTTACATTTATGTAGTACCAAGAAGTTAGGTGGTGCAGTGTATAGAGTTCTGGATTTGAATTCAGGAAGACTTGAGTTCAAATCTTGCATCACACAATTGCTGTCTGTGTGACCACAGGCAAGTCATTTAATCTCTCTGTGTCTCAGTTTCCTCATCTGTAAAATGGAGAAAATAATAGCATATCTCTCACAGGTTGTTGCAAGGATCAAAATGAAACAATTTTTATAAAGTACTTGTCAGATCTTAAAGAGTTATATAAATGCTAGCTATTATTAATTATTCCATTTATTATTCTCAGTAGCCCTGAGAGCTGGGTAATAAAAGTATTATTACTCCCATTTTACAAATGATGGAATTGAGTACCTGAAAGGTTCAGTGACTTTCCCAGCTAGTAAAAGTGGAACTGGGATCTAGGCTCCCAGGCTTCCATATGTGAAGTAGAAACTCAGGTCCCTGAAGGTCCTGACAGTGTGACTTGTGAATAGGCAACATGAAGCTTCACGCAATGCCTGTTGTGCATGCCTGCACATGTGTGCACACATAGAGTTTCTTTGACCCAGAAACTAGTATTATAATTTTTTTAAAATCAGGTTTGCTTCCTTCATGCTACGTGACAGAATCTTTTCCTTTAACATCTTTAATTCATCTTGATTACTGATGACTCTCTTCCTAATGACTTTTCTTAACTATTTTTCCTGTTAATGAAGCAAGGCAATCATTCTTGGGGCCACTATTAGCTAGGACCTAGAATTGAATTTAGAAGATAGACATGGCATTCCATGATATTTGGTACAGCAGGCATGTTCAATAAATTATTAGTAGCTCTACTACTCTATTATTTAGTTCTGTCAGAGTTCTCGGGCAATCTCTATCAGGTCCCATCCTGATGATAAAGTGCTCTTTAAATGGAAGAAATATGGTGGGGTGCTTGGCCTGGAAATTATGACCTGCCTATTCTATTGTAGGTTACCCTACTGGAAAACCATCCTTTGGCCAAGCTATTGACCTTTTTTGTTACCATGTATGAACTGGGGTTGTTTATCTTTTCTTTCTGACTTCTTAAATGAGAGGGGAAGATGAATCTGTCGGTACTAACATATCATGGTGTTGTGGAAATAGTGCTGGATTAAGATTCAGGAGGCCATTGTTCCAGTCAAAGCTCTGTCATTAACTCATCATGCAACCTTGGGCAAGTCACTTCCCATTGCTGGGAGTCAATATCCTTAACTATAATATGAAGAGATTGAACTGAATGACCTCTAAGGTCATCTTTTTATGCTTTCAGCTCAGACTTTTTAGATTTTTGTGATTCTCTGGCATCTTTTGTAGTGGAAATGGTTTATTCTGGAAACTCTAGCCTGTTCACCACAATTATGTATTGTTGATATTTACATAGAAGTGAACCCAGGTAGGTTAAACTCCACTCTGCTAAGCTAAACTATTCTAGTCCTTCAAGCCTAACTCAACAAGCATTTATTAAGTACCTAGTATCTATACAACACTACCCTGGGTGCTAGGGATGCAAACATGCAAAAGAAATCTTATCTTTTAAGATCCTACATTCTGCCTTCATAAAACACTTTCTCCTTCACAAAGCCTTCTTGATAACTCCAGTCATTCTGAATCTCTCCTCATTCTCACTAAAGATAGTCTTAATTGTCTAGACTATTTGCATTTTAACACTTGTTCATATTCATGTTATAAAGTATTATATATTGTTCTTTGTCCATCTCTAGTAGTTTTTCATGGATGTTAGTCCTCTTCGCCCCCCCCCCAGATTGTGAGCAGAGGACACGGTACCATCATGTCACAGCCAGAAGGGATCTTAGGGATCAGCTAGTCCAACTCCCCCATTTTATTGATGAGGAAATTGAGGCCCAGATAGGGGAAATAGATGTGCCTAGGTCTGCTGGAGTCAGCTGGTGGTTCAATGGACAGAGTGCTGGACCCAGAGTCAGGATTAAAATCCAGCTTTAGACACTTACCAGCTATGTGACCCTGAGCAAGTCACTTCACTTCTGCCTGCCTCAGTTTCTGCATCTGTAAAACAGGGATAATAATGGCACCTAGGTTCCAGGGTTGTTGTAAGGATCAAATGAGATAATATTTGTAAAGTGTTCTATAAACCTTAAAGCATTATATAATTGCTAGCTATGATGATGATGACAATGATGATGATGATGATGATGATGATATATGGGTTTAGTGGCAGAGATGAGACGAGAGCCCAGGGCTTCTGACTTCTAGCTCAGGGTGCTTTCCACAAAACAGTGCTGGTGTGGCACTGCCTAGAATAGCACTAACATTCAGGCCATATGGCCAAGTGGAGTGCCCCCTGGAGGCAGGAGGCTCATGGAATCATAGATTTGGATGTTTCCCTTGATCCTCAAGGTAAGTGTTACAGATAGATATTACGGATGAGGAAATGGAGGCTTTGAGTTTCAATGATTTGCCCGAGATCACACAGCTAGTAAGTGACAAAGGCAGTGTTAGAACTCAAAAATCTCCCTCACTTCATGTCTGATGCTCTATCTACTGCACCAAACTATTTGTGGGTTTGAATCCTGCCTCAGATACTTGTTAGCTGTGCTAGCTAGACAAGGACACTTCATCTTGTCCAGACTCAATTTTCTAAACTGTAAAATGGGCTAATATGCAAATAACCTTGCACTAATACAAATATCAGGATTAATTTTATAGTTAGGGCTTGACCAATACTTATTGAAGTAAATACATTGACAAATCAACAATTGTCTGTTTAATTATTAACAAATTATTTCTATCCTTTTTTTAGGGCTGACCCAGAAGGTTTCTAAGATCCTTTCCAGATAGAAATCCCAGAAGTCAGGAATTCTATGACTCTAAGACCTAAGCTCTGAAGCATATAGGAGTATATATGCTGCCTTCATCTCCAGCTATGAGCAGATGTGCCCTCCCCTCAGGTGGGAGTTAGGTTTGTGAGAGCCTGAGCAGTAGCTTGCTTGAGAGGAAGAGAGAAAGCTGTGGATGGAGGGGAAACGAGAGCTTCATTTCCTTCTTGAGACAGTCTGAAGGATTTTGATAAAGCCTGGGGCTTGTCTGAATTAATCTCATTTTCCTTCAATATTTCAGCAGCTTCAAACCAAAACCCAACTCACTGGGGAGATGAGATTTGCCAATTCCTTTTCAGCTTTTTTAGTTTTCAGAGGGAGAAAAAAAATACTTCTAGCCGAATATTGACACCTGAAGAAGGGGCCCTGAGATAAATGTTTATTACCTTAGCAGAGAAGGCTTATAGGGATGAAAGGAGTCTACAGCCAGGAGAGAAGGAGCACATCAGTTGCTTTGGAAGAATTTAAGGTAGAAGGGAGCAGTCATGCTGTGGGGCATAAAGAGGAAAGTGGTAAGAGAGGTTCAGTCCCAGAAAGAAATCAATGGCCAGTCCCCAGTGGTGTTATTGCATTTTGAGCTTGAGAATGTTGTGAAGCAGGAACAAGGAAGGACCCGAGATGAGCAAGGAAACCCACTGTTCCTTTTCCTTACCAAACAACTAGGTCATCATTTAGCCAGGAACACTCCCAACAATACTTGTCTTGCAGAGCTGTAAATCAACATTACAACAACACAAATATGCCCTAATCTTCAGTGGCTCCATTGCCTCTAAGATAAAATATAAGCTCTCAATTTAGCATTCAAAGCCACCTGCAACCTCCTCCTCCTCCCTAGTTTTCTCATCTTTTATGGGATTTTGCTCCTTTCTGCACTCTCCATTCCAGTCAAACGAGCTGTTCCTCTTACCCAACCTCCCCACTCCTGTCTTTGTACAAGTGGTCTCCTTCATCTGGACTACATTCCTTCATTATCTCATACCTATGTTTGCCTTGGATTCCTCAACTATAAAATGAGAATCGCAATAGCACCCACCTCCCAGGGTTATTGTGAGGATCAAATGATATAATATTTGCAAAGCATTTAGTGATGAGTTCCTGGCACATAGTAGATGCTAAATAAATACTTGTTTCTTCCCTCTCTCCCCCTCTCTCCCTTCTTCCTGTATGTCCTTCTCTTCTCCCTCCTTCCCTCTCTCCCCTTCCCTCCCTTTCTTTTTTCTCCCTCATTCCCTTTCTTCCTTCCTTCCTCCCTCCTTTGTTTATTTCCAAGCTTAACTCAGGTGCTACTTCCTACGTAAGGCTTTTCTGATCTCCCCTGTTGTTAGTGCTTTCTCCTTCTTGAAATTCTTTCATATAATTTTTATAAACTTTGTATTTATCTGTGTATGTGCTAAGTTTCCCTTTGCCCAGCAGAATACAAATTCCTTGAAGTCAGAGACCACTTAGTACAGTGCCAAGCTCATAGTAGGGACTTAATATTTGTTGGATTGAATGGAATTGGATTTCAAGATCACGTGGGCTGAGAGCGACAGAATTTATACTTAACAACAAAGAGAAAAGAGAAACTCAAGTGTTGCTCTTGATGTATGACTGTAGGTGTAGAAAGTTCCCCATCAATGTGATAGGGTTGCTAGGAGGTAGACGTTTGTTTGGAACTTTGATTGCATCTCCTTAGAAAGGGTGTGGACTGCCCATTTGATCCATGTACTAGGAGTGTGGATAGACTGGGATTATCTGCTTGACTTTTAGACTGTTTTGTGATAGAATCACCCCTTTATGTTGTATTCATGTAGTAAGTATTCTTTGGGCTCATTATCACTGAGTCATTATCACCACTGCAACTCTCCAATAGGGTTCTAGGAGTACCCCTGAGAGGTTGAGGGTTTCTTCTCCAATATAATAACTGTATCCCCCTCTCCAGCTCCCCACCACTGTTAAGTACTATTGACTAGTACCCTAAGTCCCAATTAACATCAATTAGCTTTTATAAAGCTCACCTTCCACCCCACTCCCCCAAGATCCTTTTTGAAACTCTTAGGAATATCCATGAGAATCAAAGGAAACATTTTGTAATTAAAAGCACTATCATAAGGACATAGCCAAAGGCTCTTTAACATTAGCCTCTTTCCTTGAGAAAAGGATTTCTAATACTGACTGCTAATGTTAATAAATGTTTATTGGAGTGGATTGGTGAGCACAAACAACTGAAAAACAACAACAATATTTACTTTGAACATAAGGTAAGAACAGTAGTATACTCATTCCCCACCCCCCACCCCCAACCCAGTGCCATTCAATCTCTAGGGAGAGTGGGCTCATACTTAACACAGCTTGTTATAAAAAAAGAATCAGTTGTGGAGTTGGCCAATTTACTCTTTTCTGATGTTTACCTTTTCCTGGAGAGACCAAGGAGGAGCAAGGAAGCTAGGGCAGACTTGGGTCTAGGATGAGAAACGACCTGTTCACACCCACAGCATCTTTTTTGGGAGTCACTAATAGCTGTCTCAGGGCCACTATTTTTTAACAACTAAATTAATTAATTAATTTTTAGTTTTCAAAATTCACTTTTATGAGATTTTGAATTCTAAATTTCTCCCCCTCCCTCCCCAAGATGGCGTGCAATCTGATATAGGTTATACATGTATAATCATATTAAACATATTTCCATATTAGAAGAAGAATCAGAACAAAAGGGAAAAACCATGAGAAGGAAAAAAAAAGAGAAAATTGTATGCTTTGATCTGCATTCAGACTCCATAGTTCTTTCTCTGGATGTGTATAGCATTTTCCATCTTTAGTCTTTTGGAATTTTCTTAGATCATTGTATTGCTAATAAGAGCTAAGTCTATCAAAGTTGGTCATCTTGCAATGTTGCTATTACTGTGTCCAATGTTCTCCGGGTTCTGCTCACTTCCCTCAATATCACTTCATGTAAATCTTTCCAGGTTTTTCTGAAATCCATTAGGCCCACTATTGGAGTTTCCTGTGCTCTTACCCACATGGCCTAAGAGGAGAGTTACTAAACCCCAAACTCCCAAACACAGTATTTTAGAGGGGAATTCCTGAGCAGTGTCAGCCTCTTGGAAAGAGAAGGAGATTTTTACATGTAATTGGGGAAAAATAAAATATTAAAATCTAGAAAAAAAGAAAGATAAGGGGATCCTAAAATTCAGACTTTTGTTTAAAAAAATTTTTTAGCAGAAAGAGTGTTGGAATTAAGAGATCTGATTTTAAATCCTGGTTTTTAGCACTTACTAGCTATGCAACCCTGAGCAAATGATTTCATTTATCTGAACCTCAGTTTCCTTCTCTGTAAAATGTTAGTGATGATACCTGTACTAATCACAACATACGGTCATAGATTTAGAGTTGAAAGGGACCTTAGAGATCATCTAGTCCAATGTTCTTTTTTTAGATGAGGAAACTGAGGCTCATAAAAGTTAAGTCCTGTCCAAGATCACCAGGTAGTCAGTGACAGAGCTGAGATTTGAAGCCAGGTATTTTGACTCCAAATTCAAGGCCTTTCCCTATATATCAAAAGCCCTAGCAATATGTGGTGATTATCTGTGATTTCATTGATATGGACAATATCCTTTTACAAATGCAGATAGAAATTTGCCTAAGCCTAAGAAGATGACTTTATAGGTGGCTAAAAAAAATCATTCCGAGGTAGCTGGGTGGTGCAGTGGATACAGCACTGGCCCTGAAGTCAGGAGGACCTCAGTTCAAATCTGCCCTCAGACCAAACACTTGACACTTACTAACTGTGTGATCCTGGGCAAGTCACTTAACCCCAATTGCCTAAAAATAAAAATACAAAAAAATCATTCCATAATGACCATCCCTTCAGTGATGATCCTTTCCAATTTTAACTAGCAGAGATATACAACCCATCACCAAATCTGTAGTGAGTCAGTCATGACAAGCAATTATTAAGCCTCTACTGTGTGCCAAACACTGTGCTAAGGACTGAGGATACAATGAAAGGCAAAATAACAACAATAACAAACCCCCCAAAACCCAACACCTGCCCTCAAGGGCTCACAGTCTAATGAAGAGGACACATGAAAGCAACTATATACAAACATGATATTTGTTGTTCAGCCACGTCCTACTCTTTGTGATCCCATGGACTATAGCACACCAGCCCCTTCTGGCCTCCACTATCTCTTGGTCTGTCCAAGTTCATATATACAGGATAAATTGGAGGTCATCTCAGAGGGAAGGCACTAAGGTTAAGGGGCACTAGGAAAGCCTTCTTGGAGAAGGTGGGGTGTTAGCTGAGATTTGAAGGAAGCCAGGGAAGATAAGAGGTAGAGATAAGTAGGGAGAGCATTCCAGGCATGGGGGGAAAATGTTTAGAGTCAGGAGACAAGGGTCTTTGGTGAGGAACAGCAGGGAGGTCAGTGTCTTTGGATTACAGAGTATGTAGAAGGAAGGGAACTATAACAAGACTGGAAAGGTAGGAAGGGACCAGGTTATAAAGAGCTTTGAATGCCATCAGAGGGTTTATACTGGATCTTGGAGCTAGTAGGGAGTGATTGGAGTTTATTGAATAGAGAATGATATGATCAGGTCTGTGCTTTAAGATAATCGCTTTGACAGATGAGTGGAGGATGGACTGGAGTGGGAAGATACTTGGCTCAGGGAGACCTTGCAGGTGTGGCAATAGTTCAGGTAGTGGCAGTGTCAAAGGAGAGAAAGGGACAAAGGCAGAAGTGACTGGACTTGGCAACAGATTAAATTAGGGAAGTGAGAGGTAGTGAACAGCTAATGCTTAGGTTTCGAGTCTGTTTGAGGAAGCTAGAAAGTGGGAAAAAAGTTTTGAGAGAAAGATTATGAGTCCAGTTTTAGATATCTATGGTATATCCAGTTTGAGGTGTCTGATGGGCACTTACAGATGCAAGACCAGAGGTTGGGAAAGAGGTTTTTGTTGTTGTTTGAGCATTTTATTTGTGTCTGACTCTTCCTGACCCCATTTGGGGTTTTCTTGGCAGAGATACTGGAATAGTTTGTCACTTCCTTCTCCAGTTCACTTCACAGATGGGGAAACTGAGGCAAACAGGGTGTCTGAGGTCAGATTTGAACTCAGGAAGATGAGTCTTTCTGACTCCCGGCCCTGTGCTCTACCCAGTGTCACTTAGCTGTGGGAAAGAGGTTAGGAATAGACAACTAGATCTGAGAATGATCTACCAGGAGCCTTCTTTGAAAGGCTGCAGGCGGGCAAGAAGGATGAGGACTGAAGAGAGGTCATTAGATTTGGCAATTAAGAGATCTTCGGTAACTCTGGAGAGAACAGTCTCTGTTGAAGGTGAAGTAAGAAGCTAGACTGCAGAGTTAAGAAGACTGAGAGGAAAGGAAGCAGAAACGTCAGTTGTAGATCCCAAGGAATTTAGGCACAAAAGGGAAGAGAAAGATGAGATGATCATAGAAGAGATGGATGGATCAAGATGTTTCTGAGGATGGAGCAGACATGGGCATGTTTGTAGCCCATCTGGAAACAGTCAGTAGATAAGGAAAGATTGAAGATAAGCGAGTGGGGATGAGACAGCGGAAAATCTGGTGGAGCAGACAGGATAGAATGGCATTGCTTAGGTGCTGTAAGACCTGTCAGAGCTTGGGCCCAATTGTCATAGCCTTTGAAGACCCAGGGTCATCTCCATGACACAATGAGCAATTGAGTAGGATGTTAGTGAAGGGGACTGTTGCTATGACTGTGCATTCATATAGTACTTTACAATCTACAAAGCTGTTGAAACATTTGTTTATCTAACAGTGACCTACCATGCCATTTGTAGGATCATTGGCTATTGAAACAGTGTGATATAATGGAAAGAACAATAGATTTGGTATCAGAATCTTGATTCTAGGATTTACCACCATCTTGGGTGAGCCTTTTAAGCTGACTGGGCCTCTGTTTCCTCATTTGGAAATGAAGGAGTTGGAATAGGTGAGCCCTCCCCTATTTATCCTCCACACAGTTACCACCTCCCACAGGGGACCTTTTTTATTTCCCCAGTTGTGAATGCTTTCCATCAGAATCCCTAAATTATTCTGTATTAGTTTGTATATGCTTGGCATATACTACTTATCTGTGTATGTATCCTTCTCCTCTATTCCCATTCAGTGGATTGTAAACTCTTGGGGTGAGGATTCCTTTTTTTGGTGTTGTCTTTCTGTTTCCAGGACTTAGTATAGGGACTGCTACACAGGAGATACTTTTAAGAGAAGCTTATGAATCTGTGATGTTGCTGACTTGGAATTTATGTACCCCATTCTTTTGGAAGGAGTCTGGAAAATGATTGAGTCACAATAACCCATTAGCCAGTATTTACTGAGGGCCTTCTATGCATGACATGATGCCAGGAGCTGTGCAGAATCCAAAAGGAATTAAGATATATTCCCTGCTCACAAAGAGCTTATGGGCTAGTTGGAGAGTAAATCTATAGCCCCAGGGCCTTCAAGTACTCATTACTTCACACCCCAAGTTTTAGTTTATTCATCTGTAAAATCAGAGGTAGTTTTAAATGGTTTCTGAGGTCTTTTGTAATCCTTGATCTATGATCATATAATCTTATGAAACTACGTCATCATCTCCTCTAGTCTAGATCATTGCAATAGTCTTCTATTGATTTTCTTGCCTCAATTCTTTTCTCACTCTATTGTCTGGTGCAGTCAAAAACCACCCCACCCCATTTTAGCTCTGACACCTTAACTAGGTATCAATCAAAGAACTTAGACTGAGTTCAAAAGGCTTTTGAACTGGACAGCCTAAGAACTATGTTCAGATAAGCTAAGGAAGTGATCATGCCCCAAGGATCATCTGTAAATTATTAAATCAATAAGATAATTTGAGAAAGTAGAGTGAGCATGGATTTCTAGCTGAACATGCTAAGAAAGAATTGTGAGGGTTGGGGGAAAGAAGCCTCAGATTCAGCCTTGGTTTGGTTTTTCCTCATGCTTTCTTGACCAAAGGATGTCCTTTTGGTCTTCAAAGGGTAGATGATATTGGACTTAGCGTCTTCGAGTTAGTGTCCTAGCATCATGACCTTGGGGGCAGCAGCAATTCCCATCTTCCCATCAGTATCCTTAATAATATCCCCAGAATAGCTGGAGGTCAAGGACAGACTGAGCTCATGGCTCTACGAAGATCCCAGGGAAGGGACTACACCATGCCTATGGGAAACTTATTGAGCACCCCTTCCTCCCACCACGGGGGAAAAAGACTTTCAGCAACCAGAAGCTATTAGTTACACCTTAAATGTGTGTACTCTATAAGTTTAAGCCTATTTCCCTCCATAATTTGGATGTAACTATGGGAGAGTGTATCATAACTTTTTGGGGAGGGATATTTTGTACCAATTGGTCTTATTGTACCATTTTGGTAAATACTTCTTTCTAAAAGTTACTTAAGGCTGACTAAATAATTCTCAACTGATAATATGTTTGGTGAGGGGAGCACACCAGTGGGGGCTCAAGTTAAAGGTATTAAAGAATGATTTCTGAACCTCTCAAGACTACCCCTAGGACCATGAGGGTGAGCTGTAGCTAGCCTAACTCTAGGAACCTGATTTGTGACTGAGAGTTGAAGTTGGGAAAAGGATCCTCAGAGCTTATATACATTGCTGTCAAAGTGATTTTCTTTAAGCACAGAAACAATCATATCACTCCCCTTTTTAGCCAACTTCAGTGGCTTCTTATGGTCATTAGGATAAAAAATAAACTCCTTTATTTAGATTTTAAAGCCCTTCAACCAACTTACATTGGCACTGGCAAGTTGGGCTTCCAAAGGGGTGTCTAGTACTACTTTCAGCATTCTAGGAGCAATCTGGTGAGTAGCTATTCTCCTCATGCTAGTTTACAAACCCCCATTGGTCTGATTCTCCTCAACAGTTAGCCAGTAGATTCAGTTCTTTAGCAAAGGTATTTACTCAGTTGGCATGTTTAGGACAGATTCCTCTCCAACACTAGGGGCACTATTCCCACCCCCTTAAAAACCCACAGAATTTATGGGGCGGGGGGTGGGTGGGAGAGAAGAATGAGCACAATTTAAAGGAGTGCAATAGCGCTATTTCAGCTAAGGCAACAACCTTTAACTTACGATTGGGCAGAGGTCTTTTCTCTTTGACTCTCTCAGAGCCAAGGCTCTGAGGTTGTTTACTGACTCAACACAGGACATGGCAGAGGTGCAACCTTTTTGGTTCAATACTTTTTCTGGGCTCAAAAGCCTTTTCTCCCCACAAGGCACTTCACTTTGCCTTAGTGGGGATCAGTTCCAATTCAGTCCGTTCTGCCTCCCATGCTCCTTTGGGGATTTTTTATAGATGAGTAGCTAAGATGACCTGGCCTCTTCATATGCAATTGAGGTATCTAAGCTTCGGTTCCTTTCCAGTGTGGGGTATGTTTAATTTGCATCTGAAGACTGACTTACATTTCAATGTCTCCATCTTTTAGCTCCCTCAGCTTTTGACCAAGTCTCATAGGCATGCCTTCTGACACTTGGAATACTGACTGATTTGAACCATTTAATTTTCATTTGTGGAAGTCTTGGAATTTCAGGGACATTTTGGTTGTTTATGGAAACAACAGGACAATATCTAAAATGGGGCCTATACCAGAAAATATGGATATTTAAGTTCTGAAACTCTATAATGCCCTTTGGGGTTTAGGCTCTTCTCCCTACCCCTAGTTTAATAATAGGATTTAGAGCTAGATGGGACTTTCCAGATCATCAAGTCACACTTTCATGATAAAGATTAAAATCATTTTGGGGTTTGAATCTGTATCTTCTAACTTCAGATCCAGTGGGGTTTTTTCCTGCAACACCCCTATTTCTTCCACTATGTTTTATTTTTGACAGATAAGAGCAACTAGTGTGGTCCTACCCACTCTGCCCAGAATTACTCTTTGAAGAAACCTAAGAAGGGATTTTGAAGTCTTTCAAACTCTCCTCTCACACTGACAACCCTGCTGAGGCTGACTGATCATCAGGGCATGATGCTAAGACCCATTCCCATCCTGCCTCCCCCAACTCTGCCAATATAAACTAATGGGTAATTAAATACATCTCCTATGGCTCTGTTGTTCCTGTGACTTTAAGAACACTTTAATTGGATTTTTAATTGTTTGGCTGGGGTTTGATGCCCTGTGGGAAAGAACCTGCATTTATGAATTGAAAAAATATAAACAATTGATAGACAAAGGGAGGAAGAATGCCACAAAAAGGAAAAGGTGGGTGGGGTGGGTGGGGAGAAATTGTTCCTCCAACAAACATAATGATTACGCCAGCATCACCAGAGGTGGTACTTTTTCAGACTCCAAGCTCTTAAGCTGGCCAGGAAGGGTACAACTCACCCTCCACCCTCCAGTCCCTGAAACTCTTGGGAATATTCGGGAGAAGCAAAGGAAACATTTTGTAATTAAAAGTGCTATCATGGGGACATAACCAAAGGCTCCGTAACATCAGCCTCTTCCCTTGAGAATAGTAGTGCTGATCCTGCTGCTAATGTTCATAAGTGCTTGTTGGATTGGATTGGAGAGCACATCTGGTCTGTCTTAATCATGGGTTAGGGTGAAAGTGATAAATTTTTTTAACAATAGGGGTCAGCCTGCATCTTATTCTGCCCCTGATCCTTAGTGAATGAACATGGAAAAAGATGAGCCACAAGTATTTAAAAAAAAAAAAAGAATGTATGCATGTCTGTGTGATGAGGGTGGGGTGGGGGAGGCAAATTGCCTTCCCATCCCCAGTTTTCTCAGTATGTCTCTTAAAGTGATTATTATTTAAAGCTGCCTCTGTCCCATGTAAATGATCACATCGGACGTGGCTGCAGCCTCAGAGATGGATTGTATTCTTGGTCTTTTACTTCAAAATATTTCTAAAAATACTTCTAGGTGGCAAAGGATTTTGGCTGGAATGGAAGGAACCTTGAGTTCTTGACAGATGGACTGGCAGCTCATTTGCTACTTGTCTGTCATCTGGAATCATGTCCAGGGCACACAATCCCCAGTTCCCTGCTAGCTTGTACTTGACAAACACACACAGACATAGACATACACGCTGCACTACTGATGTCCAAACAGTGCCTAAGGAAAAATGTTGTGCAGGGATGATTGTTCAAAAATGACAGGTTCATATATGTTGAATTATCAGGGCAGCTAGGTGGAACAGTGGTAGAACACGGGCCTGGAGTCAGGAAGACATCTTCCTGAGTTCAAATCCAGCCTCAAACATTTACTAGCTGTGTGATCCTGGGTAAGTCACTTAACCCTGTTTGCCTCAGTTTCCTTATCTGTAAAATGAGCTGGAGAAGGCAATGGAAAACCTCTCCAGTGTCTTTGCCAACAAAACCCCAAACAGATTCATGAAAGACTCAGACACAACTGAAATCACTGAACAATAACAAAATCAACCCATAGAATGCTGAGCCAAGTGGAGGGAGGGACCATGCACCTTCATCTTCTTTCTCTACTCACCCATTATAATCTTGGGTGGTTTTAGCTTCCGCCTTGGGGTTGTTTTCTCTCATGAGATTATAAGCTCCTTGAGAGTAGAGACTTTCTTTTTCTTGTGTTCCCCACTGTTTAGGACAGTGCCTGGCACACAGCAGGTGCTTAATAAATGTTTATTGAATTATTGAATTGAATTGTCTACTTTTGAGATTACTTCTGCTATACATTTTAATCCGATTTCACCAGGATATAAATGGAGAGGGTGGGCCATGTACAAAAGGGTGTGAAGGGACAGGTCTGACTTGCTCTTCATCCCACCCTACCTAATGAAGCTCTTATTGGTGGATTTTCAGATGGCAAAATGGATTTTTTTTTCTTCCTGGAGAAGAGCCTTCAGCTCTTCTGGATTACAGGAAAATGGAAGTATGTAAAACAGGGGTTCTTAACCTAGCACCTACAAACTTACTTTCTAAAAATATTCTGATAATTATTTCAATACAATTAGTTTCCTTTCTAATCTTATGTATTTCTTAATGCATTCAAAACCATTGTTCTGAGAAGGGGGTTCCTTGTCTTCATCATACTGCCAAAGGGGTCCATGACACACCAAGAGTCAGAAGCCCCGATCTAAAGAAATCTCAGAATTTCCTATGCCATGGGTTCTCTTCCCTCAGGATCCCAGGTTGCTCCAGAAATGCTGTCCCTCACCAGCTGCTGCTGAGCAGTCTCTGCATCTTCTTGATCCTGTGGAGAACACAAAGTCTAGAAAACATAATTTGTTCTACCATTGTAGCAAGTCTTCTTTGTGTGGCTTCCAAGGTGGCCTGAATAGCTACATCTTTAAGCATCTCCATCTCCTCCCCTTCTCCAAGGGAGACTTTCATTCCTGGCAAGAGGAGAAGAGGGAGATAGAGGGCAGTGGCTCCCCTCCAAGAGAGGTGGTTCTGGGCTAGAATTATATCTATTTGCATATTTAAACATTGTTAGTCTAGGTAGGAGATGGAATTTTCAGGTTCAAGCTAAATTCTTGATCGCCTTTTTTTTTTCTAGATGTGACATAAAGATATTTATTCACATAATACTAAAGGTGACATTGGACATATCCATTCAATTCTTGACACCAAATTATATTCTTTTTCTAATTGGACAAGCAAGTCAGTATTCAGTCAAGTCATGTTGTTATAATATTTTTCCTGATGCAACTTTTCTTCCCCTCAGCTTTTTAAAAAAATTAAAAAAAAATTTTTATGCATTTTATTTTTTAAAATTAATTTATTTTCAATTATCAACAATCATTTCCATAAGCTTTTGAGTTTTACATTTTTCTCTCACTCCCTTTCCATGTCTCTCCCCAAGATGGTGCACAATCTGATATAGGCAATACATATACATTCCTATTAAACATATTTTCACGTTAGTGATATCGTAAGTAAGAATTAGAACCAATAGGAGGAACCACCAGAAAGAGAAACAAAACACAAAGGAAGAAAAAAAATAGCAAATAGTACGCTTCCATCTGCATTCAAACTCCATAGTTCTTTCTTTGTATGTGGGTAGCATTTTCCGTCATGAAGCCTGTGGAGATGTCTTAGATCCTTGTATTGCTGAGAAGGGTTAAGTCTATCAATATTAGTCATCACAAAACAAGGCTGTTACTGTGTACAACATTCTTCTGGTTCTGCTCACTTCACTCAGCATCAGACCATGCAAGTCTTTACTACAGGTTTTTCTGAAGTCAGCCTGTTCATCATTTCTTATAGCACAATAGTATTCCATTACATTCATATACCACAACTTGTTCAGCCATTCCCCTATTGATGGGCATCCTCTCAATTTCCAGTTCTTTGCCACAACAAAACAAGCTGCTATAAATATTTTTGTTCATTTGTGTCCTTTTCCCATTTGTATGATCTCTTTGGGATATAGTCCTAGAAGTGCTATTGCTGGGTCAAAAGGTATGAGCATTTTTATAGCCTTTAGGGCACAGTTCCAAATTGCTCTCCAAAATGGTTGGATCATTTTACAACTCTACCAACAATGCATTAGTGTTCCAGTTTTCCCACAACTTCTCCAACATTCATCATTTTCCTGTTTTATCACGTTGGCCAATCTGATAGGTGTGATGTGGTACCTCAGAGTTATTTTGATTCGCATTTCTCTAATCAATAGTGATTTAGAGCACTTTTTCATATGACTATAGATGGCTTTAATTTCTTTATCTGAGAACTGCCTGTTCATATCCTTTGACCATTTATCAGTTGGGGAATGACTTGTATTCTTACAATTCTCTATATATTTTAGAAATGAGGCCCTTATCAGAGAGACTGGCTGTAAAAATTCTTTCCCAATTTTCTACTTTCCTTCTAATCTTGGTTGTGTTGGCTTTGTTTGTGCAAAACTTTTCAATTTAATGTAGTCAAAGTTATTCGTTTTGCTTTTTGTAATATTCCCTGTCTCTTGTTTGGTCATGAATTTTTCTGTTTTCCATAAATCTGACAGGTAAACTATTCCTTGCTCTCCCAGTTTGCTTATGGTCTTTATATCTAAATCATGAACCCATTTTGACTTTATTTTGGTATATGGTATGAAATTTTGATCTGTGCCTACTTTCTGCCATACTCTTTTCCAGTTTTTCCAGCTGTTTTTGTCAAAGAGTGAGTTCTTATCCCAGAAGCTGGGGTCTTTGGGTTTATCAAATAATAGATTACTTTAGTCATTGACTACTGTGTCTTGCATACTTAACCTATTCCACTGATCCACCACTCTACTTCTTATCCAGTACCAAGCAGTTTTGATGATTGCTGCTTTATAATACAACTTAAGATCTGGAATGGCTAGGCCACCTTTCCCTGCATTTCTTTTCATTAGTTCCCTTGATATTTTGGACCTTTTATTCTTCCAAATGAATCTTGTTATTATTTTTTTCTAACTCTATAATTTTTTGGTAGTTTGATTGGTATGGCACTGAATAAGTAAATTAGCTTAGATAGAATTGTCATTTTTATTATATTAGCTTGGCCTACCCATGAGCAGCTGATGTTTTTCCAATTATTTAGTTGATCACTGTCTCTTAACAGGGGAGAGGAGCCCAAGTTTTATATCCAAGGCTCGACCCTCTCCATACCAAATAACAGTTCCACAATGAACAAATAGAAAATAGCAAAGAAATCCTTTTATCCAAGTTATCTAGGTATGGGACATTGACCTCCACATAAAAGGGGAACATCCCATACCGATGGGCTTTGGGGCTCAGGTTATCATAAAATATATATGTGTATGTGTATATATATATATATATATGTATATATATATGTATATATATATATATGTGTATGTGTGTGTGTATGTGTATATATATATAATATATATGTGTATGTGTATATATATATAATATATATGTGTATGTGTGTATATATATATATGTGTGTGTATATATATATATGTGTATGTGTGTGTGTATGTGTATATATATATATATAATATATATATGTGTATGTGTATATATATATATAATATATATGTGTATGTGTGTGTATACACACACACACACACACACACACATATACACACCCTATATATTGATGCATGATAGTAGAAAGTTTTAGACATCGATTCGATTCAGGCAGATTTGGATTCAGATCTTGACTTTTATTTACCCTTTATAGCTGTGTAACCCTGGGCAGGCCAATTAACCTTTTTGTGCCTCAAGCAAGTAGTAGACTTGTAATCTCCTTAGGTAAGGGGATATCCCCACCCTGTGGAAGTCAGAGAACTTTTTTTCCCCTTTGATTTATTTATTTTTAGTTTTTAACATTCACTTCCATAAGATTGTGAGTTCCAGATTTTCTCCCCATCTCATCCCTCCCCTCACCCCAAGAGGGTGTGCATTCAGAAAACTCCTTCCCCCAATCTGCCCTCCCTTCTATCCTCCCTCACTTTCCCCTTCTATTTTTCTGTAAGGCAGGATAGACTTCTATATCCCATTGCCTGTACATCTTATTTCCCAGTTGCATGTGAAAACAATTTTTAACATTTGTTTTTAAAACTTTGGGTTCCAAATTTTCTCCCTTCCTCCCTCCCCACCCACCCTCATTGAGAAGGCAAGTAACTCGATATAGGTTGTACATGTGTAGTCATGCCAAACACTTCCATAGTAGTCATGTTGTGGAAAAACTAACTATATTTCCCTTCATCCTATCCCACCCCCATTTATTCTATTCTATCTTTTGACCTTGTCCCTCCTCAGAAGTGTTTGCTTTTGATTACCCCCTCCACCAATGTGTCCTCCCCTTTATCATCCCCCCCTCTCTTATTCCCTTCCCCCCCTATTTTCCTGTAGGGTAGGTTAGATTTCCATACCCAATTGAGTTTGTATGGTATTCCCTCCTTAAGCCAAATCCAATGAGAGTAAGATTCACTCATTCCCTCTCACCTTCCCCCACTTCCCCTTCACTGTAAAAGCTTTTTCTTTTCTGTTTTATGTGAGACAATTTATCCCATTCTATCTCTCCCTTTCTCCTTCTCCCAGTATAATCCTCTCTCCCTTAATTTTTTTCTCCAGATATCACCCCTTAATCTTCAACTCACCCTGTGCCCTCTATCTCCCTATCTATCTATATACACATACAAATTTTTCCCCTCCAACTACCCTAATACTGACAAAGGTCTCACGAGTTACAAATATCATCTTTCCGTGCAGAAATGTAAACAGTTCAACCTTAATAAGTCTCTGATGATTTCTCTTTCCTGTTTACCTCTTCATCTTTCATTTGAGTGTTGTATTTGAAAGTCAAATTTTCTATTCAGCTGTGGTCTTTTCATCAAGAATGCCTGAAAGTCCCCTATTTCACCATTTTCCCTCTGAAGGATTATACTCAGTTTTGCTGGGTAAGTGATTCTTGGCTGTAATCCTATCTCCTTTGACCTCCAGAATATTGTATTCCAAGCACTCTGGTTCCTTTAATGTAGAAGCTGCTAAATCCTGTGTTGTCCTGATGGTGTTTCCACAATACTTGAATTGTTTCTTTCTGGTTGCTTGCAATATTTTCTCCTTGACCTGGGAACTCTGAAATTTGGCTATAATATTCCTAGGAGTTTCCCTTTGAGGATCTCTTTCAGGAGGTGATTGGTGGATTCTTTCAATTTCTATTTTACCCTCTGGTTCTAAAATAGCAGGGCAGTTTTCCTTGATATTTTCTTGAAAGATGATATCTAGGCTCTTTTTTTGATCATGGCTTTCAGATAGTCCAATAATTTTTAAAATATCTCTCCTGGATCTATTTTCCAGGTCAGTTGTTTTTCTAATGAAATATTTCACGTTGTCTTCTATTTTTTCATTCTTTTGGTTTTGTTTTACAGAGTCTTGATTTCTCATAAAGTAACTAGCTTCTATTTGCTCCATTATAATTTTTAAGGAAGTGTTTTCTTCAGTGATCTTTTGGACTTCCTTTTCCGTCTGACCAATTCTCTTTTTTAAGGCATTCTTCTCCTCATTGGCTTTTTGGACCTCTTTTGCCATTTGGGTTAGTCTATTTTTTAAGGTGTTATTTTCTTTAGTATTTTTTTGGGTCTCCTTTAGCAAGCTGTTGACTTGTTTTTCATTATTTACCTGCATCACTCTCATTTCTCTTCCCAGTTTTTCCTCTGTTTCTTTTACTTGCTTCTCAAAATCCTTTTTGTGCTCTTCCATGGCCTAGGACTGATTCATATTTTTCTTGGAGACTTTGTATGTAGGAGCTTTGACTTTGTTCTCTTCTTCTGGTTGTATGTTTTGATCTTCTTTGTCACCAAAGTAAGATTCTATGGTCTGACTTTTTTTGTGCAGTTTGCTCATGTTCTCAGCCAATTACTTGAGTTTTAAACTCTTTGTTAAGGTAGGGGTCTGCTTCCAGTGTAGAGAATTTACTGTCTCAAGATTTGGGGGTTTTGTGCAGCTGTTTTCAGAGATACTTCTAGGGACCTGTGAATTTTCAGTTCTTCCAAGGTGGTATGATCAAGGGTGAGGTGTTTATTCCTTTCCCAGCCTGGGCTGTGGTCTATGAGAGACCACAAGCACTCTTTTCTGCCTTGGAAGTATGAGGAGGCCCTCTCTGCCACCACTCCAGAGCTCCTTCTCCTCGCCCCAGAACTGCAACCCAGATCCAAGCACAGGCAAAGCAAGAGAATCCTGCCTCAGCACCAGCAAAGAGATCCCTGCAATCCTCCTCTGATCAGCCACTTGATTTCTCCCTCTGTCTTTGGGCCTAGAGCTCCAGGAAGCAGCTGCTGCCCCAGGGCTACACCAGCACTGAGGCTGGGACCCAGCTTCTATCTCACCAGTCACAGACTTTTCCTACTGACCTTCTAAGTTGTCTTTGACGTTTGTGGGTTGAGAAGTCTGGAAACCACCATAGCTGCCCTTGATTCAGTCCTCTGAGGCCTGCTCCCCATTCTCTGAGGCCTGGTCTTTGCCTTCGCACCCATGCTGAACTGCATTCCTCTCTTACCCTGGCACAATAGACCTTTCCAATCAACAACCAGGTTGTTTTGGGCTGGACATTTGTTTCACTCTGTCTTTTTGTGGATTCTGCTGCTCTAGAATTTGTTTAGAGCCATTTTTTACAGGTATTTGGAGGGCTTTGGGGGAGAGCTCAAGGAAATCACTGCTTTTACTCCACCATCTTGTCTCCGCCCTCCCAGAGAACTTTCAAATTCTAAATTTTCAGCTGCCTTTCATAATCTAGCAAAATCTAAGAGTTCAATTCCATTAAAGTTCATTGGGCTTGTAGAATCAAAGATTTGAAGATGGAGGGGACTTTAGAGATCACTGAATCCAACTCTTACATTTTACAAATGAGGAAACTGAGACCAAAGAGCTTAATCTCATGCAGATTGAAAGTGAGTCTAAATTTGAACCCAGGTCTTCTTACTCCAAATACAGGTTTGTTTGTAGCTACATTCTTATAAAAAATTTACAACACTTAAAAGCAAATGCAATTAGTACATTTGTAATTATTTTTGGATAAACTGTGCTTTTAAATTTAATGTACCAAGCATGGTTATTTTATGAGCAGACCAAGTCATAAATACATAATACAGTTTTATGTTACTAAGCTAACAAAATGACTTTAAATCTGTAGTAGGCACTAAAAAAATATGTGTTGCATATACTTCAGTTATACTTAAATGTATGTGTATGCTTTTAAAGTGGTGTTTGTATTTTTGTTTTTATGTTTCAAAATTTCCAGAAATTGGAGTGAGTCTCTGGGTCACTCTGGCCCTAGGCTTTTCTGAGGCTATGGACACTCCCTCTCTCTCCCCCAAAACAAACAATTTGCTTTTCCTCACCCCCTTATTACTAGACTAAAGTAAGCTCTGTTGGACTTGGGCAGGGATTCTTAACCTAGAGTACTTGAATTTTCAGAAAAATATTTTGATAATTGCATTTCATTATAATTGGCTTCCATTGTAATCCTATGTATTTTATTTTCTGCATTTAAAAACATTATTCTGAGAAAGGAAGGAAGGAAACAGTCATTGATCAAGTGCTTACCATATGCCAGGCACTTGTGTTAAGTGCTGGAGTTGAAAATACAAGCAAAAATAAGATGGTTCCTGCCCTGACACATTCAGGGCTTCCTGCATACTTCAGATCCAGTGTTTCTGGAAAACATGACAACTCGCAAAGACAACTTCAGGGGACCACTTAATACCCTCAAGTGGCTTACTTTCTAATGAGGGAAAAACATACCAAAGGGGGCTAAAAAGAGGTGTGTGTAGGTGGGTGGGCATAGAATGAAGGTAACTGTCCAAGGGGCTTGCTTTTGAATCTGGGGAAGTCAGGATCAGATGTGAGAGAAGAATGAAGGCTGGCTCTCCCGCGTCCTTTGAAAGAGTGGAGTCCCCAGGACTAACCATTGAGAGAAAGGGGGCTGGCCTGGCAGAGGGATATTCCAGGGTGAGAAAGCCATAAGGCTGCTCGGATGTTCCAGGGCAAGGAGACCCCAGGTGCCAAGGAAAGTTCCAGGATGAGACAGCAGCTGAAGCATGGTTTGGAAGTCTGGAAAGTCAGGAGCAGAGTTAAGAGAATGAGAAGGGGTTCATAGACTTCACCAGATGAGCACAGGGGTATATGACACGAACAAAGGTTAAGATCTCTTGGACTAGGGGCAGCAGGAGTAGGATGGGAAGAGCTGAGCTGCCAATACAGATGCCTTCAAGTCACTAATTAAACTCTGCTCACATGTCTTAATGTACATAGCTCATTGCTCAGGGAATCATTTGCTTATAACTTAAGGGGGGGAAGAGAGAGAGGGGGAGAGAGAGAGAGAGAGAGGGGAGAGAGAGAGAGAGAGAGAGAGAGGGGAGAGAGAGAGAGAGAGAGAGGGGAGAGAGAGAGAGAGAGAGAGAGAGAGAGAGAGAGAGAGAGAGAGAGAGAGAGAGAGAGAGAGAGAGAAGAAGAAGAAGAAGAAGAAGAAGAAGAAGAAGAAGAAGAAGAAGAAGAAGGAGCAGGAGGAGGAGGAGGAGAAGAAGAAGAACGAGGAGGAGAGAGACAGAGACAGATACAGTGAGAGACACAGAGACACAGACAGAGACAGAAAGAAAGAGAGGTATGAAGATCAATGTGAACACGGGGGACAGAAACATCTCTGGGAAAATGGTGAGTTCTGAATCCTTCCCTTTAGCTATCTTAAGAGGAAATGTAATTTCAACAAAATTATTCTCCAATTTGATCTGCTTCTTAGTATTGTAATTAGCAGTCAGTGGGTTGTGATTTCTATCTAAATGTTTTTTCTACAATACATTTGCCTGTCTATCAGACACCAAAAACAAACATAGCTCGCCTCTTGTGGTAACAGCTGCAGATAGGGAAGAGGTGGGGAGGGGGAGGAACACAGGCCAGCTGCTTCCTCTCTCAACCAGCCTTGACAAACCCTCAGAGGAGGTAATATGGTACCAAAGTGGGAAGCAACATTGACCACCCCAGCACTGGCCTGGGAAGCCAGAGACCTCGCTTTCCGTCCTGGATGTGCCTCTTAACCAGGATGCCAAGCTACCTTGAACAAATTGCTCACCCTCCCAGAATCTGTTTTCCTTTTTGTAAAAATGTGAACAATAATCTGAGAATCCGAGAGTCAGAATGCTTTAACTGGAGAAGATTTTAGAGGACTGGCACATAGAAGGCACCTTAGAGACCATCTAGTCCAACTCTCTCATCTTGTAGATGAGGAATCAGAGCCAGAGAGATGGGAAGTGACTTGCTCATCCCTTTATCCATCTTCTAGCAATGCCATGAAGTCCTATAGCAGTTACTGTATAAAACAAGGATAATACTGATTATCCTGGCCCCTACTACCTAGAAGGGTAGATCTATTTCATTTTCACCCTTTTCCAGGGTTTGGTGGGACCCTTACGGGATATAGTGGTACCTAGGCTCTCTACAAATGGCCTTAAACCCTAACAGATGGTACTCCCCCAAGTGTAGGGGGAGTCCTCTGCACCTGATTTCCATTTGTTTTTGTTGTCATTCAGTTGTGTCCGACTCTTCATGACCCCATTTGGGGGTTTTCTTGGCAGATAAATTGGAGTGGTTTGCTATTTCCTTCTTCAGTTCATTTGACAGATGATGAAACCGAGGCAAACAATGTTAAATGAGTTGCCTAGGATCACACAGCTAGTAAGTGCCTGAGGCTGGACTTGAACTCACAAAGATGAGTCTTCCTGATTCCAAGCCCAGCATGCTATGCCATCTAACTGCCTAAGTTAGCAGCCACTAATTATTATTGGTCACTAATAATCGGATTCACTTTTAAAAGGAAATATTTACTTCAAAAGGCACCACAAATATACACTCTTACAGCCTCAACATATGGGTGGCATAATTCTTCCTTCCTAGTACCACCTCAGCATCTGAGGAGGGATTTATGGTTTAACTTGGTTCCTATGGAGCAGAATGCCCTGGAGCTAGATTAAAATGCAATTGGGAAACATTTAGCAAAATAAATAAAAATACAATACAAGAAAGATAATGGTTAAGTCAATATGAGTTAATACTTGAGGTTGATGTCCTGCAAAAAGCAGTTCCAAATCTAAAATCCCTGAGTCCAGGCACCTTCTGGCTTCAACAGGCCTCCTTGATGGGCTGATTGACCAGCCTGAGAAGGACAAATGATACTGAACAAGCCCAAACACCTCTCAGGTCCATTTCTCCAAGCAGGGCTAGAAGAGGAAGAGAGCAGGGAAAGGAATTCCTTCGCCTATCACTTGGTTCAGTTCAAGGTGCCTGGGCTGGGGAGGAATTGGGATCTTCACCCTCAGGATGCATTCAGTAGGAGTGAGCTTGAAGAGAAAAAGGAAGAAAAGGGGGCAGGGAGAGACCATCTTTGTCTCACCAGTTTTACCTAGCCAATCAAAGGAGACTCCATCCACCCATGAGATAGAGAATGAAGAGCGCTTCCATTTTAGTGGATCTGGGCATCCCCAGGTGAGCCCCCCTAGTAGTACCTCCACAATAGGAGCATGTTCCAAAGGCCTCATTAACACAGGCAATTTATATCCTCTCTTGAGAGGCAATGTAGCATAGACAAAAACATTTTGGACTTGGAAATAAGGAGACCTGGCCTCCAATCCCACCTCAAACATTTCTAGGTTTCTAACTGTATGCAAAGGGACAGCTAGGCAGTGCAGGGCTGGGCCTGGAGTCAGGAATACTTGTCTCACTGAATTCAAATCCATCCTCAAACACTTACTAGCTGTGTGACCCTGGGCAAGTCACTTAACCCTGTTTGCCTCAGTTTCCTCATCTGTCAAATGAGCTGGAGAAGGAAATGGCAAAACCACTCCAGTATCTTTGCCAAGAAAACCCCAAATGGGGTCAAAAGAGTCAGACTCAACTGAAACAGCTAAACTATTGTAGGCAAACTCTTAATCTCTCAGAGCCTTAATTTCCTCATTCTTAAAATGGGAATAGTATTTGCACTACCTTTCTCACAGGGTTGTCAGTAAAGAAAGTGCCTTTGCTAACTTTAAAGTGCTACAGAAATGGGTTATTATTATTGTTTACAATGCTTTCACATATGTTAGTGTTAGGTAGGGACCTAAGCTAAATGAGGGCAGGTATTATGATTTATATTTTCCCCCCATAGACCCTTGCACATAATAGCCTTGTAATAAGTTATAAATAAATCTTGTTGATTGATTCATCGTGAGACTAACTACTATGAGATCTGTGACATTCCCTACCAGCTCTAAAGCTGATGATGTTATGATGTTTGTGTTGGCTAGGAAAAGATTCTTGCTTGTTTCACAGGTAAACACACAGGTAACACTGTTTGTTGGGCAGGAGAACACAGGAGGACTCCTAACACTGACAGGTGTTCTAGCACAGGTTCACTTTTGATCTAGTCAGACAGGAAAACAGCTTTGGAGGGGTTAATTAAATAAGCTTACTTTATTCTAGTCTAATCTTCTCAATAGGGTTGCTGTTAATGGGAGCACCAACTCCTACAGTGTTTATCCTTTCCCTAATCCAAGATCCACTAAAATGTTAAAATGGTAAATAAATGGGGGCTGGTTGAGACAAACATATTCCTCCCAAGTCTTGATGGGGGTCGATCAAGGCAGGTACACCCATTCCTCTATGCATTACCCAAATCCCCAATCTCGAACGGGTTGCTGATAATGGGAGCACCAACTTCCATTAGGGAATGGCATTCTCTAATCACACTTCTCACAGGGTCAAGTGGGAATAGGAGTACAACTCCTCATCCCCTGAGCCTCAATGGGGGCACACAAATGAATTTATAGGGCAACAAAACAAAGACGGCATCTTGCCAACATTAAGCTCACAATTTTACATTGCTCCATCCCTATATCTCACTGAGCAAGCATGGTGGAGATGTTTACAAGTCATGAGCCTGGGAAATATTATCTAACACCTGGAAACTAGAGATTGTTATGGCCATGGATTGTGGAAAGAAGACTCTAAGAGAGAGTAACAAAATTCCACCTTACACACACTAAAATCCACCTTACTAAACAGAAAAGAAGTGGTCAGCTAATGGTCTTAGCCGTGAAGGAAACTGATGATTGCTGCTGGAAGACTGGAATTGTATAGTAGTGGCTGAGCAATTATACCATTAGGTATTTATGGAGCTATAGTTATGTATTCTCTTGGTGATTTAAAAATTGTGCCACTTACAGCATGAATTTCTCCTGTGTGGTCAAGTCCAGGAATTCTTCCCAACTTCATTTTCTTGAGTGGAAAATTTTGAAACTCTCTCTCTCTCTCTCTCTCTCTCTTTCTTTCTCTTTGTCTGTCTCTCTGTAGATATATATGTATATGCATGTGTATGCGTGTACATTGTGAATGAAGTGGGCAAAGGAGAAAAGTAAGGGTATGTGCTTATGTATGTGTGTGTTGGAGTATGGGGAACCAGTCAGGGTGTATGTATGTTGAAGATGAGAGAGAGAAAGAGAAAAATAGGGTGTGAGCGCACGTTTATGTTTGAGAATGGAGGTGAGGAGGATCAGCAGTGAAGAGGGGTGTGTGTGTGTGTGTGTGTGTGTGTGTGTGTGTGTTGGGGGATGAGAGGAGGAAGGAGCAACAGTGACAGTGTATATATTGGTGGAGGGCAACGACAGTGAGGGTGTGTTTGTTTTGGAGGGTGAGAGAGAGGAAAGGGATAAAGCAAAGGTGAGGAGTGGAGTGGGAAACAGGATACACGGAGTGAGGCTATGTGGGGCGGGGAGAATGACAGAAGGTATGTGTTTGGGAGATGGGGAAATGGATACAGCGAAGGTTTGTGTGTATGTGAATGCATTTCACATATGTGTATATGTGTTTCTATATATTTATATGTACATATAGTCATGTACATGTATATATTTATATGTGCTTGGTGAGTACACGTAAGATTACATATACACACAGTTTCAACTTTAATTGGGAAGAATTTCGGGACCTGTTCAGGTATATAGAGAAGAAATCCATGCTGGAGGTGACACAGCTTTCGAACCACCAAGCGTCTCTATACAGAGAGCTATATAAATACATCATGCGGTGGGGCGTGCGTGGGGGGATGCGCCGGGGAGGGGAACGCAGGCAGCCACCTGCACGAGTTCGCGGTTGCTAGGGCAGGCTCCTTGGGCTTAGCTTCCCCGCCGTTGCCCCGGACGACCGTCTCCGCCAATCACTGCGCGGCTTGCTGGGCTGTGGGCGCGGTCCGCGGTTGCTCCGGCAACTCCAAGCAACAGCTGGGTGGGGGGAAACTGCTGGCGAGGCAGCGGAGCGGCCAGGCGGACGCGGGGCGATCCCGGGCGGTGGGGAGTGAACTGGGGAGCCTCGGCGCCCCCTCCCCGGCCCTGGGCCCCCCAGCCGGTCCCCAGAACTTCACGCCCGTTGCTGCTTGTGAGTTCAGGCTGCGGGAGGGTTGGGGGGCCGGGCTCCCGGCTCGGGGAGGCTGGGTCTAGGGGAGCGGGGCGGGGGCTCCTGAGACGAGAAATGGGCTTGTGCACCCAGAGCCGACCGGGAGGGAGCCTGGCTCGGGTCTCCTGGACTTCTCAACTTGTCTTCGGCGGCCAGAGGGTGAACACTGGCTTCACTTCCAACCCCACCCCTCTTCTTTACTCCAAATTCTTGAGCATCTCTTTGTGTGCTTAGCCTGGTTTTGGGGATGTGTGGTGGGCATATGCAGACCTGGGGTCCTAGAAGCCCGAGCTGGAAGAGAGCTTAGTTTTGTTTGCAGGCTCCCTGAGGGCAGGCCCTGAGCCAGATAGTCTACACCTGGCGTGGAATTCTTGCCCTGCGACTTCTCTTCTTATTTATTATGTGCCAAGTGCTTTACAATGACTAACTCATTCGAGTCTCACAACAACCCTGGGACTTGGTGCTATTTTATAGATGAGGAAACTGAGGCAAACAGAGGTTAAGTGACTTGTCCAGAGTCACACAGCTAGGAAGTATCTGAGGCTGGAATTGAACTTGGGCCTGGAGTTCTATCCACTGCACCACCTAACTGCCCCTATATTACTTGTATACTGTTAGGTAAGCGTTTTTAACCACTGAAGACCATAGTTCCCTGACCTGTAAAAGGAGAGGAAGGGGGTGATCTCTGAGATTCCTTCTTGTGCTAAATCTTATTTTATCCTAAATTATGGATGTCTTATTGCAGGACCACAGGTCTAGGTCTGAAAAGGACCCCAGAGGCCATTTAGTCTGGCCTCCCATCTCCTGCCACCCCACATTTTACAGACAGAGAAGATAAACCCAAGGCTTAGCCCCAGGCCCACCTTCTGCAGGAGACATTTCCCAGTTTCCTCCTCCCAGCTGCTGGTGTCCTCCCTCCCTTTGGACATTACCTCCCATCTACTCTGTATGTATCTAGGTATTTGTATGTATACATATGTAGCATCTATGAGACAATATGTAAATAACAAGATGCATCTAAGACCCCTTAGATTGTGAGCACCTTGACTTTTTTTTTAAACTTCTCTTTTTGTCTCCAGCACTTAATAAGTGCCTGTCATGTGACAAGGAAAAGGAGTTAGAATGAAGGTGTGTGGGTGTGTTGAGGGATTGCCTTGGAAAAAGTGATAGAGAGGTGATGAACGTGTTCGGGGAAGGGTGAGGTGTGTGCATGTTGATTAAGTGACTCACCCAAGGTCACACTGCTAGCAGGTGCCAGAGCTGGGATTTGAACCCAGCTCTTCTTTGAATCCAGCATTCGAATAAAATGCTTTAAGGTTTGCGAAGCACTTTACCATTATTATCTCACTTGATCTTTACAACAACTGTAGGAGGGAGATGCTGTTATTCTCTCCATTTTACAGGTGAGGAAACTGAGGCAAACTGAGTTTAAATGACTTGCCTAGGGTCACTCAGACACCTAGTGTCTGAGGCCAGATTCGAATTCAGGTCTTTCTGACTCCGAGTCTAGCCTAGCTACCTCTACATTTATTACAGTGATATGGGTGAAGGCACAAATGATGTGGTTATCAAGGTGACAAACTTATCAATATGACACCGTAGCTGTGAGGGATGGCTAGCAGGTTGTAGGATAGTCAGGACTCTGAAATGTTTAGCAGCCCAGAATGATGGGCAGAATCTATGCAACGTGGTCGAGAGAAGCATTTGGGTCTATCTCTGGATTAATAAGCAGTGAGCGTGCAAACAATAATGATGACACAGGTAGAGCTCTCTGATGATAGGAGATCTCAGGATAATACAGGTGTGCTTGAGAAGATCAAAGCATTCCTATTGTTGTTATTCTTGTTCAGTTGTTTTAGACTGTTTGTGATGCCATTTAGAGTTTTCTTGTTAAAGATACTAGAGTGGTTTGCCATTTCCTTCTCCAGTTCATTTTACAGATGAGGAAACTGAGACAAACAGGGTTAAATGACTTGCTCAGGTCACTCAGCTAGTGTGTGTCTGAGGCCAGATTTGAACTCGGGAAGATTAGTCATCCTAGCTCCAGGCCTGGCGCTCTGTGCACTATGGCGCCACCTAGTTCTGGAGAGCAATTTAGAACTATCCTCAAATGACTATAAAATTGTGCATACCCTTTGATGCAGCACTGCCACTACTAGGCCTGCATCCCAAAGAGGTCAATGAAAAAGGAATACATAAATATTTATAGCAGCTCTTTTTTGTGGTGGCAAAGAATTGAAATTGAAGGGATGCACATCAGTTGGAGAATGGCTGAATGAGTTGTGGTATATGATTGTGATGGAACACTATTGTGCTATATAAGAAACAACAAGCGGGTTGGTTTCAGGAAAACTGGAAAGACTTATATGAACTGATGCAAAATGAAGTGAGCAGAACCAGGAGAATGTTGTACACAGTAACGGTAATATTGTAAAGATTATCAACTGTGAATGATTTATCTATTCTCAGCAATAAAATGATTCAAGACAATTCAGGAGTTATGATGAAAAATGCTATCCACCTCCAGAGAAAGAACTGATAGGGTATGAATGCAAATTGAAGCATACTTTTTAAAAGCTTTATTATTTTTTTCCTCTGTGTTTTCTTTTGCAATATGGCTAATACAGAAATATTTCACATGACTGCACAGATATAATTTATGTAAAATTGCCTTCTCAAGGAGGGGTGAGGGGAGAGAGAGAGAGGGAAAGAATATTGAACTTAAAATTTTAAAAACTAAATGTTAAAAATTTTTTGTTCACATGTAATTGAGAAAAAATAAAATAATTTTTTTTTTCAAAGAAGAGACCAGGTGAGCATTTGTTTCAGATGTTAAAGTTTTGATGAGGACCTGAACTAGGGTAGAAACCATGTGACTGGAAAAAAAGATGGATGTGAGAAATATACTGAAAGTAGAATTGATAAGACTTGTCAATCAATAAAATATTGGAGTAGAGAAGAAAGGAATTAAGGTTGACTCTAAGGTTGTACACTTGGGTGACCAGAAGGATCATGATGCTATTTAAAGAAATGTGGAAGTTGGAGAAAGCGCAAGGTTTTTACATGTTGAATTTGTGATGCCCTATAGGACATCTAATGGAAATTTCAATTAGAGAATTGGAAATGCAGTACTGGAGTCCAGGAAAGAAATGAGGGCTGAGCATATAGATTTTTAGAGTATTTTCTACACAGAGATGATAAATGAACCCATGGAACAGATGAGATGATGAAGGGAGTGAATATAGAAACAGAAGAGGGTCCAGGACAGCCCTGTGAGATGCCCACACTTAATTTAGAGAAAGAGGATGATGAGTCAGCAAAGGAGATAGGAGAGGAGTAGTCAGAAAGCCAGGAGAGCTCAGAGAGCAGGATCACAGAAGCCAGAGGTGGAGAAAGAGTCTCTGCAGATATTTTGGTCATCAATGTCAAATGCTACATAGAGATGAAGAAAGAGGAGAGCTGAGGAAAACTCATTGCATTCAGTAGCTAAGATTTCTTTGGCAACAGACTGACAAGTGAGTGGGAGGTGAAGAAATGGAGGCAAAATAGTGTATGTAATGCTTTATGGAAATTTGGCTTGAGAAGGAAAAGAGACATAAGTGTTAGGCTGAGAGGATAGCAAGACCAAGTAAAGTGTTCTAAGAATGGAGGAGAGCTGGGCACATTTGAAAGTGGAGGAAGGGGTGTCAGTAGATAAGGAAAGATTGCAGGTGAGAGAAAAAGAGAGATTGCTCAAGGGTGCAAAGTCATAGAGGAGATGAGAACAGATGGGATAGAGAGGAGGATTGGAGATGACAAAGAGAAGGCCCACTTCATCAGAGATTGGAGAAAAGGAAGAGAAAATGGAGGATGATGAGGAATTTTGAGGTGTGGAGTTGGGAAAAAGAGGGAGCTTGTCACGGTTTCTATTTTCTCAGTAGAGTAGGAGCGCAGGTCTGCTCCTGAGGAAGGGAGAAGAGGTGTTATAGAAAGTCTGAAGAGAAAGGAGAAAGTTTGTAATGGCTGTTGTGGAGGCTATGATAGACAATCAAGCTATGAAGGATAAAAATGTTGCTGAACAGCACTGAGGAACCAGTTGAGATAAGATAACAGAAATTTGTAGGAAACCTAGTTGATGTGGTTCTGTAATTCCACTCCCCCAGCAGTGTATAAGTAGGAATGAAGAAAGTACATGATGGGGATAATCTAGGCTTTGGTTTGACACAATGTGAATGGCAATAGAATAAGTTGTTAGTGTGTGGTTGAGTGAGTCAACCGTGGGGTCATGACTGTGAAGGGAGAGAGAAGAAAGACGGGAGGCCAGAGCAGAAGTAAAGGATTGGAAGAAGAGGGAGAAATGGAGACATTGGGGAGGACTCATTGACACAAAAAATAGGTTTGGGAGGTTTGCGTTAGAAGGAAAGATTGAAGAATAGGTGGTGGTCGCAAAATTGTTGAATTATGTCTTGGTTTATATTCTAGCAATGGCAAAAATCATAGGAAATAAAGCTTGTCATTTAGATGGACAGTGATCTTAAACAAAGCTCATTGATTTTAATAGTACTATGGGAGATTTAATGATTGTATATTGGAGACCTGAGTAGAGTGATCAAATTTCAGAATACAATGGAATGTAGATAATATTACAAGTATGCTCAAATGGATATAGGATTTCATTTATATGAATACACCCTTTCACAATGCAAATGTCAGCCCATTCATGACTGACCATCCTGGGTTACCCTTGTCCATGTCTTCCTATCAGGTAGTTGTAAATAGACCATCTGATGTTCTAGGAACCATTCTTCCTTTTTCTTAGCATTAGGAGCATGCCAGTGAAGTATGTGGTTTCTGATGGGTATGCCTACCTCTGGACATGTGACAGCTCATTTTTCTTTTCATTCATATGTTTCCTTAATGACTTTCTTTACACTGCTTCTACTTTATAATTTTTTTTTTGGTAATATGTTGCAACCTGCTCATGCCCACCTCTGCCTCTTCAGTAACATTTGGGTGATCCTAAATTTAAAGTTCATTGAAGAATGTAGTATTCCATTACTCACTACCTTATGAAAATGCTGGAAGAATATTGATTTAAAAAATCTAGGCCTTTGTTTCAGGGAAAAAGTTTAGGGTCATTAAAATAATTTTACAGTTTCCCAAGAGTATTCAATCTTTATTTTCCTCCTTCTATTCATTTCATTTTTTGTTCAATTAATTGTTCATTTGCAGTGTTCTTCCATGACAAATATACTGATGAATGAGCTCCATTGGTTGCTGCATTATTCATAATCCATCAGTTCCTACTTTGATGCCTCATTGTAGCTTGGAGTTAACCTTAGGGTATAAGTTTGGTAGATTCTACCATATTGGAAAGGCTTCAGATGTCATCTCCACAATGTACCAAGAGCCAAGCCTAGCCAACTACGGAGAGGCCCTTTACCATAGACTGGATACTTGGTGATGAATTCTTTGGCTTTTGTAATAGATAAACAAAGAAAAATACAAAATGGAGCTCAGCTCTTATCCCCTACCCTGCCACCTCCATGTCTGGAATATATTCCCTTCTCACTTCTGTTTTGTAGAGATCCTAGCTTGCTTCAAGGCCCTGCTCAGCTGCTTCTCTGAAAGGCCTTGCCTGATTACTACAATTACTGGGACTCAGAATCACAGAATTTTAGAGTTGAAAGTCAAATCGGGAACCATCCAATCCAACTTATACCTTCAAAACAACCTCCACTACAACATTTCTGCTTCTATGTTGACAGTGACAGAGTTTTTAAAAAAGAGACAAGGAGTCCTGAGAATCATAGTTTTAGGATGACTCACAAACATTAACTTTTCTGGAACTCTAAACGTGAGCTCTTATTCAGTGACTGCCATTTTGTGAACATACCACTGGAAGAACTGAAACACAAATCTTGACATTCTCATTATAAATGAAACCAGAAAACAGAAGGAAGTTCTGAATAGAAGTTCAGAATGGAAAGGTGACTCACAGGTTGTCCTTAAGAGGTGAATCAAAAAAAGGAAAAAACAAACTTTGGGGGGTGATGTGGGAAAATAGGCACAGCCATGCACTGTTGGTGGAGCTACAAACTAGTATAACCATTTTGGAAAGCTATACCACCTGAATTATTAAACTGTGCATACCCTTAACCCAGCCATACTTCTGCTTGGTCTGTACCCCCAAAGAGATCAAAGAAAGAGCAAAAGGACCCATATGTACAAAAATATTTACGGCAGCTCTTTTTGTAGTAGCAAAGAATCAGAAACTGAGGGGATGCCTATCGATTAGGAAATGGCTGAACAAATGGTATATGAATGTGATAGAATACTATTGTGCTATAAGAAATGATGAAGAGAATGGTTTCAGAAAAACCTATGAAGACTTGTATCAACTGATGCAAAGTGAAGTGAGTAGAACTAGGAAAACCATTTACATATTAACAACAATATTGTAAAGATACCAACTTTGAAGACTTAGCAACTCTGATCAACACAATGACCAACCACAATTCCAAAGGACTCATGATGAAACATGCTTCCCACCTCTAGGTAGAGAACTGAGAGACTCAAATCGAAGACTGAAGCATATGTTCTTCTCTTTCTTTCATTTGTTTTACTTATTTATTTTTTGGACATGGCTAATATGGGAATTTGTTTTGCATGATGGTACAATTTTTTATTAATTATTTTAAACTTAAATACACAACAAGAAAAGAAAAAGAAACATTATAAACTTAAATATTAAAATTTAAATAAAATAAGAAAAGAAAAAAAGCATTGCTACATGCATAGCAGAATATAAGAGAGGATTCAAAATGTACAATAAATTTCCATTTCAAGAAAGCCTATATGATAAATACTACGTGTTGTATTCAGAGCTATCCATCTTTTCTTTGCTTCCTCGTGAGTTTTCTTTTGCTCTCTGCTGTGCACTTTTTACTTTTGTAGCCAGAAAGCTACAATTAAATGCAGATGTAGATATGTATGCATGTATGCATGTACACATACACATGTGTGTATATGTGTATACCTATATATACATACATACCCATGCATATATACATACACAAGCATACATATATACACACAAAAATATATACATGCATATACACATACATACATACACTTACATACACGTATGTATACTTAGATATCTATTATCATACTCATATATAGACATATACATTCATATACATCTGTGTAAGGCTGTGCTATACTTATTTGTCCTCTCTTTCTCTGAGGGTGGATAAATTCTTCCTTCATAAGTGAGTCTTTTCATATTTTTCTGAGTCTAGCAACTCATCATTTCCTACACTACAGTGATATTCCAACCTTATATTGTCTAGTTATTTTAAATAGTCTAAAACAATATTGATTATTATGGCTGACATGTAGTGTAGTTTCCCTATTTTTCTGTTTTGATTAGATCTATTTTAGCTTTAACTTTGTCTGAGATCATGATTACTATCCCTGCTTTTTTTCCTAATAAATTCTACTCCTGATCATTATTTTATGTTTGTGTGTATCTCTTATTCCCTATCTCTCCTGACTCCTCTACTTTACTTCTTCCTCCTACCTTGCCCTCCTATTACTTAACCTAGCCCCCCTCCGAGGATCCCTCACTTATCCTCCTATTCTTGTTAATCTAAATATCTTTATATTATCCCCTTCCCTTATCCTATTCCCTCACCCTCCCCTCTAAAAATCCCTCCCTTATCCTCTCCTCCCTCCCTGTCCCCTTAACCTTTTATTTCTCTCCGAATTTAGAAGATTTTTATACCCTTCTAGATAAGTATGTATTATTCCTTCTTAAACCTATTCCCCATGAAAGTAGGGTTCCCAAAACTACCAGCCCTCCTCCCCCATCTAATCCCTCAGTCTCAGTTCTTCCTCTCCAACCTCATTTGTATAAAATAATTAATTTTTTTACTTGTTCTTAAATGGTTTTACTTTCTAAAATCATATACTCAGGTCTACTGCAATCTTTCTTATGAGCTACCCAATTACTAATAACAATCTTTAGACGTATGTTTTACATTTCTTCATATAAAAGGTAAACAGCTGTCCTTTTTGAGTCCCTTGTAATTAGTCTTTGATATGTACTTATATTTCTCTTGGATCTTATATGTCAAATTTTCTATTAAGTTCAGGTACTCTTTTTTCAACATACTCCTGAAAGTCTGACAATTCATTAAATGTCCATTTTTTAATTCAGATTTATGCTTAACTTTGCTGGGTATGATATTTTTGGCCACAACCCCAGTTCTTTTGCTCTTTGATATATAGTGTTGCAAGACCTGTAGTTTTTTAGTGTCACTACTACAAGGTCTTATGTGATTCTAATTGTGGCACTACCACATTAAAATTTTTTTTTCTTGTTGCTCATAATATTTTATCCTTGAGCTGGGGGCTTCAAAATTTGACTATGATATTCCTGTAAGTTTTCCTCATAGAATCTCTTTCAGGTGGTGATTGATGGATTTTTTCTTTTTTCCCCACTTAGTAGTATTTCATTTTTTCCAATTATATGTAAAGATAATTTTCAACATTCACTTTCATAAGATTTTGAATTCCAAATTTTTTCTCCTCTCTCCCCAAGACCGCAAACAATCTGATGTAGGATATATATGTACAATCGTATTAAACATTTCCACATTAGTCATGTTGTGAAAGAAGAATTAGAATAAAAGAGAATAACCATGAGAAAGAAACAGCAAAAACAAAAAAAAAATAGTATGCTTAAATCTGTATTCAGACTCCATACTTCTTTTTCTGGATGATGGATAACATTTTCCATCATGAGTCTTTTGAAATTGTCTTAGAACATTGTATTGCCAAGAGCTAAGTCTATCAAAGTTGATCATCATACAATGTTGTGGTTACTGTGTACAGTGTTCTCCTGGTTCTGCTCACTTCACTCACCATCAGTTCATGTAAGTCTTTCCAGGTTTGTCTGAAATCCACCTGGTTATCATTTCTTATAGCACAATAGTATTCCATTACATTCATATACCATAACTTGTTCAGCCCAATTGATGGGCATCCCCTTAATTTCCAGTTCTTTGCCACCACAAAAAAAGTTGCTATAAATATTTTTGTATATGTGGGTCCTTTCCCCTTTTTAATTATCTTTTTGGGATATAGACCTAGTAGTGGTATTGCTGGATCAAAGGGTATGCACAGTTTTATAGCCCTTTGGGCATAGTGCCAAATTGCCCACTAGAATGGTTGGATCAGTTCACAACTATGGGGAATTTTTTTCTATTTCTATTTTCCCCTCTTGTTCTAACACTTCAGGATAATTTTCTTTAATTATTTCTTGTATTATTGTATTGAGATTCTTTTTTTTTAAATCATGGCTTTCGAGTAGCCTGATTATTCTTATATTTTCTTGACCTGTTCTCCAGACCAGTTGTTTTATTTTTTATGAGATGTTTCACATTCTCTTCTGTTTTTTCATTCTTTATATTTTGTTTTATTATTTCTTGGTCTCTTATAACTTCACTGACTTCCCCTTGCCCAATTCTAATTTTCAAGGAGTCATTTTCTTCCTTAAGATTCTGGATCTCCTCTTCTGAGTGGTTGATTTTCTTTTCATAATCTTCTTCCTTTTTTGGACTGTTTTTATTTAAAAAAATTTTTTTCCTCAATCTATTAATTTGATTTTTAAAGTTTTTAAAGTTCTCCTATGAATTCTTTTTGGGCAGGTGACAATTTGACATTACTCTTTGGTGTAGGAGAGGCTTTTTTTTTTGCTTCAGTATCCTTTGGAGATGAACCCTGGTCTTCTCTATTTCTATAGTAACTTCTTATGGTTGGATTCTTTCTCCTTTGCCTGCTCATTTTTTAAAATTTGTAGCAGCTTATTTTTTGTAATCACCTCTAGTACTGATGTATGGGGAATTGTACCTCTGGCTTCAGATCCTCCTTCAGTTCTCCCCTCTATCTTGGAACTGAAACCGAGAACTGTACCCTCTTGTAAGTGCCCACAGCCAGCTGTGTCCCTGGACCACTGACTCGGTACTCACTGGGTGTGTGGTGGTTCCTTCTTGCCCAGGGCTGTACCTGGGCAGCACAGCTGGGTCTGGCATTCCTTATCATGAGAGGTTCCCTCAATCTTCCCTGTCTCAGACTCCCTACTCCCCACACTGTCTAGGAGGTGAAAGTTCCTATGTCTGGGACTGAGGCTACCTTCCAATGCAGCTAGCTCCAGGATTCACTGCTTGCTGTTTTAGAGGAGCTAGCCTGGAGGTATTTACTCTTCATAGGGACCAAACCTCAGTCTTGAGATGTTTTTTATCTTCTCCGGTTGTCCTAGAAGGACCGCTGTTCTGCCCCAACTCTTGCTTATTTTTACAGCTGTATGTTCCCCTTGAAGCACAATTTTATCTTGTTTGTGGGGGAAATCTGGAGAGCTTGGAATTTTCTGACCTACTATGCCATCTTCCCAGAATCTTCCTGACTCTGGGTTTTATTTTTCTTGCCTTCTTAATGATTGGGGAGGGGGAAAATAAAATTGAGTTTCAAATAAGGTAAACATGGTTCAGGAATAAGGAAGAGATAGGCCAAAGGCTTATAGACCATAAAGGACTTCTCATCATGAATGATACTCTTTAGCGGTAGAATCAGGAGACTCTGAACATGGGGAGCTCTCATGGTAAACATTAAATAACATTTAAAGAAATAAATGTGATTACATTTTGATAGGTAGTAAGTGATTTATTACTGAAGTCATTCCTTTCTGTGTGTAGTCAGGCCACCAACTTGTTAGAATAAAAATAAAAATTAATACAAAATTGGGAGAAAGAATGAAAATGAGAAGAGAGCTGCTTATAATTAAAATGACTCCAACTTACTTATATAAGCTATTAATACAAAAAGATGGCAAATGGATAGAGGACAGGACATAGACACCAGTTACAGCGATTGCTTTCGGAAGTTTAACTGATATAAATCAATGATCAAAATTAGGAAAGCAAAAGAACATAAAAACTGCTTTAGTCAGCAAACATTTGACTAAATAGCCAAGCAGAGAGAGATATAGCAGCCAAGGGAAACATCACTTCTCAATATAAACACATTTACAGAACCTTACAGAGAGGGATGCTGGCAGAGTATTTAACAATATCTCTTCAGAAAACAGAAGAATTGAAGGGGAAAAAACAGTTTAAACTTTGTGAGGACTCGACTAAGCAGATAACTGGAGGACTTTTAAGGATGAAACTTTAGGGAGGTCAATAAATAAAAGACGGAAAAGAATTGTCTTTGATGAGGGTATCAGGAAGTAATAGTCAAGTAGTATTAAGTACCTACTATGTGCCAGGCACTGTGCTGAACTCTAAGGGTACAAAGAAAGGCAAAAAGACAATCCCTGTTCTCAAGGAGCTCGCAGTCTAGTGGGGAAGATGACATGTGAACAGTTATGTACAAACAAGACATAGGACTGATTGGAGATAATCAACAGAGGGAGAGCACTGGCATTAAGAGGAATTGGGAAAGGCTTCATGTGAAAGGTAGGATTTTATTTGGAACTTGAAGGGGGAGAAGCCTGGAAAGGTAGGAAGGGACCAGATTATGAAGAGCTTTGAATGCCAAACAGAGGATTTTAATCTGAACCTGGAAGTGAAAGGGAGCCATTGGAGTTTATTGGGTAGGGAAGGCATGATATGGTCATACATGAGCTTTAGGAAGCTGAATGAAGGATGGACTAGTATGTAGAGAGATTTGTGACAGGGAGACCTGCCAGCAGGCTATTGCAATAGTCTAGGCAAAAGATGATGAAGGCCTGGACCAGAGTATTTGCAGTGTCAGAGGAGAGAAGGGGGAATTGTTGTAAAGGTATTTGAGATGTCCAATAAGCATTTGGAAATATGAGTTTAGAAGTTAGGAGGGAGGTTAGGGGTGGATCAGTAGATCTGAGAATCATCAGCATAGAGATAATCCATGGAAGCTAATGAGATCACCAAGAGAAATAATATCAATGTAGAAAAGAAGAAGGCTCAGGACAGAGCTCTGGGGGACATTCAAGCTTAGGGGCATGACCTGCCCAAAGATCCGGCAAAGGAAACTGAGGAGTGGTCAGATAGACAGGAGAACCTAGAGAGATTAGTGTCACACACACAAAAGAGGAGTAGCACAAGGAGAAGAGAGTGGAAGAAAGTGGGAGGTCAAGGAGATTGAGGACTGAGCAAAGGGTGTGAAATTAAGTGGCCAATATAAGGCTATTATGAGGAGGGATTGTAGCAGGTTATTTGACAATATCTACTCAGAAAACAGAAGGAGAGGAGGGGGAAAACAGCTTAAACTTTAGAAGGGACTCAAAACAGTGAACTGGAGGGCTTTTAAGTATGAGACAAGATTTTTGGTAACTTTAGAGAGAGATGCTTTGGTTAGATGATGAGGTGGGAAGCCAAACTGTAGGAAGTGAGTTAGAGAAAAGGAAGTGGAAGGCAGGTAGCCTTCTCAAGGAGTTTTGCCACAAAAGGGAAAAGACATATGGGATAATGTCCAGTGGGATTGGATCGATCAAGTGTGAGTTTTTGTGGATGGTGGAGACATGGGCCAAAGAGAAGCAGCCAGTAGATAGGGATTGAAGATGGATAGTGGTGATGACAGCAGGGACAATCTGCTAGAAAAGAGTGGGTGGAATGCGATCACTTGTGCAGGTTTGCGTTGGCAAAGAGAAGGGCCACCTCTTAACGTAAGACAAAAATGAAGAAGGATGTAGCAGTGTCTTAGATGAGATGAAGAAGGAAGGAGAGAGGGTTCTCAGCAAATGGCTTCGATTTTTTTTTGATGAAATATGAGGCAAAGTTTATAGCTAAGAGGATGAGGAGAGGGAAGCATAAAGGAATAAAAAAATTTGGAAATGCCATTGTGGTGAGCTGAGATAGTGGCTCAATTAGGGAGGAGTGAAAGGATTGGTTTGCTACTGTGAAGGCTCAGTTGAAATTATGTGACATAAATTTGTAGTGGGCCCAGTCAGCATGGTTTTGTGATTTTTTTCTATCTTTGTTTGGTAGCAGGTGAATATGAGGGTTGGTGAGAATACTCCAAGGCTGAGGCTTGGCAGGGCAAGATCAATGATAGGATGAGGGGGCAAGGGACTTGGGAGAAGAGGACAGTATAAACTTGAGCTGGTTCACCAAGGGATCAAGATGGGGAGGAAGGATTGTTCAGATGGTGCTGGGATGATGGTCTGGGGAAGAACCGAAAGGCGGAGGGATTAGACTTCTTGGTGAGGATGAAGAGCAGGGTTTGGGGTTGAAAGGTAGAGGAAATTTCAGAGTTCATGAACATGTAAGTGAAACATTTGTGGGTGATGGTAAGATCCAGGGTATATGACTTTTGCTGTATATAGCTGAGGTGGGTGGAGGAAGAGGTCATGAGAAATGAGTAAGCTGAAAAATTGGGAGGTTAGGGTGTTAGAGGGAATATCAATATGTATGTAGAAGTCCCCTACTATGAAAGCAGCTTGTTTGATGACCCTCATAATGTTTATATCAGGATGGGCATGATGGCTGTTCGCTGCAGATGCTCACTTCTGACCTAGAGAGACCCATCCCAGAGTCCAGGGTGAAGAGGGATTCCTTATAGATATTGAGATCTTACGGAGTATCTTATTTGCATGATATTGTATTGTGCTGATTACATCGTCAAGTAATGCATATGAAAACATCTGCAATATTTTTGTTTGAAAAATCTAGCCAAGTTTTTAGCTTCTATGAGGATTTCAAATGCCTCAGTTTTCTAAATTATACAATACCTTGAAATGATAGTGAGAAATAGTTTGTTAAGCAGTTTGCTGTGGTGTTTTTTTTTTTTTTGTCTTGGAATACCACAGAGCCTCCTAAGTGAGATCTATAATAACCTGAAGAGTTTGGCCTGACTATCCACACAAGAAAACCCAAAAGGAATAGTGCAATTAGCATCAATATGAAAGTCCAAGATGTGGAAGGGTACAGTTGATAGGGGCCTTGGTCCAAGTTCTGACCGACACATATTAACTGTGTGATTGTGGTTAATTTAATTAACCTCGTGGTGCCCCAGGCAATGCTTTAAAACTCTTAAGTTAGAGTGAGTTGCTAGAGGGAGTTTCCATGCTGGGAGTCTCAATAATGAAATCACAAATCTGAACCCATATATTTTGTAGAGAAGGTATATGGTAAGGGAGACCATTATCCTCAAATGAGAGATTTGATTTTGAGAATTTTTAATTTAATCACTTTAATTTTGAGAACTTTTTGGCCATCTCTCTACTTTTGGAATAATGATGATACCAGATTTTGTTTGGTCACTCTTGACATAAAGGGCCTTCATTCTACATTTTTAATTGTATTGGAAATTAAGTGAAAATAATTTCAGGGTCCATTCCTAGCAGAATTTAAACTTGAGAGAGACACTGGATAAAGTAAAGCATCTGAAAACACCTGCAATAATTTCATTTGAAAAATCTAGCCAATTTCCTAGCTTCTATGAGGATTTAAATTACCTTACTTTTCTGAGTTATAGAATAGACATGAGCCCTGAAACAGTAGGGAAGAGCAATTAGTTTATTGAATGTTCTGGTTTGTTTTTGGAAGGCCATCCATACATATACTTGCTTCAATGGTAGAAGGACCCGTGATTTCACCTGTTGGATATTTTTCCATGAATACAGATCACAAAGCTTTTGATGTCAGAGTTGATGGTTTTAGGAGCTGCTGTTCCCTCTCCCCTACCCCAATTAAACGCCTGATGGGCAACCCTCTGAGCCCTTTCTGAACTTAGCCTCTTAGCTAGCCTCCTGTTGTTAAAGACAGCCAAGGAAGCTAGGAGGTGGAGGTGAAGAGGTAGAGCATTCACAGGAAAGGAAATGTTGTATATAAGGAAGAGCAAATAGGCCAGTGTCAATGACTATAGGGTGTATGTGGGAGAATGGAGAGAGGAGTGGGAGCCATGTATAAGATGACTGGAAAGGTAGGAAGGAGCCAGGTTGGGAAGGGCCAGAAGACTTATCTTTGATCTCAGAGGTAATAGGGAGCCATTGGAGTCTAGTGAATAGGGAGGTGGGAAGGGGGTGATATGGTTAGACATGCACTTTGGCCGCTGTGTGGAGGATGGATTGGAATCAGTAGAGGATCCTGACTCTTAAGGTTAGGAGACCAATGAGAAGGTAAATAGTCTAAGCCAGAGGTGTTGAGGGCCTTGAGCTAGCCTGGGGGCTTTGTGCTTGGACAGAAGAGGTCACATAGGAGGGAGTTTTTCAAATTATACTTGTGGTCCAAGTTAGAGAACTGTGTTTGAATCAGTGATCTGTAGAGCATCAAATATATTGTGGCAGTTGCTTGTTTTTATAATAAATCATCCACCCAAGTTTTCCTCATTGATTTGGGAAAAATGAAAATGCTTAACTGAAATAAATTTTAAGGTTAACCTATTTTAATTCAAACCCCAAACTATTAATAACACATGTAGCTTTTAATAATAACAGTGTGGTAAACATATTTCAAAACCAAGAAGGCAGAAATTTGTGTTCATGAAAGCCAAAAATTACATCCTTGCAAATACTGAAAAATTTCCTGCATAATTAATGATGGGGGATGAATAGTAAATGTATCCTCTAGGATTTAGTTGGGAAATGGAAAGAGAAGGACTTTTTATATTTAATTTCTGTTGATATCTGATCCATATCACTGTCAGAAAGAATTGAAGTTTAAGAAAAAGGAATAACAGGGGGATGTAATCTAAGAACCCTAATTAATAACCTCAGCTCTCCCAGACTAAAATTCGGTAATAAATTATAGGCTGGCAGTAGCTAAATAGTAAAATATTACAAAGTAGTGAAAAGGCAATGTATTATTTCCCAATATGGCGAGGTTAGGTTAAAATAACTGACTCTTAGCGACAAGGAAAAATGAGAGGAGTATTTGAATCTTTGTATCTGTTGTTCATCGTTTTTTGTTTTACACCACTTTTGTCATTGCAATTACACAGATGGTTCCTAAAAAGATAATGTGTTCTTAGTAATTAAAACCCATTGGAAGCCACTTCCCCTCCCTAATGCCCAATTACACTGAATAGAATTTTGTAACACTGAGTCCTTCAGAGGAAAGGTGCTATGTAAACCCCAAAGCATTATTGTTATTATATTCCCTTTTCTATACCAATCATTATATACCCTACAACTTAACCTCTGCCGGGTTGTCAGCCAGCTAAAAACTATCCCAGAACAGGTCTCGTGGAGCACACGTTTCTGGTCCCTTTTGTTTCACCACATCTTGTTCCTGCCACAAAAGAGGTATGTGACTAGGCTGGCTCAAACCAGGCCATTCTGGACTTTTTGGATTTGGACTCAGTAAGACCTGGGTTCAAATCCTGATTCAGATCCTTGCATGACCCTGGACAAGTCACTTAGCACCTCTGTGTCTCAGTTTCCTTATATGAAAAATGATGGATTGGGCTTGATGTTCACATTTCAGTCCTAAATCCATGAACCTACACTAGGTATAGAGCATACAAAGAAAGGGGACATAAAAGGAAACAATCTCAACCCTCAAGGAACTACATTCTACTGAGATTACAAGATATACGCAGATAATTAAGAACTGAGTAATGTTTTCTTTCTTGTTTCTTTTTGCTAGACAATGGGGTTAAGTGACTTGCCCAGGGTCACATACTAGTAAGTGTCAGGTGTCTAGTCTGAGGTCAGATTTGAACTCAGATCCTCCTGACTCCAGGGCCGGTGCTCTATTCACTGCACCACCTACCTGCCCCAGGACTGAGTAATGTGAGCAGGGGAGAGACTTGCAAAACAGTTGCGGGGGCGGGGGGGGGGAGGCGTAGGGGATGTCAGACAAGGCTTTGCAGAGGAGGTAGTAACACTGAGAAGCGAAGGAGTACATTCTAAGGGAGGGATGGTCTGAGAAAATCCACAGAAGCCGGAGATGGACAGGGGTTCAGGGTACAGCTAGTAGTCTGGTTTGGCTCCAGTGTGGAGTGTCTGAAGGGGGTGGTGATAGGAAAGAAAGCCAGAAACTTAGGCCGGAGTTGGTCTGTGCCCCCAGGTCACTTGCTATTGGAGAGGTTATGGCTGAAACCTTAAAGATGTGTATCTTCTGCAGGAATACAAGTGATGGGCCCAAGCTTACTTCTCGTGTTTCTAGGTATAATTTTTCTTTTGCACCCACAAGCAAGTGGTGATTTGCCAGTGCAATTAACCATCTGCACCTTATTATGAGGGCGCAGCTGGCTAATTATGCTCAGAGGCATAGACCAGCAGGTTAAATTACTTAGCTATACAAAACCTTTATTTGTGGCTAGGGACACTGCCCTCTAAAAATTAGTCCCTAAATTTAACCGGTTCAGTCTTGAGTCACTAATCCTCAGCTTTTTTTCCCCTTTGGACCTAAAGTGAACATAAATATATGAAGTTGTTATTCTCACAACAAGGATGACTCATCAAGGAATTAAAGGTGAATAGATAATTTAGAGTACTGGGTCAAACCTGCTTGTTACTGGTTAAGGACAGAGGAGAACCAAACTGATTTCAAATTATTTTTGCCCTATTTTGGAAAGGTGGTGTATGCTCTTTGGTATACATCTAGTCCTGGACATTTTTTATTTCCTAATTCTATTTTTATTAAATTTGAAAGTGACAGATTTAATAACAACAGGTCCACATGGAGAGGTATACCTTTTGCTATCCAGTGTATTTGAATGGACCACTATGAACATCATTTGTGACTTAATACTGGAGATATTTTTCTAAGTAATACATATAGAGTTCTCCATTCATGACCTACCAAGATGACTCATCATGGCATGAAGGTGCCAGTGGTTCTCTGAGCTTGTGCCTGAGGACCTGCAGTCCTGCTCTGACAGTTCCTGGAAAGCTTTGAGTGTGGACCCTAGGGGTGGGTGATTTCTCAAGGACCAGTTTCGTTGCATTTGGACTCTCTCTTCCCTGCATAAATCAGTCCACCAACAAGCACCTCTTAAGGCCCGCTGTGTGTCAGGCACTCACTATACCAAGCACTGAGAACACGAAGGAAGGCAAAAACAGCCCCTGTCCTCAGGATGGTCACATTTTCTGCCCTCCTTATTCTTGAAGACTGTCTACCAAGTTGTGGAGATGTTGTGATCTCTATTGGCATTAACGCTGATGAAATCATAGATCCTCAGGAAATCAGAAGGAAGGAAAGGAATAGAGCAAGTATTTATTAAGGACCTACTATGTGCCAGGCATGATGCTAAGCATTTTACAAATATCTCATTTGTATCCTTACACAACCCTGGGAAGTAGATGCTATTGTTATCCCCATTTTACAGTGGAGAAAACTAAGGTGAGAAGGGAAGTGACTTGTCCAGGGTCACACAGCAAGTACCTGCCCAAGGCTGGATTTGAACTCAGGTCTTCCTGACTCCAGGTGCAGAGCTCTATCCACCAGACATCTAGCAGCAACTAAACTGTAGAGCAGTGGGGTCAAACATACATAAGGATCCCTGCTGGCTGCATATTGACTTAGAAAACCACACATTAACATTATTTACATTCTATTGTAGTTTTACTTATTTTGTTAAATATTTCCCAATTGCATTTTAGTGTGGTTCAGGTTGTATTCCAGGTTGTACTTGCATCAGACACCTCTGTTGTGTATGTATTACTTTGGAAAAAGAATTTTTTGATGGTAAAATCTTTGTAAAATTCAAAATAAATCAACCATGTGATAATAATCTTTTAAAATTAGGCATCACTTGTTTGAGTAAAGTATTACGGACCCCTACATCTGTTTTCCCTGATATCTTTCCTGCGCTTGAAATTTCCTTCAGTTTATTAACTTCCCTGAATCTGTGGGGATTAAAAAATAATGTAGATAAAAGGAGAATCTGGCTAATACTTATATTAATAACAATAACTAACATTTATATGGTGCTTTGAGGTTTGCAAAGCAATTTCCATATGTCATATCTTTTGATTCTCACAATAACCCTGGAGTGAGGGATTGTCTGTTATATGCAGCTATTATGCGATTGTGAGAAGAACTTTGGACTTTGACACAAGATACAGAGATCCCAGGGTCAGCTCTGTCACCAACAGCTGCATAACCTTGAACAAATGACTTCTGGGTAGTCATAGTCTGCACAAGGGTGGGATTGTACTGCCGCTCTCCAAGGTACCTTCCAGCTGTGACATTGTATGGTTTCTTTAAGAACTCCTGTTTGTCTGGGAGTCAATTGTGTTGTTGATGATATTGGAGGGGTGGGAACACAGATAATTTACTGAGTTGTATTAGACATTGATCTGGCTGGGCAATGTATTATTTATTAAATCATTTTTTTCCTGTTTTGAATAGTTTCTATTAAAGCAACTCCCCAGGAATTTCCCTGGCTGTACTTGCCACACCGATAATGGAAACAAGAAAAATTGCTGTGTTATGTGCCAGGCCATTCAAGTGTATTGCATTGCAACCCTTCCCTCTCTCCCTCTCCTGCACCCCAAATGTTTTTGGATCAGACTTGTGATGGTGTTGGTACAGAGAACTTCCAGTGAGGAAACTTCTTGACCAATTCAAGTCAGCACCTGCTCATCACGTAGCGATGTCTCTAGAGAGATCAGTGATGAGTGACTTAGTCAAGGCCATACAGCCAGAATATGTTAGAAGTGTGAGCTCTCTGCTCTAATAGCTGTTTGTCATCTTCCATGGGTTTTGACTGCTGTTTTAGGTTATAAAAGTCATCTGATATGAAGTAAAATCATTATGTTTGACATTTTAAATAAAAGGGCATTGTTGCATTAAATCATAGCCACTAGTGAGGAAGCAAAGCTCTGAAAACAGGGTTGAAAACATACCTGACAGTCTTTAGCTTCTGTGAATTACAGCGCCCTGGAGACTGGGTATAGATTGAGACTGATGGTCCCTTATCCTAAGGCTGCTGATTAAAAGTATGCAAAGGGCCCATGCAATTAAATTCAATAAGCATTTGTTAAGTTTCTATTTTGTGCCAAGATTAATGCTAAATTCTAGGAGACACAAGAATGAAAAATACATGGACCCTGCCCTCAATGGCATACAATCTAAAGGGGGGATGCAATTCAGACACAAATTGATACAGCGTGGAACAGGTCAAGGGCCATGTGGTGAGGGAGGGAACCATTGTGAAGATCCCAAAGAGTTCTGCAATTGAATCACATGACCTTGGGCAAAGAGGGTTTAGGTGCCCAACTAGCTTTATTATTGGGATGCTAAGCATTTCCCCTTTACCGACAGGGTCAACAAACTGGAACCTTTTTAGAATAAGTATTCTCAAATAGTTCTTAACTTAGCTTCATTAGGAGAGCCAGGTAAATTCAGAAATTGTTCTAGAAAGGACATCCTCCAATAATCCCATCTTTACCCTGAACATATTTATAGATTCATAGGCTGAAAATTTTAAAATGAATGTAATGTGTGTTAGTGGCTCTCACATGATGTGAAGAAGCCCTGGTATACTTAAGGGCATAGCTCACACTTCTGGCTTATTGCCCACACTCAGACAAAGGTCACAAAATCTAAAGAAGCAAAGATTTATTTGTGTCAACTAAAACCAATAGAGCACAGATGGGAATATCAGAAATAATAATACTCACCTGTGAATTACTCTTCCCCAAGAGACCTGTATAGCTTTAGTCACAAAGCAGGTCTACACATGGTGAATGAATGTAAAAAACACTTATTAAGCTATTACTGTATACCAGACTTCGTGATAAGCATAGACTCTGCCCTCAAGGAGCTCACTTTCTAAGAGGGGAAAACAACATGTAGGAAAGCACAGTGTGTGTTGGGTAAGCCATTGATGGAAGGGGGAGGGGGAGCAGCATGGTTTGGACCTGGTTAGGAATTAGCATGGTGAGTCCTTTCTGTGAAAAATAGGGTGAAAGCCCCCTTTTCAAAGCAAGGCACAAAAGTCTGAATTGGAGAGAGGAGGCAGCAAGGTGGACTGGGATGTTCATGGGGAGACAGGAGGATTTTAAAAGGAAAGAGGAAAAAATCAGTTCAACAAACCAATTCACTCCTCTCTGAGATAGTATATGTAACTTTCCATAGCTTTAGTCCCTTTTCCCCAGCTAGTCTACTGGTGGTGAAGACACAGCCATTATTCAACTCTCTAATGGGCAGACTAGACCTTACATTATAGCTATGCTACCCATGAGTCATGTCTATATAATTAGACAACCCACAAGCTCATATGCTGCTTTAACATTTTTAAAAAAAATTTCTTCAAATATTTTCCAATTACATGTAAAAGTTTTTTAAACATTTTTGAAAATGTTGAATTCCAAATTCTCTCCCTCCTTCCTGTCCCTCCCTTCCCCTTTGAGAAGTTAGGCAATGTGATATTGATTATATATATGAAGTCATGCAAAACATATTTCTGTATTAGCCATGTTGTAAAAGAAAACACACATACATAAAAAAAAAACTCAAAAAAAAAAAGAAAGTAAAAATCTGCACTCAGAGTCCATCATGTCTCTGCCTAAAGAGGGAATAGCATTTTTCATCACAAGTCCTTTGGGATTGTCTTGCTTTGATGTTTTGATCGAAGTAGCTAAGTTTTCCACAGTTGATCATCATTACAATATGGCTGTTACTGTAGTTGAACACCATTTCAATGTTGCTGTTACTGTGTACAATGTTCTCTTGGTTGTGCTCACTTCACTTCGAATTAGTTAATGTCTTCTCAGGTTTTTCTGAAACCATCCCACTTGTCATTTCTTATGGCACAGCAGTATTCCATCACAATCATAAGCCACATCTTATTCAGCCATTCCCCATTTGATGAGCATCTCCTCAATTTCCATTTCTTTGCCGCCACACCAAAAAAAAAACCCTGCTATAGATATTTTTGTACAAATAGTTCTTTCTCCCTTTTCTTGGATCTCTGGGGTGTAGAATTAATAGTGGTATTGCTGGGTCAAAGGGTATGCACAGTTTTATGTCCCTTTGGGTGTAGTTCCAGACTGGTTAGACTAGCTCACAACTCCACCAACAATGCATTAGTGGCCCAATTTTTCCAAATGCCCTCCATATTCAGTGCATATCTTACACATTTTTCTTCATGTATTTTCATCCTTAAATGCCTTTGCTTAGTTGACTTTCTCTCTTGCCAAGTTGTCTTTATACTGGTTTCCCCTTCACTGCCTTTCTCCATTTTACGAGATGATACAGCTCATAATATTTTATTATTCTGCTACCTGAGATTTCATAATAGTTTATGTTCTAATCTGTTGTTGCCCTTGGTGGCCATATATTTTTACCTGGGCAGTATTTCTAGCATTTGCTAATTAAGGTGCTTTGGAGGCTTTTTTTTGGTCCTCTTTTTCATGGCAATTGACTTACATCAGTTAAACATGTATAAAATTATAATATCAATGTTGATGTCATTTTCATTGTCCATTGCCCATTTTTCATGATCAGCAACTTGCTTACAAAGTTCAGGATTGAGTTGTTTCAGTTGCATGCATCATTTTTCATTATTATTCATCACCTTTTTTTTTTTACTGGTTTCCACAGTTGATAGTTTTTCAATAAACATTAAACACCTACTATGTGCCAGGTACTGTGCTAAGTGCTACGGATACAAAAAGAGCCAAAGGCAGTCCCTGTCCTCAAAGAACTCACAAACAACAAGTAAGCAAATATGTACAAACAAACTATATGCAAGATAAATAGGAAATAATTAAAGGAGGGAAGCAGTAGAACTAAGAGAGGTTGGGAAAGGTTTCCTGTAGATGGAATTAGCGTAATCCCCTCAAATGATACTTTCCATCTACTCTGTATTTATTTTGTATACACTGATTTCTATATGCTGTTTTTTCAGTTGAAATATAAGTTGAGAGCAGGGGCTATTTTTGCTTTTTCTTTGTAACCTCAGCATTTTTCATAGCACATTTTTCAATAAGTGCTTAATACATGCTAGTGATTGATTATTAGTTTTTCTTTTAGCATTTTAAAAAATCTTTGCTGTAACAAATTGTCAATTGGCAGCTTGACTATACACAGATAGATGATTCGGGATGATTCTGCTGACTCAGTAATGGGTTGTTTCTGGTTCATTAAAATATAATCAATTTCATTTTTTTATGAAGTAATTTGGTGCTCACCGTGTTTATTCTTCGCAGTGGCCCCTTCATCAGCCCCAGATCCCTACCAGGTGGCAGGTGGCCCTGCCCTCTGTGCTCTGAAATCTTCTGTGGTCCTGCAGAGGCCATCCCTAGATGAAATTCACCTCTCTCACCTTCTGACCTGACTCAGGCCATATTTGCTTTGGCTTTGGACCTCCCAACCACTCCCTGCAGCAAGGCTGGCCCTCAAGTGATGCCCTGGAATAGTCTATTGACCGGCTCCTCCTTCCCTGCCACCTGCAACAGACCTCTCTCTGGCCATCAGTATTGTTCCTGGACTTATTTTCAGTGGTTGCAATCCTCCCACCCCATCATACTCTCTCATCCTAGTAATTCTGAATGTCTGGCTATGCTTGTACAAACTCGAGCTGCCTGCTTCTTCACTCTCATCTCTTTCAACCACACTCCTCAAATAACCCCCTCCTGATCTACCTGCCCTTTTCATTGTGTTCTCTGAAATGCCTGCTCCATAATTAATAGCCTTGTTTTCATCTTAAACCTTTTCTTACTCCTCCAGTCTCCTGGCATTGATTGAGATCTGGCTCCCTCCTCACAACATGGCATCCCTAGATACGCTTTTACTCATACTCCTTGGTTCATTCGTTGGTCATGGTAAGGGAGTTGGAATATTCCTTGGTCCCCACTGCCACTTTAGACTCTGTAGTATCCTATAACTACCTTTCCTTTTTTGTGGTTCCTGCTTTTCAAGTTAATTAGTAATGACCCCCAAGACATGATCTTTGTTTCACCATGAGTTCAGTGCCTGGCTCACAATTTTCTTTCTACCCCAACTCCTGTCCTCATATTAAGGGACTTCAACATACATATTAATATTCTCTCAAATACTCTAACTTTCCATTTCCTCAGTCTTCTCAGTACCCATGACCTGCTTCTTCACTTTACTTCAGCTACACACAGAGATACCTTTGATCTTGCCAGCACTCACAAGTGTTCCATTTCCATCTTCACAAATTCTGAAATTCCTTTATCTGATTATAACCTTTTACCATTCCACCTCTACCTCTGCCTTAAAATGCCAGACCCTGTTCTTCATCCTCATCATGACTTCTCATCCTTCTAGCCCTCACTTCTTCCCTATGCCTCTGTTATTTATGTCAGGATCATAAGTAGCTGCCTCAGCAACCATCATTCTTTGTTTCTTTTTCTTCTGACCGTAAATGGACAACCTCTCACCTCATGGCATGATGCACTGTTATTTCTTGAAACACAAGAAGTTTGCTTTTTCCGGAGTTGATCCATTTTCCTCTTGTATAGAAAATTCTTCATATCTATTACTTAGCTCTCAGTGTTCAGCAGGCTGGACTATGAACCCTTTTGACTATTTTTTTCTGGTCTTTCTTTGCTTTCCCAGGGCTTAGCACAGTGCCTAGCACATAGTAGGTACTTAATAAGTGATTATTAATGGATTCTCTCCCCAGACCCATATACGTGTTCAGTCCTGTCTGATTCTTCGTGACCCTGTGGACTTGAGTATGCTAATACCATCTATAGATTTTCTTGGAGAACATACTAGAGTGGTTTGCCATTTCCTTCTGCAGTGGATTAAGGCAAACAGTCTAAATGACTTGCCCAGGATCACACGGCTAGGAAGTGTCTGAGGACGGATTTGAACTCAGGTCTTCCTGACTCCAGACCCAATCCTCTATGCATTATGGTGCCACCTAGCTGCCTCTATATAGTGTTAGCACCACATAGCATATAGCACCCAGCTGCCTGTATACATGGCATTTTCCTGTTCTCTGCTCTCCTGACTCAGGTGAGAATTACCTTCTGCAGCTTCACATTCCTCCCCACCCCCAACCCCACTCCTCTCTTCTTTGTTTCCTTCTTCAATTACTTCTTCCATTCCTTCAGGGAACACTTTGTTATACCTGATAACCTAAAACTCATTAAATACTTTTTTAGTAGTAAATATGAAGTTTCAAAAGTGTTTTATTTTTACCTTTTTGTGTTAAACTACGCAGCAGAAATCCATTCCTTCAGTCCTTCTGCTTTCTTCTGACCAACTTGTACTTTGAGCATACATTCCCACTAAAATCCTACCTTGTATAGGAAGCCTTCCCCAAACAGACTTAATTCCAGAGCTTTCCCTCTTTTAATTATACCCTATTCATACCCTAGATAGCTTGTTTCATGCTTAGTACAGCAATTGGCACACAGTAGGTACTTGTGTATTTTTTGATTGATTGGTATAAATGCTACTTGGAGCTGGTAGAGGCCCCAACTCTGAACACTTAGGTCAACACAAAGTGCTCTTCACCTTCATACTTGGTAAGATCCACAGTCCTTTATCATCTTTTTAGTAGTTCTCTTGGCTAATCACTGTGATGGCTAACCTAGCTACCAGATCTGTTCCCTACTCTGAGAGCTTAGCTACACAAAATTTAATTGATTTAGTATAGTTTCTTACCTTTTTTGTGTTCCTTGAAGGAATGGATTGTCTTTTTATATGCTCAGTGCTTAGCATGGTGCCTGGCACATAGTAGGTGCTTAATAAATATTTATTGACTGATTAATAGGATGTTGAAATCTACTCAGCTGACTTTAATTAATATTTTGCACATTCCTATCACATCTTAGTACAGCTAGAAGCAAAGAGCAATCACTCTATAAGCAGATATTCTAATTATCTAATTAGGTATATAGACTTTGTTTCTCCTTTTTGTTCTCCAACTCTTATCTCCCTAGTTGGTTCAGTTCCTGACTTTACTGAGGGAGGAAACTTAATAATAGCAGACACAAAATGCAGACACACAGCTCTCACATAAAGAAGCCAGTGGACTTTGATCCAAGAGTAGCTGCCAGTTACTTAATTAGAGCTGCTCACCTTTTTTTCAACCTTGCTGCTGATCTCAAGTTATCTCCCCATGCTTTTTTTGATTGTTGGACTCTTTGTCCCTATCTTGAGGGCAAGTCGATTTATTTAGCAGAGAGAAGTAAAGAAGGCAGAAAAATCCAAGAAGAAATAAGTTATCTAATTAGATTAACCTGCTTTGAATTATCTGGCCACTGATTTATAAATTTTCCCTTGTAGTTTCTGGGAAACTAGGTTCTTCTCCTCCACTGTGGCATAGGGTAGTGAATGTGAGGCTTAGTTAATGCAGCAGACAGGAAAAAAAAACAGACACAAGCACACAAGACCCAAACACCCGAGAAAAAACTAAACAAAGAAGTACAGTGATCAAACTGGATTCCCCAACCTTGGTTCACCTTTCCACTGATAAAAATACCTTCAGTTGCTTTCCTGGTCAGTAGGCTTTGATGTCTTGTCAAACAAAGGACTTCTCCCTTTCTCTACAGTCACACAGACCTCAGGTCTCAGGAAAATGGTGGCTTGATGTGTTGCAAACTTCCCCTTTCCCCTCATCCCTTGGGGATCTATCTATCTATCTATCTATCTATCTATCTATCTATCTATCTATCTATCTATCTATCTATCTATCTATCTATCTATCTATCTATCTATCTATCTATCTCTCCCAGCTAAATGTATGGGTTTTTTTCCTCTAATCCTACCCAGCCTCCCATGAATCACTAGGATATGGGGAGGGAGAGAAGAAGCCAAGCATTTCCCATAGCATCCTGCTACATTAAAGGTTACCTTGTTGTAGCACTCAAACATGCCTATACCTGAACGACCTCCAATGGTTTGGATGTACATGACAGCGATGGAGACGTGGCTGATGACGGTCTGCTGCCTTGATCTTGGTTCTTAAGATTTGACCTTGGTTCTGGCCAGCTGATCTGTTTATCGGCGGAATCACCTGTACCACGATCCCTTCTCCAGGTTCACCTGAGTTCCTCTGACAATTGTAGAGAATATAGTCAAGACTTGCCAACAAATATGAGAAGCAGAAGCTTTCACTTCTTTCAAGAGGCATACTAGTAGTAAAAGAAAGGAATAAAAATGAAATATTTCTGATTGCAAATAAACTTTTTAAGCATCTGATATAGGGAGAGCACCGAGGGAGATTTGAAAATTAATTGTCATGGTCTCTGCCCTCTTTCCTTATTTGGGAAGCTGAGTGAGAGGGACAGGATGTGAAGTGTTTGGAGAGTCATGTCTTAATTTTGGGGTAACCTTGGTGTCATCCTAGATTGGGTCTGTTCCGGGGAAGGGTATTTCCTTGTAGTTAATCTCATCAGACCATCAGAATGCCTTGGTAGGACTGGAGGTTTAAGTCTTGGAAGCCTTGCTTTGAGATGGAATCACCGTAGAATACAGCCTGAGAGTCTTGTCTCTGTTTACACACTCCTTCCTGCAGGCTGCATTTCTTTGGCCTTTCCCAAACTCACAGCACATAGGTTTCGTCCATTTCCTCCACAGTTCGCATCTTTGATAGTTCATTAGAAGTACCATCTTCTGGACTACTCAATGTATATTTACAATACAACAAGTCAGTTGTTTGTGCAGCAAGATAAGAAGCTTAGTCTAAAGAGGGTTATGGTGATGATGAAAATAAAAATGTGGAGAAAAGATCATGCAAAACCCAAAACATTTTCTTAAAGACCACACAGCAAACATCAATAGAATCCATTGTACTGCAAGAAATCTGGGAAGGAATATAAAGTTTGGACAACCTAGGTCTTAATCTTCCAAAAAGGTTTGTGTTCTCTGAGAGACAATGGGCAATAAACTCTATAATCAGAAGGACAAAAACATGGAATGAATCTTAATGTCCATTTAGAGAACAAGTTTCCTGTTCCATCTTGGGTTTATCTGTCTATTTAAGGAAGTTGTCTGTTTCTGGGAAATGTTTTCCACTGGAAATTCTGAGTCAAACTGGGTCTGTTCTTAGATCATCTATCCACTGCACTGGACCTTTATGTGTGCTTGTGTGTGTGTGTGTGTGTTGTGTGTGTGTGTGTGTGTGTGTGTGTGACATACACACCTACCTTGCTTACAATTTTTCTCTCCTCCCCAACTTCAATATACATGTTGATTTTCCCTCAAATGACCTAATAACCACTCAATTCCTCAACCTACTCATCTCCCATGAGCTACTCCTCTACCCCACCCAAGCCACACACAAGATGGTCGTACCCTTGATCTTGCCATCAACCACAAATACACCACCTCCATGTTCAAGAATTCTGAAGTCCCCTTATCTGTCCATAATCTATTGGCTTTCTATTTCTCCCTCTGCCTTCTCTTATAAAACCCTATTCTTTGTCTACACTGTGATTTCCAATCAACTGATCCTTCAGTAATCTCCCAGGCCATCTCTTCTACTCTAGTCACTCTCCTCTTCTCCCCATCTTGACTCCTTGATGAACCAATTCAACTCTATACTGTCCTCCTCTCTTAAATCCTATTCCATTACCATATTGCTGGTTACACCCTCACAATTTGTCACCTTTGTGCTTACATGCATATTGCTGAATAAAGGTGGAGAAAATCACACACCTGTTCTGATTAGATCTACTACAAATTATGTTACACAACCTTAACTGGGCCATCCCTGCTGCTTGGCAATCCTACTATACTTTGCTTATCAACTCACCCTCCCACTCTCCCCAATGGCTCTTCCAAACCTCCTCATCCCTCCGTAAGCCTCTCTTTCCCCATGTTCTCTCAGTTGAGAGGCTTGCCTCATATTTTATAGGAAAATTCAGGTCATTTGCCATGAGCTCCCTCTTCTTCCCTCTTCCTCATCTTTTATCACTCAGGCACCTTCTGCTGTCATCTACTTCTTCACTTCTGTTTTACATGGTGAAGTGGCCTTATTCGTTACCAAGGCTAACCCTCTGTACCTGTTCAAGTGATCCCATTCTATCCCATTTCCTCCAACAGATTGCTCCCTCTGTCATCCCCACTCTTTCACTTATTTTTAATCTCTCCTTCTCTAATGTTTGTAGGCAGTAGGAAATCAACCAGTATATAGGTAAGGTACTTATTAAGTACCTGGCACACAGTAGGTGCTTAATAAATATTGATTGATTGACATACTTACATGCATATATACACATATATAAATGCACACATATAAATATATTTGTATGCACATGCATAATATAATATACATATGTGTATATATGTATTATATATACCTATGTAGACACATGCATATATACATAGATATATCTATATGTGTAAGTGTTGTCCAAGTGGAAAAGAGGCATTACCGATGGGAGAAATCAAAGAAGGCTCTATCAAGGACTTGGAATTTTTGTGGTACCTAAAGGTATTACCTAAATAAATAAATACCTAAATAAAAATAAAGGTATATTTAGGTATTACCTAAAGGATTAGTAGAATTTCAGCAAAGATAGGTGTGAGGGTATTCCATGTGAATGATATGATGAGTGCAAAGGTGTACCTAGGTACTAAGGGTGGAACAACATAATATGAGGCTGGAAAAAGCATTATTCAGTGATTTTTATGATTCACTCTAGGCAGGTGATTAATTGTAAGGTTTTCTGAAGAATCTGAAGGTATCAAGGAAGAAGCTTGAAGTGAAATTGAGATTCCTAAAAATTTAAGAGCCCTAGGATAGATGGCTAAACCCATTAAACGGTGTTAAGAGTGACCCTAATATAAAATCTACCCCAAATTTAAGTAAGGTTTTACATATATATATAATTACATTATAATATAAAATTAAATAATATTGCAATATATAATTCTATGTAAAATATAAGTAAGATTCCTATATAAGGAAGATAGGTTCCCTTGTAAGGAAAATCTATGAGATAAAATAAAAGTCTGTATGGTGCAGCAAATTGGATGAAAGAACAATTAAATGAGGTATGTGGGAAATGGGAAGAGGCAAGATTGCACAACATTTCCATCTGCTTAGCTCCGTGGCGCCGTGCCACAAAGAAGGCATTTTAAAATGGGCAATCGCACCCTGTCCTTTTTTTGCTGATTCAGTGAGAGGAATGTATAACCGTTCTGCCTGCTGTTTCAAAATATAAATTAAACCCTTATTGATTTGGTGGCAGGAAGCAAAGCAAAGACTCTTAGTTACCAAAGCGACAATGATCTTAGCATTTTGTTTTTTCCAATAATAGATATGATTATGTGATTGTTTTTAGAGTATTATAATATATCGTACATTATTAAATGATTCCTATCACCTCTAGAGTCAAATATAAATTCTCCTGTTCAGATTTTAAAGGCCTTGCCTTACTTCCTTTCCCAGGGTGCCACATGGCCAAACTGACCTTTACTGTGTTTTTCACCTGCTTCCATCTATTCCCTGGAGCCTCTGTCTTGGCTTCCTAGAAAGCTCTGCTCCCTCCGCTCTGCCTCAGAGAGCTCCTTTGTCCCTTTGGGATGGTTCTCAAAGGCCACCTTCTACTAGAGGCCCCTCCTGACCCCCCCCCCCCCATTGCTAGAGCACTCCTTAACCCACCTTGTGATGAAGGATTCTGTGCACTTACATGTGTCCTCGTCTCCTTTGCCAGCGGGAGTTTCTCACATTTCTAAGGATGGCTTACTTTATCGCCGAGCTAGTAAACACCCAGCCACAGCACTGCCCAGCCACCCTGGTTAACATGTAATTGAGAAATAGTTAGCAAAATAACTAAGAACATAGATCCTGTTACATTTTAAGTCTAAGTCATTTATACAGTCTGCAGGCATCTCTGCTTACACTTTAGTGCCTCCATTTACACTGAGTTTGACGCTGCTGATTTATTACGTCTCTGTCCCCAGCACGTGTACAGGCCCTGCTGCAGAGCAGTAACTTGATAAATGCTTATTTGCTTGTTGCTCAGTTGCTGTGTTGTTAAAAATCATACATTTACAGCATCTGTTTCAGTGAAAGTGACATTGATTGCTTGTCATTCAGAAATTTACAAAATGGGTGACCTTGGACATTACAGTATGAATTATTTGTGCAAACTCACCAGAAGAATCCCCTTATTCAGTTATGACTCTTTTTTTTTTTTGGCTAAGATACTGGAGTGGTTTGCTATTTCCTTCTCTAGCACATTTTACAGATGAGGAAACTGAGGCAAACAGGGTTAAGTGACTTGCCCAGGGTTACACAGCTAGTACATATCGGAGGCCAGATGTGAACTCGGGTCTTCCTGACTCCAAGTCCAGAGCTCTATCCACTGCACCAGCTAGTTGCCCAAAGAATTCCCAATCCCTCTTAATTCAATTACCTTTTCCTGTGTTGATTATTTCCTGTTTATCCTGTGTATAGCTTGCTTGTACATATTTGCTTGCTTGTTGTCTCTCCCATTAGACTGTAAGCTCCTCAAGGGCAGGAACTACCCTTTTTTCCTTTTTTTTTGGTCTCCTCAGCACTTAGTGACTGTCACATAGTAGGTGTTTAGCAAATCTTTATTGACTGACTGAAATGAGCATTCATTATATGAAACAACAGAGCTGCTCCCTTTCCCCCCCAATTTCTCTGTGCTGTACTACTATAACAAAGGGAGGAGAAGAGATATTATCAAGGCCAGAGCAAGCTGCATAAAAGTTACATTATTTTACTTCAGTACGACAAACATGAACTTTAAAAAAATTAGCTTGTCCGCAGTGTCTAAATGAAGTCCTCTGACGTTCTAGGACCATTAACCAAATGCTCCTGAAAGGCGCTCTCCAGGATGTTACTGAAATTATCCCTGCCATAGTGTAATGCATTTAAAGTAATAAATGAGCTGCAGCCAATGGTAAAGAATTCATTTTGGTCAAGGGACTCTGTTCCTAACAGCCAGCAAGTCTCTTCGACTTGATGCTTATGTTGCCAGAGTCCTGGATTGGAAAGGAATTCTACTTAAGCCAGAATTTCCCATCTGCTGTTGTGCAGGTGATGTTTTCCTTGGGTTATTTCCAAAATTTAAAACAATTCCATTAGTTTAAAATCATACAAAGTGAAAGAAATGATCATGATGGTTACCAAGCCTGGGCTTGTAGGATCTAAACATGGCCATTCTGCGGCTTGTTCTGAGCTCTGGTGGGTTTTGTACCTGAGACGTGCCCCCTTTGACTCCAGTACTAGGAGGAGAAGATGGGGGGAGGTGTAGGAACATGTCTCTTATGCTGGTCCTATCACAAAACATTGGCTAGTTCCAGTTATAATGATGAAAATGGTTGGTTTTCTGGGAAAGGAGAGGGGCAGATGGGAACTGAGATGGAAAGGTCTCACCGCAATAAGAATGAATGTTTTGACTAAAGCGAGTGTGGGGAACTCCAAGCCTTCAGGCACATGTGGCAGGTTCCCCGCCCTTGGACTAAAGCAATGGCCTTTTCCTTTGTTCCTCTTTTTAAAAGCAAGTACTCTTGGGAAAGTGAGCATATGAAGTCCTTAACTTCCTAAGGTGAGTAAGTTTTCTGGGTCTGGGCACTGATAAGAGGGTGTTTGGGGAACATGAAGATAAAGTCTGCTCACATGATTTCCCTGCCTGGTGGCAACAGTTTGCCTGGATTGATCTGTCACTTGGCAACAGTCAGGGCTTAAATATGGGGTGAAATCCCACAGATCTTTAGGCCAAGGGTTGTCCCTCAAGATCTACTGCAAAGCTTTTTGACCTTCCTTGTGACATGGACCCTTTTAGCAGCAGTGTGGAAGCCCATGGCCCTCTTCTCATATGGTTTTTAAATGCCTAAAATAAAATGCATAGGATTACAAAGAAAACCAATTATGCTGAAATACAGTAATCAGAATATATTTTAATAAGTCCATGAACCCTAAGTAAAGAACTCCTGGTAATGCTATCTGGGGTTAGCACAGGGGCTGGAAAGCCAAGTTTTGGATTTGGAGGTGAAGGATGATGGAGTTGGTTTTTAATCCAGAACATTTTATCAGTAGCTATTCAATGTTTTCCCTTTTGCACCTGAACCCATTACTTTCCTAACTCATCCATGCCTAGAAATAACAGTCAAGGAGCTAGGTAGCAGGTCCTAAACATTTCCCACTTAACCACTAGTGAATGTATTTGTAATACAACTTCACACTTCCAAATAGTGTTATAATTAAATTCTCAGTGGCCCCAGGCACACTTTTAGAGTCAGGCTTCCTTTTAACACTTTCTGTTAAAGTTAAATTCTTTTTTCTTACTTTATACTTGTAAGGTTCCTGAGGTATTTTATAGCTTATCTTTTTAAAACACAATATTAAAACAAAATCTTACTGCTCTGTACTAAAACCAGAAGGTGAGACTTGTCAATCAAGTTGCATTAACTGCATTGCTCATTCATTCAACAAATATTGACTGAGTGACTACAAGTAGCTATGGTTCCATGGAGGGGCACAAAGAAGAATCTGGGGACGTCCCCACTCTTATCATGTTCAGTCTAGCAGGGGAGATAAGATATGGATACAGATAACTGTGATAGATGGCAGAATGTGGAAGAACAAGGAGACATAGACAATACTATGGTAATTTATTGGAAGGGAGGAAGGGAGGTTTCATGAAGGAAATGGCATTTAAGAGGAGTCTATGAAGAATGATGGGATACAAATGAATAGATTGGAATAAGATCACACAAAGCCACAGCCCTTGTAACCTATGTCATAACTTCAGTCGTGCCTCTCTCTTCATGACCCCTTCTGGGTTTTCTTGGCAAAGATACTGGAGTGGTTTGCCATTTCCATCTGTAGCTCATTTTACGGATGTGGAAACTGAGGCCAACAGGGTGAAGTGACTTGCTCAGGGTGTGACAGATTTGAACTCAGGTCTTCCTGACTCCAGGACTGGCACTCTGGCCACTGTGCCACCCAGCTACCCACCTTGCTACCGATAGCCAAGGCCAACATAGAGTCATAGTTTTGGATACAGATTACCCATGCTGCCAGTGATGACTGAGGAGTGAGAGAAGTCACATATTTTGGCTCTCATAATGCCTTGTATTTTTTGAATATGCTGAGTTTATTTTTTCTGAGGATGTCATTTTCTTTTACCAATTGGGATGGTAATAAAATAACTACATTTTGGAAATGATTCTATATGTGGTACCCACTCTGGTTTCACTCCCCCAACTCCCATCCCATTGGTGAGTTGATTCCTCAGAGGGCAGTCTACTATTTCTCCTTTCAGGGCTCTGGGGTTAACTAAAGTTTTTCACACTTACTGATGAGCCCCCATTCTCTGTATTCCCTATTGACTATTATCCATCTAGACTTCATTAACTTTTAGAAAGGTATTAAGGTAGGAACATCTGGCACCAGACACCTCCCACACCCCCCAAGTGGGGGTATACTGTCTCCTTAGATGTACATATTTCCTGGGAGAAGGGGGGGGTCAAACTTAGAGAATATGTGTAGTATGCTACAGGTAAACTGCATCTAGTTACTGGAAGTCTTCCGCCTTGGTGGAGTCACACGAAGTTCCTCTTAGGAGTAGCCCTCTGCAGAGCTCTGAGGGTTGCTACCTTTCTTTGGAGTGTCTGGTTCGTCCCTGGTATCTCTGTAAGCTCCTGATGCAGACACCGATCTCGGCCACTATTGCTGCTGGCTCCGGTGAACGCTGCCGTGGACACTGGTGGGAAAGTCAGGTCTTCTGACTATTGCAAAGTTCACAAGGCCAGTACCTACCTGGTGAGTGGGAAGCAATCCTTCCTCTGGCTCCTTTGCCCTCTGGTAACTTGCTCGTGGATGTGTTTCCTCAAGGCCTGAACTTCAGCCTCCTTGCTTTTCTGCAGAACCTAGAGTTTTAGAACTGGCCCGCCGTGCTCTCCATAGCCCCACAGTTGTGACTGATCCTCTTCAGCCAACCCCAAAGCCTTTCCTCTGTGGGGTCCTCAGCTTTTTCATTCAATGGTCAAAGGGTTTGTTTGCATCTAGTTTATACCTTTGATGCAATCAAGAAGTATGGGCCTTCTGTGTTTAGTTGGGGTGGGTGGACTCCCACCCTCACATAGAGATTTAAATGTATGCATGTCTGTGCACACAAGTCTTTTGTTTCATTTTTGAGGTTCTTTATTTTATTTTATTTAATTTTATTTATTTGGCCCTTGGAAGGATGGCCATTGGTGTTTTCCATACCTATGCCTAGCCTGTGGTAGATTTCCTGGATTTGATGACATTATGCTTAGCCCATGATAAGGCTTTTTATTTCTTAGGACAGAGGCAAATAAAATAATTCTTTCCATGTCTTATCACCCTAGAGACAGGAAAACCTGTGACTTTCAGAGATAGGCCAATGACTGTTTGTTCTTCCGGGAGGGGGATGCAGAGATCAGTGTGATAAGTCCTTACTAAGAGGAGACACGGGAGAAGAAATAAAGGGCCAAGGAGGGTTATGACTGCAGATCCAGAAGAAGATAGCAAGTGGGAGGGGGAGGAAGAAAAGGAAAAGGCAGCAGAACTAAGTGGGAGGAGCAGTGGATTTGAATTCACAACATTCAGGGTCTGAATCTCACCTTGGCCACTTACCAAGTTTGTGACCTTGGCCAGGTAATGTTAGCCTCTCTCTGACTCAGTTTCCCTCATCTCTGTGTAACAGGATGCTGGATAAAAGAGCAAGACTAAATGATTTCTAAGGTACCTTTTAACTCTAAATCTTAAAATTTGATCAAGAAAATCAAAACTGTTATTCTACAAGTCCTTGAAAAATTCCAGGCTGGTATTCATAGGAGTACTTGCATGGTTTCCCCATTGCCCCCAAATATGATGATAATTGGGCTTTTGGTGACAAAGAAATCTTTCCCGTCCATGGTGGGCTGCTGTGGCCAGGACAGGAATCTGAGAGGTATATGTGGTGGATAAAAAGCTTTCCATTTACATTCACAAATAGGATTGCACCACAGGCAAAGTGTCTGCTGGCAGGGGCAGCCTTCCAGAAGGAAATATCAAGAAAAAATTCTTATATTTCCTCAAAAAAAAAAACGCAAACCCAAACCCAAAAATATTTTGAAAGAGTGGATATCAGTTAATTAAGAGCTATGGTACTTGTGAAACATTTGCCTAGCACTGTGCTAGGCCCTTTTTGGGGAGTAACAAAATCCTTGTGTAAATACAGAATACTGCAGATGACATTGAAGTTCCTCCAGACTCATGTACTTACAAATTACTTGGTAGGGTTAAAGATCTTTCCTTGCTTGGAGATTTAGCCCATCTAGCAAATGTGTCAAGTTTTTGTTTGGCTTTTCAGTAAATGAAGGAGGAACTCAAGTGAGAAGAAAGGAGAATTCAGGAAGTATATGATTTAGTCATGCCAGATGAAGGAAAAGTGAAGGGAGACACAGAGAAAGGAGATGAGGGTATGATTATTTTTATCATTATAGTGATTAATGTGACATGTACGCATCCCTACCACATCTGGATACATTCATGTAACTTAATAATACACATCAGGAAATCCCACCCACAATGGGCAAGAAGTCACGCTGAAATAACACAGACACGTGACCCCCGAGTGTCCACAGCAGTTGGCGAAACCGGGCAGAAAGCTGATTATGCAGCTGAAGCTTCCTCATTCAGAACACACTGCTTTTAGGGTACAAGAGTACAGAAATGGAGGCAGCCGTTAGTTATGACCAAGAGTTACGATGAGGTCTGGCTGAGGATGGGACATCATGTCTCCTCACTCTCACAACCAAGGCCAGCTCTGGTTTGTGTGGTCTTCTAAAGCACGATGTTAAAGTGATCCCCCTCCCTCCATCACATGGGCGCAGGCTAAATTCCAAAATAGCCAGGAGATCAACACAGCCCCATTGTGTAGATTTTAGTAAAAAACAAATGTGTCATTTAAAAAAATTCTTTTTTACCTTAATCAGGTTGTAAATTTTGTTTATTTGTGGGGGTTGTTCTCCTTGTTAATGAATCTACTTAGTTGGTAAATTGAAGGGAAATGTACAGAGTAGAGAAATCATAGCTTGTCTATATGCACAGATGCAAGAATACACATGTTTTAAGGAATGCGGAATTTTGGAATTGGTCAGAGGCAGCTGGGTGGCACAGTGGATAGAGCTTCTGGTTTGGAGTTAGGAAGAGCTGAGTTCAAATCCAGTCTCAGACACTTACTAGGCGTATGATCTTGGGCAAGTCACACAACCCTGTTTGCCTTGGTTTTCTCATCTGTAAAATGAGCTGGAGAAAGAAATGACAAACAACTTTTGCCAAGAAAATCCCAAATGGGGCCATGAAGAGTTGAACATGACTGAAAATTGAGCAACAGCAGTAATTGGTAAGGGAGAGGAGAGAAGGAGGGAGACCAACTGCTAAGAATTTTTTGGAACTATTTAATTTACAAGTGACAGCTTGATTCACTCTCTGGATCGACTTTGATTGGGAAGACTTAGGAGACAAAACTTTGAAAATGTCAGTACTATACAATATGGCATGACTTGCCTATAGGAAAAAAAGCATCCTTTTGGTAGAGATTAGTTATCCCTGGGTGGAAGATCCTTTCTAGCAATCTGGTGTCCTGTGTTTTTCTAGCTAGCATTTTTAATACACTAGGGCTTGCAAAGTGCTTTACCTATGGAGACAGGCAGGTTGAGCAGTGGCTAGAGAGCTCTGGGCCAGGAGGAAAGAAGATCTAAGTTCACATCAGAGCTCAGGCACTTCCCAGCTCCTTGACCCTGAGCAAATCAAGGTAACCTGTCGGTGCCTCAGTTCATTCACCTGTAGAATGGAGATAATAACAGCACCTACCCTCAATGGATGTTTTGAGGATAAAATGAGATAATATACACAGAACACTCTGTGAACTTTAACACAAGTTTTAAACACTACACATTGTTGTTGTTAGCTCTCTCATTTGACTCTCACCACAACCCTGTGGAGTAGGGTCTGTTATTTACAAATGAGGAAACTGAGGTGACAAGAGGTTGAATGAATGACTGGCCCAGTTCTTCCAGACTCCAACTACTGTAGCACATGGAGTAGGTCCAAGGCTGAGAATGGGCATCCATTGACTATCAGTTCTCAGACATTCCTGAGAGGGCTACTCCCACTGAATATTTCCATGCCTGCTAAGTCCACTTGAGGTTAAGTTGAAGAAACAACATTGTAATGAATGATTTCCATTTCAGCCCTTTCAACATAGGAAAAGGGTTACTCTAGGCTAGAGTCTAGACACAGCAGTCAGGGTTTAGATCGCCTGGCTCCATCCAGGAAAATGTTTGGGTTTTTTTTTAAGTGACTCTATAAATTATGAATCCTATTCCCTTTGTAAAATGGGGAATTTTCTTTTAAAAAATTTGGCCAAAAATTATTATCTGAACATTTGAAACTAAAGTTGCATGTCAGGAAGCCTGGCCCTATTACTAATTAGTTCCAGGATGTTGCAGGAATGACCTAACCTTCCTGGGCTTAAGCTTCCTCATGTCTAAGATGAAGGGATTGGACTAGAGATGCTCTCTGGCATCTCTCCAAGCTTTGACAATTTTGTGATTTGTTCAACAGTGGCAGAGCGGTGGGCTGCGTATGCGCCTGTGGGTGCCCCGTCACTTGCTCCTATCCAATAGTAGGAGCATTCCACGTTGACTTTTGTGCTGACTTCCTCAAGCCTTTAGGAAGGCAGGATGTTACTTCATTAATTATTCAGCCAGGGAGCATCCTATTTGATTTGTTCATAGAAGAATGCTCTACTCAAGCAACCAGCCAAGTCATTTCACTGGAGTCTCTTTTGGGGAGGAGGGACAGAAGATGAGTCTCCATTCCCAACAGAATATGTGGTCCTGGGCACTGGGGAAGGTGTGGAGAGTTAAACTCCATCCTGGCTGGTTTTGAATCTAGACTTTGGGGGGGAATAATGACATATGGCTTCAGCATATTAGGAAATTACGGAAAAATCTATGGCCACACACCCATCCTCTATCTGAACTTTCTCTTCTCAATCAGTGACCCCCTGCACACTCATTGGATGCCTGGTTTGTTAAACATAGCAAAAATGTAAGGAAAATTAAGCATTTTCTACTTGGGCAGCTGCTGTTCCAATCTCTTCCCAGGAACCTTCTCCCATTTGTTCTTCTACCTTGTCTTTCAGAGGTTCCCAAGAGACTCTTGGCTCCTTGAAGGTGGTAGAAAAGACTGAAGGGAGAGAGCTGGGGGGAAAGGGAAGAAGTGGCAGTATTGGTTTCTGGACAGGGTTCTAGATTCTGGATGGGATTCTAGATTCTGGACTAGGAAAGTGAAAGCAAGGAGAGTAAGATGAGGAATGGTTTACTCTGCCCAGGCTTATCAACCAATAGGGTTCAAAAGCTGTCATTTCCTCCTGACCACCCATCTAGTTTCATCTCTGTGTGCTATCCCTGACCCCCACAGATGAAAGCAGAGGCCACTGCTGCCAGAGGCTCATGGCCTGGCCATCCCCATGGCAGGCGAGGCTCTCCAATACAGCTGCTGCCTGCCTCTCTGCTTCCTGCTCCCCAAGAGGACACAGAAGAGTCCAGACCCATGCCCTTGCAGCACATCTTATCCTTCTGGGTCCTCTGGGGTGGCTCTTGCCTTCTTCATGTGTCTCAGGCTCCTGGGAGAGGAAAATAGGGATCATCAGGAACAGAATACTTTCTTTCTGAAATAGCAGCAGCATCAGCCCTGGGCACACTGGGAAAATTAGAATTCAAACAGATGACAGGGTGAGGCATGGACCCTACTTAGATGCCTTTTGGTCAGTTGTGTGATTCTTTCCTGTTTAATTGTCTCCAAATATAACTTATGGTGCTTAATTGCCCCTTCTTTTCTTTACTTAATATTTGTAAAGTGACTGGCATTATTAACAATTAATTGCTGTAATTTTTGGCTAAAAAAGATATACACATTTTCAGGAAGTTTTATTTTAGTTACCTTATAAAACTGCAAATTTTAATCCACTTCTTTTGGAGGGAGAGCATTATCAGAGTATAAAAAGCACCCGAGCAATTTCTTCCGCATGTGAAAAATTCCATTTTTCTTCAAGCTTGGATAATTTAGAAAGGGTCTGGTAGAAAGTCATCAGTTTTCAGAGATTCATTCAAGGAAGGATTAAAAAAAGCAAAGAAATATTCACATACAGTGTAATACTAGATTTGGCATCCCCCCACTCTCTAGAAGATGATAAGCACCCGAAAGAAATGCTTCCACAATCATATTTCTGACCTGTGACTGTAGCACTATGAACTTGACAGATTGGTCAGCCATGGGCTGCTGGTTAGATTGAGTCTTAGGAATGCTTGCTGCTGATCAGCAATTGCTTGTAATGTTGAATGTTGATGGAATTTTAGTAGAAAATGGCCCTTGTAGGTGCCAGAAAAGGAGAATGTTTGGTGGAAGAAAGGTACAAACATTTGGCAGGGACCTTAGCTTTTACCCCATCTTTTCCCATGTCCTGTGCCAGCTCTTGGAGACTGAGAATGTGAAGCTGCAGGGATAGAGAAATGAGAGAAATTAGTTGATAAATAGGAGGGAGGTAGGGTGGGCATTGGACACAGAGAAGGCAGCATAAGGTACTGAGCTCTCTGACAGGAGGTGGGGCTGAATGGGGTACTAGGGAGTTATCCTCGACAAAGCCATTCCCTCTACAGATGGCCCTGATCTCATCCCCTTCCATCTTCTCTAGCATATTGCCCCTGCTATCATCCCTACTATCTAATCTTCAATCTTTCCCTATCTCCATAGATAGTTCCCTCTTGGTTCCCTGCTAAGTACAAATGTGCCCAAGTCTCCCTCATCCTTGAAAAGTCCTTACTAGTTCCTACCATGTCTGCTAGGCTCTCCTCTTACATCTATCCCTTCATTCTCTCCTAGCTCTTTGAAAAAGGTGTTATGCTCAAAATGCCTCCATTTCTCATCCTCTTCTAAACCCTCTGTGATTTGGCTTCTGATTTCATCACTCAGCCAGAAGTGCTCTCTCCAAAGTTACCAGTGATCTCTTAACTACCCAATCTCAATCCCCTTCCTCCTTGACCTTCCTGTAGCACCTGGATACTCTTCCTGGATACTCTTTTCTCTCTGGGTTCTGATGGTCCTGCCCATGTTCTCCCACTCTCACCCTCTCCCACTCTCTTGGTTCTCTGACTTGTCTGCCTACTCCCCTTTAGTCACCTTTTCCAGATCTTCATCCATGTGATGCTTGCTAACTGTAGGTGTCCCCTAAGGCTCTGTCTTGGACATTCCTCTCTTTAAAGCCTTTGATTTGTTGACATGATCAGCTTCCATGGGTTCAGTGATCATCTCTGTGTAGATAACTCTCAGCTCTATGTATCCAGCCCTGCTTCTTCTTCCGAGTCACACACTTCCAATTACCTATTAGATATTTTAAACTGGCTGTCCCCTAGGCATCTTAAACTCAACATATATGAAACATTCCTCATTATCTTTCCCCCCAAACCTACCCCTCTTCCCTATCACAGTAAAGAGTACCACTATCCTTCCAGTCACCCAGATTTGCAATCTTGGCGTCATCCTCAGCTCCTCATTCTCACTCACTTTACATATTCAATCAGTTGCCAAATCTCAAAAATCAGCAAATGATACAAATCAGGGCTCAATTTATTCTGTTGATTGTCTAGACTTAAGAAAATTATGGAGAAAATATTAATAATGTACTTAAAAGTGTGTTATGTACATTCCTCTCCCTACCCTGAAGAGCCAGTTGTTAAACATTTACCAGCATGGGGGCCATTTCTAGTCATCCTGATCTATATCTTGCCGCTGGATCCAGATGGCCCCAGAAGAGAGTGAGGCTGGTGACCTTGCACAGTCCTGCCTCACTTAAATCCAATTCACTTACAAGTCATGGCATCCCATTCCTGATGTCATGGTCCTCTTTGAGGACAAAGGACCAACAACAGCCACCATATCGCTCATCTTTGGTCCTCTGAAAACGTGGCTGGTCATTGCATTGATGAGATCTCAAGTCTTTCAGATTTTCTTTTTACATTTCTTTGTAGCAATTGTTCTGCTCACTTTACTCAGCATCAAGTCATATTAGCCAAGATTCTCTGAAATCACCTCTTGTTACTTATTACAGGTACAACAATATTCCATTAAACACAGATTATTCAACCATTCCTTGATTGACCGAGAGGTAATCTAAGGAACAGCCTTAGATTCTAGAAGTTTGTTTTTCATCTCCTTCCCTTCCTTTTCTCCCTATTGAGGAAGTTTGCTTTGCTTTTAGCTATTCCTTCCCTGGTATTATCTTCCCTCTTAACTCCCACCCTCCCCCAAACACACAATACACTTTATTTCTTGTTGAACTTGATGTATTTTGACACAAAACTCTTCACTTGTTTTCAAATATCCTTTGTCCATTTCAAATAACAGTGAGATTCATCAAATGCCTGCTCTCCCTGTCCCTTCCTCTATGATTGAATACTCTTCTACTATAACCCAATTATGAGAAATGTAAATTCCATCCCTTTATTACTACTTTCTGCACAATTGTATTCTTCCTTCTATTCTCCTTTCTCTGTCTCTTCTTAAACCTTCCAGAAAAGAAGCAATCCACCCTTAACACCTCGGTTTTTCTTATTTACTTCCTCAATACATTTAATTTAAATTTAATTTAATTATTCATTTAAAGCACCAGAGACCTTTTTATTTTCTTTTTTTCAATTCAAATTCTCTTTCTCTCCTTTACCCAATGAGATGGCAAGAAAAACAAAACCCAGTACAAATATGTATAGCCATGCAAAATAAATGTCTTTATTAGCCATGTCCCCCCCCAAAAAAAAAAGAAAAGGAAGAAAAAATATGCTTCAGTCTGTATTCCGAGCCCATCACTTCACTATCAAGGTGGATAGCATGTTTGGAATTATGGTGGGTCATTGTGTTGATCAGAGTTACTGACTCCTTCAAAGTTGGTTATCTTTATAACATTGCTTTTACTGTATATATTATTCTTCTAGGTCTGATCATATCACTTTACATTAGTTCATATGTTTTCCCAGGTTTTTCTGAAACCAACCCCTTTGTTATTTCTTATAGCAGAATAGGATTACATCATTTTCATGTACCACAGTTTGTTCAGCCATTCTCCAATCGATGGACATCCCTCCAGTTTCCAATTCTTTGCCACCACAAAAAGGGCTGCTATCAATGTTTTTGTATATATAGGTCCTTTTCCTCTTTCTTTGATATCCTGGGGGTATGTCCCTAGTAGCTGTATTGCTGGCACAGTTTAATTGCCATTTGAGCTTAGTTCCAAGTTGCTTTCCAAAATGGTGGGACTAGTTCATGGCTCTGCAAGTACATTAGTGTGTCTGTTTCTCTATATTCTCTCCAGCTTTGGTCATTTTCCCTTGTTGTCATCTCAACCAATCTGATGGGTGGGAGGTGGTACCTCAGAGTTGTTTTCATTTTTATTTCTCTCATTATTAGTGATTTAGAGTGGCTTCCCCCCCCCCATTGGCTATTAATTCTGTTGATTTCTTCCTCTGAAAACTTCCTATTCATTTACTTTGACCATTTATTAATTGGGACCTCAATTTGCTTTGAAGACATTAAGGTTCTGAAGAGAGATTTTTCCCCCCTCCCATTAGAATGTTAGTACACCATCGTATAGCTCCTTCTAATTACTTGAATAAATCTAACTTTTTAGATTTTTCTTGATTCTTGTGATTGTATTTTAAAGTTCCCAGCTGTTTTTTGTTTTAATAAAAATGCTTGAAAGTCCACTTGAAAGTCATCAGGAGTGCACTGAAGATTCTTTCTCATCTCTACTCCCTCATGTAGATTATACTAAGCTTTTAGATTGCTAAGTCTGTATCTTTTGCCTTTTGGGATCTTGTGTTTCAAGAACCCCTCCTTTTACTAGAGCAAGCTGCTAGGACTTGTGTAATTCTGACTGTGGTACCTTGGTATTAGAACTACTTCTCTTTGGACACTTGAATTACTTTTTCTTTTTATAGCTCTGGATTTTGACTATAACATTCTTGGGAATTTTTTTGTTAATATTTCTTTTGGGAGGTAATTGGTGATTCTTTCTGTCTTCATTTTGTCCACTGTTTATAATATATCTAAGCAGTTTTCATTGATGACTTCTTGAAACATGATGTCCACACGTGTATGTGTGTGTGTATATATATATATGTATACATACATACATATATATATATATATATATATACATATACACATACATACATATATATATCTTTTAGGGAGTTCTGTGATTCTTAAATTGTCTTACATTGATATTTTTTCTATACCACTTGCTTATGACAGAAGATATTTTACATTTTCTTCTTTTTTTTAATCTTTTGATTTTATTCTAACATTTTTTTATGTCTCATGGAGCCACTGATTTTTTTGTTTGGTCTATTCTGGTTTTTAGGGAGTTTGTTACTTGGGTGAAGTTTACCACTTTCTGTTCTAAGCTATTTATTCTCTTCCACATTCATTTCTTCAGAGATTTTATTTCATTTTTTTAATCACTTAATTAATTTTTTTCCTCTAGGTATTCAGGTAGTCCTTGTGAAAAGACCATTCCTCCCCCTTTTTCCTATGAATATCTTTTTGTTTGCACTTGTTATGGAGTTACTCTTTTCTTCTTTGGAGGGATTACTAGAGCTACAATTATTTTTATACTAGTTGGTGTTTTCTTTATTTATTCATTTTTCTTGTTTTAGTTCTTAAGTTGGGGTTTTGTGGTAGGGCCATCCTTCTTTCCCTGCCAAGCTTTTGGATTGGATTATCAGCCCTCCTTGGTCTTCCTCTAGGTCACCCAGGCCCTTGCGTTGACCTCCACCTCCGTTGGTTAAGCCTCCCCAAACCTCTGAGCTTCAGAGTACCAGATCTTTAGGGTCTTCTCTGGTGCCTCATTACAGAGTATTGGAAACCTCAGAAGCCCCTTGGCCTGGGGCATCCCAATCTGAGTGCTGTGGTGTCATGATGTTTGCTACCTGTTAATATTCTTGACATTTCCAAGGTTCTGATCCTGCCCTAGGTCTACCTGACCTTCCTGTGGCTTTTTAGGGGAAGCCCTTGACTCTTGTTGCCTCTAGACACAGAGTTTCTAGGCAGTCTTTGGTCACTTTGGGAGGCTACCCTGTCCTGCTGCTGGCTTTGCCACTAGAATCTGTCCTTGTTGTCCTCAGGCTTCTGGCTGACCTCATGTAGTTCTGGAGTGGAAGAAGTTACTTTCTGTAATTTCTCATTGGGTTTCTCTATCACACAGTCTGGTGAACTTCAGGGTTTTGCTGGAGTAGTTACATGGGAACTAGGTGGTCTGCCTTTGTTCAGGTGGCTGTCAACCAAAAGTCAAAAACCAGAATATCTCAGTTACTTTATTTTCTCTGTTCTCTCAAGAACTCTCATTTCTCTACATCCTTCCTAATTTTTAATCATTGCAATCCCCCCTCAGTCAACTAATTGTTTATCCACGCTAATGGAGAGGGGCAAAGTTTTAGATAATCTCCAAATCAGTTATATTTGACTTTGGAATTTGTTCTCCAATATTTTAACAAGATGAAATATGAATAATCATCCTGTTGGTAGTCAAGAGCTGACTGCATGTTTTCAAAGTAATCTATATTCTTCCCCTAGATAAGCCAAGAAGATAAATCAAAATGGCAAGTGGCAAGCTTCAAGGACATGTGGGTCAAACAAAGTTGGTCCGAATGCTCAAAGGATTCCAAGGCAGCAGAGTCCTGGCACCGAAGCTGGTCTCAGAAGAGGAAGCAAACAAAATGGTAGAGTCCCCTCACTCTGGGATCATATAGAATGCAGATTTTCAAGAGAATCATCTAGCAAGTTTTTTTGCTCTTTGGCTTTCTCAGATTAGTAGAGTGAGAATTAGTTCACTGATTAATATTTATTCAATAACATGGCAGCTGGTTGGGAGAAAAAAGTGATTTTGGAAAGTCTATGAATCTCTTAAGCCCTTAGAAGTTCCTGAAATCCTAAGAGCAAAGAAGACTAAAGAAGTTTGGAACACCCCAATTTATCAGCTGAAATGAAAATACACAAGCAGCCAGCTGGGGTTGCTAACTCTTAGGTCACATTGAGTGGCAGATTGTTTGGGATGGATAATAATAAGATAATATGGAGCATTTTTATTTTCAGGAGAACTTACAAATCACAAGAGAAAGAAACCCTGGAAAATACATGTCTCCTTTAATTTTCAATTATATCATTTTTATGATTCTAACAATGAACCTAGTATTATAAAAAAAAAGCTATGGTTTTAGGGGCATGGACCATTTTATTTTTAACTCCTTTTATGGTATGTTCTAATTTAAAAAAAAAAGGATCAGCTTTATCTAGTCCTCCTCTTTACGGTATATGCTCAAAATAACCTGTAAACTTAGCCACCACCAAGAGATGCCAAAACATGGCTTATTTCTTTTGAAATTGTATTAGTCCAACCTAGATTCCAATCAAACATTGAAAAGCCTGTCCTAATCTATAGCTATAATGGAAAGATGTCCCAATGCACTTATGCTAGATTCAGGCACTAACATGCAATTTTGAAGGGGAATAAACTCTTGGGGAAGAAACTGATTTTAGCCCAAGGCAAAATAGATCAGATAAATAATGTACTTTTCAATGTTTTTTTTTAAAAAAACCAACAAACAAATTGTGTCAGATAATTCTTGTTACTTCCAGTAATCATGGATATTCATTCAACAAATTTTATTCATGCTCACTGTGTGCTAAGCATTGTAATACGCAGTCATTGCCCTAAAGAAATCTGGCATCTACTACTACCTAGACCGGTGTTCTCTCTCTCTCTAGGCTGAAAGCCGGAATGTTCTCTGTGGGGAGGAGGAGGGGGAAGGGAAGTCGGGGGAAGGGCAAAATCTGTCCTAGGGTTTGAGGATGATAGGCAAAAGTTCATCAGCAAAATCAGCTGGATCTAGGGATTTACCCACTTTTGAACTTTGAGTCAATTTGGGGGTGAGGAAGGCATGGTTATCTGTTGTCTAAACAGAGTTCTGTCCAAGGGCAGCAGAAGCAATCCAGGATTATGGAGAAAAGCTTAAGTTAAACCAATGTTCACCAATAAGGGGATAAGCAGACTTCAGAATCAAAGGCCAGAGAGCTGACTTGTCCAGCTTGGCCCCAGAGGGTGGGATTGGGACCAGTGGATTAAAGTAACAGGGAGATTTTGGCAGAACATAAAGAAAAACTTCCTAATAATGAAAATTGCCCAGAAATAGATTGGGCTGCCTGGGTTATTCGCTCCATGCTACGGGTCTTCAGGTGAAGGCTGATGACCACTTGTTGGAGTGTTGTGGAAGGGAGTCATTCTTCTGGTAGAGATTACACTGGGTAATACCAGATGTGCCTGGTAGCTGAGGGACTCAATGATTTTAAACCTTAGCACTTTGAGCTTGAGTTCTGATCCATTCAGTAAACCTTTATGAAGTTCCTACTCTGTATGAATGTTGTTGTTCAGTTTTGTCTTACTTGCTATGACCCCATTTGGGGTTTTCTTCACAAAGATATTAGAGTGGTTTTCCATTTCTTTATGAGGAAACCAAGGCAAACAGGGTTAAGTGACTTGCCCAGGGTCACACAGTTGGAAAGTGTCTATTGCCAGATTTGAATTCAAGAAGATGAGTCTTTCTGACTCCAGGCTCGGCACTCTACCCATTTCACAAAACACTGCACTAAGGGCTGAAGATGGAAAGATGAAAAGCTTTATAGACTTTCCCCTTTTGGGTTGGTGGGCTGGCCCCAGCCACACCCTCATATTCCCCTCTTTCAGTCATGCTGATCTATATCTGGCCACTGGATCCAGATGGCTCCAGAGGAGTGAGTGTGAGGCTGGTGACCTTGCACAGCCATCTCTCACGTGAACCCAATTCACTTGCATATCATGGCATCACCTCCTGGATGTCATGGTCCTCTTGGACAAGGAAGGGCAAACACCAACAACAGCCTTTGAGCAGTTTCAACCATAGACAAGAGCGGATGTATGAGCATCCCGGAAATCATAATTATGAAATCAATAGTGATTATAAGCACGGATTTGTCATTGTTTCTGTCTAAGAGAGAAGTTGGGTTAATTGGGTTAGATTTAGTCAGATGATGGGGGCCATTTTATTGTTTTCAGTTGATCAACAAATGTTTATTGTTTTGTGTGAGCCAGGCCCTGGGGGTGCAAAGAAGAGCAAAAACAGTCCCTATGCTGAAGGAGCTCATGTTCTAATGGGGCAACAACGTGAAAATAACTCCACATGCACAAGATGCACATGGTGCAATGGAAGCCAGTCTCATCAGAATGGTGTTAGCAGTGGAGAATGTTGCTGCTTGTTTAGTTAATTAATTAATTTAATCAATGGGAATGGCCATTAAGTGTAGGTCAGAGAAGTGGCCTGAACTGTCTTTTCTCAGGTGATCAGATAGTATCTAAACTTTTAGGGAGAGATTTTTTAAAAAATCAAATTCACATTTGAATAACAAAATAAACTAAGCCCTTCTTTTTTTTGGTGCTATTTGTCCTTATGTCTTTTCTCAGCATTTCGCAGTCTATATGGCACAGCTGCTGAGTTTGGAAGCTGAGGGGAATCCTGAGTGTGTGGCTCTCTCGTCATGTTTTCCAGGCTTTCCCTTCATAATCATTTGTGGGATCCAATTAAATTTTAAGAGGGAAAATAAAAGAAAAAGATCACACATGCCACTTTATATTACCCTAGCTCATAAGTGCATGAGCGTTTTCTTTTGTATAATTTATTTTAAATATTTCATTAGAAGAATGCAGTGGAGTCCTAAGATGATCCTGATGGCTGAAAACAAATTATTCACGGTGGGCACTTGAGCAAGAAAAACCTTTCTCCATGTAGTCATTTGTGGCCCTTTATCTCCTCTTATTTTTAATTCCAGCTCAGCCCCTCTGAATTCCTGAAGGAGATGTCCCTCACCACAGAAGAGCGTCTGTCTTCAACTCGAGTGATGTGCCGGCCACAGATCACCGAGCTTTTAGATATGGGAGAAACCACTCATCAAAAGGTAGCCCACCACTTCTTGGCCCCGGGGTTCTGTTCTTGTTCTTTCTCTTCCTATCTTGTTTTGTATTTCTGCTGCTAAGATCTCAAAATGACTCAAGAGAAAAGTTTAAGCCCTTTGGTTTAAATGCACTTTTTTTCCTCCGGCAGTTGGAGTTAAGTGACTTGCACAGGGTCCCACAGCTAGGCCAAATTTGATCTCATGTCCTCCTGACTCCAGGGTCAGCGCTCTATCTACTGCCCCACCCAGCTGCCCTTAAATGCACTTTTTATACTTCTCAGAATGCCCTTCAGTAGCATCGAGGTCTTTGGATTTGAAATGGCGTCGTTATTTGCAGTTTGAAGAGCAAGGTGGAGAATGAGAATAATCTCGCCCAGTAAAAGTCTTCTTCTCAGGGGTAGGGTGATCCCTCAAGACCAAGGGAAAAGACATATTTATACTGGCACTTTGTTCCTTCCCCCTCAGTCTGGATTCCACATCCAAACAGAAGCTTTTGAGCCCTAAAAAACAGTGATTTTTAAAATACTTTTCCAAATCCCCCCAAATTTTATTGCCATCATCTTAGAAAAGCCAGCTTTAAATCACTATGAGTGAAACCTGGCATTTCCACATCTTTGTGTATGGCAGAAATTCAAATACCTGTGGAGTAAAATGTCGTGCTTTGAATAATTTATGTTTTTGGTCTCATGAAAATATTGCTCACGTTTGTGCTTGTATATACAGCACCTCTCATCAGAAGACCCTAAAACAACATACAAACGCAATCTTGTGTCTCATAGCTCTGTGGTTCAGCTAGAGGAGACGTGAAGTAGACCCTTCCTCCTCTCCCCTCCCATCTCCCCCCAGCCTGAGATTGCAGAGGAAGTCAGTAATGAACTTGGGTCTAGAACCTGATGACAGCTGAGATCCTTTGGATGAAAGGAGGGCAAAAATGTGTCAATAATGGACTACCCTAATGTAGCTAAACACAGAAATGAACAATGGGCATGGATTATGGAGTCTCTACTTGAAAGTCTTTCAAAGTGCAAGCGAATTCAAATCTGTCATTGCTGACAGCGGTATCACCAGTGTTGAGAGTGAGGTGGCACAATGGGTAGGGCCCTGGGCCTGGGGTCAAGAAGACCTGAGTTCAAGTCCAGTCTCGGACACCTATTAACTGTGTGACCCTGGCCAAGTCACTTGACCTCTGCCAGCCTCAGTTTCCTCATTGGTAAAATGGGGATTAATAACAGCTTCTACCTCACAGGTAGTTGTGAAGATCAAATGAGATATTTGTGAAGCATATAGTAGATGCTATAAAAATGTGAGCTATTTTGGGGAATGTTTGAAGTGTAGCTTTACTTGCCAAGGAGTGAGGTTTGGAGTGGGGTCTAAAGTCCTGTCTAACCATATGGTTCTGCCTTTGGCTCAATTCATCCTGAGTTTTCTGTGTCCCACTGTTTCTGTTGTCTGGTTCCTGCACACGCCCCGTCTACTCAGATTAGAGTTTTATGTCACCTTTTCTGCTGATTTATTCTTAGTCCTCACAGTTGTGTGATTTTTGTCCTTTGTTGGCCTCAGTTTTTTTCCCCCTGTCTTTCTCCTGAATTTCAGTCCTGAAATAGGAATTGATTGATGGGCATCTCTCCCTGGACGTCCCCGTAGTTATCTGAAACACTCATGCCCAAAGTGACACTCATTCTGTTTTCCTGTAAGCCTGCCTTCCCCACGTGTCGCTGTTTCTCTTGTGGGCACCACTGTCCTCCCAGTCCCCAGCTCTCAAACCACCCTTGTCCACTCTGTCCCCCGAGCCCCACCTCCAACCATCTGCCAAATCTCGTCAGTTCCACCACCTCGCTGTCTTCTGTTTTGGTGCGCCTTCATCGCTCCACACTTTCTACGTCTGTTTAGCCACTACAAGTCCAGGGCTTCATCATCTCTTGCCTGGATCATCGTAGGAGCTCCTTCATTAGCGTCCTTGTTTCTGTTCTCATCCCTCCCCCAACCGGTCCTCCATAGAGCTCCTGAGGCACAGGTCCCACTGGGTCACTTCTCTGCCCAAAAGTCTTTGGTGCTTCCATGTTAGGATACAAGATCCTCAGCCTGACAATGCAGGCCTCTGTGGTCAGGCTCAAGCTGCTATCCCCGCGATTACTTCACATGAGTCCTCTTTGTGAACTCTGCATTTCATCTGAGTACTACCAGCTGTTCCCCCCGCTCCACCTGCCGGAGTCTCTAGGGCCTTGTCCATGTTCACATGGAATCGCAAGTGATGCAAAGACACTCTCAAGGTCTCTCTGAAGAACTTTGGAATCAATTGCATGACGTGGGAGACACTGGCACAGGACCGCCCAACATGGCGTACCTGCGTTAAAGAAGATGCTATGGTCTATGAGCAAAGCGTGAAATGCACCAACTTAGAGCCATCTCCGCTCCAGTGTTCACATGGACTGTTTGTGCCCGACCTGTGATAGAGCCTTCCCATCAGCCACACACAGACACACCGTACTCTGACCCCAACATAGTGATGTCACATGGGTCCCCTTCGAGAGCAAAGGACAACAACCAGCAGGCTGAAGTTAAATCTGGCCAATAGAATGAACTCTGTCCTCACACTTTCCTCTCAGAACCCTTATCTTCACTTGCCCTCAAGGAGTTTACTTTCTAAAGGGGGAAGAAAACACACAAAGGGGAGTTGGTAAGGGGGGAGGGTGGACCGTGGGGGTGAGGCAGCTGGTGTGCAGGGGGTCAGCCTGAAGAGGGAGGAGAGGGGCAGGGAGTGAAGTGAACATAGCGTGGGTGCCTCGTGAAAAGGTGGTCTGGGCTAGAGACTCCCAGGCAGGAGAGAGGGCCTCTATGAACCCTTCTGCAGCCTTCCTGTTGTTGGGGCTCCCTCCTCCTCGAAATGACTTATCTCTGGGCACATATTTTTTAGCTTTTATCTAATTTTATTTTTTTTCAGTGAATAAAAATCTATGTGATTTCCCTCCTACCCCCCTTTCAATTAAAAAAGAAAAAGAAAAACAATCTTTGTAACAAATATGAGTAGTCAAGCCAAACAAATTTCTGGACTGGCCATGTTCAGAAAAATCTCTGTCTCAGTCTCTCCCGAGTCCATCACTCTTTGTCAGCAGTGGGCGGCATGCTTCGTCATCAGCCCTCCGGCTGTGTACATGTTATGTTCCCTCGATGCAAGGTGAGTTTCCTGAGAACAAGGAGGATTTCGGTTTCCTTTGTCTCTCAGGGCCTCACCCTGTGACTCACTAGGAGAAGGTGCTTAATAAATGTTCTTGTGGGAAGTCTTTGGGTGTGTTTCTTCCCAGTGATCAACTACCCAGGAATAGGCCCTTGAAACCCAAGGCAGAAGGATGCAAAGCAGCACCTTCCTGTCGGTGCCTGCCCTCAAGGCAGCTGTTTCCAACTGCTACAGTGATAAAGAGAAACCTTTCCCCAAATGAAGCTGCCCCAATACACTTTCCAAGTGAAGAGGGAAAGCCATTTTGTTTTGAGTCAATTCTTAGGCATCTTGTGGGCAGCACAGGAAAAACAAAACCTTCCAAGCACATGCGCTTCATGCCTCTCGTTTAAAAACTGGCATTTTCAGTGAGGAAATGGCTACACGGCTGAGCCACAGCATGTATTATCTATTGTGTGCTGAACCCAGGAGCAGTGTTGAGAAGGGAAACACAAAGGAAGGATTCCTGTTGTTGAGAAGTTTATAGCCTAGTATATTTCTCAGATTCTATTATGTGAGTAGTGTTAACATCATTCTTTGCCCTAAAGAAAAGACAATTTATTTGAACGTGTAAGGAAGAGGTTCATAAAATGACTTTGGGGTATGTGTATATCATAGACCCCTCGGGCCCCTTCAACCCTTGGGTGAAAGCTATGGACTAATTTCTCAGAATTGTGTTTATAAATGCATATAAGAAAATACACACAAAAAAAATTTAAAAAATTTTAAAAAAGAAAAAAAAGAAAATACACAGAATGACGAAGGAATCCAATTAGATTGAAATACAGTTATCTAGATAGAGATATAAAAAGCTTGCAGACCTCAGCTCAAGAGCCACTTCTGTAAGAGTTAATTAACCCAAACCACTTAAGCTAAAAGTTATTTCTCACAATTACTTAATCCATTCGGACTTACTAACTTTATTCTAGACGATGATCATTACAAAGCTACAGATAGACCTGATTCAGACGTGTCCTGGTTGTTTTTATCAGGCATATTTTGAAGTCAGGGATACTTAGAAAGGAATTCTAAATGAGACTGTTAAGAGAGAATATGACCTTGGGTCAGTAAGGGCCTCTGTGAAATTAAGAGGTGGCAGGATGGCCTTCCCCTGTGTTAGGGCACAAGTTAGAAATGGGCACTTGGATTTCTTTAAAGCATTATCATGACCCAACTGTCCATTTAACATCTTGGTTAAAAGTAGGGGAAATAGAAATAACCTGACTTTGTGGAGAAGGTTGTCTGGGAATATGGTAGATGGTGCAGTGGGTAGAGCACCAGCCCTGGAGTCAGGAGGACCTGAGTTCAATGTAGCCTTAGACACTTACTAGCTGTGTGACCCTGGGCAAGTCACTTGACCCTGATTGCCTCAGGGGTAAAAAAAAAACCCAAACCCAAGCCATCAACACAGAACCTTCCTTGGGTAAATGACTACCCTTTCCCTACTGTGGCTTCTTTGCCAGCATAAGCTCGGTGACCCCCTTGGGGCCACTGTCTGAAATAACAGTTTTTCAAAGCTATTCAATGAAAACAAACAAGCTTGCAGAAAACTGGGGTCCCAAATGTTTTCTAATTTGTTGTAGTTTGAACAGATTAAAATTCTTCACTAGGTCCTCCCATAGCATAGGCTGTCATCTCACTGGGCTGGAAGCACATAAGCAGCATTGAAGGAACAGGGAACATTTAGCCTGGAGAAGAGAAGATATGGCAGACATAGCTGTGTCGAGATGGCATTAGACTTCTTCCAGGCCCCACGAGACAGAAAGAGGAGCCATGGTGAAGCACTTCATTTTAATGCAAGGAGAAATTTCCTAATAATCCGTCGTTGTTGAGTCATTCCAGTCATGTCCGACTCTCATGACCGCATTTGGGGTTTTCTTGGCAGAAATACTGAAGCGGTTTGCCATTTCCTTCTCCAGCTCATTTGACAGATGAGGAAACTGAGGCAAACAGTGACTTGCCCAGGGTTACACAGCTAGGAAGTGTCTGAGGCCAGATATGAAATCTGTCTTCCTAATTCCAAGCTCTGTGCCCTATCCACTGTGCCACCTAACTGTCCCCGTAATACTCAGAGGTATGAACAAATGGAGAGGGTGGCTTCCCAAGAGCCCTTTGAGGGAAGGCTGGATGGACCACTTGTCATGGACGCTCTAGAGGAGATTACTGAGTTAGACAAAGTGGCCTCCAAAGTGCCTTCCAGCCCTGAGACTCTGTGCAGAGTGGGTAGAATAAATATAGTCTAAGATACTTTCCTCTCATTACCCTTTTAAAACAAATACATGCACATACACACACACACGTCACAATACCTACATATATGTCATTCACATACGCATATACATACATACTGTCCATATGTACACGTAAGCAACAAGGATGGTATGCAGGCCTTCTTGGGGGGACTGCCTTCCCTTTTTACTCCAAACCCCCTAGATTGTAGGTTCTTCATCTTGGAAGCAGGGACGCCAATTGAGAGGCTATTGTAAAGGTCTAGGCAAGAGGCATTTTTTTCTGCCCCCAGTCCAGTCTCCCAAAGCAGCACATCTCTCTGGTCCTAAAGACACCATTAGAATATGACTGATGCATTAAGAAGCTCCTGCTACATTCACATCCATCTGTCTCCTTAACTTTAGTCTGTTTTCCCTCTTACTTGACAATCCTAGTATTGACCACGGAGATAGATTATGTGATTCCCTACCACATTCCACAGGCAGCGCCATAGTGTCATCCTCTGTATAATAGTGTACATCTGACTGGCTGTTCAGCCACCTTACTGTTCTCTGTGAGATGGCTTTGGTTTCCATGGTCTCTCCTGTTGCCTTAGCAACAGTTGCTTCTTCTGGAAGAGGTGAGCCCGGGCAAGGACTTTTTGCTTCCTTGGCACTTTGAAGGCCTCCTGTTTTGGCTTCTGTGGGGCCAGGCATCCCATTTTCTCTCTTGCCTTGGTTTGGAGCATGGCCATGGTAACTCTGGATCACTCACAGCCTGGTTATAGCCCTGAAGCTGGAAACGGGGAAGAAAGAGAAAATTTTATTCACTGGCCTAGCCTTCTTTAATTTGAAGGAGTTTTCCAGTGCTTTCTTTTTGTTAGGGATTCTCCTCCTTCTGTATTAATTTAAGGACTTAAATTATTATCATCATCATTATTATTAGCTAGAAATGGGCTCGTGTTTAAAGAGTTGAGAAGTTAAAGATCAGCAGCTGGTGTTTTAGTTGATCTCGCTAGAATATCTGGGGAAGAAAAATGAACTGAACAAGGCAGATGAAAAACATTTAAAATCAATCAGTTACTCTGGAGTTTGACTACAAGACTGAATTAATTTAAGGACTTTTAAGGCAGTAAATTTAATTGCTAGTCTTCACTACTAATGCTTATAGTGTTAGGCCAGCCCTCTGTTAGCAAACGTCTTCTCTGAAGGTTTCCTGTAAGTTTAACCAAAGTGTTCTTCAGAGGCCTCCTCACGGTGTAGACATCATCCTGGGTTCCTGAGGTATGGTGGGGCCTAACAAGTTGGAATGATTTCAAGTACAGACCTGGTGATGGACTGTATTTTGTTTGGAGAGCTGCATCACCACGTAAACTACAGGGTAGTGTAGCTATTCAAGTCTGCTTACTCGGAGAGGGGTTGTGATCAGGGCCAATGCAGGCAGGACCTACGGATTCCAAACCTTGGTTTCTTAAAGTATTGGCTATAGTGTAAGTGTTGGAACAGACCAACAGTCTTATTTCCTTGCCTCGTGATTTCTGTAATTGGGTGAATCTAATAATTTGGCGGTACTTTTAATTTTTCAGTATTCAACGATTGACCTGGATCAGACCTTATTCCAGCCGTTCCCATCAGAGATTGTATTTCAGAACTACGATGCCTGTGAAGTCTATGAAGTACCACTGATTCTTAGAAACAAGGACAAGGTAAGTCCCTTCACTTAGGCACCTCGATCTTTGCAGCCCGTGGGATGAGTGGTGAAACCAGGTCAGGTCTTTATATGTGGCAGGTCCAGGGAGAAGGTATGAGAAATGTATGTTTTGATTGGTATCAAGGCAAGGGGATCTACTGCCTCTTAAACTCATAATTTAAAACCTTAAATACGACCAGTTGGTTTGGGATTTTTCCTTTATAACTGTGGAAGAATAACTAATAGAGTTTATATAAAAATGCAAATTGGAGAGTCCTTATATTTTCTTTAATTAAAATTTCAAACTAGATTTGACAGAACCTGGGGAAAGTGATAGTAAGACACTGTTAAGTTCTGCAGAATCTAATGTTGTTCTATATTGAATAAATTACTCATACATCCCTTACTGTGACCTCCCTCGATTTTAGATATTCTCCAGACTTTGTCTATAAGCAGGGACTCCAAGTCTAGCGTCTGTAAACTTATTATTACTTTCTTATGTTGGTAAATGTATTTCACTATGATTGGCTTCCTTTGTAATTGTATACATTTCATTTGGTACGTTTGAAAATAGACTTCCAAGAAAGGGTGCATAGGTTTCACCAGACTGTCCAAGGAGGCTAGGACACAAAGATGGTTAAGAAGCCCTGGTCTGCAGCCAGTCAAAGAAGGCTCCTCTGTAGTGCGTGTATTGTACGTCCTGGGGTTTAGTCTAGCCCTGGCCTTCTCTTTGTTTTTCGGAAAGGTGCTTCCTTCCTGGGCTTGCTTTGTCTTCTTTAGAGTCAGATTAGACAGTATTTCAAAAGAAAATATTAAATGTCGCTGGGCTCTGCATGACACCTGGCGGAAAAGCTACAAAGAATAGAACAAAGTCAGTGTGAAGAACAAGCGAGCGTGAAAAATAATGAGTGGGAAAAAAAAGCATCTGAGAGATGCAAACGTTTAGGTGTGAAGGCAGATGGGGACACTGTAAGATGGGTGAGGAGAGAAGGAATTTATATATAAAGAGACAAGAGAACAAAATGAAGAGCATTGAAAAGATTTGCAGATCTATCCGGTGCAGTAACTCATGAAAGGAGTCAGTGAGGCCTCTCAGAGATCAATGGGGTAATTTAGCGGCAGAAAAGGTAGACTCAGCAGAAAAGAGCAGATTTAATTCTTCGCTGCAGCATTAGCAAGGGAGGATAATGAGACTAAAACTAAAAGAGCGACTGTGAGAGCAAAAGGATTCTTCAAGGAGCTCAGGGTCACATTTGAAAGCAGCCGTGGTGCTGCAAAATGCAAGGGAAACCCTTGTCCTTCCAGTGAAGGGTTTTGGGGTTTGCCAACTATGTCACTTCCTGTTAAGTAAGCATATGACTTAATAATTGTTTATACAGGCTTTATATATATGAATATATCTACATTTCTTTATTCACCATCAATATCTATTTATCCTATTATCTATCTGTCTACCATCTGTCTAAATATCCATCCACCTATCTATCTGTCTGTCTCTATCTATCTACCCGTCTATCATTTATCCATCTGTTTATCTGCCTATCTATCCATCTAAATATCTATAATCTATCTAAATATCCATCCATCCATCCATCTATCATTTATCTATCTGTCTGTCTATCCATCCATCCATCTATTGCCTTGAGCTAATTTCTATCTCTGCCTTATGTATCCTAAGACATAGTAAACAGGGAACTAGCCCATTGTAATGTGTTGGATTCTGGTTGAGAATTAGGAGTCCTGGGTTCCAGAAATAGCCATATGACCTTGAGCCAATCCCTTCCTTTCTTTGGCCTTTGGTTCCCTTCTCTGAGAAGTGCAAAGGTTGCACTATATGGTCTATAAGACCCAATCCAGCTACACTAGTCTGTGGTTCTGTAAATAAATGGGTATGTGAACCCTGTAAGCTCTAAAGATCCTTATTCCAATTCCCACTCTCACTGATGTGTTTCAGGTCCTCATTTCTCTCTCAGACTTCTGCGTGCCTGCAAAGAGCCAGGGGTGACTCCAAGGCCATTGGCTTGAGCCCTCCTTGAGGCACTTCTCCCCAAGATGATCAGTTGAGAATCATTTGTGGAAGATCTTAGAGAGATTCTTTTCAAGAGTGGTATAGTAAGAACAATTGGTGCAAAACATGCCCCCCACCCCCCAACTCTGTGACCACCTCTCCCACAAATACATAGAGTCCTGGGGAAAGTGGGCCCCGGCTTAGAGAGCTCACAGGGCAAAGGGTTGATTTGTGTTTTGTGTTTTGTGGCTGGAAGGCCTTTTCTCCTGTTCAGGGGGTGCTCCAGAAGTTTGCCTTAGACATGGTGTAGTTTCTTTACTGGACTCCTTATAGTGATGAGTCCGTTTGCAATCTGTCCTTGGCCCCCAATATAGGCTCTGCTATTCACTGATGTGCTAGGACACCAGTGGGAAGATGGGAAGTCCAAAATTTTCTGGACCCTTTGATTCTTCCAAGTCCTGTTCTGATTGGGGGGAGAGGGAAGGAGAACTATGCAAGGCCAAAACCAAGATCTCTCCGTGTCTCCTCTTCCTCGAGGTCATTCCCCTTCAGGGGAAAGCCAAACTCATTCTAACCTCCGGAATAGCCCTGCTTCTCAATTAGCATGACAACTTGTAGATGACCCCTGGCCTGTGACCATGTTTCCTCGATCTCTGTAAATCCTCTTTCCCAATATAATGTCATTTTAGTGCCGCCAAGTACTTCTAGCAATTAGTTTAAAGCCTGCGATCCGGAGTGATCACTTAGGCCTTTTATCACTTACTTTAAATGGCATGTTGTTGTTCTGTTGTTTCATTGGCGTCTGACTGTTCATGACCCCAAGTGGGGTTTTCTTGGCAAAGACACTAGAGTGGTTTGCCATTTCCTTCTCCAGCTTATTTTACAGATGAGGAAACTGAGGCAAGCAGGTTAAGTGGCTTGTCTAAGGTCACACAGCTAGTAAGTATCTGAGGCACCATTTGAACTCATGTCTTCTTGACTCCAGGCCCTGTACTCTATCCACTGCATCACCTTGCTGCCCTTAAATGGCATAGGGCAGTTTGATTCAACTGGTCAATCAACTCCCAGCCTTACAGGTGCAAGTAAAATAATGGCAGAGACCTTCCAGTCAACTTAGCTCAAGATGAGTTGCATGATCTCTGACTCTTCTCATTTTCTTATATTTTATCTGATCAAGTTCCCACAGTTTTCCAAATGCTATGAATTAAAAGAGTTCCAACTTTGAAAGGCAAAGAATCCAGGTAAAATCCTACCCTTGATCAGTGATGAGACTTCTACTTTTGATGCCAATGGTGGTGGCCACCATCTTGAAGGACTTGTCACTATGTAATGTGGTTATGAGCACTTCTCCTTTACTTTGACGTTGGCCTCCTGTCTTTGTACTGGTTTGAAAGTGGGATTTCGTAAGAGTATGAGCTCACCAAGGGCAGGGACTGTTTCATTTTGATCTCTGTAGCTACAGCACATAGCTCAGCGTCTGTTACGTAGCAAAGGCTTAAATGAATGTTGGTTTAGAATGGAAGTGAATTTCATCCTATGGATGATAATCCCTGTTTAACTGACTAGCGTTGGGATGGTGACACAAGCTATTAATTATACCTTCTGGTCCTAAAATATTCCCACAGTCAAAGATAATAGTCAATGATGGAAATGATTTGGAGACCTGACCCTTTGGAGATACTATTTCTTCTGACACCTGTCCCAAGAATTTTTGAATGAGTAATGATGTGTAGCCTTGACCAGAAGCCAACTGAATGAGGTTAACGCTTTAGAGACTGACTTGAACAACTTTGCTTACCATATGTCAGAGAGCCCTTGGCTGTCAGAACTGGAAGAGATCTTAGAGTTCATCTCTATCACCCTCTCCTCATTTTATCACTCAGAAAAATGGACGTCCAGAGACATCGAATTAGTTGTTGAGGGTCACATATCTGGTAAGGGATAATGTCAAGACTGGAAACTCACCTGGTGAGTGATTGAGCCGAGACGAAGAGGGTCTTCTGAATTTAGCCTATGCTCATCCTTTTTCAAGCCTCACTTTCCATTCATTTTCTCATATTTCTCAGAGATACTCCATTTGTCCATAATTGCCTATGTTTTCTCTGCAGGTTCCAAGACTGGTGAAGATTGTTGAGGAAAGTTCGCCTTACTTCAAAGTCATCAGCCCCAACGATATTTGTAATAAAGTAGCCCCAGGGGTGCCATCTACGTTCCGAATCCTCTTCACTCCAGAAGAGAACAAGGTAAACTGCCAATCATCCGAGAAATGGGTGCCTTTGTGATTGGGGCATTCCTACTGGTGGAATGGAAAGGAAAAATAATAGCTAGCATTTGTGGGGTGCTTTAAGGTTTGCAAAATGCTTTAGACATATTATCGTCTTTGGTCTTTACGATAATCCTGTGAGCTGGGCTCTGTTATGATCTCTATTTTACAAGGAAGAAAACCAAGGCCCACAGATATTAGGTGACTTAGCCGTAGTCACACAGCTAATATATTTTTCTGGCAGGATTTGATCTCAGACATTCCTAACTCCAAGTCCAGTGTGCTATCCACTGTACCACGTAACTGCCTTTAAAATAAAAGCGATGTAATGTTTTAAAGACTTTTTTCCTAAGGAAAGAAGCTTTGAAAACCCATTTTATGTGTTTGTGTTTTTCCATACCTCAGAAAATTTTGATCTCTTAGTTAATTTTTTATTTCAAAAGTATATTTAAATATAGGGAAAGCTAGGTGAGCCTACCCATCTGGTAATTACAGAATCAGAGAAGGGGAGATACTACCTTTTTGATTTCTAAATATTAAATATAAATAAAAATGAAATAATTATTAAACACACTGGAAGACACACCTTGACTTTTAACTCCTTCTCTTCTGAAATCAGCATCTTCAAGGTATTATAAATTTTAATTGGGTTATAAATTTCTGTTTAAGCATCATTTTATAGACTGTAAATTGCAAGACATATCTAGCCATTTATTTTGAGAAAACTAATCTTATTCATGTTACATAGAATCCTAGTCTAGAAAGGAACAGTGAGCATGAACTCTCTATTCTAGACCAAGGAAGATAATGACGTTCATCCTGGGTACAGTGGAAAGGAGACTGCAGTAGGAGATAGGATACTGAGTTCTGGTGTTGGCAATAGGATACCGAATTCTAGTCTTGACTTTCTGAGCTCTGCGATTTTGGGCAAATCTGCACAACATTCCATATTTTCAGTTGCTTCAGCTAAAAAAATGTCTTATTTAAAGGCAGTGAGACAGGCCAGAGAATCATTTGGAATCCCTTCCAGTGCCAAGATCTATGATTCTATAAACTGCCCTGTCCCAAGTACATGGCCACCACCACTGCCACTACTGTTATTATTAAAGAACATTTATTAAACTCCCATATGTGCCTATTATAGAAGCAACTGGGGTTGTGCACAGGTAGGAGGCTGGAATTAGAATCAGGTAGACCCATCTTTGCATCTTGTCTTTGACACTCACCAGCTATGGGACCCTGGACAAGCCATTTAACCTCTTTGTGCCTCAGGCAACTCCCCGGGAGTTATGTATTAAGTTGCACGTAGGTTGTGATCTGCGTTGGTGGAAGGAGACCTCTCACCAAGAGTTTCTCTTGCTGACAGAATCACAGATCGCTGTTTACCTATTGCTATTGTTGATGCCAGAAGAAGATCTAATGCTTGTAGTAATGCACCTTATGCTTGTATATTACTTTAAGATGAACAAAATGTTTCCCCCAAATCTCTGTGAGGCACAAGTTTTGAAGCCAGAATTTCCATGTCCTTGGACTCAAAGCCTCTTTTCATTGCCACCTCTTACATGAGCAGATAGATCTTAATCAGGTATTGGAGGAAGAGATGAAGCTACTTCTTTGCTACTAGGTGGGGATGGATCTGGGTCCCTAGAGCAGGTGGGGCTGTTTCTTGCTGTTCTCCAAGGGATGAGCCACCCCCAGTGAAAACCGTTCAGAGCAGCTTAACAACATACTCCCCTCTGGCTTTCGGGCTTTATGACCTGAACATTGGTACAAATTTAAAATACAAGAACATGTATAATGTATAATATAAGAAGAGGTAAAAGGGTGGCAAATCAATGAATAAGAACCTCTCCAGGTAGGTTTTTTTATGTCAAGCTTATATCTTTACTCTCTACTCCTTTATAGTGGTTATTGCTAAGTCATTTGTGGTTTTGACTGTGGTTCCTGGGTACCTAAAAATCTTTCTTTCTGGAAAAATGCTTGTTATTTTTTTTCCTTTGACTTGGAAGCTATAGATTTTGGCTGTAATGTTCCTGGAAGTTTTTATTTTGTTTTTTTTTTTCCAGGTGATGACCAGAGAATTCTTTTTATTTTTACTTTGCCCTCTGGTTCTAAAAGATCTAGGCAGTTTTATTTTATGATTTCTTGAAATATGATGTCTGGGCTTTTTTTTTTTGTAATGGCTTTCAGGCAATCTAATGATGCTTTTTAAAAAAAATTTTTATTAATGTCACTTAAAAAATTTCCCTCAGTATAGTATCCCTCCTCCCACCCAGGCAGCCATGCCATATAACAAAGAATATATTTAAAAGAAAAAAAAAGAGAAAAAAGTAGAGGAAAAAATTGGGATAACTGATCAATACATCAAATAAGTCAGAAAATATGTGCAATACACCATACTTGTAATCCAGTGATTCTTAAACTCTCTCTCTCTCTCTCTCTCTCTCTCTCTCTCTTTCTTCAATCTGTTTTCTATGTTAGTTGTTTTACATGGGAAATACCTTAAACTCTCTTTTATTTTTCAATCTTTTGACATTTAATATTTCTGGTTGTTTCATGAAGCTATTGGCTTCTATCTGGTCCATTCTAATTTTCAAAAAGTCTGTTGCTTGAAAGGCTCTCAAGGTATAGAGACATCAAAATTATGGCAACAGGAAGAAGCACCTATCATCGCCATCATCCTGTCTGTTAGTAGAGTTTCCCTGAAGATGCTTTCAGTGAGTCTGTAGAAGATGAGCTTATTCAACTACATTTTAATTTTTTCATTCAACTATATTTTTGTTTAATTACATTTTTATTTTTATTCAGTTATAAAAAGCAATGATTTTATCTACCTGCACAATAATCTATAGAAATTAGACAGAAAAGGATTTGTTGTGGTTCAGTTGCATCCAACTCTTTGTGACCCCATTTGGGACTTTTTTGGCAGAGATACCATAGTGGTTTGCCATTTCCTTCTCTAGCTCATTTTCCAGATGAGGATCTAAGGCAAACGAGTAAGTGACTTGCCCAGGGTCACACAGCTAGTAAGTGTCTGAGGCTGGATTTGAACTCAGGAAGATGAGTCTTCCTGACTCCAGGCCTAGTGCTCTGTGCACTATGGCGCTACCTAGCTGCCCCTATAAAAGAAATAGTAGTGGGATAGCAACTTGTCCCAGGACTATTTCTGTCTGAACTCCATCAAAAATGGTAAGCTCGATAAGGACACAGTAATAATGGATTGATAATTACTTAGCTTCACCTCTAAGGTTACTTTGAGCTGTAAGCTGGTCACAGAGGTCAAAATAAGGCACAAAATAAGGCCAGTGCAAAAAGGACCACTCAGAGCAACCGTCATCTCTCTTTTTCTTCTGAGGAGGGGATACCTTTTTGGTGGAGGGTTGGGTTTCAAGAATTCTTTAAATGACCAAAAGGGAAGGTGCCTGGAACCCTGGCAGGTGTATGAACCATGTGCAGACAGCACCGTGACCCAAGCTACAGAGCTGGGAGCAGAGAATGCCCTGTGCAGTGGGTTTGCTTGGAAAAGGCAGTGAGATTTAAAGAGAACAGAGGGTGATGAGGGAGGCTAAAGAACCTGGTAAGGAACCTGACATCTGTATCCAAGCACTGGGAAGAATAAGGTGCTGGCGGCAGCTAGGTGGCGCCACAATGCACAGAGTGCTGGACCTGGACTTAGGAAGCCCTGAATTCAAACGTGCCCTCACACTCATACTAGCCATGAGAATCTGGGTGGAGATACTTTACCTCTGTCTGCCTCAGTTTCTACAATTGTAACATGACGATAATAGAAGCATCTACCTCTCAGGGTTGTTTGTGAGACTCAAAGGAGATAATATTTGTGGTTTTTTTTTTCAGAACATAATTATTTGTAAAGTGCTGTTAGCATTGCCTGGCATACAGTAGGTGTTTAATAAATGTTTTTTTTTCATTCTACCTTCCCCCTTGTAGTTTAGGTACAAGGGCAATAGCTTGGTCTAAGAGTAAAGACTTGGAACTTGAGATATGGCTTGATATATGGAAAGGAAAAGGAGATGGTCGTGAGCATCTTTCCAGCTTTGTCCCTCCCAGCTCTTTAAGGACACAGAAAGAGTATGTGTTGACCTGTTGTCTTTGTTCAAAGTCTGTTGTACTGAGAGGAAGCAGGAAAGGAGTATTTTTTTTTTGCAGGACACTTAGCACAGTTGTGGGTGCTTATAAAATTGATAACCAGAGTGCTAACAATACCACCCCTTCCCCAATATTCCTTGATACTTTGTAGTCATATATTTATTTCCCTAATTGGTCTAGATCCGTAATTCTAAATCAAATATATCAGTACAGAGATAGATGAACACAGCCACGTAAGTAGGGTTTAGTTACATTTTAAAAACAAGTCATTCTTTTCTCTAAGGCATTGTATATGAGATCTGTCTCTGAAATGATGGGCACTTGGGACACAGTTAGGTATTCAGAATTATTTACTGCATGTTCCTAAATGAAAGTAATTGTGAGTTTTGTTTCATGTAAGTCAGACTGCTGAATGGAAGCAACGTGATCTTCTTCCATCATCTCGTGATGGAGAAAACACGCCTTCTGTTGGATAAGCATATTTCCATCATGCAGGATTAAGAACCCTCTGGAGAATTATTTTTCTGCATAATTACATAGTAAATAAATAGCTGAAATGCATCTTAGTTCTACTGGCACTGACTTCATGAACATGAAAAGTTAATATTTCCATTGGGGCCTGCTTCCAATGAGCAACTCTAGATGCTGCTTTGTTCCCATGGTTCTGTTCTGCGGTTCTTTGTGGCACTGTGGACATTTTCATTCCAAAATTCAATTCCTTGTGCCCATATAGTACATATCTACTGGGAAACTTTTGATTTTAAAATAAACTAATCGAAAGTTTCATGTATTATTAATCCTTTCAGGTTTTTAAAAGGTACTGAAAGCTGTAAAGTTCTATTTCTAGGATATGAATAGGCATGGGGAGAGGTGCCAGGGGAAATTTAACAGGTTTTCCTAGTTTGGGGCAAGTTTTAAAACCTCAGCCTCGTGGGAACACTGGTATTTTGTAGGAAAATGAGTACCTTGGTCTTGGAAGTCCACATTTGTGACTTGCAGGGTGCATTTTCAATAAGGACAGATTTTCTATGTTGTCTTTTTTTTTCTTTTCATGTTGACACCTTCAAGCCCAACTCCTGTCTTGTTAATAATAAAGATTCACTCCAAAAAACATTTATTAACAGCCTACTCTAAGGTGCTCTGCCAGGTGTTGAGAATACAAAGAAAAAACAGTCTACTATAATAATGAAAATAAAAGCAATAATAATAATAATGACTCATTTATTGACTGACCACAGGAAAAAAAAGAATTTTGAATTATTTTTTTTTTCCCAATAGCGATGATGGATCAGAGTGTAGCAACTTTGCTCTGGCCATCATCCCAGAGATAAGCACACTCCATCTGCCCCGGGATTCTGGGGCACCGAGAGGACTTCTTGGGGTTTTTCCATGATGCCGTTGGCTTAAGCCCCCCAGGCTTTGCTCCCTCCCTCTCTAGATGCCAGTGACCAACAATCCAGTCCTACCAAGTTCATGGCATAACTGCCATATGAGAATCACTTCAGCTGCTGATGGGAAGAGTCCTGAAGGTATCTCACTCCTTGCTCCTCGGGGCGCTGATGCTGAACCAACTGTCAAATCCAGGTTCTGGAACAGTGGGACACCTGGGTGCCCTCCTGGCCTTTCCAAACTCATAAACAGCTTTAATCCCTTCACCTAGAAAGGAAAAGAACAAATGTAGAGACTCATTTCACAGAGGCCCATTTCACAGGGTCACCTAACCCCAGAGGGGAGAAGGTCCCAAGGCCTCTCTCTCATTAAACAGAAGGAAGGGGTCTCATTGCCAGAGCCTTGCTGACTCAAGAATGACCACCAAACCAGGCTAATGCTGACTTAGCCTTTCAAGGATGGCCCCCCAAAAGGCTGCTCCTAACTGCGCATGGTGCACAGATTGGAGCCCCCTATATAATATCTACCAAAGCCCCACTATCTCTCTGAGGTGCTTCTGTCCCATGCCATTATGATTCTCCCAGAAGCAGTATCCTCAGCTTCTCCACACGAGGAGAGGCTGTTCTAGGCCTCTATGGAGGCCCCAGACCCCTATTAAAAATAGGATCATAGATCAGATCTGGAAAAGACTAGATGTCTTCTCACCCACTCCCAACCCATTTTATACATAAGGAAACTGAGACCCAGAGAAGTAAAATGATTTGCACAAGACCACATAGAATTCCAACCTAGAGCCCCACTCTGGGGGGCTGATAGAGTTGTATAGATGCATATATTCATGTTTTCTTGCTCGTTCCCTCTTGTAACCAACTGTACATTTATGAAATGGCTGACCAAAGCTGAGGGTGCAGGTTTTAGCCACAGAACAGAGGGTGACAGAGGAATACTATTTAATTCACATTTATTTTAGGAAAAATAGAAGTCAAACATTTTCAGAAAGTGTCTCTTTCTCTCCAAATGCCCAAACTGGTGGAAATATATATATTTTTCCTTTATCCCCTGCTGATCTTTGCTCACCCCCATCCTCATTTACCCACCCCACATCTGGAGGATGAGATGTGTAAATTGCAGCATGCCACAACTTAATAAGCCAGTCGCCTTTCAATTGGATTTTCTACACCCACATTATATTAGGATGTCCAAGATGATGATACAATTTACAATTTTTTTTCTGTCATCTACTAATTCAGCTTCATGGGGATTTAAATTGTCCACAATGTTAAATACTCAGATAACAGGTGCAATACTTTCACATTCCCTTTTCTTGTCTCTTGAGACATATTATGAAAGATCTAGGAGAAAGCAACAACATGGCTCCATGTTGTTGCTTTCTCCTAGATCTTTCATAATACATCTCATCCATCTGTGCAACCTCTTAAGTATGGATGTCCCTCAATACTAGTCTACGCCTTCTCTTTTCTCTCCTTACATGACAATGCTCTCTCCCACTTACTGCAAGGGTTCCTAATCTTTCTTGTGTCACAGACCTCCCTGGCAATCTGACAAAGTCTATGGACCCCTTCTCAGAATAACATTTTTAAATAATTGAAAAAAAATGCTAAGTTTCAGTTAGAGGTTAGTGAATCTTTTGAATACCATCAGTTCCCATGGATTAAATTATCATCTCTATTTGAATGATGACCTAAATCTATATGCCCTACTCTCATCTTGCTCCTAAACCATCTGCTAAGCATTTCCACCTAAATACCCCATCAGCATTTCAAATTCAACTTGTCCAAAATGGAACTCAACTAAAATTGCACCCTTTACAACTACCAACTATCTCTTAATTGCTGAATCTGATGGCCCCTTCTCTGTCCTTATCCTGCTTGACCTCTCTGTAGCATGTACTCACATGTATTCAAATTGGTATCATTCAAAGTTATAATTATGTAAAATATGGTAATGGGTTCCAGCCCAGTGGAAATGTGCAATTGGAATTCAAATAATGCAACCACTTCAAGGGATTTATTATTCTCACTGAAAGGGACCTGGTTGTGTTGAACATTTTCTCCTCTTGAGTATTCTCTTCTCTCTTAGTTTTTGTGACACTGCTCCCTCCTGGTTTTCTTCCTACCTATTTGACCATTTCTTCTCAGTCTCCCTTGCCACCTCATCCCCCACGTTCCATCTACTAACTAGGAATATCCTCCAAGGCTCTGTCTTGTGACCCTCTTCTTTTGTTTCTCTATATTAGAGCCTCTCTCAATGATGTCATCAATTCTTTTGGGTTCAATAATCATCTTTTTATAGCTGACTTCCCGATCTGGATATTCAGTCCTAATCTCTCTCCTGAACTCCACACCTGAAGCACCACCTGAATATCCAGTAGGCATTTCAAGCTTAACACATTCAAAACTGAATTTATCATCTTCTCTGCAAAACCACCCCCCTCTGAATTTCCCTTTTTCTGTAGAGAATCCCACTCTCCTGTAGCAACTGAGGAGTCATGCTCAGCCCTTTTCTCTCCCTCACTGCCCATGTCCAACCAGTTGCCAAGTCTTGTTGACTCCACCTCCACAGCATCTGTTCTATATATACATCCGGCACCCTAGTTTAGACCCTCATCACCTTCCAGTCTCCTGTATACACATGCATCTCCATCTCTCCACTCATACAGCCTCCACCTGGGTATAGACCATCATCACCTCGCATCTGCATGAGTTGGGGTAGGCAGCCTTTCGGTTGGTCCACCTGCTTCATCTTGCCCTCTCTCCAATCCTTCACTGAGCTGCCAAAGTGATTTTCCTCAAGGTCCAGGTCTGACCATGTCACCTCTGCTCACGAAACTCCGATGTCTCTCTATTATAATCTCCAGGATCACAAAGAAAATGCTCTGCTTGCCATTTAATGTCCTTCCCAACCTGACCCCTTCCTACCTTTCCTGCTTTACTCCCTTCTACAATCCAGCAACACTATACTGGGTAAGCCACAGCCTTTTTCCATCCCGAACCTTGAGTGAGGGTGCTGTAGAGTATATAAAGTATACAGCATATAGACAGTAGGCTGGCTGTGGAGCCAGGAAGATATGGATTCAAGTCCTGCCTCCAACACAGGGCAAATGTAGAACCTAGGCAAGTCACTTTATTTCTTAGTACTCTAGGTAAGATAAGTTACACCGTGACAGGCTAACCTGCACTGATAGAGGGAGCTCCCTCACTTGGGAGTAGCTTATACCAATTAAGTCACAGATTTATATATATTGATATATAGATATGGATATCTATATAGATATAGATAGATATATATATATATAGACAGATATATAGATATAGATATGTATGTATGTGTGTATATGTTTGTATCCTGAATATATCCTGAATGAAATTACTGTGAGTCTCAGTTAGTCATAGGATCTGGAAGGGATCTTGGAGGCCACCAAGTCTGCCCCCACCCCCATTTTTACAGATGAATAAACTGAGGCACAGAAAAGTTGAGTGACCCGTCTAGGGTTGCACAGCCAGTAAGTGACAGAGGCAAGCCCGGTGCTCTACCCCTGTGCCCCCAGCAGGACAGTTTGTTCTGGCAGTGTGTTAGCAAGGGCGATGCGGGGAAGGTGAAAGGACTCGCCTGGCTTGCCCTGCCCTTTGCTAACCACAGATGGCTGAATTACTTGCAGGAGGTTAGGCGCCTCCTCCTACTTGTAGTTTTGAAGAATGGCGTTTGGCCGTGCCCTTCTCCCCTTTCTTTACGTGCTGGCTTGGGATCCAGCGTGTGATGCTGCTGCGTGGCTCAGGCTGACTGAGTTTTCACGACTGCTCTCTGCTAATGTTGGCTTTCACTTGCTAAAAACCCCGTGGGCCCCAAGGAGAGACCGAAATTACACCTGAGAGCGCTGTTATATAAGACAAGATTGTCAAATGTGGTAATTCTTGTTATCAGCTCTCGTAATAAATGGGAGGAGGAAGAGAACTAAATAATTAAATACTCGGGCTAGTTGATTACCTGAATGCACTGAAGTAAAATTCATTGACTGGGGTATTTGCTCAGCTTGCAAACGAGACAATCTTTCCTGAATTAATAATAAATCATTAGAATAATATATGATGTCATATTACATAATCTCATATAAAAGTATTAAATACATAAACTCAGAGACTGGAGCACATTTTTAAAATGATTGTTTAAGAAGTTTGCCTTGGAGTTCTTTAGTTTATGGATGTGTGCATTGATTTGGACCAAGGAATTTATCAGATCAAACCTCAATTTCTCTTTTCACCCCAAATCTTAAAGAAGCTTGACAGAACTCACCGGAGGATTTTTATTCAGGTCCTCAGCTGGCTTTCTGGTCTCCATCTACATGAGCTCTAATTTTCCCTTGTTATTATCAGGTGACCTTCACCTGGTGGATTCAGCAACTCCTCTTGGCATTTGTTTTCCCCCAAATCTTCAACGACTGCTTTGCAAATATATTATAAGGACCATCAGTTAATATTTTTGTAACCATAGTATACTAGCACTATACTGATCATGCAAAATAATTTTTGAATAATGGTGCACTTTCATTGGAGCATAACTACAATTTAGTGAAAATATTTTAAAAATTAGGAAGGCTTTGAATATAGTCTCAGCAATAGAATATGTCTATTGTTCAGGGAATGCTAGGCTAAATGTGAAGAGATGTTCACCAGGAAAATGTCAGCCACTGGGTGATGGATTCTTTGGCCATAGAGACTTGAGAAACAGATACAAAATGTAATCCATAGCCAAACTCTTGACTGCATGAAATTGACATTCTACAAAAGCTAGGGATTGGACTTAAAAAAAAAGAAACGGATATTGGCACCATCTGACTTATCTGCTGGTTTGGGTCCTATAATCTGCTGGGCTCTCCTAGGGTCAGATATAGTTAGTGAATCCTGGGCTTCTTTTGAACTTGACATTGCCTTGAGAGAGCAAACTAAACCCCGGGGCTACTGTAGGTGTGCTGGGAGCCTAGATCCGCACACAGGAATATTTAATAATGTCCTGGAGGCAGCAGTCAGGCACGCCCGTTGAGAGAAAAAGCTAATAATAGCCAAAGTCAGTGAGTCTAGGTTTGGTTTGCTGGATTTGATGTCTGCCTTTTTAGGGGAAGACAGAATGGAAGGAGAGCCCTGGAGAGGAGATTGAGAATCAGGGTAATATGGGAACAGAGTACAGACACAGCTCCGCCATCTACCAGACTCCCTGTCTCCCTTGTATAGGATGCTGACGGGGGAGAGGGCTGGGGTTAGCAGCCATGCGGAGGAGCCTTTGAAGAGTTCTTTCCTTATTGTTCTCAAGGGGCTAAAATTTGTGAAATTGAATTGTCCATACAGTATTTTAGTTATAACACAAAGCAAATCTTTAAAATTAGTTTACCAAAAAGAGCAAACATGCTCACCTATTGTAGATGAACTAATTGTGTAAATTTTTTGATTCTATTAAGGTGCTGGAAATTGAAAACCTTATTGCTTTTATTTCATTTTTTATCTCTCTGAAAAATGCATCTTCCTGGGGGCTGAAGGCAGCTTCTATTATGCTTAGCCATGGCTAGATGTTGCCTCTAGACTGTTTAGTCTGGGGAACAACAGGAGATTTATTTCTGTGGGCATCGTATGAATCTTGTTTTCTCTTTGTATCTCTGTGATAGTGTCTTGTACATAGTAGATGGGGGAAGGGAACAAGCATTTATTAAGCATCTACTGTGTGCCAGGCACACAAATATTATCTCATTTAATCCTCACAACAACCTTGCAAAGTGGGTGCTATCATTATCCTCATTTTTACAGTTAAGGAAGTCAAGGAAGAGATCAAGTGACTTGCCTAGGGTCACACAGCTAGTGTCTAAGGCTGGATTTGAACTCAGGTCTTCCTGACTGGAGCCATAACATTCTATCCAATGCAATACCTAGCGGCCAGATGTAAGCATAAGAATTTGCTTAATAAATGTTTAATTGAATTACTATGACAATTTTTTAAAATCTTGGGACTGGACTGCATTAGCAGTTTACTTTAGAAAACTAGACATTGATTTTTTTTTCAACCTAAGCCATTAATTTTATTAAAAAAAAATTTTTCCCCATGAACAAAAATCCATTTTTTTTCTTCCTCCTCACTCCCTGCCCCAATTGGGGGGAAAACCCCAACAGTGAAACAAGAAAAATTAGGCCCCTTTAACAAGTGTATATGGTAAATAAAACAAAGTCCTGCATTAGCTATGTCCAAAAAAATCTCTGCCTCATTGGGCATCTCGAGTTCGCTCCCCTGTGCCAGAAGGTGGGCAGGAGGCCTCATGTCCTCTAGCATCTGGTCAGCCATTGTATTGATCAAGGCTCCTCAGTCTTTCAAAGTTGCTTGTCTTCATAATGTTCTTATTGTATAAGTGCAAAACATTAATTTAGAAGGCAAGACTTCATCTTGTCAAAAATCATGGCAAGTCTCCTTTATTGTAGTGAAGCAATTTTTAGTGGGGCAGCTGGGGGTACAGGGGATAGAGCACCAGCCCTAGCAAACCACTCCAGTGTGTTTGCCAAGAAAACACCAAAATAGGATCACGGAGAATCAGACACAAATGAATTTTTAGTGGCAAATCAGCTTACATTTATTAAGCATTACATTTGTGCTAAGCTCTGGAAAAGGAGTAGGTGGGGCTTGCACTTGGGGGGGGTGTCTAAAATAATCTCCAAATAATAAGTCTCTGAACTGCTGCTGCAGAATTTTTCCTTTTCCTGGGCTCCACACCTCAGGGCCTTGGCTGGGCTTCAGAGGTAAGCTATGAAGATGATTAGAGCATTAGAAAATGGGACCTTTGAGGAAAGGCCTTCGAGTTACTTAGTGCGGAGAAAGAACTCCAGAATGACTTGACAAGTTTTTAAGGACACGTGGAGTGATGCTCTTAAGGATTATTACCAGCTTTTTTTCACCACTCCCACCCCTATCCTCACCCTCTTGGACAGAATAAGAGGAAATAGACTTCAGGTGATGCTTGAGGGTGACGTTAGCTGTGAAGACAACTGTTCTAACAGTAAATCAAGCAATCAACAAACATTTCTTAGGCACTTAGTCTGTGGCAGACCCTGTGCTCGGCACTGCTTATACAAAGAAAAAGCTAAAACAGGTCCTGCCCTGAAAGAGCTTACATTCTAATGGGAGACCCAACATATGTAAGTCAGTGCATACCAGCTAAGTATGGAGTAGATGAATGGTAGTCATAGAGCAGGGGGATGAAATAAATATAAATAATAAGTAAAAGTAGTTCAATTTGAAATGAGGTGGGTAATGTTTCTGATGGAAAGCTAGGGGGCACAGTGGATAGTGTACCAGGCAGGCCTGAAGTCAGCAAGACGCATCTTCCTGAGTTCAAATCCAGCCTCAGATACTTACTATCTGGGTGACCCTGGGTAGGCCACTTAACCCTATTTGCCTCAGTTTCCTCATCTGAAAAATGAGCTGGAGAAGGAAATGGCAAACTGCTCCAATATCTTTGCCAAGAAAACCCCAAATGGGGTCACAAAGAGTTGGACACAACTGAAAAATGACTGAACAACAACAATGTTTCTAAAAGTATGGTTAAGATCTATCCATTTGGGAAGGTACAGGTGTAATCTTGATAGAGAGGATTAGGTATTTCCTAAGTCTATTAAACATGCCTCATTTGTATTGTATCTTGTATTTAATGTTGCTACAAAGGAGGGCTTGGGAACCTTTTTGTTATGTTGTTGTTGAGGACCATTGACTCTCAGGGAAAAAAGTTAATCTGGAAACATTTATTAAGTGCCTGCTGTGTGGCAGCCACTGTGCTAATTCCTGGGGATACGGAAAGAGGCAAAAGACAGTCCTCAGCCTCAAGAACCACAGATGTAAACGTAGTTTAATCTATGTGATTTTTTTTTAAAAGAGAAAACAGGGGCAGCTAGGACCTGAGTTCAAATGCAGCCTCAGATTAAGCACTTGACACTTACTAGCTGTTTGACCCTGGGCAAGTCACTTAACCCCAATTGCCTAAAAAAAAAAATTTTAAAAAGAGAAAGCAATACCTATGAAAGTCACGTGACTTAAAAAGTTTTATTGATGCCTTTCATTTTTACGTCACCGTCATTCCCAGGTGTACACCTGGTGCCTCATGTGATCCCAAAATGAGCCCTTTCTTGTAACAAAGTCAGGTAAGTATAATCAGCACGGCACAGTGATCAAATCTGACAGTGTTTGCTGCATTCCTCACCTGTAGCCTCCTACCTCTGTACTGCAAGGAAGTGCTTCCACATGTCCTTTCAGTCCACGACTGGCGTAGCAGCACTCAGTTTCTGTGTCTTCCAGCCGCTGAAGTGCTTCTGTGCCTATTTTGTGATATTTGGGATCTTTCTGTCTGTCTTTGGCCTCTTTGGTGGTATGAAACAATTTTGTCTTTTTTTTTCCCACGTGATTCCAAGTGGTTTTTTCTGAATTACCCTTGAAATGAAAACAAACCAACGAACAAGAAGCATCAATATCTCTGTGATAAGTAAGCCAGCAAAAATTTAAAATCGACTTTTACTTCTCTGCTGTGATCAGTTCTGGAAGAGGCTCCTGAGAGATGGAGAAAAAGGGAAAGAAGTGGAGGCAAGTAAGAGGGGTAGAATCAGAGAGAGAGAGAGAGAAACACACACACACAGAATGCCGCGGAAAGAGACAGACATAGAGAGGAATGCTCAGACACATCAGACTTTCATGGAAAAACTGTTCTGCCTCTGTGTTACTCTAGGCATAAGTTGGTATCCCACGGCGTGGTGCTTCTTCCAGAGGTTACTTGAAATTAAACAAAGGGACAAAGCTATAGCAGAGGCCGGAGTTTTCTAATCGCTTACATGGGTCCTATGGTTTCTACGAAATCATCTACCACTTAATGCTATCACAGCCTACTGGTAGCTAGGTGGCGCCATAGTGAACAGAGTGCAGGGCGGGGAGTCAGAAAGACTCATCATCTTCCTGAGTTCAACTCTGGCATCAGACGCTTATTAGCTGTGTGACCCTGGGCAAGTCACTTCAGCCTGTTTGCCTCAGTTCCTCATCTGTAAAATGGTCTGAAGAAAGAAATGGCAAAGTGCTCTCGTATCTTTGCCAAGAATGGGGTCACAAAGAGTCAGACATGACTAAAAAATGATTCGGCTCATTGCTTCCTACTAGATAAAGTTTTCAGTGACTTATAAATACCTCACACCAGTAATATACATGAAAAGGGAGGATTTCTGGAAAACCTGAAATGAAAACCGAACCTGAGTTAGATGCTGTTTTCCTGGATAGAGTGATATCTAAACTTCAAACCTACTTATTACCAAGAAAAGGATTCTTTATTTTCCTTAACAGTCCTTTTTCATTATTGTGGTATTCTCCTTTTTTTTGGTATTGTTTTATAACACTGGGGAATAGAGAAGTGCTGAACTTGGGGTCAGGAAGACATGAGTTCAAATCTTGCCTAAGACAAGCTGTGTGGCCTGGGACAATCCACTTAGCCTCTCTCAGCCTGTTTCCTCATTTGTGAAATGTGAATCTCCTCATCTGCCTCCGAGGGGTTTTGTGAGGACCAAATGAGGCATCAGGTGTAAAGTATTTTGCGAACCTTAAAGCACAATATGAATGTTAGTGATTTTATTATATTACATGCTGTCCAGTTGTTTTTCAGTCATGTCTGACTCTTTGTGACCCCATTTGGGGTTTTCTTGGCAAAGATGTTGGAGTGATTTGCCATTTCCTTCTCCAGTTCATTTTACAGATGAGGAAACTGAGGCAAACAAGGTTAAATGACTTGCCCAGGGTCACACAGCTAGTAAGTGTCTGAAACCGGATTTGAACTTAGGAAGGTGAGTCTTCCTGACTCCAGGCCCAGGGTTCTGTGCACTATGGCACCACCTAGCTGCCCCTTATATCACACAAGTTTACGTAAAGGATGAATTTGTCCAGAGCATCTCAGTCATGTTGAATGGGAAATACACACCAATGGAATCTCATCTCTTTGAGTTGAATGGCTGTTCTCCTTGACAAAACCCAGAGTTCAAATGGTGCTCTGGACTGAACAGGTGCCATGCTCTGGTTAGATAAAGCAGATTCTACTAATTTGTTCTATGAAATGTGTGATAAAAGGCCAGGCCACCTCTCCACCCCCCCCAATGACTTGGGGCCCATAGGCTCCCAGCTGATGAGTCCTCTTTTTCCTCCTAGGATTATTCCCATGTGCTGACCTGTGTTACTGAAAGAGAAAAGTTCATCGTGCCCATTAAGGCTCGAGGTGCTCGGGCCATTCTCGATTTTCCTGATGAGCTGAACTTTGGCGTTTGTCCCGTCAAATACAGCACCCAGAAGATTCTGCTGGTACGGAATATTGGCAACAGGGAGGCCGTGTTCCACATCCAGACTGGGAGGTAGGCATTCCCTGGCTCTGGCTGTGATTGATTACAGCTCCACACGAGATGCAGTCAGCACCCCTAATCTGCAAGCAGAGCAATACATATTGAATTGCTTCCTTACAAATTTTAATTAGCCATTTCTCCCAGCCTTGTCAAGAAGGGAAGAATGAATAATTCTCTCTCTCTCTCCTCTCTCTCTCTCTCTCTCTCTCTTCTCTCTCTCTCTCTCTCTCTCTCTCTCTCTCTTCCCCTCTTGTCTCTGTCTCTCTGTCTCCCTCTGTCCCTCCTCTTGTCTCTGTCTCTCTGTCTCTGTCTCTCTCTCTCTCTCTCTCTCTCTCTCTCTCTCTCTCTCCCCCTCCCCTTTCTCCCTAAAGGGAGTCACTCAGCCTGCTATTCAGAAAAATAGGATGACAGTTCAAAGACTAGTGTCTTCCATGCGTTCTTTGTCCATTTAATCATACTGCCTTGGCCTCACTGGTGAGCATGGCTTATGTTCTTAAAAAGCAAGAGCATGACATTTGAAGGTAGACGGGACCTTTGAGATCACCCAAGAGCTAGACTGATGTAGCATCTTAAGGTTTGCAAAGTGACTTACACATGTTACCTCGTTGGCTCCCAGTCCAAATCTTCATTTTACAGATGAGGAAACTGAGGCAGGCAAAAGTTAAGTGACTTACCCAGTCATATAGGAAGTAGTGGGGGGGGTGTTTCTGTACCCTGCCTCCATTTGGATACCTCCTTCCCCAATAGGTGGCCAATCTGGCACAGTACGCAAAGCACTGGGTCTGGAGCCAGAAAGACCTTTGCTCAGATACTTCCTAGCTGTGTGACCCTGAGTAAATCACTTACCCTCTGTCTCAACTTCCTCATCTGTAAAATGGGGATAATAATAGCACCCACTGCCCTGGGTTTTTGTGAGGATTGCATGAGATAATATTCATAAAGCACTTGGCAAGCCTTAAAAGCCCTAGATAAATGCCAGCTATTATTATTATTTTTATTGTTGTTGTTGCCGTCTTCCCAGGTCTTCAGATTCAAAATCCGCTATTGATCCTGACCCGTCATTTTGTATCCTGGTCTTAGGCAGTTTAATTGTTAAAAATAAAGTCAGTCAGCAAATATTTGCCAAAAATGTGCCATGAGAGGCATTGTGTTGAGTGCCATGGGGGAGCTAGCAAGTTGGCGACATGGCTCTTCTTAAGGAGGTCACCTGATAGTTGTATTATCTTGCAGCCTAAGGCACTGTAAGTGTCAAAGTAGCTGTGAGATGGAACCTGATTCAGGAGTTTAGCTTCAGGATGAAAAACCCTCATGGTGAAGGTCGGCCTGGAGGAAAGGGAGGATTGGGAGAGCTAGAAAGCCCAGAAGAAGGTGCTGTGGGCACGGTGAACACTAGTGTGGACGTGAAGACCTGGGGGCCTCCATCCTCCCTTTCCTGTCTATCTAGCGGTCTAAGGTTGCTTTCTTGGGGGCAGGAGAAAGCCAAGGGGATGCTCTATCATGGCTGCCTGTGCCCCTTCTATACAGAGAAGCTGCCAGCCCCCACAGTGCCCACCACGTGAACTCTATGCTTTGGTCATCATGCTTCCTCATTTGGTTGGAGGTGGGAGGGTGGGACACAGGAGGCTCTTGGTCGTGTTTTCTGGCCATACCCCTTCCAGTCTTGGAAGCAGCTCCGTGCTACGGGAAGCTCCATTATCCTCAGCTTTGTTCTTTCAGATCTCATGGAGGAGTCATTCTTCTTCCCTCTAGGAATCATTGTCTGTTGGTCACATTCCAAGTGATGTGGACTTGAACCCGTTGCCCCTAGGAATAGGAACAAAGTGGGACTCAAGCTAACTATGGAACAATGCTGCACTCTTCAGCCTTTTCAACTTTACATTTAACTGTAAAGGGTATCAGTCAGTCAACAAGCATTTATTTAGTGCCTACTGTGTACCAAGATGAAGAGAGGAAAGAAAGGGGGCAGGGAGTTCTGGACGACACCAAGTTCCTGGGCAATGCCAAGTTCTTCTCCTGGAGAGAGGAGAAGACTTGTGTTAGACAACATCAACTTCTTGGATCTGGTCTTCTGGAAGGAAGATAAAGCCTGTGGCCCTGGAGCTGAAAGAACCACCAGGACCTAAGATCCAAGGTTCCAGAGCAAAACTGGATCTTGCCTGTTGACTCTTGTCCCGCTGACACTAATGGTATGACTTTGGGCAAGTTGTCCGGCCTCCACGAGTCTTTATTCCCTCATCAGTAGAGGGAGGAGGGTTGACTAGACAGTCTCTTGAGAGCTATGAGCCTGTGAGTTATTCAGACCAGTCAGGCCAAATGGAAGGGGGATATTGAGTCTCGAGCAGTCCCAGAATGCCTCTGAAAACCTTAGGGTAGCATTACATGTTTGGAGGAAGGTGAGGAATTGATTCTCTAGCTGCCCCAAGTGCAAAATTCTCTTTGGATGGAGTCCTAAACCTTAGTCATAAGCCTGGAGAACCATACGGTTCCTAGGGGGGTGTGGACTTGTTGAATGAGGGCTCTCTCAAGCATTTTTTCCTTTCCAGTAGAGTCTCCACCACAGAGTAATGCCATGGATCTGGCTCTGCTGTTCATTCTGGTGGGTCTCACCAGAGAGGGAAGGAGAGATGTCTTGACTCCTTATAGACTCCTATGAATGTTTTGTGGTTTTTTGTATTCTTTTTTAGGGGTGAAATGAAGGCTGTCCTATATCCAGTATAGATTGTTACCTTGAGTACTAAGGGACCTTTTTACTTATAGAGACTTAGATATAACCAAACTCCAAGGCTCTCAGAGAACCCTTGGGTGGAGGCCTAAGCCAAAGGAAGATGATTTATGGGAACCACTCCAGGACTGAACCCAGCTACGTAACTTCCCAAAGGACTTTATCACCTATGGCTTGTCTTTTTTTATTCTCAGGATAACCATATGAGATAGGTAGGGGGGTAGGTTTTATTATCTCATTTTACAGTTTAGGCAACTGAAGCTTATTTAATTGTGACTTGTCTAAAACCACGTAGCCATTAAAACAGGATAATAATGTTTAGTGCTGAAAAGGAACTTAGAGAGAATTTTGTTCATCTCCCTTTTCCACACATGCCCATAATACCCAAAGTGACTTATTCAAATTCATATAGGTAGAAGAGAGCAGAAACCAGAGTGGAATCCTAGCCCTTTATCTCTACATCTGGAGGTTTTTCATTATACAATGCTTCTTCTGTTTAGGAATGAGTACTTGAAATACTTGGAGTATCTTACTTCAGAGGAACCCAAACTGAGCTTTCTGCATAATGTCTCTGTGAGCCTCATCATACTTCTAGAATTTCTAGAATCTAGAGAGAGACCTTAGGATCATCTAGTTCAATCCTGTCATTTAGCCAATGAAAAATTGAAGGTCAGATAAGTACTACTCACCTTAAGTCCCAATAGAATATGAAGGGTGGATGGACTTCCAGAGCCAACCCAGGAATGGGGCCGCATGACCTGAGCAGTGAAATCTTGTTACTCACTCACCAGCCCAGCCTTCCCAGCTGTGCCTCCCAATTATCCTCCATGGTCAGTAGGGTGGTAGTAAGTATCAGAACTAGGTCTTCTGACACCAACACCAAGACACTTTCTATTATTGCTGGTGAAGTGGGAAAGGATGATGACAGGACTGATTGGTTTACCATGAGTTAGGGAGGACGCATTCTCTTCCATTACTTAAAATAAATGTGGTATACCACAAACCACAGGCTTCTCAAAATGTGCCTTCATTTGGAATGTTTCACCAGGAGAAACAGGTTCACGATGAGTTTGGAAAAGAAGTATGAGCAATATACCTAATCTGGAATTAGTGCTAAGCCAAAGCTTCAAGAAGCCACAAAGATTTAAGTTCCATATATAGACACAGCCAAATATTTGTTTCATAGATATAATGGTTAGGTTACCAAGAAGGTCAGTCTATGACTATCCTATTCTCTCTCTCTCTGTCTCTTTCTTTCTCTCTCTCTCTCTCTCTCTCTCTCTCTCTCTCTCTCTCTCTCTCTCTCTCTCTTTCTCCCCCTCTCTCCCTCCTTATCCTTCATATGAATAAACCTTCTTTAGTCTAGATGCCAGTGAACAATCATTATATTAAGTGTTTACTATGTGCTGGACTCTGTAGTAAGCTCTAGGGACATGAATATAACCCTTCTGGCAAGGGATTGGCTGGCCACAAAACCTTGGGATTTGTAGTTTTTGTAAGTTTGAGAAGAAAGGAAACTAAGTCAAGATGAGGCCATGGGGGGGCGCACGAAGGTTTTCACATATAGGATGGAAGAGCTTGGGACTCTAGAGGGGACAAGGAGAGGAGAAGGGGAAGGCTGCCATCATCCGATGGCCACAGCCTGTGTGTGTCTGCCTCATCTGCAGACCACAAGAGATGACTTCTAAGTGGACAAGGAGAGAGGCCTGTGACTGGTTGCATGTTTGTTTATAATCTTGGGCACCGGCTACTCTAGAAGTGATTAAAATCTGTCCATGAGGAACCGGGTTCCTATCCTGCCCCTGCCTTTCACTTAGTTGTAGTTTTAAGAGTATTTCAAATTTAAAGATTTATTATTTAAAAGATTTAATTATTTAATATTATTAATATATTATTGACACATTATTACATATTAATAATACCGTGTTAGTATTACTAATATATTATTTAAAAGATTTAATATTACTTCTCACAAACACTTGTGTTGGACTTGTCTTTATATTGCCCGGTATCCCTTTGTTTGTGGTAGGGAGGATATGGTGGGAGCCAAATGAGAGAAGGACCTTTCCTAATGGAAAGCACATTGTTAGACAGTTTTAGTCTAACTGGGATGTGAGCACAAGCCATTTCATAACTATCCTTGCAAGGGCATGATGACTACCCAGGCAGGCCACCTTTTGTAGGTCTGTCCCTAGACATGAGCCTGAGAGTAACTGGATGTTAGACAAAGGAAGACGAAGCTGCTGTCCCTGCCTTTAAGGAGCTCACAGTCTAGCAGGGAAAATGACCTGCAAACAAACAACTATAGATGTACAAGATGTGATTTCAGAGGGAACAGCAGAGAGAGGGCAGGTCAGGAAAAGCTTTACATGCCAGATGGAGTTGTTTGTATTTGAACCTACAAGTGAATGGGGGTCACTGGAGTTTATCACTGGTGTGAGTGTGTGTGTGTGTGTGTGTGTGTGTGTGTGTGTGTGTGTGTGGTATGGCATCATCAGACTGGGGCAGATCCATTAGAAGGTTATTGACGGCGTGATGGGGCCTAAGCTGGGGGAGAGAATGACAGAATGAGCTCTGTCGAGGAAATAGCAAGAACAAAGACTTGGCAGCTGGTCATTTATGTAAAGTAAGTGACACTAACATGGCCAATGTGGGTTTTTTGGAGGATAGTGGGACACTCAGTAGGGACAGGGGAATCTGGAAGAGAAGGTTGGGGGAAAAGTGATCTCTGTTTTAGACATTTGAATTTGAAATGCCGATGTCGAGTACGATAAAGGATGCCCAATACAATGCAATTAATGTCCAATGCAGTCAACAAAAAAGGACTGTAGTTCAGGAGGGAGATCAGATATATAGATTGAGAAGTCATCTGCATAGAGATGATAAATGAACCCCTGGGAACTATTGGGGCCACGCAATGAGAGGATGTAGAGAGAGGATGATAAAATAACTTATTATCCACGTCTTATGTGCCAAGCACTTTGCTAAGCACTGGGGATACAAAAGCAAAGACAATTCATGCCAGGAAGCAGCTTACATTAGGGTGTCACTTCATTGGGAGTGGGGATTGTTTCATTCTTTGTACTGTTCAGCATCTTAGCATAGTGCTTGGAACACGGTAAATGCTTATAAATAAATACCCTATTGGTTGATTGGTTATAATGGGGGAGACCCCACGAATGGGGGAGTGATGGCAAGGAAGGGGGCACTTTGGTACCAGAAGTTATAGGGATAGTGAGAATATTTGGGGGAATATATTGACACACCCCACCCAGAACAATGGGAGAGTTGATTTGATCATCATTTCACAACTGAAAAGAGAGTGATGGAGAGCAAAGGGTACATCCCAGACAATAATGTAGTGCAGGAGATGTCTGGAGAGTAGGGAATGAAGTGAAACATGTGAGGGCTCTTGTGAAATAGTGGACTAGGAGAGGCAGTCGCCAGTCAGGACAGCCTGGCCTCAGGGTGCAAGTTCTAGAGATGGAGAAGGCCCGGGATTGGAGCCTTGGGATCAATGGCTACTTTGAGGGAATTACATGGATGAAGAGCTAGCAAAGGAGGCTAACAGCTAGATAGGAGGAGAAAAAAGAGAGGGCAAAGTCAAAGAAACCCAGATAGGAATCAATTTCCAGTGCAAGAGAGTGGTTAACAGTTTCAAATGCTACAGAGAGGTCAAGAAGGATGAGGTTTGGGAAAGGCCATTAAGATTTGGCAATTAAGAGATTATTGGAGAGCAGTTTTTGTGGAGTGATAAGCTCAGAAGTCAGATTGCAGAGGGTTAGAAGAAAGAGGGAGGAGAGAAAGTGGAAGCAACATATATAAGCAACTTTTTCATAGAGTTTGGCTAGGAAAGGGAGAAGAAATATAGAACAATCACTAACAGGGATGGTATGACCTAGTGAGTTTTTTTAAGGGTGATGGAGACTTGGGAGTGTTTACAGGGAGCAGGGAAGGAATCAGTAGGTAGGGAGAGATTGAAGATAAGTGAGACAGAGGATGATAGGAGGGACAATCTCCTGGAGATGAGGGGGGATAGGATCAAGAATACATATAGAAGAGTGATAAGAATGACCACCTCTTCATCAGAAACTAGAGTAAGGGAGAAGAGTGGTGGATGATGCCAAGGGACTGTGATTTTGGGAGAAGGTCAGAAGAGGGAGCTCATGGCTAGTGACCTCAATTTTCTTAGTAGAGTAAGAGATGAGGTCATTAGCTGGGAAGAGGTTTGCAATAGCCACAGAAATCAGTTGGGATAAAGAATTAAGTAGAATTGCCTTGCTGTAGTGACAGTCCAGTTGAGATTAGAATAACAAGTTTGTAATGGACCCATAAAAAAGAGAAACACTGAATGTATGATTTATAAACTGTGATACTATAAAGTAATAAACAAAGCAAACTATATGGAGCTAAATGAAGACTTAATAATGACATCTTAAATAATGAGTCAATAAAATAGCAAATCATCAAAACAGTAGAATGAAAATGTTGGGACAACATAAAATTTCTAGAATTCAGCTAAAACATTCCATAGAAAATTTATATCTCTGAGAAGTTGTCCAGAAGAATATTTTTATTATTTAAATAATTTGTTTTCTGATTGACAGCATTACTTGATTTCTATTTGTAGTAAAGTCTCTTAAGAACTTGCAATAATTTACTCTTTGGGTTGTTCTTTATTTAGCCTTATGGCTTGGGTTAAAGCAAAGATCTGGGTTAGGGAATTTATAGGAAAGGGCTGCTTGGGCAGCTGGTACAAACAAGAGCTTTATTATTATTATGCAAGCAGGCAAAAAGCAAACTAAAACCAGCGGAGGTTAAGCAACCTACCCAAGGTCACATAAGGGTCCAGCATTAGAATGGAACATTTGAAGCCAGATCCTCTGATCTTTCCACTGATCTATGATGCCAAGATCCAATAAACCACCTGACCCATATGGTTGACCAATAGGAATGCCTCTTTTAAAAAATATAATCTAACCACAGTTTCCAGAGACCCATGAGCAGCTGAGGTTGTGCAAGCCATACAGGAATTCCTTAAGCAATCCAGAGGATTAATGGGACTGACCAACAGATTGATCAGAGGACCTGCTCAATCAGATTTAGAGGAGCTGCATTTCTTGGTCAAAAATGCCACCAGTGTCTCAGAACTGTGTTTTCCTCAGTTACCTGATAAAGCTGCCCTTGTCGGGGAACATTTTGCCTTTGTCTGGCCCTGTTTTTGACTTTCAGGGTCCAGAATGAATGACTAAATGAATAAAGCATTTATTAAGTACTTAATATGTGCACAACCCTGTCAATACAAGTGGCAAAGTAAGACAGCCTTTTTACTCACATTCTAATGAAGGAGAGAGCACAGATGTAAGATTTCAGCTGCAAGTCAGATGGAAAGATTCCATTGACCTTAGGATCCAGTAGCATCAGATGGTCATTTCGAAGCGTTCATATCACTTCCTTTTCTGAATTGGAACCACTTCACAGAGTCATGGACTCCAGTGGCAAGAATTCTCCTTTCTGGGTCTTGAGCAGCGGTGACTCCTGCACTTGTAGAAGCAGCTTCCAGGCTGCATCTCCATAGATGCCTCTCAGGATGATGGCTGAGGGCACTTGTCTGGAAGCAATGCTATTCCCCAATCTCTTTGGTTCAGGATCCTGGACTGTTTCCATCAGGATCTGAGGGGAGATGGTGGTCCAGGTAGCGGTGGCAGTTGTGATGTGATTTCCCAGGCACATGCTGCCTCCTGTCTTTTCCTTAGGGTGCTAGCTGCTTCATCCAGGCTGGCTTGCCCACCTCCTGTGTGATAATTGGTTGGCAGTTGATGAGGATGCTTGGCCTTTTCTCCACAAGACGGAAATGCTACCTCCATGCATTTGGAATACTGGTGCAATTACTCACAACGAAGACTTGCCTGATTGTCCTTCTTCTGAAGCTTCCCCTAGTTACCTTGTTAACAGCTTCTAAGTACTCCAAATACCTGCACGTCATTGTGCACTAACCCACTGACCCTCAGTTGTATTGGAAACAAGGTAGAAGGATCTCACCAACTGGGATCCTTTTGGAGTATATGCTGATATGACCCAGCATGGATCTGATTTTTGTCACTAAAGCCATGGCTTTGAAGCCTTAGTGAACATACTCAGATCTTTTGCGTCATTGAGACATTAAGAGGGAGTGAGTGGCGATCTTTGCCCATTCTGACATCTTAAAAAATGCACAGCTACGTGATGTTGGAGCCCACCACTGTCACTGTCTGAAATTCTCTTTAGGGAACATCGTCTGGGGTACTGTGAATCTTGACATTGCCAACTATTAAACATACATGACATTTTAATAACAACAAAATAATAAGAAAACAGATCCTTAAGGAAAACGGGGGGAGTAAAATTTAAAGGGGCGAGGAGAAACTCTCAACATTTGAATCACTCTGCATTCAATTATACTGTGCCTTTTGTTTTTCCTGAACTTCTGACCCAGAGGAGTTTAGAATACTTTTAGTATGACACTATGTGTGTTCCAGACTCTTTTTTTTAGTCATAGAACGAGAATGCTGATGAGGCATGCCGTGAGCTTTTTGGACCCAGATATTTTACAGAGGACCAGTAAGAGATGAGATCAGGTTTGGGAGCCATACAGAGTTCAGAATCCTTCTCAAAGTACTGTGTCTGTCAAACTTTAGCAGATCAAAAGGATTCTCAATATAATTAGAAAAAACTCTGAGGCTTGTTGCTTTTCGATCTTATTAGAGAGTATTGATTAAGATAGAGGAGAACTTGTTATGGGAAAAATATAGAAAGGATTTGGAGAAAAGTATTCTGACCATGACTTATTTTTAAAAAAATTTTTTTTTTTTTGGCTAGGCAATGGGGTAAAGTGCCCAGGGTCACACAGCTAGTAAGTGTCAAGTATCTGAGGTCAGATTTGAACTCAGGTCCTCCTGACTCCAGGGCTAGTGCTCTATCCACTGTGCCACCTAACTCCCCCAGGAGAAAAGTATTCTAAACTGGATAGCCTATATTTTTGTTTAAAAACAAACCAATTTTAGATTCTATTCTACTCTTGATAAACAATGAAATCTTGAAATAAAGTTGGCATTTTCACTTATTCATTTTAGCCACCATTCAGAATTAATGGAATTTGGCACTAAATAATTTAAGAACTGATATAGCTCAGAGACAAATGTCACAGAATCTCAGAATTGGAAGGAAGCCTGGTCATCTAGCTCAATTTCTGCCTGAATTATCAGCCATTCTGTAGGGTCCTCAACAAATACTCTTTGAGGCTTTGCTTAAAATCTACCAGTGAAAAGAACATTGTTACCTCCTAATTTTTTGATAGTTCTAATGGTTAACTTTTACCCAACCTATATTTGCCCTGGCAATGTCCACGTATTGTTCCTATTCTGCTTTTTGGGACCAAACCAACCAATTTTAATCCCTCTTCCACGTAGTGGACCTTTAAATACTTAAAATCGTCTCTCATGTCACTCCCTAAGTCTTCTGTTCGCCGGTGGAAACATCCTCATTTCCTTCAGCTGATTCTTATTCAGTATGATCTCAAAACCCTTTGCCTGGTCACTCTCCACATAGCAAGCATAGTCTTCCAAAAATGTGGTGCCCAGGACAGAACATAACCCTCCAGATGTAGTGGGAGCAGGTTAGAGTATAACTGATTAGTGGCCTTCCTGATTCTGGCCCCTATAACTCCCTAAAAGGATGTGCCCTCCATAGCACACTGTCGACTCATCCCGAGTTTGCTCTCCTCTAAAATGCCCAGGTATTTTTTCAGATGAAGGGCTGTTTGGTTATGTGTCTTCCTAACTTGTACTTGTGGAATTGATTTTGAACCCGCGAAGACTTTTAAAAAATGCCTATTAAAATTCTTATTGGATTCAGTCCAATATCCTACCTTGTCATCATCTCTTTGGATCCTTTATCATCCAACATGTTATTTGGCTTTGTGTCACTTGCAAATTTAGTATGTATAGCAACTGTGCCTTTATCTTTCATTGATAAACATATCGAACAGTTCCAGTTCAAACACAGAGCTCTGGAACAGTATACCAGAACCCTTCTTTCAAGATAACATAGAACCATTAATGATTTCTCTTGGAGTCTAGTCATTCAGTTAGTTCTGAATCCAACTGTCCTGTTGTCCATCTCCCATCTCTCCATTGTATTTACACAGGACTAACATATCAGAGACTCTGTTAAATTCTTTATTAAAATTGAGGTAAATGCTGTCTACAGCACTCCTCTGGTCTACTGAAAATCCTCCTAAAAAGAAATGATGTTGGTCTGGCATGGGTTGTACTTCATAAAGTCATGCTGGCTCTTTGTTATCTCTGCTTTATTTTCTAGGTATTATTCGCCATAATATGACTAGATTTTACATTCAAAACATTTGCCAGAAATAAATGTCAAGTTTACTGGCCTGAAGTTTGCAGACTCTGTTCCCATTTCAAAAAATTGAGACAGCATTTACCTGTCTATAGTATGTTGACACTTATCCCATTTTCTATAATTTTTGAAAGATCTTTGAATTGGACTCAATAATCATGTTTGCCTATTCTTTCAGTAGGCAGTGTGACCCAATGGATAAAACTCTGGGTTTGGAGTCAGAAATAGCTGGGTTTGACTCCTTCCTAAGACTTTGAATATTTGTGTGACCCTGGCAAAGTCACTTATCTTCCCTCAGTCCTCATCTATAATAAAAGCGCCTATCTCACAGGACTTTTTCAAAAGAGATAATATATGTGAAATGTTTTGTTAATATTAAAACACTGTATTGGAACTATGCCCTGAAAGTTATTAAAATGTGTGCAACCATTGATCCAGCAATAATACTCCAAATAGATAAAAGAAATAAGAAAAGGATACACGTGCAAAATATTTATAGCAGTTCTTTTGGTGGTGGCAAAGAATTGGAAATCAAGGGGATGCTCATCAATTGGGAAATGGCTGAAAAGTGATGATATGTGAATGTGATGGAATACTATTATGCTGTATGAACTGATGAAGGGGAAGGTTTTACAAAAGCCTGAAAAGACATGTCTGAATTGATGCAAAGGGAAGTGAGCAGAACCAGGAGAACATTGTACACAGTAATAAAAATATTGTACGATGATTGTATGATTATACAATGAATAGTTTAGCTATTCTCAGCAATACAATGATCTAAGACAATTCTGTAGGACCTATGATGAAAGGTGCTGTCCATCTCCACAGAAAGAACTGGTAGAGTCTGAATGCAGATCAAAGGTATTTTTTTCTTTACTTTCTTTAGTTTTCTTGGGTTTTTTTTGTCTGTGCTTTCTTTCACAGAATGACTTACATAGAAATGTGTTTTGCATGACAACATATGTATAACCTCTGTCAAATTGCTTGCCTTCTCAACGAAGGGGGGAAGGGAGGGAGGAGGAGAATTTGAAACTCAAAATTTGGAGAAAAAAGAATGTTAAAATTGTTTATACATGTAATTGGGAAAAATTAAATATTAAATAAGATTAACATATATGTATATACGTATAATTTGTATATATTCCTTTTTTTGTTTCTTCCATATAGGCATTGCTAATGTAGGAATTTGTTTTCCTTGACGATATATTTTTAATGAGTTTTGTTTTTCTTTCTTTCTCAATGGCTGAGGGAAATGGAGGTAGGAAAGAACTATTGTCTAGCCATACGTCCCCTGTTCTCTATGGAGAAGTTGATTTGTGACTCCAAAGTATTATTAATACTTTTGTTGCTTTTGCATTTTGTCTTTTTTGACTTAGTCAATCTTTCCAGTTAGTCAAGACTTTTTGGAAGAGTTTTTTTGACCTTTCTTGTGGTTCAGGACTGTTCTGTTTTTTTCTGTCATATTCTTAGGGCCTAGAACAGTGACTGACACACTGCAGGTGCTGAATAAATGCATTCTCAATAAGTGGTCATCTCGCTTTTGTTGGAAGATTTTCAGGGAGGGATTAGGGTCAGGATTAGGAATCCTTCCAAGAAAGACTCATTCAGTTTTTGGCAGTGCCATTTAATGGGAAGTTCATCCTAACATTGAATCTTATTCTGTCCCCTGGCAAATTCCACCCATTACTCCTAATTCTCCCCTCTGGGGCCACAAAGAATAAGTCTGTTATCATCTACTACCTGACTCTTTGAGATAAAAACTGTGCCATTTCCAGTACAGATTTATTTTGTGTCTGTCTGGTACAGTCACTTTTACCAATTTCATCTTCTTTATGGCTATCTCTGCACAGCAGAGTGGTTTTGTCGTGATTATTTCACTATCATCTTTGAGGAGAGTAGATCACTGTAGAAACATTGGAAAAATTTCTTCCTGCCTGCCTTCCTTCTTCCCTCCCTCCTTTTCTCCCTCCCTCCCTCCCTTCCTTCCTTTCCTATCATACCTTTTGCAACCCTCCACTGTGCCTTCCTTCACATTGAGATCACTGAATATCATTTAGGTACATCTTGACTTGGTTTGGAGAGTCTTACCAAGCTCTTAATAGACCTCCTCCTCCTCCTTTTCCTCCTTCTTCTTCTTCTTCTTCTTCTTCTTCTTCTTCTTCTTCTTCTTCTTCTTCTTCTTCTTCTTCTTCTTCTTCTTCTCTTCCTCTTCTTCCTTCTTCTTCTTCTTCTTCTTCTTCTTCTTCTTTTCTCTTCCTTCCTTCCTCCTCTCTCCTCTCTCCTCCTCCTCCTCCTTCTTCTTCTGTTGATGTATATGAAGCAGTTACCTTCCTTGGCAATCTTTTTGTTTATGCTAGTCATGAACCCAGCAGGGAAGGTTGACCAAGTGTCCCATGACATGATGTGTCTTACTGCTTATTTGCATATGCAATTTCAACTCCTTTATTTGTCTCTCCAAAGGAACTTGGGAAACCTCCTTCCAACATGTCCTATTTTTTCATTGTGAAAAATCAATCAGTGTTGTAGTTAAGTTCCTACAGTAGTCTATGTGCTAATTTATAATTGGACAAACACTGTCATATTTATATTTGCATTAGTCAAATTTATGCTTCTACACAGGATGAGAATGGTGTGATACTAAGCACTACAGTGCCTGTGAAAGTGGAAGGAGCTTCCCCAACCTGATGGCCATTTTAGCTTTCTCTTTTCATGCATTGTCACTGTCAAAGAATTCATCCCTTTTGGTCAACCTACTGATGATGAGTTTCTTCTTGCTTAGCTATGCTGGTATGTGAGCAGAAGAGATTCCATGTCACCAGGACTCTATGGGAAACCTTTAGCTAGCACTTCCTTGGCATAACTAGTCAAACCCAGGGTCACCTCCATGCTATGAGAAGGCATGGGAGTAAGATTTTTATGAAGATGACACCAGCAATTCCTAAATCATATGCCTATTTCTCATCTCTATTAGATCTCTAATAATAAACTCATCTCTATGAAATTATTATAAAAAATACTATGTGACGATGGTGGCATGTTAGGGTGTAGAGCACACTATCTCTCCCATAAACACCCCAAGGTGCTCTGAAAATGCATCAGAAGGAACAATGACAAAGCCAAAGATAATCTGCTATAAACTCTTCTACCCAGTTGAAGACTGCCCCAAAAAGTTGCTGGAATGCTACAGAATCATGAAGCAGAGATAAGAGAATGATGAATTATTAGGAGGATAATTGATGAGAGTAGAGGGGGAGAAGAGGCCGACTTTCACAAACAACTTCTTACAATGGAATACATCTTCATAGTCAACAAGCAACTAGAATACATATAGAGAAAAAGCATTTTACTTTGTTTACTGTTTTCTAAAGACAAAAAGAAATAGCTGACTAGATAGAACAAAATACAACTTTAAAGCCACTACTCCAACAAGGTACCTCCCATGTATATGTTGATGTCTCATAAGATTTTGTGATCAGAGATAATCATAGAGATAAATTTTTCATTAATTCCTTGATTATCAAAATTAAGTGAGGCATATACAGTAGGAAGTTAAGACACTCCCTGTATACACTACTGCTGCCTTACAGAATGTCCTGTGCAAAATCCAAATGGAAAAAGGATTCTCTATAGGTCTCAAATATTTCAGGTGCTCTCATTTGCAAATGATGCACAGAAGCTTTAAAGAGGCCATCCTCAAAATCCACTCAGGAAAAGACACATGAATAAAGAATGTTGATGGCCCCAACTGTGGCATGCAATTGCATGACAAGTCCATAGACTTACTCCTTCACTACTATATCTTAGACAGGCACTGTACACATGGAACATAGGTGTAGAATTCCACAGGAGAAAAGAGTGGGCAGGAGGGGATTTGAGAAATCGTAGAATCTTTGGCAATCCCAAGCTGCTCCCTGACACACAACCCCTCCCCTCCTTTTAACACCAATATTATCTTACAGTGATGACATGTATTTGATCTTCTTCTCTGAAGAATTAGAACTCCAAGTGACACAAAAGGCAGAAAAAAGATCCATGGAGACCATAAACAGATTGCAGTATATTACTTCTGTGTGTCAGAAGTATCCCAATCACCACGCAAGTCCAACAATCAGAAATGAAGTTGTCCTATAGCTGGAGTGAGGGATAGTGGATGGACAGCTCCAGCTCTGAAGGGCTGCACTACTAGTGTTAGAAGACCTAGAGGAAGGTGTGTTGGATGGAGCCTTGGTGGAGGATTCCTGGATGGATCCTTCATGGGTGAGAATTATACAGGAGAAAGGGGTCATCTGTAATCTGTGCCATGAGAGGAGATAGCTCTGTCCATGAAATCACAGTACTACTGAAGGACCGAAGTGAGCATAACAGGAATTTCATATGAAGGAGTTTTAACAGAACCACAAGTCACTCAATAAAGATTTATTAAACCAATATGCCCAATGTCTACCTGAATGTAAATGAAAATGACTCTAAAGAGCAGCCAAACTCCGATGAATTTTAAAGGCCAGTCTTGGTCCTGGAGAATAGATGAAGAAATACACTTATATCCCATCTCAGGAGTAGAGAGTTGCGAAATAATGGTGGAGAATGGGATCTAAGCTTGCTGACAGTTGTTTTATTGGTTAGTTTTACTTAGCTTTTTTCCTTTGTTTTGAGGATGTCTGGGGAAGAGAGGACATATCAGGAAAGGACTGTGATGTAAAAACAAAGAGTATCAGTAAAACTTTTTTTTTTAAAAAATAAGACAATAAAAAGAAGATAGAATGTTGGTAAGGTAGCAATTACCTTTAGTCAACGTGGCACAGAGTAAATGAATGGCTTTGTATTTGGAGGCAGAAGACCTATATTTGAACCTTGGCTTTGCCATTTATCAGTTCTATGTTCTTGTTCAAATCAAGTAGCCACACTGGACCTCAGTTTCTTCTTCAAAGGGGGATTAGACTAGATTATCTACATGCTCTTTAAGTATCTGTGAATGAATAATGGTGAGAACTGAGACATGGTCTTAATGAGATAGCAGCAAATGAGTTAGAGGAACCTGGTAACAGTAGTAGGGGAGGGGTGGTGTCTTCCATGTATAAATGCTGTGGGATTTCTTCCCCATTTCTGGCACCAGAATAGCAATTACTGATAAAATTGGGCTATATGTGAAAGGAGTAGGATTAAAAAGAAATGTTAAAAGCTAAAACTCTAAGGCACAAGATTAAGAAACTGGTTAGTAAATCATAAGTGTTGTTCAAGGGAAATCATAGTATCAAGTTTTGGAAAGGATGGATCTGCTAAGTTTTAAGAGAAGTTTACATTTGATAAAAGAAAAAAAACTTGTCTTTGACTTAGCTGATCATTTACAAATATTTGCCACATTAAAATTCCTTCTCATTTTAGTTTGTCTAACTGCATAAGCTTTTATTTTATTTTTTATTTTTTTGGAGATAGTTTTTCAATTTTATTTAATATTTTATTGTTCCCAATCACATGTACAAACAATTTTAACATTCTTTTTTTTTTCAAATTTTGAGTTCCAAATTCTTTCCTTCCCCCACATTGAGAAGGCAAGCAATTTGACATAGGTTATACATGTGCAGTCATGCAAAACACATTTCCATGCAAGTAATTCTGTGAAAGAAAACATAGACAAAAAAAAAGCCCAAGAAAAATAAAGAAAGTAAAGAAAAAGTACCTTTACTCTGCATTCAGGCTCTACCAGTTCTTTCTCTGGACAGCATCCATCATCATAAGTCCTACAGAATTGTCTTGGATCATTGTATTGCTGTGAATAACTAAGTTATTCATAGTAGATCATCATACAATATTAATGTTATTGTGTACAATGTTCTCATGGTTCTGCTTTTTTCACTTTGCATCAGTTCATGTACATCTTTTCATGTTTTTCTGAGAGCATCTGCTCATCATTTCTTAAAACACAAGAATTCCATCACAATTATATACCACAACTTGTTCAGCCATTCCCCAATTGATGAACATCTCTTCAATTTCCAATTCTTTGCCACCGCTAAAAGACCTGCTATAAATGTTTTTGTACACGTAGGTCCTTTTCATTTTTGCTTTTTATCTCTTTGGAATACAGATCTAGTAGTGGTATTACTTAATCAAAGGGTATGCATGGTTTTATAGCCCTTTGGGCGTAGTTCCAGATTGCTCTCCAGAGTGGTTGAATCCACATACAACTTCACCAGTAGTATATTTAGTGTTTTAATTTTCCCGCATCCCCTCCGACATTTGTCATTTTCCTTCTCTGTCACATTAGCCAATCGGACAGGTGTGAGGTAGTAGCTCGGAGGTGTTCTAATTTGTATTTCTCTCTTGAATAGTGATTTAGAGCATTCTTTAAACATGGGTATAGATAGCTTTGATTACTTTGTCTGAAACCTGCCTGTTCACAGCCTTTGACCATTTATCAATTGAGGAATGGTTCTTATTTCTATAAATTTGGTTTGAGAAATGAAGTTTTATCAGAGAAACTCATTATAAATTTTTTTCCCATAGTATTGATTACTGAGTATGCATTTTCCTCCATCCTATTTTCCCACTGTTTATCCTACTCTCTCTTCTTTTTCCCTGTCCATTCTCAAAAATATTTTGCTTCTGACTTTTACCTCACCCAAACTGCCCTCCCTTCTATCAGCTCTACCCCCACCCCTACCCACCTTATCCCCTTCCCTTCCTAATTTCCTGTATGGTAAGATAGATTTCTACACCTGAGTGTGTGTGTGTGTGTGTGTGTGTGTGTGTGTGTGTGTGTGTGTGTGCTATTCCCTCTTTGAGCCAATTCTGATGAGAGTCTAGGCTCTTTTTTTTTATCATGACTTTCAGGTAGTCCATTAATTCTTAAATTATCTCTCCTGGATCTATTTTCCAGATCAGTTGTTTTTCCAATGAGATTTCACATTTTCTTCTATTTTTTCATTCTTTTGATTTTGTTTGATTGTTTCTTGATGTCTCATAAAAGTCATTAGCTTCTGTTTGCCCAGTTCTAACTTTTAAGGAATTATTGTCTTCAATGGCTTTTTGTAAGTTTTTGGCTCTTTCAAGGTGGCATGGTCTAGGGAGAAGTGTGTTTACTGCTCTTCTGTACTGTGCTCTGGTTTGTGAGTGACCACAAGCACTCTTTTCAGCCCTGGAACTGTAACCAGGGTCCCTGCTGCCCTGGGGCTGTAAACTCTGCTGTGATAGTGCTGCTCCTCATAGTGGGACTAAGACCCAGGACTGCAACCCAGATCCAAGTATAGGCAATGCAGCAGAGTCCTGCCCCTGGTTCACATGAAGGGACCCCCTGTAAATCTCCTTCTGACCTGTTGTCTGATCTCCTTACCCGTCTATGTGGGCTGAGAGGTCTGGAAACCACCATTGCTACCAGTGATTCAGTCACCTCAAGGCCTGCTCCTAGTTTGCTGGGGCCTGGTCTGAGCTAGCTGGACCTGCGCTGGACTGTGCTCCTCTCTCACCCTAGTACAATAGACTTTTCTTGCCAACCTTCTAAGTTGTCTTGGCCTGGAAAATTGTTGCACTCCATCTTATTGTGGGTTCTGACATTCTAGAATTTGTTTAGAGTCATTATTTAAAGTCATTTGGAGGGATTTGGGGGAGAGCTCAGGTGACTTCCTGCCTTTGCTCTGCCTCTGCATAAGCTTTTATTAAAGAAGAAACTCAAAGGCAACCCTTGTGGAATGGCAGCAGTGCTAGAGGATTAGAGATCAACTGTGGCCAGCAGTTCTTCAGATGACCTCAGGTCTGGCTTGCAAAATGTGGGGCTTAAGAAGGACAAAGATCCTTCTTTGAATGCATAATAATGATGATGATGATAATGATAATAATAATAGCAGCTAGTCTGTTTGCCTCAGTTTCCCCATCTCTAAAATGAGCTGGAGAAGGAAATGGCAAACCATTCCAATCAATATCTTTGGCAAGAAAACCCCATTGAAAGACATGACATGGTGTGCTATGGTCCATGGGGTCACAAAGGGTCAGACACAACTGAAAAATGCTTGGACAACAATAACAACATTGTAGTACTTTAATATTTGTGAAATATTTTATAGATATTAGCTCATTTGTAACCCTGGGAGATGAGGAAACTGAGGCCAATCAAGGTTAAATTACTTGCCCAGGGTAACATAGTATGTGTCTGAAAGTGGATTTGAACTCAGGTCTTCCTGACTCTTAAGTTCTATACTCAATACACTATGCCATCTAGCTCCATCTGATATCTAGCTGTTATCTACATGGTGCTGTCTATACTATCTATATCTGTGTCAGTATGTTATACACACTGTGATATATATGTATGGAGACCATATTTACACATAGATATACACACACATGTATATACACATATAATATGCAGAGGATAGACACATACACAGGTTATCCCATTTTTTGAGAACATTTACCTCAAAAATAAGAAAAAGAAGAGGGGTCCTGGAGGTAGGCTATATTTCAGCAATGGAAGGATCAAAGAATATTTGGAATTTTGTTCTAGCCCCTCACTGATGAGAGGTCCTGGGGATGCCAGATCTGGTAGCTGAGAGGCGTGGGCCTATAACTCCTCTTCCTCCCCACAATGGTCCCTCCCCAACCTCCCCAGGACTTAACGGACCTCCGTTGAATAGCAAGTGCATCTCAGCAGGCTGTTTCTATTTCTACTGCCAGTTTGGCAGATCATACTAGACAGATCAGAGAGGAATTAAAAATGGTGGATAATGTCTTCATTTTCATTGTAACCTCCAGGTATAAGGAACCCTAGAAATGTAGGAATTTAAATATGGGGAAGTGAACATTAAAATAGATCATCAAAATTTGATGTCCTAACCATAATGGTAATTTTCCATATTGGCATCTAGCACTGGGCCTGGAGTCAGGAAGACTTGAGTTCCAATCCTGTCTCAGATACACACCAGCAGTGTGACCCTGGGCAAGTCACTTAACCTCTGTCTTCCCCAGTTTTCTCAACTGTAAAATGCAGATAATAATAGCACCCACCTCCCAATGTTGTTGTGAGGGTCAAATGAGATAATAATGAAATAATAATAAAGTACTTAGCACTTGACAGTTAATTACAGTGCTTGGACATGCATTAAGTGCCTTACAAATGTGTATTCCCCCATAAATATTTTAGATAACATTAGGGATTAAAGGATCAATTATAATAGGGCTGTCCATCTGTTTTCTCTAGTCTGGACTCCGTGGATATAATTCTAGTTCCTAAAAACTGCAGATCCTTTATTTTACTTTTTGTTCAGCTCCACCTCTGAGCTCGCTCTCTTTTTAATGCTCATCTGCCCACTATATTGGGGAAAGTGGCATGCACTTGGGATCTTCTGTGGTTGTTGGCTTTGCAGGCACAAAGACATGTGTGGAGGTTGAAGGCATAGTGAGAAAAGCCCTTAACCAAAGATGGCAAAGCAGGAAGGAGCCTGGCCAGCTGCTGAAATGGCAATGTTAATGTTAACGCATAAATGTTACATTAACTTTCACTTCGAAACATAGATTCCTATTGCCAAGAATACGTATTGTGAATGTCCTGTTTCGATAACTGTTAAAATATTAAAATGAGAAATAGATAGTGGTGCAGTCAATAAAGCATTGGCCCTGAAGTCAGGAAGACCTGAATTCAAATCCGGGTCTTTGCCAGTTACTGCCTGTGTGGCCCTAAACTATAGATTTCACTACTCTGTGCCTCAGTTTCCTTACCTGTAAAATGGGGGTATTAATAGCATCTACCTTCCAGGGTTATTGTGAGGATCAAATGAGATAATATTTGTAAAGTACTCTGCAAACCTTAAAGGACTATACAAATGCTAGCTATTATCATTACCGTCATCACTGTCACCCCACCATCACCACCCCCACCACCACCACCATCACCACCATCATCGTCATCATTTATTTCACTGGCAACATCAGATCCTAAGCAAAATTGTGCTGAATTGTTTTTGAGGAACGTCATTGAACAGATATAATGTGTTGTCTTGCTACATAAATTCTTCATAGGTAGAAGGCACTTTAGTAACTGTTTGTTGCATTGAATTAAACAGTGTTATAACTGAATTTCCTTACTGTTGAGGTGCCTACTGTTACTGGAACATAATATCTAGCCTAAACCTTTCTGGTAGATAGCTAGTTATTTATCTTTAAGGAATGAATGCTTTCAAGTCTACAGCGGCAATACCGGGATATTTGACGTTTCTTAGCTTTTCTGCCCTTTTCTATGGTAAAGAAAAAATACTATGGATGGTCTTAAGTCATCAGCACTTAATATTCTCTACCCAACTAAAGTCTGTGCTATTAAAAAAACTAAGGTGCCCCTAAAAAGGATATCCCAAGGTGGGTTTTCCCCCTACTACTTTAGTAGTTTATCTAGTTCTGTGTCATCTGTGTCTAACAACTGAAAGAAAGGAAAATCTTGCATTTTGGAATTTCCTGCATTTTGGATTCCTGGTGCCATCATTGGAGCCCTACAATTTTGCTCTCCTTAGCAAATTAGCTTAGCTTTCATTTTAAATCACTTTATCGATTTGGCTGCACTGATGTCCTGTACAGAGCAAGAAATCCTTGAAAAGAAGATGAAATCATAGTATGTGAAGATGAATGTTAGGAAATGGGGAGGAACCTTAGAAAAAAGCATCGAAACACTAGACCAAAAGTCAGCCAACCAGGTGTCTGGTTCCAGTTTTTCTTTCAGATTATAAGTTACATCAGCTCTATAGATTTCAGCTTCATTGTTCGATAACAAATGACTAAGTCCCTGTTATGTGTAGTAGTAGGGGAGGTGAGAGGGAAGAGAAGAAGGGAGAAAAAAATGGAACTCAAAATCTTTCAAAAAATGGTTGTTGAAAACTATCTTTACAGGTGATTGGAAAAAATAAAATACTATTTTAAAAAAACCTCAAAAGCTAAAAACTGGAAGGAGATACCCATGTAGGAGTATGGGGGGGGGGAGGTTAAAGTCCGGAAAATGAAGGATGAGTGTTCTGTTCCTGTCTTCAAAATGGAAATTCTGTGAAGAACTCACTCCTGGGAGAACACATATCCAGGCATACACAGTTAGAGCATCTAGGAGTTATTAAATCTATTATTATCCACATTTTACAGTTAAGAAAACTGAGGAAGACAGGGGTTAAGTGACTTACCCAGGGTCACACTGTTGGTGAGTATCTGAGACAGGATTGGAATTCAAGTCTTCCTGACTCCAGGCCCAGTGCTAGATGCCAATATGGAAAATTACCATTATGGTCAGGTGGGGAGGAAGAGGAGTTATAGGCCCACACCTCTCAGCTATCAAATCTGGCATCCCCAGGGCCTCTCACCAGTGAGGGGCCACAGCACAATTCCAAATTCCTACTTCCTAGTCAGGAAGACTTGAGTTGTAGTTCTGCTTCTGATACGTATTAATTGTGTCAGTGCCCTGAGTGACTCATTAAGAATAGAAGTAATTTATGTATAACTATATCAGATTGCTTGCCATGAGAGGGGAAAGAGGAAGGGAGAAAAAAATGGAACTCAAAATCTTTCAAAAAATGGTTGTTGAAAACTATCTTTACAGGTGATTGGAAAAAATAAAATACTATTTACCAAAAAAAGCCCCAAAGCTAAAAACTGGAAGATACCCAAGCAGGAGTTTGGAGGCAGGGGGTTGACGTCTGGAAAATGAAGGATGAGTGTTCTGTTCCTGTCTTCAAAATGGAAATTCTGTGAAGAACTCACTCCTGGGAGAAGATATATCCAGGCATACACAGTTTGAAGATCTAAGAGTTATTAAAAAGAGGCCCAAGAACATTTTAAAAATGTAATAACTGTAATCTATATAATTTGTTTTCTTATTAATTTTATAAATCTTATTTTATGCATTTTTTCCTGAGAAGAGGTCTGTAGGCTTCACCAACCTGCAAAAGGGTAGTTAAAGGAGTTAAGAACCTTTGACCTCAAAGGCCAACCTCCCTTTAGTAAAACTTCCATGTAGGTTTAGTGGAGGGACATGGACAGACGTGGCACAGAATCAAAAGTTGTGGATGAATTTTGATACTGCCAGTGGAAGTGACATTCATGTCTCTGAGAGTGTGAATCTGTGGAAGTACTGAATTGGCTTCCATAGTTAAACAACTTGTGATACAATGAAACCGTTCGATACAATTTGCACTGATCTATATGGGTGTTCTTTTCAGATGCCTCATGATCATGAGTATCACGACGCAGTTTAAATTGATCGTCAGGATGACTGGTGGCGAAGTGCTTTTCCCATGAGTCAGAAACTTAGATATGTTATTTTTGTCTTTCTCTCATTTCTGTGTGTTCCATTTCACATAGTTGTACCTTACTCTAACATTCATGGTTTATTTTTCAAAGTGGCTACTCTGATTATGCTACTACAGTCTTTCAAAAGCTTTAGTGGTCTGATGCTGTAGACAAAATTATGATCCTAAAAAAAAAAGAAAAGAAGAGAAGTGACAGAATAATCTGGATATGCATTAGTGGACAGAGTTTCCACACCAAGGGCTCTCCACACTGATGGAATCAGAGGTTGAGACATTCCCCTTTCTCCTCTTCCCCAGTAAACATGAGCTGAACAGTGCTAGATCTAATGCTGGGTGCTAGCAAAAAGACAAAGATGAGGCAAGACATGCTGCCTGCTCTCAGGGAGCTTAAAGTCTAGGAAAGGATGTTAGAAAAACATCAATAGCTCTGACAGCACATCTTGCATAAGAAATGCAATGAAATTAAGGGTAGTTGGGAGGGGTGTTATTTGAGCATAAAGTGGAACTATCACCTGCTTCTTTTCCGATCCCATCAAGTTGTTGATAGTTTCAATGAAAGACAGCAAGTGATGCTGGTCTTCCATAAGCCCTGTCTGGGTCCCTATTTCCTCCTCTGTGAAAAGCGGGGTTGGACAGGATGCTCTCTGAGTGCCCTTCTGGTCCTCATTCCTATAATTCAAAGGCAGATGATTTCAATGGATGCTCTTTTTGTCTTAGTTACCTTGTGGAAATCTGTATCTAGAATCCTCCAATCAGCCACCCATTTTATAGGTATAGTGGTCAAATTAGTATTCTAATATTCCTTATTTGGGATTACCAAGGCTGTTTTAAGTAAATTAAGTAAATTCTTCAGGGACTTTCAAATTTTAACAGTTATGAAGAATACATCTGAACTCAGTCTTTGGCTCCATGCCTTACAGTAATATCCAAGGTGGACATTAATTGCAAAAAAAAAATGAATTATTGGCCCTACTTTGTACTTTGGAGCCTAGAAACCTGCATAACCCAACTTCCCTCTTCCCCAGACTCCCTACCCCAATTGAAAGTTCAGCATGAGTGCTTGTCCAAATTTTCCTATTACTTATCTTCAGACATTTTATGATAGCACTATATTGATTTTTAAACAAACTGCTAAGGCATTTTTATAAACTTGAACATCAGGCATCATTGTAAACAAAGTCTGAATTCCTTCACCCTTCAGTTACCACACACACCCACCATCTGCCCTCCAAAACTGCAGCTTGTGTTTTCTGTACTTGCAAAAAGGTTTTGCTTTTAACTTCATTTAAAAAGGAGTGATTCTGTTCCTGCTGCAGGTATAGAGAAATTTATTGTTCCTGCCTCTGGTGATAGATTACTTTCCCTGGCACACTTCTTGACTTGCCTGTATTATAAGAAGGCTCGATTTCCTTGAATTTAAGGTCTTTTTAAACACTCACAAGGTTTCATGCCAACATAGCCTCCGTCTCCAAAAGGGGTCAATAGCCTCTTTATCCTTGAGTGTCACCAGTGAAGGAAGAAAGGAAGAAATTAGAGAAGAAAAAAAGGAAGGAAGGAAGGGAAAAAAATTGTGTGCCTAGTATATGTACTGTGCTAGGTACTGAGTGTACAGATAAAGAATAAGAAAGTCTCTGTCCTCAAAGACCTTATATTCTAATGGGGAAGGAAACATACATAGGTAAGCAATGTCCAGGGAAAAGAATTTTGGTCTGGAGTTAAAGGGACTGTCAGTGGAGCCAAAGGGTTGTTGATCGTCAAGCCGTTTCTGATGATAGTATTGATTTAATTATTGTTTTCAGATTAAGAGTTGAAAAGCAACGTATATATAGGTGTGTATAGCAGTAAGTGTCCAATGTCAGGGAAGATGGCCAGGTGCCTGGGGTTGATGGGTGCGAAGCCTGGTATAGGACTCAGTGGGTTATGTGAGTTTGTGCACATTGAGAGAAGGAACAACTTCTAGGGAGTCCATTGCCGAATCTGAAATGGGAAAAGGAAACATGAAGCCTAAGTGAGTGAAGGAGTAGAGAAGGGGAGGGAGGAACCCTCTTCCCCTGCCGAGGTCACACAGTGGTGAACCACAGGGAGCAACTGTTCAGGTGCCATGTGGCAGCTCCCGAGCTGTGTGACTTGTCCCATCATAGGAACTTTAGGTTTTCTAAAGTTAGACATTTTATTTTGAGACAGGTCTAAGGATTGAAGAACATGAAAATTTCACTAGAAGAGCTGAATAAATTAGAAGCAGCCTAACTACGTGACCCTGTATTTAATCATCTACATGGTATTATTTAACATTCCTCTAACAACCAACACTCTAAAGTCAGTAAGTCAATAGTCAGTCAACAGGTATTTATTAGGGGCCCAAGTGTCAGGTACTATGCCCCGCACTGGAAGCAATGTGAAGGATAAAAAAAAAATAGTCCCTGTCTTCAAGGATCTCACAGTACAGTGGGGGAGACAATATACTATGTACAGAAAAAATTATGTGCTGGAGCAATGAGAGATCATCTTTGAGAGAAGGCTCTAAGCTCAGGACGAACTGGGCAGTGGTGTGTCATGAAAAGAATTAAACCCTTAGGGATGGGCTTCCTATCTAGCAGAATATGGCCAGGAAAATGAATGATTGCATGACTTTAGGCTTGTGGCTCTATTGCCATCACTTGAAATTAGCATCAAACTAAAAAATCTCATATGACCAGGAGGAAATGGAACCTTGCTGTTGATTAGCCAACTGGCAGTGTCAAGTCTGACCTCTTCCTTGAGTTAAAGCTAAAATTGTTTACTTTCCTTTTTTCTTTTTTTCTTTCTCTTCTTCCTTCTTTCCTTCCTTCCTTCCTTCCTCCTTCCTTCTCTCCTTCCCTCCTTCCTTCCCTCCTTCCTTCCTTCCTTCCTTCCTTCCTTCCTTCCTTCCTTCCTTCCTTCCTTCCTTCCTTCCTTCCTTTCTCTCTTCCTTTCTTTCTCTCTTTCTTTCTTTCTCTCTCTCTTTCTTTCTTTCTCTCTCTCTCTCTTTCTTTCTCTCTCTCTCTCTTTCTCTCTCTCTTCTTTCTTTCTTTCTTTCTTTCTTTCTTTCTTTCTTTCTTTCTTTCTTTCTTTCTCTCTTTCTTCCTTTCTTAACAGTAATAAGAGGAGACTCTAATCTTCTCTTAATTTTGGACAAATCTATCAGAAAGGCAAACAAAAGAGAAAATACGGAATTAAATAAATTGCTGGAGAAACCAGTACTCAAAGGCTTATGACGTCTTTTTTATATATTTTGTACTAGTTACATGTAAAAACAATTTTTCATATTAGTTTTTTTTTCAATTTTGAATTCCAAACTGTCTTCCTTTTCTATCAGTACAGAATGTATTCTGATGAGTATTTCCTTTTGGACTTTAGTCCTTTTTCTGCAGAGCCATCTGTTGGGACTGTCAACGTGGGAGACACTGTACAGATGGCAGTGGATTTTGAGCCACTTGTACTAGGAGACCACAGTGAAAAGCTTATAGTGAACTATGACACAGGTAGGCATTGTCTTTTGTTAAGCGACCTGAAGGGGACAGTGGGAAATGGGTTGTGTTTTGGGCATAGAGTTGCAGTGTCACAAAGGCAATGAACCCCAAGAGCAAAGACTTTTATGTTCAGTGTTAAGGTTGACAAAACACTGGATTCTCAGTGACCCTCTGAGCTAAGTAGTTGAAGTATTTTTCCCATTTTCAAAAGCAAGAACTTAGGATTAAAGAGGTTGAGGAACTTACTCACCACCATGAAGCAGGTAAGCAGCAGCACTGGGGCTTGTGTTGTACATACCTGGAATCCCCAAATGATGGCAGAGCTGGAAAGGACTTTAGACAACCTGGGGTCCAACCCCTTGCCCAGTAGATGAATCCTCTTTATCACATCTTTGGCAAGTGTTCATCTAGAAACTGCTTCAGCATCTCCAGTGATGGGGAAGTTTGTCACCTGCCAGACCAGCTTAACCTATTTTTGGATGGCTCTAATTGTTAAAAAATGTGTTGTATATACACACACATGTCCACACATCCAAAAGTGTCTGTAGGATATTATGTAGGGATGCCGATAGTCTAGGGATGCTGATCAGATACCAATGGAATATATGAAACCCTCCTGACCCTTCAAAGCTCACAAGGTCATCCTATAGCCAATGAATGGGAGCGGGGGGAGGTAGGAAGCTGAGGCCAAGGTCAATTCAAATTCTTCTAATTTGAACAAAGACTTTTTGCACCTATTTTTTGATTGAGCAATTCAGTAGAGGTGTTCTAACCTGGTTAAGGTGATTCCCTGACAGGGTAGAGCATCTGTTGGTTACTTTGAGTGAGGTTAGAGTAATTGGGTAATTGATTGATTGCCTAAACTGATCTGTAACCCTACCATTTATGTCAGTGGTTTCCATTAGGATTATCTTGAGGGTAATAATCAGATATAAGAAACAGATAGGAGTACTACAAATATATTTGAACAAAAATGTCTGCAATTCGCAAATATTTTAAAAAGGTCTAAATGTTTCCTGAGGTGTGTCCTCAGGCAACTAGAAGTTAAAATTTTATTATTGCCATTTGTCATTTCATGACTCGTTTCCCTCTCACTCTTAAAAAAAACCCCATATGTGATCATTGACCCAGATTCTTTATACTGAAAGTATATAATACAGAAGAGACATGTCGAGCCAAGAGCAAAGTGATGTGCAGATGGCCATCACCTCTCTTAATCTCATTGGTGCTCCACATGGCTCCCGGAACACAGTTTAGAGAAAACTGGTTTTGAGGATGTGTGTGCCTGGAGAGAACTGGCATTATTTACTGGACGTTTTTATTACTTTATGCATTCATGCAATTTTGAGAGGGCCGGGTCTCGTACTATCAAGATTGGTGACACCATTGTGAACAGATGGGAGCACCCTTGTTTTGTCCATCCTCTATTCCTTCCCTGTTGGCCATGTACATGGGGGTAGAGGTGGATAAGAATCAATCATTGAACAACCAACAGACATTGGACTATGTGAAGTGTTAGGAATACAGACACAACAAGAAGAGTTCTTGCCCTCGAGAAGCTTCCATTTTTCTGGGAGGACAGAACATGTTCAGAGCTAAGTGAATACAGTAGATATGTGAATAAATACATGGCCAGCAGGAACAGAATAGGGGATAGACAAGACTGGCATGCACCCCTCTGTTCGCATTGGTGTCATCAGACTTGGGGAGTGGCCTGGCACCAGCAGTTGGGAGAATCAGCAAAGATCTCCTGAAGGAGATGGTCCAGGAACCAAATCTTTAAGGGAGGTAGGAGAGTGAAAAGGAGAGGAGAGCGAATCAGGAGTCAGATGAAGTGAGGAGAGAGAGCCTTCTAGCCGTGGGACACAGCCCATGGGAAGACATGGAGGTAGGAGATGGCATGTTGTATATAAGGAAAACCAAATGGGCCAGCTGGGCTTTAGTAGAGAGTTTGTAAGGAGGATCAAAGTACAGTCAGGGGCAGCCAGGCTGAGGACTTGAGTTCAAATCCTACCTCAGACACTGAACAGTGTGACCCCAGGGAGCCCATTTAACCTCTTTCAGTCTCAGTTTCCTGATGTACCACACAGCAGTGGCTGGGAGCATCAAATGAGTTAATACATGTAAAGTGCTTCGTAAGGCTTACAGCCTAAAGAAATGGTAGCTGTTTACTTAGGGCCTTACCCTCATTTGGACCCCAGGAGCCCTTGTCCATTCTGGAGCCCTGGATCCCAGGCAGTTCCCACCAACACCCTTGAATCCCATGCCCACTTGACCTCTGGCCATCCCAGCCACCACCCCAACTGTCCCCTGTATCTGCTTTCTTTGCTCCTGTTCTCAGATTGCAGAACTTTGCTGACTTAGGTCAGTTACATCTTGCTAACTCGGAGCCACTGCCAATTTGTACTATTACATTTCAAATAGACCTTAACTAATTCTAATTTTCCCTCATTCATTTGTTTATCTTTTGGTGGTACCTTGGGGCTTCAGACTTTCTCCTTTCTTGGATTCCCAATTTTTCCTTCTTTTGCTCACCTTTGCCAAATGACCTCATCTCCAACCTTAAGAACAGTAGATTTGGAAAGAAAAAACAGAAGACAGACTTGGATTCAAATTATATCTTTAACACTTAATAGCAGTGTGACCTTGAGCAATCCCTTAAGCAAGGTGTGCCTCAGTTTCCTCTCTGGTAAAATGATGATAATATCTGACCTGCTTAGCCTACAAGCTTGTTTTGAAGATAATAATGACAGTGTTTCCAGGAGCCAAGATGGCGGAGTGAAAAGGTAGTCACTCTCACTCTCCCCTATCAACCTTTGAAAACCCAGAAAATATCACCCCAGAAAAAAACCCTGGAACAGCTGCCAACGGGTCTCCCAGTGCCTCAGCAAAAATAAAGGAGGCAGAGCTAAAAGGGGCCCCAGGCAGATAAGTACCCTGCAGCATTCATTTAAAAGGAAGTGAAGAAAGCAACCTAAAGGCTTCCTGAAGCCCCAGCCTTGCTGGTTCTAGCCCAACACCAGGTGAGCTGTTGGAGCCCTGCAGCCTCCAATTGTGAAGAAATCCTGAAGCCCAGGTGGTAGAACAGGCAAACACCAACACCTGGACCTCCAAGTGCCTCAGTGAGGGTGGGGGAACCGGTGGAAACCAGCTCAGAAAACCACCAGGTGCCTCGGCACTCTACTGCAAAGGAATCTCCCAGTGCATTAGCAGAAATGAGGGAGACAACACTGCAGGGGGCCCCAGGCAGAAAAACACCCTGCAGCACCCATCTAAAAGGAGCTGAAGAAAGCTAAAGGAAAGGAAAAGCAGGCAACCTAGAATTGCCTGAAAGTTCCAGCCTTGCTGATTCCAGCCCAACACGAGGTAAGCTGCCAGAAACCTACAGCCCCAATTGCCAACATAAGAGGCCCCAGCACACAAAGCCAGTGACCAAGACCTAGGCTCCCAACACAAGAAGCTTGGGTCAGTGCCCTCTGTTCCCCAGCAGGAGAGCTCAATCTCTTTAAAGGCCAGGGAATAAAGAAACACCATGAGTAAAAAGAAACATACCATAGATTCATATTATGAGAAGAGTGAAGATCAAGACAGAAATTCTGAAGAGGACAACATTGTCAACAAACCCACATCTGCAACAACAAAAGGGAATATGAACTGGTCTGAAGCCCAAAAAGCCTTCTTAGAAGAGCTCAAGAAGGATTTTAATAGTCAAATGAGAGGTAGAAGAGTCCTTCAAAAATACAATTGGCCAATTGGAAAAAAAATACACTGAAGAAAACAAGTCCCTAAGAAACACAATTGGCCAATTGAAGAAGGAAGTACAAAAACAATCTGTTAAAAACTAGAATTGGACAAATGGAAACTAATGTCTCTATGAGAGAGCAAGAATCAGTCAAACAGAAACAAAAAAATGAAAAAATAGATGAAAACGTAAAATACCTCATTGGTAAAACAACGACCTGGAAAATGATTCAGGAGAGACAATTTAAAAATTATTGGACTACCTGAAAATCATGATGAAAAAAAGAGCCTGGACAGTATCTTTCAGGAAATCATAAAGGAAAACTGCCCAGAAGTCCTAGAACCAGAAGGGAAAATAACCATAGAAAGAATCCACATCACCACCTGAAAGAGATCCCAAATTGACAATGCCAAGGAATATAATAGCAAAATTCCAAAATTACCAGATGAAAGAGAAGGTGCTGCAAGCAGCCAGAAAGAAACAATTTAAATATCATGGAACCACAGTCAGGATTACACAGGACCTTGCAGCTTCTACATTAAAAGGCCGCAGGGTGTGGAACATGATATTCTGTAAGGCAAAGGAGCTTGGAATGCAGCCAAGGATCAATTACCCAGCAAAAATGAGCATCATTTTTCAAGGGAGGAGATGGATATTCAACAAAATAGGAGACTTCCAAACTTTCCTGATAAAAAGACCAGAGCTCAACAAAAAATTTGATCTTCAAGTACAGGACTCAAGAAGGACATAAAAAGGTAAATGGGACAGAAAGATACAATATGTTGTTAAAGGGGGGGTGCTGTTTAAACCCCTACAAGGGAATATGACACTTGCAACCTTGAGAACTGTATTGTTATTACACCATGTTAAAGGAGTATACATAAAGAGGGTGGATATTAGTTGACTTTGATGTAATGATAAAAAAAAATCTAATCAAGTGGGTTAAATGGATCCAAATAAGTGGATCAATCTGATCTTAGAAAATGTACTGAGAAAGGAGGAGGCAGACAAGGGTAAATTACATTACAGGAAAAGACACAAAATCCTATTACAGCAGAGGGAAGGAGGGGGGAGCATTGTTTGAACCTTACTCTCATCAGATTTGGCTCAAGAAGGGCATAACATAATCAGTTAGGTATAGAAATCTAACTTGCCCTATAGGCAGTAGGAGGGAAAAGGGGAAAGAAAAGGGGGGGGGAAAGAAGGGAGGGAAGAAGCAGTAAGACTAAAGGGGAAGAAAAGGGAAAGGGATAATAAAAGGGGGAGGGACTGAAGGAGGCGGTGGTCAAAAGCAAAACACTAGTGAAGGGGGAAAGGAAAAAGGAGAAAGAAAAGCATAAATGGGGGGAAAAGGATGGAGAAAAAGACACAGATAGTAATCATAACTGTGAATGTGAATGGGATGAACTCTCCCATAAAATGGAAATGGATTGCAGAATGGATTAAAAACCATAATCCTACAATATGTTGTTTACAGGAAACACATTTGAAAAAGAGTGACACATACAGGGTAAAGGTAAAAGGCTGGAGCAGAATATATTATGCTTCAGCTGAAGTAAAAAAAGCAGGGGTAGCAATCCTGATCTCAGACAAAGCAAAAGCAAAAATAGATCTAATCAAAAGAGATAAGGAAGGAAACTACATCCTGCTAAAAGGCACCATAGACAATGAAGTAATATCATTACTAAACATATATGCACCAAATGGTATAGCATCCAAATTCTTAGAGGAGAAGTTCAGGGAGTTACAGGAAGAAATAGACAGCAAAACTATACTAGTGGGGACCTGAACCTCCCCTCTCTGCACTAGATAAATCTAACCACAAAATAAACAAGAAAGAAGTTAAGGAGGTGAATAGAACATTAGAAAAGTTAGGTATGATAGACCTCTGGAGAAAACTGAATGGGGATAGAAAGGAATATACTTTTTTCTCGGCAGTACATGGCACATACACAAAAAATTGAACATGTACTAGGGCATAAAAGCTTCACAGTCCAATGCAGAAAGACAGAAATATTAAATGCATCCTTTTTCAGATCATGATGCAATAAAAATTATATGTAATAAAGGGCCATGGAAAGATAGACTAAAAAATAATTGGAAACTAAATAATCTAATCCTAAAAAATGATTGGGTCAAACAACAAATCATAGAAACAATCAATAATTTCATTCAAGAGAATGACAATAATGAGACAACATACCAAAACTTGGGATGCAGCGAAAGCAGTTCTTAGGGGAAGTTTTATATCTCTAAATGCTTACATAAATAAAATAGAAAAAGAGGAGATTAATGAATTGGGCATACAACTAAAAAAACTAGAAAAAGAACAAATTAAAAATCCTCAACTAAACACCAAATTAGAAATATTGAAAACCAAAGGAAAATTAATAAAATTGAAATTAAGAAAACTATTGAACTAATAAATAAAACTAAGAGCTGGTTTTATGAAAAAACAATAAAATAGATAAACCTTTGGTTAATTTAATTAAAAAAAGAAAGAAGAAAACCAAATTACTAGTATCAAGAATGAAAAGGGTGAAGCTACCACCAAGGAAGAGGAAATTAAAACAATAATTAGGAATTATTTTGCCCAACTATATGCCAACAAATTTGACAATCTTAGTGAAATGGATACATATTTACAAAAATATAAATTGCCCAGATTAACAAAGAGGAAGTAAAATACTTAAATAACCCCATCTCAGAAAAAGAAATTGAACAAGCCATTGATGAACTCCCTAGGAAAAAATCTCCAGGGCCAGATGGATTTACATGCGAATTCTATCAAACATTTAAAGAACAATTAATTCCAATACTATATAGACTATTTGGGAAAATAGGTGAAGAAGGAGTCTTACCAAATTCTTTTTATGATACAAATATGGTGCTAATACCTAAACCAGGAAGAGTCAAAATAGAGAAAGAAAATTATAGACCAATTTCTCTAATGAATATAGATGCAAAAATTTTAAACAAAATACTAGCAAATAGATTGCAGCAACTTATCACAAGAATAATACACTATGACCAGGTAGGATTTATACCAGGAATGCAGGGTTGGTTCAATATTAGGAAAACTATCAGCATCATTGAGCATATCAACACCAAAACCAACAGAAACCACATGATCATCTCAATAGATGCAGAAAAAGCTTTTGATAAAATACAACACCCATTCCTATTAAAAACACTAGAAAGCATAGGTATAAATGGAGTCTTCCTTAAAATAATAAATAGCATGTATCTAAAACCTTCAGCAAGCATTATATGTAATGGGGACAGGCTAGAAGCATTTCCAATAAGATCGGGGTGAAACAAGGATGTCCATTATCACCACTGTTATTCAATATTGTACTGGAAACATTAGCTTTAGCAATAAGAGAAGAAAAAGAAATTGAAGGCATTAGAATAGGCAAAGAAGAAACAAAGCTATCACTCTTTGCAGATGACATGATGATATACTTAGAGAATCCTAGAGAATCAAGTAAAAAACTACTTGAAATAATAAACAACTTTAGCAAAGTTGAAGGCTATAAAATAAACCCACATAAATCATCAGCATTTCTATATATTACCAACAAAGCCCAACAGCAAGAGATAGAAAGAGAAATCCCATTTAAACTTACTGTAGACATTATAAAATATTTAGGAGTCTACCTCCCGAAACAAACCCAGGAACTCTATGAACACAATTACAAAACACTTTTCACACAAATAAAATCAGATCTAAATAATTGGAAAAACATCAGTTGCTCATGGGTAGGCCGAGCTAATATAATAAAAATGACAATCCTACCTAAGCTAATTTACTTATTCAGTGCCATACCAATCAAACTACCAAAAATTATTTTATAGAGTTAGAAAAAATAATAACAAGATTCATTTGGAAAAACAAAAGGTCCAGAATATCAAAGGAACTAATGAAAAGAAATGCAGGGGAAGGTGGCCTAGCAATTCCAGATCTTAAATTGTATTATAAAGCAGCAATCATCAAAACTGCTTGGTACTGGCTAAGAAATAGGGAGGTGGATCAGTGGAATAGGTTAAATATGCAAGACACAGTAGTCAATGACTATAGTAATCTATTATTTGATAAACCCAAAGACCCCAGCTTCTGGGATAAGAACCCACTCTTTGAAAAAAACTGCTGGGAAAACTGGAAAAGAGTATGGCAGAAACTAGGCATAGACCCAAATCTCACACCATATACCAAAATAAAGTCAAAATGGGTTCATGACTTAGATATAAAGGCTGATACCGTAAGTAAACTGGGAGAACAAGGAATAGTTTACCTATCAGATCTATGGAGAACAGAAGAATTCATGACCAAACAGGAGATAAGGAACATTATGAAAAGCAAATTGGATAATTTTGATTACATTAAATTGAAAAGTTTTTGCACAAACAAAGCCAATGCAAGTAAGATTAGAAAGAAGGTAGAAAATTGGGAAAGAATTTTTTTATTTTTTGGCTAGGCAATGGGGTTAAATGACTTGCCCAGGGTTACACAGCTAGTAAGTGTTATGTGTCTGAGGCTGGATTTGAACTCAAGTCCTCCTGAATACAGGGCTGGTGCTCTATCCACTGCACCACCTAGCTGCCCCTGGGAAAGAATTTTTACAACCAGTCTCTCTGATAAAGGCCTCATTTCTAAAATATATAGAGAATTAAGACAAATTTATAAGAACACAAGCCATTCCCCAATTTATAAATGGTCAAAGGATATGAACAGACAGTTCTCAGATGAAGAAATTAAACCTATCTATAGTCATATGAAAAAATGCTCTAAATCGTTATTGATTAGAGAAATGCAAATCAAGACAACTCTGAGGTACCACATCACACCTATCAGATTGGCCAACATGACAAAACAGGAAAATGATAGATGTTGGAGAAGATGTGGGAAAATTGGAATGCTAATACATTGTTGGTGGAGTTGTGAAATGATCCAACCATTTTGGAGAACAATTTGGAACTATGCCCAAAGGGCTACAAAAAAATGTGCATACCTTTTGATCCAGCAATAGCACTTCTAGAGCTATATCCCAAAGAGATCAAACAAATGGGAAAAAGATCTACATGTATGAAAATATTTATAGCAGCTCTTTTTGTGGTGGCAAAGAATTGGAAATGGAGAGGATGCCCATCAATTGGGGAATGGCTGAGCAAGTTGTGGTATATGAATGTAATGGAATACTGTTGTGCTATAAGAAATGATGAACAGGCTGACTTCAGAAAAACTTGGAAAGACTTATGTGGTCTGATGCTAAGTGAAGTGAGCAGAACCCAGAGGACTTTGTATACAATAGCAGCCACGTTATGCAATGACTAAGAATGTTAAACTGAACCCTTCTCAGCATTACGAGGATCTAAGACATCTCCAGAGGCCTCGGGATGGAAAATGCTGTCCACATCCAAAGAAAGAACTATGGAAGTCAAATCGCTATCACTTATTTTTACCTTCTGTTGAGTTCTGTTTCCTCTTTCTGGTGGTTCCTCGTATTGGTTTTAATTTTTACTTACAACTTCACTAATGTGAAAATATGTTTAATAGGAATGTAAATGTAAAGCCTATATCAGATTGTGCGACATCTTGGGGAGGGTGGGGGGGAGGAAGGGGGAGAAAAATTTTCAACTCAAAAGCATATGGAAGTGATTGTTAATAAATCAAAATAAATGAACAAAATTTTTTTAAAAAGATAATAATGACAGTTAGCATTTATATTGTGCTTTAGGGTTTATGAGTCATTTTACATATGTTAATTCATTTGATCTTTAAAACAGTCCTGTGAGATGGATGCTATTGTCATTCCCATTTTACGGATTACAAAAGTGAGGCACTTAGAGGTTAATGACTTGCCCAGGGTCACATAGTTTAGTCAGTGTCTGAAGCAGGATTTGAACTTGGGTCTTCTGGACACTTAAGTCCCACTGCATCACCTAGTTGATTACAGAAGATAAAGTATGTAAGGCACTAGACCTTTGGCTAGTTACTTAGGCTCCAGTCTGAGCTCTTTCACCTGCCTTTTTCCCTGCCTCAGACTTTCTGTGCCAGCGGTCATCCTTTCAGCCCCTTGGAGGAGCTGTCCTGACTCGTGCTTGTATTCCCAGGTCCCCTGGTCTCAACCTTTATTCTCTCCTTGGCCTCTTCAGCCTCTTCTTCTCTAATGATCCCCTCCTTTGACCAGCAAAGTCTACCCTAATGGGAAAAAATTCCCTCAACTCTGCTGCTCACTTTGGTTTTGGTATTATGGCTTACCTTCTGTTCACTGCCCTTTCCTATCACTGCATGGAAGTCTAGCTTCAGTGCCTTGTTGTGGTGGGGTGGGGAGTCTGGGCTTTTCAAGGCTGTGAGTGGGGGGCACCAGACCTTGTTCTACCAAGTTGGAAGGGCTTCAAACATGGGTCTGGCAAATATGGTAGCCTGGGCACCATGCAAGGACTCCCTGTGCCACTACCTGTGTGACGTGGTACAAATCAACTGACCACCTTGGGCCACCGTTTCCTCATTTGTAAAAGGAGGGTGTTGGGTAAGGTGGCCTCTGAGGACTCTTCCAGTTCTGTATCCATAATCTTTTGGCCAGCCTCACCAAGCTCAGTGCTTCATCGTCAGAAGGCCGGTCTCCCAGGTAAAGAATTTCCTTTGGTCCCAGCAATTCATGAGATCAATCTGCAAAGCTGTTAGGGGAGGCAGGAGTTTGTGAAGGGAGTATCCACCCAGAGGTCATGGGTCTCTGAAGTATGGAAACAAATGTCATCCTGTCCAAGCGGATAAAAACATTTCCTTTTCAGTCTCATTTCTTTTGTCCCTAAGCAATGGAATTTTATAAACTAGACTGAATTCACAAAGCTTAAACATGTGCAGTATTTATCACTAGTTTATATGGATTAATTATGTATTTGAAATTCTGAATAGAAACAACAGAAGGATATCTTCTGTGTGTCATTTCTACTCTCTCCCGAAAGAAAGTAGAACCCCCCCAATTTTCCATAATAGCTTTTTGTTTATGTCAGTGAACTAAGGGAGGTTTCTCTGTCTTTTACATAAAAAATACTACCGTTAAAAAATTACTGCTCTGAAAATACGGTACCAGGGCCAGGACCCACACAAAATAAATCCACAGATTTCAGTTCAGTTTATGGCTAAGCAGATGGAATACAAAACCCTGTCTTCCTAATACTCCCTGACCCCTTGGGAATCCTTTATCAAGTGGTTTGTTCAGTGAACAGGCAGTGAAGCCTGAGGTGTTCTTTCCATATAGTTAATGAACCGACTCAATGCTCAGCACTTTGTAGTGCATGGAGGTGACATGTTGAAGTGGTTAGAGCAATGACCTTGGAGACAAGAAGTCCTAGGTTCAAACCCTACCTCTGACACTTGCTCGCTATGCTCCCGTGGGCATAGCTGAGCCTCAGCTTCCAGTCTGTAAAATAGGAGAGAAGTTCCTGCTTATGAGCATTGTGAGGCACAATTGAGCCATTGTATGTAAAGCATGGTGCAGGCTTTAAGCTGCTACATAGATTTTATTAAAGAGCCCAACAATTAAATAATCTTTTTATGATATTGATGGAATGCCTGTTATGTGCCCAGCCCTGTACCAGGGGGATACAAAAAAGCATGAGATATGACCTCTGACTTAAAGGAGTTTACAGTACTTCTGAGAAACAAAATGAATAAAAATGAAATAAGAAAACATTTAAGAGCTAAGCTAAATGGAACAGGAATTTAGATATGAAAGATGTCATTGTGGGTTGGACTAGCTGGAGGAAGGTAGTTGAAAATGAGACTTGAGTTGGGTCTTGAAGGATTGGTCACATTTGCATATATGAGATGTCGAGTGTGTGTGTGTGTGTGTGTGTGTGTGTGTGTGTGTGTCTGTCTGTATGTATGTAGGGCTGGAGGGATAGTAAAGACATTACCTTGACAAGATCAGAGACTGCATATTGGAAAGTAGTGGGGAATGAGGTTGGGTTAGGTCTAGCGACATTATGGAGGACTTTGAAAGCCCAATAAAGGATCTTGAGGTCTTAGAGTTATAGATTTAGAGCTGGAAGTTACCTTAGAAATCTTTAGTTTGGATTTGATGAGGTAAATAATACCATCTAAGTACGCTGCTCATTCACTGGAAGTTACCAACAGCTGGTGGACACTTAATGAATGCCTGTGACCAAGTGATGAATTGGGAATAACCATCCAGCTTTCCAACATCACTCTATGGAATGTAACTCTGAAGAAACTGCTTTTGTTGTCTAAAGAAGGATTTAAAGTAAATACTTTTGGGAATGAATGGTCCATAATAAAAGTAGTGACATCACTTTAAACACTTTGGTTTTTGACCTTTTAAGAACTATGAAACCCTTTAAAAATTGTAAGCAGACTCCATAGAACCTTGGTCCACCTAATAGGTGTTTTTAAAAAGCAGCTAGTGGTATGGGCAAAAAGTTTGGAAAATGAAATTACATTAAAAAGCTACATTTCTATGATATTTCATCTGCTTCTCTCTTGATGTGTTGAACACCTTTTTTGTTGGAGATTAGTGTACCTAATTGGTTCAAGAAATGAAATGTTGCAAAAAAAAAGGGGTGGGCAGATTATAGTGACTTAAAAAGTAATGTGTCAGGGGCAGCTAGGTGGCACAGTGGCTAGAGCACCAGCCCTGGAGTCAGGAGGACCTGAGTTCAAATCCTGTCAGATCAAACACTTGACACTTACTACCTGTGTGACCCTGAGCAAGTCACTTAACCCTAATTGCCGAGAGAGAGAGAGAGAGAGAGAGAGAGAGAGGAGAGAGAGAGAGAGAGAAGGAAGTAATAAAATTTTGGGGCAGCTAGGTGGTACAGTGGATAGAGCACTGGCCCTGGATTCAGGAGGACATGAATTCAAATTCAGCCTCAGACACATAACACTTATTAGCTGTGTGACCCTGGGCAAGTCATTTAACCCCATTGCCTAGTACCCCCCCCAAAAAGACCCAAAAGCACAAAAAAAGTAATGCGTCCACCACAATCAAATTTGGGGAAGATTCTTTGATGATTTTAGAGCTAAAATCTCATGAGAGGTGCTCTAAACCAAAATCTTCCTTTTCCCCAAACGTTCTCTTTTCTTCTGTATTGTTCATAGCTGCCCTCAATTTTTTTTTGTCATTCATTCGGTAAAAATATATTTATTGTCTACTATGGTACAAAATCATATGCTAGTGAGCAAAAAGTACAAATATACTGAACCCTACCCTCATGGAGTTTACAATCTAATAATAAAAGCTTATACTTTGAGGTTTAGAAAATATTTTTTTCACAACAGTCCAGGAAGATAAGTAATGTAAACATCATTATACCCATTGGAGACTCAGAGATGAATTTGTTTGAGGTTACACAGCTAATAAGTATCTGAGCCAAGATTTGAACATAGATCTCTCCTAACTCCGGGTCTGCTACTTTTTCCACTAGATCATAGTAGTACTCTCTGGAGTACCTTTGCACACCTCCAGGCAGTTGTCACTCTCTGCTATCCTTCCGACTCTTTCTGATCACATACTGAACAACCCACCCCCTTCCATTCTTTTCTATTTCTACCATTAAAATATTGTCACCTTTTAATTACCCCTGAAACAGTTTGGGTAGGACAGAGTTTAAGGCATACTTCTCCCACTCAGTTTCCAAATGATCTGTTTTTCATCTCTTTTATATTTAGAAATTATCTTTGAGCTGAAAATGAAGCTGTGTTTTTAAAAATTTGTGACACGTATGGTAGCAGATTTTCTGAACTCCCCAACTCTTTCCTATTCAAACTTTGCTTATTTTCATTCCTTAAAGGAAATATGAATAAATGTCAGTATAATGACTGATTTGTTTCAATCTGTCAGCACCTCTCCAGTATCAATCCAAATATTTTCTAAAATTGGCAGTTTATTAACATTATTCTGTAATACAGGAGTTGCTAATGATCATAGTAAACTCAATGACTTTCACCCAAGAATGATGAAACTGGGTGCTAATTAAATGATTGTGCAGTGAGCTCTATGAGAAAGTTGGCTTGGGAGTCCATTCTTTTAAGTGGAATTGCCAGCAAGTCTTCCATGATATCGGAAGTATTTTTGTTTGCTACAGTTTGTCAGAGAAGGGAATTTGGACCAGATAGGAGACATGGAAAGTTCAGCTAAGACATAGACCTTTCCCAGAGAGAGTTTACAGACAAAAGCCCATTCTCTCCTCTCTAAGCTCCAGTAGTCTATGATAGACAACAATGCACCATACGTGAGTAGTTATGAAAAAAAATGAATGAGACTGAGATGTCACCCTGAGGAAGGAGATGAAGAGGATCTGATTTTTAAAAAAAGGATGAGGTTGATTTGGGGAAAATGAATAAATAATCCTTCTGTGATAGTTTCTTTTTTGATATCATAATAAAAAAAATGACAGTTGATACAGTAGCTCTCCTACTTTACATGCTATTGTGAGTCTTACATCTTTTGTATACTGATCTAACATATCTAAATCTATGATCCATAGATATTAAAGACAATAATATCTGATTCCTATAAATTTCTGAAGGAATGTGGTAGGGATGAATAGTTGTAACCAGAGGTATTGAATAGGCTGCCCTCCAGCAACACTCCCAAGTATGGCAGGAATCAAATTAAAGTATAATTGGGAAATATTAACAAAATAAGTAAAAATGCCATCAGACATAAATAGCATTATGTTGTAAAACTAAGTCAATATGCGGCCTGTAGGGATCCTTATGTATGCATCAGTGGCTCCTGTTTCTTTGTGAGTTGGACCCCACTGGTCAAAGAGACCAATCAGAGACCTTATTGACTTTGTGGGTGGGAAGCCAGGTGTGGTTTAACTCATGGTGGGTATGCAAGGAATTTGAATCCCTTTGTTCTTGGAATATCTGATGGAGAGTCTTTTTAAATAGGGTTGGAGGGTGCATTATGGATATGGAATGAGAGAATTAGATTGGGCATTCATTTCAGATTCTGGTTTTTCTAGTATATACTATTTTTTTTTACCAGCATAATCACATTCTTCATTTTAACTATTTATTTTCTCCTTTCCCTTTCAAATTTGCCAGGTTGGCAGTTATTCTCCCTGGTTTGTTCCTCTTCCCTTTACTTCATTAATAGTGGGTGTTATAATTCCTTTTGACAATAATGAGACATCTATGAGTCATGCAGATGGTGACTCATTGACCCACCGAAAGTCTGTTGTTTTAAATAGTTAAAGAAACAGTGGAATAGTCAGCTATTTTAATAATTTGTGATTTTATTAGATGTGTCGCCCATGTGTTAGCTTTCTTTGTGTTCATTTTGAGCTGTTTCTTCTTAGGTGAAATAATAATGATCAACATTTAGTGAGCAGTCACTAGGTCAATGATTGTGTATGTCCTGGGTATTAGGGAAAATGTGGCTGTAGTTCTCAATCTAGAGATCATAGCATCAAAAATTTCAGGCTTTAGAGACCTTTAAAGTGATTAAACCCAAGCTTCTTATTTCTTTCAATTTCTATTTTGCCCTCTGGTTCTAAAATATCAGGGCAGTTTTCCTTGATAATTTCTTGAAAGATGATGTCTAGGCTCTTTTTTTGATTGTGACTTTCAGATAGTTCAATAATTTTTAAATGATCTCTCCTGGATCTGTTTTCCAGGTCAGTTGTTTTTCCAACGAGATATTTCACATTGTTTTCTGTTTTTTCATTCTTTTGGATTTGTTTTACAGTGTCTTGATTTCTCATAAAGTCACTAGCTTCCAGTTGCTCATTCTAATTTTTTCTTCTTTTTTTTTCTAAATGAGGTAGTTTACATTTCTTCTATTTTTTCAATCTTTTGATTTTGTTTGACTGATTCCTGATGTCTCATAGAGTCATTAGCTTCCATTTGCCCAATTCTAATTTTTAATAAATTATTTCCTTCAGTTAGCTTTTGTACTTCCTTTTCAATTTGGCCAACTCTACTTTTTAAGGAGTTACTTCTTCAGTGTACATTTTCTTTTAGGCAATTGGGGTTAAGTGACTTGCCCAGGGTCACACAGCTAGTAAGTGTCAAGTGTTTGGTCTGAGGCTGGATTTGAACTCAGGTCCTCCTTACTTCAGGGCCAGTGCTCTATCCACTGTGCCACCTAGCTGCCCCTCAATTCTAATTTCTAAGGAAGTATTTTCTTCAGTAAGCTTTTGGACTTTCTTTTCTATTTGGCCAATTTTGCTTTTTAGGGCATTTTTCTCCTCATTGGCTTTTTGGATGTCTTTTGCCATTTGGATTAGGCTATTTTTTAAGGGTTTTTTTTTTGGGGGGGTCTCCTTTATCAAGCTATTCACTTGTTTTTCATGATTTTCTTGCATCACTCTCATTTCTCTTCCCAGTTTTTCCTCTACTTCTCTTACTTGCTTCTCAGAATCTTTTTTGAGCTCTTCCATGGCCTGGAAGTGATTCATATTTTTCTTGGAGGCTTTGGATGTAGGAGCTTTGACTTTGTTGTCTTCTTCTGGTTGCATGTTTTGATCTTCTTTGTCACCAAAGTAAGATTCTATCATCTGACTTTTTTTTTGCACTGTTTGCTAATGTTCCCAGCCAATTATTTGACCTTTAAACTCTTTGTTAAGGTAGGGGTCTGCTTCCAGTGTAGAGAGTGTACTGTCCCAAGCTTCGGGGGTTTTGTGCAGCTGTTTTCAGAGATACTTCTAGGGACCTGTAAATTTTCAGCTCTTCCAAGGTGGTATCATCAAGGGTGAGGTGTTTATGCTTTTCCTGGCCTATGCTCTGGTCTATGAGTGACCACAAGCACTCTTTTCTGCCTTGGAACTATAAGAACAATTTCCTCTGCACTGCCACTACAAGCTCCACCATGCCAGCGCTCCTCCTCGTCCTAGGACCGCCACCCAGAACTGTGACCCAGATCCAAGCACCGGCAAAGAGATCCCTGCAATCCCCCTCCAATCAGCCACTTGATTCCCCCTCATTCTGTGGGCCAGAAGCTCCAGGAGGCAGTTGCTGCCCCAGGGCCACATTTGGGGACTGGGGCTGGGACCAAGCTTCTCTCTCACTGCAGACAGAGACTTTTCCTATTGATCTTCTAAGTTGTCTTTGGTGTTCATTGGTTGAGAAGTCTGGAAACTTCCACAGCTGCCCATGATTCAGTCCCCTGAGGCCTGCTCCAGGTTCACTGAGTCCTGTTTTGCCAGCACACCCACACCAAACTGTGCCCCTCTCCCAGCCTGTGTAATATACCTTTCTGATCAACCATCCAGGTTGTCTTGAGCTGGAAATTTGTTTCACTCTGTCTTTTTGTGGGTTCTGCTATTTTAGAATTTGTTAAGAGCCATTTTTTACAGGTATTTGGAGAGGTTTGGGGGGAGCACAAGCAAGTCACTGCTTTTACTCTGCCATCTTGGCTTCTTACTTTGCAGGTAAAACTGAGGCTCACACAAGAGAAATGATGTGCAGAATCACACAGGTAGTTAGTAGCAGAGTCCCAGGGGTGTACAGGTGTCGGGGAAGACTAGTACCTCTGGTGAGAGGGCTGCTTTCCAACTTGGTGTCCACCTGCAACCCAACTCTCACTTGTGGCTCCAGGAAGTAGCATGCACAGCAGCCACACCCCAGTAGACCATCTGGGCAAATGGGCTAAATCAGGTGGAGGGTGACTGATGGGCCTCAAACTTGTTGGGGAGTTAGGGAGGTTTCTACCCCAAGCGTGTGAAGACTTCCCCCGGCAGAATGGGTGAATGTGAACAATTTGTTTCGACAGACCATAAGGGCAGCAGAAGCAGGTACTATGGAGTGCTTAGAGCTTGGTTAGACATCAAAGACACCAAGATCCTAAAATTGCATCCTGAGCCATCACCAGTGATTTTGAATTTTGTCTTGCCAATGGACTTCAATGACTCTGCAAGAAAGAACGAGCTGATGACTTCACACAACTCTGACTCACTTAAATCCAATTTATGTGTGAGTCAAAAGACATCACCCATACTATTTTACCAGTTTTACCTACCTCAAAGTCCTCTGGTGGTGGGAAAGTGATGAAACAGCAGGTACAGATACATTGGGAGCTGTAGTTACAAACTTGTGCACAGAAAGCCCAAGCCATAGGGTCATCTTCTCACTGGACTGAAGCAGCAGTGGGATTTGGCAGCCCTCTTGGTGTCTGAGCAGCCATTTTTAAGGACTGCATTGCTCACTTTCTGGCTTAAGGAGGGGACTAGAAAAAGGTGTCCTAAGAATTGTCTGCTTTACCAAACCTAACCTTGGCCTGCTTACTGCAGCAGGCAGGAATCCTACCCTGTAGTTGAAACACACACACACACACACACACACAAACACACAAAAACCATACAAAAACATTTGTGAAAACAATTCTATTCGCCATTGGTACATGAAATGTGTGCACACTTATGGATAACAAGGAATCCAGTAGACCTGAAAGATAACTCTTGTGAGAGAACTCAGTAGATATTGCTTGGAAATAGCAGCCCTGAGTGAAACAAGGCTAACAAATGAAGACAAGCTAACCAAAATCAGAGCTGGATATATGGCTTTCTGAAGTGGCCATAGTGATGGGGAGCACCACGAAGCTGGTGTAGGTTTTGCAATCAAAACTAATCTAGACAACAATCTTGTACGCCTTCCAAAAGGAGTGAATGACAGGTTCGTTATAATGTGATTGCTACTTGCAGGAAAGCACCAGGCCACCATCATCAGTGCCTACACTCCCACTATGACAAACCCTGATGAGGTCAAAGAAAAATTTTATAAAGACCTGGAGTCCCTTATCATTGATGTGCTGAAAGAGGATAAGCTTATAATTCTGGGTGACTTTAATGTCAGAGGAGACACAGACTGTCAAACATGGAAGGTAGTCCTTGGGACGAATGGATTTCAAAACAGCCACAGCAGTGGTCACTTACTACTGAAGACTTGTGAGTCTCATGACCTTCTCATCACTAACACTGTCTTCTGTTTACCTAAACACAAAAACCCCCTTCATTGATGCACCCTCACAGCAAACACTGGCATTTATTAGACTATGTCACTGTAAGGAGAAGAGACAGCCAAGATGTGCGAGTAATGAAGAAGACATGCGGTGCAGTCAGTGCTGGACTTGATCATAGATTTATCCTCTCCAAATTAAACATTCACATTCAACAAAATTGGCAGCCACAAGACAAGATGACTACTGGAAGACTTAATGTCAACAGATTAGAGTTTTCTCTGAGAGTGAATAGTTCATTACTAACTTGGAGGGAAAGCTGAGCTAACATAGGGCTGGCAATAGTGAAGCAGAAAAGGAGTTAGCAGCTTTCAGAGACTTGGAGTACAGCACCACATTTATTCATCTGGGCCAGAACACTCAACAAACATCAAGATTGATTTGACAAACATGAAGGGGAAATTAAGAAACTGGTAAATGAAAAATGAGAATTCCATGGGGTTTACCAGCAGGATAGTTTGTCTGTCTCTAAGAAGGCAGCATTTAATTCCATTAAAAGTAAAGTGCAAGCAAAGCTTAGAGAGATGCAGGGTCCTTGGCTCTGTAAGAAGGCAGATGAAATTCAGTTTTACACTGATAGTAACAATCCAAAGTGCTTTTATGATGCCCTGAAGGCTATTTATGGGTCAAAGACCCTATGGTGCATCTCAACTACTCAATGCTGATGGAGCAACATTGATTAGTGATAAGGGCATGATCCTGGACAGATGGGCTGAACACTTGCAAAGGATTCTCGACAGACTTGTCATCAATCAATGCTGAAGCCACGATCATAAACCTCAGGTTGAAGTCAGTCCCTCTCTATATTAACTTCCAACCAAAGAAGAGGTTTTGAATGTCATTAGGCTACTCTCATGTGGCAAAGTGCCTCATGCTGATTCTTTTCCAGCTGAGATTTACAGGGTCAGGGGTCTGCTACTCATACAAAAGCTGACTGAAGCCTTCTGTATTATATGGTAAGAGAAGGTTATTCCCTAGGAGTTCAAGATGCCTTCATTCTTCATCTGTGTAAGGGAAAAGGAACTAGGTTGTCCTGTGATGACCACAGAGCAAGGTCTTCTCCCTTAGTCATTGCTTCCAAGATTCTGCTAGAGTACTTCTTAATAGGTTAATCTTTCAACTGGTAGGTAGTCATCTACCCAAGAGACAGTGTGGCTTCAGAAAAGGCTGAGCAACTGTCAATATGGTCTTTGCTGCCCAACTATTCCAGGAAAAATGCCAGCAGAACAGGTCTGTGTACAGTGTTCATTGATCTGACCAAGAGCTTCAATGCTGTCAGTCACGAGGGCTTGTGGAAGATCATGACAAACTTTGCTTGCCCAGAGAAGTTCATCAATATTGAATGTCAGTTTCATGATGCATGCTTGCATGGGTTCTGGATAATGGACAATGCCCTCACATTTTCCCAATCACTAATGGCATCAAGCAGAGCTGTGTGCTTGCTCCCATGCTTTTTAGCATGATGTTTTTAGTGATATTGTTGGATGCCTTAAACAAGGATGAAAATGGCATCAAGGTCAGCTACTGCACTGGTGATAAAGTATTTAATTTGAAAGGGTTACAAGCCAAGACTGAAGTGGAGGGAGAATTGGCGCACTACTTTTTGTTCACAAATGATTGCGCACTCATTGCGGCCTCTGAGGCAGAGACGTAGTATGGATCTATTTTCTGCTGCTTGTACTAATTTTAGCCTAACAATTAACACCAAGAAAACAGAGGCTCTCCACCAGCCAGCATTTGCACCATCCATATGTGGAATCATGAGTTACAGCAAATGGAGAAATCTTGAATGCTATAAATAAGTTCACTTACCTTGGCAGTATGCTTTCCAGGATGTCTACATAGATCATGAGATTGATGCATCTATTGACAGAGCTAGCTCAGTGTTTGAGAGGCTCCAAAGGAAAGTGTGGGAGAGAAGAGATATTAGGTTGCATACTGAACTGAAGGTCTACAGAGCCATTGTGTTGACCTCATTATTGTATGCCTATGAAACCTGGACAGTATATCAGTGCCATGCTAGGAAACTGAATCACTTGCAAAATTGTATTAGGCAGATTATGAAGATCACCTGGCAAGATAAGGTACCAGACACTGAGGTCCTTTCTTGAGCTGAGTAACTAAGCATTTAAAGTCTACTGGAAAATGTGCAACTCTGATAGGTTGGCCTTGCTATTTGAATGCCAAATGTACATCTGCCTAAAAGACTATTTTATGGAGAACCCACCCAAGGCAAGCACTGATATGGAGGTCAGAAGAAGTGATACAAAAACACTCTCAAGGTCTCTCTGAAGAACTTTGGGACCAATTGTGAGACGTGGCACAGGACGGCCTAGCATGGCACATCTGCCTCCAAGAAGGGGCTGTTCTCTATGAGCAAAGCAGAATTGCAGTGCACAAAGGAAATGTGACACGCACAGATTTAGAGACACCTCTGCTCCCAATATCCATATGAGCTATTTGTACGCCACCTGTGGCAGAGCCTTCTGAGCTCCTCTTGGTCTGATCAGCCATGGCCAGACACACTGTACCCTGACCCTGACATAGGGATGTTATTTTTGGCCTCTTAGAGCACAAATGACAACCACCAGAGCTGGTATTTGAACCCGTGTCCTCTAGATCCAACCCATTGCTCTTTCCACTGGGATGGATGGGATGGATGTATTGGCAGTCACAGCACACAAAGATGACCAGATTCTTCCTTGTATTATTTTGGAAATAGAACTTTTAAAATTTCTTTTTGCTGGACAATTGTATGAAACATTTCCTCCCTCCTCCTATAAGTACTTGTTAACTTCCTCTCTCTTCATCTCCGTTGCCTTTCCTGACCAAACATCAAAGTATATCAATTCACCTTTTGATCATCTCTTGGAAACATAGTTTGAGTGAAACATATGAAAAGCATGTGAAGCATACTTTTCCTCATGTAGTTTCTAGGAGAACAAGTCAGACAAAGAAGAGATTTTGTTAAAGGGGCCCAGGACCAGGAAAAACAGACTAGGAAGACAATTTTGGTTAAAGGAGCTGAGAATCAGTGAGTTGTGATATGCCATAGAGATAAAACATCATAGCTAGGAGATAAGATACCAGGGAGGGCCATTGGAATACCATGAATTTAGAAGGTGGGCAGAATTCTGTGTAATAGGGTTGGAATATAGGCAGAAAGCAAATTTCAAATAATAAGCCCAGGTTAAGTATTCAAGGATTTAGACTGAATAGGAGGGATAGGCAAGAAAGAGATGTCAGATATCCCTGGGCCACCATTATTTCATGAGCAAAAAGGTCTATATCAGATACCAAAAGAATCATGACCATTGACCCAAGGTTGGAGGCTATCAGGCCTCTTCCCCAGTCTCACATGCCTTGCTTAGTATTGGCTAACAAAGAGGTGCATGCTGGGAGCCAGGGAAAGGTCAGACCTACTTCATACTTCACAGTTGGTCACCACAGCTACTTGTGTCAGAGAAGCTAGGTTTCTCTATCAAGGAAAGACACGTGAGTGCTCTTTTCTCTTTTTCTCCTTTCTGGACCAAACCCCACCATAGGGATGACTTTTTTTCTATGGTCTGCTTTAAAAAGAAGGAGATGTTGGTCAGAAGGAAAACAGGCCTTGCCTGGGAGCATGAGATGGATATCTTTGCATCAGCCCATTCTCCCCAGCTGGCATCTCACCAGCTGGTGCCAATGTAGTACTGATCAAAGAGCTGGCAAACCTATGACCAACCATGTGAGAGCTGTCTTTGGACTGTGACTGGAAAAGCTGAAAGGATTGAATCCTCCAGCCGAGCTCCTGTGGTGCTCACCATTTTTGTCTCTTTTATGTTTTATATTTGAAAAGTTTCCTAACTCCCTGCTGCTTTCATAGCTTTGATTTTGTTTTGGCTTGGGGAGGTGGTCTCCAGCTTCATAATCTCAGAGGAATCTTTAAAACTTATGGCAAAATCTCATTGCTGGGAATTGTTTTTCACTCATATCACTGTTGGTCAATCCCTCAGTTACCATTTTTCCTTCTCTTTCTCTTTATTTTTCTTTTCTGGTTTAACTCTAGATCTGTGGCTTCCCCTCCACCCCTCCCCCATCTTCTATTTCTTTCGTCTCTCTAACATTCATTTGTTTGTTTTTCCATGAGCTCAAGATGCCACAGCAGCACTCTCCATGTCCCAGCCACTAGTTTATTCCACGGTTACAGTTGTAGAAAGGGAGAGAAGAGATTTGCATACAATCCAGCTAGCAGAATCACAGAAAATTAAACCTTCGAGGTCATAGCACTTAGAGCTTGAAGGAACCTCCAAGATCATCCAGTCCAACTTCCTCATTTTATACATGATTAAATAGTGCCCCAGAAAAAGGAAGTGACATATCCAAGGTCATACACGTGTTTAGTGGCAGATTCTATTTTCTTGGCTCTTGGGGTATGATACATTTCCTGTTTTTCAGCATTTAGACTTGGCCCGGATTGATATAGTACAATTCAAGGTATCCCAAAGTCACTTGAAGTTTGTATTGTTTATTTATATACCAATTTCTGGAAGCAACAACATGGAAGCTATAGGCAGAGATTCCACAGACAAACTGACTAGTCATTGAGACATGATTTATTGAGAGAAACATTTACATATATCACTGTTCTGGAAGCATTTGTGTTTAATAATCACGTTATATAAAGGAGACAATAAAATAAGCCTTTTGCAATGTGGTATATGCTGCTTACCTTAATGCCCAGCAAAATCCCAGTATAGTCAAGCCTGGGTATGAGTCAGTGAATTTGACAAATTTTCCCTAGGCCTTTTCTTTGGGTACTCACTGAACAAACCTAACCCAGGATTGTAAAAGTGCCTAGGATGCATTCACTCTGAGTTGTCTTGTCTAGATTCTTAAAACATATCCTTGGACTGATGGGGCAGAGTTTTACAACAAGTACTGAATGAGAAATGAGGCTGATACTGTCTCTGAAAGGCCTCTCACCACAGTCTTAACCTTTTGGCAGAACACTGACCCCTTCATGCTCTGTGATGGTATCAAGTGTTTCCACAAGACACCAACATGTGGACACATACATGCGTCTCCCTACATGGAAATTTCTGTTGGCTAATGCATTGGGGAAGAGACATGCCACAACAGAGAAATTTTCCTCCAGGAAAACCATGCAATGCATCCATATGCCAATTTCCAAAGGCTCATCTAGGTCATATTTTCACTCTTTGCACAAACCAGAAAACCTAAATGCATGAAAGTTTGCTGGCCTAGTTAAATCCACCAGCATCGATAATGACGTTCCCTCCTTAAATATCCCACTACATGATGCCCTTGTATGCCCATAAGGGAGGTGAAAAGCAGCTCAGCTGGAGCTTCTTGGCACTGTCTCTGATATTAGTGCTGCCTAAACTCACCTGCTGAGCTTTTACTCCTATCCATGGTGCTGACCAATCCTATAATAACAATGCTAACATGGTGTTTTGGCTGTAGTAGGTTCTTAAACAATGTCGTGTATTCAGGAGAGCATCCAGAACAGCAAGGTGAATGTGACATTCATGATTTTAAAGGACTTTGCCTCCTGGGGCTTCTAAATTTAATATAGACTAAAAGGGCTCCAGATACTTTTATTTTAGCAAGATGGTCCTTTGCACATTTCCCATTGGCTTGCCAGGACTAAATATTTAATTCTACTTCTGCATAATTGATTCCATTGCTGAATTTCTTTTTCTTCAGAATTTTGTCAGTTGTCACTAGATGCTATTGCTTTTATCATTGACTTTTAGGGATTAATTTTCAAGGAAATAAAACTGATATTGTCTTGGAGGTGATTTTTTATATCTTGTTTGGAATTGGATTAAAATTAATAGAACCACAAAATTGCCCAAGGTCTTAGACATCATCTTGTCCAAACTCCATTTTAAAGATAAAGAAACTGACACCCAAAGTAGTTATTGATAGGGCTAAGGCCATATAGCCAGCAAATGGAGAGGGCCACTTAGGTCTCCTGCATCTGAGCTGCTGTGTTATACAAAGATTTTCAGAAGTGGCATCTCTGCCAGCTTGTTTAGAAACCAGTTAAGCTTTCCCCCACTCCTTTTCTATTTCTTGGATTCATCTTGGTAGCAGCACAGGATGGCTAGAAGAACAGTCTCAGAGTTAGGAGGACTGGGTTGGAGTCTTTCAGTGGAGACTGAATGATGGCTTGTTGGGATTGTTGGAAAAGGGGATTTCTGTTGAGGGCTGGACCAGTGTTCTTTCTACTATACCGGACTCTCTCTTTGACATCTCATTGCCTATTAAAGGGGTGAAGAAAATGAAACTCTTGCTCCCATAATTCTTTGGCTTTGGAATAAAGTTATAGTCTACTAGTAGTTTTGCATTTTGGAGAATATGTCTTTTGATTTCATTTGAAGGATACAAATGGCCAATTTGTGGTTTGACTTTCCCATCCAGAATTTCTCAGAGATGAAATGTGCTCCCATGATAATGGGTTGTCTAAAGAATTCTGAAATTTTGTTCTTAATATTAGTCATCTATGACATCTCATTTCCTCTGAGCTGTGATTCTATGTTGTTTGTATTTTCTTGGAGAAAATCCTGTGAAAGTCTCATATAAGGAGAGGTAGTCAGTATTGACTGATGATTGGCTGTCCATGGGTGACAAAGACAAAGGAGAAGTTTTGCATCTCAGAATTGTGGCATTTTGCTTCACAGAAAAGTGAAGTTCCTAAGAGAATGTACTTCCTTCTGTGTTGTAGATTATTAATGATCAATGATCAGCACCTGTGATTTTTAATTATTGGGAAATGGTAATGAGTTCTTAAGAATTATTAACCATGGAACTAGTCCCAGGCAACCATGATCGTTAGTTTCTCCTGTTTTTTCCTCCACCAAATAAGCATCATCTTGTCATTCTTTGAGATGTAGATTGATTTCATTGGGGGGTAGAAATTACCAGCCTTTTGATTAAAGCCTCTGCTCTCCTAGTGTTTCCAGAAACCATGTTTCAGGCTGATAACTTCTTTACTGACTCTCATTGTTAAGAGCGGCTTAAACAGTATTCACTATATTCCAGATCACATGTTTGCATTCCTCAGAAAACTGTCATGGTTTAATGTTTTAGTTAAAAGCTGCCAAGAGATTCTTTGCTCTTACCCCATCCTAAGCCATCATTCCACTGATTAAAGAGTTCCAATGCATACCTTTACCAGAAATTCACACCTTGCAGCTGATGTTTTAGATCAGGATTTGTGTTTTTAAAAATAGCTTATGTCAGGAACAGCTAGGTGGCTAGAGCACCGGCCCTGAAGTCAGGAGGACCTGATTCAAATCCGGCCTCAGACCAAACACTTGATATACTTACTAGCTGTGTGACCCTGGGCAAGTCACTTAACCCCAATTACCTAAAAAACAAAACAAAAAAAATTGCTTATGTCACATGTGGCTTACTATGGAAATATTTGGCCCCAATCCATCTTTGCAGCCAAAGGCCAGCTCTAGTGCCAACCTCAAGTACACCCCTTTCATTATACTTTGTCCCTTTTAAAGGTAGTATGCATTTATTCATTTAAAAGGCAGTATGGTACAGTGGAAAAAGCGCTGGTATTTGAGGTGGAAGATTTGGATTCAAATTCCAGCTCTGCTACTGCCTTTGTGATCTTCAGCAAGTTACTTAATGTTTGTGGGCTCCAGTTCTTCATTATAAACTGACGATGGTGGACTAGATAACTAGCGTAATAATAGATAAGATGGTGGACTTGGAGGCAGGGAGACCTGGGTTCAAATCCAGCCTTACTAGACTTACCATGAGCAACTTACTTGTCCTCTCTAAACCTTGGTGTCATCATCTGTAAAATAGGGTGGTTGGGTTAGATAGTTTCTAAGGTTTAATCCAGCTCTAAAACTACAATCTTATCATCTCAGAGAACATTTATAACTGTTCAGCCCTATGATACTATGTGTATCCAATCTACCTGGGTAACATGTAAGCTTCTGGAGGGCAAGGGCTGTTTGATTTAAGCCTTTAAAAGTTGTTTGCCTTGTCAGTGTTGTAAAAATTATTGTGTTGTTTCCATTTACTTCACTCTGCATTAGTTCTGACAAGTCTTTCCAGATTTCTCTGAAACTGTCCCTTTCCTAGTTTCTTATGGCACAACAGTACTCTACTCTTGATATACCATTATTTGTGTAGCCATTCTGTAATTGCTACTCCCCTTAGTTTCTAGTTCTTTGCCACCCCCCCAAAGAAATGCTATAAATGTTTTTGTTCATGTGAGACCTATAGTGTTCTTTCCACTGCACCATAGGGCAGATTATCCACCCAGCTACATGTCATAGTGTGGGAAATAATTATTCTTGATCCATTTGGTTTTCTCTGCATGGGTAGTTAGACCAAACTCAATTGAGTGACAATGAATCTTTATTAGGAGGCTCTGCGATGTTCCAGAGCTGGATGATTAAGAATGATGTCGTCTGCAGACAGAAATACGTAGGACCTCAGTGTGTTCAGGGTAGCCTTTTTAAATGTGGACTTGGCCCAGGACAGTGTCTTGAGGTTGGCAACCACCTTTGGTGAATTCCTTGTTCTATGCCTGTCTTGATGTTAGCCATCAGAAGGTTGTCAAACAAAGTTATCTCTGTTATATTTTTCAAAGAATCTCATATGATTTTTGACATACATGGAGGAGACACTATACTTTTAGTCAAAAGACTTTGGCTTCATTTCCCTTTATTGCATAGAACAAGTCCGTTGAGCCAGCTGGGTTTCAATTTCCTCATACACAGAATAAGGCCATTGGACTAGATGTTGTCCATTGTTCCTTAGAGTTCTAGTTCTGTGATCCTTTGACAAATAGAGCTTGTGTCTCAGTATGCATATCGGAGACAAATGCTATAAACAGAAAAGAAACTAGGCCTAGAATTGAAGAAGAGAAAGAAAGCAAGTTAGATTGTTCTTATAAAGTTCTTAGAAGTTCCAAACCTCCCTTGTAACAAAGTCCTTTCTCCTCCTCCTCCTCTTTCTTCTCCTCTTTTTTCTTTTCCTTCTCCTTTTCTTTCTGCTCCTCCTTCCCCTTCCCCTCTTTCTCCTCCTCCTCTTCCTGTTCTTCTTCCTCTCTCTCCTTCTCTTTCTTATTCTTCTTCTCTTCTTCCTCTTCCAGTTTCTTTTTCATCATCATCAACAGACATTTCTTAAGATATTCTTCTGGCAATGCTGAATGGCTTCGAGTCATGGAATAATACTGCAGTCTCTGAAGAATTACAGTTAAGGATTATCCAAAGGGAATGGTCTGTAATGGACATGAATAAGTTGCAACACAAGGATGAGTCACACAGAATGGGAGGGCATCATCTGCATCGTTGGAGGGAATGTCTGTATGGCTGAGATTACAGAAGGGTAGTCAATATGGCTGGTTAACTGACTTTTCCATTTGTGGTTCTGGCTTATACCAATACATCCTGAGTGTTTAGAGAGACATTAGCTTTCACAATTCAGAAAACTTATCTTAAAATAATTGCTTCCTACTGACCTACTGGGTGCCGTGAAGGACACTTGATATTGAACCCTAGTTGAAGGACACTTGATATTGGGCCCTAATGTAATTTTCTTCAAAGGTCAGTGGAAAGGAGTTCCATCCTGGAGGTGACATTGCTTTTACTACTTACAGGGAATTAGAAAAGAACTACAGTTGGCATAATCTTTATTCTTTCTATTTAACATGGGCCATTATAGTAGACATTGCATCTTTTGTCCTTAAACTTAATAAAAGTTGAAGACAATTTCCTTTTCTGTTTTATCTTAACATATGCAATCTTTTCACCTTGTTCTCTTGAGCACATTTCCCCCAAACTTCTCTTTACCTTCTCACATCTTTGTTGTCAGCTCAATCATCTTTCTCTTTTTACCCTCACTCAGCATTTTGCAAAGCTTTTCAGGTATTATTTCAACTAAGGAGCAAAATCTAGGCAGGTAATTTTCCAGCAAAGGTATCATAATGTGTTGTCATTAAGTATATGAGTAATTGAAATTTTAGTTTTTTATACAGCAGCACTTATGAGAGTAAAATATTCAAAACCTGTAAGATAATTCGTTCTCTAAAGGTTAACAATTTAAAAGAACACAAAAGCACAATGTAAAATTCAGTGTGATGTAGTAATTTTGCAGTTGAAGCTTTAAGATAGCATCTTTGGATTTGCATAGGTTTATTCTAAGACCCCCTTGCTTAAGAATTTATTATCAGACTGCTGTTTACACTAAACCTTGATATCCCTCCTGACTCCTCCCATATTGGGCTCACCCCTCTCCATGATATGCACTCCACAAATGAACAGAGGACCTAGCAAGAGAGACCATTTACTGTGACCTCTCTCTTTTCCCCTTCTTCATATTTTAAAACCCCTCCTCCTCCTCATCCTCTGTTATGTCCTCCTGTACTCCAGGAAGATGAAGCAGTTCTTCTCATGACCAAGGCCAATCCTTCAACTTGTAAACTTGATCTCATCCCCTTCTGTTTCCTCAAATATATTATATTTCCTGGACAATTATTCCCCTGCCCTCTCTAATCTTTCTCTTTCTATTTATCGTCTCATTCCCTTCTGCCTACAAAACACACTCAAGTTACCCCCATCTTTAAGAAACAAACCTTCTCTTCATTATGCCATTACTTCAGGTTTTAGATTTCTCTCTCCTTTTCACAGCCTAGAAAAAGAAACGGTTTACTCTCCTTGCCTCCACTTTCTCTCCTTTCACTCTTTTTTTGTTCCTGAGGTGCAAATTATTTTTACTACTTGGTAATATATAATATAAAATTGAAAGATGTGCAGATTTCTGCATATCAACAAGAGCACAATACTGAGACAACTTCTGAGCAGTGTTATTAAATACTAAAGTGTATATTTACTTTCTGAAATTTAATCTTTCATCTGAACTTAAATACAAAAAAGAGCTTTTCCATATGCAAAGAATACAAAAATAGGATTGTGTATGGGACCATGAATCTCATCCCTATCTCTTGCTTTTGAAAAAAGTATACAAAAAATTCACTACATTGCCTTCAAAACTGTCTTGTTTTTCTGTGCTTCCTTCCTATTGTTCCATTCTGTGCATTTCTTAAAAGCGTCAATGGCCTTCCTCTTTTTCAGACTTGTTCAGCACAATGATAACAGCTTGCATTTATATAGTGCTTTCAGATTTACGAAGCACTTTCCACATGTGACCTTATTTTCCCACCATTCCCTAGCTGCCTTCTCACCCTGGAAGATCACTCTGACCTTGTGGTCCTCCTCATCCCATTGGTGAGTTCCTGGATCTTCCATTTTGAGTAAGGGCCCAAGCCAGCCATCCTTTATTCATCTCATCTTGTTCTCTTTTAAAAATCCTGCCCTCATCCCCCTTAATGCTAGTATCTTCTGTTTGAGATTACTTCCAATTTGTCATGTATATATCTTGTGTGCACATAGATATTTATATATTGTCTATATTCATTATGTGACTCTGTTTATAACTCTTTGATCTCCATCATCATACTCTGATATGGGTCTTGTCTTCTTCCCCCTCTTCCCAACCTCTCAGTTTTAACTCCTTTTTACGTGTTGTCTTCCCTAAAGAGAATGTAAGCTTCTTGTGGGCAGAGATTAGATTAATTTTTTTTGCCTCCCCAGTGCTCAGCACAGTACCTGGCACATGGTAAGTGCTTAATAAATGCTTGTTGACTGAGTGACGTGATCTTCACAATAATCTGATGTAGTAGGTGCTGTTATTACCACCGTCGTATCAATCAGGAAACAGATTGAGAGAAGTTAAATGATTTCCCCCAGGGTCACCTAGCTAGCTAGTGGTTGAAGTGGGATTTGAATTCAGTTCTTCCTGATTCCAAGTCCATTGCTGTAGTCACTGTAACACCTAGCTGCCTATAACTTACCATTGCCATTCCCCTCCCCCACCCCGACCCCTCCATCACAATTAAAAACAAATAAAAAAGCCTATTGTAATAAGTAAGCAGAGTCAAGCAAAACAAATTCACACGGTGCCTTGTCCAAAAACTGGTTTTTCCTTGTGCACCTTGAGTCTATCACTTCTTTGTCAAAAAGTGGATGACATGAGCCATCCGATGTTCTCTGGAAATAAGGTGAATCATTGCTTTGATCCAAGTTGTTAAATCTTTCAAAGGCACTTTTTCTGTACCTTTATCATATAAGCTCCTTGAGGGCAGGGTCTGTCTTTCTGTTTTCTCCCGATGCTGCTCTCTTCACTCTGCATCACTTCACATTATCCAGGTTTCTCTAAAATTGTCTCTCATTATTTCTTACAGCACAACAATTTTCCATTACATTCACGTACTGAAATTATTCAGCAATGCCACACTCAGTGGGCTACCCTTTTAGTTGCTGGTTCTTTCCTTTTTTCTTTTAATCCCCACTTCAGGATCAGGAAGTTTGTTTTGCTTGTTACTGTGCATTTCACTGATATTATCTTGAACCCCATCCCATCAATCTTGTCCCTACACCTGCCTTATTCTTGTGCTGAGTTAGATTTATTACTACACCAAATTGTGTGTGTGTGTGTGACTGCATGTGTGTGTGTGACTGCATGTGTGTGTGTCTTTTGTCCAGTTTAGATAAGAGCAAGATTTATCTGATGCCTCCCCGCACACCCTGTCCTCTATTTGTATGTTCTTCTCATGTGTCCCATTTATGAGAAATAACATATTCCAACCCTTCTCTTACCTTTGTATGCTGATGTAAATATTCCTTTACCCTCCACTCTCTTTCTCCGTGTTACACCCTTGGAACAGAACCAGTACATGCCCAAGTCCTCGTAATTAACTCCCTCAATACCTATTGTAGTCATTGAGGTTACTGACACTTTTTTCTTCTCCCCTTATTAGAATGCTAGCTCTTCATTATCATACAGCTCCTTTATTGCTCAAATAATTTACCTTTCTAGTTTTCTTTTTGACTCATGCTTGCATTTCCAGGTTCCTATTCATCTCTGTTCTTTTAATCTGGAATTTTTAGAAGTCCTTTATTAAATGTTCTATATGATCCATTAACATGTCACTTAATCTCAGTTCGAGACCTATAGTTTCTCCTTTTGAAAAAGAGAGTTAATCCGAGCTGAACAACTGGCAACTGATCGTGATTTGTCCCTGTCGTCACTGCTGGACTAATAGCCAGGAAATACTTGACTCATTACGATATAGGTTTATCCATTTATCCAAGTATAGACACACACTTGGATGTGTATGTATATATATATATATATACAAATACATTCCTAAAACTTTGACATTTATATTTGCCTAGAATTGCTGAATAGAATCTACACAAATAAGACATTTGCCTCTGTCCCTGAGCATATTGTGTTACATATAAACAGTTAAGTATATTTTAAAAAATATTTTTCCATTTATGTGTAAAATTTTTAACATCTTTTTTTAAATCTTTAGTTCCAAATTTTCTCCTTTCCTCTTTTTCTCTCTGTCTCTCCTTCCTTCTCATTGAGAAGGCAAGAAATGTGAAAGAGGTTATACATGTACAGTCATGCAAAACATATTTCCTTTTTAGTCATGTTGTAAAAGAAAATACATAACAAAAAAGAAAGAAAAAGAAAGTTAAAAAAAGAATGCTTCAATCTGCATCCAAATTTCATCAGTTCTTTCTCTGGAGGTGAATAGCATTTTTCATTATGAGTCCTTTGGAACTCTCTTAGATCATTGTACTGCTGAGAATAGCTAAGTCATTCACAGTTTATTATTGTACAATATTACTGTTACTAGGTACAGCGCTCTCTTGGTTCTGCTCACTTCACTTTGCAGCAGTTCATATAGTCTTTCCAGATTTTTCTGAAAGTATCCTGCTCATCATTTCTTATAACACAATAGTATTCCATCGCAATCATATACTATGACTTGTTCAGCCATTGTTAAATATCAACTCAATTTTCAATTCTTTCCCACCACAAAAAGAGCTGCTATAAATATTTTTGTACATATATGTTCTTTTACTTTTTTATCTCTTTAGAATATAGACCTGGTAGTGCAATTATTGCTGAGTCAAAGGGTATGCACAATTTTATAGTCTTTTGAGCATAGTACCAAATTATTCTTCAGAATGGATGGATCAATCCACAATTCCACCAACAGTATATTAATGTCCCAATTTTCCCACACCCTCCACAACATTTGCCATTTTCCTTTTCTGTCATATTAGCCAATGTGATAGGTATGAAGTGGTACCTCAGAGTTGGTTTAATCTGCATTTCTCTAATCAATAGTGATTTTGAGCATTTCTTCATCTTCCTAGAGATAGCTTTGATTTTTTCATCTGAGAAATACCTGTTTCTTTGACCATTTATCATTGGGGAATGATTTGTATTCTTATAAATTCGACAAAGTTCTCTACATATTTGAGAAATGAGGCCTTTAGCCTTTATCAGAGAAAGTCGCTGTAAAATTTTCCCTAGTTTTCTGCTTTCCTTCTAATCTTGACTGCATTGGTTTTGTTTGTGCAAACCGTTTTTAATTTAGTGTAACCAAAATTATCTATTTTAAATCCCATAATGCTCTCTGTCCCTTGTTTGATCATAAGTTCTTCCCTTATCCATAGATCTAACAAGTAAACCATTCTATGCTCCTCTAATTTGCTTATGGTATCATCTTTTATATCTAAATCATGTACCCATTTTGTCCTTATCTTAGTAAACAGTGTGAGATGTTTGTCTGTACCTAGTTTCTGCCAAACTGCTTTCCAGTTTAGCCAGAAAAGCACAATATGTTTAAAGATACTTTTTAATTGATATTTTCTGTTTCTTATGTCACCATATTTTCATCTTTTATATTGAAGGCATGTTTCTATTTAGAATATGTTGTTGGAATATGGTGTAAGGTGATCTAAGCCTAATTTCTACTAGATTGCTTTCCAGTTTTCCCAGCAAGTCTTATCAAATAAGGAGTTTTCCCCTAGGTAACATATTTTCCACTTTATCAGACCCTGAGTTGCAGAGTACTGTTGTTCCAGAATCTCTTTTGTCTACTCTGTTCCATGAATCTCTCTATTTTTTAACTAGTGTTAGGTGGTTTTGATGACTGCTGCTCAATAATATAGTTTGAGGCACGGAAATGCCATTTCCTCTTCATCCTTTTTATCATTTTCCTTGATATTCTAGATATTTTGTTTTTTCAATGAATTTTATTATTATTTTTAAGCTCTGTAAAACATCCCCTTGTTAATTTGATTGGTATAGCATTCAAAGTATACATTAATTTTAGTAGTATTATAATTTTTATTTTATTGGCACAGCCTTTCCATGAGCACTGAATATTCCTTCAGCTATTTAGGTTGTTCTTTAATTCTTTAAGGAGCACTTTATATTGAATTTATACAAGTCTTTTGTATGCTTTGAGAAGTTGATCTCCAGATATTTTGTGCATTTTGTAGTTATTTGAAATGGGATTTCCCTTTCTGTTATTGCTTCTTGTGTTTTTCTATTATTATATAAAAATTCTGGAGATTTTTGAAGATTTTTTCCTGCAACTTTGCTAAAGCTATTAATTGTCTCAGTATCTTTGCTGATTCCCTAGAATTTTCCAAATAAACCACCATATCATTAGCATATATGAATAATTTTATCTTCTCTTTACCTGTGTTTATTCCTTTAGTTCTTTACTCTTGTAACTATATCAAATAATAATGAGGAGAGTGGGCCTCCTCCCTTCACTCTTGGAATTATTGGAAAAGATTATAGTGTGTTCCCAATTGAATATGATGCTTGCTTTTGATTTTAGATAGAGCTTTTTATGATATTAAAAAGGTCCCCCTATGTCTATACTTTGTAGAAGTTTTAATATAAAAATATTGTACTTTTCAATGACTTTTTCTGAATGTAATGAGATGATCATATGGCTTTTCATGTTTTGGCTTTTAATATGATTAATTATATTGTTTTCCTAATTTTGAGCCATCCTTACATCTTGGCATAAACCCTAATAATGAATGATTCATTGTGATATGTTTGATAGGATTTTGTTTAGAAATTTTGAGTTTATGTTCATTAATGATATTAGCCTATAGTTTTCTTTCTGTGTTTACTTTTCCTTTCTTTTAATCATTAGGACTATAAGTTTCTCAATATTTTTATTCCTCAATTTTTGAGAATTTTTCCTTTATGAATTTGGATGCTAAGGCATTTGGAGCATACAAGTTTATTATTGATTTTAGTCTATTTTCTCTGATTCCTTTCAGTTTAATATAGTTTCCTTGTTTATCTTTTTATTTTTTCAATGTTTGTTTTGCTTTGTCTGATAGCATTGGTTGCAGTTCCTGCGTTTTTAACTCACTTGATGTATAATGATTTTTTTTCCATTCCCTCAGTTTTATTTTGGGTATGTCTTTGTTTTTAAAATATGTTTCTTGTAAGTAGCAGATTATAGTTTTTTAATCCAGTATGTCACTCTTTTTCATTTTATTGGATTATTTAATCTACTCACATTTAAAGTCATGAGTTAAGGCTATATTTCCCCCCATATATCTCTAAAATAAAGGGGTTTTTTCAAGTTATGATTTCCCCTCTCTTCTCTTGTAAACAAGGTATAAATTTCCTTCAGTTACTTACTTTAAATTGTAAAAAATGACCCTATTCCCAATGGCTCTCTTCCCCTCACCCCTGATTCCTTCTCATTAATTACCCCTTTCCCTTTTGGGTTTTGTTTATTAGGTTTTTTCTTCTCCTTTTATCTGGTTTTATATTTTTCCCTAATTTTTTCCCTCTCTGTTAGTCAGATAGATCACTCCTTCCTCTCCCCCCCTTCAGCTAGTCTTGTTCATTAGCTTTTAAAATTTCATTTGTTGTGCCCTTTTCCAAAAGGATTTTTCTTTACTCTCTTCATTGTCTACCTCCTCTTTCTGTTTACTCTACATTCTCATTCTTTGATTCATGACCTTTAATCATCTGGTCTTTCTTTCTCTTTTCAATCTTCTTCATATAATCAAAGCTTCCAGGCTTATCCATTCTAGGCTTTGCCTTCTAGGAGCTTTCTGACACTGCCTAATAGGGCTTACCCCGTGCATTCCCCTTTTCCATTGTGCCTCGCTCTCAGAACAATGCCTATTATTGTAAATGTCAGAGAGGACACTGCCCTATTGTTCCAACTTTCCCTCTACTAGGAAAAGTAGACTTTTCAGGCACCAAATCTCCAGGCCTTATCCAGTGTTAGTCCCTTATTTCCCTTTACCCAGCAGAGCATTCACCAGTGAGACACTGTCCCATTTCCAAAGTAAGGCCTTTTCCCTTTCCTCCCCTTTTCAACCCCCATCACCATCCATTTCCTTGTAGGCTTCTCCCTTTTCCAAGACTACAGAAGTCACCTTCCACTCATTGCTAGCTCTTTATTTGACCCCAGAGCATCAGTACCTCCTCCATGTAGTCCCACAAAAGAAGCATTCACCTGTAGGCAGAGTGTCACCAGATTCTGTCCATTATGCCTCCTGGACACCTCTTCACTCTCATTTCTATTAGATTTCTGCCTTCACTCCTGTCTCCTGGTGTACATTTAAAAAGAAGTTTCTTACAGGTCTTTCTTTTGTCACTCTGATTCTGTTGCTCTCTGTATTTATTCACTCCTCATTTCTGTTGTTTGGAGTGTTTGAGAAGTAAATAATCTCTTCAATACTGGTTTTCTTTCTAAAAATTCTCTTCTTTATTATTGAAAATCCATCTTCTGTCCTGTTTGGTGAAGATCTTATATTCAGGATAGGTCACCCTAGGCTGCATCCAGAGCTCCAGTGCTCTTTGGAACGTATTATTGCATTCCTTCCTTATTTTCCCAGTGGGTGTGGAGTAGGCTTGCATTATTCAAATGTCCTCTCCTTTGGATTTGGAGAACTTTGTCCTGACTGGAGAACTCATTTCTGAATTAAATTGTTCAATTTAACCACTGTGTGTTTTGGAGTTTGCAGCCTTGTTTTTATTTTTTTCTTGGAGAAAATCTGTGAATACTTTCTATCACAACCTCAGGAGTTCTGGTCAGTTGTCTTCTATTATTTCCTTCTTAATAGGGTTAAGGGTTATTGTTTTTGTCCTGTTGTGTTGTTCTGGGAGACCAGTGAACCTCAGGTTGTCTCTGTGAATCCTGTCTTCAAGTTCAGAGTGTTTTGTTTGCATAGGAGGTATATTTTCCTTTAATTTTCCTTCCTTTCTTCCTTCTTTCTTTCTTTTTCTTTACTTTTCTCCTAGGTTGTCTTCCACTTTTGTATATTTGCATTTCCATTCTTTATTTTCTCTTTTGTTTCTTTGGTAAGACTTGTCATCACAGACTCCAGTTTTTCCATTCTGTTCATTATTCATATTCAAGGCAACTAGGTGGTTCTAGGATAGAGCTCTGGGCCTGGGGTTAAGAAGACCTGAGTCCAAATTTAGCTTACTAGCTGTGTGACCCTCAGCAAGTCACTTAACCCTCTTTGCTTCAGTTTCCATATCTGCAAAATGAGCTGGAGTTCCTGGGTTTTGGTGTTTTTTAAACCTCCTTTTGGATTCTGGGTGTCCTAGAGCATGGAAACAGTTGAAATTGCTTTATCTTTGGCATATAACTTCTGTTGTGTAGAGATTTGAGAGTTTGTCAGGATCAGAGAAAAATATCTCAGCATATATATGTGTGAGTGTGTGTGTGTGTGTGTGTGTGTATATATATATGTATGTATGTACATATGTATATATGTATATACCTCACTGAGGTCTCAGTTGTCAAGAGATATTGCTGCAAATCCGATACAGTAGGAATCGTTGGAATGCATGCAGTCAGATCAAAGAACCTACCCTGTTATCCTTAATTAGAGTGTGGAATATATTCACTTACATATTAAGATATCATGAGGCCCCACATTAACTTTTGCCTCATTGGAAGTACCCATCCATCTCTGGAAGTCCTCAGTGTGCCTGTGAGATCCATAGGCTTACCTAAGGTTACTCTTATACAGTTACCCTTGCATTTGACTTTTGCTTGATACTCACACACTAAGAGGGGCTGCACTTGATCTTCTTTTGGAAAAAAAAAAGATTAGTTATTTCTTTCATCTCTAAAACGTTCTCTGTTAGTTTTTCTCTATTCTAGGAAATAGCTTTTTATTCCCCTAGTGATATAGTTGCTATATTTTCTAACCCATTGGAGGCAGTAGTTAACTCAAACCACTATTCAGATCTTAATCAGTCACAGATTTAGGTATTTGAAGATCCAGCATATCCATTACAGTTGATTTTCCTTTGTCTTGGTCTAACATGACCAATAGCCATCTATAACTTTGGCTTAGAGATTGCAAGAGAATCAATAAATGCTGTACAAAAGATTTTCTAGGCCCCCACATTTTTTTCCTTGTCACTTTCCCCTAAGAGAATAATCACATCTTGTCTAGCATATTTTAGTCACTTTAATCTATCAACTCGAGATAATTTAACCTGTATAAATATTTTTCTCAGTTTTCCTGACACATAATTTTATTATTCATAAACATCAATTATTATTTATAAACAACTGAGAATTTTAAGTCAACATCCCTAATGAGTATCAGAGCAAGAATCCATCACCTCCCATAGATTCAATCACTACCTCTATGGAGATGACTCTTTCCTGACATCCTTTTTGTTTCTCCAGCTACTTGACAGATACTGGCACAGATATCAAACATGTGCCAACACCATAGAACACTCAGCAGTGTGGCCAGAACCAAATTAGCATGTAGTTGGGAAATATTTGACAAAAATGATGAAAATACAATAAAACACAGAAAATGTTGTTTTGTAATTTTCTAAGTCAATATGTCACCTGCAAAGGATCCTTACATACGGTTTAGTGGCCCTAGTTTTTATTTAAATTTGGCACCATTGTACTAGACATCTTCATCACCATGTCCTATAGGGATATCAAAGTTGTCGTGTCTCAAAACATGTTTCCCTCTATTCCCCCCTCCCTGCTCAGGTTTCTCATTTTTGTCAAGGACACAATCATTCTTCCAGTCGCCTAGATTTACAGCCTTGAAATAATCCTTGAATCTTCATTCTCAGTCACTTCTCTTATTTAACTAATTGCCAGGTCTGGCTGATTCTACCTCTTTTCCCTACTGTATACCATGGATACCATCTTTCAGGTTTTAATCACTTTTTGCCTGGACTATTGCAACAGTCCTCTATTTGGTCTTCTTGCATCTAGTTCCTACCCTCTCCAATTCATCCATCCTCCACACAACTGCCAAAATGATATTCCTAATGCTCAGCTCTGTTCATGCCATGAAGCTCCCTCTTGCCTCTAGGATAAAAAGAATAATTTCTATGCCTGGCATTCAGAGATCTTCACAGTATGGCTCTGGTCTCTCTTCTCAAGCTGATTATATATTACCCCCACCTCCTACACTTTGTGTTTCAGCCAGACTGGCTTGCTTATTGCCCAAACACAGGACATACCATCCGTGTCTGAGCCTTTAAAATTTTTTTTGTTCCAAACTTAAACACCAAAAATGAGAATTTTTATATACATAGAATACAAAAAGAAGATTGCATATGAAACCACACACATCCGTTTTATGCCCTTAGATTTTAAAAATATTTTTAAATTATAAAAAAATTTACATTTAAAAATACATTGCACACATTACTTCAAGCTAGATTGTCCTACTTCCTTGTGTTTCCTTCTTAACTTCCTTCTGGTCTCTTCTTTGCATTTAAAAAATATTTCACTAATTCTCTTTATTAATATCTTTATTTGTAACTCCCTTTGTCTCTTCTATCCCATCCACAATTAAAAATGGAGAGAGAAAAATCCTGTATAACAAATAAGCAAAACAAATCCAGAGCGGCCATGACCAAACATAAGTCTCTTTTTGTGTTTTGATTCCACTGTGTTCCTGACAGATGGGGGTGGGGCAGGAAGGAAAGGAAAGGAATAAGCATTTATTAAGCACATAACGATGTGCCAAGCGCTAAGCCACATGCTTCACAAATACATGCTTCATCATAGGTCCTCTGAAGAAATGGTTGGTCATTGTTTCGATCAGCATTCTTAAATCTTTCTAAGTGTTTTTTTTTTTTTATGATGTTGTTCTCATTCTAAAAATTATCTCCTGGTTCTGCTAGCTTCCTCTGCATTGGTTCATACTATCCAGGTTTCTCTGAAACTGTCTCTTTCATAATTTCTCATAGTTCAACAATTTTTTATTATAAATTATTTATTGTATCTTACAGGGCAATATTTTTTTTATTGCATTCATATGCTATAATTTGTTCAACAATCTTCCAAATAATAGGTACCCCTTCCCTAGTTTCTGGTTTTCTTTTTAACTCTCCCTTTAGGGTCAGAAAGTTTGCTTTGCTTGTGACTGTTCATTCCTGGTATTATCCTCCCTATTACTAACCTCACACCCTATTTCCCACCTGTTTCTCTGATGAGTTTGATGTATTTCTACATTAAACACTTTGTATGTATGCATGTGTGTGCTTGTGTGTGTGTGTGTGTGTGTGTGTGTGTTTGTTGTATGTGTGCATTCAACTCCACTTTGTGTAATTCAGGAAAGAAAGTGAGGTTCATCTGATGCTCCCTTCCTACATATTTGTACGCTCTCCTTATCTACCAACTTCTACCTCCTTTTTCCTACTTTCTACACTCATGTATTCCTTTTACCTACATTCTCTCTGGAACAGAAGCAGATTCACCCCCAAATCCTCTGATGGTTTTTTTTTAGCTTCCTCAATACACTTTGAAGACATTAAGGTTTTGAAAGGACATTTATTTCTTCTTTCTCTGTTAGAATATTAGCACATCATCATGTAGCTCCTCCTAATTGCTCATACAAATTTACCTTTCTAGGTTTTTCTTGACTTTTATGTTTGCATTTCAAAGTTCTTACTGAACTTTTTTTCAGAGAACATTTTTCTTGGTTTCAAACCTCTCTTTTTCACCTTTTGGCACATGATATTCCAAGGTCTCTTCTCATTGATGGTAGAAGCTTCCAGGTCTTGTGTGGGCCTAGCTATGGTTCCTCGGTGCTTCAATTGTTTCTTTCTGGCTGCTTGTTTATTTTTCTTCTTTGATGTGGAAGTTGTGGATTTTGGCTATGGCATTATTGAGACTTTTTCTTTTGGAGTTTTTTTTGGGAAGTTGTCAATGGATTCTCCCACCCCTACCCCTAATTTTAATTTCTCCTGTGGTTCTCATAAATTTGTGCAGGTTTCTGTGATTTCTTGAACCACAGTGTCCAGACTTTTAAAAAATCATGGTTCTCATAATGTCCATCATTTTCCAGATCAGTTGATTTTTATGTCAGATATCTTATTTTCTTCTTTTTTTTACTCTTTTGATTTTGGTCTAATATTTCTTGCCATGACTTGGAGTCATTGATTTATATTTGACCTATTTTAATTTTCAGTCTTTTACTTGGGTAATGTTTATCATTTTTGTATTCTAATATAATTTTCTTCTAGAGGTTTAATTTAATTTTTTGATAGCTTGCCTCACTTGTTCTAGGTATTTGTGTAGTCCTTGTGGAACATCTATTTCATCCTTTGAGTCTCAGGCTGCAGCTGTGTGGAGTAACTTCATCCTTTTCAGGCTGAATTTTGAAGATCCCTAGATCTTGCAAATATATACTGCTCAGTATCTTTTTCGACTTGGTGCCAGAGTACCCTGCCATGCTTTTGGGTGGGAGGTTGGTCTTACTTGGTCTCAGCTAGGGTCTTGTGGTTTCCTGAGCTGGCCCCCTGGTCTTTGAGCTTCATAGTGCTGAAGGGCTTTAGGGCCCTTTGTGGTGTCCCATATCCCGCATATTTCAAGGGCCAGAGACCTTGAAATATGTGAGATTTCCTGGTCTGAATGTTACATGCCACATTGGTTGCTCATGCTCTTGAGGCTTCCAAGGTTTTCTCCTATGGATTTCCAACCTCCCTGGTGATTTCTGACCATCCCAAGGCTCTCTTGGGGGAGCCTTTTTCTTTTTCAAGCTGCATGAGTCTTTGGCCTGGCTCTAGTCATGCTAGGAGATTGCCAGCTAGTTTGTCTGCACTGGCTTTGTTGGCAGTAGTTTTTCCTATTGTTTCTGCATTTCTGGGGTAGAAGTCACTTACTGTAATTACTCGTTGGTTGTTTCGATTGTTCTTCAGCCTGATGCTGATGACAAGTCTTTGCTGAAATAGGTTTGTGGGAGGTGGGCATTCTGCCTTTATTCAGACAACGACCTTGGCTGGAAGTCTTCCTAGGGTTTTGTCCAGGGTATCCACCACCCTTGGAATGTTCTTCCTCTTTATTTCTGCCTTGTGTAAAATCCTGCTCCCTCCAAGTCTCAGCTTGAATGCTGACTCCTTCAAGGGGCCTTTCCTGATTCTTCTAGTTGTTAGCCTCATCCCCAATAATTTTACATTTATTTTGTGTATATCTTGTTTTGACAGAACTTGTCTATACATGTGCTAATTGATTGATAGAAATAAAAACCAATTCATGCTTGTCTTTTGCTTCCTCCTAGGGGAAAAGGTTTGTGTGAGCTTGTATGGAGCTGGTGCAGATATGAATATTAGACTGGACAAGAATTCCTTGATCATTGAGAAGACCTTTATATCTCTGTCCAGTCAGAGAAATATAATCATTCACAACCGAAGTAATATCATTGCACATTTCCAGTGGAAGGTATATGCTACCCAAGAAGAAGAGGATAAAGAAAAAGCTAGGTTTGTAAGAAAAATCCATTTCAATAATGTAATATGAGGGAATGGAAAGTTTGGTCATTTTGGACAATTAACTTACATTTCTTATTCATGAATAATAAGGTTAGAACCAATTCATCAAAGGAGACATTTTAGAATACTCACTAGTTGGTTTGATGAAAGTTTCTTCTTTGGACCTGCTTTTCTAACAACAAGAATCTAGAATAACACATTATCTGTCTTCAGTTGTTACTGATCTTAACAGTCATGGCATCATAGGATTTAGATATGGAAGAAGCCTTAGAGATCTAGTCCATTCCTTCACCCCATTTTACGTATGAGGAAACTGAGGCTCCAGAAAGGAAAATTATTTGCCTGAGATCCCACAGGTAGTAAACAGCAAATTCTAGTGTTGAGTCTTCTCTCTCCAAAACCACTCAATCATGCTGCCCTTCCATTTAATTTAGCCAAAATTTATGGTGTCTCATGCATGCCTGGTGCTAGGATAGGTGCCACAACTTCGGTTTAAGTACGAGACATATTCATTCTTTTAAAAAAAGTTTTGTTGATGCTTATTGGGTTTCATATCATATTAATATCTAGATATACCCCTGCCCCGTCCCCACCTGTACCCCCATACTCTCTCTGTAAAACCTTAGAACAAAGGAACAAAATAATTAAATACAAACACATCTTTTTTCCCCCCTTTTTTCTTTTTTCTTTTTTTACCAAGGCAATTGGGGTTAAGTGACTTGCCCAGGGTCACATAGCTAGTAAGTGTCAAGTGTCTGGTCTGAGATGGGATTTGAATTCAGGTCTTCCTTACTCCAGGGCACTCTATTCACAGCGCCACCTAGCTGCCCCTAACACAACCACATCTTACAGGGCATACAACATTCCATACTAATGAACCTGTCTTGCCTTCCCTACCCCTCCTCCATTGCATTTTCAATTTCTTTTCTAGGGCCAAGATTGCAGACATATTAATTTGTCACTATTATTTCCAAATTAACCTTTGTGTCTTTGTTGTTTTTTCTGTTCCCCAAAAAGCTAATCAGATTTTATACTTATTTTCATAAAAAAAATGATTGAGACAATGATCAGTTAAGAAATATTCAATGATTGAATATTTCAAGATCCTAGAAATTTGTTGCTTTCATCTATCAAGCTACAGTACCATATCTCTCCTTCACTAGACTTAAAACTATCATCCTACATGTCTCTTCTTCTTTTTAACCCAAATTCCTCAAAAAAGCTGTCTTTACCTGCTGTCTCCACTTCTCCTGACATGCCATTCTCAACCCCTTGCAATCTGGCTTCTGACATCACTCAGCTAAAACTTTTCTATCCCAAGTCAATGCTCTCTTAATTGCCAGACCTGATAGCAGTTTCTCAGTCTTCATCCTTCTCAACCTATCTGTTGTGTTTGACACTGTTAACCACCATCTCTCTTCCTGAGAACTCTCTCCACTTTGGGTTTTTGTGACACTACATTCTCCTAGTTCTTCTCTGTCTGACCACATCTTCTCAGTCACCTTTGCTAGCTCATATGACTCTGTCTTAAACCTCTTCTCTTTTCCTTTGACACACATGCCATTTTTTTGGCATTTATCCTCTATTGCCTGTTCTTACTTCCATCTATATGTCTTTTTAAAGTACAAGTTGACTGGTAAGTTTCATGTGCATCACTAAAAATCTTCTTTTCCTCCTTATTAGAGTTTTTCTTTAGGCCATTGGAATTCCATCCTGTGAGCTTCCCATCCTTCCTTGTTAGCTCCCTCACACTGTTTTAGAATGTAGGATTCTACCTGTCCTTGCTCTGATTCCTTTGAAATCTGCTTTCCCAAAATCTAGGATGCACAGCATACTATGCCTGTTCTAAATGAATGATATCTGTATAATGTATTTAGGGTTATAACTACTACAAGCAAAATTTCATCATATAAATTGTGCCATTTTCAATGAGTAGTCTCTCACACTGACACAAGTTCTTTGCTTCCAGTTGAGTGGAATTTTTCTCTATTCTGAATTCCAAGATAAATTGTACCTTATTTATAAGTTTCCCACAATTTCCATCCCAGCAAGTAGCTCTTTCCTTTTGGTGAGAATCAGATATAGAATAGAATTTCTCTTTTTTTGTTGCTTCCCTTTTGAGGTATGAAGTAATCATTAAGGCAAGTTAAGAGAGTATTAGCAGCTCTGCCTTTGGAGGTGATAGCAGTCCAACAGATGTCTGCATAACTGAAGTTCCTCATCACTACTATCCCATTCTTCCGTGGCAGTCTAGTGATTGATTATACAATATCCTCTTTTGTTTCTTTTTTCTGTCCAAATGGTCTACAGTATACTGTAATGACAATATCATTTTGACTTCTGTTTGTCCCCATTGATCTTCACTCAAGTGCTCTCCACCATGCTTTGCAGCTTTGGTACCTAGATTTCCTCACATGACCATACTTTCTCAATAAGCCAAGACTACCCTAACCTCCTTTACTTTTGTTTTCTTTTTTTAAGTATACTCATCTGGAGCATATTCTAGTCATGGATCTTATATCACTAATCTTCAGTAATACCTGTGAAGTCAAATCTGCCTTATTTTGTGCATTTTTGTATAGACAACCAAGGCCGTGCATTTTATACTAGCTTCTTTCTTGGATTTATTTCCTGTGAAATTTTAAGTGTCCATTGCTACTTTTTGTTGCACAGGTATTTTTTCTTTGACACAGGCATAGTCTTATGTGTACCCTAGATTTTGGAAGAATGGATTACAAAGGAATCAGAGCAAGGATAGGTAGGGTTGTGTGGCCTGACACATTATAGGGGACATGAGTCCAGAAATGAAGAAAAGCTCACAAGTACTGTGTTACCTAGCTTGGCAGATACACATTGGTAGTTTCCCCCTCTCCTTGTCTCCCTTCCTTTTCAGTTTAAATCTCTTTTGATTTTGTACAGTTTCAAAGAAAATTGTCTCTCATAGAAAGAAAAAGTATGTTCTTAGCCTCTATTGAGAATTCCATCCCTGTCCAGAAGCCTGTCATTCCTATAGTTTAAGCTATGTTCCAGAAATCCATATCTCATTTTCAGATACAATCTTCTTAACAAGTTGTTCACTTTCCAAATCTGCCTTTCTCTTGAACCTAATAAATTTTAATAGATACATGTATTTCAATATACAAAGAACAAGAAAGAAGATTTTATAAAAAACTGTAAACTTCAGTTATATGCTTTTAAAAGGAAATATAGACACAAATGTAAAAACATTTAACAAAATAGTAAAAAATTGCTCTATTTGTGTCCATTTTTATACTTTCTACTGTCTTCTGTGCAATTAAAACATTTTATTGAAGCTTTTGTTGCATATTTATCACTAAACCACCTCCCCAAATAGAAACCTTCTCTTGTAATAAATATGTATAGTCAAGCAAAAAAAATTAACATGATGGGCCTGAGAATGCATTATTATGTCCCTGTAGTGCACTAAATTTCTATTTTATTAGTCTGGATTTTTTATGTTTTTGGAAACATTCATCCATTTCATTTGAATTACCAGTTTTGTTGACCTGTGATTGAGTAAAATAATTTCTAACAATTTCCTTTACAAGTGTTGCGCATTTCGGGGGATTTGGGTAATTTGGTTTTCCTCTCTTTTTAAAAAATATCGAATTAACAGTTTTGTTTAATTAGTATTTTTAAAAAAAATAACTCCTGGTTTCACTCACCAATTCATTGTTTTTTGTTTTTGTTTATCTCTGCTGTGTTGGAATTTTGTATGTGTGTGTATGTGTTTTTATTTATTGCTTTACTAGTTTTTTTTTCATTGATATGTCTTTCTTTTGATAATAAATGTGTATAGGGATATAAGTGTTCCATTTGAAACTGCTTTCAGTCAATCAGTTGATAAACAAGCATTCTTTAAAATGCCTTTTATGTACCAGACACTGTGCTAACTCCTGGCGATAGAAGTTAAGGCATTCTTACCCTCAAAGAATTTGCATTCTATTAGTGGAGACATGTAACACATGTAGGTAAATTCAAAACAGATGCAAGGTGATTGGAGGGATCAGGAAAGAATTTATGTAGAAGATGATGCCTGATCTCAATCTTGAAGGTTACTAGGAATTCCAAGAAAGGAAGGTAAAGGAATACATTTCAAGAAAGAGAAAAGGGCATGGAAGTGGGAAATAGAGTACTATGCATTAGCATCAGTAAGAAGGCCAATGGACTGGCTCTTCATTTCTTTTGTTGTGAACTTGGGTCTAATAAGAACCACATTTTTCATTACCCTTTAGATTATCAGCCGTAAAAGGAACTTTATCGATGGACTTATTGTTGCTGGAATCAGATGAAGAATACTCTTTCTCTGTCCCACACATTACAATTGCAGCAATTATACCGTTAAATTCACAAACTAAAAGTTTACCAATGGATGAGTTGTGTGAGATATTTCTTATGAGTTCTAAAACATGTTCATAGAAGTCTCTCAGACATTTTATCAGTAATGTTTTAGTACTGATGCTATATTATTATAGCACCAAACTATAAATTCTGAAAATCTGAAAAACCATACAAATAAAAAATAAATTAGTAAAATAGTGGAAACTACAGGCAAAGATAATTTTTTTATTTTTCTCTATGAATACATTATTCTCAAAGTTTTATGCATTTTTGATGGATTTTTCTAACACTCCAAAGAGAACATACTAATATGGGCAAAAAAATAACCCAAAAGAAATAAATGTGGAGCATTCCCTTTTATTTACAACATAAAGTCATGACTTTTTCTATCTTTATTATCCATGTTCCTTAGTATCTTAAGGACTTTTCATATAGTGAAAAGAAGGATATGTGTGGTCTTATTAAATGTGTCAAATGATTAATATGCTTAAATACATTAAACCTTTATAGTTTATACTTTTGTTATAAATTAAAGGTGATTTTCAAGTGTCTTAATTTTTTTTCCCATTAATTGATACACTTGGTCCTCCTAGTTTAACTCCATATAAATATTTGTGTTTCAAGTGTGTTTTTTGTAAACAAAATATTGGAGTCTACTTTTAATGTATGTGGGGGGAGTTGTTTTTTGTTTTTGTTTTTGTTTTGTTTAGTTTTTGCTGCTGTCCTCCATTTTATGGGTAGTTCATTCCATTCATATTAATGGTTATGACTGAGAATTTATTTTTCCTTCCATCATATTTTATTATAATCTCCCCCTCTTTGCCCTCTCTCTTCTCTCTTTATAAAGAAAAAAAGAAGGTGGGAAAAGGAAGGAAATGAAATCAGCACAAGTAGTCTATAACTGTAGTAATGTGTTCCTATTCCTCTGCTCTTTCTCTCTTTACCCAGTCTGGACCCAGGTCACAGCTTCTTACCCTTTCTTTTTTCCTTTTAATAGTCCTCCCTTTATGATTAGCCCTTTATTGTTGGAATGTATTTGTTGGCATTCCCTCCTCACCTCTACCCTTCCTCTTAAATCTCTTTCTTTCCTCTCTCTGTCCCGATCCATTTCTGGAGTTGTTATTCTCCTCTTTTCTTTACCACCCATTCAATACCTCAATAGCTCTATGCCAGTTTCCATTCTCTCATTACTCACTTATCTTGTCTTACTATTTTCTTCTCCTCAATTTTTTTTGCCTTTCAACTTATCTCCTCCTTCCTCCACTTGAATCCATTCCCTTCTCCTCAAGTTCTCCTCCCCTAATACTTTTCCTTTAGCTTGATTCCTTCTTCATCTTTAGCTCTAGTCCTTTTCCTCCTTCAAATCTATCCCTCATTTCCCTAATAACCTTTCTCATCTTGCATCCTTCTATTTCACCTTCTCTTCTTTCAAATCCTCATCAGGTTCTCTGAATTTCTCTTTATATTCAGTCTTTGACTTTCTTCATTTTTCCAAAATCCTTCTTCCAGAACCTTCCCAATTCCTTTTTCTCCTTCCATAGCCTTCTCCTACCTGCTGGAAGCAGACTCAGTTATCTATAAAATTAAGATATTGGATTAGGTGATCTTCAAAACTCCTTCTAGTTCTAGATATTATGACTCTATGATTGATAGAAGTGCTTTGTTTTTTTTTTCTTTTTTTATTTTAACATGTTTTTTAAAACTTTGAGTTCCAAATTGTCTCCTTTCCTCCCTCCCTACCCACCCTCATTGAAAAGGCAAGCATCTCAATACAGATTTATCGATGTGTACTCATGCAAAACATTTCCATGGTACTCCTGTTGGGAAAAACTAAGTATATTTCCTATCCTATCCTATCCTACCCCCAATTTATTCTATTCTCTCTTTTGACTCTCCTCAGAAGTGTTTGCTTCTGATTATCCTCTCCTCGAATATGCCATTCCCTCTATCCACCCCCTGCTCTCTTGTCCCCCTTCCCCCTTATTTTCCTGCAGGCTAAAATAGATTTCCATACCCCATTGTGTATGTTATTCCCTCCTTAGGCCAAATCCTATGAGAATAAGATTCACTCATTCCCTCTCACCTTCCCCCATTTCCCTTCCACTATAAAAGCCTTTTCTTGTCTGTTTCATGTGAGATAATTTATCCCATTCTACTTCTCCCTTTCTCCTTTTCCCAGTATAATCCTCTTACCCCTTAATTTTATTTTCCAGATATCACCCCTTCATCTTCAACTCACCCTCTGCCCCCTATCTATCTATCTATCTATCTATCTATCTATCTATCTATCTATCTATCTATCCAAATATATAATTTTTTCCCTCCCACTACCCTAATACTGACAAAGGACTCATGAGTCACAAATATCATCTTTCCCTGCAGGAATGTAAACAGTTCAACCTTAATAAGTCTCTTATGATTTCTCTTTCCTGTTTACCTCTCCATGTTTCACTTGAGTCTTGTATTTGAAAGTCAAATTTTATATTCAGCTCTGCTCTTTTCCTCAGGAATGCTTAGAAATTCTCTATTTCATTGAATAGCCATTTTTTATTCTGAAGGATTATGTTCAGTTATGCTGATTCTTGGTTATAGTCCTATCTCCTTTGCTCTCTGGAATATCATACTCCATGCCCTCTGGTCCTTTAATGTAGAAGCTGATAAATCTTGTGTTATCCTGATTGTGTTTCCACAATACTTGAATTGTTTCTTTCTGGCTGCCTGCCTGCAGTATTTCTCCTTGACCTGGGAATTCTGGAATTTGGCTACAATATTTCTAGAAGTTTTCCTTTGGGGATCTCTTTCAGGAAAAGGTCGGTGGATTCTGTCAATTTGTATTTTGCCCTCTGGTTCTAAAATATCAGGGCTGTTTTCCTTGATAATTTCTTGAAAGATGATGTCTAGGCTGTTTTTTTGATCGTGGCTTTCAGATAGTCCAATAATTTTTAAGTTCTCTTTCCTGGATCTATTTTCCAAGTCAGTTGTTTTTCCAATGAGATATTTCACATTTTCTTCTATTTTTTCATCTTTTGATTTGTTACAGTGCTTGATTTCTCAAAAGTCACTAGCTTCCAATTTCTCCGTTCTAAATTTTAAGGAAGTATTTTCTTCAGTAAGCTTTTGGACTTCTTTTTCCATTTGGCCAATTTTGCCTTTTAGGGCATTCTTCTCCTCATTGGCTTTTTGGACCTCTTTTGCCATTTGTGTTAGGCTATTTTTTAAGTGTTATTTTCTTCAGTATTTTTTTGGGTCTCCTTTAGCAAGCTGTTGACTTGTTTTCACGATTTTCTTGCATCACCCTCAGTTTTTCCTCTACCTCTCTTACTTGCTTCTCAAAATCCTTTTTTGAGCGCTTCCATGGCCTGGGACCAATTCATATTTTTGTTGGAGGCTTTGGATGTAGGATCTTTAGCTTTATTGTCTTCTTCTGGTTGTATGTTTTGATCTTGTCACCAAAGTAAGATAATATAGTCTGACTCTTTTTGTGCTCCTTGCTCATGATCCCAGCCAATTACTTGAGTTATAAATTCTTTGTTAAGGTAAGGGTCTGTTTCCAGTATGGAGAATGTACTGTCCCAAGCTTCAGGGGTTTTGTGCAGCTGTTTTCAGAGATACTTCTAGGGACCTGCAAATTTTCAGTTCTTCCAAGGTGCTATGATCAAGGGCAACGTGTTTACTCCTTTCCTGGCCTGTGCTTTTGTGACTACAAGCACTCTTTTCTGTCTTGGAACTGTGAGGAGAATTTCCTTATCACAGCTACTACAAGCTCCATCGTGTCAGTGCTCTTCCTTGCCCAACGACCGCCACCCAGGACTGTGACCCAGATCCAAGCACGGGCAAAGCAAGAGATTCCTCCACCAGCAGAGAGATCTCTGCAATCCCCCTCTGATCAGCCACTCAATTCTCGGCTGGAAGCTCAGAAGGCACCTACCACCTCAGGGCCGTGCTTGGAGACTGGAGCTGAGACCACCATGCTACTCTCTCTCACCACAGAAATAGACTTTTCCCACTGACTTTCTAAGTTCTCTTTGACATTCGTGGGTTGAAAAGTCTGGAAACCACCTCAGCTGCCCGCAATTCAGTCCTCTGAGGCCTGCTCCAGGTTCACTGTGTCCTGTGCTCCCACACCGCACTGTGCTCCTCTCTCAGCCCAGCACAATATACCTTTCTGATCAACCATCCAGGTTGTCTTGGGCTCGAAATTTGTTTCACTTTGCCTTTTTGTGGGTTCTGCTGCTTTAGAATTTGTTTACAGCCATTTTTTATAGGTATTTGGAGGGGTTTGGGGGAGAGCTCAAGCAAGTCACTGCTTTTACTCTGCCATCTTGGCTCAGCAGAAGTGCTTTGTTTAGAGGGGAAATAGTAGCATTTGGTCTAGTAAACCAGATAGTCTATATAGATTCCAAAGTTGAATATCCCAAGTATAAACTCTTCCACAATGGGAGAGGTACACACTGTTGAAGGGCTAATAGTATAAGAAATAGCCTGACATTATGGACGTCTTTATTCTTCACCTTTTAGAGATAGTGGAGAACACTATCCATATGGAAAAGTACAAAGATGACAGCATTGGCTAAGATAATTTCAACAACAAATGAATGAAATTTCCCTATTTTTTCTTTCTCTGTCTTCTAATCACATTTGTATTCTCTCTTTTTTTCTTCAATTTCCTTTTTTCTCATTGCCTTTCTGTCTGTATATTGTCCCCTCTGTTTTTTCTTATTTGCTTTCTTTTGTGGTGGGGCACTAAGGAGATTATGTATGTAAAAGTTTATATAGCTATGATGATATTGCCTGACTTTACAAGCTAGGGTCATGGATTTATTTAATTTTTTTTATAGCTTTGTACTGATGGACAGTGGGAGAATTCCACACAAGTATACTAATTCTATTGTAATTATTGTAGTTTAAAGTAGTTTGATGATAAGCTTTTGGCTTCCATCTTTGAAAGTAAAGGAATACTGTAAATCCCATCATTAGAGCATGATCCTTACTCTTTACAGGGCCCATTGGAGAAAGCAGATAATTCACTGGTTATCCTTCATTCATGCTTCATGATTGGTCCACTTTATTTTCCAGTTATGCACTTCTCTGTTCACATCTTTTATATAGCTTCTCTATCCCTTTCTCCACTGGTACTATGTTGCAGCCTGCCAATGCCTACCACACACCTTTCCATTGTCCTTCAGGTGATATGGAACTTTAATTCCTCAGATACTGTGGCACTCCATGACCCACAGAAATACAGTCTTGCCAGAAGAATATTTATCTTCTCTTCTCCCCTTCATGAGAAGTTCCCCTTATGTAATGGTGCCATTTTTCCACCAGGCTCCTTGTAGTATCTCAAAGCTGCCTTTCCTTGGTGTATCTAATTTGTCCTGGGCTCCTTATCCAGATACTGGAAGCAGCTGCTGCTGTCTGGCCTGCCATCTGATGTTCATACGGTCCTCCTCCAGTTAAGATGGAGGTGGAGATGGATGACCAAACCTGACTTCAAGGCTGGGCTTTTCTCCTCCTCCCCAAGTGATTCTTTCTCAAGGCAATCTCTGGGACTGGCTCTTTCCTTTCTGCTTCCAGATGTTCAAATCTCTGGTTTACTGTGTTATAGATGACCCACAGGGCACAACCAAGTTTCTTTAACTAATCCAAATGCATTTTCTCGCTAGTGTTACTATAGTTCATCTAATAGTTTTTAAAGACTTCTAAATTAATCAAAGACTTTTTGGACTTTGATTCAGAAGAGATGTTTGGGGCTTATTCATACTTAGTTCCCACCTCTGATTGATTGTTCTCAGTCATATCAAGACATCATTTTGTCACCTACTTTAAGTGGGGTAGGGAGAAGAAAAGGATGTCTTTTACTTGGATATAGAGAAGCACTTTTATAGAGAAGGGTCCTAATAAATCTCTTACCAGAGAGATTATGTCACAGCATAAAGGCTCAGAGGAACATACAAAAACTAAAAGACCATCTTATTCATATGTCCCCTCACCTCACCAATTATTTTTTTGGAGGGGAGGCAATTGGGGTTAAGTTACTTGCCCAGTGACACAGCCAGTAAGTATCTGAGGCTAGATTTGAACTCAGGTCCTATTGACTTCAGGTCTGGTGTTCTATCCATTGCACCACCCAGCTGCCCCACACCAATTAATTTTTTAGGATTTTAAAAAACTCCCTTGCCCAATTTTCATGTTCAATAAATAATTTTTTAAAAGAAGTTTTCATGTAAATTCTGTATAGTACTATATGTATACTATTGTGTAGTATACAGCTACTCTGAGTGATAGTTTTCATTTGTCCCACTGTGCTATGCAAGGTGGTAACCATTGTCCATACTGCCCTAGGCAGTAGTTCCAGACTGCCAATGAAAGAGAATAGCAAAATGCTAGAACCAGGACAAAATGTGGGATGATAAAAATTGAAATCAATGTCTTATCTATCCCTCATTGCTCTCTCCCTCAAAAGAGGAGGGTTATGCAAGCAGATACCTAGGAGAAGTGCTCATCTTCTGCCACTCTAAATAAGTCAAGAGAGTAAAAACTTTGTGAGGTAGGTGCCATCATCATACCATTTTACAGATGAGGAAACTGAGGCACAGAAAGGTTAAGTGACTTGCCCAGGGTCACACAGCTAGTAAATGTCTGAGGCAGGATTCAAATTCAGGTCTTTCTGACTGCAAGTCCTTCCCTTAATCTACTGTACCACCAAGCTGTCTACTTAAATAAGATAGGTTCTGTGCATCTTCTGGAGCCAATAATACCCTCCTATTCTGACAATTCTTTCAATGCTCAAACTGCTAAGGATATTTTCTTATTTGCCAGGCAAATAAAAATGTTACCTGGGGGTAGGGTGGGGGGAAATGATTGACAGAGGTTTTAGAGCAAGTAAATTATGGCAAGAGCATTCCAAAGAGGAAGGAAGAGGATAATGAAGTATCATGGGAAACTGCTACTATGGGCTAAGCATCAGGGAGAGATCTAGAAAGGATTCCGTTAAGCCTTAGAGGAGTGCCAGAGGGAGGAGGGAATCGATGGTTGCTTGCCTAATTTCTAATGGTAAAGAACAGACGAGCATATTAATAACCAGGGAAGGGTGAGGGGCTTAGCTTTTAAAGCAGTCTTTCTAGGAACCACTCTGAACAGTCTGAAATGACATGAAAACAGGAACCTCCTGCAGCAATGAGCAGGAGCGTGTTAGAGAAAGCTTATCTTGTCCTAACTGACGCCCATAGGGAGCAGCAGCCTGGTGTCTTCCAAGATCATAATTGGGCTTAAAGGATCCCAGGCAGAGGCATGTGTCGAAAAGGGCAAGAATGAGGTGCCAATGCCTGGTAAACAAGCTCCCTGAATGGCAAAGATGTTGTTAGTTTGCAAGGCAGAAAATCTTGAAACCAGTCAGCTAACCAACATCTAAAAGATAAATCGTAACCTGTTGGAGTGAGATTGTTTAGGCAGACCTCTGCAAGGGCAGGGCAGTTCTCTGCTGGAGTACAGAGGGAGGGTTGAGTTAGAAGGAGAAGGAGGATGAACGAACAAGCAAACAGACAAAAACTGAGCTCCGGACAAAAAAAAAGGCACCAAGAGGCAGAGACAATGGGGAAAGCCTGCTACTGAGGCAGTGGAAATTACTATGAGGTCAGGAAGCAAGATCATGGGGAGTGGTAGGGAGCCGACCATCTGTCTGATGCGGCTCAGCTCTTCAAAGCTTTGGTCAGTCAATCAACAAGCATTTATTAAGCACCTACTACGTGCCAGGCACTGCTCTCATGGATTTAATTCCCATCTCTATGCCCATGAATCTCAAATCTACCTATCCTGCCCCATGCTCTCTGCTGTGTCTCGCATCTACAACCTTTGAGCCATCTCGCACTGGATGTCCAGTAGACATTTTAAACTCAACATGTCCAAAACCAACTTCATCATCATTTCTCTTCCCACCTTCCCTATTACTGTAGAGGGCAACACCATTTTCCCATCTCTCAGGCTCACATCCTAGGAGTCATCCAGGACTCCTCACTATCTCTCACCATTCCCCATCCCATATCCAGTATGTTGCCAAGCCCTATTGATTTCACCTTTGCAACATCCCTTTAATGCATCTCCTTTCTTCTGATAGTGCCACCACTTTGGTACAGGCCCTCTTCGCTTCACATCTGGACTATTGCAATAACTCCTAGGGGGTTCTGCCTGACTCCAGTCTCTCTCTACTCTAATCCATCCTCCATTTGACCCACTAAATTACTTTTTCTGAAGCACATACCTGACCACAGCATCCTCCTACTCAATAAATTACATTCCCCCCAGTCACCTCCAGGATCAGATCTTCTGTTTAACATTCAAAGCCCTTCATAAGCCCTCTCCTGCCTTTCCAATCTTCTTATACCTTAGGAAATAAGGTATGCATTCCATGGACTCTTTGATCCAATGACACTAGCCTCTTAGCTGTGCCCTGAACAAGACAAGATGCTCCATCTCTTGGCTCTGGGCATTCTCTTTGGCAGCCACCCATGCCTGGGATGCCCTCTTCTTCATCTCTATCTACTGGATTCTCTGGCTTCCTTTAATTTCCAATTAAAATCCCATCTTCTACAGGAAGATTTTCCCATCCCCTCTGAATTCTAGCACCTTTCCTCTGTTAGTAATTTCCTAATCATTCTGTATATAGCTTATTTGTACTTATGTTTGCTTGTTGTCTCCTTCATTAGACTTTGAGTTCCTTGAGGGCAGGGACTGCCTTTTGTCTCTTTTGTATCCCTAGCTCATGCCTAGCACTGGTGCTTAATGAATGTTTATTGATTGATTGATAAACAAATGGAAATTGAGTTGGGGATAGGCTCATTACTACTACTACTACTACTACTACTACTACTACTACTACTACTACTACTACTACTACTACTACATATTTTTATAGAACTTTAAGATTTATAAATGCTTTACATGTATTATCTTATTTAAGTACTAGGTATATCTTGATGCTCACTTTTCAATTCCACCTACCAATTCAACAAAAGTTTGTGTTGAAATTCATTTAGTAAATGTCCTTCTTACCTGATGTTAATCAGCTGTTCTGGAAATCTAAATGGAAAGAGTCAATCAGTTAACAAGCATTTATTAGGTGTCTATTCTGTGCCAGGCACTCTGACTAATAGGCTCCAGGGATACAAGGAAAAGCAATGCCCTGCCCTCACACAGCTAACATTGGCATGAGGGAGACAACATGTGAACAACTACTGAGCACAGATGAGAGGCTCTGTAAGTGACCAGTGCTCTGGACTAGGTTCCGGACCTAGTTTTCATAGCTAGGAGTCACATCACCTGAACACCAGGAAAGTGAGACTGCAAAGTGTGATCAGTTACCATGAGACAATGAAAGTGGAGAGACCCGTTGATAAGACTTAAGGGGAGGTTGTTTTAGTCTAAAGGAATCTTCCAGGGAGCATGTTGTGGGGGGACTTTGGGAAGCAACATCTAATAGAAGGGACACTCAGGAAAAAGAGACCTTCTGGCTTCGAGTGTCATTTAGACTTGTTAGCATGCCTGGCTGAGACAGAGTCCAGAGTGCTCCTCCCCCATGGCCCGTATTAGACACCTGGGAGAGAGTGTGAATTCAATTTGCTGAGACTGAGACATACTGAAGGGAGATCAGTGGTAGCAGCAATGCAGAGCAATGCAGTTGTCTTCAACTCCTCAGTGGAAGAAGGAGAAAGAAGCCTATGACAAGCCACTGCATTTGCTGGGAGATGATGAAGTAGACCTATGCAGCTACAGAGAATAGTCCACACCTTCTGGGGTCTGGGGAGAGTTGCACGAAGTTTAGAGCAGTGCAGACCAGCAAGGGGGCAAGTGAATGATTGGAAACAGCCAGAGGAACTGAGGGGGAGAGCCCTGATGGAGAAGAAGAACCTCCATTCACCCCTCCACAAGCCCTGCCCTAGCCAGGGCAATATTGGACACAGCCCCAGGGAAGATGACTGCTTGCTGGTGGGCATTGCTTTATGCTGTAGGTACCAACCAGAGTCCTACTATTTTTTGCTAACCCCTTTCTTCACAATAAAGATATAAAAAGTGCAGAAGCATGCCTCATAAAAAGATAGGCTTGATTATCTCTCTGTCCTTTGAAGCAAGGCCACATGGACTTCCTAATTCCTAGCTTGAAAAAGAGAGAGACAGACTGAGAAGGGACAAATCAGTTTAGAATCAATGTCAATGGTCAAGTTATCTCTTCAACCCAGCTACATGGTTCACTGGGGCCTGTTTGTTCTGGCAGAAGTTGTCAGTGGGGATGATGCTGATCTTTTCTAAGGGATAGGTCAGTTCAGACTGAACAAAGTTCAGTCCTGTTCACAATGGAAAGCTGCCTCCTTCAATTGAGCACTGGTCTTGTTGGGGTCTTCTTGTTCTGGAAAGAACTGAGTTGGAGGAAAAAGTGAGTTGTCATGCCTTGCCTTCTAAGGCAGATAACTTGATGTTAGCCAATGCTGATGATACTGGGAGTCCATCAGTCAATAAGTATTATGCTATGCATTGTGCTAAGCACTAGAGATGCAAGTACCTGCAAAAAGACAGTTCCTGCCCTCAGAGAGTTCTAATGGGACAAGGAAACACATGGAAGGGGAATCAAAGAGGGGGAAATAAGGTATCTGCATTGGGCATGGTGGCTAAGTCTAGAGAATAAGGGATGGCTGATCTGAAGCCCTTCCCTAAAATGGAGGTTCTAGAAAAAGCTCTCCAAAGGGAGGAAGCGCCTACAGGAACAGTCAAGAAGCTGCTGAGGCATGGCGGCATAGTCCAGAGCATGACGTGAGGGGTGACTGGTCTGGGGGCCAAGAATATTTCCCAGGATGGCTAGGCCAAGCATACACGTTCCTAACAATACTGGTCTTCAAATACCTAAAGAGACATGTGGAAGAGGGAACAGATGTGCTTTGTATTTTTCCAGAGGCCAAAATGACCCCTGTGCACAAATTATAGGGAGACAAGTTTCAACTCAGTATAAGGGAGGAGCCTTTGGATCATTAGAGCTGTACCTAAATAGAGTGACCTGCCTTATACTATAGAGAGCTCCCTGTACCTGGAAGGAGTCAAGCAGAGTCTGGATGGCCTGCCAGAGATCGCGTGGAAGGGATTTAGTGGGAGGTTTGTCAGATGATGTCCTTCTAAGTTGCCTTTCTACATCCTGGAATTCTAAGTTTCTGTGCTGCTAAGAGAAAAAAGAAAGGCTTTGGAAAGTTTATGTTCTCCTAGTCACGTAGATCTGGGGGATTGAGAAGGCTGGTCAAAAGTGTTTGTAAGATGGTATTTTTATGATCATATATATTTTCGCTAAATACAATCAGACTATTACATATACTGGAGACATCATTTGTTAAGAGAAAACCCCACGGTTTACCTCTCTAATTTTTTGGAAGATGAACTTTGAATATCATAGAAAGTCAGAGCTAAACGCATCTTTCATCATTTCAAACTTCACTGGTTTTGTCAGTCAACAAGCATTTATTAAGTGCCTAGGATATGCCAGGTACTGAAGTAAATGCTAGGACATCAGCATGATTGACTTGTGTAAGGGATTAGGAATTTTTTGGGGGGGATGATTGCTTTGTTTTGACTTCATGGCAGTGGTATCACTTTAGTTTTTGCCTTTAAGTTTTAAAGCCCCAAAGATTTCCTATGCACTTAAACATATGGAAAGACATTATTTATTCCAAAGGTTAGTTAATCAACTGTATGACTTCCAAGGCTCCTTTCAGCTTCGAGGTTTCAATACCTTCCCTACGGGAGGACATTAGGCGGCTGCCACCACATTGAGGTTGTCGAATCCTCTCAATAAAAATGTGATTTTCCTACTTCCTACTCATCTAGGACTTTCTTTCTTAAAAATTCAATACTTTAATCGTAAACTGAAGAGCCCCTCCTGGAGAAAGTGTGCTTATTATAAATAATCTGCCTGCTTTGTGTTTCTTTTACATGGGCAGTAGCTCTCACCTAAGTGGCTCTGACATTTTGGAAGGCTTGGTGAGGGAGGGCAAACATTCCTGGGGAGGGCGTGTCTGAGGTGGAGAGGAGATTCAGTTGAATTAAAAAACCAACAGATTTATTGAGTGCCTACCATTGGCACTATGCTGGGTGTTGAGGAAACGAAGGACAAAAATAAAGCAATACTGCCCTCAACAGGCTTACATTCTACTAGAGGACCATGACCTATATATGAACAAGTGAACATAAGATATATAAGAAGTAATTGTGAGAGGGACAGAGTGCTAACAACTGGATGGATCAGGAACGGCTTTACCTCTGAGATTATCTCCAGTTTATCATATGTATGCATGGATGGAAGTGCATATGTATATACATATGTATGTATGTACACACATATACATTCATACTCATATACACACACATATACATCTTTGCCTACATGTATGTATATACATATATAGATGCACATTGATGTGTGTATGCGCATGTATATGTAATATATCTCTCTTGTCTATAGATAGTTATTTGCATGTTGCCTCCCCCATAAGACTGTGAGCTCCTTGAGGGCAGGCACTGGGTTGGTTCATTTTGTTTCTTATTATGGTACCTGCCACACAGTAGGCCCTTCATAAATGTATGTTGACTGACTGATTGAGTGCGGGAAGCGGCCCCTGCGCTGAGGCTGGCCGGGCATTTACTCCTTCTCACTCCTCTCTCCTCTTTGGCTCCAGGCTATGCAGTGACCTCAACAAGAAGGAGGAGGAGAAGACAGAAGCGCTTCTACAGGAGTGCATCCTTGACCCGTCTCTGCGAGAGCACCTCTCTGTCATCTCCCACGCTTTCCGGAACCAGAGGCAGACCGTGCAGGCCAACAATATGCTTTTCTTTGGCAGCATCTTTGTCATCGAGCCAGTAGTAAGTGACACCGACAACGTCAGAGCATTGATAATGTGACCAGTGATGTGTATATAATAACAAGAGCAGGCATGTGTAGGCACGCCTGCTGTGTGCCGAGCAGTGGGCGAAGCTCTTTACCAACATGATCTCATTTGATCCGCACAACAGACCTGGGAGGGAGGTACTTGTGAGTATCCTCATTGGAAGCAAACAGAGGCTGTGACTGTCATAGGGTCACATAGCTAGGAGGCATCTGAAGTGGGATCTGAACTCAGTCTGCCTGACTCCGTGTCTAGCCCTCTATATGCCAGACTACTCAGCTTCCTCCAGCACACATTATTAAGACAGTTAGCTCTGCTAAGTGACCAGTGAGACTAAAAAGTCTGTAGGTTGAATCTTAGCACTCTCAACAGTTTTTGTTGTTGTTCAGTCGTTTTTCAGTCACATCCAACTCTCTGTGACCCCATTTGGGATTTTATTGGCAAAGATACTGGAGTGGTTCACCATTTCCTTCTCCAGCTCGAGTTAAGTGACTTGTCCAGGGTCACCCAGCTAGTAAGTGTCTGAAGCCAGATTTGAACTCAGAAGATGAGTGTTCCTGATTCCAAGCCCGGTGCTCTACCCACTATTCCACCTAGCTATCCCACTTACTATATTATCAGTAAACATTTTCTTAAACCACCTAGTACGTACAGAGTGCCAGGCAAAGTTGCCCAGGGTTTAGGTACTCTCAAGCTGCTTATGATATGGTTGAAGACATAGAACTATACATGAAAAGATAAATAACAATGCAGGCAAAGTGTGTGCTAAATGTGAAATGGTGGTTCCCAATTTTTTTGGTCTCAGCACCCCTTTATACTCTTAAAATTATTGAGGACCCCTCCAAAAGCTTTTGTTTATGTGTGTTATATCTACTCATATGTACTATATTGGAAACTAGAATATCTTAGCATCATTAGTTGTGATTAAGGTTTGATCTTGAAGATCCCATGAAAGGACCCAGGGGATGGTAGGAAGTCCCCAACCACACTTTGAGAGCCTCTGGCAGGATAACAAATGTCCCAGGAATTAGGAGGAAAAAGTGATGACTATGGAACTGGACCCTTGACATAGAGGTCAAGATGTCACCAGGGTGGCACTACCATTTGGCCTCTTAACATCCCTTAACACACCGATATGTGCAGAAGTAGAAGCAATGCTAATGACTACAAAATTGGAAAGACCAGCTGCACCAGACCGAGTATGTTCGGAGGTGGTCTACAATAGAGAGAGGAGGAAACCAAAAGCTTGGTGGGACATGGATGTTGTTATGAACGAAAGAAGATGATGAAGCAAACACTAGTAATTACTGATCAATGAGTCTAGTTTGCCAACTCTACAAGATCTTTATGAATGTTATCTATATACATGCCAAAGGCTTCTTTAGCAATACTAGAGAGAAAGTCCCACGTTTGGCTTTGGAAAGTCCTTATAATAATCATGTCCCTTCCTACCTGAATGATTATTGTACCTGTTCCTCCCCTCCGTGCATTCTATAATCTAGCCTCACTGCCACTCACATGCTGGTCCTCCCAATGTGATGCCCCATCTCCCAACTCCAGGCTTTTGCCCTGGCTCTCCCCCATGTCTAGAACTCTTAGCCTTCTCACCTCTGCCTCCTCTGCTTCCTGCAACACTCAGCTTAATCATCCCTCCACACATGGCCTATTATCTCCTCTCCCCTCCTGCTAGGCCTTCCCTCTAGGATTATATAGTCATGCACACAATGTCTCCCTCACCTCAAGGCATACTCTTTGATCTAGTGACCCTGGCCCCCTGGCTAGTCCATGAACAAGACACTCCACGTCTTGGCTCCCAGCATTTTCTCTGACTGTCCCTCCTGCCTGAAATGCTCTCCCTCCTCCACTCCAAACACTGGCACCCCTGGCTTTCTTTAAGTCCCAAATAAAGTCTCACCTTCCAAAGGAAGCCTTCCTAACACCTCTTAATTCCAGTGCATTCCCTCTCTTGGTTATTAACTATTTATCCTGTATAGGCATATGAGGTGTTCAGGAGGACTAGTGACCTTGGGGTGAGGGCTTGTCAAGCCCACCTTCACCCAGCTCTCACCTGTAGCTCCAAGAAGGTTAGCATGTGCAGCAGTCACACCCTGGAAAAACCGTGTTGGCAGACAGGTTAAACCAGGCTGAAGGTCACTGACAGGCCTCAAGACTGTTGGTAAGTTAGGGGGATGTCTGCTGCAAGCGTGTGAACGCTTCCTTGATCCAATGGGCAGATGAAGACAGTTTGTTCCAACGGCCACGAAGGCAGCTAAAGCAGGCACTGTGGAACACGTAGAGCTTGGTCAGACTTTCAAGACGCCAAGGTCATCCGCCATATCCCAGGCCATCACCAGTCGTCTTGGCTTTTGTCTTGCCACTGGACTTCGACGACTCAGGAACACAATGAGGCTGATAACCGTGTGCAGAGTTGCCATTCATACACAAGTCAAGACATCACCCTCCTGCTGTCATTGGTCCTCTTCAAAAACAAAGGACAAGGGGCAGCTAGGTGGTACAATGGATAGAGCACCGGCCCTGGATTCAGGAGGACCTGAGTTCAAATCCAGCCTCAGACACATAACACTTACTAGCTGTGTGACCCTGGGCAAGTCATTTAATCCCCATTGCTTAGCCCCCCCCAAAAAAAAAATCAAAAACAGGACAAACAACACTTTATCCTTACAGGACTTGCTTCGTATCCATGTGTTTGCGTGTTTCCTCCCCCACTAGACTGTAAGCTTCTTGAGAGCAGGGACTGATTTTTGCCTCTGTTGTGTACTCCCAGTGCTTAGCACAGTGCCTGGCATAGTAGGAGCTTAATAAATGTTTATTGAATTGAATTGAAAATGCTTTTTGAATAGCCAATGTGGCCACCAAAGTGATCTTCCTAAAGTACAGATCTGCTCTTGTCAATCGACTTCTGTGGCTCCCCATTATTTCTAAGATCAAGTATCAGGCCTTTCTAACCTAGCTTCAATCTGCCTTTCCAGCCTCGTTAGATATTACTCCGTGTTCTCTTCAATCTGGCCACGTTGGCTTCTTGCTGCTCCTTACACATGATGTTCCATCTCCCAGCCCAAAACTTTAGCAGAAGTCATTCCTCATGCCTGGAATGCTCTGCCTCCTTGTCTCTGCCGCTAAGAATCTCTCTTTTCCTTTGAAGGTAGTAATTAGCACTTCTGAAGGAGGCTCCTGGAGCCCCTTCTCAGTCCTCCCCCCAAGTTACATTGTTATTCAAGCAGTTAGGTGGTTTTGTTGTGTAGAGCCCTGGGTCTGGAGTCAGGAAGACCCGAGTTTGAATTCTGCTTCAGACACTAGCTGTATGACCTTGGTCAAGTCACTTAACACTGCTGTTTGCCTCAGTAAAATGGGAATAATAATAGCATCTACCTCCCAGGGTTATCGCAAGGATCAAACAAGTTAACATATGTAAAGCACTTTGCAAACCTTAAATGCTATATAAATGCTAGTCATTATTATTTACTTTGTTTATGTTTTCTATGTATTTATATGTGTACATGTTCTCTTCCATGATAGAACGTAAGCTTGTTAAGGCCAGGCACTGTCTCATTTTTGCCTGGCATTATCTTCAGTGCCTTGCATGGTGCCTGACATATACAGTAGCCATTTCTTACATGCTAATTGGGAATCATGAAATTTCTTCCATTTTTTAATGCTTAAATGAACTTTATTTTAATCTTCCTGCTTGATAAATTCTTGTCAATTGACCAACTGATTGATTGACTTGGAGAAGCAAACAATAGCAGAGAAGACATTTTTGGTGGGGGTTAGGGGGAGGTTTGAGCAAGGGGAAGCCAGGAGTGATGGCAGAAGCTACAAAGAATCCCATGAGTCTGCTCTTTGCCTTGTTGGCTATGGACGACCCTAAGTCCATGGATGTTCATGGTAATCCAAAAGAGAATGGGAATCCTGTGGTTAATCAGGATAGGAAGAGAGATAAATAAGATGACCTTGTATCTCCTCTTTTTCTTGGTACTTTCCCATATGAAGCCTCCTTGCCTGAAGTGCTTTTCTTTCAAGTTCTGCATAACATAGATCTGTGAATATCATAATTAAATATTTACAATGACTGACCCTGTAGTTTAGGACTAAAAGATAGAAACTAGATGGAAGAGTGAACACTCCCTTATGACAAGGCATCATTTCAACCAAAAGGAAGCAAAACATTTATTTTTAACAGAGATGGGTGAAAATGGTACTTTTTATAACAAATGAGCTTAATTCTGTTTATGTTTGGTGGAAGAAAATTATTGCTGGGAACAGGAAAAGGTAATCTCCCATTCCCTGAGAAGTCTGTAAATCACTTCTAAGATCAGCAGTGTTTAGGAGATCCATAGTGATTTTCTGTCTCTCTCACACGCTGTTCAGTTTTTCTTTTCATAATAACGTTCATTAGTGACTGTCAGCGATGTTTGTTGAGAGAGGGCATAGGCACAAAACCTTGCTAGTCTTTTCATAAAGATATTTTGCTGAAACCAGCAGAGCAGTTTCAGTTTTGTGAAAACAAAGTGTCATTTATTGCCTTTCTACTCTTTTCCCCCTTCTAAAGAAAGAAAGGAAGAGCACAGCATCTCCATGTAGAATCCACCCTGAACCCAAAGTCCATAAGAATTTCCCATGTATATTACCTGATGCAGATGTCTGACGGAAGGCAATCTACCTGCTTTCACAAGGGGTTTTACCTAATCCAAAAGAATTACATGGTTGGGTTAGCCAGCTAGCAAGGGTTTCTAAGGCGCTTTAAGGTTGGCAAAGCACATTATATGTGTTCCCTAGTCTAATTGAAACAAGTACATTATATGTAGGTTATATTTTCTGATGAATTAGGTAAACCACGAGTAGACAGCATTTATACTTCCTGATTCCATACTTTCTCAAATTTGTGTCTTTGGTGAGAATGATGGGCAAGATAAAAAGCAAATGACACAGAATTAAGGCTGTACAGAAGGCCTGGGCTCTTACCCTGTTTCTTCTACTTCCAACTTCTGTGACTTTGAGCAACCCACTTCCCTTCCCTACATCACAGTTGTCTTAACTATAAAATGAGGAGGTTAAATTAGATGTTCAAAATTTGAGAGATAAGAAAGGAATTAAGAGAATAGCCAAAGTCAATGGGAAACATAATTTCTTGGAACTCTCAGTCATCTTGGGTCACCATGCATATAATAAGTCATCATGAAAATAATTGGAATGTGTGTGTCCCCATATGTTACCAAGGAGAAGAAGATAGAGATGTTCTTTGAAGATCTTGGTGAGAACCTCTAAGTTCAATAACATTGTACTTTCAAGGATTTCAATGCAAAGATGGGCAGTGGAAGCTATTAGATGATTAAATGTCAGCTGTGTTTTAATCCTAGAACGTGGAAATCAATCTTATGATCCCTTCCAGCTGGTTTCTAATGAAGATTATGATTCCTTTGAGAAGTCATCCCGTAGATTATTGGCCTGGATTCCTAACTCTGGAGATGTTAGTTCTAATCAACTTTTTTTTAAGATGAATTTTATTTATTATCTTTATATAGCTGACTCTCAAGTCTGTATATTGGGTCCTGGTCTCTCCCCTGAACTCTCGTTACACATCTTCAACTACAGATTGGCAGTTTCTTACTCGATTTCCAGTTGACATCTCAAACCCATCATGTCCTAGACAGAACACCTCTCTTCCTCCCACTCTGCCCCCAACTCTCCCCTCTTCTGAACTTCCCTTTCTCTGTTGAGGGCACTGCCATCTTTCTGCCCACTCAGGTCCATGACCTCAGAGTCCTTTTTAACTCCTCATTCTCCCTCACCTCCCCCACACCCAATTAGTTGCCAAATCTCATCATTTTTACCTTCACAAGGTCTCTTCCATCCATTCCCTTTTCCCTGTTCACACAACCATCCCCCTCAATGAGGATGGCATCACCTCTCACCAGGACTACTGCAATAGCCTCCTAATTGGTTTCTCTGCTTCAAGTTTTGTCTCACTCCAATTCACAACACAGATCTAACCCTCTCATTCTCCTACTTGATAAGCTCCAATGTTTATCTATTGCTATTAGAACCAAGTGTAAATGCCTATGTTTGGCTTCTAGAGCCCTTCATAATGTGGCCCTGACCTACCTCTCCAGCCTCATTATACATCCCTCTTCCCCTTTTCTTACTTTGCAGTCCCGCCAGACTTGCCTTCTTGCTATTCCTCACCCATGACACTCCATATTGCTTCTCCATCCCTTTGCCCTGGCAGACTCACAAGCTAGAAGGTACTCCCTCCTTACTGCTACTTCTTAGACTTCCCTGTTCGCTACCAGAGGCAGTTCAAGGACCAGCATCCTCTTCTACACAGAGCTTTTCCTGATCCCCCCAGCCATCAGTGCTCTCACTCCCAAATTCTTTATATTGAGTTTTTATGTATTTTGTCAATTCTTATGCACATCTGTGTTGTTCCCCCAATAGAATATAAGCTCCTTGAGGTCTTTTGTTTCTGGCTTTGGACACCTGGCACCCAGCACAGTGCCTGGCACATGATAGGTAATTAACCAGTGTGTGTTGCTTAATTGAGAAGATGTAGCAAAATTTTGGACCATTAATCATTTGGCATGCTGTGAATGAAAATGTAAAGATGAGTATAATGATGCTTACTGAAATAGGTTCCAGCTCATTGAAGGAAATCAGCAACAGCAGCATTGGGTCATTCCTCCTCTTGTGAGCAGGTGTCACTGCTGACAAAGAAAGCTCCATGAGGAATTCAAGAACCATAAGGTTAATTTCACTAAGCATTCAAAATGGAGACAACCATCTTAATGACCATGTAAGGAATAGCAACGCTGTGTATGAAGTCATCCCAGCCTAGAAAAGGCACAATGTCTTTTAGAGGACAGCACAAACATAGTTCGATTTATTTTCCCAAACAGACGTTACCTGTCAGCTCAGCCCAGCTCCAGGAGGAGCCCAGGTGGCTACTAAGGGACCAAGATCAAGCTTTTTGTGGTAAAAATTTTCCAGCCTCCTGCACTATTAGCCATGAGTCACATTGCAAACATGTGGGAGCTGACTCTTCAGAAATGGAAACCCAAAAGGGGAAGGGAGGACAAAGGTTTGTTGTTGGCTTATTGTCCTTGATAAGTCGCAGCTGTCTTGTCATGATGTTTTAGCTATTTTTCAGCCTTCCTTTATTAGTGCTGCACCCTTCATACTCTTCCTGCTCAGCCAAACCTTTTCCAATTGTACCCGTGAAGTCACTATTGTACTGGGGAGCCAGTGTGGGTGGAGGGAGGCTCAGGGATGTCTTTTAGACACAGCAAGGGTCCCTGTAGCTCATTAAATGAGCCAGCAGAGGTTGTACGAACAAAGGGCCTCTCCTGGACAAGTCTGTTCTCCCCAAAGTCAGATGATAAAATCACAAAATCATATGTGACTTGGCAAAATCCTATAGGAATTTCCATTGGATTGGAGATGATGTTGCAGGGAACTCATATCTGTACTTTGGCTGATCACTGGTCAAGCCTAGAAGACCTTTCTTTTTGATTTCCTTGACCACTGCTTGAAGTATATGAAGGCTTTAAAGTAGGTGTTGCTACCTTCTTGGAGAAGTTATAACGGAATGGAAAATCTCTTGCTGTTTTGTTGGCCGTGTAGCAATTTTGTCTTGTTCCGGGGGATGCTGATGAAGATGGATTGCTTGCAGTTGAATATCTTAATTTCTTTCTTTACCAGTTAGTCTCCTCTCTAGATCCCTGCTCTTTGCTTTAAGTAGACCCAGAGGGGATGTACTTCTCTCATAGACTAGCCAAATAAGAAAAGATTTTGTAGAGTCTGACCAGGCTAGCCTAACTTTGTGAAGGTCGTAGCTTTGAATTAGCTGTTCACTGCTTCCTGTTTGTGGGGGAGAAATTGAATTTCTTTGTACACACTTTTAATTTTTGAAAAGAGGTTTTTCTCTTCAGGGATTTTACTGATTTATAACCAAGGAAGGTATGAAATAGCTGGAAAAAGTTGGTGTGACTGGTTAGGGATTTTTCATTTGGGTGGAACACAATGAGATTGTTCACCTATGTCATCTCACCAATTCCCATTACTTACTGGGCCACCCCAGGGAGGAGGGAATAGAGACCTGCCAATGTGTTTGGCAGGCTCTCTAAAATTTCATTAATTAACTATGTTACCTGAGTGAAATCTGCATAAAGCCATTTTTTCAGGTGTATTTTAAAATCTGCCATTTAACTGTAATAGAAATCCCAGGCTAGTCTGATTAGAGAACTCCATCAACTGTTGGGGGTTGGTGATGGCAATGTGGTCTAGTGGGAAGACCACTGGTTTAGGAGTTGAGGGACTTGGGCTCACAGACTGGCTCTGCCAATTCTATCTGTGGGATCTTGGCTAAGTTTCCTCACCTGTAAAAGCAAAAGGTCTTCAAGGAACCTTGCACCTCTCGTGCTAAAATTGAGCTAAGAGAGCTAACAAAATGGATCTATTGATTTGACTTCTGAGTTTCTCGGGCCTTTTACAACTTTTTGTCCACCGTAGAGTTCATCTCTCATAATTACAGTGCAGTTAAGAAAGTTACAGCAAAGGCAATATCAAAGACACACAAGAAGGGACTCCCCACTCTCCATCTCTGAAAGACTTTCCCTTGCTCAGACCAGCTTGACTAGCTCTCCTCTTATATGTCTCTTCCCCTTCTTAGCTAAATTCTTTGAGGAAGCTGCCACCACATCTTCCCCTCTCCTCCTCTTAACCCTTTCCAATCTGTCTTCCAAGCTTATTATCCAACTCCTCTGATCTGTGCACTCATTCTCAAGCTTCTTTGCTGGGTCTCCATTCCATATCATGCTCTCTAATCATGGGTGCCCCCAAAGCTTTCTCCTCAGCCCTCTTCTCTTCTCTTTTCATTCTATCCTCTCTCACTTGGTGACGTCATCAGCTCTGGTGAGTTTCATTATACTCTCTATGTAGATGATTCCCTGATTTAGAAATCCATTCCTAGTTTTCCCCCAGACACCCACACCTACATTGCCAGCTGTGTTTTGAACATTTTAAAATGGGTTTCCTGAAGACATCTTAAACATGTCCAAAACAGGATAAATATCATCTAGGGTAATGCCGTCCTCCCAGTCATCCAGGATGGCAACATTGGAATCGTTCTCCCTTCTTCCCTCTCAGTCCTCCCCAAGGAGGTGAGAGCCCTCTCACCCTACCCCACAAAATTGCACTGTAATTCAAGCAACTGACAGGGCCATAGAGCATAAAATTTGAATTCTGGAAGACCTGAATTGGAATCCTGCCCCTAGACACTGTGTGACTCTGGACAAGTCACTTAATCTCTGTCTGCCTTAATTTCCTCATCTGTAAAATAGGGATAATAATAGTACCTACCTTCCAGGGTAGTTGTAAGAATCAAATAAGATGTTTGTAAAGTACTTCACAAACAAACTTCAAAGAGCTATATAAATGCTAGCTGGTATTGCATATTTATATATACTTATTTTATATACACATATGCATGTATATAATATATATTATTTATACCAACTCTGTATGTATGTATGTATGTATGTATGTATGTATGTATAATATATGTGTATATTTTATAGATTGTCGTTTCATTCTCTGCATTTGTCTATCCACAGCACCAGTGCCTGGCAGACACTTTGTTGATATATGGATACATGTATCTCGATTCACATTTTCCCTGACACACACTGCTTGTGCAGTCCTGACAAGTCACTTATGCAACTGTCCAAGTCCGTTAGTTACAGAAGAGTTGCTGAGCTGCATTGATAGAATTCCCCCCACCCCCCACCAAGTTCTTTACACCAATGAAATCACAGGTCCAAACCAAAAAAAAAATCAAAGTGAGAAATGTTGACAGGACAGAAATGGCCTGAAGGTTGATTTCAGAAGTGTAGAGCATCGATAGGCAATGCTACAAAGCTGGTATGTAAAAAAAAAAAAAACTCATAATGAGCTCCAGGATGAATCTGGGCATTTGCAAATGAAGCCCTGCTTGGAAATGACACTTTGAGTTATCTCTGAAGTGAAAGGGAGGTTTTTACACTTTCTCTTTACCTTGCCACCCCCAAGACATCTCTTTCTAAAGGTGCCTTGTTATAGAGTCAGAGAACCCATTCCGAGGATCCCATCCTTCGAGTAGCCTGACATTCGTCTTTTCCCAGTAATTTGGAGACTCTTAAAGGGTTCAAGGGGCATTTGGGAGGGTTGGGTTTGCTCTTAGATTATCTACAGGCTCAGCAAAGTAAGTGATTATTCCCGCTTATCCTGGCAGCCACACAACATTGGCACTACAAGATCAGGAAGGGCGAACCTCTCAAACTCATTCAGGTAGCCTGAGCCTTTGATTAGGAATTTTTTCCCTAGGGGATTCTATCACCTTCTAGAAGGACTTATCCTTAAGTGCATCTATTAGTCAGAATGAGACTTGAAGCTATTTAAATTATCATTAAGTAAGAGAAAGTTTCAAGAGGAAATGAATGGAGCAGATATAATTTTTATTTTTTTAGAAAGAGTAGCGTGCTTGACTTTGATAAAACCCAAATATCTTGATCTTGGTTCTAGGTAAGATGCTTAAATGAGTCATTAGAAATGACCTAGAACATGTTCATAGGGCAACTAGGTGGCGCCGTTGTGCACAGAGTGCCCGGCCTGTTGTCAGAAAGACTCATCTTCCCTGAGTTCAAAGCTGGCCGCAGACACTTATAGCTGTATGACCCTGGGCAAGTCTGTTAACCCTGTTTGCCTCAGTTTCCTCATCTGTGAAATGAGCTGGAGAAGGAAGTGGCAAACGAAACCCCAAATGGAGTCACAAAGAGTCAGATGTGACTGAAATAACAACCACCACAGTGCATTCTTGTACATTTGCTTTGTAATCGTCCACATGTTTTCTCTTCCCACCTAGATCAGGCGTTCCTTGGGGGCACATTTGGATCTTCTTTCATCCTTTCCCCTCGCCACACACAGACACGCAGAGTCTCTAACACAGCTTGTTCACAAATGCCATATTTATTAAACACCTACTATGTTTCAGGTACTGCGCTGAGCTCTGGAGTACACAAAGTCGATTTAAAAGATACATTGGGTAGTACAATGGATAGTGCACTGGGCATTCAGGACGGGAGTCAGGTAGACCTGAGACACATCCTGGCTGTGTGACCCTGGGTGAGTCACATGACCTCCGTCTGCCTCAGTTTCTTCGACTCTAAAATGAGAATAATAATAGCACCCACAGCCCAGTTTTTATTAGGATCAAATGAGATCATATTTGTACTGTGCAATCCTTAAAGCACTAAGTAAATGCTGGTTATTGTAGATACTGTGATTGTGCTCATTGAATTGTTAAAATTGTTGAATTGAGAAGAAAATAAGCCACAAGTCAGGTTTTATCAAGGAATTACGTGAGACTATATCATGCCAAATTGATAGGGGTGGTTTTTTTGATGACTAAGGATGGAGTAAAGGACACTAGATATTTTGGTATTTTAAAATATATTACATCGTGCTCAGTGTTATACTGGGTGCTGTATGGAATATAGAAATAAATAAAAGGCATGATCTGTGCCCTTAAAAAGTTGACAATCTACTATAGGTGAGAAATATATGCAGCCAACTGTAATATGAGGCAGTAGGTGAGAAGTGTCATGGGTAGTGTAAGAAAATACTATGGGGGTGCAGAGGAGAAGGTGGGGAAGATGGAGAGAGGGGGGAAGGGGAAGAAGGAGGGGGGGGAGAGAGAGAGAGAGAGAGAGAGAGAGAAGAGAGAGAGAGAGAGAGAGAGAAGAGAGAGAGAGAGAAGGAAGGAGGAGGAGGAGAGATGGGGGAGAAGGGAGAGAGCAGAGGGTAAGGAGGTAGAGATGGAGATAAGAGAGAGAGAAGGGGAGGGAGAGGAGGAGGAATGATCACTTCCATCCTGAAGGAGCTGATGTGAGAGCCAGGCCTTGAAGGAAGGGTGGGTAGGCGTCCACCAAGTCCAGCGGCGATATTCTAAGAAGAAGAAATCATGACATGCCTTCAATCACTCTCTAACAACACAAATTGTTTATTTAGCGCAAGTCAGGGTCTCCCGAAGAGTGCAAAAGAGCAGCGTGTTCGGTGGACATTCTCCCTCCCGAACCCATTTTTGGTCATTGCTATGGTGACCATTCACAGGCTGTAGTTCTCAGGTCAGTTATCTTCCAAGCTGGAGTTATGTATAATGGCAAAGTTACTGCAGCAATCCTGGAAAATGCTTAACAGCAGGACAGCACAGCTGTCGGCAGAAACATCCGAAGACTGGGTGCTGCATCTCATACCTTACTCCCCCTCCCCCACCATTTATGCGTATGACTGAACAGGCTTCCCTTATTCGTGCCTTTGTGATTTTTGTATTTTTTCTGCCTCCAGAAAAAGAAGCCGCAAATGTCTGACTATGGAGATAGGAGTAATTCTGTTGCAAATATGACAGAATTGTAATTGCTCAGCCCCTGGAGGCAGTCATACTCATCACACATCATTTAAAATCCAATTCAATTCAGCAAGCATTTACAGAGCTCCTAGTATGTGCAAAACCTTGTGTTAGAAATGGAGGATACAGTGAGTGATACAACCTGGAGTCTAATGGACAGAAAACCCAACACACTCCCCACTCCTCCCCACAACCCACCCACCCACAACTGCGATTCCGAGGAGCAAGAGCTGAGTGCCAGGTAGCTAAGAAATGAGATGGAGAAGGGGCAGATTTGCTTTCACCTGGAGGAAGTTGGAGAAGACGGCATCTGAATGGGAGGCGCTTCAACAGGCTTGGAAATTGATCAGAGAGTTGGGAAGGGAAGGAGTCACCGATGACCTGTCAGTAACAAGCCTGGGAGACTGGGAGGGCAGTGCTGCCGTTACTGGAAGTAGAGAAGTCAGCAGACAGGGGCAGAGTTAGTGAGGAACGTCAGCTCAGTCTTAGACATGTTGAGTTTGAGGTGCCTGAAGGCCACATACGTGGAGTTATCCAGCGGCAGATAGATACAAAGAACTTACAAGTTCTGGGCAGGAAAGCTGGGGGCAGAGATGACAGTCTGAGAACCAGCCACACTGTGGAGGTGGATGGCATTGTCAAGGAGACAAAGGGAGGAGGAAGAGACCGCCTCGCACAGTACCTTGATTTTACTTATAGAGTTTGGGCTGAAACGGACTTTGGAGACCATCTAGTCCTAGGTTTCCATCTTACCAATGGGTAAACTGAGGCCCACAGCAGTTGGATGTCTCGCCCAAGATCACACAGGCAGTAGGTAGCATAGCTGTGTTTCTTGGCCAGGCATCAAGAGTCCAGTGTCCTTTCCATGATGTCAGGTTGGAGGAAGATGAGCCAGTCAAGGAGAAGGAGCAATCAGAAAGATGTAACATCACCAAAGCTAAGGAAGGAGAGGTTTTCTTATCACTTTATCTTCTTATCTTATGTTGTCAAGAAGTCAACAAGTCTGAGGAGAAGAAAGCCGGAAGACCCTTAGACTTGGTGTTGGGGAAGCATTAAATGAATGACCTCGCAAAGAGCATTTTCACCAGTGAGGATGGAAGCCCATCCCACTCAGTAGAATTCATAGCTGGGAACATAGTGATGCTGCAGCTGTCTTTCAAACCCTTCCGCCTTTGTATGATTCTGTGGATCCAAGTTTTCTTGTAGTTCTGTCCATCACCTTGAGGGGCTTTCTGCCTTTCAGTTTTTGAGAAGTGAGCAGGACCCACCGATGGCCGGTTCTGAGGTTTCCTGGATTCTCATAGTGTCTTGTGTGTGGCTGCTCTAAATAGAATGGCCAGGAAGACCTGGGCAGTGGGTGAGGGTCAGGACTGTGTACCACATGTTTACTTCTTCAAATAGAAAACAAACAGTCTTTCAATGCCCCATTTTACATTTGCTATAACAGATTCATTAAAGTTCACTTGGCACTGAATAAAATTTCATATGAGTTTCATTAGGTGTTAAATTATAATGAGCCTTTGCCATCATCCAGGTTATAGTGTAACAATTAAAGAAGGAACCGTTCAAAACATTAAAATTACAGGAAGCCAGAGCCAGAAGGAACCTTAGAGAACATCTCATTCAACTCCCTCTTTTTACAGATTAGAAACTGAGACCCAAAGAGAACTGATTTACCCAAGGTCATTCAACTAATTAAGCATTCTAGGATTAGATCTGGGATTAGAACCCAGGTCTTTGGGCTCCCAGCCTACTTGTCACCCATTCAGCAAGCACTTTGTGACACCAAAAAATACTCTTGGGATTATTGGCAAAGCATGAAGTGAACCCAGGATCAGAGTGAATTCATTGCATGCCTCATAATCAAGAAATGAGCTTCTTTTGAGAACAGACCGGTTTTCAGCCTGCCTACTTAAAAACATGTGGAAGGGATTCATGGTCAGCTGACCCAAGAGGTCTCTACCATAGCTAACATTCTGTGATTCGTTAATGCTTCCAGTTTTTTACACCAGTCAATATACTTTAAAGATGAATTGATAAGAGATGGTCTTGGCATCAAAGCTGGTCAGCCAAAAGAGAAGGCCTCCTGTATCCATGTGATGAGAAAGGGATCCAATCACATCCTGAATTGATGAGACCCCCTCAGTTCCACAGCTTGTGTCAGTGTTAAAGACTGTGAACTCTGGGTGCAGGGGGCACACATAAATCCTCATGGTTCTAGGACATGGCGTCCCAACGGCTCCCTCTGTAATCGATAAGAATGTTGCCTGAAGAATGTACTTGTTCAGGCTGATTAAGCTCATAAATAAAACCTGGTTCCTGGTTCTCTGTTTTCCCTCCTCTTGTTTTGATGTCTGCATTTTAAACTGCTTTGTTCTCTTCTCTGCTCTCGACTCTGGCAGTTTGTTCATTTCCAGCCAGACTAGAAATAGAATATGCATTGGGGACTGTCTGAACCTGGAGCCTAATTATTTATCACGTTGTCTTTCCTGGGCTCTCCATTTGGTTGGTGGAAATGTGTTTCTGTGTTATGGATTTAGGATGTATTCATTGCTTATGATCATCTGACCCCATTTACAAGAAGCATAGGGAAACCAGAGGCTACAAAGGAACTGTTCTCCATCTTGCGTTTAAGCTTATTCAAGGTGAGCTTTTAGGGATTGTCATTCCAGTGACGTGCATTCATTTGTAGTAGAGGAATCTCTAATTCATTCAACAAACAGCTGTTGAGCACCTAATATGTAAGATGTGTTCTGTGATAGGCACTAGGGATGCAAACATGAGAAATCAAGGCAGTCTTTTCCCTTGGGAACTTCCACTGGAACAGGGAGACAGGAGAGGCCTGTAGGTAAACACAACAATGTACGGGTAGAGTGCTTTAGGGAAATGTGAGAAGGAAAAGATGAGTGTGAGCTGGTAGGGAAGGAGGGATTGGGGGCAAGGTAGTGCCCTCCTCTGCACTGTGAAGGAAAAGGATTTCCAAAGGTGGGGAAAGCTTCTCAAGATGTGTAGCAGCTTGGAAAGACAAGCCTGGAAGGAAGAATGTATGAGAGGCATGATCTGAAATAAGGGTGGGCAGACAGGTTGGGGCAGATTGTGGCGAGCCCTAAATGCCCAAACTAAGGAGTCTGTTTTAGGCTAGGTAGCAGGGAGCCACTGAAAGCTTTTGAGTAGAACAATTGGTCAAACTGCTGCCTTAGGAAAGTTATTTGGCAGTGGTGTGAAAGATTAATTAGAGAGCTGAGAGACTGGAGGTGAAGACTAAGGCGCTGGAGAGGAGAAGGCAAATGGAAAGAGACTCTAGAGGCAGAATCAACATGATTTCAAAACAGATTGGGTAAGGGAAGGAAACAAGCATGTTATGAAGCACCTACTATGTGCCAGGCACTGTGCTAGGTGCTTTCACAAGTATTACCTCATTGTCACAATACCCTGGAAGGTAGGTGCTGGTATTATCTCTATTTTACAGATGCCCACTGAGGCAGACAGACATTAAGTGACTTGCCCAGGGTTCCACATCTGGGAAGTGCCTGAGGCTGGACTTGGATTTAGGTCTATGTGTATCCATCTGCCACCTAACTGTGTTGTAGGGAACAGAAGGAGTTGAAAATGATTCCAAACATGCCCATCTCTCTCCCAGCCTCAAAAAACCCCTCACTTGATCCTTCCATCCTCACTAACTATTGTCCTATATCTCTTCTGCCTTTTGTGGCTAAATTCCTTCAAAAAGCCTCCATTTCTCTCCTTTCACTGCCTTCTTAACCCTTACAATCTGGCTTCTGACCTCATCATTCCACCAAACTGTTGTCTCTTAGTTGTCAATTCCAATGGACTTTTCTCAACCCTCATTCTCCTTGACCTTTCTGCAGCCTTTGACGCTGTTGACCTTAATACTGTCTTAATTCTAGATTTTCAGGGCACCACGCTCTCCTGGTTTTTCTGCCAATCAGGCCCCTCCTCAACCAATCAACAAAAATTTGCTAAGTGCCTGCTAGATGCTAGGCAGTCCATACCCTTTAAGCAAAGGTGTCCCACAGATCTCTGTCCTGGACCTTCTTCCCTCCTCCCTCTATACCTCTTCACTTGGTGATCTTATAGGCTTCCATTGATTTATCTCCATCTCCATGTTGACAATCTACCTATCTTATATCTCCAACTGCCTTTCAGACATCTCAAACTAGATGTCCAAGAGATATCTTAAACTCACTATATCCCAAACTGAACACATATTCCCCTTAAACCTAATTGTCCTATTACTGTTGAGGTCAACATCCCCAGACTCATAACCGAGGAGACATCCTGGACTCCTCCCTGCCTCTCACTCCCCATATCTAGTCTGTTGCCGAGTCCTGTTGACTTCACCTTTACAACATATCTCTTGAATGTGGCCCCTTCTCTCCTCTGACACCACCCCCACTGTAGGACAGACCCTCCTCATCACTTCACACCTGGATTATTGCAAGGGCTGCTGGTGGGTCTGCCTGCCTCAATTCTCACTCCATTCCAATCCATCCTCCATTCTGTCACCAAAGTGATCTTCCTAAAATACAGATCCCACCTTGTTACCTCACCCCAACCCCCAATTCAGTGAACTCCAGGGGCTTCAAATCACCTTTAGGCTCAAACATAAAGTCCTTTGGCATTCAAAGCCCTTCATAACTCAGCCCCTTTCTAGTCTTCTTACTCCTTACTCCCCAACATGGACCCTTTGATCCAGTGATGCTGGCTTCCTGGCTGTTCCACGAACAAGACACTCCGGTTTTTTTTTTTTTGTCTCCAGGCATTTTCGCTGGCTATCCTCCATGCCTGGAAGACTCTCCCTACTTATTCTACCTTCTCAGTTCCTTTAAGTCCCAACTAAAATACCACCTCCCACAGAAAGCCTTTCCCAACCCCTCTTAATTCTAGTGCCTTCCCTCTCTTAATGATTCCCTAATTATTCTGTACATGGCTTGTTTTCTCTCGCATTAGACTATGAGCTCCTTGAGAGCAGGGACTGTCTTCTACCTCTTGTATTCCCAGTGTAATACAATTCCTGTAAAATGATGGGTTCTTAGTGTTTATTGACTGACTGAATGACATGAATTTAAGATACCTAGAGGAAGAGATTCCAGTCTTCCTAAATAGTTAATTTTAATATTCAGAATATTAATTTTAATAGCTAGACCAGTTCACACTTGGACTTTTACTTTAATCCCCTTAATTGGCTGTGGGAACAGAAGGCTTACCACACAGGTCACTGATCCAGCCAGGCCAGTATTTGGTGTTTCTTTTTCTTCCCTATTTATTTATTCTGTCATTTTTTTAAAAACTGGGACAATTAACTCTTTTGTCCCTTGTAGTTTCATTTATGATTTCTTGAAATTGCGCTCTGGAAGACCAGGCTCTGATAAAGCCCACTGGGATTCAAATGGAGCTACTTGATCTTGCCTTAAACCCAAATCACTCTGGCTCTCACTGATTGGCCAATAATAAGTCACGGCCCAAGGCTCACTTAGTTTGTTTGGATTTTGATGGCTCAGAGTATAAATGGCAATTTGTTTTTGTTCTGGACAGAAACTGTGAGGGTCTTCTGTCCTAGTTTGATTTTCTTCTTTTTTTTTTTTTATTGAGTAGGCAAACTAGGCCATCTTTTGCCTCCATTTTTACCTAGCCTTAAATCACTGAATGGGTGTTGCCTCAGGCAAACTGAGACCCAGGAAAGACCTTAGCTTAAAAAGGCCAAGGTCTCCCACTGCATCTGGGGTCATCTCCAGTCTCCTGACCTATGTCTGGCCACTGGACTCAGATGACCTTAGAGGAGAGAGTGGAGCTGATGGCTTTGCACAGCCCTGCCTCACTTCAATCCAGTTCACTTGCAAGTCATGACATCCCCTTCCTGATGCTATTGGTCCTCTTCAAGAACGAAGGACAAACAACAATTCTGTGTCAGACGGTAGCACCAAGGGAAAGAAGGGATGCACTGTAGCAAATCATCATAATCCTTGGCATCAACCTCCATGTTTAGGAACGTGTCCCAAACATCTTGGGTTCCTGAACTTACTTAAGCCCTTTTGAAATTACTTACATTTTTAATTTGTGCCACCACTTGAGGTAGCCAATTACAGACGATTACTCTGCTACATAGCACTCTCTATAATAAGCTAGGCTGTGTGTCATCTGGGTAAAATTGTGCTTCCTTTTCTTGACTTAAAAAATTCCCTTCTCGTACTTCAAGGGACCATAACATGGAGCACATTTCAAAGATGGGTCTTCCTTTGATTGTCCAGTGATTTCTTTTTTTTTTTTTCCAGGAAGGAGATATTTGGCCCAATTCAACAATGCAAATCAGTGTGAACTTTTACCCTCGAGAAGCCAGGCTCTATCAGCAAACAATTTACTGTGACATTTCAGGTACAGAACAGAAGGTCCCAACCAGATGGAGGGCGGGGAGGGGAGATTTCATATGAAAACCAAGGGATCAAAAGGCTCAGACTCAGGGGTCATGTGGCTCACCTCCATCCTTTACCATAGTGAGCTGATGTTCAGTCTGTGTTCCTGTAACAGTGTCGTGGTTATTTCTGGAAGGAAAACCCTTGCAGCATTTGCACGGTGTTGTTCAAGTTCCTTCAAGATCTAAAATCTGACAAAGATCAGGGGTTATGGTGTACTGTGTGTCCCATATGAAGTTATGGTGTGATATTCAGCCAAGAAAATATGCAATCCCGGGCTGTGGTGAGAGGCGAGATACTGAAGACCATGAGGGTGAGAGTGTTCTTGTCTTCTGACTTGGTCAAGCATTTAGCTGTAGTGTTGTGCCCTCTTTTGGGTGCCATCTTTGGGGAAGGACGTTGACAATCGGGAGCACTTTCAGAGGAAGGCAATCGGGATGCAGCAAGGTCTAGACTTTTTGCCATATGCTGATTGGCCAAAGTACTTAAGGATCTTTGTGCTGAACAAGAGAAAACTTAGGGGGACATAATCACTGCTGTCGAGTATTTGTAGAACCCTCAGGTGGAAGGATTGGACTCAGCCTGCTTGGCACCAGAGGGAAGAACCAGGAACAGCCATTAATTGGTAGAAGGTGCAGGGACACATTCAAGCTTTATTTCAGGGGAAACTTCCCATATTTAGAGCTATACAAAAGGGCAGTGGGGACTTCTGGAGGCAGTGGATTCGTCCGTCCTTGAAGGTCTTCAGGCGACCATTTGTTGGGTTTGTTGTAGAGATTTTTGTTCAGACTTGGATTGGCCTAGATGGCCACTGATTGTCTCTTATGACTCTAAGATTCTATGAAAATTGTATGATTCTAATTAGGTCAAAACTGTGTATCCCAGGATGTGCAGAAATAGAATGTCTGTCTTCTCCATGGCGTTGAATACTGTGAAAAAGTAGGTTCTGATTAATAGGCAAGGGACCTGGCTTACACCTGAGGGGTCCCCTCTGAGTCTAGACTGGTTTCTCACTTGAAAAACCCTTAGGCGTATGGGATGGTTCCAATCCTTCACTAACCACGAAGAGATTATAATGGACCAGGAGGGATCCTTGATTTATCAAGGGTTCTGCCTACCTGACAGGTTGTAATCCCTGGTATGTTTTAAAAGTGAATCTAGAGTGGATCCTATCCGATGACCCAGTCCCCCACATGACTCATCTGAACCTATAATCTTTCTAGGGGTGTAGGCATTCTGCAGTAGAGTTGAAAGGTGTCCCATGTTTTATGTACATGGTGCCATCTCTCAGCTCTGTGCCTGGGACACTCTCTCTCCTCATCTCCCTCTCCTGGCTCCTCTGGTTTCTTCCTAAAAATCTCACTTTGTATGGGAAGCCTCTCCTGATCTCCCCTTAATTCCAGTGCTGTTCTTCTGTTGTTTTTCTCCAATTTATCCTGTCTACATTTGCAGTTGTGTCCCTCATTAGATGGTGAGGTCTTTGGGAGCAGGGACCTCTCTTTGCATTCCCAGCACTCAGCATTGTGCCTGGCACAATGCTAAGACCCATGATAGGTTACTGACTCACCTTCTGATTCTGGTACATTCTTCTGGCCCACAACTTCCTGAGGATACTACAATTAACTGTATTCTGGGATATTTCACCACCCTCTGTCAATATTCAAATAATATATGACTGATTACTATTATTTTACCTTTATATCTGTATTTTTAATGGATTTTATCTTTTATCTTTTGTTTTCACAATATTTATATTTCTCCATGTCCCCCCACCCCATCCCCATTAGTCATTCCTTAATAGCAAAGAATACAAAAAGAGGAAGAAGAAAAAAATTCATCAAAACAAACCACATCTAGAAAGATTGACATTATTATATGCAACATTTCAAACCTCTCCCCAGCTCAGCCCTTGCAAAGGAGTTGGGAGAGGAGTATTCTCATATTTCTTCTCTGGGGCCAACCTTAGCCATTATGATTATGATTTCACAGCACTCAGCTTCAATAGTGTTACAACCAATTACTTGTATCAGTCATTTCATTTGGAAGCCTGAGTCCTGCTGCAGTGATCCCATAGAGCTCAGATGTGCTGAATAGGATCATTTTCTATCTAAATGACATTCTCTCTTGACTTCACTAGAGCATTTTGAAATTCACCTGGCAAGGAAGTCCTTTTGTTTGTAAAGTAATTGCATAGCGTTTACTTGGCAAATTCCATGTAATTCTACGACTTAAGCCAGTAAGTTATCTCATTATTATTAATATTACCTGTTATTGTTACTACTACTACTACTACTACTACTAATACTAATAATAATAACAATAATATCGAGGGGCAGCTAGGTGGTGCAGTGGATAGAGCATTGGGCCTAGAGTCAGGAAGATTTCAAATGTGACCACTTCTTGCTTCAGAGACTCAATGATTCCTTAATATTAGGTTAAGAGGTGTTGGTAAAACTTCCTCAGTCTTGGATCACTAGGGAACACCTTCTTACTCTCTCCAATTCATTCTCCATACCACTGATAGACACTTGGAAATAATTAGTAGCACAAAAGAAAACCTTTTGGCTCACTCTTTTGTTACAACACACCTCAATATATAAATATATACTTTTTAATGTAAAGTAGTCAAGCTAACAGAGGGGGAAAGCTTGGGATCTGACAGTTATAAATTGGCCCACTGTTTATTCCATGATCTATTTACAATTTTCTTTCTTGGCTACCCTGAAAGTGTGATCTATATTCAAGACACTTTTCTTTGGACCAGAGAAGTGCAGCTTATCATCCATCCATAGACTGGAGCCATTAGAATAACAGGGTGGGCAAGGAAAGAGCTAAGCTGTTTTTCACATGATTTCAATTCCTTTGTTGAATTCCCTAGAGACTTAGTAATGAAGCAGCCACTGAAAGAAACAACACTAATGAGCCAAAAATAAGGTTGCATACTAGCTAACATAAGGGTCAGTTATCAATGAAAAAATAGTCATGGGGTGAGTGAGTAGGATTCAAGTTTTAGTTTCATCTCTACTGCTACTAGATGGCTGTAAATAAACCCTCTCTTTGGCTTGTGGGGAAGGAGAGGCTGCCTCTAAGTGACTGAGTGCTGTGGGGGGTGAGGGTGTGTGTGTGTGTGTGTGTGTGTGTGTGTGTGGTGTGTGTGTGTGTGTGCATGCGTGCGTGTGTGTGTGTGTGTGTGTGCATGTGTGTGTGCATGTTTACAGCTTCATTATAGAACTGGAAGAGACCTCCGAGATAATTTGATCCAGCCTCTTCATTGGAAAGGAGAGGAAACTGAGACCCAGATCGAATCATTGACCTGAGTAGTTGACTTCCTTGTGAATGTTTTTGCTATTTACATGCAAATCAAATACACAAATATTCAGTGAATAATTCCCATGAACAAGGGGCCTCTAGACATAATTCATGTCCTCAAGGAGTTGATGAGAAAAGGTCATGAACATGAGAAAAGCAAAATGACATGAGACAGTATAAGAAATTATGAAGGTCATAAATTTAGAGCAAGGAGGTACTTTAGGGTCATCCAGTTCAACTGCCTCGTTTTAGAGGAGGAAAATGAATCACGAAGTAGTTAAGTGACTCCTGCAAGGACACACAGCTAACAAGTGGCAGAGATAGGATTTCAATACAGATCCTCTTCTCTGCTTCCAAATCCAGGACTCTTTGCATTATACCATGTCTCTTTCCATGCCACAGGTATTACCAGTAGCACTGAAAATAAATTTGTGAAGATGTGTACTTGTCCATAGTATATCAGTCATGTTATTAATGGTAGCGTCTAGTGGTGCTTCCAAAATAACTGTACTGTTACATTGTGTAACACAGGCTCTGGGGCTACTCTCCCAAAGCCCGATGCACTGTCAGGCAAAATCCCTGGAGGGTGATTGGTCACTTCTCCCCTGGAGTTCTAAGGATAACTTGAAGGTTTGGGGATAGTTTTCTAATACTAAAGCTCAGCATGCTCCCCTCCATTGATTATCAGTTGATATCAGATGCCAGATGGGCTTAATGAGCTTTTTAGAAATGGGCATTTGCTGAACAATTGATACAAATTCCACTACTTCCCCAATCCCACCCCCATACCTGGGGCACACTCTCCCGTACCTATATGATTCAGGGGAAAGGAGTACATGTGGCAACTCACAGCTCCCAGTTCCTGGGTGTCTCTTTCTCCCCTTCCTGGGGTCCTCACCAAGCTCCCGTTTAGGGGAGAGGAGAGAAAAGAGAGAGAGGGGAGAGAGAGAGAGGATGAGAGAAGGAAAGAGAGAAAAGAGAGGAGAGAGAAGAGAGGAGAGAGAGAAGAGAAGCAAAGAGGGAGGAGACAGCAGAGAGTAGAGGGAAGAGAATGAGAGAGAGAGGATGAGAGAAGGAAAGAGAGAAGAGAGAGAGAGAGACGATGTGTGAGAGAGAGAGCAGAGAGGAGAGAGAGAAGATGAGAGAGGAGAGAAGGAAAGAGAGAGGAAGGAGAGAGAGAGGATGAGAGAAGGAAAGAGAGAAGAGAGAGAGACGATGTGAGAGAGAGAGAGAGAGAGAGAGAGAGAGAGAGAGAGAGGAGAGAGGAGAAAAGGAAAGCACAATGGAGCTTTTTACCTAGGCTCCTTCTAGAGTGAAGCTACCTTTCCCAGCGTGTCTAGTTTGTTCTCAGCTCCTGATGTTTATCTTGCCATCAGCCGCTCTGGGGACCCTCCTAAGATACCCATGGAAGTCCAAAACCTTCTGATCTGATTAATTCAATAGCTATGTTCTCATCATTAAAGTAGGTAATTTAGATGAGGTGGGGTGATTGGTTGAATGAATTGACCCCCTCCCTTATAAAGTAGGTAACGTGAATAGTAGACATGGATCCTTTCATAAGGAATTGACATTCCAAATGTCCTAAAGTTAAAGCCATAGTCTGCTGTCAAAAGGCTCTGATCTCTGGTCCTATTCAGTGAGGGATAATTTAACTCCATACCCAGGCATTCTGTGCCTACTGTGTACAAGGCAGAATATTTATGTAACAAAGATACTGGAGGGCCAAGCAAGGAACACTTGAGTCTTAGTAAAATCTCTCATTTTAAATGGTGGCTCAACAGACAAGTCTTTCTCCCTGAATCAGAGCAATTACAAATTATGCGGATGAGAACATTGATAATCCTGAAAAGTTTTCAGTATTTAGATACAGAGAGAGAGAGACAGAGGATGAGAGAAGGAAAGAGAGGAGAGGAGAGAGCAGAGAGAGAAAAGGAGAGAGAGAGGATGAGAGAGGAAAGAAGGAAAGAGAAGAAAGAGCAGAGAGGAGAGAGGTGAGAAGGAAAGAGAGAAGAGAGAAGAGAGAGAGGATGAGAGAAGGAAAGACAGAAGAGAGAGACAGGATGTGAGAGAGAAGAGAGGAGAGAGAAGAGAGAGGGAGGAGAGAGGAGAGAGAGGATAAGAGGGAGAGGAGAGAAGCAAAGAGAGAGAAGAGGGAGGAGAGAGAAGCAAGAGAGAAGGAGGAGGGGAGAGAGAAGGGGGGAGAGGATGAGAGAAGGAAAGAGAGAAGAGAGAAAGAGGATGTAAGAGAGAGGAGAGAGGAGAGAGAGGATGAGAGAGAGAGGAGAGAAGGAGAAAGAGGAGCAAGAGAGAAGAGAGAGGGTGAGAGAAGGAAAGAGAGAGAGATCAAGCAAGAGAGAGAGGGAGGGATGAAAGAGGAGAAGAGAGAGAGAGAGAGAGAGAGAGAGAGAGAGAGAGAGAGAGAGAGAGAGAGAGAGACTGAGAGAGAGAGAGAGTGAGTGCTCTGGGTCTTCTTCTCTTCTGGAGAATTTGTAGCACAAAGCTGCAATAAAAACTGTTCTCTAAAGATAAGAAACTGGCAATATTTTTGTTCCCTAAAGGTAAGATATATCTCCAAAGCTGACTAAATTATCATCCTTGCTGCCCAGTGTAAAAGAGCTTTTGCAGTAATACTAACTTGGCAAGTAAGTGACAATTTGTAAGGCAGAATCTGGTCAGGGAGGGGTGAAGAGAAGGTGGGGATGAGTAGAGGGAAAATAATGCAGTTTCAATCAATAAATCAATCAACAAGCAAACATTTTAACTAAGTGCTAAGGGAGCAGGGTAGAAGTGCCCTTCAGTAGCTTACTTTTTTTTTCTCCAGAGGAGACAACCTGTATATACAGAAATACACACACACACACACACACACACACACACACACACACACACACACACACACAATAACTGGGGCATGAGTATCTGAGGAAATTGGGAAAGACCTGTATAGAAGGCTATGTTTGAGCTGAGCTTTGAAGAAAACTAGTCATTCTAAAAGGCAAAGGGAGGGAGTTCACATATAGGGAGATATACTGAAGAAAGGCACGAGACAGGATATGGAGGGTTGTATGCAAGGAACAGCGGGAAGGCCAGTTTGGTGGGACAGAGGAGTGCTTGAAGGGAAATGATGCATAATGAGACTGGAAGGTGGAATGGAGCAAGTTGTGGAGGGTTTTACATGCCAGCAGGAGGAGTTGATGTTTTACCCCACAGGTAACAGGGTGCCACAGGAGTTGGTTAAGCAGGGAAGCTACACAGTCAGTTCTGTGCTTCACAAATATTGCTTTGGCAACATGGCTCGGAGTGAGGAAACGTTAAGGAAGAGAGACCAGTGAGGCTATTCTAGAGGTATAAGCAAGAGGTGATCAGGATGATGGTGGCGACTATATGACTAGAGAGAAGAGGGTGGATTCCAAAGATCTGTGGGCCTAGGATCAATGAGTTGTAAACTGATTTGTTAGCTGGATGAGAGAAGAGTGAGGAGCTGAGGATGTCTGAACTTGTAAAGCTGGATGATTAGAGGGAAAATGGTGCCTCTATAGAGAAAGGAAAATTTGGGAAAGGAATGAGTTTAGGGGTTGTTTCTTTTCTTTCTTCCTTCCTCCTTTTCTTCCCTTTCTTCTTTCTTTCTGTCTTTTCCTTCTTCCTTCCCGCCCTCCTTCTGTACTCCCTCCCTCTTCCTCTCTCTTTCCCTCCCTCCCCTCCCCTGCTTGTTTCTTCCTTGGACAGGAAAGCATGAGCCAGTAGAAAGGGGAAGAGGGGATGGTTGTGAGGGGCAATCTCCCAGAGAGGATTGCCTTTTAAAATTGCTTCCCCCAACAGGCCGGGAGAGCCGGTTGCCCCTTCGAATCAAAGGGGAAGGAATGGGACCCAAAATTATCTTCAACTTTGACGTGTTGGATATTGGTAAAGCTTTTGTTGGCTCAATACACAGCTATGAGGTAAGCAAAAGAGTCACTAATAAAGTCATTTTATGGAGCTCTTTCTTGATGATTAAAATTGTTTAAAATTTATTTTGCTAAATGTTTCCTAATTACATGTAAAAAAATTTTAATATTAATTTTTGAAAAATTTGAGTCTTTCTTAAATTCTCTCCCTCCTGCCCATCCTTCCCCCACCCCTTGAAAAGGCAAGCAATATGGTGTCCATTTTACATATGAACTCATATTAGCCATATTGCAAAAGAAAACTCACACACATATACAAAGCAAGGATAATTAAGTTTAAAAAGTGTGCTTCAATCTGCACCCAGAGTTCATCAGTTCTCTCTCTGGAGGTGTAGCATTTTCCATCATAGGTCCTTTAGAATTGTCTTAGATCATTGTCTCAATCACAGTATCTACATCTTTCACAGCTGATTGTCATTATGATCTTGCTGTCACTGTACAATGTTCTCCTGGTTCTGCTCACTTCACTCAGCATCAGTCCATACAAGTCTTCCCAGGTTTTTCTGAAGTCTGCCTGCGCATCATTTCTTATAGCACAATAGTACTCCATTACATTTATATACCACAACTTGTTCAGCCATTCCCCACTTGATGGGCATCCCTTCAATTTCCAATTCTTTGCCACCAGAAAAAGAGCTGCTATAAATATTTTTGCACATGTAGGTCCTTTTCCCCTTTTTATGATCTCTTTGAGATACAAACTTAGTAGCGGTATTGCTGGATCAAAGGCATGCACAGTTTTATAGCCCTTTGGGCATAGTTCCAAAATGTTTTCCAAAATGGTTGGAGTAGTTCACAACTCTACCAACAGTGCATTATTGTGCCTATTTTTCCACATCCCCTCCATCATTTGTGATTTCCTTTTTCTCTTTGAAAAAATTTTTAAATAGTCACTTGCACACACTTACAAGTAGTCCTGATTGGTGGGTTAGCATAGGACTGTCACCTCCTCCTTGCTTCTGTAGCTCTAAGGAAAAGCAGTCTCTCTCCTCCCTTCAGCTCCAACCCTAATCTTGAGGAAGGAATCAGAGAGCCTGAAACTCTTCCCCTTTCCCACTATCCCTAGGGCTTTACACCTTCAGTTCAGTTATTTTCTTTTTCTTTTTTTTTTTTTAGTTAAGTTTTTAGTTTGGTAGGCAGCCCAAAGCAGGCGTTCACATAGTGGTCAGAAGAAGTGATACAAGGACACTCTCAATGTCTCTCTGAAGAACTTTGGAATTGATTGCATGACATGAGAGACCTGGCAAAGAATTTGCTCAGCATGGTGTGCCCACATCAAAGAAGGCACTGTGCTCTGTGAGTGAAGCAGAATTGCAGTAGCTCAAAAGAAACACGAGATGTGCACATTTAGAGAATCCACCCCAAATATTTACGTGGAGCATATGTGTCCAACCTATGGTGGAACCTTCCAAGCTTGTATAGTTCTGATCAAGCACAGCCAGACACACAGCATTTTCACCCCAACATAGAGATGTCATTTTCATCCTCTTAAGAGAGTGACGGACAACCACCAACCAATGAGGACTTTACAACACTAAACTGTTAGGGCAGCCTCTTCTGAAATGTGGTTTCTTGTGCTTCCATAATGCCCTGGTTTTGAAAGAAAAGCCACTTAACGGGGTGGGGAAGAGTTATAATTCAGTTCAGAATTTTGTTAAAACCCTGCTGTGCTCAGAACACTGTGTTAGACATTGGAAATGATACCAAATTTAAATAATGGCCTCTGTTAGGACACAAAACAGGCAACTCTAATACACATTTTGCTTTATATTGTATCAGAGGAGGACAGAAGAAAGTGGTATGCATGCGATCATGAGGTGAGGAGATCAGTGAAGGATTGTTGAGATATTTCATGGAGCTGGTGGTGTGTGAGCTGGGATTTAAAGGACAGATAGAAATTCATTAGATATGAGGGTAGAGGGCAATACCACTGCACACTCATCCAACTGACAAAAATAATCTGAATTATGTCCTCTATAAATTGCCCAGATCAACTTGCTTCCTTTACAAGTTGTCCATCAGAAAACCTGCATTTCAGCTCCCAAGTATATATAATGTTTCTGTAAATGCAGCAAATGAGCTTCATTAACATATATCCCCCAATAAACATACAACAATCTAAAGCCGTATTAAATGGGCCAGTGCATTATTACTGGAGGGTTTTGAGAGCTTTGCATTGGCAGGGAAGGACAAGGGAAGGTGTTCCCTTACAGGAAAGTTTTGCATTCTCTGCATTTTAAATGCTGATGCCTCATTACTTCTCTCTATATCAATTTATTATTTTACTTGAGACAAATTTGAATAACTAACCTGTTGCCCTTAGCCAGTGCTGATCTTGGCAGATACAGAGTAAGTAACCCAAAGCCCCAAGCAATGTATAACCCTGGGCTGAGAGTCAAGAGCCTAGGTTTTAGTTTGAATTTGTCATTAGCTAGCTGTTTGACCTTGGGCAAATCTGCATCCTGGCATGCCCCAGCTTCCTTTTCTGTTTTTTAAAGACTAAGTCTCCCCATCTTGTACAGGTTTGGAGTATAGGAATTAATCATGGACCAATGCCACTATTGATTAGCATGGGAACTTTGACCTGCTCTTTTCTGTCCTGGGTCCTTCCTTGGGAAACCTGGTGGTCACCCACTCTCAGAAGCTTATCATATGTTTTTTTTTTTGGCTAGGCAATGGGGTTAAGTGAGTTGCCCAGGGTCACACAGCTAGAAAGTATTAAGTGTCTGAGGCTGGATTTGAACTCAGGTCCTCCTGCCTCCAGGGCTGGCACTCTACCCACTGTGCCACCTAGCTGCCCCAAGGCTTATCATATTGATGCCAGACTTGATGCAGATAGTTCACCAGCTTAGCCCAGAGTTCATGAACTGAGGAGATCCTCCCATTTCAGCTTCCCTGGGAGTTGGGATCACAGGCATATGACACCATGCCTGGCCAGTTTCCTTTATCTGTAAAATGAGGAGACTATATTGGAAGGTCTGTCTGGTCACATTGATCTCTAACATTACATGAATCTCAGCCTTACTGTAATTAAGTAGGAAGATAATGCTAGAGCTGTATTTCCATTTCTTTCTCTTCTAGGAACTGGCTCTTATCTGCTATGCAGATAAGAGTGTGACTCCCCAGTCTTAAATCCTCAACGTTTTACCCCCAATTTTTCCTAGCTTCTGTATAAATAGGAAATAACATCTATTTCTTCATGCAATGGAGAATAAATAATCAAAATCTATGAAAATAGGGGGTGGAGTGAAAAATGTCACCTTTCAAGAGCTTGGAGTAAAAGAGTAAACCAGAGAGGTAACTGAGAAGATAGCAGCGGACTGCGGACTGTGTCTCAGGAAAGAAAAGGAGGAGCTCGGGAGTGATAAGTAGGCAGCTATACCATCATCATAAGTCAGGCTCTTCTGCTGTAGGACCAGGCCAGAAGCCGTGTCCAGCCGGGAACTGAATCTGGAGTCATTTTCAGTTTTACATGGATGGTTGTCTTTCACTTCTTAGGGGCGTCAAGGGCATTTGTGCTTCAAATGGGGGAGCTGGACAAGATGATCTCTGAGGTCCCTTCCAGCCCTAAGGTTTTGTGATTCTGTGCTCAGCAGCCATAGCAATAGCTCACCTATGTTAAGCCACACTATTAGAATAGTATTTTATGCTTGAAAAAATTATTTTCTTACAATAACCCTTTTTTTGAACATGAGCAGACATGTGATATATTAGATAGAGAGCAGGCTTTGAAGCCAGGAAGACGCAGGTTCAAGACCCGCCTCTGACACATGATGTCTGTATGACCCTGGGCAAGTTACATGATCTCCTGGTGCCCCAAGGAACACTCTGGGACTTTAAATTGCAGAGAAGGAGCAGGTCTGACTTGGGAGATGGCGCTTCCTCACCCATTAGAGTGGGAGCTCTTCGAAGGCAGGAACACATTTTGACCTTTCTTTGTGTCTCTAGCACTTTGGCCCAGTGCCTAGCACATAGAAAGAGTTTAAGAAATGCTTCTGGTTGAGAGCTCTCTATTCCAGTGTGATCACAGGTCCAGGGCCCAATCCCCTATTGGACAGCTACTGTGTGTGAAGCATAGTGTTAATCAGTGAGAATAGAAAGTGTGTAGGGGATGGCTCCTGCCTCCAGGGAACTCACATTTCAGAGGAGCAAATAAGACATATATATATATATATGTATATATCAAAAAAGGCATCAATTCCTAAGTGAGATATTAACTATCACAGGAGGTCAGTGTAGGGAGAAAACTCTATGTAAGAGCAGCCTTGATCTAGGTCTTAAAGAATGGGCCAGCCTTTAGGTAAAGGAAGAGAAGGGACAGAGAACTATTTTGAACAGGGTGAACAGAAGTAAGAATGATTTAGATGACAGGTGGTTGACCTGTATGTTTGGAGTGGAGAACTGGGAGAGACTATGTTGGGGGCTGAGCCAGACATTCTCTAAGGTCCCTGTTCCCCTAAAATTCTGTGAATATTTGAGTTTTCATCAAGAGTGGGTAAAATGCTCTGAAGGGGTGAAGCCAGAAGTATAGGACAAAGAGTCCTTATCATTCTGAATCTTCATATTCAACTTCATTCATTTCTAAATTAATGTGGTTGTGAGATCCAGCTAAGCCCGATTCTGTGAGACTATTTCTGTAATGAGGTAATTTGGGCTCCTCTAACTTTGCTTTTTCTCCTGCTCTCAGTTACATAACCTCAGTTTACTCATCTATAAAATGAGGACCTCCCACCTAGCTACCTCACATATTTCAGTCAGTGTCAGAAAATATATTTAAAGCTCCTCAGAGAAACATCCATTAATATGTAATTATCATAAATGCTTATGGAGCCCTGAGATAAAACATAGGTATTGCAGATTTTAAAACTTCATTTTAAAGGGGAAAATGTAAGCAGTAGATGATTTGCCTAATTTCCTATTCTTGACTTATGATATTCCAAACATTAGGCCTGGAGTTTTCTTAACCTGGGGTCAATACTATTTAAAAAAAAAAAGTAAACTGTTTTTGATAACTGTATTTCAATATATTTGGCTATCTGACACATTTTAAAATGTTGTTCTGAGAGTGGGATCCATAGGCTTAACCAGACTGCCAAAGGGGACCATGACCCAGAAAAACATTCAGAACCACTGCATTAGATGGTTCGTTTTCCCCCTGGTGCCTTTCTTTGCTTAGAATTCCTGTCACTTTTTCTGCCTTAATCATCTCAACCCAGTGATTCCATGGAAACAGGGCAATTCGTACCTTTGAAAAGAAACATCCATTGCAGAGCTTTTCATTCTTGCCTTCCCCTCCCTGCTGTAGGCCATTCTGTCCAACAAGGGCAGCATCGATGCCCTCTTTAATTTGGACCCTCCAACAACACCTTTGGGATCCTGTTTCATCTTTAACCCCAAGGAAGGCATCGTGGAGCCCTCAGGGCTACAAACCATACAGATTTCCTTCAGCTCGAGCATCCTGGGGCACTTCAGGGAGGAGTTCCTTTTCAGTGTCAACGGATCCCCAGAACCTGCGAAACTGACCATCAGGTAAGGAGCTGGAAGCAGGACTTCAAACGTCAGCTTTCTGGAATGCGGCTTCTCCTAGGAACGCACACATTAGCATTTTCCCCACGGGCAGGTGGAAACACTATTGGACATTGCTATAGATGCTGTCCTGGGGAAGAGCAGCATGTGGCTGAGTCACTAACTCGAGTTCCGTGACCTTGTTTGCCAATATTTAGAAGAATGACACCTTCTGTACCAACTGCCCTTTCTCTGTTTATGTTCTGCCTTCCTGAGCAAAGAGATTGTGATCCCCTACCAGCCTTTGTTTTTGTATGAAGACTAGTTCTCATTAGGCACACAACACATTGTGCTTTAGTTAGAAAAAACTGGGACTCTCTGCATTCATTCATTCATTCATTTATCCAATAAACATTTATTGAGCTTTAGGCACTTTTCTAAAAAAGCAATGGAGAAAAGGAAGTCCAAAAGCTTACTGAAGAAAATACTGCCTTAAAAATTAGAGTAGAGCAATTGGAAGCTAGTGACTCTATAAGAAATCAAGGCACTGTAAAACAAAACTGAAAGAATGAAAAATAGAAAACAATGTGAAATATCTCATTGGAAAAACAACTGTCCTGGAAAATAGATCCAGGAGAGAGAATTTAAAAATTATTGGACTGTCTGAAAATGTAGTGGATCCTGGTTCTGCTGCTTATTACCTGAGTCATCTCCCTTCTCTGGGCCTCAGTTTCCTCATCTATAAAGTCATGTGAGGAGCTTGGGTTAGGCAATCTCTAAAGTCCCTTTCAGCATTAAATCCTACTATCTTCTTCCCTCCATACCAATAATGCTTTTCATGGTGTTATTTGATTTTAAAATTATTTTCACCTCTTCTATCTTATTGGATTCTCACAATAACTTTGTGACTAGGCATGGCAGGGATTCTTCCCTTGCTTATACTTTATCACAGGATGAGGAAACCAAGGCTCAGAAAGCTAGAGAGTTTTTCCCCCTAAGGGCCCATAAATAAACAGAGAGGTGAGAGACAGGCATTCACAGCAGATGATTTGAGATGGCTGGGAAGAGGCCCTCCATGATGAACCTAGAATGTTACTGGTATACCAGAGGTTAAGTCAACTGTAGAAAAAAGTGGGTGTTTATTACAAATAAGGAAGTATTTAGTAGTGGTAATTATGTCCAAGCATCAGCAACAAAGTTTTCTTATATCTGGGCATCTGTAATCATAAAACAAGGCCTATGTGTAGGAGCTTACTCTTGACTTTTTTGTTCTCCCCTTATCTATTTAGAATATTAATGTTTAAAATGAACAGGCCCACACATTTGTTTTTGACATGAATTCCTATTTTACATATTATATTCCTTGTGCTTTCTCACTCAAAGTAGTTCCATTTTGACTTAATTCTGCTGAGGTTGTTGGGGTTTTGGGGGAGTTTTTTTGGTAGACGCTGACTAAATTAGTAGGTAAGGAAATGATCCATGGTGGACTCATTGCTTCACCAAAGTGGTATGTAAGGTCGAGTCCTCTGGTGGGCTAACCTGTGATTTTTAGGCCTAACTTTTTCCCAAGTGCCTTATTAATTGTAGCAATAACCAAGGACCCTCAGGTTACCCATGGTTTCGTTAATTCTTTTGCCTTTCTATCTTCCCTATACAGAGGCTGTGTCATTGGGCCAACTTTCCATTTTAATGTTCCATCCTTAGATTTTGGTGATGTCTCTTTTGGTAAGTATTTCCTGGGTTTTTAATTGGGAATTCCATAGAATGACCTTCCACCCTTGTGAGAGAAGGGGATTACAGCTTCCATCTTTGTATTGTGATGTCTGCGGCACAATAGTTAGCTCAAAGTTGACCTACAGAATCACCAGAGGGTTAGGGAACTATTTGTACCATTGATCTTCTTTGGTACAAGTGGTATTCCCACAGACCAGGATGTGTCAGAGCCTTTTCCCAGTTTCTCAGGTGCCATGAGCCTTGAGCATTTTCCTGTCTCAAATCTCTTTTCTTCCCCTATTAAAATCATAGTCTGGCTGACATACTTTACTCCAGCTGTCCACACATTCAGAATGGAGCCATTTAAATGCAGATTTTTTTGACTAGCCAGGCTCAATCCACAAAAGGCTTTTCAGAGATGATCTGAAACTTAAACGTGAAATCAATGGAGAATTGATTGGAGATGCATCATCATTCTCTGCAGAAGATTCTCTGCCCCAAGATTCTCAAGAAAACCCATTCCCTTCTCCAATGACTTTCTACTCGTTCTTTCCTTTTGTTTCAAAACCCTATATTGCTCTCACTGGAGAGAAAGGATAGAAAATTCAGAAACAGTTCTTATATAATGTCAATCTTTTTTTTTCCCTAATGTGACCATTTTACTAGAATTGGGTACTTTCTCAAATCCATAGTTATATCTTTGTTTCTTTATATCTTTTTTTTTTATGTTGTGGATTCCTGTGGCAGTCTGATGAAGCCTAAGGATCTCTTTTCAGAATCATGTGTTTAAATGCATAAAATAACATATATCACATTAAAAAGGAAACCAATCATATTGAAATAAAGTTGTAATTTTTTCCCCTCCAAGTTCGCTATCCCCTAAAATTTATCCACAACCACTCAGGATCTCAGGCTAAGAACCTCTGGTTTAAAGCATTAATTACTATTTAACTGACTTATAATGAGGACTCAGGGGAGTCCCCTTGATCTCCTGGACAGGCAGTTTCTCTGGACCCAAGCTCACCCCTGACCCCTTCAATGGATAGAGCTGGTCCCCTGCCAAAGGATCAGTGCTTCTAGTTGGTCCCCCATGGACCTCCCTGACCCCAGCCAGGAGCTCAGCTGAAAGAGGCTTGGCCACTGGGCAGCAAGAGATTTCTCATTCTTCCATGCAGACTTGCAAGGGAGAAACACTGTGATTCTTGCTCTTTTTAAACTCTCTCTTAGCCTGGTGGTTTGTAACTCGACTTGGCCCATAGGGAGGAAAGGCGAGCAGGAATCTACGAGAAGCCTCCTTAGCAAAGGGACTCACTCACTAAAAGGAACCAGGGAGTGCACTCAGCTCCAGGGGGAGGGCTTCTGTCTAGGCAGCCTCCATTATAGCTTCCTACTGACCCATTGGTCACCAGGGATTCTCTTAGGGATCAAAATCTTTTTTAAAAAAAAATCAAAAACAAAAATAAAAGGAATTCTAGAACCCATTTAGCCAAATCCAAAACTCTCATTTTAATAGTGAAAAGATGGGGACCCATACGGGAAGTGACTCACACAAGGACTCATAGTCACTAACAGAGCCAGAATTTGAAACAAGGTCATCTGACTTCCGATCTCGTGTTCTTCCCAAGATGCTGTGGCTGCTCATCCCCTTTGTGTCCCTTCCTGAGGAATCCTGCTGCTAGATCAGTTATGGGTATAAAACGATGGACTGAGAAATGGTCCAGTTCTGTGGAATTATGGAATTCTGGATTCTCATATCCATTGTTAAGCTACATATCAATGACAACTATTCCTTGCCCCAGTTTCTTTATCTGTAAAATGGGTGTGATAGTTTTCTCTGATCAAACAGGCACATGAACACTTCAAAACAGTCCTAACACTAAAGCTTACATCACTCTCTGGAGGAGAAAAAAAATGGGGCAGTGTGGGTAAATCTTAGCTTAGATAGAAACCTGATTTCAAGCTCTTTCTTAAAATCTAGATCCTATCACCCCCCACAAAAAGTTTTTTTTAAAGAAGTAATTCTATATGCTTTTTTGACAAAAAAAAATGAAAATATATGCCTATTATGGGTAATCAGAATATGCATCCAGGAAAATAAATTGGATTGGCCATGAACTTTGTTTTGGTAATTAGCTACCACTTTCTTATTGGAAGCAGATGTCCCACTGATTAATATCTGGAATGTTTTGTTTGTGTTAATTTCCTCTGGATGTACTTCAGTAACAATTGTGGGGCAGCAGTGGCACCTATAACATTTTACAGACTATGTTTTATCATATTGACAAAGTGTTTTATGGAAAAGACCGGAATGCAAAGGAAGAGTTAGTATCAGAACAATAATGCACATTTGTATAATACTTTCCTGACAACCCGGAGCAGTAGATAGTGGACATATTGTTATTATTATCCACAACTTACAGATGAGGAAACAGAGTCTCAGAGGTGTCACTTACCCAAGATCACTCAAGTAGCTGCAGAATTGTTATTTGTACCTAAGCCTTCTAGCTCATCCCTCCCATACCCTTTCTGACCTACCAGTATTAGCCATACATTTTTCACCTTTCAATGGTAGCAAAATGACTGTGGTTTGCTCTTGTTATCATACCGTGCCCCCAACACAATTTAGTGGAGATAGATTTCTAACACTTATCGGACATTGCTTTCTAGCCCAGAGGTTCTGGCATTCCCTAAAAGAGGATGCACCTGATGCCCTGAGCATTACTGGTGGAAAGGGAACCTCTGACTTGGGTTAGGTGGTGGCTAGCATTAACAGCCTTTTTTACCCAGAGAGATTTGTGTTTAGTGAGGAATCAGACTCAACCCTGTTTAATAACACTAAACTTGTTTTCAGCACCTCAAGTCAGTGGAGGGATCCTTGGCACTCTAGGAAGGCCAGGGCGGTCCCAATTTGTCTGCTTTGTAAAGCAATCTGGCCTTTGCCTGTTGACCTATCTATAACGGGCCCTTTTTGCCCCTTGGATCTTAGGAATAATAATAATAATAGCTTGTACTGATAAGGCACTTTTAGGTTTACAAGATGCTTTGTATATATTATCTAATTGGGAAGGAGGAGCAAGTAGCGGCGGCCTTCCACCCACCTAATCCTGCCCTATTAAGCATGTGCTGCTTTGGCAATGAGAGCCCATTCAATGTCCAATAGCTAAGGCGTAGGTGAACGTGGACAAACAAGTCAAGACCGTGCTTGGAGTTCCTAAGCCATGGTACTCTGCTATTAATATTTGAAAATTAAAGCAAATTGGTGTTAGGACCATAAAACTAGGGCTGGAAGGGAGGTCAGAGGCCAACCCCCCATTTTACAGTTGAGCAAACTGAGGCCCATAGAGTGCCGATGACTGGCGCCAGGTCACCCAGGTTTAAGGAAGTTTCGGAGGCTGCTCTGAACCTACGACTCCACAGTCATTCTTCTTTCCCCTGTGCCATACCGTCTCCCACTTAACTGCATATTTGTTGAGTATTTGATTTTGCTTTTGTCATGAATCCTGTGCACCAGCAAATTCGATGAACATCTCTTCTTCGTCTCTCACGTTGCTCTCCAGGGTTCCCTCGTACTTTGACTTGCTCCCTCAATAACACCTCCTTGATCCCCATGACCTTTAAACTCCGTGTCTCTGGGGATGGTGTCGGAGAGCCAAGTGTCACGAGTTTGGAACAGACTTTAGACATCAACAAACCGTCGTGGAAGAATGGAAATCCGCCAGCAATTAAGCCACGAGAATTCACCATTAACCCCGTTTCAGGCACCATCCGATCTCAGGGATTTGCTGCTATTCGGGTACAATGTAGAACCTTCTCAGTGAGAGGGCAGAACACTTGATTTCTTAAAAGTGTCCACTTTAGTCCATCCCAGGACTCGTATTGTCTTGCCAAGGGTGAATGGAAACAGAATCTGGATATCCTCTTTTCCTCTTCTGGTACTCCCTTTAAAATGCGGGCCACGTCCACACAGGCAGTAGGAATAAAATGAGAGAGAAGTCTGTGTCTTCAATAGCTCTTGGAAGGAAGAGATTGAAAGAAAAATTCCATTTGAAATAACTACAAAATGTTTAAAATGCTTGAGAGTCTACTACCATGACACATATATGCACATTCACATAACTATATGAATACAACTTCAAAACTCTTTATGGAAGTAAAGACAGACCTAAATAATTGGAGAAATTTTAATTTTTCATGGGTAGGTCACAACCTGTGACTACTTACTTCCAATTGTAGATTTTTCTTTACCTGATCATTTGTCTGTCTTTACTTGTGGCCCCAATTGCAGCCTGAAATGTTTGCTATTAGACTCTGCTATGAACCTTATGAGTCATGAAACTCTTAACTCATGCTGAAAAAGATTTCCAAAAAAAACCTCACTATTTTTCCTAGAACAAAGCGTTTCCAAACAATGAAGCAGACAAGGTTTTGAAATAATTACAAAGTGATTTCATGACAACATATCTAGATCCAAGGTCAAAATCACTGGCCAGTTAAGATCCTGAGATTAGCCCTTTGGAAATTCCTATTTTACCTCTTAGGTGCCCTCTCTAAGCAGGAGCCATCTCCTGGAGGTGGTTAGATCCCTTTATTTCAGGGGTTCCAGACCTTCTTTGTTGCCATAGACCTTGGGCAGTCCGCTATGGATCACTTCTCAATGTGTGAAATAACATGCATACGATTACACAGAAAACCAATTAAACTGAAGCATGGTTTTCAAAAAAAAATTCAAGAACAAGTCGACCAGACACACATTAAGAATCCCTGCTCCCTTCTGCACTGCTCAGGGCTTCCTCTCTACAAGAGGGACACTGGCAATTATGGATTTAAGAGCAGTGCTGAGGGACCTTCTAAATTTTGGAGGTGTGTTGGGGGCTTGGGAGAAGTGATCCTGAACCTGAGGGAAGAAAGCACTACTTCTCTACCTCCACCCAGGACTGGAAATGTCTTTGTAGATATTTTCTATTTACTAATCCGTGTACATATTGTGCCCCATCCCCACTAGACTGTAAGCTCCTAGAGGTCCTAGCACCTAGCACTGTGCTCACATATGTTAAGTATTTAATAGATGCTTGTCAAACTGAATTGTATATAAGAGGAGTTTAATAAATACTTCTTGAATTGATTCCCCTAGTCAGGGTAGGAGGATGGGTAGAGGAGAAGAAGAAAGGAAGAGATTTTTCAGGGGCTCAATGGCTTCATACTGTTCTTCTCCCTCTCCATCACCCCCTTCCCACCAGAGGGAAAATGACTGTTGTAAAAAGCCCAATGTGAGTGTCTTCCTCTTTCTCACCAGGTAACCTTATGCTCCAACACTGTGCAGAAGTACCAGATGGCTCTTGTGGTGGATGTAGAGGGCATTGGCGAGGAAGTACTGGCACTCCTCATTACAGCAAGGTACCTGGACTCATAGCCTTTGACCCCCAATCTCAGTGTCTGTCACCCAGGGCAGGTTGTAGCCACAGCAGCGTGGGCTCCCAACAAGCCTGAAGTTATTCTGCCTTCACAGACACTGAAGCTAAACCTGATATTCAAATGACAACCAGCTAGTACGCATCTGAGGCCAGATTTGAACTCAGTTCTCCTGGCCTCCGGGCCCCGTACTCTATCCACTAAGCTATCTAGCTGCCGCTTAGATTATAAATATGTGCATATATATTTTTACAGAAACATTCTTTGTATGCTAATGTGTGTACACATCATCTCTCTTTATAGAACATAAGCTCCTTGAGGGCAGGGACTATTTTATTTTTATCTTTGCATCTCCAAAGCCTTGCACAGTGACTGGTACAAAGGAGGTACTCAATAAATGCTTACTGATTGATGCAGCATCATAGAATCCTAGGATTTTTAGAACCGGAAGGGACCTTTGAAATCATATGATATACCTCTTACTTTATAAGCAAGGAAATCGAGGTTCTAAAAGCGTCCCATAGAGAGTGACCTTCACCACTCGATTATGTTAACTACCGTGGATTTAACACCTTTTCCTCAACTGATTAAGCTTTTTTGACAATTCCACCCAGATGTCCTTCAGTGTCTCAGCCTCCATATCCGATGTGGAGCTGATTCTCTGCTGCCCTGGGGTCCCCCCTCCTCCAGTTTCGCAGCTTTCTGAGAGTCACTCAGGTTCATTGCCTCAGCTTGGCGTTACACTTGCTTCTCTCCTCTCCGTCCTCCCCAGATCCAGTAAATGGCCAAGACCTCTCCGCATAGCTCTTGCCTTGCTCCCCTCCCTTCTCCCTGCTCACATAACCACTCTGGCGGCTCAGTTCATCATTCCCTCTCGCTTGTTCCACCATTCAATCTTTCCGTCTCCCATCTCTCCTGTTTCTAATACACGCTCTATGCAGTTGCCAAGTTAATCTTCCTAAAGTGCCTGTCTAAACTCCTGCTCAGAAAGAACCAGTGGCTTCCTCTTGCCTCTGGAATTAAATCCAAACTGGCCAGCCCACCACAGTGTGTCTGAAGCTGACCTGCCCGGCCCCCTTCCTGCATTCTCTGTCTTAGCCAAACGGGACGACTTAACTGTCCCCCAAACTCGAAGTCCATTTTCTGCTGTCTCCCTTGCCTTGTCCTCTTCAGCTCTGCCTCCCAGAATCTTTCCGTTCCTCTAAGGCTCAGCTCGGGGGCCACCTCCTCCACAAAGCCTTAAGGGATCTCCCTGTGTTAATAGAGGTCTCTGCCTCCTCAATTTATCCATTTACTCAATTCACTTCTCTTTCCCCATGTTAACATTCACCCAATAGAACATAAGCTTCCTAAGGGCAGAGAATGCTCTATTTTTGTCTTTGTACCCCCAACACTATTTCCAAGTTTTGGGCATGATAGGCATATAATAAACATTTAATAAACAATTTAAATTGACCTAAGATGAAATCATGAGACCTTCTTTGATTAGCATGTGGATCAAAGACTATAAAATTTGTGGATAGAAAGTTCGGCCTGCTGTGAATGGGGATATTGACCAATAAGCTGTGATAAAACTAATGGGTCTCTGGGTCACCAGATTTTTAGATCTCTTTTGAATCTGCCGCTGATATAATTTAAAGGTGGCATAACAGCAAGAGAGAAACAAATGAGCAACTTCTTACACATGCCTAGGGCCTGGATGAAATCAAGTATCATCCTGAAAATAATCTGAAGAAGCTCTTCCTCCATTGGAAAACTCCCGGCTGCTCTGTCCTGACCTGCCTTATTAGTCAGTCAGCAAACATTTATTCTGTGCCAGGCCTTCTTCTAGGCCCTGAGCACACAATAACAAAAGTCTCTTTGGGGAGCTCACAATCCATGTAAACAAGAAAACATTTGCATGGATAAGCCCATGTAATGGGGGTGCTGGTGCCTGGCCAGATCACATACCATGGTGTCACCCACAGGGGAGATCCTTGGGACCTGCTCCTGGGAGCAGGTTCTATGTAGGGGTATGCTGGAGCCAGCTCAACCCTGTACCAAAGGTCCACCTGTTAAATTCTCAGTATGAGAATGTACATCTTAAGAATCAGCAAATTCTACAAATCAGGGCTGGGTTTGTTGGGTTGTTTTTAAAATTATCTAAACTTAAGAAAATTATGGAGAAAATGTTGATAATGTACATTAAACTTAAAAGTATGCCATGGGTACCTTTTTTTTTTTTTACTTACCAGCACACCACTGGTTACACATGTCAAAAATAGAAACAAAATAGACACAGGGTGATTGAAAGGAAGGTATTACCAGCCAGGGGGCTCAGGCAAGGCATGGAACGTTAAAGAAAACTAGGGATTGTAAGAGATGGTGGAGAATAGGGAGAGCAGCGCAGACATGAGGCCCAATAATGCAAAGGCATGGCGATGGTAGATGGCCATCTGCCATCTACATGAGGAATAGTGGAAAGGAGAGTTTAAAGGAACTGTAATGTCTATAGGAGAGAGTAGTAAATAATAAACCTGAAAAGATATATTGGAGCTAGGTTGTGAAAGGTTTTAAATGCCAAACAAAGTAGATTATAATTCATTCTATGATAATAGGGAGCCACTAGACTTCATTGGGTAAGGCAGTGACCCAGATAGACCTGCTCTGGAGAAAAATCACTTTGATAGCTTTGTGTGTATGGGGGGAGGTATGGATTGGAGAGGGGAGACCTATTGAGATGCTACTGCAATAGTCTAGGGAAGATGTAATGACAACCTGAACTAGGGATGCAACTGTGTGAGTGGAGTAAAGAGGACAGATGATGTCATGTTGAAAGGCTACCATTTAACAATGCTTTGGATGTGTGGGGTGAGGAGCTAAGGATGGCAGAAAGAGTGCGAATCTGGGTGACTAGAAGGATGTCATGCACTTATCAGAAATAAGGAAGTTTGGGGAAAGAGTGAGTCTGGGGGGAAAGTTAAGAAGAGAAAATCTCACTGGTTTGTGGCTTCAGAAGGAAAAGGAATCAGATCTCCTGCCCACTGAGCAAGGGCAAAGGTTGTTGTTGTTGTTGTTGTTGTTGTTGTAAGAGATGAAACAAAAACAGAATGACCCTTTGAGTGGCCAGTCCTATATCCAGCAGCCTGCCATCTCCTTTACATGGGTCAGTCTTGGAAAATTCCAGATCCTTTATCCTCTGGGTGCCTAAGTATTCAACTGGGGTTGAATAGAAAAGGTCATGGTTCTGAAATCCCATGAGATTCCTAGATGACTTGCTATAGTTTCTTTGGCCACGTGTGGAGGGTGGATTATTCCTTATCTTCTAAGGATCAGATTTTAGGCAATTAATTTACATTGAAGGCTGCTTTAGTAAATAATAGTAATAATAATAATTTTGCAAATTCCAGAAAAGTATATTGAGCTAAATATGAAACTTTGTCCCTTATCCATGTCAGTCCTCAACTTTTTAGAGTAAAGATAGAGTAACTACAGTCTGTTGGGTGCTGAGGAATTCAGTCTCATTACTCTTTAGGACCCACTGACCAAGTCCCTATGCTAAATGTTGCATTATAAAATTGAGAGGCAGAAGGGTCTAAGGGGAAAGGCACTGGACTGAGAGTCAGGAGACTTAGGTCAAGTCTCAGCTGTGCTACTGACATGGACAATGGGGTGGTCTTGGTAAAATCCTTTCCTCTCTCTTGGTGTCAGTTTCCTCCTCTGCAGAATGGCAGAGCTGGACCAGAGCATCTCTGAAGTCCCCTCCTGTTTTGACACTCAGTGATTCCAAAATCTACCCTTCAGAGTAGATCACCCTCCTTGCCGTCCCTCCCAATTAGAAGGCAACCTGCATCCAAATCCAAACTATTAATTTGTGACAGGTGTACTATGCAGTTAACCACAGGGAGGATAGGAATGCCATAAAATAAGTTAGAGTTATAAAAAAAAGTTGATCTTTGATTGAAACCTTGGAAAAATTGATAAAAAAAAAAAGTCCATCTGGGGAGTAAAAGACCAGAGTCACATCATGAAAAACCTCTCACGAAATGGACCCCTTGACCTCTTGGAGAAGGGAATCTTCCAAACTATGAATGAAGTTGTGCTATAGAATTTCTCTTGCCAGTTCTGGGAACACCAGCTGATGGGATCTCTTCTTCCAGCACAACTCTTCTACACAGTATTTGCAATTAGGGTCTTTTAGATAGCATGAGGGCTTGCTAACAGCTCAGGTGTAGCTAGGGAAGGGCTTTCTGAGCAGCACAGAGGGTGAGAGCTTGCCATACTATTTGGGGTCGTATGCGAGCTATCCTAAGCAAGTTTATCCTAAGGAGGTCCAGACTCAAGAAGGCTGAAAAGGAGAACATGGCAGGAAATTGGAGCCTTTACTGACGCTGACCCACTACAATTTCTCCCTGCATTCTTTGCCAAAGGGTGTTGATTTAAAAAGTAGGTGGGAGGGGAGAAGGAAAAAACAGAAAATGATTAATGTAGTTATCAGTGAAAAGGTACCACGTGACAATGACAAATGCTTTGTGCTTGTTTCTCTGCATAATCTGGGGATAAACAGGTTCTCCGCTCTTTTGATTTATCTGATATTCTTTCTGGACTAGGTGCGTTGTGCCTAAACTTCGTGTGGTTAATCCAGTGCTGGACTATGGGTGCTGCTTCCTGAAATACCCTTACAGGCAAAAGGTGGGGCTTGTCAACGATGATGACCTCCCGGGATGCTATGGAGTTCTCTTACAGGTAAGTTATTGTCCTGTCCCTCTCTTTCTCTCCCTCCCCTGTTCTTCTCGCTTTGTCTCTATCTCCATCTCTCCCTATCCATCTTTTGTTTTTCTCCCCAGTTTTTCAGGATTCCCTTAATGAGGAAAAAAAATTCTTCTTAAATGACCTCATTCTCTGGCATGTGGTGCACTGTAATCCTTGCTTTCAGTTTCAGGAGCATTTGGGAAGGTTTCTATCCATTCAGCTGGCCCTCCAGCTGTGGGAGTAAACATCTGCAGGTGCAATTAATCGTTAATGGTCCAGGAAAATTATCCTCACTGAAAAAGTGGTAGGACCAATTAAAGGAGCCTACAGAAGGTGCACCTGCAAATGATTTCATATAATTTTATAGGTCATAGGAAGTAAGGAAGAAGAAGAGCTGCTTAAGATAGAGCTGTTTGACATTCACCAAGGGAATGGCAAGACCAGAAAGATATAGATGGTTCATGGCAGAAAGTAAGAGGGAAAAAAAGTTGCTGTGGTCTTCTATGTTAAGGCTGTCTATCCTTTGATACCCTGGGTCTAGGAAGAAAACATTTCTGGATAAGAGGTTCAAAAGGATATCGACAGGCTAGAATAATGGGCCGAAAGAAAGAAAGAAAAGAAAATCTTGTGGATTTTAAATGAAAATTCTCTCCTTAATTTTTAAAAAATCAATTGCACAAGTGTATTTTAAAAGAGACGTGATTTAAATTTACAGTTTGTGGGGGAAAGATCTCAGGTTCTTAACTGATAATGACCTGCACAAAGTGGGGCCTCGCTGCTAAAGAATCTCACCTTGCCATAGAAGTACAATGTCCAAATCATAGCATGTAAAAGAGTCACTGTAGGCTCTAGTGGCCAGAGTACATCTGGAACACTGTCTTCAGTTAAGGAGGGCGTTGGAAAATTGGAGAATGTTCAGAAGGGTGGTAAAGAGTCAAGGGGTGGTACTTTAATAGAAACATTTGATGAAACAGAAGATCTAGAGCTGCTAAGGTACCCAAGGATCCTCCAGTCCCTCCTCCTCCCTTTATAGATGAAGAAACTGAGTCATGGAGAAGTAAAGCTTCCCTGAGCAGTAACCACCAAGCTGGAACCCAAGTCCCCACCCTCCAGCCCCAGCCCCGGGGCTCTCTTGACAAGTATGCAAGATTGTCTCTGGGAAAGAGAAGATGTGCAAAGGACAGAGGACTGTCTTCAGATTTTTTAAGAGCTCTCATGGTGCCATGGAAAGAGTGCTTGATTTAGAGTGGGCAAAACCTGTGTTTAAATCCTGATTCTGCCTGATGCTTACCCCCAGTGTAACTTTGGGCAAGTCTGGTAACCTCAGATTCCTCACCTGTCAAATGAGGGGGTTGACTCAGATGACCTCTAAGGGACCTGACACATATGGAAAAGAAATTCAGTTTCCTTTGTGTAGCCCTAGGATGGGGAAAAACAAAACAAAACTCAAATAAACTAGGAATGATGAATGGAACTTACAGGAGAAGAGATTTCAGCATAATATAAAGAAGTTCCCAGTAATTCGAGCTTCCTAATAATGGAATTGGAAGTTTTCAAAGCAATGTATTTCCTGTCATAAGAAGTACTCAGACAGAGATATTATCGAAGAGCTTATTAGGCTGGCAGGGAGATTGGGCAGTTAATCAGCAGGTTTTTATTGTAGAATGGTGAGATTGAATATAGGGAGACAGATTAAGCAGCTATTGTAATAGTCCAAGGTATGAGAGGGAGCCTCCCAAGACATACCAGAACAGACCCTCTCTGCTGATACTGCCTGAGAGAAGCCTACACTTTTGCCAAAGATTACAAAGTCTCAGGTGAGTAACCACACACCAAAGGGACACAACTTGTGTATTCTCCTCTGTTGTCCATTAAAGTTAGGGGACACAGAAGAGGAAAACTGAGCTGGCTAAGAAGGTCATATTTGAGAATGGAATTTGGACTTCTGGGGCACAGTTTAAAAGGTTATAGACTCCTGGCTACCAATGGAGTTTACCTAAGAAAGGCTGGCAAGACAGGGAGATGGTGCTATGGATAGAACACTGAACCTGGAGTCGGGAAGACTTGAGTTCAAATCCTGACTCAGGGGTGTACCAGCTGTGTGACCCTGGGTAATTCATTTAACCTCTGAGTGTCTCAGTTTCCTAATATGTAAAATGGGGACAATAATAGTACCTACCTCTCATGGCTGTTGTGAAGGTAAAGTGAAATAATGTTTATAAAGTGCTTTGCATGCTAGTATCTTACACGTTTAATCAGAAGGACTTTAAGGCAAATATGAGTGAAGGAGAAAACTTCCTCTGAATAGTCATCTCTGTATCGTAGAGAGTAGCTGTAATGGGGGAAGAAGAAAGGACACACAGAATTGTAAAGAAGGCTGCACTCAAGAAGGAACTATGTGACCTCAAAACGACCAGAATATGGCCTTGGTTTTAAAAAAAAAAAAGCAGTATGGGTAAAAGATGGAAGGGGTGGCATTGTATATTGAGAAGGTTTATGCATGTCAGAGAGTCCAAGAACCAGCGTGGAGAAGTCTAGTGGGAAAGTGTTTGGGTAAAGATCAATGGAACTATAAAGGCCTCTATGCCCAGGCTTCCTCTCCCACTAAGGGGACCCGGCTTAAAACTCCTCACCAGGTCAGGATGAGGAGGCTCCCTTGGGGAGCCTGGCCCCAAATAGAGGGGTCGGCTTCTTCGAGCACTCTCTGGTTCACAAACAACCCAGCTCAAGCACACCTCCTGCAGGAAATCCGTCATGGTTTCCCCACCTGCTACCGCCTCCTATTCACTCGAGACTCCTTCTACCTCTTCCAAGAAGTGAAAGGGAGAGTTAGCAGGGTCCTAATACACACACTCAGAAGAGAGTAAGAAATGAGGAAGAGTTGTTTCTCCCTTTAAGGTCCACTGGGCAGTTCCTCTTTGATGCACTGCTGCCCTAAAGGGTACACCAACCAGAAGCTTCTTTTGTCCAGGGGCTCACTGGAAAAATCCGAAGCAAAGGCCCATCCCTATTCCTGCTCCATGGGACGACTCTTGTTACCAACTGCTAGACAGAAGCATTTTTGTCATCTCAGTATATCCAATAGAGGATAGACCATCTAAAGTCTAGACTGACAGAGGAAATCTTGAAGTTCAGGACAACAGATTAGGAGCCTGGCACAGAGGCTTGATATGGTGGGCATGGGAGACTTCATCTATCCAGCTATCTAGAGCTCTTTCTCTGCCAAAAGTCGAGCAGCTAATAATTTCTTGCCTCACCGTCATGATGATCTCCCCCTTTAAAAGGTGGAAACAGCAATGGAGCATTCTCTTCTGGATCTGATTGTCACAGGACTATTGTGAGTTTGTGACTGCAAAGTAGAGGAGCTCCAGAGCACCTTAGATTTAAAGAAAGAAAACATCAAAGGATTCAGAAGAGAAATAGGTAGGATCTCATGGACTAGCCTTCTTCAAGACAAATTACATTAAGAAGCAGAGAAGACTATTAAGAATGAAATTCTGAAGACGTAAAGGGAAACAATGAGGAAGGAAAATAGGAAATGCCTGAAGAGGAGGGATGTGGATGCGTGATAGACTCCTCAACTAATGTAGATTGTTAGAAAGTTTATGAGAGAAGACTGAAACAGTGGGAAGTCACAGAAAATGACTATGGGAATGTAGCACAGTCCTAATAAAACTAGTGTCGGAAATGTGAAAACAAAATGAGCTAAAGATCGTGGGGGAAGCTAAGTTGAACGAAAAGAGTCTTTTAAGCTGTATTATAGTGATAGGAGGAAAGGGAAGAAGAAGAGAGGGGAAGGGAATAAGTATTTTAAAGTGCCTACTATGTGCTGGAGACTGTGCTAAGCACTTGAAAAATAGTATTTTATTTGATCCTCTCAATGGCCTTGGAAAGTGGGTGCTTTTATTAGTTCCATTTACAGTTGGGGAAACTGAGAAAGATAGAGGTAAGTGACTTGTCCAGGGTCACATAGCTAGTAAGTGTCTTAGGCAGGATTTGAACTCACATTTTCCTGATTCCACATCTAACATTGCTATTTGCCAGCTGCTTGGGTTGGGTGGGATGATGATAACTCACAAGAGAGAAGGAAAAGCTATGCAAATTCTATTTTCTCTGGCAAGGAGAATGTCCTTTGCCCTGGAAATGATAGACACTCAAGAAAGGAAGTTAGTTATAGGACATCTAGTTGCTCATGATCAATCCAATCATAAAAAATTTAGCAAATGAGATGGCTAAGTCACAGACATATTTGAAAGATCTTGGAAAACAGGAGAGGTATCATGGAAGATCAAATGTTGTGCCTATTTAAAGAAAGAAAAAGCAATAGAACAATTCTGCCAATTATAGGCCAGTGAACTTGACTTCAATTTCTGGGGAAATTCTAGAACAGATCATTGAAGCAATGATTAGTGAACATCTAGAAAAAGCAAGGGTGTTTAACAAGGGGCAGCATGGCTTCATCATGGGGAAGTCATACTAGACTACCGTCCTTTCCCTTCTTTTGACAGCATTACTAAATTAGTACATTGAGGGTACACAGTAGATATCATTTACCTAGACTTTAGCAAAACAGTTGATACTGTTTTATGCTATTTTTGCAGAAAAGATGGTGAAATGTGAATTAGACGATAGTACAATTAGATGGTTTGAGAATTGGTGGAATGGCCAACTCAAAGAGAAGGTGTTGATGGTTCCATGTCAACTTGGTAGATCCCCTCCAATGGGTACATGATGGACCTGAGCCTGGCCCGATATTTTTTAACATTTTTATCTGTGACTTGATAGAGGCATAAAAGATATGTTTATCAACTTTGCAGTTGACACAAAGCTAGGAGAATTAGTTCCCATGATGGATAGTAGGGTCAGCATCCAAAAACTCTTGACAGGCTCCTACATCCTGTCAACAATATCTCAGGACTGTATGGAGTGTCCCAAATGTCTTAGTGCCATTTTTAGCTTTAATAGTTTTTGGATGTTCCATCTTTCTTTCAAAAACTTTTAATAATAATATTTATGTTCCATTGATTACTAAGCTTGTGCATTTAATTATCATTTGGATTTTCTCCCTCATCCCCCTCTAGGAATATGAGGAGACACCTGCTGTACTTTTTTCTAGCCCAAACCCATGTGGGATTATCAACCCCCACAGCGCAGTGGAGTTATGGGTGATCTTGGAGACTCAGATCCTTGGAGAATACGAGGGCACAGTTTACATTGCCATCTTTGGGAGCAAGGACCCACCACTGGTGAGAATGCTAAAAAGTGACCAAATATTGTTCTGCCCCGGCACAGAGGCACAGTTGGAGCTTGCCATGCTATTGGCTGCACCCATCATGCAAGTTCTTATCTTTCGGCTTCTTGCAATTGTGAAGTTTTTTGATTGAGTGGCAGAGTGAGAAAAATGCCATTCTGAGGCCTCTGCTAAGAACAAATACTCCAAGTGCGCCTGCTCCTGTATGCAGGTGGGCAGAAAAGAGGTTTACATTCTCTTCACATGTGTAATCACTAGAATCACATTCATTAAACAACTTTCTAGGTTCTCTGAGCTCCATATAGTCCCTTGTGCTGACAGCTTGCTGCATTTCTAATGCAGGGCATTCCATCTTTGGTTTCCTCATATGTAAAGTGCAGGGAGGTTGGAGCCAATGACCATCTACATCCCTTTCAGCTCTATGATCTGTGGTCTCTCTAAACCTGAGACTTATCGTGATTGAGTCTGATACTGACCCGAGCAAGGGCCATGATAACTGTTATCCATAGCCCCCTGGCTTAACCTTTACTTACAAAGGTCTAGCTATCCGTTTACATTTTCTGTAAGTGATCGTGTTTGCCGAGAGTCAGGAAAATCACCTAGTGATTTCACTCGTTGAATGTTAGCTGCCACAGAAGCTATCTCACTTATGAATCAGTCAGTTCTTCAGCATCCCAAACGGAAGCCAGAAAAGAGATTTTCTCCCCCAAAGCTATGCATACCTACTTAAATGATTTGACACCATTTCCGAATGCACTTAGATGTTGCTGTTCATACTGTTAAGCTTTCTCTTCTTTGGATAACATTTTACTGTCACCTTTCATGTTCATTTGCCTAAAAGCCTCAAAGATATAGATGTTAACTGATTCAGGGAATCCTTCAGCCTTACATGTGTGAACAATCTACTAAAAATCCTGACATAAGCCCACTTATATCCAAGCACTCAAAAAAATGTCACTAACCTACTCTTCAGAGGGATTCTATTCTTTCTGGTACTACTGTTTTCTCGAGAAATCTGTATGGTTAACCTGAGTTAGTTTATAAGTCAAACTAACAACCCAGATGGTTGCTGAGCACTAGTCCTTGAGACATACTCAGCTATTCCAGGGAGAGCTACCTCTACCTGTGATTCTTTTGGAACTAGGGCATATGTGCCTGGGGTTTTTCAATTCATCTTTCCCTTCCTTAAAATCTCCCATTTATATTTAGAATTAGCAAGTGAAGGAGGAGCAGGTATTGTTCTCAATACTGTTGAGGAATATTGCCTGCTTGCATGTGAAACGACTGGGTGTTATTGTGGAAAGAACGGTTGATTCAGTGGGAAAAGAAGGCTCCAGAAGCCTGGTCATGCCATTGACTGAGGTGTGTCAGGAAATTCAAATGGACAGGGAATTTTTGAGCACCTCTTCTGTGACATGCAAGGACCAAATAGTCCTCACCCTGGAGGAGCTTATTCTCTGCTGGGCATAAACAACTTGTATGATGTGTTTACAGAATGATCCAAGGATAGGAGGAAGCACTAGCTGCAGGTAGGCCCAAGAAAGGCCTCATGTAGGAGCTGGTCCCTGAACTGTGCTTTGAAAGGAGACAGAGATCTTATAGAGGGAATGAGAGGGGAGAGGACATTCTAGTTGCTGGGGAACGGGAAGGAGGCCAGTGTGCAAAGTAATGCGTTATTGGTCTGGAGAAAAAGGTGGGGGCCAGGCTGTGAGAGGCTCTAAATGGCAAACAGAGGAGCTTTTATGTTATCCTAGTGGCAACAGAGAATTCACAGAAGCTTCTTGAATAGGATGATAACATAAACCAGGGAAAGCAACCATTGTCCTTCTAAGACACTTGGTCAGCCACAGAATCCAAGTCTGGGTGGGTCTGAATCAGGATGCCAACACCAGCAAGAAGGGATGGAGGCCCTCATTACTGTCTTGAATTATGATTTCTGGTACAGGAATGAGAAGAATTTACTATCTTGATTAAAATGATAGGTCAGTCTTCTCTCCGTTCTTTCCCTTTCTTGGGGTGCAGAGTGTCCACTTAAGGAGCATTGGAGAAGGCCCTGTAGTCAATGTGTTTCCTGACAGAATTGATTTTGGCAACATCTATGTCCTGAAGGATACATCCAAGACACTCCATCTATCCAATCAATCTTTCATTACTGCCTTCTTTACTGCACATTTGGTGAGTATGTGATGGAACTGTGGAAACACCACTTTGGAAATTCCAGCGCTACCCAACATATCTTGGGAAAACGATGGCCAAAGGTAATTACATTTGCACAATGTTTCAACCATCAAATACGGCCTCTTTCCACATTTTGTTCTTTATTATAATCCTTCTGTTGCTCTAATGCCTGTAAGATGCAGTATGACGTAAAGGAAAGCACTAGGCCTAGAGTCAAGTGGGGACTTATTTTTAAGGTAAGTGCCTATAAAATAATTTCATATCTATAGAATAGCTCAGAAGTCAACTAGTTCTTTTTTTCTAAATGCATTTCTTAATTTTAAAAATATTTTTAATTGTTTAAACAAAATTTCAATATATAAGCAACAAAAAGAATTGGATGTGAGCCCATAGTTTGGTTTTTAAAAGTGTGTATTACATTGAACAAGGTAGTGATCTAACTATGCTTTTTTGTTCGCATCTCTTTCTTAACTTTTTGTTATTTTTTGTGTATTTTAAAATGTTCTGTTGATGCTCTTTTTTCTTGCATCTCAATTACTACTAACCCCTTCCCCTCCCAACAATTAAGTTAATTCAAGGAAAACAAAGAAACACATTGGCTGTGTCTGAAAAATCTTGGGCCTCATTCTGTAGCCTTAGCTCACCACCTCTCTACCAAGGGACAAGGAGCCTGTATAAACACTACATGGTACAGACAAGCGGGGCAGATGGAACTGAAAGGTCAAGAAACCTACTGAGCAGGCTTCAGCAGCTGGGACCTCTCTTTTTTTTTGTGGGCTGGGTCTCCCCTAGGAGCTACTCCCCTCAAGAGAATGGATTTTCAGAGGAGAGGGGAACAAATCTCTGTTGTCCCTTTGATATTTACTCTTGTTCCACCCCTGCTCCCTGCCCCTCCATCTGCCCTCCCCTCGCCCCCAGCTTGCATGTGCAAGGAATAGTCGGGGCAGAACATTACTGTCTTTCTCCCTCAAACAAAATATTATCTCAATGCTTGGGTCCTTGAATTTCCAGCCATAAAATCTCTCTCTGGAAGCACAGACTTGTTCAAACCTGAATGAAGACTTTAGATCTCCTTCCCTGGTTTGCTGTCTCCATACCCAATCTCATGTGTACAATGTGAGACAAATATAGCTGACACAGGCAAGATCACTGTCTTTTTAATTCAGTTCCCCAAAGCACAGCACAGCCCTCAAACTGTTAAATAATTCTACGCTATGGCTGCTTACATGGGGGACTGGGGGTGAGAAGGCTATGGCTACTCACTTCCCTCTGTTTTGAGTGTGTCTTGGTAGGTTGACCTCGAGATATTTTGTATGTTTTGTAGTACTTTGAATGAAGTTTCTTTTTCTTTTTCTATTTCCTCTTGCTGGGTTTTGTTAGCGAGATACAGAGACTAATGATATGAGAGCATTATTTTATATCCTGCCACTTTATTAATGTTATTATTTCAATTGATTTTGGTTGATCTTTGGGGCCCTCTGAGTAAATCACTTGGTTTATCACATGCAAATGCTATTAATTTTGTTTCTTTTTTACGTATACTCATTGCCTCAATTTCTGGGGGTTTTTTTGTATTATTACTTTCTCTAGCATTTCTAGAGCCATATCAAATAATAGTGGTACCAACGGACATTCTTGCTTTACTACTGATCTTATTGGATAGGCCTCTAGAGTGTCTCCATTACAGATAATGCTAGTTTTGGATTTGCTAGTTATTGATACAGTTTACCATATTACATGGAGATCCATTTATTCTGAAGGTTTTTTTAGTGTTTTTGTTTGTTTGTTTTTTTAATGAGGCAGTCAGAGTTAAGTGACTTGCCTAGGATCACACAGCTAGTAAGTATCATGTCTGGGGCTGAATTTGAACTCAGGTCCTCCTGACTCCAGGGCTGATGCTTTATTAACTGCACCTCCTAGTTGCCCCTTTTAGTGTGTTTTTTTTTTAAATAGGAATGTCTATTTTGTCCAAAACTTTTTCCTTATCTATTGGTATAATCATGAGATTTTTATTGTCTTGTTATTATTATGGGCAATTATGTTAGTAGTTTTCCTAACATTGAACCAACTTCTTATTCCTAATATAAGTCCCATGTTGTCAGAGTGATTAATCTTTTGGCTATGTTGCCATGTTGTACCAAGAAATCAGCGAGCGAGACCCAGATGTAATTTAAAATGTGGATTTATTAGCGTGCAGCTGCAAGGGGTATGCACACCCAAATCAAGCAGCTCAGGTCAGGGGTTGAGCTAGGGTTTATATGGAAAAGAGCATGGGAAAGAAATGCCAGGAACACTGATGAGGTAATCCAAAAGTGCAGGTGACTTTGGGGGCTATGGATGGGAAAGTACAGGGAGTATACCGGACAGGGAGGGAGATGACAGAGGTATGGATCTTTGGAGTCTGGCAGGAGGAAGAGTCCTTGGGCTGGCCAAGGACACCCCTCTCCCTCTGTCTTGATGAGAGAATTCTCTGCAACAAGGGAAAGCTTTCTCACAAGACAGGAACTTACTAAGGAATTGGGAGGCTTCCAGAGACATGATCTGAGGGCTGGGGCCTGAGCAGCCCAGCTCTGTGTAGCTGTACCAGGGTGAGAGATAAGGGTCATGCTGAGGCCCATGCATGAATACTGCTAGGCACAGTGTCCTTGGGCTGGGAAGTGGTTGTCAGCGACAGTATTTCTGAGACTAGGGACAAATTGGGGCACAAGTACAAGCACAAGCACACGAGCACCCCATCATTACAGATCAGAGATCACACAAACCAGACCAGGTATCCTGGTCTCTGGTATAAACATAATTATCTAAAGCAGTTATATCTCAAGCTTTCTTATCCATTTGCATTGGAGGTACAGGCTATGCTGAGCTATACAAGAGTGCATTTCACTATTGTTTAGATTTAGGAGGAGAGAGGTCTGGGGCAAGATTAAGCAATAATTTCTGCTTTCCATGGCTTAAAGGGCCCTACTACCTAAAATGGTAAAATAATGTTCTGCATTACAGCTATAGTCACTTTGCTAATATTTTCTTCAATATTGTTGCATCAATATTCATTAGGAGATGCAATGGTCTATGGTGTTTTTTTCCCTCTGCTTTAACTCTCTTTGGCTTGGGTATTGGGACCATATTTATCTCATAGAAGGAGGTTGTCAGGATGCCTTTTTTCCTCTATTTTTTGTGAACAATTCATGTAATATTGGAGGTAGTTTTTAGAATCAAAAATCATAGAATTTGAGAGTTGAGGGGACTTCAATAGCCATCTAGTTTGACTCATGCGTGAAAGGAATCCAAATCATAGCACACCTGACACATAGTCATCTATCCTCTGCTTGAAGACCTCCAAGGAGAAGGAGCCCATTCCTTTTCTTGTTATTGTTATTTTTCTATAGCCAAGGAAAACAAATTCTCTAATTGGTTATGTTCAAAAAATGTACATCTCTTTCTGCAGCTTGAGTCAGTCACTGTTCTGTCAGAAGCTGCATAGCATTCTTCATCACTGGTCCTTTGAAGTTGTGGTTGGATATTATGTTGATCAGAGTTCTCAAGTCTTTCAAAGTTGTTTGTCTTTATAGTGTTGCTATTGTATTAATTGTTCTCCAGGTTCTGCTGACTTCTCTCTGCATCAGTTCATACAACTCTTCCGATGTTTCTCTAAAATTGTCCCCTTCATAATTTCTTATAGCACAATTACAGTCATATGCCATAAGTTGTTCAGCTGTTCCCCAATTGATGACCTTAATTCCAAGCTCTTTCTCACCACAGAAGAGATGCTATGCATATTTTTATACGTATAGGTTCTTTTCTTCTTGCTCTGATCTCTGTGGTACATACACATTGTCTTGGTATTACTGAAACCCAACCCACCCCATTCCCCCTTAAGCAACCCTTCCAATTCTGCATCACTCTAAATGTTAGGATGTTTTCCTGATGTCAGGTCTAAATTTAACTTTTTGCAGCTTTCACTTGTGGTTTCTGGTTCTTCTCTCTGGGGTCAAAAAGATTAAGTCAAATGTTTCTTCCACATGACAGCCCTTTGAATATTTTAAGACAGCCATCGTGTCTTCTTTTCTTTAGGCCCAATGTCCTCATATGACAGGGAGTCAGGTCCCTTCACCATCATAGTTACTCTTCTCTAGTCATTCCCTGGTTTATCGTTCATCTTAAATTGTACCATGCTAAACTGAATGTAAGATTCCAGATGAGGTCTAATGAAAGAAAAGTGTAGTGAGACTCTTGCCTTCTTATTCCTGTAAGGTGTGCCTCTCTTAACATAGAACAGGATTGCATTAACCCTTTTTGGCTGCTGTATCCTAATGATGACTCATATTCAGCTTGCCACTCACAAAGACCACCAGGCCTTTTTCAGAACAACTCTATGGAACTCTGAGACATCTTGAACTTTTGAAGTTGATTGTCTTTTGTACCCAAGTCTAGAACTTTCTATTTCTTCCTATTGATTTTCATTTTATTAGACTCAGCTCTAGTGTTTAAATCTGTCAAGGTCTTTTAGGACCCTAATTCTGCTGACCAGTGTGTTGGTTACCCCTCCCAGCTTGGTGTGACTTTTATATTTGATGAGCATACCAATTTCCCCATTAAGTTCAATAAATTCACCTGCACATGTGAGCTTGGTGTTATTCCTTTAATACCTCATTTATGTCTTGTTCAATTTATTTCTTTATGCAATCTGCTTGTTTAAATTCTCCTTTTCTTCTTCTGTTAATTTAGGTATCAGTTATTTTTTTTGTAAGTAGCTTCTTAAGTCCCTTCCATCTTTACATCAATAATCCAGTGGTATCATATTCTAAGCCCTTCCTTTCAGTAATTACTGCAATTATTATGACAATTCTGACTATAATTCCTTGATACTAGATCTCTTCTTGTCTGCTTGCAGTATTTTTTCTTTGACTTGGACACTTTGGATAGGGGCTATTACATTTATGAGTATATTCATTTTCAGTTTCTTTCAGGAAGCACCCTTTGTAGTTTTCTTTTTTCAATTTCTACTTTGGCTCCCTGGTTCCAGCAGTTCTGGGCAGTTATTATAAAACATAGTTTCTTGAAGGGTTTTTGTGGGTTGTTTCCTTTGTTTTCTTTGTTTGCATTTGGTTAGGGAGTCCAGTCATTCTTAAATCATCCAATCTCATCTAGTTTTCTGGGACAATTCTTTTTTTAAAAAAAATAGATCTGATTAATTGTTTCAATCAACTAATCAATCAACAAGCATTTATTGAAGACCTACTTTGTGTCAAGTTATGCTAAATGCTGAAGATGTAAAATAAACATGAAGTCATGCCTGCCCTTGAGGAGCATAAATTCTACCAGGAGAGAAATATATACATATACAGTCAAATACAAGATAGATGCAGAATAGGTATAAAGTCATTTTGTAAAAAAAAAGTCTACTAGAAGCTAGAAGAGAATGGCAACCAAAATATTGTATAGGAGGTTGTATTTGAGCTCAGTCTTGCAGGATACTAGCAGTTCCAAGAGGCAGAGGTGAGGAGAGACTATACTCCTGGAAATGTGGCAGCCAGTACAGAAACAAAATGATGGGAAAGGAAGTGTATGAAGAACAATAAGAAGGCCAGTTTAACTCTACCCTAGCATGAATGAAGGGAAGTAATGTGTAACAAGACTGGAAAGTCAGATAGTGCCCAATTGGAAAGGACTTTAAATACCAAGCAGGTATTTATCCTAGAGGTATTAGAGAACCATTGGGGTTTACTGACATGGTTAGGAATGACATGGTCACACCTACACTCTAGGAAAACCTGTTGGCAGCTGAGTGGAAGATAGATTGGAGTGGGAACAGCCTGGAGGCAGTGAGGTCAAAATAAAGTGCTTTGGGGGTGGGTGGGGATGAGTTCTGTTTTAGACAATTATATCCCTTCTCACCTCTTACTTTTCCCAAAATTCAGTTCAAATCTCAATCCTGCAGGGGCCTTATCCTGCCCTCCTAGCTTTAGTGTCTTCCCTCTATTCTTCAAATTCAAATGGTTTATCTATTTTATTATCCTTTTTCATATAATCATCTTTTAATTTAATTCAATTTTTTTTACGTTCAATTTTGTTAATATCTCTTTTGATTTTCAGGATTTCTATTTTGGTGTATGAATGGGGAATTTAAATTTGTTCTTTTTCTAGTTGTCTTTAATTGCATGCCTCATTCATCGATCTGCTTTTTCTCTCTTTTATGGATGTAAGTATTTGGAGATATAAATTCTGCCCTAAGTACTACTTTGGCTGCATCACACAAATTTTAGTATGTTGTCTTGTAGTCATTATCTTTAGTAAAATTATTGATTGTTTCTATGATTTGTTCTTTGATCTGCTCATTTTTTAGGATGAAATTATTTTGTTTCCAATTAAATTTTAATCTATTCTTCCAAGGTCCTTTATTGAATATAATTTAAATGATATTGTGCTCTCTAAAAGGGTGCCTTTATTTTTTCTGCTCTTCTACATTTATCTGTGAGCTTTTTATTCCCTAATATATGGTCAATATTTTGTGAAGGTGCCATGTACAGCTGAGAAAAAGGCATACTCCTTTCTATTCCCCTTCAGTTTTCTCCAGAGGTCCATCATATCTAACTTTTCTAAAATTCTATTGCTCTCCCTAACTTCCTTCTAATTTATTTTATGGTTAGATTTTTCTAGTTCTGAGAGGGATCAATTGAGAATCCCTGTTAGCATAGTTTCACTGTCTATTTCCTTCCCTCTATCCTTTATAAATTTTGTATATGCCTAGTTATCTACATGTTATATCCTCCATTAGAATCTGAACTTTTTGAGGGAAGGAACTCTTTTTGCTTTTCTTAGTAGCTCCAGTTCTTGGTATAGTACTTGACAAGTAGTAAATACTTAATAAATACTTGTTGACCGACTGACTGACATGTTGAGTTTGGGATGTCTTTGAGACATCTAATTCAAAATGTTTATTATAAGCCAATCCTGAATAAGACTTAATCCAAAAGTCAATAAACCCCCATGAACCACAAATTCAATTAAAAATTACTTTACTGGTTAGTGTTTAGAAGAATATAGTTTATAAAAATACAAAGTTCATATAAAGCACCTGACCCAGTAAAGATTCTGACACCAACTTCCCCTAGACTGGGACTTCAGGCAATAAGGAATCAAAATGGTTTCCCTGCAGAGGACCAGCCCTCCCTCCATAAAATAGGTATTGCATGCAGTACTGGAACTTAGGAGAGAGCTTAGGGCCTAACATATAGATCTGGGAGTTGTCTACATAGAATTGATTATTAAATTCATGGGAACTGATTGGATCATGGAGTGAGTATAGAGAAAGAAAAAATGGGATCTGGGACAGAACAATGGGGAACACTCAAAGTTAGGGGGTATAACAGAGGTGATCTCCAAATATGACTGAGGTAGGTTTGGAGAAGTAGGTCATGGAAGTTGAATAGATTGAGGAACTGGGACTTTAGTGTATTTGAGGGAGCATCAGTATATTTATTGAAGTCCCCTAGTATGGAGGCAGAATATGAGGAGGAGAGAAAGTCTGTGAGCCAGGTACTAAACTCATTGTGAAAGGAAAGAGAATGTCCTGGGAGTCAAAGATAAAATCCACTGTGATTTGGATTGATAAATTTGGATAGGGTGAACCTCAGAGGAGGTGAGATTGCTTAGTGAAGGCGGTAGAGGGAATGTCTGGAAGTGGCAATGAGGTAGGAAGGAATATTCTGATCTTATTGCTACAACCAGCACATGAGGGGTTTGAGAAAAAGAAGAGCAGGGGCTAGAAAGAATGGAGAGGGAAGTGGTACCATTGGGAGGGAGATTGGTCTCTGTAAGGGCCAAAAGATGGAAAGGAATGAGAAAGAAAGATGGTTAAGATGAAAGGAAATTTGTTCATTATGGAGCATGTATTCCAGAGAGTAGATAGATCTGGAGTGGTAAATCAGAGTGGGGAGGAAGGCTGAGGTAGATAGGCCCCTTCCTTGAGGAAGAAGCTGTGAGTCAGGGTTGGGGAATGGAGTCTGCATGTCAGTTAGCCAGGAGTTCAGAATCACTGGTTTTTTGCTGACTTTCCTGGAGAATCATGCCTGTGTCAATAGTTATAGAAAGAGTATGCTGCCCAGAAATCTTCTAAATATCTAAAAGAGGTAAGAAATGGCCATAATTACACATTAATTTGTAGTACCATATATTACCAAAATATCCAATTCAGACCTATTCTTACAGAAAGCATTAACTGGGAACTGTGGCAGATAAGAGTTTTCTTCCTTTCTAAGCATAGTGCTCATTCAGTATCGAGGACAGAAGCTGCTAGGGTGGGTGGTAGGCTTAAGTCAGGAAGATCTGAATTCAAATCCTGCTTCGGACGCTTACTAGCTGTGTGAGCTTGGGCAAGTCAACCTGTTTCCCTATGTGTAAAATGGATATAAAAATAGTTCCTACTTCCCTGGATTGTTGAGAGGATCAAATGAGGTAATATTTGCAAAGTTCTTTGCAAACCTTAAAGCACAACCTATAATGGCTAGCTATTATTACAATGATGGACAATACTTACTGAATTAAATGGAATCATTTGCTCTTTCTTAGGAATGAGGAAAGGCAAGATTATAGTCCTTGTTTTTTGTAATTAGAGTAATCAATACAGTTGCCAGGAATGTTTGGTTCCCTTTTTCTTGTTTGAGTCCTTGCTGGGAGGGGTCATTCTACCTCCTTTTCCATTTTATGTGAATATTAACCCTCCTTGGATGTGCCCAATCCATCAGCCAGTCTGGAACACCAGGTTCTGTCATTCAGCCTTGACACAGCAGTAATTATGGAGCCTGGAAGAAATATCTGTTTGTTAGTAGCTGGAGTATTAGGAAATGGGGAGCTGAAAGTCTACTCTCGCAGGGATTTTGTGAGGATAAATTAGTCTGGAAGGCACTTTAAGCTTTTCAAAGAAAAGTGCTATATAAATATTGTTTAGTAGGGTGAGAGGGGTTTACTGTACAACCACTTCCCCGGAGACTCACCGAACTGGATGATTTATTTATTTTCCTATTACAAGCATACCAAGCTGGGGTTCCTGGGCTCAGGGCATCCTAATTTGGTGCTTCTATTAACTGCTGATGCTGGAGCACTATTGTGTAAATTGGAACAGAGAGTCTCCTTTGATTTGGACCTTAGAGCCACTTGAATGTTGGCCGTTCCTCTCAGCTCTTTCCCAAGTTGATGTGGATTTAAACAAGAATGCCCACCACAATTCAGTATGGTCCTGGGGCTTCAGGGGAGATGGACCCATAGGTTAGAATGTCAAGAGAAAGCCTGGAGAGAGCCTCTCAGCAAGAAATGTACAAGTAATGCTGAATGTTCTTCTTATCTGGAAAGAACCACAACCAGAAAATTCTCAGTGAGCTGGAGGTAGCAATGGTCAATATCATTTTGTCCAGACAGACTTCATTATTGGCCTGTAAGATTTATATCTGCTTTTTATGGATGTTCCATACTATGTTGAGTTCATTTCTAAGCACTTAGTAGGAAGAAATATACATATATACTACATGCATACATATTTATGTATAATATATACACACATCCATATATATGTATATATATATATATATATATATATATATACATATACACACACACATACACACACACACATGTATATATGGTATTTAATTTCTCTTTTGCTCTGGTTCATTATTCTTATGGATACTGAAGTCTTAGTTTCTTAAAAGTCAGTGATTCCTTGGGCCATAGCCAAACCTCAAGAGATGCTGACCATACAATGTTCTATTCAGTGGCCAGACAGGGACTAACACTTTTTGTATGCAACTAACACAGGATCTGCAATGTTCCACAAACCAGTTGACTTTCCATTTCTTGAGGAATGATTACAGCGGAGAATACATTCACCTTCTTAGACATTCACTCCTTGTTCCCATATTTGGTGACACAGCATGGCATAGATAAATTCTGGGGCACTCACCTCCCCTTCAGACCATCTGTCAATGTCCTTCTAAGGTTCATTGCAAAGGGGTTGACTTGACTGTTCTGAGACTTTCATGGAGCTTGCATATCATGTCCTCTCTAAGATGTGGCCCTCCATCCACCCATTTATGCTCCTGATTTATCTGATAATGCCTAATATTTGCCTTTCATTTCAGAAGAGACTCATGAGAACTGGTAAATATACAAAAAGACAGCAGTTAGCTTCTACTGGCTTAGTCTGATTAATTCCATCCTTTGGGTTTGATCACCTGATAAGACTATGTGATTGACTGGAATGTAGACTTGTTGAGGTACTAAAGAGTGACATGAGTATAACTAAAAAAAAATCCTGAAAAGATCCTGGAAAGATGGATACAGGTCACAAAGAAATATAATTTAAGCAGCTTAGTGGCTCAGTGGATAGAATTCTAGAGTTGGAGTCAGAAAGATCTGAATTCAAATCCTGCCTCTGGCACTTATTAGATATTTGACCCTGGGCAAGTCACTTCACTTCATCTGCCTTGGTTTCCTTATCTGTAAAATAAGGATAATATTATAGTACCCACTTCCTAGAGTTGTTGTGAGGCTAAAATGGGATACTTGTAAGACATTTTGCAAATCTTGAAACACTACATAAATACTAGCTATTGCTATTAGAACCAGCTGAGCCATTTAATTGTTTTGTTTGTCATCAAAGTTACTAAGGATTACAACCTTCCCCTAACTGTACTTTGTAGAGACCTTTGGAAATATAAGGGACGTGTTACCAGTGATAGTCTAATCATGGAAAAGTCAATTATACCCTACTCCAGTGTTATAGTGTTGGACAATTTGTGTTTTTACTAATGAATAATTCATTTTGGTTATGTAAATGAGAGAAAAAGAATTACTTAAGGACTTCAGGATTATTTTATTAGTATGGACTCAGCCCTAATAATGACATAATTACTGTGGAAGGTTACTGACTTGTTTTGATAGTGGTAACCTCAAAGGTACCTAAATTTGTTATCATTATCTACCTTTAAATAAGCAAAGAAATGACGTTGGGGAAGGTCTAGATTATTAACCCATTTCCCAAAGTGCCCTCAGGAGAAGAAGACACCCTTCTAGAAATTGCTCCAGATGATTACAGTTAGCTGGGTAGGATGGGGGTATGAAGGGGAAAAAGTGATGGATTTTTTAAAAATCAGAAACATATATGTATGTATGCATATATTGAACATATTTGCACATCTTCTTTGTAACATCATTCCTCCTAAAATGTCATAATTCCTTTCAAGATTCAGCTTGATGTGCTGATACTAATTATACTTTCCTTGCTTTCTTTTCTTGATCCTTTGTAAAATATCATAATGGAGGAGTTGACTTGTAAATATGAATCTGTATTTAAAATTAGCACTCTGTCTTATGAAATCTAAGTGAAAATTGTTCAATTCTGTGATCCTTACAAAAGTTTTACAATATAGTAAGCCATAACTGGATGTTAACAGAAGTTGGCTGAAGGCTGAAAAGTTGTCAAGAGACAAGGATGAAGAGGAGAGGACCTATAGATAAACTCAACCTCAGTTCTCTGGAACGTGGAAATGGCAGCTGATGGAGGCAGCCACAGAACAGTGAAGAGTTCCTGGGCCAAGCCAGTAACTGCAAGAAGGCAAACCAACTGTAGCAGAGTGGCTATGATGAGCAAAGGAAGAATTACTAGTCTCCTGGTTGAGTTCCTGGACCCAGTTGAGGAATCCTCAGACCATACCAAGTTCTAGATCCAAGTAGAGCCCTTCTCAAACCAATAAGAACTGTGACCAAAGAGCAGCAAGAGAGTTAGTCATGAGCTATCTGACCTGCACTGAGAAGTACAGCAGCCAGGACAAGGAGATGATAATGCCCCTCTGCACTCCACTCTAGCCAGACCAAATCGGGAATACTGTGCTCAGTTCTATAGAAGGAGAGGCGAGCTGGCCTTGCTCTCTTAAGTTCCCTTTCAGCTCTAAGACCTATGATCATTTTATACTTATCTGGTTTCTTCTTTTTTTTTTTTGGCAAGGCAGTTGGGGTTAAGTGACTTGACCAGGATCACACAGCTAGTAAGTGTCAAGTGTCTGGTCTGAGGCTGGATTTGAACTCAGGTCCTCCTGACTACGAGGCCAGTGCTCTATCCACTGCGCCATCTTAGCTAACCCTATCATAGGTTCCACCAAGAAATAGTTCTGTCTATAATTCTGAAGTGAAAACTAATGAAGCCTATATGTAATATAAGTATAATGTTACATTGATATTAAACATTACATTTATAGTGCAGTTTCAAAGCTTTCATTTATACTTATAACATCCCTGTGGGGTAGATGAGGCAAGAATTATTATCTTCATTATGCAAGTGAGGCTACCAAGGCCCGGGGAGTGAAATCATAACATGGAAACAGACCTGGGACTAACACCCAGCCAGGACTCCTGAGTTAGAGCCAATGCCCCTTCCAATTCAGCTCCTACAAGACAGAAATTAAGCATCACTAGTTAGCTTATTTTGTATGGTGCCTAGGCCACTGCCCCACTGCCATTCATATAGGAACTTGCAACCACCCCCATCCCTCCCACTCCCTTGCCCACTACTCTTTTTTGGAATAAGGGAGAGGGAGTCATTTCTTCATTATTAAAGTCTCTGGAAGAGACTTTGGAAGTAGCAGGGAACAGGAAGCAAATAAAATCCGCCCAGGGGCTTAACAGTAGGCATCTCTTCCTTTATTGCATGAAAGCAAGGGGGTCTCTAAAATGGGTCAAACTCTTCTAGAACCATCCTGCATGACTCCTTCCAGTGATGTGGTCTGTCTGTGTTATAGATCTCACCCCTTTCTTACAGCAGTGTTTCTTCATGACAGGCAACTGTGAGCCTCCTCCCCTGCTAAAGAAAGTCCTCTCTCTCTTTCTGACAAGCTAAACTTAAGAAGCACAGCCTAAGCAGGATAAACCAATCGCTGTCTGCGCCAAAGGCAGGGAGACTTTAAATGGAGTTTGGGGAGCAGTGACGGGTCAGCAACCTTGCTGGACTCCTACTGGCAGCTCCAACAACGGAAGAAGATTAGTTTGAACAGAAATGTCCAAATGAGAGGCAAGGGATTGGGTTCTTTGTCCTGGGAGCTACCCAGAATTTAAAAGGAAGACATCTTGGCATTTCTTCACCTTTCGCCAGCCTCTCCATCTTCATTCAGCACATGCCTCCCGTTAATTACCTTTGACGAATTGCTTGTTCTGTTTTGTTATCTCCCCCGTCGGTCTGTGGTTCAGGCAGAAAGCTTAGGGGAAGCCAGATTTTAATAAAACTCTTCCTTTGTGGACCAGGGCTTTCTTAAATCTCCCCTGGTAGAAACCAGGAAGCTCTTCCAACCTTTTAACACTGAATGGCAGCATTCGGGTAAAGAAGACCTGCTGAGTTCAAATCCCACCTCAGATATTTAATTTTACCTAAGCCTCTCTGTGCCTCAGTTTCTTCCTCTGTAAAATGAGAGGGTTGAACTTAGTCTGAAAGGTCCCTTCCAGTTCAAAATTTTTGGTCCACTTTCTGATTCACTCAATGGATTTGTCTTCTCAATGATACTGTTACTGTTAACATCATCACCATTATCAAAATCATCAGCTAAGCACTTGCTTGTGCATCATGCGAGCCCAGCATGAATGAATGAAAAAAATATTTAAGTACCTACTATGTGCAAGGCTGTATGCTATAAGCTGGGGGGTACAAGTAGAAAAGCAAGACAGCCACTTCTTTCAAGTTCACATTTCTAATGGGGAGATGACAGGTAGAAGAGGTTCCAGTTAATGTATAGAAGAGGTTTGACTTGCTATTCAGGTGAAAAAGATGAGTACTCCTTAGGTACAGCAAATCGGATGGTTTCATACCTTCTTTAGTGGTATTTCCATCAATGAAAACTTATCTATGTTTGACATTGCCATTTGACAGTGCCAAGGAATTTAATAGAGAGAATTTTCCTTTCTGGGTTTTTAGCAGCTTTGGCTACTAAGGATTTGGCAGCTGAATCATCTGTAAAGGCCGTTATCAGGCTGCCCTTGACGATGGCACAGAGGTTTGGTAGCAAGGCCAATAAGAGTCTGAGAAGTTGCACAGTTCCCAGGGAGTTAAAGCTAACTTGCCCATCTGGGGCAGTTGACCTGGCCATTGGTGTTCTGTTGGTCATGGTGGGGTGGGGTGGGGCATTCAAAAAGAGGTACTCAACCCCCTGGGTTCTGGGACTACTGGGCTGAAAGCAGTGCTAGAGCTCTGAGGGGGACACTGCTATCCCTTATAGTTCTTGGCCTATAGGACCATACAGGTGAAGATAGCTAAGCCAATGCATTAGATAAGTTCTCTACATTTTGTGAAAGTAAAAAGAGAAGTGAGGGCAACGAGTGAAAAGGGAATTGTGGAAGTCACTTACTAGCTGTTTGTTGGCAAATAAATCACTTCACCATTCTGGGCCCCAATTTCCCTATTTAGCAAATGGAAAAAGGTAGACTAGATGTTCTCTAAGATTTCTTCCAGCCTTGACATTCTGCAGTTTTAATATTTGTTGCAAGTTAACATTACATTGTAATGTAATGGCCATGCTCTTGTAATGACCGAATCTTATTTCTGCCCTGGCAAATCTAGTAATGCAGCCATTATCTGAGTATATATATGATACGATGAAAGGTGGTAGTAAGCTGCTGTGTGTGAGCCTTGTGATTGTGGAGGAGGGATAATATCAGAAATGGTATAATAAACCATTATAACCATTGTTGAATGAATGGATGCTGGCTTTGAAAGCCCAAGTTCACATAGATCTATTCTCATCACCATCCAATTTCTAGTTATTCTCCTTGCTACCAAAATACAAAAAAAGGTAAGAAGGAACAAATGGGGATCCAGGGACTCAGAAGAGTTACAAAAAACAGAGACACATGACTGCTAAAATGGAAAGTAACCATAAAAGAGAAAGAAATTAGGACTGTTCATATCCCTTCAGAAGTTTTTTCAACTTCACTTGTCTGGAACCTTGGTAAGACTGATCAAGCTCCCTTGGATTAGCCTCTGCCTTCTCTGGGATATCCCAGACCTTCAACAGAGCCTTTCTTCCAGTTCCTAATTTCTATCTTGTAGTGACTCTGTTTAGAGATGAGAGACATGTAGATAGATGCAGGAATATTTAGACAAAATGGGACAGAAGAGGGGAAGAGGCAGGTGATAGGAAGCTGAGCATAGAAACCTGATTCTATTTTCTGTTACTTATTCTGGTTGATTGAGGAACTTTGCTGTCGACTAGAATAATAGTAAAAGAAGAAAGAGACCATTTCTGACTCTGAAGTTTGCTTTCTCATTATTTATTTATTTATTTATTGTTTTCTACTTTACTAATTTTATTTAGTAAATTTACTAATTTACTAATATTATTTATTATTATTTACTCTAATTTCTCTGAAGAAGACTTTTTGTGAATTTCCATTGGAAGATGAGTTGTTTTCAGATATACATTTTTATCTCTTTTGGATTTCACAATCATTAACACACACAATAGCACATCTATCAGCTTATTCACACTCTGTGTTATTGTGTCTGTGTTTTTCAAATGTGCAAACCATAGCATGCATCCCTGAATCCCAAATAAGTATTCAAAATAATCCAGTGAGAAAACTTGTAATAACATTGTTGGTTTCATCTTGGGAATGGTGAGCTTCAATTTGGGAAGTGTGCTGATGTGTGGTGGTACTTTCTACAGTTTCATGCTCAGCCAGGAAAAGTCAGTCAGCAATTTTTTACTGAGTAGCTACCCTGTACAGAGTACTCGAATAACTGATGCATGTCATTTATCATGGGGTTGAGGGAAAGAGGATGTTTCAGTGTGGTTCCCAGTAGACATCTTGATGCATGGGAGTGTTGTCCTTGATACCAGAGGTTAGGTAGGTACAGTACTGTTCTTAGAGTCAGGAAGATCTGTTTCAGATACTTACTAGCTTTGTGACACTGGGAAAATCACTTCAGCTCTGGCTTAGTTTCGTCAGCTTTATATGAGGATAATACCTCTCAGGGTTGCCGTGAGGATGAAATGAGATAACATTTGTAAGAGCACTTTGCAAATCTTAAAGCATTATATAAATGCTGGAGGTTATTTTTATTATTTGTATCCCCAGTGCCCCAGTATTTGGCACATATTAGGCACTTAATGAATACTTTTTGACTGATTGGTTGTTGATGGGTCTAGATCTAAAACAAGGGCTTTGCTAAAAGAAGTCAATGGGCAAGAGTGGGGACAGTGTTATTCTGAAAAATGTTTAACAACCGGTTTTTAAATTTAACCTGCAGCATTAGCATTTTCTCCATCACTTTAAGGCTAGAAATCAGCAAAACAAAAAATCAAGCCCTTATTTTTAGTGTTTGATGTTTTCTGGTATGAAAAGTCTCTTTCTCATCTGTAGGAACCTACTGAAAGAACAGCATAGGGTCGGGAAGGATGTGGAAGCAAATGAAGCAGACCAGTAATTTGCAGGGACCAGTAACCTGGGAATCAGCAAGGCAGCAAGAGGAAGAAAAGATGAGGTTTGAGGGGAGTTTTTGGCTCCCTTTAACTCAATGTTCCAACTTAGTGTTCATTCTCAAAAGAGTAAAAAGGACTTTCTACCTGGAAAAAATATATAATATATAGAGTAGAACAAAGAAGAAAAAAGAATGTAGACCAAATCCTGTCCTAGCTCCACATCTGAAAGGAGAGTTGTCAACAAGATGAATCTGCAGAGTCACGGGCTGGGGAGTTTGGGTTGGGCAGGAGTATCCTATTGTCATAGCCTGCAGGATTCTGTCTGCTACTGCTCTGCCATGTTGCCTGCTGGGCCGGGCTCTGCTGTTTGACTTCTTGCCAAGCATTGATTAATAAAGTTCGTCAGATGAAAGACTTGCCAATTCACCTCAAGAGCACAGCTCTCATGTCTCCGTTCCAGACCAACATCCTGTGTCGGGGTGAATCAGAGAAGAAATGGTATATGTCAATCTCAAGCCAGACTAGAAATAGAATATACTCTGGTGACAGTCCCTTGCTTGTTACAGTTCAATGGATTGACCTGAACTATTGACCAGAGACAAAAAATAAGTTTATTTGGTTGGGTTGAGTTTCTTTTTTTTGGGGGGGGGGATGGAGGGAGGATTCCTGACAAAAACAGAATCTCCACATTTCCAGTGGCTTTGTCTGAATGGAACTGGTTTTTTTTTAATGGAAAAGGAAGCAAATATGGCATTTGTAAAGAAAGCAGATGAAACTTCCCTGAGCTACCAAGTAGAGTGGTCCTGGGCCAAAATTTGGGTGGTTATAGATGAGAACTAGCTGCCTCTCTTTTCCATTTGGCTTCTTAGTGATTGGAAAAGAACCTAGAGCCTCTGGTCTCCATATGACTCTATTCCCAAGCCATATTCCTCTTTCTGCCTTGCACTAGAGATTACTCAGCACCAAAATCCAAGTTCAAGGTGGGGAAAGCAGATATGTCTGTCAGTAGACTAAAGAACTCTTTTAGCCTAGGATCTAAGATTTGAAGATAATAAAATTAAGTACAGACTCTAAGTGGTTCATTCAGCTTTGCTAAATCTATTTTCATACTTTTTTTGGAATGAGGGCATTATTCAGATAAGGCTATAGATTTGATATTTACATACAAATACATATATATATACATATATATGTATATATATATATAAAGGACGATTATAGCCAGTCCTCTTAAGGTGTACTTTGTATAAGGCTCTATCAAACTACAGAAGATGCAGAGCTATATGTATCAATTTTCAAATATATGATGTAAACTAAATTTGGAATATATAACAATTTTTATCATGATATGAAAGCGCTGCAAATTTTCACTTTGGAGATAGAAGTGTTGCAGATGAATTAAGAAGCTGAATTAGGAAGGATCATTTTGAAGTCAATGCTTGTCAAAATATTGGACTGTTCTACCTTTCCCACAATAGCAGGACATGGAATTCTGCTCTCCTCATAAAGGCAAGAATGCAACCATTAGTTTTACTAATATTTAAGCATCATATTTTACACAAATGCAGATTGGTAATTTGGAAAACCAGAGATTTTTTTCCCATTGTTTTCTTGATATTTGAATATTTTTGTGCATGATCAATTAGGGTAAAAAAAAATTGAAGAACTTTTTGAAAACAAAAATAAAACCTTGATTCATACAATCACCACCCAGTGCAGTGTGAAGATTCAGAGGCTCTGAGTTCAAAGACCAATTTTGCCAATTAATGTTTATGACCTTGAGCAGGTCACTTAATATCACTGAGCCTCAGTTTCCTTCTCTGTAACATGGGGTGGGAAGAGGTGAGTTCCAGGATCCCTTTCAGCTCATACCCTATGAATGTTTCCATTACTGTCATTTAGGAATCTATAGTATAATATATACATTCACATATACACATTCTTTTTGGATCAAGTCTACCCAGTGTAATATTCAATATTTTTGTTGGATTCTTTCCATCCCTATCTCTAAGTCATTTCTATAACTCCATTGTTTAAACACACGGTTGATTAATCTGTAGTTTCTATTAAGTACGTGATTCAATTTGACAAGACATATTATACAATTCCCATATCATGCCTCCACATTAACATTTAATTCAAGTCTACTATGTTCAACAGGTCATTCGAGGCCCTGGAGATACAAAAATGCAAAGTAACACCATCCCTGCCTTTAAGGGGCTTATGGTTTAATGGGATAGTATAAATAGCTATGATGCAGGTAGAATGCAGTAATGACAGAGAAATCCAGACCAGGTATTCTGAGAAGAATTGAGGAAATGGAGATTATTTTAATTAGGGGGATCAGAAAAGCTTCATGAAAGGAATAGCCCCAGAACTGTAGTTGGAGGGAAGAAACATTTCAACAGGTTGAAAGCATAGAAGCGGGAGAGTGAGGGTTGGCCAGAATAGAGATCCAGTAAAATTCTGAAATAAGGCTAGTAAGACAGATTGGAAGCAGATGGTGGGGGAGGGGGGAGAATCAAACCCCTTTGTATTCTATCACATAAGAAGCAACTACAACTTTTTAAAGAAAGGAGTGACCTGCTCAGACCCATGCATTAGGAAGACTAATTTGATGGCTACACAAAGGAAATATTAAAGAAGAGAGAAATGGGAATCAAGGAGCCCATTAGGAAGCTACTACAATAGTCCCCACTGAAAACTGGTGAAAGCCTGAACAAGGGCTGTGGCAGCATGGATAGGGAGGAGGGAAGGGGTGCAAGAGACACTTGTGGAGGAAGTACAGACAGACCTTGGGAACTGATCAGATATACATTATGAGGGAGAGGGAAGAGGTGAAAGGTGATCCCAAACTTTCAAACTCAGGTAACTGGGAAGCTGGTGGGGACATGAGCAGAGACATACAATTTCATAAGAGAAGTGAATGTATGGGAGTAGATAAGTTCAACCTTGAGTTTGTTGAATTTGTCGTGCTGGTGAGGCATCAATTTGGAGATTGACAGCGATAATTATGAGCGATGCCATAGAAGAGGCAGAGTCTTATACATCTGTAAAATCAGGGACTTGGACAAGATGGTTTCCAAGGTCCCTTCCAGCTCTAAATCTGTGACCATGAGTCTACCTCCATAACATCCCTTCCCCTTCTTTCTGATGCCATGGCCACCAACCTACTCTAGTCTCTCATCACCTCATCTGTGTTATTGCAATCACTTCCTGATTAGTCTCTCACTTTCACTTTCTTACCTTTTCCATTCCAACCTCCACATAGCTCCCAAAATAATTTTCCTAAAGCACAATCATGTCACTCCCATGCTCAAGCATCTTCAATAGCTGCTTATGGTCTCTATGACAAAATACAAACTCCTCCCCTTTGTGTCCAGTCCTTCACATCCTGACTCTAGGTGACCTCTCTATACCTATTCCACATAATTTCTCTTTATATACTCTGTGTTCTAGCTCAACTGGCTCACTTGCTGTTGCTTGAATTTGGTGTTCTATCTCTCATTCCATATCTTTGCGTAAGCTGTGTCCATGACTAGAATGTCATTCCTGTTGCATGTCATCAAGTTCTTTGCTTCCTTTAAAGTTCAGCTTAAGTCCCACATCTTAGGGAAATCCTAACCTGATTCCCCTACTCATAAGCATTCCTTCCTTCTGAAATTATCTTATGCTAACCGATCTGTATATACACTGTACTCCTTGGTACAATGGAAGCTCTTTGGCAAGGATTAATATTCCTTTTTATCTTTAAATCTATATTATCAAACAAAATGCCTTGCACATAGTGGACATTTAACAAATGTATTGTTGCATAGAATCTCTACCCTGAATCTCAGGGTAAAGATCACATCTAGATGTACAGATTTAGGGACAAATTGGGATCACTTACTATAGCTGAGTATTCTCTATTGGATTCCTACATTTGGCAGCAAAGACCTCTCCAAATGAATCATTATGTGGTAACTCAGTATTAGTTATACTAGGAAAAGAAAAAAAGGAGGAAGCCCATGTAGAAAACTCACATGTTCAAAAGGGATTTATTAAAGAATATTTATGGCCAGTTGAAGACAGAAGTAGGATGTTATATCTTCCAAATCTTCACACAGATAGTGTAGCCAATATGGTAGCTCCCTCAAAGATGACATCTCAACTTTCCCTTTTTGTATAGGAATAGTTCCTTCTCTGATATGTGCTAGAGATGCCCCCTCCTTTAAAGAGATTCTAGGATTATTCATTGAGGGGCGGGGGTGTTAACTATTACCTCTTTCTCCAGATCTACTTTTTGGTATTTTCAAGTGCAGAATTTCTTTGAGAGGAATAAAAGTAGGGATTTGAAATGTTTTCCAGTTTATTCAAGCTTAGCTAACAAAGGAGATGTGGAAGGCTTTATCTGTGATTCCAAGTGCTATAATGATGTTTGGGCCCCATTATTTGAAATTATAATTAAGAAAACAGAAAGAGATCTAAGGTTGGGGGTGAAAGCCAAAGAAAGCAAGAAGCAATTCAAGCTCCACAGGTGATACCCATCATATCAAGTGAAAACAGAACTTCCCAGCTCAAAAAACCCTCCTCCAAACAGATCTAGAACATTTACCAAATCAAAATTTAATGGGGAAATCCAAGAAAAAAAATCACAAATTATTTTCACAACCCAGGTTGGCATAGACAGACAGAAATCCATGTATGCTGCAGATGGGATCTGGCCAGGAGGTGGTCACAAAGAACCTTCTACTACAGGGAGAATCTGTGTACCCATGCAAGGAGAAGTCCAAGATCCAGCACAAAAAGGGATAAACCTGTGTAAGGTATAGGAACAGTTGTGTCATTTACTACCAAGTTCCAGGTTACAAATCCATGAAGAACTGAAGAGGGGACATGTGCCTGGAGGTGGTAAAGAGTGGTTAAGGCTTTAGGCTATGGACAGAGAAGAACAAGTCCAGAAGCAAGCAGCAGTTATGTGGCTCAATGAGCCCCAGAAACACAAAGGGGTCTCAGTTTCAACTTCTGACCCAGTCTGAAGCCCACAGAGGAATAATCAGGACAGGAATCCCAGACCAAAAGATTCCTACTGGGAAGCTTACTGCCATTCTTTCACTGAAATAGCAGAGCTTTCCAGCTGACTAGTTGTGGCTGAATCCAACATCAAACTGATGCTCCTTAATCCCAAGCCCAGGTGAGCAACTTGAAAAGCTCAGACCAGGATGGGGAAGAAATCAGACTGTCCTGGATCAGACCACTTTGGGAGCACTGAAAGTTTGCAGGTCCCCAGCTTGAGCTGTCCTTATGATCTGAGAGTAGTGCAACACTCAGTATACTAAGAAAGCAGCCACAAGACCAGCACTGACCTTCTCTCTAGATGTGCATGAAATCCAGCCAAACATCGAGTCCAAAGTCAGGAAGCAGACAGCAATGATGCAAATGAGCAAACAAAAGAATCCCACCACAGAAAGTTATTGTGGTGAAAAACAAAAGATACTCAAGTCACAAACCCCAAAGAAAAGAATCACTCCAAAACATCTGCAAGCAAAACCTCAAAGAAAAACACAGATGGGAAACAAATTCAATTAGGATTTTTGGAGAGATGATGCAAGAGCTTTTTTTTTAAGCATTTAAAATCTATTCATAAATGAAATGAAAATATATCTACTTCAAAAAACATTAAAAGCAAACTGTACAGATCTCTTAGAACCAAGAGGGAAAAATGGAAATGGAAAGTATCCACCAGTCACTGCCTGAAAGAAACCCTGACATGAAAACTACAAAGAAGATCATAGCCAAATCCAGGTTAAAAGATACTGCAGGCAGCCAGAAAAAAAAGAATTCAAGTATTGAAGAGCCACAATGAGAGTCATACACAACTTAGCAGCCAATCCTCTAAAAGAACAAAGAATTTGGAATACAATATTCCAGAAGGTAAAAGATATAGGTATATAGTCAAGAATAGCTTACTTAGTCAAACTTAGTATAATCTTATGGGAGAAAAATAGACTTTTATTTAAATAGAAGATTTCCAAGTATTCCTGATGAAAAGACCAGAGTTAGATAGAATGCTTGAAGTGCAAACATTGGAGTCAAGAGAAACCTAAAAAGATAAATATGAGTAATCATGAAGTACTAAACCAAGGTAAACTGCTTATGTTCTAATATATGAACATGATAATATGTCCTCTTTATACACACTTATATGCATATACATATATTATGTACATGTATAGTTCTAAGTGTGTGCATATATATATATACATATATATGTATATATATATATATATGTATATATATATACACACACATATGTATCTTGGTATGATGCTACATGCCTTTTTATTGTTAGTGACATTTTTTGTGCTTGAATTCTAGTAAACATTTTTTATAATGTGTATGTCAGTGCTAATGGAATGAAGAATATGAATAAGCAAACACAGTCTCATTTTGAGAAAAACCTGACAGTTTAGCTATATTTCAAATCAAGCTTAAGATGTTTCAAAACTGGTTTTTTGTTGTTTTAAGGTAGTTTTCTAACTAACTCTTTCTAGGGCTACTGGGTCTTTTTTGGATCTTGCCTTTTCATTTTGCTCATAGTAGCAAACATCTGTTTCCCTGCTTCCTATAAAATCCCAGCTAAAATTTCACCTTCTACAAGAGGCTTTTTCTGATCCCCTACACATTAGTGCCTTGTGCCTATTGACCATCTCCTATTTATCCTGTATATATCTTGTTTGTAAATAGCTGTTTGCTTGTTGTCTTCCCTAGTGATACTAGGGACTATTTTTTGCTTTTCTTTGTATCCCCAGTGTTTAGCACAATGCCTGGCACATGGTAGGTGCCTATTAAATACTTGTTGTCTGGCTGATTTGATAGCCTAATTATTTTCTTAAATAATTATTTATTTTAACATTCTTTTCTTTCTAAATTTTGAGTTACAAATTCTCTTCCTCCCTCCTACCCCTTTCCCCACCCACTGAGAAGACAAGCAATGTGATATCAACTATACATGTGAAATCATGCAAAACATATTTCCATATTAGCCATATTTCCAAAAAAAAGCAAGAAAAATAAAATAAGAAAATTATACTTCAATTTACACTCAGAGTTCATCAGTTTTTTCTGGAGGTAGATAGCACTTTTTCATCATGAATCCTTTGTCTTGGATTATTGTATTGATCAGAGTACTCAAATCTTTCACAGCTGATCATCATTACAACATTGCTGTTACTGTGCACCATGATCTCCCTGTTCTTCACATTTCACTTTGCATCAGTTCATATAGGTCTTGCCATGTTTATCCGAGCACACCTTTTGTAATTTCTTATAACACAATATTCCATCACAATCATATGCCACAACTTGTTCTCCCATTCCCCAATTGATGGGTATCCCCTCAATTCCCAATTCTTTGTCACCACGAAGAGTTGCTATAAATGTATTTGTACACATAGCTCATTTTTATTTTTCTTTGATTTCTCTGGGACACAGACCTAGTAGTGGTATTGCTGAGTGAATGAGCAAGCAAGGTTTTATAGTCCTTTGGGCATAGTTTCAAATTGTTTTCCACAATGGTTGGACCAGTTCATGGCTCCACCAACAGTTGATTAGTGTACCTATTTTTCTCTCATCCCCTCTAGCATATCTGATAGGGGTAAGGTGGTACACATACATGCACACATACATGTATACATACATACATACATGTGCATGTATTTCCCCCTCCATTGTAAAAGCTCTTCCTTGTGCATCTCTTTTATGTGAAAATTTTTTCCTCATTCTACCTGTCCCTTTCCCCTTCTCCCAGTGCATCCTTTTTTCCCCCCACTCCATTTTTTGGGAGATCATTCTAATATAATCAACTCACACCCTTACCCTCTGTCTACGTACACTCCTTTTAACTGCTCTAATAATGATGAAGTTCTTAGGAGTTATATCCATCATCTTCCCATAGGAATGTAAACAGTTTAACTTTATTGGGTCCTTTATGATTACTCTTTCATTTTTATCTTTCCATCCTTCCCTTGAGTCTTCTGTTTGAATGCCAAATTTTCTATTCAGCTCTGGTCTTTTCATCAGGAAAGCTTGAAATTGCTTTATTTCATTAAATATCCATTTCCCCCTCAAGGATTACACTCAGTTTTGCTAGGTAGGTTATTCTTTGTTGTAATCATTGCTCTTTTGCCTTCCAGAATTATCATATTTCAAATCATTTACTATGCAAGCCACTAAATCTTGTGTGATCCTGACTATGGCTCCACTATGTTGAATTGTTTTTTTTCTGGCTGCTTTGACCTGGAAGCTCTAGAATTTTGTTATAATATTGCTGGGAGTTTTCATTTTGGGAACTTTTTCAGGAGGTGATCAGTGGATTCTTTCCATTTCTATTTTTCCCTCTAGATCTAAGATGTAGAGGACAGTCTTCCTTGATAATTTCTCCAAATATGATGTCTACACTCTTTCTTTGTCATGATTTTCAAGTAGTCCAATAATTCTTAAATCATCTCTCTTCATTCTAGATTTCCTGTCAATTGTTTTTCCAATAAGATACTTCACATTTTCTTCTATTTTTCCTGCTTTTGACTTTGTTTTATTGTTTCTTGATGTCTCATGGAGTCATAAGCTTCTACTTGCCCAATTCTCATTTTTAAGGATTTATTTTCTTCAGTGAGATTTTGTTTGTACCTCTTCTTCTATTTGGTCAATTATGCTTTTTTAAGGAGCTCTCTTCTTCAGTGAATTTTTGTACCTCCTTTTCATTTGACCTATTCTGATTTTTAAGAAATACTTTTCTTCAATTAATTTTGTGCCTCTTTTACCATTAGGTCAATTCTATTTTTAAGGTGTTATTTTCTTCAGTATTTTTTGTGCCTTGTTTACCAAGCTTAAACAATAAACCAAGTGGAATCATATTCACCACATTGCTTAGTCAATTATGTGCTGTGATGATATGGTCTTCTGTAGGAAATCAGGTACAAAAGTCAGCTGTTCCATTCTCAGGTTTTCATCCAAGATACCCTTGACACCTGTCTAGATCATTCTCATATAAAGATTTTATGGAGATAAGGTGGGCATATTGTGTGGGAGTTACTGAAGTCCTCTTGATCACTTTTTTGGGTGCAAATGCCATCTATATTTTTCCCCAGTCCTATCTTTTAGATATGATGAAGGTTGATCCCTTAATGCTTTCAAAACTGTGTCAACTCCAGAACAGATTTATGCTACATGTACTTGGTCTGGTCCAGTTGCTTTCTCTGATTCCATCTTTTCAAGTCCTATTTTAATATCTTCATATTGTGCATCAGAAGCCACAGTGAGACCATATATGGTAGTTTCATAGTCGCAGATGATGAAACTAGGTCCACATAGAGCAAGAAGTCTTGGAGTCCATGGATTGACCTAGGGATAGATTCTAAGGGTTCTATGAACTTGGATGGGGAAAAACATTACATATTTTTTCCCTCTAACCTCTAGCTGAAATTTGGCATTTCCTTCATTTATTTAACACTATTCAGCTAAGGGGTCCACAGGCTTCACCGTTCTGCCAAAGGAGTCTGGGACATGCAAAAAGGTCAAGAACTCTTCAGTCTGTTGTTGGTTTTCTCATCCTTGTTTCACCCCTAAGGTTTCTTGCAATAACCTGTTTTAGGTAAACCTCAAGCCCAAGCTGTTTCATCTCACAATGTTCCTCATAACCTTCCACCAACATCCTCTGTGATAAGGATGATTCCAGATAAGTTTTGATTTTAACATGATATTGTTCTTGATTGTCGTTTCTCTCCCCTTAGCTAGGATTTCCCATGGTCTTTTGACCTCCTCATGTGGGCAATTGCTTTCAGCTGGTTAAACATCCAGAGAAAATAGTGGTAGTCTAAGCCAACGTTTTTACATTTTTCTCTAGCGTTTCAATAGATTGACTGCACAAAGGTAGCTAATTCAGAAATGACTCCAACATTGATAATCAATTATTTCCTGACCATTAAGCTATAGTCTTTTTTGCTTCTTTTGTAATGTTAAGTGATAAAATATAATTTTCACTTTTCATGCTGTGTGTTATCTCCCCTATTTGCCTTTCCTTATAAGGTGCACTTGGCAGCTAGGTTGTGCTGGATACAGCGTGTGTGTGTGTGTGTGTGTGTGTGTGTGTGTGTGTGTGTGTAGATAGAGCACTGGACTTAGTGTCAGAAAGACCTGAATTCAAATCCAGACTATTTATTAGCTGTGTGATCCTAGGCAAACTGATTGCCTCAGTTTCCTCCTCTCCAGAATGGGGATAATAAAAGCACCTAGCTGCCAGGGTTGTTGTGAGGATCAAATGAGATAGTATTTGTAAAGAATTTTACAAAACGTAAAGCACTCTATAAATGCTAATTAATAGTTACTATTTTCCTTCCATTTAATGGCAACTCCCTCATATCACCTGGCTTCATTTATCATGAGAATATCAGCATTTATTTAGTTTGGTTCCTCCATAACTACTTATTGATTATTGGCTGAAGATCTTCCATTTAGAGGACCAGAATTCAAATTAACATTTATAGAAGGTCTAACAATTATGATTGTGCTCTGCTTACACCATCCTTGCAAAAAAGGGGGAGCATAAGACCAAGGTCATAATGGATTTTCATCTCCAAAAATTGTCCTATTTTTGTTGGAAAAATGGTTTCTCTCTGGGATCAGGCTTTGCTATTGCTTTTATTTGACACATGCCAAATGGAAGCCTAAGAATCTTCTGGCTGTGAACTTTTTGATCTTGTATTGTAGACTAACAATAAATCCCTGTGGAAGATTTCGCCAGATGAAGGCATAGTTCCTCCAGAACGTGAAGTTCTCCTGACGGTGACTGCCAACTTGGACGACATGCTGCCCTTCAAAGATGTGATCATTTTGTCCATTCAGTACAGCAATAGCTACCAGATTCCTGTTGAAGCTGTGGGGAAGGGCACCACAATTGTTTCTGACAAGGCTTTTGCTCCAGAACTCAACTTGGGGGCCCACTTCAGGTAGGGAACTTTAAAGGGTCAAGCCTTGTAGCTAGTTTTATTTCATTTTTATGGATATCTTTTGTTTGTAAATCACCTAGATTTCCCTCTTTCCCCTCCCTCTCCAAGAGATCCATTCCTTATACGAAAAAAATTTTTTGAAGAAAGAAGAAAGGAAGAAGAGAAAAAAATTCAAAACTGATCCAGAGTCCAAAAGTCTAACATAATACAGCATTAGATGCTCAAAGGCATTTGTTGAGGTGGCATTGTAATAGTAATAGTAACAAAATATTCTATTCATAACTTGGGGCACACTTTTCCATAATGACATGTTGCCATGTGTGGGAATGCCACAGAGTATGCTAGCAGAGAGGCAAATACTTAGGGAACCTATGTGGCCCAGGAAGCTCATCCCACTAATGGGGTACCCTTATGGTAGTCCCCCTGAGGGCAGCGTATCTGCCAGAAATATTGGTTAACCTGGCTCTTTGGGACTTCAAAGGCCTAGGCTGGCACTCGGACTTAGGTTCCTCAAAGCTGTATCCCACTATGAATGACTGAGTCTCTCTCTCTCTCTCTCTCTCTCTCTCTCTCTCTCTCTCTCTCTCTCTCTCTCTCTCTCTCTCTCTTTCTCTCTCTCTCTCTCTCTGTCCCTATCCACCTGTCTGTCTGTCTCTTTTCCTGTTTCTCTCTCTCTCTGTCTGTCTCTGTCCCTGTCACACTCTGTCTATCTCTGTCTCTTTCTATCTCTTTCTGTCTCTCCTCTGTCTGTTTCTTTCTCTTTGTGTCTCTATCTCTCGCTGTCTCTTCTCTGTTTTTGTGTGTATCTCTCTGTCTCTCTCACTCACCCTCCTTTCTCTGTCATTCTCACACTTGCTCTTTTTACTTTTTTCCTTTAAAAAAAAATCTGAACTCAGCAAACACCAAATAAAATGAGTGTTTCCATAACCATTGTGGAAGAGGAGGAGATCGTGCACAACACTGTGAATCTGTTATATATAGCTTGCTTGTCTTTGTGGGTATACAATAAATTGACTTTATTACAAATTACAACCATACAACATAACTTTCAAAGCTGTCCTGTTTATCTGGGATTCCTTCTGGTTTTTCTTCTGTTCTCTTCTGATTTTATTTTTGGGACTCTATTCTAGTTCTGAATTTACCTCCAATCCCGCCCCTTAATTGAAAAAAAAAAAAGTAAAAACCTTATAATAAATAATAAAAAAAAGTCGAGCAAAACAAATTCCCACATTGGTCATGTCCAAGACCACATGTCCCATTCTGTGCCTTGAGCCGTCCCTTGTCTGTCCAGAGGCAGGCAGCATGGTTCATCATCAGGCCTCTGGAATCATGGCTGGTCATAGCACTTATTAGAGTGCTTAAGTCTTTCAGAGTTATTTTTCTTTACATTATTGTTATACTTATGTAAATGGTTTTCCTGGTTCTATTTGGGAGGTATCTCCTTAACTCTCTTTTCGAGGGCTAAAGCTTGTTCTTTCTAATTTCACTGCATTCAGTTTGGTAAATCTTTGTAATTGTTCATGAGAACAATTATTCATAATTTTATGGCACCTTTAGGTTTTCAGAACATTTTCCCTACAATAAACTTCTAATACAGATAGTGCAAACATCCCTATCTCTGGTTTAGGGATTAAAAAAAACTTGATCAAGATCACACAAATAGAAGAAGAGGAGCAGGGATTTGAACCCAAACCTTTGGGCTTAAATCCCATGTTTGTTCCACTGCAGTATAAGGTGACTGATATTAGCTGATCAGTAATGTCTCTCAGCATTAAAATGCTAGGCTTCCGTGCATCTCTCAATCACCTGCATGTGGATTCCTGTGGCAAATGTTGCCTCCCATGCTGACGTCACCTTTCTACCCAATCTACTTCAGAACTACTTTCCTTTGTATTTAGGATATAAAAATTCATCTTAACGGTAGGCTAAGTAAAGCATAATTATGAAGATAAATGGCTACTGCAGAAATCTAATTAAAAATACTTCCTTGGATTATGTTTCCCTTCTGTTTTCACCCTATAACAGTTTATTCCATCACTGAACTCAAGAGACCCATCCAGGCATGCAATGGCTGGTATCAGAATCTGGCCTCTAATGAGACAGATGAGGCTCATTTTCTCATACTTTTTGGTCCTTTATACCTGTACCCCAGTGCCCTGAAGAAAATTACTTAAACCTCTGGTGAGACTCAGGTCTCCCCAAGAAGGAGGGTAGAGAGGTACTCAGTGTACAATATGAATCAGGTGTGGGACAGCTATTTATTTACTCTGCAATCAATCAACCAAAAAAGTATTTATTAAACTCCTACATGCCAAGCCCTATGCTAAGTGCTAGGGATACAAATGCAAAAAATGAAAAAATCTGTACTCAAAAGGAGTTTATATTTTAATATGGAAGACAAGTGCAAATTATGTGTGTGTGTGTGTGCACATGCATATATTTACATTGTACATTACAAATGTACACATTTACATATATACACATTTACATATATACACATACATTGAGAGAGAATAAAAATGTAAAATTAAAGATACAAATGTATTTTTGCCAAAGGACATTTATTAAGCATTCACCATGGGCAGGCACTGTGCCAAATGCTAGGGATACAAAGAAAGACAAAAGATAATCCCTACCCTCAAAGACTTGCAGTCTAATGGGAAAGACAACATGCAAACAAATATATACAAACAAGCTATACATAGGATAAATTGCAAATGATCAATAGAGGTAATGCATTAGAATTAAGAGGGATTGGGAACACTTCCAGGAGAAGGTGGGATTTTCAAAGTAGATAAATACAAAGTAGTTTGAGGGGGGGAGGGCAGTAGCAGTTGGGGAATAACATTGCTTTATGCAAAAGATAGTTCTTGAGTGCATTTTAAAGGAAGAGAAGGACTCGGTGAGGTGGAGGTAAGGAGATTGTACATTCTAGACACGTGGGATTGCCAGTACTCAGGCTCAAAGACAGGAGATGTGAATGGGAAGTAGTTTGGCTAGCTCACTAATGAGGCTGGAAGGAAGGTTAAGGCCAGGCTGGGGAGGGTGACATAGATTTTCCTGAATTCAATGCCATTTTTCTAGCTATTATACCAGACTGCCTCACAAACCTAAATAGAATCCACAAGTCAACCTCAGGTTTTTATTCTAAAATGAATACAACCTTACAACCTGAGCATGCCATCAGAATTTTGTGTGGAGGGTGGCAGTCAGTCTTGTATGTCCGAGGATACCAGAGAGAGCTGCTGGGTCTAGTTGTCCAGTGACATCTCCATTTCATAACTGAGCCCCTTTCCTTGGTGACAAAAGGCTTGGAGCCCCAATATGGAATCCTTGTTCCCACCCTAAGTGGCTATGCCACTGTGGACAAGTCATTGAGCCTCTGTGTCCTTAGCTGTAAAGTGGGGTTCTTTATACCAGCACTGTCTACTTCACAGGGTTGTTAGAAGGGAAAGTGCTTTGTAAATCTTAAAAGGTAAGCTATGATGAGTTGTTATGGTGCACTGAATTTCCCAGAAGCCCCAACAGAAATGCCACAGATTCAGAAAGCCTTCTCTTAGAAGCTCATGTCACATGGTGAAATTTTGCTAGTTTGCTGTGGGAAAACATTCCAGCTCTCAAACCCTGTTTGGGTGTATTCACATTAAAAATCAATATGCCTGGCAATTGGTGTTTACTCACAAAATGAAATTAATTTCCTTTTGCTTACTTATTTCTCATGTGTGATTCTAGTCCTAGAATAATTAAGAAGGAACAGATGGAAGAAATTCACCCCCAGAGATTAGCATAATAGAAAGAAGAACTGAATAGGTCTATTTATATTTCTTGCTAAAGAAATAAGTTCAAGGAAGTTTCTATCAGCAAAAATCATCAAACCAATTAATCAATAAATATTTATTTAGCACCTGTTAGGCTGCAGGTTGCATTCTAAATTCTCTGGGATATACAAAGAAGATCCCTGACATCAACAAACTTACAAATTGCATTATATTGCTTGGACATGAGTTGTGGAAATAAAACCAGTCCAAATGACCTTCCTCCTGTGACATGTGAACAAGCTTGTCAGAAAGGCAAATGGTCATGATTTTCTTATTTAGGGCCAAATCCCAGTCAGGGTTGTTCAAGATTTATTCAACACAATATGACATAGGATCCTTTCCCAATGAATAATTACTTTTCTCCCCATTAAAAGCTGCATGCGCTTTGAAGACTGAAGGTGGTTTTCTCTGGAGTTCCAGTACTTCTGTTGAAAGAAGATAGAAACTAAAACCAAGGGCACCCCCTTTGGTCATTGCCCTCGGAACCTATTCCTCTGGTTTCTGTCTCAAAGCCAGTAACCCTCTCATACACATCTGGATGGTCTCTGATCGTACCCATCAAAATTTAGCTTCACTTGTAAAAATATGTAATCAGAGCAAAAGAGGGCATTGCACTTGGAATCAGGGCAGGCGCATGTTCAGATCCTATCTCTGAGAAGTACCAGCAGTACGACCATGGGCAAGTCACTCAGCTTCTTTGACACTCAGTTTACTCATCTGTGAAATGGGGGTCATAATACCTGCTCCCTGTCAGGATTAAATCAGATATATTGCATATAAAGCATTTTGCAAACTTGTAATTGCTTATAAGTGTCCGTTAAAATGACGTTGCAGAAATTATGCATGGTAGAATATAGAGCTCATGAGTACTATGCTATCTTTATCAAAATAATGAGCTTCATTGGACCCATGAATGGCCCATGGTCTTTCTTCCTTCCCCAGTACACACACACTTGCTCATAGCAGGTGTTTGATCAATATGAATAAATGAACTAATGAAAGAAAAATGACCTTTTAAGTGCTCATTATTTGCAAAGCACTGTGACAAGTACCAGGGATGCAGATAGTAACTTAATTTTAGCAAGCATATCATCTCATTGCTTTATATATACATACCTCAAATAAGCCTTGCTCCTTATTTTGCTGTACGCAGTTAATAAATGACTGCTGAATGTTGAAGGAGGGCAATTGGAATAAGAAGAAAAAGGCTTATTGTCCCCTGGGTCCCTCCCAAATTAAGGCATGTAATATACATTCAGAAAAAAAACAACCAAAGATTCAAATACGAGTCTCTTTCTTAGCGGTTTGCATGGACTCAAAGACTACTTTCTCAGTTTTGTACAGTAGGGCTAATGAGAAGCTTCATGGTTTGAATTTCCCCTTAGACTGTGATCCAGAGTTGCCAGGGCATTGCTCAGGCAGGATAAGCCAAACACCACAATCACATGCCAAAAAGAAAGGAAGAAAAATCAACCAAGAGGCCAGACCCTAGCTCTTGAAGCAGTGGGTAGAAGTTGGAAAGGGAAAGATCAAGGCTTCCCAAAAGGGAATTCTTCTACACAAGAATCGTTCAGCTTGGAAAGTAATGGGTCCGCATCACTGGGCATGTTCAAGTAGAGCCTAGATGACTGTTTTTTCAGAGTTGTTACAGAGGAGATTGGTGTTCAAAGAGAAACAGGCAAGACCAAATGATCACCGAGATCCCTTGCAGCTACGAGTTTCTGTAATTTTGTTGTTTAGGGCTGCAAAGGCCCTAGTCTAACCTCCTCATTTTAGAATGAAAAAATGACTTGTCTAAGATTACACAAGGTGGTAAATGACAGAGCCAGGATTAGAACCTAGATCTTCTGATGACCATTGTGATGTTTTCCTATAATCATGCCACAATGTGTAAATACTAGCTTATATTTAAATAATATATTGATGTTTACAAAGCACTTTCCTCACAACTATATGAGCTATGTAGTTCAGGTCCTATTATGCCTATTTCACATATGGAGAAGCTGAGGCTCAAAGGAGCTCAATGAGTTGCTCATGGCCACACAACTAGTAAGTGTCAGAATTGAGAGTTGAACCCAGGACACCTGACTTCAAGTCCAAAGCTCCCTTTATTACATCACACTGCCTCCCAGGGCTGAGTGATTTAGTTCAGTCTTCCCGAAATTTCTGAGTAAAAGCAAAATTTATTATAAGGAGATTTCTTTTTTTAACAAAAAAAAAATACTCTTGTCCACTATCCCTATGGTTTTAACCCTGTTGGGGGAGGTGAGGTATGTGTCTGTATTTGCACACAAACACGGGTTTAGGTATGAGGGAAGAGCCTGTAATCTGAACACACCCTCAACTCAGTTAATATGGTCATAGAAGGTCCAGAATTTGATTCACATGAGTTAATGAGGTGCTAAAGCAATGATCTAGATGTGCCTATGTCCTGATCCCTTTATGAGGTGTGAAGACCTGTCTGATTGAAACAAGAAGGGAATGATAGGTTGGCTGAGCAAACAAACTAGCCATACCTAGAAGGCCGTTAATTAGCTAAGCAGGAGGAATTTCAGCAGCTAGAGAATCAGAGAGAGTGCAAAGCAGCAGCTGTCTGGGGGGAGGAGGGAGGAAGGAATTTGACTTTCCTGCCCCTACCGCACAACCACTGTATAGGGGGTGGTTTAAAGGAAAGCCACAGAATCAATAGAAGATATTTTATCCACCAGAGAGCAAAGACATACACTCTCCCGACAGACCTTGTCGCAGAGAGACATTCATTCAAGAGCTGATTCAGTGAATTCAAGGATTCGCCTTTATGAATCACAACCCCTGGCATCTGAGAAGATGGTCAAGCTATGAAAAGGAACAGGCCAGCAGAGATGCTGCACCTAAGGGGAATCTGTATTCAGTCTCTACAGAGAAGCAGGACTTTGAGGTCCTGTAGTACCTGGGCTTATGTTGACTTTGCCCAACTTGTATCCTACATACCCATGTGCCTCACACATGTGTTGTTGAGTTTGGGCCCAGTCTTTCCATGGACACTGTGCATATTTGTGGGAAAGTGCATCTCCAGTTTATTGGGGAACATTTTTATTCCCCAAATACTGCAATTTTTACTATGCCATCTTACTAAATGCCTTTGCTAGGAGCTAATTGGGTCTGCTGGTTTGACTCAATGGTAAGCACACTGGTAAGAGTTCATGAGCAGTAGGATGAGTTCTGGCCCACAGAATTACCCCCAGAAGCCTAAGCTGTGAGTAAGTTAGGGGAGTGAGCCTAGATGGGATGTTACAGAGTGATACAGAACACCCCATGCAATCTATAAGTCCCTCGTGTTTCTGCAATCTTTATAGTGTGGACCCCTACTTCTACCACTTAAAACTGACCAACAAAGGACGCCGATTCCACCAGCTCTTCTGGATGAATGAAGGTTTCCATCAGTATCAGAAGCAAAGAAGGTCAAATGTTTCCACTGACAGTGCACAGGTCTCCAAACCAGATGGCCCCGTGTTTCAGGTCCACCCTGTCAGAATGGAGATGAGCCCAGGCCAAACGTCTGAACTGGTGTTGGAAGGATTTTCTCCTGTTCCTAAGGTAAAAACAAAAGACACACAGTAAAAGTCTTTTACTTTCCTCCCCCAAAAAGCAGCTGTTATGGGGATTTCTTAAGGAAAGTTTAGAAAATTAATTTCTGATTAATTTAATTAATAGTAAAGAAAATCATTTCTTTCAAGGATTGGTTTGGAGCTATGACTTACTACAGCAGCATCAATTACGTTCATTGCTCGGGCCCTGCTGTGGGTCTCCTTGTTTCTATAGCTACCATCAACCCTCCTTTAAAATGTCAATTAAGGAAGTGTGTGACTCCTGGAATAAGCAATCAGTTACTGAATCTTGCAAACTGTTAGGAGGACTCTGGTTGGGGGAACATCTGTTGTTGTATGTCCTTCAATCTCAAAGAGCACCATGACACCAGAGAGGTGATGCCACAAGTTGAGAGTGAATTGGATTTAAGTGAGGCAGAGCTGTGCAAAGTCACCAGCCTCACTTTCTCCTCCAGAGCCATCTCGGTCCAGTGGCCAGATATAGATCAGGACAACTGGAGATGGCCTCCTGGTGGGACATCTAGCTTTTAGTCAAAGCCATTGATCCATCTATTTCTTCTATCATACTTTACTATATAAGATTAAAAGTAATTAAAATGAAGACATTTATTGTGCTATACACACACGTGTATGCGTACACACACGCACACCAAGTTAAAAACTAATACTGATTCACATGTCTATAGCATTCTACTGTACACTAATCACTTTTACTAACAACCCTGACAAATATGTAGGGCAAGCTTTTTTATACCCATTTTACAGATGAAGAAGACAAGGCTAAGGGGCTAAATTCTGTCAAAGAAGAAATACTTGAGTGCAACTTTTAGAAAATATTATTTTGTTATATTTCTCATTCTAGTCAATACCCTTTACTGGTTTGGCTTAGGGATCAGTGGCAGTGAAATGAAAGGCTTATCCAATTCTAGCTATTCTCATCATGTCTCAATCTTGTACACAGGTAGTCAAAGAAAGGCTAGTGTGTTATGCCATCATAGGAGGAAATGTAAGGAAGACACAGATCATGACAGTCAATGTCATCTGCGAGTTCATTGCACCCATTATACAGCTCTCAACAAAGCAGATCATATACCACCTGGAAAAGGTCAGTGCATGGCTTAATGTGTGTGTGTAACAACTGACATCCATCATATTTGTACATAAATTTTTATTTCAGAAAACAAAACAGTAGTAGATTAATACAAAACCTATACTTTGGATTGTTTTGAAGCCTCAATTTTGATAAAACCAAAATTTCATGTCAGAACATACAACCCTCTGGTATGTAAACTCCCACGAAAATTACATTTAGAATATTCTATTGTTGGTGGAAAATAGCAAAATCAAAAGATCCCATGTTCACTAGAAATGTGTTTTTTTCAATCATTTCATCCTTACTAGGTTACAAGATAATGAACACTGGGTAGATTTGCTGTCTGGAATTTTGAAAATTACTCACTCATACTTTTTTGGACGAGTATTGTAGGCTAACCTTCACCTCTTCTTTTGTTGTTGTTCAGTTATGTCCTACTCTTCATGACTCCATTTGGAGTTTTCTTGGCAGAGATACTGGAGTGGTTTGCCATTTCCTTCTCCAGCTCATTTTATGATGAGGAAACTGAGGCAAACAGGGTGAGGCACGCTTGCCCAGAGTCACACAGATAGTAAGGGCTTGAGGCTAGATGGGAGCTCATGTCCTCCTGACTCCAGGCCTGGCACTCTAAACCAATGCTCTATCCAAATGCCCTTTCCATCTTCTACAGAAAGCCTTTCCCAGCCCCTTTTCATGCCAGTGACTTCCCTTTGTTAATTATTTCCTATTTATCCTGTATATAGCTTGCTTTGCACATATTTGTTTGCTTGTTCTTTCCCCCATTAGATTATAAGCTCCTTGAGGTCAGAAAGTGTCTTTTGCTTCTTTTTGTATCCCCAGCCTTAGCATAGTGCCTGGGACACAATAGGGTCTTAATAAATGTTTATGCCCTGCAGAATGGGCAGATGAGAACAATGTGTTCCAATAGCCATGAAGGCTGATGATTCAGGCGATGCAGAGTATTTAGAGTCTGATCAGACATTGAAGATGCCAAGGCCATCCACTACATCCCAGGGCATTGTCAGTCATCCTGACATGTCCTGCCACTGGACTTTGATGACTCTGGAAGAGAGAGGGAGGCTGAGGACTTTGTGCAGCTCTGCCTCACTTAAATATAATTTATCCAGGAGTCAAGACATTACCTATGCTCTCATTGGTCCTCTGAAAACGAAGGACAAATCACATTGAATGGTTGATTGAATTTGGCCTAGTCCAGCAGGTTCACAAGGGGTTTTTTCCCTTTTTAAAAAAATTCAATAGGCACTGGTAAGTCATACAATCTAATTAAAACTATTTTAATAATTGATATAAATATATAATAAAGGAATAGGAAGAACATAAAACACTCCACTTCCAAAGTCACTGAAATACCTACTAAAAGAAGCAAGCTGAAAGCCATTCAAGCTCAGGAAAATATTTGTGACAACCTTCCTCACCCTTAGGCTAGTCTTTTATAATTTAAACCATTGGCTGTGCCACATCAGCCATTGGATTGGCCAGGGGACTGACTGAGCAGAGGGCTGGCCAGGGCCACAATAGGCAAAACAGCCCCAAGAGTTTGCCAAAGATCAGACTACATTCCCCCTCACCCTCAGTAAGGAATACTAAAAGTTTCATCTAAAGCAATATCAAAACAACCCTAAAGTTAGGAGAGGAACTTAAAATAAAAAGAAGACATTAAAAAACCAATGTAAATCAATTTTTAAAGTAGGAAAATTATGTAAAGGTCAATTTATAAAAATCTTTCGGGACAAAATAATCATGAGAGCCAGGGACAGCGCCAGGAACACCAGGTCCAGCAAATGGATGATAATACATCCAGAATTGTCACCAATTCCTGTCACTGGTCTAGACCATTTGATGCCAGACAGTTAAGAAGTCACAAGACTCTCATGGGCAATCTGTCCCAGGGCCTCTATTGATATTAGCATTCAACTTGCCCACCATCCATTTAGTGTTCCAAGGCCTTACCTCCAAAATCTTCACCTTTCCAGAATACATATCAAACCAAATAATACCAAGTTTGGGTCCCATTAGATACTTCTACTGCGGAACTACCATCTTCCTTGGAAGTTGAATTTAAAACTTTTTATCTTCATCCAAAGACTTAAATCCCTATCAAGTAGGTTAAAATATCTTCAAGTAAACTACAATTAAAAAATAAGTTTATGTTTCCCATCCTTGTTTTCTCCATCACTCTTTCCAAGGTCATCCAGATAATAGGTGGCAGAGCTGGGATTCGAGCCCAGGCTGACTCCAAATCTGGGATTCTCTCCACCATGCTGCCCACCACGTGCTCTCTGTGACTGAAACCTCCCGAGTCTTCTTTTCATTCAGGAAATCAATCAGTAGCCAACAAGCATTGCAGCAGTACTTACTTGGTGTAAGGTGCTGTGTCCTAGGCACTGGGGATATGTCCGTATGGGGATATGGGGGGAAGGACACAAATGATGTAGAAGACCAGAAAGGAGACTGAAAAGTATCAGCTCAGTGCTTAGGAGGAAAGCTACAACAGAGAAGCACAAAAAAACTCAGAGAGCAGAGACCATTCAGAGGAAATGGGTGGCCAAGCCATAAAGGTAGTTTGAGAAGGATAAAGATTAAGAAAAGTCTTCTGATTAAGCGATCATTGGAGACCTTGCAGAAAGTAGTTTCTGTTGAATAGTGGATCCAGAAGCTGGACTGAAAGAGGTGGAGACATGAAAGAGGTAGATATATGGATGCAGCAAGCATAGACAGCTTTTCCTAGAAGTTTGACAATGAAAGGAAGGAGAAACCCATGTGAGGTAATTGTAGGGTTAAATGAAAGGGTTTGGGTTTTTTTTGTTTGTTTGTTTTTAGGGATGGAGAAGACCTGGACATGATTGAATGTAGCAGGGAAGAAGTGGACAAGGAGAGGTTGGAAATTAGGTAGAGAGATGGGACAATAGCAGAGGCGAGCTCCCAGACATGGGAGGTCATGGGATCAAAGGCATAAGCAGAGAGATTAGCATTGGCAAGAAGGGCTCTTTCTCTGAGGCTGGCACAAAGGGGAAGAGGATGGAAGGGAGGGCAAGGAGATATAAAGTGGGAACTCAGGCAAGGGAGCTCAGGACAGATGGCCTCGTTTTTTAGTGAAATATGGGGTGCTATCCTTTGGTGGGGCAGGGGAAGGAGTGTGGAATAGGTGGCTTGAGAAAAAGGAGATTGATTTTTTTGTATGTGATTGCTCTATTTGTGGTTGTCCCATTTCTCTTTAAGCATCTGAAAAAGTTACTACCCGTACTGGATGTATTTACTTAGCCTAGCAGCTCCTTAGAGGAGCAAAAATGGCCAGAGCTAAGACTAAAGATACTTCTTCCACTTCTGGGCAGACTAACACCACAAGATGTAAATGAATCTGGGTGCACAGAAACAGAGAGGAGACTATTGCCAACAGCCATACCACCCCTGAATGATATATTTTTCTGAGGTAACTCGGTGGCAGATGGGGGGCACGGTGGATGGAGTCAGGAAGACCCAAGTTTGGGTCCTGCCTTAGATACTTACTGGCTATGTGACCTCGGACAAACTCTTTTACTTCTCTCAGGCTCAGTTCTCTCAGCTATAAAATGGGGAGAATAATAACAGCTACCTCCCAGGTTGCCATGAAGATCAAATAATATATGCATGCCCCGTACTTTGCATTACTTCAAGTATGCACTGATAGCTAGGTGGTACAGTGGGTAAGAGGGCTGGACTGGAATCAGGAAGATAAAATTCAAATCCTGCTTCAGACATTTACTGTGTGACCCTAGACAAGTCACTTAACCTCTGTTTGCCTCAGTTTTTATAACTGAAAAATGGGAATAATAATAACTCCTGCCTCCCAGGGCTGTTGAAAGGATCAAATTAGGTACCATATGTACGGTGCTTTGCCAATGTTAAAGCAGCATATAAAAGGCTAACTATCAATAGAAGCCATATAAATCCTCGCTATCATCATCCTCATCGTTATTAATGCCACCATTATAATCATCATTGTTATTATTTTCTGATATGCATTCTGGCTACATTCTGCTCTTCTCATGGTTGTGGAACTGCACAACAAGAAGTTAGTGAGGAGTTAAAGGGACCCTGTGTCTGCATCAGAACCACGCATGCAATAGACTGCCAATTGTGTGGTGTCCCCAGACTTGGATAAGGCTTACCAGAGGCAGAATAGATACCTTCCTTCCCAGCTTAAATTATTTCAGCCATCCTCTTCTTCTCCAGAGTAATCTCTACTGGCACTGACCAATGAGTAGTGTGTTCCCTGACTACACTCGCCTGTCACCCAGTCTTTCAGTTGTGAGTTGGAGGCTGGCATCTTCATTGGCTTACGCTATGTGGGAACAAAACTTGAGCCTAGTCCAGTCATGCCAGCAGCAGTTTTAGTATGACATAGAAATCCTGGAGGAAGTATTCTGGGTTTGATTGCAACTATCATGTGGGAAATGAGCAACTTTTTCAAGTACTAGAGAGCCACCTGGAGGAAACAGGGTCATCCTAAAAAGAAGTGAGTGTGGTTGTCATCAGAGGATCAGTCAGCATCAGGACTGGTTCCGCACTGGGGTAGTGGACAGAACCAAAGATCAGAAAATTGAAAAGTGTTGTGCGATCTTTATAGCTAAGTAAGGGAAGGATTACTGGTGGTGATATTGAAGATGGAGAAGCCTTGTTATTGGTACCAGTATAGTTGATTAAACCAGCCTATTTCAGGTCAGGGAGATCTGAGTTTAGATACTTCCTAGCTATGTGACCCTGGGCAAGTCATTTAATCTGTTTGCCTCAGTTTCCTCAACTGCAAAACAGGGATAATAGTACCTATCTCCAAGAGTTATTGTGAGAATCAAGAGATAGTATTTGTAAAGCCCTTAGCACGGTACCTAATATGCAATAAGCACTTAATAAATGCTTCCTTCTTTCCTTCCTTCTATGTTCTAGTAGGCTTTCGATGGCTCACAGAGCAATCCAAAAGTATAGAATGAGACCCACGTGAGCATACAAGACATAGGAAGAATACCACCGCCTTCATCATCCCTTACTTCTTCCCTTTCAACCCCACTTTCTACTACATGAAACTTTTCCCATTACTTCCCTCCACCCCAAGTCTTGCATTTACTTTGAATCTATTCTGCACACATGTGCCTAGGTACAAGTTGTCTCTCCCAACAGGACACAAGTTCTTAAGGTTAGAGACTTTCACTTTGTCCTTTTCTTGTCGGCACCTAATGGAGGCCCTGATACACAGCATGCACTTAAGAAATATTTACAGAAACTCAATTACCTGGGTTTGCTAAGGTCTTACTTCACCAACCTAGGGGTGTGATTGGGTCTTCTCCCAGGAGACTCACTGTCAGGAAAGCATCTGAGCAGTGTGTGTGTGTGTGTGTGTGTGTGTGTGTGTGTGTATGTGTGTGTGTCTGTGTGTGTGTCTGTGTATGTTTGCGTGTTATATATGTATGTGTGTATATGTATGTATGTATACATATACATAGAAGTACAGACATACACAGAGACATCTGTCTGTCAATCTATCTATCTATCTATCTATCTACCTATCTACCTATCTCTTTCTGTTTCCTCCCCTGGGGCTTGATATTCTGTGGCAGGATTTAGTTCCATGCCTATGTGAAGAGAGGTCCATGTTCTCCCGTCCTTCAGGCTCACAGCCTAGGAGCCATCCTGGATGCTTCACTCTCTCTCATGCCCCACAATACCAATATGATGCCAAGGCCTGTCAGTTTCACCTTCACAGCATCCCTCACACATGTCTCTTCTCTCCTCTGCCACTGCTGCTATGCTAGTGCAGACCCTCATCCCTTCCCCCCCCCAGATTATTGCCAAAGCTTCTAGGAGGGGTCTGCCTGCCTCAGCTCTCTCCCCAGTCTAATCCATCCTCCACTCAGCTGCCAAAATGATCCTCCTGAAGTACAGATCTGATCACGTCAACCCCCTACTCAGGAAATTCCAGTGGCTCCAGGAGGAAATGCAAATGCTCTGTTTGACATTCAAAGCCCTTTATAACCAACCTGACTACCTTTCTAGTCTTCTTCCACCTCACTCCCCTCCACATACTTGACCCTGGCCTCCTGGCTGTCCCCACAAGCAAGACATTCTTATTCTCAGCTCCAGACATTTTCCCTGGAGTACCCCATGCCTGGAATCTTCTCCCTCCTTATCTCTGCCTACTGGCTTCCCTGAAGTCTTTAAGCCTACTACAGTCCCTAGAATCCCACATTCTACAGGAAGCCTTTCTCCAATCCCTCTTAATTCTAGGGCTTTCCCTCTTTTAGTTATTTCCTATTTATCTTGTATGTATCTAAGCTTCTTCAGGCCAAGGACCATCTTTTGCCTCTTTTTATATTCTCCACTGCTTAGCACAGTGTCTGACACATAGTAGGTACTTAAATGTTTATTGACTGACTGGTACTTAACATCCTAGAAAACCCAAGGCATTTTGGGGAAGGATAGATTTTCAATCATTCTTTTGTAAGGAAAATTCGTAGAGGAATCTGCAAGTCATCTGGAGAATCCTTCTGTTACTTGGTTTCCAATAACAGAACTTCTGAGACAACTCATTCTATTGGTGGTTTCTATTACATAAATGTGTGCTATTATTTTATCATGTTCTCTATTTCTGTTATTGAGCTTATAGCACATTGTAACTATTAAATTATTCTTTGAGGTGACCGGAGATGATATTCACAGGCAGTGATTTCAAAGATTTTGAGAATGTTGCATTTCCTCTAAATGCAAAGGCTCACTTAACAGATTTCTTTATAGCCCTTGAAGAATGCATTAGCATGTGTCCAAGATGCATCTTTAATCTGTTGTATAAGAGTGACTTGGAAGCAATTCACAGTCTGTTGGAGACCTTTAAAAAATCTGTCCTTTAATGTTAGACTTAATGAGAGACAGATATTTGCCATAATGGATTCTCAATTAAGAAATACCTTTTTTTTTTAAGTGAGGCATTTGGGGTTAAGTGACTTGCCCACAGTCATACAGCTAGGAAGTATTATGTGTCTGACACTGCATTTGAACTCAGGTCCTCCTGACTCCAGGGCTGGTACCCTAGCTGCTGTGCCACCTAGCTGCCCCTAAAAAATACCTTTTGATAAGATGAGTTATATCAAGAGATGAAAACATGGTAAATTGGAGCCCTATAGTTATATGAAGACTTAAACTTCTAAATTATTTGGGTAACCTAGGCAAATCATTTTTTGGAGGTCTACAGATAGAGGCTGGTTATAGTGAGAATTCCTTTCACATGCTGGCTGCTGAGGTTGCTGCTTACTCTCCAGTTCTATGATTTCGTGACATCTCTAGGTTTCTCAGGGCTTTGGCTATCTCATTGTAAAAGTGAAAGAACCAGCCTTCTGGTGACATCATCAGCCCTAGGACAAAGCCTCATGCAGGAATTTTGCCCTGGTGAGGCCCCAGACAAAGTGATGAGGAAATTTAAGTGTGTGTTGCAGGGGCAAATGGAGGTGGTATAAAAGAAAGGGGTGTGATTGTGACTCTTGCCTTAGACTTAGACCAAGCTGGTGGAGCTGGAGCTGAGCGAGAAAAATCCTGCTGGGGACCAGGAACGTCTGTTGCCACCCAGTAATCAGGAAAAGGCTTTTCTTGTTATGACAAACCTAAGCAACGTGTCGGCCCTTCAAGGATCTATGACTCAGCCCAACACAGACCGTGCCTCTCCTCTGACTTAGAAAAGGACAGTTGGTGAACCACATTATGGCCCAAATGCTGATCATCCTGTAGCCAGCCTAGTGCTGAGCCTTTCCCGACTTACACAAGTTAGTTCTCGTCTTCTAGGCATGGACTGAGAGCCTTTCCAGCTTGGTAGCAACTGCCGCATTCTGCATTCCAGTGGCCTTGAGAATCTGGCATTGCCTCCCTGGCATCACAGTCAGATTTTTGTGGTGATACCTAAGGAAATAAGAGCATAATGCTGTACTTCTATAGCATCATTAAAACTCTAAATCACAATTCATTTGGGTTTTAGAAGTAACCGTCCAAATCCATTACAATTCAACCCTACTCTTTCTATCATGTGTAAGAAAGGAATGAAGGGGGAAGAGGGGGATAGGAAATAGAGCCTCGATTTGGGATAAGGAGCTAAATATTCTTAGAGACTACAAAAGCACCATAGATGAAAACCCTCTGACAAATTCTGAATTATTTTACATTGTAAAAAAAAAGAGTCGTAAAGAGAACTCTGTGGTCCTGTTATCTCTTCCATATAAGAATGGAAACAATGATTTTGAGCAGGAAAATGACCAGCAATAGTACTTAATCAGTTTGAGCCATTGTTTTCATCTCTTTATACCTTGATGGCATATGAATCTTTTTTAAAATGTACATTTTTTTTTGCTTGAACATGCACAACTTAATTTTTATCGCTAGATAAAATATTGAACAAATAATGAATTGTGGTAAACACTAGAATTGACCCTTTACTGATTCTGCTTTGCCTTCTTTGATGCATTTCTGTTAACAGTATATCTAGGCATTACTGTCCCTTCTCGTTTCATCCCTCCTTGTTGGGGTAGCATTGACTTGTAGTGTCCAGTTTCATGAAATACTATTTCACTTCTCCCTCACCCTCTCTGTCAGTCCTTCAGACATAAGCTAGTTCTGTGTCCCTTTCAAGGGATTTCCCCCTCCAATCCCTTGCTTTTGCTTTTTTCAATGACCCTTACACTAAATGCTACTTTAGATTTATCCCCCTCCTTCAATCATATTAACATCGACTTATCCTTGACTACTTATTTGCATTCAGTTCTGTAATATCTTATATAAGTTTCATCTCCTTAGTCGATTTTCACATCAAAGTCTCTGCCCTGTTCTGTATTTCTCCTTGGGAAAACAGAGTTTCAGACCTCATTGAAAAAAGCATTTTTTCTCATAATAGAGTGTGCTCAATTTTGCAGCATAGGTGATCTTTGGGGGCACAGGTCAACTTCATTAATTTTTCAGTATATTGCAGTCTGTACTCTTTCAATGAGTAATCATGAGCAATTCAAATTAGTGCTGTTGATAATTGTCCATTGCTCCTCCTGGCTGTTTGCAAGACTCTCTCCTTGACTTTGAAGCTCTAGAACTTGGTGACTACATTTCTGGGAGAGTTAAATAGAATTCCTCCTTATTGGCTTCCTGTGATTTCTATCGATTTGCACTCTACCCACTCTGCAATTTTCATATTTCTTGGCATATGGTAGTTAGACTTTATTTCTTTGTATTTTCTGAGACCTGTAATTCCCCGATTTCCTCATTAAGCTCCATTTTCTAGCTCTCTAGCTGATTCAGTTTGCAGTGGTTGGAGGTCTTCTTCTAGTATTACATTTTTTAAAGATCGCTCTTTTTTCTTTCATCTCTGATTTGGTTTTCTACCAGAGTCATGCTCAGTCAGTCTTCAGAATCCACTGCTTCATTGAGATTTTTCACTCTCTTCTATTTTATCGCTTCTTGTGTATGTCTTCTTGAATTCACCTTTCAGATTCTTCCTTCCAATCTTATATGTACCAACTATTCCTATATATCTCTTACTGTAAGTCAACACCATTCTGAAGGTTCTTTCGATATGCCCGCTCTCTCTTCTAGGTATTTCCTTATGGAGATCTTTATTTTTATAGTAGCATTTGTTTATTATATTGGGGTCTCTTTACTGCCTATTAATTTTTTTTCAATTTTTCTGTTATCCTTTCCTTTTTGCAACACTTCAACAACCTCGATGCTATGTTTAATTTCTGCTTGCATTTTGTTAGCAATAAGGATGCTGAAGGGTGTCAGTTTTATTATTCAGCATCTATTATGTCTTGATATTGAAATTTTAATTGTGTGCCACTAAGTTATGTATTTTGCCTTGTAATTTTCTGTTCAAGGCGATATGCTCCAACTTTATGATGACAATAGCACCCTTATAGAGAATGCTTTCCTGTTTTCCCCAATACCAGCTGTTTAATCACTACCATTCGCAAGTCAAAGAAATGCACCCACATCTATGTAGCACCGAAAAGGTCATCTCAGAAGCCGACAGATAGTCTGTGTCATGGTGTCCAGTGCTAAAGGTAGAAAATGTTCCCTACTGAAAGTTGGGAGATAAGCCTCCCAGGTAGAGGAGGTCAGTCTAAAATAGGATGGATTGTTTTTATGTTGACCCCTTCTCATCATTATACTCCATATGGCTCTAGGCCAAAGCCAACTGGATATGACTTTTGTTTTTATCTGGAATATGCCAGATCATCCTTCTGGGAAGGTGACCAGGCAGACATTTCTCCAGGCCATAGTGGGTCTGCTAATTTAAAAGCCAGATGGTACTAATACTTATTCCCAAATCACTGAACTGAGAATTACAAGTTCAAAGCAAGAATTTGTATCACTGTGTTAGGGGTGGATAATCTAAACCCTGGTGTAACAAAAACTCATGAAGGTGAGCATGATACAGTATGACTAAGGAACTTGTAAAGCTCAAAGGTTTCCATTTCAGTCCTTTTCCTGATTTGGTCTGTAACTCCAACCAAAACCATCTTGTATGCATTATAGGAAGAAAAATGTATTATACTAACTTGGAAATAGTCACAGCCTTGTTATAAGGAAAACTTTCAAAATTAATATTTTCAAATATTTTGCAAACAAAAAATATTACACATCTATTTTATATGTTTTAGTATAGAAACCCAAGGCTGTAATTAGAAGCCAATTATTGGATATTTTGCCCATTTTATTGATACTTGGATTATTTCCCAGGGGGACCATGAAGGAAGAAAAGAATTCTACTGTCACTATCTAATTTACCAGACTTTCTCTTATGATGTTGTCATTATTACTGCAACCACCACTGCCCTGACCATCAAAGTTATTTATAAGGCCTTTCCAGTACCTGTAAGTTATATCCATAATTTGAAGGTTAGCACACATCTATTCTGGTATTCTTAAAGAAAATAAAACTTATTTTTAAATTATTTTATTCAAAGGACTTAATTTCATAGTATGTCTGTCAGTGATGTGAAGAACCATTTTAGAAAAGGAAAAAAACTAAGTCATCCACAAGGGAACATGGCTGATTCATGCTGTATCAGCCAGTCAGTGACAAGGCCAGAAATTGGATGCAGATTTTCTGATTCAAATGAACCTACCTCTGACTAGCCTATCCTGATTTCAGGCCTATTGTTGGTTATAAAAATGAAGGAGTTTGTTGAACAAAGCTGGCATTGTGTGTACTCATCACTCTCAGATATTTAGATGAATATGGGATTGCACCAAGGTGGGCATTCCCTCCAATGCTATGGATTACCACATGTCTATGCCTGCTTATTCTCCATAACTCTTGCCTGTGCCCACCCCTGTATTAATACCTAATGTGTTAGGGGACTTTCTTGCCTTCTCTTGACCTCATGAGAATAAGGCACCATGAACAGAGCACTGAGCTTCAAGTCAGGAAGACCTGAGTTCAGATGTGGCCTCGGACACTTCTAGATGTGTGAGCAAGTCATTTCATCTCTGCCTCAATTTCCCTAACTATAAAATAGGGGTAATAACAGCATCAATCTCTTGGGGTTGTTGTAAGGATAAAATTAGATAATATTTGTAAAATGCTTATTAAAGTACCTAGCACAAAGTAAGAACTTAATAAATGTTAGCTATCATCATCATCATCATCATCATCCCTAATTCTCCCTATGTGACCACATTCTTTTTTGGCCATATAGTTCTTGGATGGTATAGTATAATCCAGTTATCCTTAGTAATTCCTTGTTTTTATGGTGATGCAGCTTGCTCCCACCTACCATACTGCCTCTCCTTTTCCCTTGGAAGGATGCTTATTTTCAATTCATTGGAAGCTATAATGTCCCATGACTTACAAGTCATACAGACATACAATACCAGCAGCATATAGGTATTAAAAAGATATGCCTTTTTTCAGAGTGATGTTTGAGTGTCATTAAAAAGAACTTTTCCATTTCCTAAAGACAGTCCAGCCCACCCTCCTCTTCTTCAACTCCAGGCCTTCCTCACTGTTCATTTACCATGTCAGTAAATGAGTTCCATGGGAGTGACTGCATATCGAAGTCTGAATGAGTGGCAGTCTTCATCCGTTTGCTTTTTCTTGTATTTGTTAGGAATGATTCTTTTGAGTGATTCTAGATCTATTCCAGGAGGCTCTGTAGCATTACAGGGCTTGATTCAAGCAGCCCAGATAGAGGAGGTCAGTCTAGAATAGGATGGATTGTTTGCATATTGATCAGTATTATCCATAAACAGGAGGATCTAGAGGACCTCACCCTCTATAGGAAATCCCTCTTCAACTTGGACTCTGCACTAGTTCTCCTCCATGACAGAGGCAAATACTTTTGAGTATCATGGGTCTTCCCATTTTTTTCTCTCCTGAAATTAAAAACATTAAAACATTAAAAAAATTAAAAGTTATCTTCATCATTAGAACTTTCAATCAACCTCATAAATTTTCACATGTTCACTGGAGACATCTGTTTGGAGGAGAGCCTTTAAAATGGAATCCTGCTCTACTGAATTAAATGCTTCCTCATAGTCAATAAACAATAAGCACCATGGGATCTTATATTTGATATGTCTTTCAGCCAATTATGTGATGGTAAATATGGGGCTTACGATGGAACATCCCCTGTGAAATCCTGCCTGTTCCTCATCAAAGGTACTCTTGAAGTATCAGGAGACTATTTTTGTAAAAATTGTAAAGAAATGGGAAAATAGCTATGTGTCAGTAGTTGTCAATGTTCTCTTGGTCTCCCTTTATCGTAATAGGTTCTATTTTTTCTGTTTCTTTGGTGTCTTTCCTCCCTGTAGATCCCTTGGGACTCCATCCATGGGTGCTATCACAGTTGCATCCCCTCCACCACAAACTTCCTCTGTATAGACTTGGTCTAGCCCAGCCGCTTCTTTCATCTTTGTCTTCTTCAGCACCATCTCTAACACCTCTATGAGCAGATCTAAGACCACGATGTTATAGTACAGGCGTGGTGACTCCTCTGTCCTTGATGGTAACAAACGTTACAAAAATCTTTGCAGATATTTTCTGTCTTTCATCCATTTGTCATCCCGGTTTTGTCCTTAAATTCCCTTGGAATGCCTTGGCTCAGTTGGGTCTCCCAGCCAAGTTTTGCTTAAACTAGGTTCACCCTCCACTGCGTCTCTCTGTTTTGTGAGGCTATACTGCTCATAATCTTCCACCATCCTTCTTTGTAAGATTTTATAAATGAGTATACGTTTTAAACTGATTCTGCTTTTGGCTGCCATATCTCTCTCCTTTGCAAGTAAAAGAATTTGCTGACTAACGCATATTTTAGATCTTTTGGTCTTCCCATTGGGACAGTTTATTTACATCAGGTAAACTTATGCCTGAAGTTATAATCTAGGTTGACTTCCTTTCTTCTCTCCGTATGCCATTTGCTTTAAAAGGTCTGATTGAAGATATGATTGCATGTTATGTGCCCTTTCCCTTTTTCTTCTGGTTTTGTATTAATTCTGACTTTGTTCCACAAGTTGGTAGCTGAGCAGGACACAGACAGCTGATGCGTTTGCCTACTCATTAATTTTGTTTGTTGGGTTTTTTTCCCTTTGATGCAGGAACCTCAAAGTGAGTTGCAGGCAGAATTCAAGCCTCTTACCCTAAAGAACATCTCTTCTCTGCCAGTCCGGGTGACACTGAGCACCAAAGAGCCCTTTTACCTGTGCGACCTGGACCACTCCCTTCTGTACCAGCCCTGTGGGGTGAGCAGACAGCACCCTTACCTGATGGCAAGCACTTTGGGGTTATGCGGGCAGTGAAAAAAAACCCGTGAGCCAGACCAACTTCATTCTGTCGGCTCTCAGAATATTAAGGGGCCTCACCTACTCTCTACTCGAAGCCTTCTGCCATATGTCCAAGGAGTGACTCTTCATTTTTAACCTAGTATTGTGCAGAGGGACCCTAGCCAGTAAGCATATAAAGCTGAAAGTTGGAAATTACCTCTCATAAAAATCTAGCCCAGTCAACAGGACATTTATCTAAAAACCTGGAGTTCTCTATGATGCCAGTTTCATTGCTGGCATGATTCAGGCATAGTGGGCACATTATGCTCTGCAGATACTGTGGTCCCTAAGGATTTTGTCTAAAATGTTGCCACGCCATTTCTAGCAGTAGGACACAAAAGATGGTTGGGGGCCTGGCTTTCGACTCAGAATTAGTTAGAGAAGCTAGTCTATAGGATGTACTTAATAAACGTTGATTGAGCGGTAGTCATTATCTGGAACTTTCATCAGATAATCAGTTTTACTACCTAGAACCACCTTGAAGTGGACCCTTAAATGACCCAGTTTTAAATGACCCAGCTGTGCCTTGCTCTAAAAGCAGCTTGATTATTAAGTGAGTAAGTGATTCATTCAGTGTTTACTATATGGCAAGCTGTGTGTGAAGGCCTGGACATACAAACTGAAAAGGGAGATGGCCGCTGCTTTCCAGAGCTCACCTGATAATCAGAGGATACAAGGAAAGGAGAGGTTAAACCATAGAGAGAACTGCGTTATTGTTTTGTTTATCATCAAGACTTAAAACTTAAAAACGTTAAAGTGTACCTGCTTACATTGGAAAGCCAGTCAATAAATATATGCCAGCACAGCCAGGTGGTCCTCCATTTTACAAGAAGGGTTGTGATGGGTGACTCCCTGCTCATCCGGTTGGTATCATGACATATTTTGAAGGATGAGAGTGCAGGGGTGTCCTGGAGAAGCCCTGCCCACACAGATGGCAAGGGGAGGAGAGGCCCTGCAGATTGGAATGAAGCAGAGGCATGGGGAAAGGGCTGTGGTAGGGTAGGGCTAGAATCCAGCTGCAAAGGGGAAAGGAGTAGGAGCTATTAGTGGAAAGGCTAGGGAAGAGAGAGGGTTCTTCTGGTACCTAGTAGAGTCTGGCCACGATCAGGTAATGGACCTGCTCCTGCTCTACTGCCTCTGAAGGATTTCTTGAGCCAAGATGGTGCAGGCTTTGGGCCATGGGAAAGTGGAACCAGGTAAAATTTAGGGAGTGGGGTGAGGAGAAAGAAATCATCACGTCCAGCCTTTCCTATGGGAAGATTTTACTGTGGACATTGGAATTCAGAAGAACATAAAATATTTCAGTCCAATAAGATAAAAAACAAATACATTCTAAAGAAGTAACTAAAGAGTATAGTAATCCCTTCAAACCCTCCAGAAGATTGCTGAAAGCCCATACCACGAAAACCAAGCTACAGACTTAGGATCACAGACATTAGCTAAGAATTTGAATGACCTAATCCATTCTTTTAGGGACCATTCCCCAAATATTTTTTTTATTGATCCTTTGTCAAATCTGATTTTAAAAGTCTCCATCAATTAACTTGTCCTCATTTTCATAGAAAGAACATGAGGCAGCTAGGCGATATGTGCATAGAGTGTTGGACTGGGAATTGAAAAGACCAGAGTTCAAATCCTGCCTCAGAAGCTTGCCAACTGGGTGACCCTGGGCAAATTACTTAACTTTTTTTGCCTCAGTTTCCCCATCTGTAAAATTGGGATAATAATAGCATCAAATTGCAGGATTGTTGTGAGGATCAAAAGAATAAATGTGAAGCAAATATAAAAGTGCTATGATAATGCAAGCTGTTATTATTATTTAGTTCTGCATTTTTCCTTCTATACTTGTCCCCTTTATAATCTTACAATTCTTATTACAATCTCATCCCTTTAATTTCCCATGCCTATATTTCTTTATAGTAGGCTTTCTTTTTCTATTGCAAAATAAGATGCAAAACAGATTTAGTTGCATTAAACTTTTGTTGGTCAGTGTGTGGTATGATGGGAAATAGTCTGAGGATTGGACTGTGTTTCTTAGAGCATTAAAATGCATGGTATAAAAAGTGGCTAATGTTTCTTATACACAGCCTTTGGAAATGGCAGTTGGGGCGGAGAAGAAATTGATGATCAAGTTTGACCCGTGCATCCGAAGTGATTTAAACCAATGGGTAGCCGAAGAAGACCTGACCATCAAGTATGTCGAGCATCCCCAGGTGGACTATATGAGCCTAAGGGGAGAAGTTCATTTCCCTAACCTCACCTTTGAGACCATGGAAGTGGACTTTGGCTGCATCCTGAACGACACAGAGGTGATTCGATACATCCAAATGGTCAACTGCAGCCCCCTGGTGGTGAAATTCCGATGGTCCTTCCTTGTAGATGACAGTGACAACCAGATAAGGTAGTGTCTGGCCTGGCAAAGCCTGATTCTCTACTTTTTGAGTCTCTCCTCCTGTCTTCTCTTTCTTATTTGAGGTTTGAGCCTGCTTTGCTATGGCCCGTGTCTTTGTCTTTCTATGAATCATTCCAGATCCAGACAGTTGATTTAATGAAATCTCTAGAAGCACCACATTTCAACTAACTGAATTCAGTGGCATCCATGAGGGTCTAGGTGCAGTTATAAGGATTGTCTTTATAAGGATGCCCCTGATGCTACTGAGGGTTGGGAGGAATGTCTGTGTGTGTTTGGAGAGTTCCTCCAGTAAGCTAATCAACCACGATGAATGAATTCATCAGACCAGGTGACTCTCACTCACTTACTCTCCAAGTGGGAAGAGATCTCAGAGGTCATTAAGTTCCATGTTGAGTTACGTGCTTTAAGTTGCAGCACTGACTGGTCACTGTTCTCCTAATAATCCTACTAAAAATTTCTTTGAGCCCCAATCCCGACTTTTAAGAACACAGTTGTTGTTAGCTGTTTTTCAGTCATGTCGGACTCTTCATGACCCCAGTTGGGGTTTTCTTGGCAAAGACACTGGAGTGGTTTGCCATTTCCTTCTCCAGCTCATTTGATAGCTGAGGAACTGAGGCAAACAGGGTGAAGTGACTTGCCCAGAGTCACACAGCTAGGAAGTGTCCGAGGGCAGATATGAACTCAGGAAAATGAGTCTTCCTGCTTCCAAGCCCAGTGTTCTATCCACTGTGCCACCTAGTTACTGGTAGTGAATAACTATTTATGTAGCACTGATATGTGCCAGGCACTGTGCTAAGTACTTTTTATAAACTGTCACAAAACCCCTGTGATGTAAATGCTATCATCATCCCCACTTTATCGTTGAGGAAGGTGAGGCCACCAGAGGCTCAGTGACTTGGCTACAGTCACATAACTAGGAAGTATCTAAGACCAGATTTGAACCCAGGATTTCCTGACTCCAGACTTAACACTCCATCTACTGTACTACCAGCTGCCTCCTACGGTAGATGCATTAAATCTAAGATTCTTTGATTTTTATAAAGAATAGCCAAATGAGAATAGAGAAGAGAAAAGTAGAATTTCTGATATCAGTTTTTGGAGGTAGCCCTCTTGTTAAGTTAGGTTTTAATTCAATTAAAATCTAATCCTGAATTTTGTTTTAATTTTGGAAATAATCTTTTGGGAGTAAAAAAAAGTCCTCCATTTCAGACATTGCTGGGTAAAATTATTCATCTCCTCCTGTGTCCACTGGGGTATTGGTGTTTCTGAATATGTCTTTCTTTTCTTTAGGCAACTCAAAGGCAGAATCAGTTTTCAGATTTTAATTAGCCTGACCTTCATTTCAAATGCCCATCATATTATGAAGGCACTTCATACTCTCCCGACTTGTTAGTGCTTCTGTGTGATCCCCATTTTATAGCTGACAATCAGAGCCCGTTCTTCAGCTCTGTGCTTGTTAATGAAGCAATCATGAGCTCTCTCTGGCGTCTCCAGTGGGTACCTAATGACCGTCCAAGGCCGTGCTTGGAGTGCTCAGCTGGCCCTCACTGGAGCCTCCCACACATCAGGATGCTCATTAAGTGGCCCAGAGAAAACAGGAGCAATGTACCATAGATGGTTTTTGTTTGGCATTTAAATATTGTCAATATTTAACATCTTAAATAGTTGTCGGAAAGCAAGTCAGTCTGGCGTAATGGGCATGACCCATCTCGTTCTGTGGAGTGATATTGATGTAGCACAGCTTAATGAGTTTTTTCCAACTGGGGCCAAAGGACATTCTTTCTTTTTCTTTGGATACACAGGGCCTGCAATTAAAATTGTGACATTTAAAAACTGTATTTGGCCAAAGCTACATTAAAATACCTAGCATGGCATCAATTTGTGTCTGCATAAATCGATTTAGAGCTCTCTCCCTACCCTTTTTGATACTGACTGCCATGGGGACATGGGGAGTTTGCACATGAACACATACAGAAATTTGGACAGGAGAAAGTCTCTCTTCTGAACCAAGTGGAAGGCTTTTCTGCAACTGAGCCTCGTTCCTTGGCTCCTGCCATCAGTTCTTCCACCTTGGCATTGCAATCAACAGGCATTATCAGAAGCATTTGGTTTATGGGTCTTGAAGGAGAAAAGTAAGTAAGCAACAGTCTCATTTTTCTTCACAGTAGAGAGAAGAAATAGAATTTTATATTTAATAAATTGGAAACAGAAACCCTAGGTTCTGTCCTCAACTCTGCCATTGCCCATTAATGAGACAGTGTTAGTGTTGAAGCCGATTATTTGACATCCAGAGAGGAACTAAGAGCTCTTGTAGGTGAACTGGCTCCTCTACCTCTTTTCAACCTGGGAACGTGTCAGTTGGTCTGTCGAAGTCTTTGTAAGCAGAAAAGGAGACCCTGGTCATGGAAGAGTATAATGAACCCTGAGCATATGGGAGACATGAGTCCTGGGTTTTAATCTCAGTTCTGCTCTATGTTGGTTGATAACCTTGAACAAGTCACTTTCTTTTTCTGGGTCTCCGTTTCCTCATCTGCATAAGGAAGGGCTTTGACTGAATGCTTTTTAATGGCCTTTCCAGCTCCAAAGTTCTATGATGTCATGAATAATGATAATAACCATAACAACAATATTGGTAACCTATTAGGTATTAATCATTGATTGATGATTTGACAGTACTTTGGCCATCACCCAAGAAATAACTATAACTATAAATGTACATATTTATGAAAACTTTCCAAATCATTTATTTGGTTTTTTTTCAATGTAAATAATCTTAATTCATCCAATTTCTCCTCATAGGTCCTGATTTTCAACCCTTATAAAGGGCTTTAAATTCCAGAGGGCTTTCTACCTGTTTCTTTCTGTGACAGGGAGCCACTGGAGTTTACTGAAAAGGGAGAAGAGGGTGACATTGCCAGATCTGTACTTTAGGAAAATCACCATGGAAGCTGTGTTAAGGATGGATTGGAGAGAGAGGGGAGACTTGATGCAGAGAGGTAAATTAGGAGGCGAGAGGTGATGGATGCCCGAACAAAGACAGTTGCTGTATGAGGGGAAAGAAAGGGGCAGATGGGAGCAATGTGGAGGTAGAAACGATAAGATTTGGCAACTGATTCAGTGACAGCCTTTGACCTCTGAGAGCTTCTGATTTAAGATGGAAGCACCCACAGTCACCCAAAGGCCACACAGGAACAATTGCCTTAATACTGAGCAAATATGTTGATTGCTAAGGAAAATTTAAACAGAATGTAAGCTTGAGAGCAGGGATTGGTCCATTGGTTTATTTTATGTTGAGTATCTTGCATATGGTGGGTGGTTCATGAGTGTTTATGGTTGGAACTGAATTCATACAGATGCTCCAGTAAAACCAGACTATTAACCAATTATAATTATCAGCCCACAAAAGCACTTTTTTTTTTTTGGTAAGAAGAGAATGACAATACTGTTTTGACAGCCTCTCTTCCTTCACTGTCAGGCCAGGTGTCTTCCGTCCACATCATACTGAAAGCTCATGGAGACCTCATCATTTTTAGGGGAGCTCACATTTCATAAGGAAGAAAAAGATTCCTTGCACTTTAGTTAGGAATCACAAAATGCATGTTGGCAAAACATCATTCTTATTAGATGCCTCTTCGTTACATTGCCAGCCTTCCCTTTCTAATTAGAACTTTCTTTGTCTTTTTAATTAGGAAAAGAGGGTTTTCCTTTTTGCATTTCCTAATAGGCTATTTGGTTGGTAGATACATACATACATATATATATATATATATATATATATATATATATATATATATATATGTATGTATATACTTGTCAGATTATTTTTTGTCATAATATACTAAAAACTTTGAAATGCCTGCATAAGGGATGCTCAAAACACACAGTGATTCTGATGACATGTGTACATGTTTATTATAGGCGATTCTGATTCTGAATTTAAAAGCATCTTCCTCATGGGGACCCATGAATTTTTCCCCCACTTTTGGTCTTTATTCTCCATTGCAAGAACAAGGCAAGATCTCTGTATGAGGAGCAAGTCTGAAAACGTGAGCACCAGATAAAATGAAAGGCTCCTTTCTGGGAATATGGTACTTAGACTGGAAGAGGAAATGTATATGTTGTGGTATAACAGCATGATGTGTTTATACTCACTCCTTGTACACTGTCCTTGTAACTGAGGAACCAGGGAGAAATAAGTACAGGTATGAATGCCAGTGTAGATGCATCATCACAAGAATACATTCCTTCAGTTGAGGAAGAGCTGGACTGGTCAGCCTGGTGAGAAAATTATCTCTGTGGAGGATTTATACAGAGATGGCTCAGAGCTTCCATTGGCCTTTCCTTTGAAAAAGCCAGACTGGCAGTCCTGAATGTCAGTTGGGAAAGAAAATATTGGCTTATGAGGGTGTCTGCATTTCGGGACTGGTTACTAAGAACCTGAGAGGAAGTCATGCCTTAGAAGGAATGGGCACAGCAGTTATCAATAGCAGTCTTACCATTATTTTTCCAAATAGGATCATGTTATGCGGAAGAGAGAATTGCTTTGTTCAGCCCTAGAGGATGCAATTAGGAGTAATGGGCAGCAGTTGCCGAGGCCCATTTGAGCTGGACGTAAGGAAAAACTTCCTATTAGCTTCAGAACTATCCAAAAGTGAAATCAGTCATCCCAGGAGGGAATGGATTCCTCCTCAGTGGTGGTCTTCAAGCCGAACACTTTGAGGGACTTTCAAGAGGGGGTTCTTGGGCAGGCAGGCAGGATTTGAAAGCTACAGCCTTTGAGGCCTCTTCCAGCCCCTAGATGCTGCAGGTTATTGCCTCTGCCATCTTATTCCAGAACATATGACGTGGCCAGCTGAAGCCATCTTGAAAAATAAACTGCCATACTATCTTTTAACAAAACACTTAGATTAAAATACTCCTATTTTAAGACCTAACTCTAATGTTCCTCCATTCAGAATGCTTTCCCTGATTCCTCAACTAACAGTCATCCCTCCTACCACAAAACTCACTGATGTACTTTATAGCTCCCTTATGATCTTGATGATCAAGAGTTCTCTTGTGCATACAGGTATGTATGGAAAGCCAGCTGTCCCCAGAGGAATCAAATGACCTGGCTCTCAGCAGGAGAAAAGTCTTGTCTTTTCATTCAGCACATTCTCACTGGACACCTGCGAGGGTAGCCCTGTGGAGCTGATTTTCCCTCCCCAGATTTTCACTGCTCAAGAACTTGTAGCCATGAAAGTCTGGGCTTGAGATCCTGAAGTGAGGCTCTGCATGACCGTTTTAGTGATAAATAACATTATTGACTGTTTATGAAGGCCTGCTGATTTCTGCTTTGGGGAAATGTGCTTTGATATCCATCATGGCTCAGAAGGGGCACTGACATTGATTTGGGAACCATTGCTGTCTCTCACTTCTTATGCATCCAAGGAGAGGAGTTATCAGACGAAAACTTGTTGGCAGAATATGACGTTTATTCCTCTTTGCTCATTGACCCTCTCTGTGTTGCCGGTGAAGATGACGTTACCACCAAGAGCTCAGAGTTATCATACTGTACTTGTAGCTGCACCCTGAACCCTCACAAAAAGAACAAAGCCAACTAACTTCTCAGATGCAGAACTCTCGGCCAGTCCGATGAGCAGCCCCATCCATCTGTTTCAGACACACCCTGGCATTCTGCTCCCATCTGAGTTTTTTCATCTCCAGTTCTGTGTGCCTGGCCCTTCCATTCTTCCCACGGTAGACCTTCCTGGTCCACCAAGCTATGACATCATTTCTGTACGACTCTGTTCCAAATCCCCCATTGCAAACTGGAAACCATCTCCCCCAATTTCCCTTTGACCACTATATGCTTTGTCACTGAGCTGTGCTTTCCTTTGTGAAGATCTGGGTTTTTTTTTTAATGGGTAATACCATGTTAGATAACCAGATTGCTACTTCCAAGTACCTCCATGAGGAGCCTCTGAGATCCCTTCTAACTCCAGCTCCCCGATCCTGATTAATGGACATCTTGTCCTGGGTTAAAAAAGGATGACACTGTAGCTGTATCTGTTTTCCTATTCTCTGATTTCTCTCACCCCAGGAATTAGTGATTTTCAGCAACGAGTTCAGCACAGCATTTTATCAACAGCATTTACCAGTCTTTGAAGAAGGAACGGATGAGATGGAATGCCCTTCCCCCTTCTTTCTAGGAGGACCCGAGACTCAGTCACCATTTCATATATTTTTTTAACTAAATTCAATACCAGCATTATGTTACAGAGAGTAATTTTTTTCCTTCTACAGTTTTGGCAGCTTCCACTAGATAAATTAGTGGTATCAATTAATGGTTGCATATGCCCAGTGGATGGGTTCTGCCCTAAACATGGGCGGCTGAAAGAATTAAACATGATCTAAATACATATAAAAGGTGTGCCAAGAACCTTAGCACAGTTTTAAGCTACTATAGCTTAGCATTGCACTAAGACTTATGGGACACCCTGTATAACACACCTCATTAGCAAAATAGCAGCATAAGTTCTTTAACTAAACTTTAATCACCATCTTCCTTTTATAGCTTACTATCACACAGAGCAAGATTTTTTTAAATGCAAAAACTTAATCACAAGAAAGGTGTTTTATTCACTAAACTGAAACTGTTATCAATAACTGCTTAACTAAACTTTAGTGTTCATTCCTACTCTCATCCAAGTCTTTACTTTCTATTACATACAGTACTTCCAGCTCCCCTTTTAATAACCTCCCAGCAAGTAGCTTGTAGCTTTAAGTGTGAAGAGCCCTTCAATTTTCTCCTTCTGGTTGAATTAATTAACAGTTGCTCATAGCACAGCTTCCTCCCAAAGGTGCTTAGCTCTTGTTAATTAGCTAGTCTCACTCTTCAGAAAGTGAGCTCATTTGCTAATTCTCAGGACAGGCTTCACATTACCCCTTCCCTATACCTACTGCTTAATATTTCCTCTGTCTTCTCAGAATTCAATTCCATAAACTTTTATTAACAACAAAAAGAAAGACTGTCCCTACCTTCAAGGAGCTTCTATTCTAACTGGGGAAGACAACCTACAAAAGGAAGCTGGAAGGGGAATGGACAGGGAGACCCCTGAGGGCACCCAACCTGGACATCTCAGTTGCATCAGGCAGAGATGCTTACGTAAAGTGGAGTGAACTGGGAGTCGAAACTCTGCCCTCTATAAGGGAAAGCTTTGGGAGGGATCGAGTATTTCATCCTCCAGCCCTCCAGGGATAAGGCAGAGGAAGCCAAGGGAGGTGGTGTCTAAGGCTTGAGTTAGCAGCGTGGGGATGAGGTTAGAGGGTCTCAGAAACAGAGAAGACTGAGACATGGCAGTGGACAATGTCATCTTGTGCTTGTACACTGGAAAGAGCACTGGATTTGGAATTGGGGGACTTAGGTTCAAATCTTAGCTCTCTTATTTAATGATAACATTGGTGGAAGTGAGCAGAGAATCCATTCTAGGCATGGGAGAGAGCTAATAACATCAATAATAATAAAAATAATAATTCATGTTTATGAAGGACTTATTACATGCCAGGCACTATGCTAAGTGCTTTACAATTATTATCTCATTTGATCCTCACAACAACTCTGGGACATAGGGGCTTTTATTATCCTCATTTTACAGATGAAGAAACTGAGGCATACAGAGGTTAGGTGACTGGTCCAGGGTTATACAGCTAATAAGTGTCTGAGGGCAGATTTGAACTCAGATCTTCCTGGCTCTAGGTCCAGAGCTCTATCCACTGAACCACCTGGCTCTACAGGGGCATTGTCTTGTGAGTTGGGTTGCCAACCTCAAGGAACAGTCAGTAAACTAGTATGACTAGAAGGTAGAACACATGATAATACAAAATGAGCCTAAAAAGGTAACTTGCAGTCAAATTATGGACGGCTTTAAGTGCCAATTTGAGGACTCTAGATTTGATCTCCATGGCAGTGGAGAGCCACTAAAGATTGGTTTGGGCCAAGCTGGGAGAGGAGGCGTGGATGATATAATCATACCCACATGTCACGGATATTATTTTGAAAACTACGTGAAAGAAGAATTGGAAAAGGGAGGAAGCAGAAGCAGGGACACCAATTAGGAGGCTATTACAATAGTTCGGGCAAGAGATGGCATGGGTCTGGACAAGGGAAATAACCATGTGGGTTCAGAGAAGAGGCTGATGCAGGAGATATTAGATATTGTGAACATAGAATTGTATGACCTAGAGAAACTGGTAGGACATGGGAAGGGCCAAAGATGACCAAGCACCTGGAACAATAGCAGTACTTTCAACAATAGGGAAGCTCAGAGGAAGGCAAAGGCTAGTGGGGAAGATAATGAGCTCTGTTTTAGACATATTGAGTTTGAGATGTTGATGGGATTTTTAATTGCAAACATCCAGAAGACAGTTAGCAATGTGGGACCTGAATTCAGAAGATATATGGATTCGGGAGTCATCTACGTAGAGGAGATTATTGAACACATGGGAGTAGATGAGATCACCAAGGGACAGAATACATAAATTTCAGTTCAAGTTAATAGATATTTTGTTAATCACCTACTGTGTGTAAGGCATTATATTAAGTGCTGGGGAAACAGAGACAAAATCAAAATAGTCCCTCCTTTCAAGGAGCAAAAAAAAAGGTGGGGGGGAGGAGGTCCAGGAAGGAATCTTGGGGGTATCCACCTTTAAGAAGTAGGAAATAGAGGATAATCCAGCAAAGGAGACCAAGGGGAAGCAGTCAGACAAGTAGGAGGAGAACCAGAAAATCAATCAAGGAGAGATTATAGAAGAAGATGGAAGGATCAACATGGTCATAAATTTCAGAGAGATTAAGTAGCATGAGGGCTGAGAAAAGATCATTAGACTTATGGCTTAAAGATTGTTGGTAACCTTGGAGACAGCAATTACCTTCTAGCAGAAGGGCTACAAATCATATTACAAAGAGTTCAGAAGGGAGCAGGAAGTGGGGACATGGAAGCAATTGGTGTAGATTCCTATTCTAACAGTTTAGCCTTGGAAAACCCCTGACATTAGTGCTTTAAAGTTTGCAAAGCACTTTTCATACATTATTTCATTTGATTCTCACACTAAACCTGTGACATAGGTACTATAGGTATAACCTGGGGCTCAAACCCCATTTGCATAAGACTCCTTATTGGTGGAGACTCAAATCTGTGATAGGGGCGGTGTTGGCAAGTGCTTCAGATGAGAGAGACCCTGATGCTCTGGCTTCCAGCTTTGAGAAGGACACATGGTTCCAGATTCTCTTCAGGTCCTTGAGGGCAAAGACAGACTCTGAAAAGAAGCTGATATATAGAGAAGTTGGCAACTCTTGGATGGGATGATATTGAATGGGATGTTCTCCCATTGGAAGTGAGACATCTCAGCTCAAGAAGAGAGTCCCAGATCTCACTCAGGGGGAAATTCCCTAAATTCTCTAGTTTGATAAAACAGGAATAGGAACATGATTGAGTTTCTGGCTCCTCTATATATCAGGTTCTTCTGAGTCTTTCTGTCCCTTCAAGGACTTGAAGAAAATCTGGAACCACATATCCTTCTCAAAGATGGAAGCCAAAGCACCAAGATCTTTCTTGTCCCAAACCCTTACCTCACCCAAGCTCAAAGCATTGAGTTATCATTCTCCACCAATGAAGACCGAAGAGAGTCTTGTGCAAATGGAGTTTGAGTTCTGGGTTGCATTTGGTATTAGTGGCCCCATTTTCCAGAAGAGGAAACCAAAGTTTAGAGAAGTTAAATGACTTGCCTGTGGTCACAGAGCTAGTAAGAGGCAAGATTCAAAGTCAAGTGTTTTTTTACTTCAATCTTCTCACTCCCATGATCTCTTCTCTCCTCCATCTCAGCTACTCGAGATAATAGTAATTTGGATTTCCCCATTGCCCATAATTATGTCCTAGGGTTGATGAACAAGGAGAACAAAATGATCAAAAGGATATCAGCATGTATTGAGAAGTCTCTGAGTATGAAGGCAGGGGTTGGGATGGAGAGGAAGACTGTGAGCCTGGGCCTGCATTCCTTGAGAAAGGAGGAAGAGTAGCCCAGGGAATGGTAGACTACAACAGTAAGGATGTGTTCAGGGCAATACTGGCAGATAGACAGCAGATTAAGCAAAGAGAGGCAACCGAATGACCTCAAGTGGAGGAGAGAGTTTAGAAATGGTGATGGCGTACATCAGCTTCTCTTGTTGTTCTGATGTCTCAGACCCAAATTGTGAGAAGAGGAGGAACCAGGACTAGAGAGGGTGGAGAGGGATACGTAATCTAGAGAAAGCCAATGAGGCCAACAGGAGAAAGGACATAAGAAGAAGAGGTCTGGGGTAAAGAGAGCATTGAGAACACAGTGGAACAAGAGGACAGAGGGCTGAGCTGGATGGGATGAGAGAGCAGGTTTGGTAACAGAGAAAAGGATTTTTTGCCTTGGCAGAATGATTCTGAATCACAGGAATTAGAAGAAGAGGATGGGAAAATCTATAGCCATAGGATATAGGAAGTTCCAGTTGATTGCGCCCAACCACTGGGGGCCCTTGATGACAGAGGTGTCATCTGTGGTAGGGCAGCCTGTTCTTTCTCTGAACACCAGAGAGATGGGGGTGGAAGCAGCAGGCATATTGGGCTGAACATCTGGATTGGAAAATACCTGGTGATTGAGTCCCCAGAGACTTGAATATACTCACACTTGGTTCCAGTTTCTTTTCCCCAAATGGTGGAAGATAACACAAACCAGAAGATAGTATGTACATGTTCACAGTATCTGGGAGGTCAGGTATCTGAGGGTCTGGGGCTGCCCTGAATGTGGTTCTTGTGACAAGAGCCCTAGTGTCTGAGGTCCTGGTCCTGAATGTGGTTCTTGAGGCAAGAGAACTGATGGCTAAAGCTTTGGTCCTGAGTTGGGGTCTTAGCCATGAGCGGCCTGGTGTCTGAGGCCCTGGTCCTACAATGGGGTCCTAGCCATAAGAAGCCTGATGTCTGAGATCATGGTCCTCAACTGGGCTCCTCATCAGGAGAGGCACAGTTATCTCTTACTGGTTATTTGATATTTATGTAGGGTTGAAAGATTATTTTTTCCTTATTTCAGGGATGCCAGGGGAAATAGGTAATTGATCCATAGACAGCCATAGCTACCATTATAAGTAGTCCTCAAAACCCTGTGTCAGAGAGTGGCTGAAGGTCCCAACCTCACAGGTCTAGAGATAGAGGAGGAAGTAGATGCTGGGATGAGGGTCTTAGTGTCAGGGGTGGCATTCAACCATCTGAGCCCCTGGTGGTCATGGAGGGGGTAAGGCATTATGTTTCCTTGCACATTTTGGGGACCCAGGACAGTGTAGGCACTTCCCCTGCTCATGGCAGCAGGCTCTAGAATAAGGAAGCCTCCAGATCTAGTCTCCAGAGCTGAGGTGCCAACTCTTATTGGTCAAGTGATCAGATCCTGGGGTCATGAGTGCCATACATTTGATTCCATACCTTTCCCTTTGAATATTTTCCTAAGAACCAGTTCTCTCTTGGACAAAAGCCAAGCAAATTCACTCTTGTAGTTCTTATTCAGGACAGCTACATGGTGTAGTGGTTAGAATGCTGGGCCCAGAGGCAGGAAGACTCATCTTTGTGAGTTCAAATCTGACCTCAGACACTTACCTGCTGTGTGACCCTGGGCAAGTCACTTCACTCTGTTGGCTTCAATTTCCTCATCTGTAAAATGAGCTGGAGAAGGAAATGGCAAATCACTCTAGTATCTTTGCGAAGAAAACTCCAAATGGAGTCACGGGGAGTCGTACACGACTGAACAAGTTCTTATTCTGGAGGAAGCTACCAATTGTGAATTCGTCTTTATAATAATAATTATAACATGTCTATAGGAATTTTAAGATTTACAAAACTCTTTTCCTCATCCCCATTTTACAAATGAGAATGCTGAGGCATCAGGACTTGTGTACCTAGAGTCATGGCTAGTGGCCTAGACTGGGCTATAGCCTGGGGCCTGGGAAGCCACTGCTCTTACCATTATACCAGACACTATTAAAGATTGAAATCCCATCCACAACCAAGGTCAGTAGGACTCTAACATCCAAAGAGGTTTATAGAATGAGAATCCACAGTCCTGGGGAATCAGGTAAGATCACACTGGTTTTCACGAGACGGTAGGTTGTGATAGGAACCTATCAGAACTGTAGCCACCAGGGAAGAACACAGGACCTATTTGAATAGGTGACGAGCAACCATTTGGCTACATTTAAGTATCAAAGACCTCGTTGGCAGAGAAGAGCCCTCAGCCACTTCCAGTTCCAAGTATTTATGCTGTCTACGAAATAAAGTCCACCCACATCCATGCCTGTGCTATCCTAATAGCCCATACTGGCCATTCATTTCCTCTAACAGTGGAAATTCCACCAAATGTTATTAAATTCTGTAAGAAATATTGTGCTATGTGTTGGGTGTGTAATACCAAAAGGAAACCAGATTATCTGTCTCTGAAAACACTCGAGGGAAGAAAAATGGAGGAGAGCTCCTGGTCTGGGGAGTCAACACAATGATTTCCACATCATAGTCCAGCACTGATTTCCAGGCTGCTTTTTTGAAGGTTTCTTCTGCTCACCAACATAAAAGCAAAGAAGCATCTTCAGTGATTGGAGATTAGAAGAGGAGACAGAGCTCCATGAAGAGCCGTACTTTACCTTTGGAGAACCAAAGACCTCGAGTGGATTTTTTTTTTGACTGAGCCTCCAGTGACTTCCTGTTGTTTGTAGAATAAAATATAAACATTTGGAGCTGACCTGTGAGTCCTCCACGATCTGATTACACAAAGTCTCTTTCCCGCCCTATACCATTGGAGTACACTCACTCCTTCCATGTCCTTACCTTCCTCCCCCCTTCTTCATGCAGGCTGACTTCCCTGCCTGGTATGCTCTCCTCATTTCCTTCTTTTTCCTGTAAGGCTCGGCTCAGAAGTCTCCTCTCTGGAGCCATCGCAGAAGTGTTCTATCCCTCCTCAAAGGTTCACAGAATACTTTGTCTGGCTTTGTTTTGCCGTCATCAAGTCCTCCAATGAATCGAATTGTGTTGTGTTGTGTTGTGTTGTATTGTCCAAGATCCATCTCACTACCTTCCAAACAGATATGTAAGCTCCTCACAGGCAGGGACAGGGTTACTGTTCATTGCCTAGAACACAGTAGATGCTTAATAAATGGTTGTGAAATTGAATTGTGTTTATCACACTAAAGCTAAGTTATAGAATGTAGAGTAAGAAGTAGCCTAGATTCAGGTCACAGTGATAAGAGTTCAGCTCTGAACAGGAAATTGTCCCTTCCCCATAATAGTGGGGCATTTTATGGAAGTATGTTTCTCATAAATACTTCGTTAACCACAGCAATAGCTTTCACTTTTTTCCATTGCACAGTGACTCCCTTGTGGCATAGGGCCCCATCTGTTCATTTAGAGACTTCTGAAAGGAGTCAAGAAGTAGTTAGGATGGCAGTGAGACCTTGTGTACGGAAGGCAGCCAAATGTCCTTCTGCCAATTCGATCCAGGCACTGGGAAAATTAGGGTAACATGTCTTGAGATCAGCTCTGAACATTTTATCTTCAAGATGCAATGAATCTGTCTGAGATATGAGGCCCCCATGATTTGAGTTAGTCAAGGAAATAGTCCATACTTATGATGTCCTGACAGAAAATTTCTGAGGGAAGTTAGCTGTTTTCTTTCATTATTATTTCCTTCTGTCTAGTCTTTGTGTTTTGGTGCATAAGTCAAAGACTGTTCTGCTCCATTTGGATTCAGACAGATCTTGCATTTTTCTTTTCCTGTTCATAGCCTTTGCTTTATGCCCTTCAATCAAAGACCAACTCTCCTATATGGCTAATCAAAATTAAAACAGAATTAGATATTAGCTCAGGGCAGAATTTTATTTTTCCTTATTCTATATTCAGAAGGCAGTAGATTTGTACAACCTCTCTTGCCATAACCCATTCTTGAGGGTTGGCCCCAGAGCTCAAATCTTGGAAATAAGAGTCAAGAGGCCTATGATATGATCCTACATATTTTATTGATTCATTACGTATGTGATATTCCACAATCATCTCTCAGTGCCTCCCTTTGCCCATCTACAAATCAAGGGACAGATCCTCTGACAGAGTAGCTAGAGCTCTGGCCTTGGAGTCAAGAAGGTCCATCTCGGTACATCTCGGGCCTCTGACCTTCACTATGTGACCATGAGCCAGTAGGCTACTGATCTACCTCTCTGCCCCTTGGGCGACTCTCTAAGCCATAACTGGCTTGCGATCTGCCTCATTATCTAACTCGGTGCGTAAAATGGACATAAAATCATCCATGCTACCCAAGTTTATGACATAGGTGTTACAAAAACAAGTAAATAGATTTCAAAAAAATGCTCCAAATTCTTTGGGCAAAGGCTTTGTCACTCTGTAGGCTCTTACCATGGCTTCTAAAATTATGTTTGGTTGGATTTACGACCCAACAAGAGACAACATAGAGCAGGAATCTTGATTTCTGCTTCTGATTCCCAACCACTGAAGGGTGTCCATTCATTCCACATTCATTGCTTGAGCCTCTACTATGTGACTAGGCTCTACTGGACGCTCTGGAAGGTGTAAAAAGCATTTTTTTAAAATCCCTGCTATGAAGTAGTTTGTAGTATAGTTAAGAAAAACAAAACCTGAAATAGGAAGTCGGACTCCTACATTGGCCTCCTTTTGCTCCTCAGCTCTAGAGTGTGTTGCTCGTTTCTCCCACGTTCAGCGTGGGATGTTTGGGGTAATCAGCTCAGCACCTACATTCCCAGCCACCCTCGGTGGCTGAACAATACAAGAGACATATATAAATCCAGCAACAAAAGTACTTACGACCTGAACCAACATAAATAACAGAGAAGTCATTTAAAAAGTGACAACACGCATCGTACCCATACATAAACGGGTTCAATCACATCTACCTCCCCATATGCAAAATGGAGATGAAAGCTTTTGGGGGGGAAACTGAGGAAGAGATGGGGAGACTTAGTCCCAGAGGATTCCTGTCTTAAAGCTCTTACAACCTGTTTGACCATGGATCCCAGGATTCTGACAACGCTCTCAGATCCCAGGATCTCTTCACGAGATGACACATAGCGGGCTCTGGGCAGCTAGGTGGGGCAGTGGATAGAGTGCCAGGCCTGGAGTCAGGAAGACCTAAGTTCAAATCCAGTCTCAGATATTTACTAGCTGTGTCACCCTGGGCAAGTCACTTAACTCTCTTTGCCTCAGTTTCCTCATCTGAAAAATGAGCTGGAGAAGGAAATGGCAAACTACTCCAGTATCTTTGCCAAGAAAATCCCAAATAGGGTCACATGACTCAAAAACAACAACTGGTCAGTGGTTAATTATTTGCGATTCAAAGACATCCCATCTGTTATTCCTTAGACAATTATTTGTGGTTGAACCCCTGCTTCGACTATTTCATTTCAGAGTTTGATTTTCCAAGGCTTTTTTTTTTTGCCATGTCATATGAGGTGAGAAAGATTCCTCATTAGCTGATTCTCACGGATGCAATGTCAGTGGGAGGCATCAGCCTTTCAAGGCAGCTATGCAAAAACAGCTTATTTCAAGGGGCAGGGGGAGAAGGTAAGGATAGCTATCAGTTCCATGAAATATACCAGTGTTTGAAATATACCAGTGTTTGAATATCACCACTTTGTTCACTTACTGATCTAATTCTTTAAAAGAGTACATTTGACTTAATGCCATGTTTATGTTAATTAAACCATGAGCACACATGTATACACTCAAGCCTCAAAAGTTCCATCAATTGGGTGACAAACATAAAAAGAAAGATGAGTCAAAAGAGCATCGGATTTTCCAAAGATTTCTAAAAAGCTTTGAAATTTATTATGAGAGATTTCAGACACTGGCCATCTTGGCAGCCTTTCCAAAAACAACAGGGCTGTGGAGACACCTTCTGGGGCTTCAAAAGAACTAGCCAGCTCTCAGGGAAACGCTAAAAGGAGAAATTCATCACAGAAAGAAGTGCCGGGTCACATTTCTTCAGACGTCTCTCCGACGTACAGCATCTGATTCACAGACAGAGCTTCGCTGTAGGCAGAGGAAGACATAGGTAGAATCACCAGGCCATCTTAATTCCAGAGTGAGGTTGAAATGTATCTTCACCCTCTAGTTAGAACTGCTGTTGGTCAGTTTCACTTCATTCCAACAGAGGTGTTAGAGGGAGCTGATTTCATTCTATTTTATATTTATGACCTCTAATTACTTTTAAAACAATAAAAAAGAGGATTTTTTGTCCCTGTAGATTATGATAGGAAGCTACCCTGAGGAACAGCTCTTGCCTACATCCTGAAAGGGTCTAGAGTCAGAACCCACATATCTCTGTATGGCATGTTTGGCCATCATTCTTCAGGTATTCCTTACCACCAAATGCAATTTTGTTAGGGCTCTTATGGACAGATAATTGTTTGTGGCTGAACCCCTGCTTTGACTATTTCATTTCAAAGTTTGGTTTTCCAGGACATTTTTTTTTGCCATGTTATATAGCATGAGAAAGATCCATCATTAGCTGATTCTCACGGATGCAGTCAGTGGGAGGCATCCAGAAGCTTCAGCTTCAGCATCCTCTAAGCTCCACAACCTATATGAACCACCACTGAGATGCCTTTTTTTGTTCACTGTGCTCCAAATGACTTGGGTCCCAGTTTTCCTTTCCATGATTTTATCGCCCCCCCCCATCCTGCTTTGACGGCAGTCAACATTTAGAAGCATTCTGGTCCATTTGGAAGCTTTCTAGTGCATTTGAATATCAGAGGCTGAACAGCAAGGTGTTTTCCATAATGGGTGCTTGTCTCTACTTCCTTTACCTTCTGATTTGACAAAGCTAGAACTCTGAGGGCATGGAAGGCACAGAGCCAGCCCCATCTGTTTTCAGCCAGTCATTTGTCTGACGATGTGGGAGGATCCCATTTGTGGAAGACCACAGATTCAAGGCCAGAATGACAAATATGGAAATGTGTCTGTGGGCTTTGCACATGTGCTCCCAGGCTCAGTGATAGACACATTTATAAAAGAATTTAAAGTAATGATAATGATTCTGTTTCCCATAGAAAGAGGAGCCAATTTGCTGTGTAATCTGGAACAAGTTTGCCATGTGTGGAGGCAAAGGAAATAAAAGGTTAAAAGAATAAAATACAGGGAAGTCAGATGACTGAAAACAAGAGTATAAAAAACACCAGTAAGTGTGAAGATGCCGGAAAGAGGAGGGAATTGTTTAGGGGCCATCCCCGCCGGCTTATGAATCAGGAATGATGGAAATATCAGGCAGGCTGTTAAGAGTTCCGTTATACTGTGGGAAATGGCACTCATTCAACATTTAGATGAGAGAATATAAGTATTCTGCATAGTAGGAAGGTAGCTTCATAAGTAGAAGGTAATAATAATAATAAATGTTATTATTATTATTATTATTATTATTATTATATTATTATTATTATTATTATTATAAGGATAGCTAACATTTCTATAGTACTTACTCTATGCCAGACACTGTGCTAAATGCTTTACAAACATTATCTCATTTGATCCTCACAACAACCTGGGAAGGAGGGGCTGTTATTATCCCCATTTTATAGATGAGGAAAGTGAGGAAACAGAGTGTAAATGACTTGCACACAGTCACACAGCCAGTAGATGCCTGAGGCCAGATTTGAACTTGGGTATTTCTAGCTCAAACTTATAAATTGTCATTGATAATAATTGGACTTATTATACACAATAATATATAATAATTTGTGTCACAATAATTACAACAGCCAAACACTTTACATGTAATTATCTTTTTTTTTATCCTCACAACAACCCTGAAAGGTAGGTGCTATTATTATTCCCATTTTATAGATGAGGGAACAGGTTGAGAGAGGTTAAGTGATTGCCCCAGGTCACACAGTTAGTTAAGTCTCATGAGGCAGGATTCGAACTCAGTTCTTCAGGTCTAGTACTCTGTCATCTATGCCACCTAGCTGCCCTCCTTCTACTTGTTTCAAATGGAATGACCCAAGCTCAACCATGCTCACAATGGTGACAGAAGAGGGAATTTTGCATCTTTAATATCAATGATTTACAAAGATAAAGGTCACTCGAGCCACAGCACTTATTATAACAGTTTCTTTTTCTTTTCAGTAGAAAATTTATTTGAAGAAATGCATCTTTAACCTTTAAGAAGGAAGCTGAATGAACAGATGATCATTGAGACGTTCACAATTCACAAAACATTCCCACATGTCTTGACTCATTTGAGTTTCATATCAAGTCTATGAAAATAGATTATTATGATTATATGCATTTATATGCAATATATTTATATATTGTAGGCATAAATGTGTAATATAGGTATATATTGTATGCATTATCATGTAATGTATCTCTATATTATATGCATAATTATATATATACATATAATTATCACAATAGGATGGTATTATCCACAGTTGACAGAGAAGACACCAGAAGCTAAGAGAGATTAGGAGGTTTGTCCAAGAATACATAGGTGGTGAATGGCACACCTGGATCCAGAACCCAAGTCTCCTAAGTGGCGCCCTTTCTGCCATACTGCCTTGCACTGGATCGCATCCGATCTATGCACCCCACAGGGCCCTGCTGAAGCCCTATCACTTCTGGGAGGCTTTCTGAGTGCTCCAGTGTAGACATTCTTCTCCCTCTTCTCTAAACTGGTCAAGCATATTGTCTACACCAGTCTTTCTGGCATTTAATGCACATGCTGCTCTAAATTGTGACTTAATATTACTCTCTTCCTCAACTAGATTGTAATCAGTCAGTAAGCATGCAAAGCACCTACTATGTGCCAGGCATTCGCTGTGGTAAGAACTAGGGATACAGATGTCAGTCCCTGCCCTCAAGGAGCTCACAATCTAATGGGAGAGACAACATGCAGACAAATACGTACAAAGCGAGCCACCTACAGGATAAACAGGAAATCATTAAGAGAGGGAAGGCGCTGGATTTACGACGGGTCAGTAAGCTCTCGAGGTCAGGGCACACACCAGGTTTCCCTTGTGTCCCTCTCATCGTCCAGTCCTTCTGCACCCGTGGGCATCAAACAGACTCTTGTCAAACGCATGACTTGGGAAGCTGTACTGCTTATCATTCGTTCGTTCATTCATTCACTCCTTCACTCATTCATTCATTCATTCCCACATGCATTTATTCATCAGACATACATTAAGTGTCTCCTATGAGGAGAGCACTATTCTGGCCCCTAAGGAAGATGCAAAGACAAGTAAGCTAATCCCTGCCCTCAACGAGCTTATATTCTAGCTGATGAGATCATACAAGTATAGAAGAAGAAGAAGAATACTGTCAAATAATAACACAAGAGCCAGCATTCATACATTTAAGGTTTGTGAAGCACTTTAGATGCATAATCGCAGTTGATCCTCTCAATCCATCCTGTGAGGTTGGTGCTATGATTATCCCCATTTTACAGATGAGGAGACTGAGGCTGAGAGAGGTTAAATGACTTATCCAGGGTCATCCAGTTAGGTACGTGTCCAAGGCAGAATTTGAACTCACGTCTTCCTGACTCCTACCTCCCGGGGCCACCTAGCTGACAAAAGGGTACAACAGAATGATCGGTAAGAGTCTGAGGGGAATCCTGCGCTCTGAGAATCAGATGAGGTAGAGACCTCCCCCCATTGGCAGAAAGTGGGGAAGGGGGATCACGAGCGACTGAGTACAGCGCAGCCACAGCTAATCCCATCTCCCTACGTGGTTCTCTGCCACTTTGGCAGCCGTCTGTCCAGCGTGCAGAAACCAAATCACTAAATGCATCAAACGAAAGCTGAAGATATTAACGCAAACACAAAATGTCCTTTTCCGTCCATGTTAGCACTGAAGTGTTTCAGATAAACAGAAAAGGCAAGGAAATAAATGTGCTTAAATTTTAAAATGCGCAATACAAAAGATTGTATTGATTTGAAACACCAGAGAGTTGAAAATCTAGTAGGAAAGGGGAAATTGCCTCGCCCAGATCAGGGCTGGTAATAAACTGTGGTAATCAGCTTCCACACTGGCTTTCTCCCAGCCAAGCCAAAGGGATTCTTCATCTCTTAGCACTCTAATGGCTCTGGCGTTTTTGTGGTTGTTGAATAGCTTGGGGATCTGAGGGTTATTGATTTTTCTTGTTTGCAGCTTGATTTCCTTTTAAAAATAACTGAATCGAGTCCAGCTTGGGTCAGCACAATGTGAAAATAATCATCTGGGCCCTAGGAATAGGATGAAACTTGATCCAAATAACTTTGCTGACATTATGACTCTTTTTTTTTTAATGGCTTTCAGTTTTGGTTCTGATGTGTCCTTTTGACAGCATCATTTTTTTCTGACAACTTCACAGGATTTTACCAGACACCACCTGCTGATCATTCTGGACAGTGTACCTGGCAAAACTGCAGATTAAAAAAGTTTGTCTTTGGTGCTCCTCCCTTTCCTTTCTTCAGTTCTCTCTGCTTCCCAAATTTTCCCTCTTCTTTGCCCCCTGGCTTGCTGCCCAGGAAAAGCAATCTTATAAACTAATTCTTACTAGAGTGTACATGATTCCCCTACTCCAGGTATTTGCATTTTAAAGGAGCTTTGTCCCTGGAGGAGGTAATTTTGTTAATTCACATGCAGCCTGAGATTTCACTTTGTTGGGATGAAAGCCTCCTCTGTTTATCAATCTGTGACTAATAGTCTTAGAGGGATGCCTGGGTCATCGGGAAGTTCCCCAGCCACTATGTGTCATGGACAAGTCTTTCTGATTCTGTGACTGGCTCTGTATCCACTAGCCCATTGACTTAGAGGAGGCAGTGCTTCATTTAATTCAGCAGCTCAATGGGCATGGATGCCCAGGTACTGTGCCAGATCTGCCCTCATCAAGAGGGGTGAGATCTACTGGCAAAAACAGTGGTTTTGCACAGGGGATGCTACTGCGAGATAGAGTGTGATGTGTGCCCTGAGAGAGGGAGCTGTGGGAGTTCAGAAGAAGACCTGGGGTGGTGGCAGCATGGCTCCAATCCCAGCTCTGCTATTTACAGTCAAGTGATTTCCCGGGACTCTCTGTGCCTCTGTTTCCTCATCTGAAGGATGAGAGGGCGAGACTAGATGGTCTTTAAGTTTCCTTCCTGCCCCACCTCTAGCTATGGCTCTTGGCTTGGGTGATGAGAAAAGGAAAGAATCATCTCATTCAATAGGGATCTAAAGAGTTTGAATGCCTTGCCCACAGCCACCCAGACAGGAAATAGGGCCGCAAGGTTAGATCCATGTGGCACCATGTCCCTAAAGGGCAAACCCAGCATTCTCTTCCCTAGCCACTTTTCCTCTCTAACACTTACACGCTTAATAAGGGCATCCTCACCCCTCACCTCTAGCCACAAGCCTCAACGGCACCTCACTCCAATGCTTTTCCTGTTTGCCCTGTTCTTAAAGGTGTTGTTTTTCAGCTGGTCACTAGTGGCATGGTGGGTTTGCTTTGCAAACACCGCCCATTGTGTTCTTTTTCGGCCTTTTGTCCCAGAAGTCTGGGACTTTGGAAAGAGAGAGGCCATTGTTACTGAAGCCCTGGGATCTGTGATCAGGCCTCTCAGCTACCCTAGGGGGGATTTAATAAGTGATTCTGGATTTCTCCCTTTTGCAAGTTCCCTGGATGAAGTGATAACCCCCAAATAATTATCAGATTCAGCTCTGGAGCCTCCTACTGTTATTTCTGTCTTCTAGGACAATGTGGTCCAAGCCAAAGAGTTATTTATAATAAATGTGTCTAGCGGGGGGAAAGGGTATATTCGGTTGCTGAAGATAAGAAGGGGCTTCACATGTTTCACAAGACCGTCCTGGGAAGCTTTGAGTCAAGTAAGTTACTCTTGCCTGCCTCTACTTCCCCAACATCCTTATGTGTCATTAGTCTTTGCTCAGTGTCTCCTATTTCCACTGTCCCATACCACACCCTGCCAGTCTCTACTGAGAGAGTAAGCAGCTGGTGGTGCAGTGGAGAGAGGTTGGGTCTGGCTTCAGGAAGACCTGAGTTCAAATCCAGCCTCAGACATTTACTAGCAGTGAGACTCTGGGTGAGTCATTTAACTGATTTGCCTCAATTCCCTCAACTGTAAAATGGGAATAATAATAACACCTCCTTTGTGGGGTGGTATGAGAATTGCAACTCCTCCTTTATAAATTTTCTCTGATTCCCCCAGTTGGTAATAGCTCCCCCTGCTTCTCATTACACTTCTTTTACACTTAAATTCTCTGATGCACTAATCGTGTATCAGTTTATATCTTAGCTATTTGTTGATATGTGCTAGCTCCTGGCTAGACTGCAGTCCGAACAAGGATGATGAAGCTGTTCTGTTTGTCTTTATCTGGCACTGATTTCCACTGTTGAAATCCTTGGTGAAAGTCTGCTTCCTTCATCTGAATGGCCTCAGCAAACACGCACTCAATTCATACAGGGAAAGTCCTCAATTAATAAAATTGGAAGAAAAAAAAAGAAAAAAGAAAATCCTCACTGTTTGTTTGTAATGGATGGGAGAGTTGGCAAATAGGTTGGGAGTGATTCACATTCTCTCGGTCACCTTTTTTCAGTAGATAACAGATTAAATAGATGATAGGGATAGCTGGATAGATAATAGATTAGATAGACAAGTAAATAGACAGACACACACATATATGTATAGATAGATAGATGCTGGAGATAGATAAATAATACATGAGATAGATGATAGGGATGTCTGGATAGATAATAGATTAGATAGATAGACAAGTAAATAGACACACACACACATATATGTATAGATAGATGCTGGAGATAGATAATAGATTAAATAGATGATAGGGGTGGCTGGATAGATAATAGATTAGATAGATAGACAAGTAAATAGACAGACACACACATATATGTATAGATAGGTAGATGCTGGAGATAGATAAATAATACATGATAGAGATAGATAATAGATTAAATAGATGACAGGGATAGCTGGATAGATAATAGATTAGATAGGCAAGTAAATAGACAGACACACACATATATGTATAGATAGATAGATGCTGGAGATAGATAAATAATACATGATAGAGATAGATAATAGGTTAAATAGATGATAGGGATAGCTGAATAGATAATAGATTAGATAGATAAACATACAGACAGATAGATAGACAGACAAATAGATGGATAGGCAGATACACACAGACAGAGATAGGATAGTCCAATCTGGCCATTTTCCCCATTCTCTTTAATGCCATTTTCATCTTCCTGATAATCATGTTGGAGACTGTAATATTAGGGTCCAAATGTGGTGGTTCCATTATCCTTGATGGAGAAAGATGGAGAAAATAGAATGGATTGTGTTTATTGTTTATTGGTTGTAAAAAGGTCTTTGATTCAGAGCAAAGCACCACTAGCCTCTAGACTCTTTTACAGCCAGGTGTCTCCTGTCCATCCATTCATACACTGAGCATGCATAACCATAAAAGATCATTCAAGGTTCTTTAGAAGATGTAACAATAGAAATAGCCCCGCTTGGGGTAATCTGATAACAATACTCAGGTGAGGCATGAAACAGAGAGATGGCTGCTTGCCAAAGGTGGCAGAGGAGGTATAGTGCGGAGGGCAGGTCGAGAAGGGATTCCCTGGTGGTGGTAAGTCCCCCTATTTGTGGATGACATTGTGTCGATTGCCTCAAGACACTGATGCGAGTCCCAAGACGTTGCAGAGACTCCTAGGAGAGATCTATAATCACTCAAAGGAGCTTGACCTATCTGTCCACACAGGAGAGGCCAAGTAGATGAAGAATGTTTACTACCTAGATTTTAACATGCAAGCATTTTGACGGACATCCTATTGAGCTGAAGTGTATATTTGGATTAGACAATACAGCTAGGCAGTAAGCTGGGCCCAGAGTTGAAAAGGAGAAAGGTGAACTGGATTGCCTTTAGGAAGTTCCAAACACTTTTTTAATTACCCCAATCTTCCAGGAAAACAAAGGCCCACCTTTTCCATACCCACATTTTATGGGTATTGCTACATGGCAACGAGACTTGGAATAGCCACTGGATCCAAAGAACTAAAGATAAGTATCCCACAGAGGGTGATGGTACGTTAAATAGTAGGTGTGGGCCACCTACAATGCATACTCAATGAGGAACTCTCCAAACAAGAGCAGAAGCAAAAGGGGGTATGCATGGCAGAAAGGAGATGGACTGGTCACATGGAGCGAGCAGAAGATCACAGGCAGACAGTTAGAGTATTCCACTGGTACCCTCACAATGTCAAAAGCAAGCCAAGAAAGCATTCATCATGTTGGCTGAACCCCTGTGGTGAGCTTTTGGGAGACCGTGGACAAGAGTTGTGTAAGATGGGCAAGCATGATAGCAAGGTTGGGGAGAAGCCCCAGATCAGTGAAATCACAGACCTATTTGCATATTTGAACTCTGCACTCTGCACTCTGCACACAGCAGGTGCTTAATAAATGTTTGGGTTTTTTTTTTCATTTTTATTTTATTTTTAATTTATGGAATAAAGTAAGCATTTCCATAACATAGAAAACATAAAAAGATGATTGCACATGAAACTGCAAATCTACTATGTACAATTTGTAATTCATTTTAAATACACAACAAAGTTATCATGTAAATTTCTTTTTTCTTTTTTTCTTCCCTCCCTCCCCCAGTCCTGCCCTAGAGATGGACACCATTAAAAGATAAATAAGTATATTTATGTAAAATTATTCTGTATATACTTCTATTACCAGCTCTTTCTCTGGCTGCAGATAGCACCTTTCTTTGTATATCCTTTATAATTAATGTGTGTATGTATATAGTCAAAATAACTTATTTGCTCAAAGTCATTCTTAAAACAATATTGCTATTACTGTATACAATGGTCTCTTGGTGCTACTCATTTCATTCTTATTATTTCATGCAAGTCTTTCCTTGCTTTTCTAAGATCACTGAGCTCATCACTTCTTATATCACAGTAGTATTTCATCACAATCATATGTCGCAATTTGTTCAGCCATTCCCCAATTGATGAACACCCCTTCAATTTCTAGTTCTTTGCCGCTACAAAAAAAAAAAGGCTGCTATAAACATTTCAGAACATATAGGTTCTTTTCCTTTTCCCCTAATCATCTCTGGAAATAGTCCTAATAATGGCATTGCTGGGTCAAAGGTTATAGGTAATTTAATAACTTTTGGGACATAATTACAGATTGCTCTCCAAAATGGTTGGATCAGTTCACAATCCCACCAAAAATGAATTAGTGTCCCAATTTTTCCACATCCCCTCCAACATTTTTCTCTTTCCCCTTCAATCATTTTAGCCAATCTCGTAGATATAAAATGATATCTCAAGGTTGTTTTAATTTACATTTCTCTAATCCATAATGATTTAGAGCATTTTTATATGATTATAAACTGTTTAGATTTCTTCATCAGAAAACTGTTCTTATCCTTTGACTATTTATCAATTGGGGAATTACTCAAATTCTTATAGATTTGACAAAGTTCTTCATATATTTCATATATGAGACCTTTATCTGAGAAACTGCCTATAAAATTCCCCCCTCAATTTTCTGCCTTTTTTTTTATCGTGGTTGTATTTGTTTTATTTGTACAAAAACTTTTAAATTTAATGTAATCAAAATTATCCATTTTACATTTAACTTTGCTCTCTCTCTCTTGTTTATTTATAAATTGCTCTCCTGTCCATAAGTCTGATAATAATGTGTTCCATGTTCATCTAGTCTTCTTGTAATATCTCTCTTCATGTCTAGTTCATGTATCCATTTTGACCTTATCTTGGTAAATAGTATAAGATAAATGTTTGTTGAGATAGAAGGTAAAACCAGATGAAAATGAACAAGCCACGCCCTTTGCCTGATGGAAGACTTTGTTTTTACATATGTATATACATACATATCTATGTATATGCATATACATGTGTGTACATGTGTGTATAATGTGTATATATACTTATATATAAAAACCCTTCAGTCTTTCTAAGCCACAGCTAAAAGAACCGTCTTTTCTTTCTTCTTCTCCTTTCATGGATAGGAACCAAGCGCAGAACTATTCATTGAATGTCAGAGATAATTCTGATTCCTGAATTCTAGATCTTTGACTGAGATCATGGTCTTTTTTTTACCACAAGTCTAGAATTTGAACATTTGTTTTAGAAACAGGGCACCCTCCTTGGCCAGATTACAAACTTCTGGAAATATACTCATAGATCCTAACTTGATGTTGCAGGTTTGAAACAGGGCAACATAAGCCATACACTGGCCCAGTTCATGTTGGGTCTCAGTCATTGGGGTCCCAACAGGATTTACTTCCAGTAACCCCAGCGCCAGCAGCTTCACCAACCCCAGTACCATCAAATTTAGGAACCATTGAAGCAGATGAATTTGTTGAGTAAGTATACCTTTTTGGAAGCAAAGCTAGCAAAGATTCTTTCAGGTGTTCTTTATGTATAGACATGGACATGCACATAGACATGGATATGGATACGGCTATGGACACACACATAGACATCACTTCCCTTTCCTATGGAAATGAGTTTTCTATCCCATCACCTCTTATCAAAGGTCAGATCTAGATTACCACATGGAATAGGGTGGCCAGGTCTTCAAGAACAAAGTATCCCCTCCAGGGTACACCCTCACTATGACATTTCTCAATAAATTATTAATTCTCTTATTGAGCATTTTGGAACCTAGTCAAATATCTGGATAACTATTGACTTTTCTTGAGACTTTATAGAGTGCAGATATGACCTCAAAAGCAGAGTGAGCTGATGTCTGCTTATTAAATTACATTGCCTTTTCCCCTCCTTCCTCCCCTCCCCCGACTCCCAAAGCAATGGGTATTTTCCTGTTGGGCTGAAGGTTTTGCACTTTCCTGTGTAAGGAGCCAGAGGGTGGGGGAGGAGCTGATGAAGGAAATGTAGAAAATAGTGAAAGTACTGACTGTCTGTCCTTAGGCTTCCTACCTAGAATCATAGAATGCCAGAGTTAGGAGGGACCTCAGAGGTGACCTAGGCGTTACCCACCCAAAACATGAAACCCTGTCTCCATCATACGTGACAAGGGGCCACTTAGTACCCATTTGAAGATCTTAAGTCATAAGAAACTCACTGCTTTCCAAGGCAAACTATTCCACTGGAGGATAGCTCTTATGGTTCGATTGACCCTACTTTTGCTCAGCATCTTGAGAACATGCCTGTCGTGTTTTGTGGAGCTATCCCCAAGATGGTCTCTTTCCATTAATGCTATTTCCCTGCTCTTCCATTTTGTTTGTTCCATATTGAGGGGAACAGGGGATAAGGTTTAGGGGGAAGGTGGTGACAGCGTCACTGAAGTGAAAGGCTATCCTCTGGTAGCCAACTTGCTAATTCTCCAATATCTGATGAAATTCTCCAGGCATATCATTCTGGATGAGAATAATGTGAATGAAGAAGGAGAAAAGAAGCTTCTACAGACATCAGACATGGTCAACACAGTCAATGAAGAAGTAAAGTTGGTTTTTTTCCCCTAATAATGGACTGACAAGAGAAGGACCCCTTTCATAGGCCAGGAGTGTAAGGGGACGTCACCGGGTCTAGGTAGAATAGGGTTATGGAACATAACAATAGTCACTTCCCTGATGGGGCATCCATGTCAACGTACCCATGTCAAATGGACCAGGCCAACGGCACTCTTGCCACTTTTCTATGACATGAATTGTATTTTCTCTAAGGTGAAAAACTGCAGTGTTCTGAAATGCTGTGGATGAACATTTTTGTGCAACTCCAAGATGAGCGGTAAAGTCTAGACAGGGAAATGGAATGGAGTCCATGGACACTCCATGTTACAGATGAAGGTCGAGCTAAGGGATAGGGGATAGGGCCTAGGTGTAAAGGAGAGTAAAATTTGCTAGCTTTCCCTTGGACTTTTTATTTCCAGCCATTGAAATCAAGCCTCGAAGAAGAAGAAAGAGCAATAATACCCCAGAGCCAGGTGGAATTTCAGGAATCCCTGCGGATCTTTGAACAGGATGAGTCTCTCACCATTGGGGTGGAAGAAGTGAGTTAATAGCTTGTGCTTGCTCTTCTCATACGGGATTTCCCTCCTTTCTCCTCTGTCCCCCGGCAAGTTCCCAATCTGACCTCGTCCCTCACCAGGGTAACTTCAGCTCCAGATACTCAAGAAAGTTCTTGGTACCAAGACTCCAAAATATCATCGGAGTCTTAAGTTCCTACTTGTACCTTGTGCTGTGCTGGACACCATACAAGGAAGGGACTTCCTGGAACCACAGCTCATTCGTCACTGAGTGTTGGCAAGAATGGGCCAGATCTCTTCCGTGGGGTTCCTGTTGTCTGTTGAAAGAAAATGAAGAGGCTGGAATAGAAGACCTCCAAGGTCCTTTCCTCCTCTAATTCCTATAATCCTATCATTTTATGGCAATAGCTCCTAGACCTCCTTTGCCCAAGATGCTATGGTTAAAAGGAACACAAACAAGCTCATTATGCTTTGTTCTAAAAAAAAAAATAGATCTAATGAACGTAAGGTAACAGAACTGTCTTCCCAAGCGAGGATGCAGAGAAAGGTTTAGATTACAGCTGTTTTGCATTTGCCTTGCTGGGGACAGGAAACGCAATGTTGTCGTCTTCTAAGCTCTCTGCTTTGCATGATGCCGGGCATGAAGCAGATGCTGCCTTAATAAGTGCCTGTTGGTTGCTGCGATTGAACTACCAGCATCAGAGCCATGTCCATGGACCAAGCACGCTGCCAGTTCAGATCATATGTCAGAAGTGGAAGGGACCGTCGAGATGGCGTTTTTCCCTTTGTACTCTATCAGAGCTGTGTCATTGCTTGTAGGCCTGACATCTGAGGCTCAGTCTAGATAAATTTGGAGAGGCTCATCACCAGGATAACTACCAAGTGAAGAATTTTTCAGCCACAGCAACTTATAATCTTTTAGGGTCTATACCTTAGGGGAGGGAAGACCTATAGCATCGTTGCACATTGCACCATCCAGTCCAGCCTTATCTTTTTCCAGATAATAAATGAGTCATATGGTAAGTGGGAGACCCAGTATTAGAACCCAGGTCTCCTGATGCTCAGTCCAGTTCTCCTCCAAACAACCTCAAATTTCCAGAAAGGCAACTCCAGAATGTGATAGGGGGTCTCTATGGCACTGCCCAGAACTAGCTTACATTTTCAAAATTAACTGCATGGATGGCACAAGGGGGTAGGAAGTTGAACCTGGAGTCAGGAAGACCTGAGTTCAAATCCAGCCTCAGACACTTACTAGCTGTGTGACTAGCAAGTCACTTGACCTTTTTCTGCCTCAGTTTCCTCATTTGTAAAATGAGTGGGTTGGATTTGATGGCCTCTAAGGTCCCTTCCAGCTCCGTATCTATATTCCTCTGACAAATGTTCTGCAAACTGACCTAACCTTCCCCTTTTGGATGTTCTGCAGTGGGCTACATGTTGTCATATTTCATGGTTTTCTCTACAGGTATTTGACATCTTACCCCTCTATGGAGTGTTACCGCCCCTTAGTAGCCACCAGGTGTCATTCTCATTTTATGGGCACTGTGACATCATTGCTCAGGTGAAAGCCCTGTGTGAAGTGGAGGGGGGCCCCACCTATGAGATTACGCTGAAAGGAGAAGCTTCATTGGTCAGCTATCAATTTGACAGAAAGGAAATTAATTATGGACTACAGGTACAGCAAGTTGACTCCAAGTAGCTCCTGTCCTTGCCTTAAAACTAGTCCTAGTCCTTGATCTTCTGCTCTTCTCCCTCTGAATTCAATTTCTTGGATGGTTCACAGTCACAGCTTCAAGTATCACATTGTAACTCAATCAAATGATCACTAAATGAATAAATATTTAGTAAGTACCTGTTATATACAAGACACTGCTAAGAGCTGAGGATACAAAAACAAGCAAAAGGCAGTCCCTGCCCTCAAGGGGCTTACAATTTAACAGACTCTCAAATATCCCTCTCCAAACCTAGCAGACCTGCCTTTCATCTACCTGCTCACTCACCAAACTGCATCTCCAGATGTCTGTAGGACATTTTGATTCACTTCTCTCAGAGCTTTGGAAAAAGGTACCAAAAATTAAGGTCATTGTCATTCCCCTCAAAATGGCATCTCCTTCTACTTTCCCCATTTCTGTCACTATCTTCTCAGTCCCCCATTTTCCATAACCTCAAAAGCACTTTACATAATTCCATCTCCTTTACCTCCCCCTGTCTAGTCAATCGCTAAGTCTCACTGATCATCTTCCACAATATTTTACAGATTCAACCCTCCTTAGTTATTTCCACAAAGATTACCATAGTCCAAGGCCTCATGACTTCCCATGTAAATTATTACAATGACCTCCCTAATTGTAGTCTCTCCTAACCACCATCAGTTCCACATGAGAATGCCAGATTCACCTTTCTAGATTACCATTATCATCACATCACTCCCTATGTAAGTGACAACAGTGACTCCACAGCCTATTGTATAAAATCAAAGCTCATCACTTTGGTCTTCAAGGCTCCTCCATTAACTGGGCACACTCATAACTAATCAACTTGGTTTTTAATGAGTCAGTCAAACAGCAAGCTTTTATCAAGGGCCTACAATGTGCCATGGACCATGCTCACTTACTATTCCCAAATATACTTTTTCCTGTTTCCATATTTTCATTCATTCGTTCTTTTTTTTTTTTGATTGAGTGAAGAGGCCATTCTCTGCCTCATTTCTAATCTAGACTTAAACACTGAATGGGTGTTGCCTCAATCAAACTGAGACCTGTTAAAGACCTTAGCTTGAAAAGGCCAAGGTCCCCCACTGCATCCTGGGCCATCTCCAGTCATCCTGATCTGACCACTGGACCCAGACGGCTGCAGAGGAGAAAGTGAGGCTGGTGACTTAAATCCAATTCACTTGCGTATCATGGCGTCACCTCCCTGACATCACGGTCCTCTTCAAGAACAGAAGACAAACAGCAAGACAACAGTTTTCATCCACTCTGTTCTCTGGCCTTTTCTCTCTGCCCATCTAAAACTTCTGCATCCTTCAAAGCTGGCCTCAAGACTTAACTTCCTCTTAGCTCAAGAACCGTTCCTTGATTAATTCTATCCCACACTGATCTTTGGCTTACTTGAATTCCCAAAACACGTGTGTGTGTGGTCTACATTATATTATCAGAATTTGGCTTACTTATTATTTGAGAGTTATTTTTGGCTATTTTAGGCATACACCTGTGGTTTTCTTCTCACCTGTATTCTCCTTCCCCCAAGTAGATTTTAATCTCTTTATGAGCAGGCACTATATTGTGTAATTCCATTCAACTTAGTGAGTCCCCCCAAAGCACAGTGCTAAGAGCTAGGGATGTTGGCTTTCAGCTTATCTATCCACAGCATGTAGTAATGCCAGGTGTGTTCTAGGTGCTTGCTGTTTAGTTGACTGACTCCCCCATGGTACCTCTCAGTCTATACATACGTTATAGACTACATCTGAAATCTAGGCTTCCCTGTAGAACCTCTTGACTTGGTTAACCAAAGCAGTAAATTTCCCAGTGGAGCTACCAACTTTGGCTAATGCCTTCGCCTCTGAGATTACATTCTCTCTACGCATGTAGATCTTGTCTGTGCCCATCCACTCCCATTCAAGTGTGAACTCCTCTCTGAGGAGGCCTTTCTTTGTACACTCAGAGTTTAGCACAGGGCCTGGCAAACAGTCAGTGCATGTGGCAGTGTCTAACAGGCTACCCGATGGTGCTAATTAATCACTTTCCCACTTATCTTTCCAAGCTGTTTGATCATGTCATGGAAAGTGAACTCACCCTGAAGAATACTGGCAAAGTTGGCTTTGATTTCAAAGTTCTTCATGGGAACCAGAGTTCTTTAGATGGCCCTCAGCTTGGAGTGCCTCTGATCCTGCCTTGCTCTGTAAGTACCTGAATGACCGGGATAGAAAAAAAGGATCAGTCTGTGTAGAGAGAAAGCCTGCATGAAGTCACAACCCAGATGTATGTGTGTGTTGTGTGCATTGTAGGTGTGTGCATGTGCAAGTATGTGCACAGGTGCATGTGGGTGCACGTGTGGGTGTGAATGTATGTGTGTGTGTGTGTTCCAAGTGTGTAGGATTGTGGTTAGAGTGCCTTAAATATTGAAGGAACAGAAATTTGCTTTAAGAGGAAACAAATATTTTTAAAAGCAAAATCAACCCAGGATCTGTCCATCTATCTGCTTTGATTTCTCATATTCTCATCTTTAATTTTCTTTAGCCAGCAGTTCTCTCCAGCCATTTTTCCCTTCAAATGGAAATAAATTTAAGTTCCCTGGAGCTCATTTCTTCCCTTTCCCTGAAGGTATCGGGTCAACAATTCACTTTTGAGCCTCTTAAGGCTTTTGTTTTAGCTCCATTGTCACTATAGGTCATTCTAATTCTAATTCACAGAATTATAGAATCTCCAATGGGAAAGGGCCTCAGAGGTCCTTTCATCCAAACTGTTCTTGACCAAGAATCTCCAAGAATGAAAATCCCAGAAAATTGTGTTGAGCCAAGTTGGTTGTGGAAAGGAATGGAAGGGACTGAGTCTGGTTGACTCAATTTTGAGTGGCCAGTACCATTTATGAAGTAGACTGGAAACAGTGATCAAGACTTCCAGCTGAAGAGAGTGGCAGATTGTAGTAAAATGTGAACTTTGTTGTTCAGTTATTTCAGTCAGGTCCAGCCCTCCCTGACACCATTTGTGAGGTTTCTTGGCAAAGATACTGGAGTGGTTTGCCATTTCTTTCTCCAGCTCATTTGACAGATGAGGAAACTGAGGCAAACAAGGTGAAGTGACTTGTCCAGAGTCACACAGCTAGTAAGTGTCTGAGACCAGATTTGAACTAAGGTACGTGAGTCTTTCTAACTCCAAGTCTGGCACTCTATCTACCACACCACCTCGCTGTCCCTTAAAAAGTGAACTTAGTATGCATCAATTGTGCAGTGGCGGCCAAAATTACTCTGCCCTGGTAAGACCACCTCCAGAGTATTGTCTCTGTTTCTGGTTGCTGCATTTTAGGAGGACAAGCCAGGGTACATCCAGAGGAGGAGAACAAATGGTAAGGGGACAAAACCAACCTGGCCAAGAATAAGTTGAAGGAATTGGGGAAGAAGCAGGAGTAGTAATGGATGGAAGATACTGGGAGGCAGATCTCAGGTCAACATAGGTAAAAACTTCCTACAAGTAGCCATGCTGCCTCCAGTGGTAGTGAGTTCCCCATTTCTAGAGGTTCTTAAGGAGAGACTGAGTGACTACATGTCATAATGTTGTACAGTAGATCCCTACTCAGGTAAGATACCCAACCTCTGAGCTCCTTCCCTGCTTTGAGATTCGATGAGTCTGTGAATCATAGGACTAGACTTTCTGGCAGCCTGGCTTACCATGCAGAGAGCAAGGCCAGGATCAATGCTCACTGCAGTTTCGTAGTCTAACAAAAGATTTTTAAGATTATCACTCTATTTGTTGGATTTGCTCCAGTTTTTTTCCTGCCCAGAGCAGACCCAGGCTGCACTGTCTTCCTTCATAACTTAGTTCTATTCTTTCTCTTTAAATATCCTATTAATAAGAATTCTCTCCACTAATTTTCTCATCATTCTTCTGGATGAACTGATTCATGGCCTTATTCTTTGATTTATTCTTGCTCTTTCTGGTCTATCGTAGGGTTACATTGAATCGAAACAAGAACAGGTGTTAAAGGTTTATTACCTGCCTGGAGTGCCTGAGGTCTTTGAGAGGAGTTTCCAGGTCCAGATTGCCCATTTAGAACCAGAGACCCTCACTCTGATGGGAGAGGGGATCTTTCCCCAGATCTGCCTGGATCTCCCAAGGAACATCAAAGGTATCTAACTCTCAATCAAGGGATTTTCCACGTATGGATAATGATATTTTCTGGTGACTCAGTGAGGATGAATGGCTTGTTGATTTGGTAGAACACTTGATTCTCTTCTTTTGTCTGACTGCACACATGACCACAAGAGGAGCAAAGAATTGGACAATTATCCATTGAATTCACCAAATGCTTTGTCCCCAAATATCCTCAAGGGAAGCCCCCAAAGAGAAGACTTATCAGACAGTTTGGGTGCCATTCCCAATGGGGATTCTCCACTGCTACATCAAGAATGGTCTCCTCATAGGGGCAGCGAGGTGGCACAGTGAATAGAGTCAGGAGGACCTCAGTTCAAATCCAGCCTCAGACCTTTAACACTTACTAGCTGTGTGACCCTGGGCAAGTCACTTAACCCCAATAGCCTCACCAAAAAGCAAAAAAAAAAAATAATAATGGCTTCCCCAAAAAACTTTGTCCTTAGATTTCTGACAAGGCCTGGCTCCTCCTCCCCCTCTTACCATATTAGCACAACAACAATAATGGTGCCCCATAAGTACAATGTTCAGAAGCTTCTCTACCACAAGATCTAGCATCATTGTGGGACAAAATATTCAGGAAGCCTATCACCAGCCATCTCATTATTCACATTAGCTTGGCTCAGGTTAAGCATGAAAGGCAACCTTTAAAGAGTAGTCTCTTGTTTCAGTTTCTAGTTCTTCCTGCTGTCCCGCTCCATACATTCCTCCTCCCCCCCAACCCAGTACAAATCAAAACTTTTGCAGTTGCTGAAGAAGCAAAGTAGTTTTGATCCAGGTCCCAGTTCTACCACTGAAGTTAAGTCAACAAGTACCTACTATGTGCTGGGCCGTGTACAAATCCAGACCCAAACTTTTTTCTTCTCAACTACCCAAACCCCAACTCAAGTGCTCCCCTGAGTTTAGCCCGTGGAATGTCCCCAAGCTAGACTCTCCCTTTCTTGGCACCCAACCAAGGACAATGGTGTCACCAATGTTCTGCCCTTCCCCATGCTCTTTTGGAAGTCCAAAAAGCCCAATTTCCATCATCTCTACAGCCCTCCCCCGCTTTACCAATTTTTTTCCTGCCATGACATGGAATCTGACTGGTCATTCCTCACGGTCTTCTACCTCTTCACATTAACATAAACAGGAGCATATCTCAAACCCAATTATATTTAAATTTCTAAAGCAAGATTATGGCTACTTTCAATCCATGTATCAGAGAAGGAAGGCTTTGCAAAAGGGTTGGGGGAATGTCTAAAATAACTGCATCGGCTGTCTACACTTCCCAGGTTAACTCCATCATTACTCACTTTGTTTTGGTCTCAAAGACTTAGCTGCACAGCCATCCTGTTTAATTAAGTTTCATAAGGATTACTCAGTAAATTTGAATGGTTCCACCATCATGGCACCTGTAAGCCCATTTACTAGGGGTCCATAACCTTTTATTATATTATGGGCCCTTTTGGCAGTGTGGACCCTTCTCAGAATCATATTTTGAAATTCACAAAATAAAATGCACTGGCTTACAAAGAAAACCAATTATATTAAAATATAGACTGTAGATTGAAAGGCCATCATCATATGTGATTTAGCAGGGGATCTAGTAATTACAGGAATTGTGAAGCAGTGAAAAATATAAATTGTATTTCTAGATGTCTGCATCTGTAATGTGATTTGACCATAGCTGTGATTTCTTTTGGTGACCCTGTTGCCTATGTTCATAATTGAAGGAAATGCTGAATTTCAGTGAAAAGTTAGTAAAAACAAAGATATCATTTTTTTGCAGCCTACTTTATGGACTCCCTAAAATGTATCTAACCCTTGATTAAGAGGCCTTGGTTTAGATTTTCCCATTCTATTTCAAACTTCAGGTAAAACAATACTGCACGGGAAGATGACAAAGTTCATTTTCCTTTCATCCCCCTAGAAGATGAGAGTCAGTATGGGGGGAAGCACCACAATTCACACTTCTTTACTGACTCTGCTTTTTCTTGTCTCTCTCTAACCACCAACAGGGAACGAAAAGTATGAGGAATTCTTGAGAGAGGCCAGAAAAAATCTGGGGAAGGAGCTCAGCAAGGAGGAGTTGCCAATCTATACAGATCCAGCAACTGAGACCACATCTGAGGAGGAGTGTATGGCAAGCCATGTAAGAACAGCTGTTCCCTCTGCAGAGCATCTGTGTGTGCATACACAAAGGCATACATACATACATGCACACCCACTCACACCCACACACATGCACACTCATACAAACACATGTGTGCATATAGTCACAAACAGGCACACTCATGTGCACATTCACACACTTAGAACACAAACACATACTCATACAAATATACTCACATGTGTACACATACACATGCATATTCACAAACCCATGTGCAGTATATGCAGTCATATACACTTACACACTCATTCATACCCACACACTCATGCAATGCGCATTTCTATACATACCCACTCACATAATATGCATAAATATACGTATGCATACCCGCTCAGATGCATCCAGACATACAAACAGACTCACAAATACAAACGCACTCATATGCACATACTCACACATGCACACTTATGCACACAAACGCATGCTCATACCACGGTCATACTCACATGCACACGTGTGTGCCCTCAAACATGTACACAAATACACACACATATGCAGGGCTTTACTCTTCACAAATATGTCATGCTATTTTATTTGAGCTGATGGCCACTTTGGCAAATAAAGAGAATGGAGTCCTGCGCAGCCTTATTGGTAGTCATCCAGTAGTAGGAGATGAGGGAACCAGTGTATTTGCCCAAGATGGAAGCACCTTCTTCATGGCAGGGATGGCCTTCTAACAGATAAAGCTGTTTCCCCAACTGAGCTTCAAAATCTTACCCTGAGCAATGCATTCCTTTGTATTTTGGTTGCCTCCAGCTTTTTTCAGTTGGGCACATGGGTTGTTCTTTCTTCTAGCAGCAGTAGAGTCCTGGTGGCATTGTCCCTAACACATCACAGGCAACCACAGGAGACGTATCTAGGGCATAGTACAAAGGCTCCAAATGAGGAGGCAGGACCTCTGAGTTGGAGTCTGGGTGCAGTCACTAACTTCTACCGAGTGACTTCTCTGGGTCTGTTTCCTTGTCTGTCTGACAAAGATCACTGCATTTGTGGTAACTCTTTGCCATGAGGATCCAGTGAGATTCCATATGGAAAACATTGCATTAACTTTAAAGGGCTTGGGAAAGATGAGCTACTCTTGCGAATGACTGGATGCCTCTGGATCTTCATTGGAAAAGGAAGGAGACAATGAAAAGGAGAAAACAACAGGGTCTTAGAAGAGGCTCCTCGGGGAACTGAAGGCGAACCCTCCTAAGGCCACAATTTTGTGGAGGCTTAGCACTAACCCACTATATCAAGTAGGACCCTGGTCTCTGCAGCCAGTCATGGAACTTCCTATTAAAGAAGACCTCCAGAGCCATGAGGTGTCCAAGAAATACTTTCATTCATTCAGCAAAAACATTTGAATGAAACCATCATATCTTTAGGTAGACCCAAATTCAAATTCAGCCTCAGACACTTGCTAGCTATATGACCGTGAGTGAGTTAACCTGTTTGCCTCAGTTTCCTCATCAGTAAAATGAGGGTAATAATAGAACCCACATCCCAGAGTTGTTGCAATGGTCAATTGCTATAGAAATGCTAGCTGTTATTATTTCATTTGTATCTAGGGCATAGGGTTAGGGACTGCAGCAGTCATTTATTTCATTGGTACAGGGGACTCCCAGATGAGGAAATTCCCTCTATCAATGCAGATCAACCCCTTCTCTGCAACCTCCTGTCTTGGAGAGTTGTCTAGAGCACAGAGAGGTAAGGCAGCTTGCCCAATATGTGTAAGAGGCAAGACTTGAACCCAGACCTTCCAGACTCCAGGGTCAGCTCTCTGTCTGTTACCCCAGGTCACCTTCTCACTTAACATGTTTAGGAATTTGTGACAGAGCCATTTGAAAGATTGAACTAACTTTTCTATAAATATACCAAACTGCTAAAAATATAAAAAGTGTGTGTGTTTCTTCACAAGGAACATAACTAATGATATTATTCCCAAGATAGGCACAGGATTCCAACTGGGATAAGAGTTTTCTAAAAAGTGAAAGATATGTCAAGGAAGCCTTTTGAATTCCTCAGAGGAAGTTTAAAAATAACTCCACTTTTTATTGTCACTATTATTGTGGTTTTCAATAACATTGAACAGAGAGTTAATATTTCCAACAGTCTGTTCATGTTCCACGGCTTCCCTCAAATAAACAGCTTGTATCTTAAGGTCTGCTCCACTGCTAACATTTTCTCCCTCCTCCCACTAGAAGACAACCACAGAATGCTGGAAGTGGAATAGATCATAGAGATTATCTTCCTCAAGCCCCTCATTTTATAGAGAAGGAAGTGAATCTAAAGAAGAAGAATTACTTGCCCCAAATTCTCACAGATGATTTGTGAGATTTATATAAATTTAGATGAAGACTTACATAAGTAAATTCAGAAGATGTGCATAAGGATCAGAACAGTCTCATGGTCTCTGAATGCTTGGTTTGGCCCCTCTGTCTTCAGCCTCATTCTTCATCCAAAATCTAGCCACTCCAAAGCCGCAGTTCCTGATGATAATGACCGTCATTGGTTGTCTGTGACAGCTAAAGATGCATGAAGGTTACTTTTTTTCTTTGAGAAAAGGAGTGACTGTCTCTTGCTTTTTATTGTTCTAGTTAGATGTCCAGCTCCAGATGGAAGTAGAGAGGCTGATCATCCAACATCATGCTTTAGAACAACAGAAATTACTCAATCTGGAGGGATCTTTCTTCGGTTACCGATCTCGCTGGAGATTGCTCAAGTGAGTCGTTCCTCTGCTTATTGTTTTCAGAACATGTCAGTTGACGAGTCTAGAGGAAGACGTATGAGACCTAGAGATTAATTCTCTTGCAGTAGAATTACACAAAACTGGCACATCAAACGTTATCTGGCATCAAGTTAACCAGAGAGATCTTAAACTCGGCTCCAAAGCCAGAAAGCTTTGACTCTGTCAGTCAGTTGACAAGCATTTATTAAGAGTCTGCTATATGCCAGGCCTATCAACAGGTACAGGCACAGGCACATGAAGGCATTTGGTAAATAGTACAAGTCTGTAGACTGTCAGGACAAGACCTTGTTTCTAATCACAATTCAGGTAGCTGCTCTGAGTTGTCCCATCCCAGGAACAGGACGACAGAAGCTAAAACACATTCTCTCCCCTCCCCCTTGATAGCTCTCCAGATGTGAACAGTGCCCTAGATGGGGCAAGCTCGCGTGACCAATGCCATTCACCGTTTCAGGGCTCATCTTCCCGAGTATATCCTTGACTTTGGCTACATTATTCTTGGTAATGTCCGCACCCACATTGTCAAAATCACCAACACCAGCAACTTGCCAGTGTCTTTCCACGCAGAAAAGAGTGCCCTTCATGACTCAGGTAACATGCCAAGGACATCTTCCCTTCTTATCAGGGAGGGGCTCTGTCCCCACTCCTTGTCCGGAGCTGGTATCATCTTTTTACCCTGTGCCTCTGGAGTACATTCAGTGTGGCCATGTCCTTAGGAGAGACCCGGTCTCTGAAGGTCTTCTCCAAAGTGAAGCCTGGATGACCACTTGGGTGTGGCATAGAGGAGGCACCTCTAAGCAAGTCATCACTTGTTTATTTCACATTTTGATAACTATATTTCAATAGAATTGAAATAATAATATATTTATTATAGACAATAGTCCTACATACTTTGTTTTATGCATTTTAAAACATCATTGTGAGAAGGGGCCCATCAGCTTTACCAGACTCCCAGAGAGACCCATGACACAAAAAAGGCGAAGAACCCCTGTTTCACAAGTTTGGGTTGGACCAGATGACCTTCTGAGACCTCTTGCATCTCCAGGATGCTGTGGTTACTGGTGCTTGGGTCAGAATAAATGCTGGGAAGATCCATCTTTTCATCCCCCCTTCAAAGGTTTCCCCTGCCCTTTAACCTTTCCTATCAAATGGTGAAGAGATCTTCTTACCGTTCTGGTCCAGGCTTTAGTGTACAGCTCGACCGTGTGAGGAATCTGCCTTTTTGTGAAACGGAAGCGTTCGAGGTGAGATGTGACCCGCAAGCGGCCAACGTCTCCGTCGGAAACAAAGAAGTGATTCTGCCTATCAAGGTAAGGGGGAGCGTTCAGACTCAGTCCCATCACTTGACAGTCAGGGTGGTTCATTGTCCTTGCTCGGTCAGTCTCCCCGCCAGGTGAGGGCATGCTCTGACACAACCTTCCTCTCACTCTAGGTATTGGGTGGGCCGACGCTGAACATCTGCCTGCGTGCCAAGGTGACCATACCGGCTCTCTCCTTGTCTCATGACAAAGTGGAGTTTGACAGCATCCAGTGTGGGCAATGCCAGGTGGCTACCATCCAACTTCACAATGAGTTGCCAGTTCCCTGCGAATGGTTTATCTCTAACCTTAAGCAGGTCTCCAAGGTAACCAGAAGGGCAAACTCAGGGATCCCAGTTCTGGTGTCCAAGCATTCTGATTCAGTGAATATCTGTTGAGCTTTTACCACATTCAAAGTACTTGCTCTAGGCACTGGGAGACACAGAAAGAAACAGGATGGTATCTCTGCTCTTGTGAAGCTTAGGGGAGGGGTTAAGGGGCAAATACCAATAACCAGAATATGAGCAGAATATGACAAGCACCCTAAGAGATCGTAAGAGCTAATATTGTATAGCCCTTTGAAGTTTACAAAGCACTATATATGCATATACATGTATGTATACATACACATGTGTGCACTTATATTATACACAGATGCTTGTATGTATACACATGTGTGAATATATAAATACATATCTATACTACATACAGACACATGCATATATGTGCAATGCATGGTGTGCACATAGGCATTGTGTGTATACTTCTGTGTATATATACATGTGTGTACACATGCATAGTTGTACACGCTTGTATACAATTTCTCATATGACTAGCACAACAACTCTGGGAGATAATCGTTATTATTATCCTCATTTATAGATGAGGAAACTGAGACAGATAAGAGAAAATATAACTTGCCCAGGGTTACACAGCTAATAAGTGTCTGAGGCAGGATTGGAACTCAGATCTTCCTGGATTATTTACTCCATGTACTGTGGTTGGGAGGTATATTGTAGAGGGCTCACAGTATCAGGCACAGAAGCTTGCATTTAATTCAGTGCAGAAAGATGTGAGCTAGTGGGAAAAAAAGTTTAATAGGACAGTGGTGTGGCCTGGTATAAGCCTTCAGAAGATTAATTTGGCAATGGGGTCTAGGACCAATTGAAAGGAAAGTGATTAGAAGGATCATTTGGATGTGATAAGAGCCTGGAAATGAAAAAATAAAAGATTCGATTCATCTAAATGTTTGTTCAGTGCATCAGCTTTATGGAGGGCACTGTCCAAGGTCCTGCACTGCAGGCAGCATTAGAAACACTAAGATTAGACATCAAAGTGGATGCGAAGAGGGTGGGGAGAGGAGTGGGGAAAGAGAGAGAAGTAATCACAAGAGACTCCAAGATTTTGTGTCTGGATGATTCAAAATGTTGGTACAGTTACGATAAGTAGGAAAATTAGAAGGAGGTATTGATTTAAAATAAAGACTAGTCTTTGTTCCCTTGAATTTGAGGGGCCAGCAGGATGCCCAAGGGAAGATGCCCTGTGGGCAGCTAGAAGTGTAGGACTGAAGTTAAGGGCAGAGGATGGAGCGAGAGAAAGAGAAGTTTGGGAGTTATGGGCATAGAGGTGACAGAAGGAAGATGAGATTGCCCAGGAATGTAGAAGAGAAAAGAGGGCTAAGAATGGAACCTTGGAGGACATATACTTTTTGGAGTTTGTTTTGTTTGTTTGTTTATTTGTTTTTGCTTTTTTGGTGAGGCAATAGGGGTTAAGTGACTTGCCCAGGGACATACAGCTAGTAAATGTAAAGTGTCTGAGGCCAGATTTGAACTCAGGTCCTCCTGACTTCAAGGCTGGAGTTCTATCCACTGTGCCATCTAGCTGACCTCAAGGACATATACTTTTAATAAATAAGAAGAACCAATGAAAGAGATTGAGAAAGGTCAGGCAGGAGAAGAACCAGAATGATGTCCATGGCCATAGAAGCAAAGGAAGGAGAAAGGAGAGGGATGGTCAGCAGAGTCACATTTGATGTTGTATGAATTATAATGTATTTAAGCTACTGTTATCCCATTAAGACATAGCAAGCAGATTTTTTACATTGTATGGGAAAATTTTTTTCTATCCAATCAGAATTGCTACATACTCTGGTTTCTAATTTGATTTGGTCTTCTGGGGAATACATTAGAGTAATACTACACCTAATCTTTTCTCAACCAACCAAAGATCAGGTCTATTCTCCATGAAAATGGATCTCACCAGCTGATTTTTTTTTTCAAATACCAGCTGGACAAGCGCATGCCAAAATACTTAAGGAGGAAGCTACGAGCAGAATTAAAGCCAAAGCCCCAGGCCTTTGATGTCCTGCCTATGTCTGGAGTCCTGGCAACTAAAGAGCGCTCCAACATACAGATCAAATTCATGCCATCAGAAGAGGTAAAACTTCTAGAATGCCTATCAAAGAATAGATTTTTTTTAAAGATACTTCAGCAATAAGATCTTGGGCCTGACTTAACTGAGATCCTAGGGTCTTAAGATGATATAGTTGTTTTGGCCTCAAGGAAGCTGGATTGTCCAATATCTGGTATATGCCAACACAGCTACCTTCTCATGAAGCAGCTTCTGGTAAATCACTTGCTCATGTCTCTTCCCCTTTTCAGTTCTGAATGTTATCACCAGGTGACTGCCACTAACCGAGAGTAACACTGACTAAAGGTGGGCTGACCAGAGAGGGAAATTTCAGAGTTCAGTATCATGGAGGTCTCATAGTCACAAGAGGTGGGAAAATCTAAGTTATGACAATCCCTATGGTTGGCTGAGGTGAAGTGATATTTATTGTTGTTGTCCAGTCATTTCAGGTGGGTCCAATTCTTTGGGACCCCATTTGGGTTTTCTTGACAGAGACACTGGAGTGGTTTGCCATTTCCTTCTCCAGCTCATTTGACAGATGAGAAAACTGAGGCAAGCAGGGTTAAGTGTCACATAGCTTGTAACTGTCTGAGGCCAGATTTAAACTCAGGTCTTTCTGACTCCAGGCCTAGTGCTCTATCCACTATGCCACCTGGCTGCCCCAAAGTTATAAGATTATGGGAATTAAGAAGGAGCAGGAAGTGGGGCACCAGTTTCACCAGACCCTTTTCAGTCTCACTCAGAAGAGGTATGATGGGGATTAAAGGAAATTGCCTCACCCCAGGTCCAGCCAGGTTCCTTATCCAAGAGAGATGTAAGAGTTAAAAGGAACTCTCAGACTACAATTTAGATAAAGGTTTGGACTGAGATTGTCCCAACCACTACTACAGAAAAGCAATTTAAAATACTTAATGTTTTTGATACCTGGCTAAATCACAAAAGAGCTAAAACAGCCTTCGGCACTGTTAGTTAAAAGAGTTGAAGAGATCCACTGCCTTGTGGAGGAAGAGGTCATATAGTAGCTGAAGACCAGCAAATGGTAGCATAGAGCCTCAGAGCTCACCAGAAAAAATTAGCTTGCTTCTCAGTAACACCAATAATGAACCAGCAACTCTGCGTCAGAGGTAGAGAAATGTTCCAAATAATACACCACCTTGAGAACAGGAATTGCCCTAGCTATGCTGAGTCTCTAGCCATGTATGTTCTTCCATACATGTTTCCTAGCCATGTAGGGTCCTTGTGTGCGCCCCTTCTCCCACTATTGATTTGGTAACCTGTCAGAGAGTGTGCTTCTGTGTATATGGAAGATCTTTCTTGTCATTTATTTTGTTATCCTAAATAATTAAGCATCTTTGACTTTAAACTAATGTATTCTCTGTTTAGTTGGTAAAAGAAACACATCAATGGCCAGGGAAAGAGCTTATGAGCTAGGGTTTTGAGTGGATGGTGACCCACAGAGTATACTGAACCGGGTGGTTGTCAGGGAACTCACATGTAAAGTACAACCCAGGGACTACATACTCCACCCAACTCTCTCCTCCCTTTCAATGCTAAAAATTTCTTCAAAAAGTTTTCTCTTACCAATAATTCCACTGGGTCTTGTCACCTCTAGTCTAGGGATTTTTCTCATAGGTCACCAATGTCATAAACACCAAGTCTTCCAGTCCTCATCCTATTCAACCGCTATTGATTTTTTGAGACTCTCCTGGCCTTATGGATATTCTGCCTCCTTGGCTTCAAAGATACCCTGCTCTCCAGATTGCCATCCTGCTTCTCTAATCACTGTTTCTCCATCTCTTTGTTGACTCCTCATTCTCTTCCCAATCTAGTGGAGCTGTTCTCCCAACAGTTTATCCTTGTACCTCTTTTCTTCTCTTTCCCTCAGCAATCTTATTCACTCTTAGTAGCTTAACTACAACCTTCATGCAAATGACTCCCAAATGTATGTATCATAGATCACAAATGACTCTGGAATCTTTCAATACCCAGGATCCAGTTTGGGGTGTTTGGGGGTAAGCATAGTTAGACAAATATGGCTCAAATCCTCCATACAGTGCATTCTCTACAAACAGACTAAGAACTGTAAGTCAAATAGCAAAGCCTTTAATTAAAACAGGAACAGCAAAATTGTTGTGTGTGTGTGTGTGTGTGTGTGTGTGTGTTTAAATTAGGTCCACTGCCATATAAGTGAGTTGTCTATAAATTTTAGTCTTAGAGAGTTGTCTGAGTCACTGAAAAAGTTAAATGACTTTCCCATCATATAACTAGCATGTGTCTGGGGTAGGACTTGAACCCAGGGCTTCTGATCCCAAGGCCAGCCTTATATCATCTACATGTTGCTACTCAAATTGAAGTAGATAACAAGTGAGAATCCTACACACAAAAAGGTACTGATCTCCTATGGATTCCCATAGTACTGGTGGGTAAAGGAATACCTCCCTTTCCTTTTTCCCATTTCCCCTTCCCTTTCTTAGAGTTATGTCCTGGCTTGAAAACCTCTTCCAGCTCTAGCTCTCAGCCATCTGCTATACTTCCTGCTACTTCATTCTCACCCCAGAACTGCATCTCCTCTACTTTTTTTCCTTATAATAATCTCTATGTTCCTGATGCCTAGAATGACCTCCCTCTTCCCTCCCCTTTGCCTATTGAATTCCTACCTAACTCTTAAATCTCAAATCAAAGTCCACATCCTTAATGAAGACTTCATTGATGTCCTCTCCCCAACCACTTCTACCACCTCCAATCTCACATAACACTTTATTATTTCACTCTCTCAAAAAACTTACTGTGTATATTGTGTGTTATAGTTCATGTGTGTCTGCCTTGGCCCCCTTCTAAACTGCAGCCCATGGAAGCCCCATGAAAACGGGCAGCATCTTACCCAGATCTTATATCTCCCTTACATTTCTTCAGCCCTGCTTTCTACTTCAGTAGACTCTACCAAATCCTATGCCCTTTTCTCATTCTTCATTTTTCTTGACCTCTTTACAGCTTTTTATACTTTTAATCACCCTCTTCTCCTTGATATTCTCTCTTCTCTTGGTTTTCATGGTACCTCTCTCACCTGGTTCTCCTCTTACCTATCTAACTGCTCCTTCTCAGTCTTCTTTGCAGGATCTTCAGGTCATCCCTGCTAACCATGGGGGTCCAAGAGGGCTCTTAGGCTCTCTTTTCTTTCACTATACTGCTTCACTTGGAGATCTCATCAGCTCCCATAGATTCAATTATAATCTCTTTGCTGATGATCTTTATGCAAACTAATTAGCTCTGCTAACCACCAGTCTCATATCTCCAACTGCCTGTCAGACACCTCAACCTATATATCTCATGGACTTTTTAAACTCAACAAGTCCAAGACTCATTTCATTATCTTTCCTCCAAAACCTTACCCTCTTCCTCACTTCCCTAATTCTATCGAAGGCATCATTGTCCTCCTTGTAACCCAGGCTTACAACTGATATATCATCTTTCACTCCTCACTCTCTCACCTCCCATACGGCCAATCTGTTGCCAATGTCTGTCAATTTAACCTTCAATGCAACTCTTGTGTCTACCCCCTTTTCTCCTCTGACACTGCTACCACCTTGGCCCAGAACCTCATCTTCTCACGCCTGGACAAGAGCCTGCTGGTTGTTCTCCCCTCCACTCCAGTTCATCCTCCATTTAGCTGTCCTAGCAATCTTCCTAAGGAGCGCATCTAACCCCACCACCTCCATGTTCAATAAACCCCAGGGCTCCCTATCAACTTCAAGATCAAGTACAATATCTTCCATTTGGTGTTCAGAGCCCTTCATGACCTTTCTGCTCTTCTGAGACATTACTCACCATCATATACTCTTCACTATGGTGACATGGACCTCCCTCTTGGTTCTCCCACAAAACACTCCATCTCTCAAGTCACAGCATTTTCCCTGGCTGTCTCCCTTACCTGAAATGTGTTCCCTCCTCATCTCTACCTCTTCCCCAGCTTCCTTCAAGTATCTGATAAAACCCTCCCTTCTATGGGAAGCCTTTCCCAATCCACCTTAATACTAGTGCTTTCTCTCTGTTAATTATCTCCAATTTATCTTATACGTAGGTTTGGTTTTGTTTGTTTGGTTTTTTTTTTTTTGGTATGTTGTCTCCCCATTAGATTGTGAGCTCCTTGAGGCTAAGGACTATCTTTTGCCTTTCCTTATAACCTCAGCTCTTAGCACAGTGCCTGTCATATCATGGGCACTTAATAAGTGTTTATTGACTGGCTGATTGACCTCATATTGAAAACTGTCAAAAATTACAGAAGATAGGAATAATCAATTTGGAGGGATTGTGGAAAGAAGAGCACACTATTGGTAGAGGTGTGAATTGGTCCAACCATTCTGTAAATGCAGTTTGAAATTATGCTAAGGGACAAAAATATTTATACCTTTTTCTGGAGGCAGGGGAACCACTGCCAGGCATATATCCCAGAAATACCAAAGATAGAAGGAAAGGTCCCTTGTACACGAAAATATTTCTATCAGCATGTTTTTGTAGGAGCCAAGAACTGGAAACAAAGTAGAAGCCCATCAACTGGGAATTAGTTAAATAAACTTCAATCCCAGGATATAATTAAGTATCATTATGTTGCACAAGAAGACTTATAAGAAATGATACAAAGTGAAGAAAGTAGAACTAGGGAATCAATATACACAATAATCCTGAATGCCGTGTAGTTATTATGACTATGCCTGGCTCTGAAGAGATGAGAAAATGCCTCTTTCCCTCTCTTGCAAAGATTATGGGTATGGAACATGGCAGGTCAGTGTGGGGTTTGGTTGGCATATCAGTTAATTTTGCTGAAGTCTGTGTTTGTCTGCCTAGGTCTGAATTCTTCCAGAGCAATTTACTTTGAAAAGTTTTCTACCCTATCCAATGATGGACCAGTTGAAAGTATCCATCAGATTTTGGCTTCCTCAGCCAGGAAGCGCAAAAGTATGTCAAGTCTTTCCCTTTGATTGTGATTCTCTGTTTCTGTCCTTTTCCCTCCTCAGAAATTCTATAGCCAGATCCTGACCATGAATATCACTCACAGCTCACAGAAGCTGCCCTTGCTTGTCCAAGGCCACGGACTGGAGCCCCGCCTGGATTTTAACCCCTCTGTGGTAGAGTTGGGGCCTTTGCAGCCTTTTGCTCCTGGCGATGAGGCAGAGATCACAGTGAAGAATCCTTGTGATTTTCCCATTGAGTTTTACTCCCTGGAATTTGATCAGGAATATCTTTTAGAAGAGAAGGTAAGAAAAGCCTACATCCATTCCAGGCTTGTAGTAAATCAATCCCCTGCATGCCCCAGGGGGTTAAGACAGGAGCACTTGGGAAAGGGACTAAAGGCTTCTCATGGGGATTGGGATTTAAATCAACACTTGACCTTACCTAGGTTTCAGACAGCAAGTTCATCCATCTCAGGTAGGGAGAAAATCCTAATGACCAATTTTTTTTTTAAAAATTATCCAGAAACTTCTTTCAAACCATTTAGGGCTATTCATGCATTCAATAAATATTTACTGAACCACCTGGAGGAGCCAATAGAGAGAGAGAATAGAAAAGAGCTTAGAGAGAACCTTGTGAATGCCCACATCTGGAGAGAAGAGAGCTGGGGGTGGGGAGAAGAGGAGAGGAGAGGAACCAGCAAAGGAAACAGAGAAATAGGAGAAGCAAGAGAATAAGTCCAGGAGGGGCAGCTAGGTGGCACAGTGGATAGAGCACAGGCCCTGGAGTTTGGGATACCTGAGTTCAAATCTGGCCTCAGACACTTAGCTGTGTGACCCTGGGCGAGTCACTTGACACCAATTGCCTCACCAAAGGAAAAAAAAAAGTCCAGGAAGGAAAAAGTGTCAAGGAGGCAGGCAGATGGGGGAGGTTAGCTCTGTCATTTGCTTTTTTTTTTAAGGCAATCAGGTTTAAGTGACTTGCCCAGGGTCACCCAGCTACTAAGGGTCTGAGGCCAGATTTGAACTCAGGTCCTCCTGACTACAGGGCTCTATCCACTGTACCACCTAGCTACCTTGTGGCATTTGCTATAAGAGCAAGATGGAGTCTGAAGAAAGGCCACTGGCTGACAATTAAGACCTTGGTGTGGACAAGACATTTCTATCATGTGGTCAGGGGGGCAACCCAGCCACACTTGGCCTCTGTCTTCCTCAACTACAAATGCTCCCCTTCTGGGTCTACCCGGTTGACCTCTGGCCATTCCAGGAAAGCACTGCCAGTCCTCATGCTACAAAGCACATGTGCCCATTCGAAGAACATATATGACAGTAGCCACGGGCCCAGTGGCCCCAAGTCATCATGCAGCTATCTAAAGGGGCCATCTGAGAGTACATAGCACATTTTATACGTCTTCCAGAGAAGATGTTTCCTGTGCACTGAATTATAATCCCCGTCTTTACAAGAACAAGAATGGGACATCAAGGCAGGACCTCTGAGTTATTCCAGTCTTACTCCCCAGATTCCTAATATAAACAATGATTTAACAAATTTAAAGACCTCTCATCAACTCCTGATCTACAAAAAACAAAAATTAATATAATGTGGATTAACTAATAAATCACTGGAAAATAGTTTTCAGATAGGAAAAACTCAGCACTCAAGTGATGAGAAATAAGAGCCCCATTTCACCAAAAAGTTCTACTTGCTGAGTTTTTCCAGGATGTGAGAATCCTACCTGCCTTGAAACCCTGAGCACTTTAGGGGGGGGAGAAACAAGCCAAAAAAAAAAAAAACCACAGTCCTTAAGATAAATGAAAGAGGCCAGAGATTCAAGACACGAGACCGGGAAGGAACAAATAATTGAGAAAAGCTGGCCTAGATATTAAACAGCTTCAAATCTGAATAAGTATAATGGGGGAGGAGAAAGCATTCAAGAAACCAAAGTACACTTTTCTTCCCACTTGGTATAGATTCTTCGAAACCTAAGAGGTTATGATGCCTGTAACACTCTTCTCCTGCCACCTCGAATCCCAGGAGAAAAACTGCCACCTGAAGTGGTTGAGTATTATAAGGAGCTAACACACCTTAAGGAAGAGCAAAAGAACAGATCTGTGGAAGCACAGGAAAACGGTAAGACCCCACCGACAGAGGCATGGGCAGTTTGCAGTGTAGGGAGGACTCTGGGTGATGTACCTTCTGCCCTCATGCTCCCTGTCCCTTCTCTTTGGGGTCACGGGGAAAGTGGCAGGAGGAGGAAGACACAATGAGCAGCCAGCGAACCCCTGGTTGGGTGAAGCCTCCCTGGCAAAGGCTGAAATGAGAATGCATTGCTTCCTTCTCAGCCTCTGTGCCTACACCTGTCTTTTAGGCCCTACCTCATTCCCTTATTCTTGCTGTATTTTGGCCCCATGCCTCTCTCCACTCCTGCACCCCAACCTCATGAGAAATCCTTGAGGTTATCCCTAGCTCCTGGGGGCTGCCCAAGGCATCCTGAATACTCCATATGTCTAAGTGTCTGGCTCAAATTTCTGAGTAGTATGATCACAACACCATTGGGTAGCCCAACCTTCGTATTAAATAACTCTCATTTCTTGCTGAGCATCTTGATAGCAGAATCCAATCCCTTTCTCTTCCCCATCCTTGGCCACACCCTTTCATGAAGATCAGTGTGCTCTTTTAAGGATTATTTACAAAGAAAAGGAGTGAATTTAGAAATATGGCCATGGGGTCACATGTAATTAAAAGCATGTATAGATGTTCCAGCCAGAAGAGGCTCTGATCAGCTCTGTAGCTTGAATAATAAACTGAATACTTTGAGAGGTTCAGACCAGCCCCGGCAGTAAAGTCACCAGTCATTTCCTTAAGGAAGGACCTTCCCTTCTCATCTCCCCTTTCCAGGATTTCCTCTGCACACATCTATCCAATTTCCAGCTTCCTGGGCTGATCCTGTGAACATAATATGTTCAGTGCCAAGTTCAGTGCCAATACAGTCAGTGCCAAGCCCTTAATCAATTATGCCTGGCAGAAACTTGGTTTTCTGTTATGGGAAAGGAAAACTTGAAATGGCACTGAGACTTTTGGGACAACCTGTCTTTCTTTCTGGGACCTTTAACCTGATGTTGAGCTCTAGCAGGTTGTATATGAATTGCTATTCTATATCCCCCATATACACTTCCATCCACACCAATGAAAGGGACAGAAGAGCAATGGTGGGGAGGGAATACCAGGGTCAGATCCAACCTGGTTTTTCACAAGGCAGACCCCATTCCTTTTCCCCACCAAAACTTAAGCACTGCTAGTTTTAACCCAACTCTCCAACCTGCCCAAAGTTTTTCCTCCCAGCCCTCATAGTCTCCTGCCTGGTGGGCAAGAACCCAGAGGAGAGAACAAGCTTGAGATGAGGAAGGGAAATGGGAAGTTCCTGCCATGCCTCTTGGGCTGCTGGGCCCTACCTTGTCCTCTAAAGCCCAGCCACATGGCATCACATAGCTTGGGTTGTTTTCACAGTCCTAGGGCTGCTCTTCATGGCCCCAGAGCCCACATCCTCCCCAGGCCCCACCACAGCAAGCCCTCTCCCAATGCCCATGCTTCATTGAGCTCCGGTCTCCTCCCCATCCTGTTCACCTGCTGAAGCTTACCTGTCCTGCATCTCATGCTATCAAGTCCCATCATTCTTTGTCTTCCCACATGAGAGCAAATTGATCTGCTAAACTTATCAGTGCCATTGGTTTAAGCTACAGTGGTGGAGAATAGAAGAAAGTGGTCTCTCTAACCACCCCTGAGTTGTGTTCTTTGCTTACCATTGTCTTAATAATAATAATAATAATAATAGCTAACATTTTATAGAGTGATTAAGAGTTTACAAAGTACTTTAAACACACTGTATCATTTGATCCTGACAACAATCCTGTGAGGGTAGGGGCTATTATTATCCCAGTTTTACAGAAAGATAACAGGGAGGGACCAAGGTCACACAGCTAATAAGTGTCTGAGACAGAATTTGAACTCAGAGCTTCCTGACTACAAGCCCAAAACTTTATACACTGCACCACCTGTCTGCTGGCTCTTATTCTACAGGCTGGAAGGTACCATAATTAAAGCATTCCTGGCTCTAGAATCAGGGTCTGGGTTCAAATCTCACCTCTGACATTGACTGCTTTTGCAAATCACTTCACCATCTTGGACCTCAGTCTCTTTATCTCTAAAAATGAGGGTGTTGGACTAGATCAGCCCTGAGACCCCAACCAGCTCTAGATTTAGGATCTTGTGGCATACACAGTATCTTCAAAACCTAATACAGCAGCTGTGGAGAGTAAAGAGTTGAGAGGGCTGGTGGGAAAGCTGCCCAAAAATGGGCCAGCAACTTAATGTGCGCCGGGGACACAAAGAAGCATTTAGAATGCCTTCGACTCTATGCTTTCCTTTGCTTTCTGTATTCTAGTGAACAGTGCTGTCAATAACGCCATCGATTTCTCTCTGTCTCTGTCTCTCTCTTTGTCTGTCTCTGTGTATGTCTCTTTCTCTTCTCTCTATTTCTCTCTTTTGTCTCTCTCTGTCTCTCTCTCTCTGTCTCTCTCTCTATCTCTTTTCCCCTCCCCCATTTCTCTCCTCTCTCTCTGTCTCTGTCTTTCTCTCTCTTGCTTTCCCTGTCTCTCTCTGTCTCTCTCTCTCTGCCTTTCTGTCTCTCTCTGCCTTTCTGTCTCCATCTCTGTCTCTCTGTCCCTCTTTCTGTCTGTCTCTCTCCCTCTCCCCCATTTCTCTCCTCTCTCTCTGTCTCTGTCTTTCTCTCTCTTGCTTTCCATGTCTCTCTCTGCCTTTCTGTCTCTCTCTCTGTCTCTCTGTTCCTCTTTCTCTCTCTGTCTCTGTCTGTCTGTCTGTCTGTCTGTTTGTCTCTCTCTCCCCCTCCCCCATTTCTCTCCTCCCTCTCTTGGTTTCTGTCTCATTGTCTCCTTGCCCCCACCTTCTCTGAGCTCTTTTCGTTTTCCTCACAGTTGAGGATGACGAATCCGACAGCCCAGAGCATGGGGTCGGGTCAAATATGAAGCGGAGCTCTCTTACCAGAGGCATATCTGTTACATCCAACTTTGAAGAGTGGCATATACCACCCCCTGAGCCTCGAAATTTCCATGAAGAAGAAGAGGAAGAGGACAACTTAGACAGATTTTTCTCCCATCGTAAGTGCCCTGGCCCAGTGGGGTCCACCTCAAATAGAAATGGGGGCCATTAAACTATATTTAAGGAACCCTGTGGGCCATGTGTTGACTTAGTTTTAAAATGTAACATTACCTATGTTTTAGTGTATTTTTCTTTATTTTTGTTCAGTATTTCCCAATTACATTTTAGTCTGGCTTAGGTGCACTGGGGAGTGCCATAGGCATGGCATGTTGGGCGTCTGTGTCCCAGCCCCTGGGCACCAGCTCAGTCCAGCCACAAGCAGGCCAAGGTCTGACCATAGACCAGGGCAAGCTAGTTTCTGGTGGTGTCTCCTTTTCCAGACTTAGGCATGTAGCATCCTCCTTTCCTCTCTCTCACTGCCTTGTCCATAACATTAAATGGGTCACCACCTCCTCCCAGGAGATTTGTACTTTAATAGAGTCTCAACAAACCAAATGAGTCTCCAATGCATAATTTCAGATATTCATTTAATATTTTTCTTTTTGAGAGCCTGTACTATCCCATGAAAGTCTATTTCTATATGTGAAGAAGAGTGCTAATCATATGATAGGACCAACCATCATATATAAATATTGTTTCCCTGGGGAACGTGGTGAGAATCCCAACTTGGGAGGCCACATGTCCCTTCTGAAGGAGGATTGAGCAAGAGCTCCAGCAAGTCTGGGATGAGGACATGGAAATCCACGCTTTAAGCCCTGCCAGTGGGAAGCTCTAAGAGAGTCGCACATTCTGGCCCTCGTCCCCACTAGCCCCTTTCTGCTCTTCTTTGAGATCCTGGGAGTGACCCCCCTGCTTCCTTCTCCACTGCCATCACCTCAGGTCAGCATTTCTATTTTCCCTTCCACCACGTCACAGTTTTTTGAATCAGAGACCTGGGTTCAAATCCCACCCCTACTCCTTACTACCTGTGTGACTTTAGACAAATCATGTCACTTCCCTGGGCCTTAGTTTCCTCATCTGTAAAAAAAAAAAAATGAGAGGATTGGATTAGCCAGTGTCTGAAGTCCCTAAGCTCTAAATCTGTGATCCTCAGAGAAACAGAATAATCAAAATCATGCTTTCCAATCCCTTCCTACCTTGTCCCTCTTAAAATGAAAGTCCTTGGTTGTGTTTTCACTCAAACTCAATTGTTATCTTGAATTGAATTTTGGTTTAGTTTTAAAGTGTATGTATTTATTTATTACAAGGATTTATTTTCTCTCTCACCTCTGGAACAATAAACCAGCAATAAATTCAGCTCTCACCAGCTGAACAATAAACAAAAGACAAAGTCTTCACAGCAAACTCACGCTGCCTGGAGAAACAAATTCCCACATTGGCCATATCCCATTCTGAATTTTAAGTCCATCACTTCTGTCCTCTTCAGCCTCCTGGACTAATTGAATCCTGTGTCTTCCTGCTTTTACCCTCTCTTAAAATTTAGGCCCTCCGGTGTGTTTTCATTTAAACTTCCTTATTGTATTGAGTTGCATTGTATAGGGAAAGACAAAAGCACATTCCATAAGTAGTAACATATATTTGGATACACAAAAGATCAAAGTAAGATTTGATTTCATTCAATTTATTCAAACAAAAAAAATTTCTAAGCACCTGCAAAGCCCTGTGCAGAGCTGTTGGTGGGTACAAAGATCTAACATGCCGGACTTCCTGCCCACAAGGAGATGATGGGGATAGGATGGGACCACAAGAGCACACACATAAGGATCCCACAAGGGAGAATGGGGCAAAGTCGGGATCAAAAATATGTGCTGTGGGAAAAATTGCAGCAGGGAGGGAGAGAGAAAGGGAGGGAGGAGTGGGTGGTGAAGGATTCTTCATGGAAGAGCTGAACCTTGAAAGGAGAAAAGGCCAGAAAGTCAGGAAGAAGCCTGATGGTGGAGGCCCAAAAATGCCAGCTGAGGGAGTTCATGTTTCATCCTTCTTATGGGGAATAGGGAGCAATTGAAGATGTTTTTACTGAGACAGTGATTCAGGCATGTGATTTAGAAATGTTATTTTGGCAGCTATGGAAAGGATGGAGCGGAAAAGGGAGAGACTGGAAATAGGGAGATCAGGTAGGTGTCTTACCAGTCTAGACAAGAGGTGAGGAGGAGTGAATGTAAGGCCATGGCGTGTGGCCAGAAGGAGGGGGGATGAAGGAAAGAGATTGTGGAAACTCATTGCATGTGGGAGAGGAGAGAGAAGAAACTGACCCCTGTGTCAGGAGGAGGGTGGTGTTGCCCTCAAGATAGAAAAGGAAAAAGGTTGGGTAGAGCATGAATTCAGTTTGGGATTTTCAAACTGGGAACTGAGTTCATGGGGCCAGTGAGACATGCGGGTTGGCATGCCCAGCAGGGATGGGGTCTTTGAGAGGCGAAGGACGGAAGGAGAGAAAATGTGAGTAGAGACAGAAGCTGGTAATGAGGGCAGCATGGGAACCAGAGAGGCAGCAGGAATTGGGAGGGAGCTGCGTCGAGGTTCTGTTTCACCCCTTCCCCTCACACTGTCCAGAATGCTACCACATGCGTTGTCCCAGAATGGGCCAGGAGAGAAGCACGGACCAGGGCAAGGGAAGAGGAGGCCGGTCCTAAGCAAAGGCCCAGAAAGCAAGGTCCTAGACAGCTTGTGAAAATATAAAGACTAATCCATCCATTGCAGCTCCATAGAATGAAAGATGGCCTTAAGCAGGCCAGCACTTTGCAAAATGTTAAGCCCTCAAAAAAAGTTAGAAACTGGAAACTAATTTGATTATATCTATAAGCAGTAACTCTGGTTTCTTCAAAGGTGCCATGCGTAGTCATCACTTCCATATTTTTCTGGTCACCTCTGCAGAGCCCTGTCTCTCCCCCAATCACGAACCCCTTACCCCTAGGCCAGGGTCACCTCTAGGCTATCTGGGTGGGGAACCCTTGGTATGGAGATTCCCTCTACTGGTACAGATGAAGGTGTAGTCTTGGGAAGTTAGCTGGAACCTGAGATGATAAGCAACTTGCCCATCTCATATTTATTATAATAGAAATCCTTTCGAAGACTTAACTATATAGGTAACTCTTGACTAAAATAATTCTAGAGATTAAAACATAGTATATCCCCCTATTGTTCACATCCCTCTGTGTAATTTCTTTATAATAAGTGTGCATATGTATGTGTGTGTTTTTTAAGTGCCTGAAAAACCACAAAGTGCCAGTGAGACACGCTCCATGGATGAAGTTGGAGAAATCGATAATGACCCAGTGAGCAGGTGCATAGCTCGGCACCTGGGTATTCCTACTTCTCCTGAAAGCCACGCAGCCAAGCACCGAAGAGGCATCGCCATCATAGTACATGGATCGCCATTGTCAGGTACAAAGATGATCCTATAAGAAAGGACCAAAAAGGGGCGGCTAAGTGGCGCAGTGGGTAGAGCACAGGCCCTGGAGTCAGGAGGACCTGAGTTTAAATCTGGCCTCAGACCAAACACTTGACACTTACTAGCTGTGTGACCCTGGGCAGGTCACTTACCCCCAATTGCCTTAAAAAAAAAAAAAAAGACGAGCAATGACTCCATTTCTTGTCTGCTTAAAGAAACCAGTGCTAATTGGGCAAGTAAGTTGTTGGTGTCATTTGTCCTTCATCCTCAAAGAGAACTGTGACATCATGGTGGTGCCATGCAAGTAAGTGATCTTCCTTGGCTGCCACACTGGGTACTTCAGCCATGAAGAAAAGAGAGTGAATGCCGTGGCACAGCTTCAAGGGAGTCAGGGGCCTGAGCCCCCAGTGGGAGGCACCTTAGTCACAATAGCGAACATTTATCTGTTCTCCACGGTGGCGCTGATGGGCTCTGGACCAGCCAGGATATTTAACAAAGGCTCAGAGCCTGGAAGAAACCAAACTGCCGTCACAAGACAGTTTGACTTAGACACTGAAAATACACATTAGAGTTATGCACAGGTGAGGCATTCCTGAACTTCCTTTGATGCCAAAGGCAGATTAGATTGCTTAGAAAGACCACTGGATTTGCAGTCAGAAGACCCAAGCTCTTCTCAGTTCTGACCCTGTTCCCTTACCTAGCTGTGCGAACCTTGGATAAATCACTTCACTTTTCTGAGACTGTTTCCATATCTATAAAATGGGGAAAATTATACTTGGCCTTAGATGGTGGTTGTAAGGGTTCTGTTGAGATGATGCTGATCAAGTACTCTGTGACCTTACGATGCTATGTGCATTACTATTAAAACCGATGTCTTTCATAGCACGACTGATATGGAAATATGTCTTGCATGATTGCGCAAGTATAACCTCTATCAAATTGCTTACCATCTCAGGGAGTGGGAGGTGAGGGAGAATGGGAGAGAATTTGGAATTTGAAATTTTTTTAAATGAATATTAAAAATTGTTTTTACATGCAGTTGGGAAAAATAAAATATTATTTTTTAAAAAGCTGATGAAAATACAAAGATCTAAGGAAATGTTAGTAAAACCATAGATTTTTTTTTAGCAGCTCTCTAAGGAAGCCAGTTACAGAACTGTACTCTCACCCAAAGGTAAAATCCTATTGTGGCAGAAACCCAGCTCCACTTCATGTCTATGTAGTCATTTTCTTCTCAAAAGATATCGGCAAAATATCTATAAAACCATAAAACCCCTAAATTATCATCATGCCCATGTTTGCGGACTCTATACTTAACCATGCCCTTTCAGAGACCTCTCATTTAGTCCTTACAACAACCTCTACAGTAGGTAGGGTAGGGATTAGAGTCGTGCCCATTAAATAATAATAATAATAATAATAGCTTACATTTATAGGGCACCTTCTAGGTGTTGGGCACTGTGCTAAGCGCTTTACAATATTTAACAGATAAAGAAACCGATCACAGAAGTTAAGCAAGTTGAGCAAGGTAACACTGCTGGTCAGAACCAGGACCAGAACTCAAGTCTCCAGCCTGCCGGGCGAGTATCTTTTGGACACCATCATTCTGCCTCCTTGCATGAATATCACAAAAACAAATGTAGGTTAGAGTGGGGGAGGGGAAGAAAAATCACTTCCGGAGAAAGAAAAGACATTTCTAAAGTCCTGTCTTCTAGAAGGGTCCTTCTCCTTGGAATTGTAGAATGAGGCTGCAGTAGACATGGAGGTCCTTCATCTTGGCAGCATGGAAAGAGCTCTACATCTGGTACCAGACGAGCTCATCCCAATCCAAGTTCTGCTGTTTACTGCCTCGTGACCTTGAGCAAATCACATCCTCACTCTTGGCCTCAGTTTTTTCATTTATAAAATGAGGAACTCATGGTCTTCCAGGCCAGCCATTCCAACTCTAAAGCCTCTGACCCTTCCACAGGGAAGACCAATGCGTGCAATAACCTCGCCAAATACTATGGTGCTGCCTACCTGACTCTCGATTCCATTGTATTGGATGCTCTGTCGGATTCAAGCAGCATTCCTGGACTCCGAGCCCGGGAGCTTTGCATGAGGGCAACCACTGAGCAGAGCTTCCGGGATGGAGAAGAGTCAGTGAAGGATGCTGGTAAGTTCTGATGAGGGATGGGCAGGGCTCCCTGCCTCAAGGTCCCCCATACAGCCCTTGCTGAAGAAAGAGATGCCATGTTACTGTCACCCTAGCTGCCTGTGAAAATGCCCAGGATTCAGGGGATAGTTTTTGTTGGCATGCCAGGAAGGGGCTCCCAGAAAGATAAAATCCTCCCAATATTTCTTTTGGAAAAAACAGACAAGATATCTGGGTAATTTCAAAGCCATAGAATGAGAGAGGACCCAAAGATGCCATCAAAGAGTTAGCATTACAACAGAATGTTCCACTCTACTCCGCCACTATGAACATAGGACCTGAAGTCTGCTGGGACTCTTATTACACATGAGCCTTCTTCATAAAACCTGCAGATAACAAATAAAGTTCATTCCAAAAACATGACCAAGTTCTTTGGATTATCTCACCCTGGAATCACCTCCAGATGAGTTTTACACCCAAAAGCTTTCTGCAGTATCCATGACCCAGTAAAGGAAGTAACATGCTGAAAGCTTTGGAAATCATTGTGCAATAGACTGGAGAGAAGGGAGAGGGAGAAGGGGACACTCATTTCCAGCTGTATCATGCAGTGTGTCCCAAAAATCCTGGTGTGGCTTGAAGCCTTAATAATTTCAAGAGCATAAATGCTACAAGCTTACAAAAGACAACATTTGAAAGGTTCTTTAACTTTAGAACAAAAGTTCTTTAACTTTAAAATACTGACATATTTCTCATTAAAGTTCAATATAACCACCATCTTCTGCTATTTATTGCTCCAGTAAATTTTGAAAATTGGTTTTTTAAAAAAAAAGAACTTTCCTCCACTGCTACTCAGTTACTGAAAGGATTGCATTTGTAATCCTAACAGTAAGAGCATCCAAAGAATGTGGTTTTGATTGGACAGACCCCACAAGAACAAGTCTAATGGAGGCAGATCAGGTGATCATGGTAGCCACGTAAGAACACCACACCTGCTGTTTCACACTGGTCCACAGCTCTGAGAAAGGGTCCTCCAGAAACCATCCCATGCACAATGCAAAATGTCAGGGTGCTCCCTCTTATTTTAATTAAAAATTTATTATTCAAAATTCACAAAAATAAATGAGTATAAAATGAATTTGAATAATTAAACTTTCAAGTGATTTAATAAAAATTTGTTGCATTTATACTTTAGACATTATTAAAACTTAAAACTGTGCAAAGACTTTAGGGACAAGCTGTAGAAAGTTCTTGAAGTACTATGGTTTTGTAAGCAGAGCAGGGAGGTTGAATACTTGGATTCTGGCCTAGATTTCACCACATGGTCTCATCTTGGGTCATTCATTTACATTCTTCTAACTATTTTCCATAGTCATGAGTGCAGACAGGTCTTATGTTCCTTGATTTTTTTTTTAACGACCCTAGTTTTCCTGCAAGGATCCTCCGCTGTCATTCCATGACTTCATGAATGTGTCTCTTCTATTGCATTTTCCATTTCCTTGTAGCTATGATTACAGAGAGCTCCTTAGCACAGACATCTGTAGGACTGTCAAGAGTAAGCACTGAGAATTTGGCCAAGCATATCTCAGAAGGAACTCTGCCCTCCCCTGAAACCCGAATAACCGTCTTCAAAGGCTATCGGGGAAGTGTAGTTATGACCATTAAGAACAAGTCAGACAGCCATGGTTCTGGGTCCCAAAAGCAACATCATCAGCTGCACCAGTCGGAAACATCGGGATCACAGGTAAAAATTAGGTCTCTTCCTTCCAAAGAAAGCTCAGCATTCTCAGTCCCCCCCCCCACCTCAGTAGTCCTGGCAATCAGGTCAATATCTGTAGCCTTCTCCATATCACAAGAATTTAAATCTGTTCTACCCTATGCACGCTAGCAGATGACCATAGAGCTTGGTTCCCCCAAAGCCTCCTTTCTGCCATCATGGCCCCTCACTGCTGCCACACTCTTCCCTTCCTCGAGTGACTTGAGAGCTTATATCTTTGTAAAGAATGGTTTGACTTCTGTGCATTTGGGGTGTATTGCCATGCACTGTGCACTGCTGGATTTTTCTGACTTTGAGGTGAAAGCAACTGCCCTATTGACCTGTTTGTGTGCCTTTGTTATCCGTAGAGCAAGTCCCCAGTGAATGAGAGGGCAGAACTGGAAGGGAATTTCAGTAACTCCATAATGTTATGCATAGAGAACCCTAAATCCCCCATGTCACCAGTAACACCGGGTTTTCACCAGTCCTGATGGTCTAGTAGCCAGCCTGAGATTGGAATTTGGACAGTCAGTTAATAGTCAACAATATTGGGCACTTCCTGTGTGCCAGGTAGTGTGTTAAGCCCTGAAGATACAAAGATAGACAAAGACAATGGACCACCGAGCTCAGCTCAGAAAAACCGAGTGAGTGCATCCCAAAGAAAAGATGCCGTCCTCATGCTTAGCCCAGGCAGAATCATTCTAGACAATCTATTCCCTTAAGAGCTTATAAATTATAAAACCACATCTTCCTTAAAGATGAAACTTAAGGCTTTCATTGATATTTTCATTCACTCGATGAACATTTTATTAAATGTCTAATATGTTTGGAGCTCTGTGGTCAGCATTGAAGGAGAAAGAAAATGTAGAGAAGATACGGTCCCTGTCTTTAAGGACTTTATAGGCAAGCAAACAGCTACTGTAAATAAAAATGCTTACGAGGTGTCATTTTAAATATCATATGCTTTTGTTCAAAGTTCCAAAAATAATATGTTGGTGTCCTATCTAGAAATAGTCAATTATTTGTTTTGAAGAGAAATTACACATTTTATTTAAGGATCAACACCAAGGAATTTCCACATTCTAGTCTTCAGTTTTAAGTTGTCCACGACTAGAGTATCTTACCAATTGGAACTGATATCCTCTTTTTTATCTAAATTAATTATATAAAGGATACTTCTGTAGGTCTCCAGCAGCATTCTGTAGCTATGTGCTCCCTGTGTAGAAAAAACAAAAGGGCCGTGGGTCAGGAATATTTGTTGCCTTGAGCTACTAATTCTAAGCACAGAGACTCACTGTTTTAATTGGCATCCATTAGAAATCTTAATTCCTTCAGTGTTATCACTGACTTCACTCTCAGCGATCCCAGAGGAGAAAACATTCAGGGCTCTCTAGCTGGGCCAGTATCTCCAAAGGGACTGACCTCCCAGTGTTCCCCTTTCACAGATTCCATCCAGCCCTCTGACCTATACGCCTATTCAGCTTCGGTTCATGAATAGCTCCAGTGAAGGAGATATGGGACTCTTCAGTTGTGTGCTTCCTGAGGACCTACTGGTGCAAATCATAGAAGAGAGGATACAGGTATATGCAGCTCTCAGAAGAAGCTCCACTCTTGAGCAGGGCAAAGTCACAATTTTTCCATGTTCCCTAGACTTGGAGTCAGGGGGATCAGAGTTCAAATATGGTCTCAGACACTAGTTGTGTGACCCCAGGCAAATCACTTAACCTCTCTGTGCCTCCATTTCTTCCTCTGCATGATGCCATGCTTTTTGATTAAATGGCTTTTGTATTTAGTTTAAAGCATCCTTTTTGGTTGACTTAGTAGAAGTAAGCACATCCTTTAGGGGCTCATGAGCTATGTTTCTGAATGGTTGCTGACCCACAAAATACCTAAAACATGGAGCTTTCCAGGGGTCTCACAAAGCCTTTTATAAATTTATTTCCTCAATAGTTCCTCATCATTTTATTAAGCAATGAACCTTTTTTATTCTCATCTATTGTTGTCCTTGGCTGCCACTTGGAAAATACATTAAATGCTTGCTGGTGAAGTCAGCTTCTAGGCTTTTTTTGGTGGAAGCTGATAAAAACTGATACACTGATTTTTTTTGGAAACTGAAATAGCCTTCCTAACTTAGGAAATGTGTAATAGCCCAATGTCTATTCTTTTATTTGTAGTACTTAGGATTCCCCTCACATAGGGATGCCCAATTCAGTCAACCCATCCCAATAATGTTGAAAGATGAAATTGGAGGAGTATGCAAACAGAAAAAAAGTGTGAAAGATCTTCCAAGATTTCTATAATAACCTCTGTGCTCCATCAATGATAATGGAGTCACCACCATATCATAGCCCACAATATGCTGCATATGGAAATAGAAATGACCGTCAGGGAAGCAAAGACAGAGCTCAATCCTGTATCCACAGAGGAGGCCCATGCTAATGGCAACTTTTAAGGACTGAATCTCAAGGTTCAGAAAGAAGCAAGGATACCAAACACTGGCAAAACATTGTGTACCCAATTATGAGAGAGGAAAAACAAATGAAAACATAAGCAGTAATTACTGATCCATACTCCTACTCTGCTCTCTCTATAAAATATTTATAAAAAGAATCTCTGCATACCTTGAGGGCATCCATAATGAAAGTATGAGCAGGAAACAGGCAGCCTTGTGCAAATAATATTCTATTGCAGGCTACTTCTACAATTGACACCCAATTGACAGAAAGGTGCAAGAAATGCAAGATGCCATTGTAGGTATTGTTGGTTGATTGTGCCAAAGTGGGCGCCATTTTAAAGGATCTCCCCCAACAAGGTGTCTTTCTTTCATCCTCAACCTAGACCGTGAATGCCCATCATCAGACCCGCCATTTTCTGACTTGCTGCTGTGCTCACGGCAGCCTCCCTCTTTCTATCCTTACCCGTTTCCACCTCCTTTTGTGATACCATTGATTTTGGAAAGGATAATAAATAGAATGACCTACTGTTCCACTCCCCATCCCAGAGACTTCCCAGTACAAAATACCCAATCCTGGTCACCACTCCTGTATATATTTTCTCCCCCTATTTTTAGGGAAGCTCACTGGATACATGGGCTCAAGCTGTCTTCTTATTTAGGGATCAGGAAAAGTGTATCACAAGCAGTCTGTTTTTTAAGGGAAAAGGTAAGGAGGAAGTACAAGGAGGACAACAAGTACAAAGGCATGGATGTGGGAAATGAAGCATCGCAAGGGTCACAAGGTGGTCAGTTTGTCTGGGCTATAGAGTACAGGAAGGAGGAGAAAGCATTAAGGCTGCAAAGGTCAGACAGGGCCAGGTCATGAAGGGCATGTCTGACAGTCAAGTCAATAGGGAGCCATCAGTGTTCGTGGAGGAGGGTGACATGGTGGAACCTAAGCTTTAGGAAAATCACTTTGGCAGCTGAATGGAGAGTGAACTAAAGAGAGGAGAGCCGGGAGGCAAGGAGAGCTATCCAGGGTGCTGGAAGGCCTTCCTCTGGATCTTTCATCCTCCAAATCAATCGGCACCTCTCTAGGGCCTTCCAGTTAGGGTCCATCATGCTCACTTACATGAACAACACCCCCTCCATTTCTGGTCAGAGATGACTCCAAATATCTTTAATGACATCCATTTTTTAATCTCTATTTTAAGACTGACACTTAGACCAGCTGTATCTTCACTCTTCTCCAGAAAGCACTCCTGGCTTTCCTGGACTTTCCTTGCAATGCCCCATTACCATATACCTTTTATCTTTCCTCTCCCTCTCACCTCTTCCAATTCCCTTTTGTGTGCTGTCTTCCCCTATGAGCATGTAAGCTCCTTGAGGGCAGGGTCTGACTTCCTTTCTGCTTGATTTCTTTCCCCAGAGCTTAGCACAATGTCTGGCACATAGTAGGAACTTAATAAGTGCTTGTTGGCTTGACTTCTCCCATAGAATTCATCACTGGTAAACATGCTACAACCTTCTTATCCCCATCACGCTTCTTTCCATTGCCTTCAGGTCACTGGTCATTTAGATCCTTCCAATATCCTGGTCTTCCATTATTTGCAGCCATAGAGCATCACCTAGAGAAGGCTGGAGTTCAAGAAATGGGCTGTTGTGACATCCAGCAGCTTGGGATCAGCAGCAAGCGCTAAGTGCTTTTCCAAATGCAGCCCAGCCTAAAGGCCACATCCACGAGAGCTGCATTAGGGCTGTTTCTGCAACACAATGACCCCTGACTCCCTGCCCGACACAAACTGGATCTGTGGTTCCCAAATTTGTTTCTGAGATGAGCTTACCTTTAATTCCCCACCATTAGCTGAACTAAACTGATAAACATACCTCTCCAGTCATTACGCACTTGGACTGAAGGCTACCTATTGTTATACTAATTACAAAACAAAAAAATGTGATGGCCAACAGAGTATTGGCAACATTTTTCCCATGCACAGCCATCCCCCATGTTGAGACACTATCATCTAGCCTTCCAACACACATCTGCAACCTCCCAGGCTGCAAGCTTCTATCAGTCTCTGAAAGCCAAAAACCTCCAACAAGGACTTTACCTGTAAGTGAATTTGACCATCAGGCCATCTGGACCTATTTGCTGTTTATGAGGAAATGGCTTTCCAGCTCCAAGGTGTTATCAAAATGGAGCACATTTAAATGTGACAAGATCACCCTGCCTGTTCTCAGAACAGAAAGATGTCCTTCACCAGATGCAGCTAATCCGTCTCTCCTGACGGCTAGAAGGCAGGTCAGCAAGATCCCAGTATTTCCTGTATTTACAATTAAAAAAAAAAAGGAGATAAACATTGGCCAACATGTGCCAGTAACTTAGACTAAAGACTCTTTCTCCACAACTAACGTTATTGGCTGCAGAAGTATCTCAGGCAGCAACACCAGTTTTCTTTGTAGGACTTTAGTTAGACACTAGAGACTTCAGTCACTCAGTCAGTCTAAAAGTCTGTGATTTCAATGGTATCATTGTTCTCTCCACCAGAGCAGGTTGAGACCCTTCCACATCTTAGTAATAGCATGAGTTTCTATGTGCCAAAAAAAATTCATCAAAGGTTGCCAGACTCTTTTTAATTTTTGATGAACAGAAATTTATTTTCTCTCCTTCCTACCACACCTCCATCCTATTGGGAAAAAAAAAGAAAAAGAAAAAATTCTTATAATAAATAAGCTTAGTCAAACAAATAAAATTACCTCATGGGCATAGTAATAAGGTTGCATCCCTCTGTATCACCAACCCCTCCCAAAAAAAGAAAAGAGGGTTATTGAAGCATTTTTAAATGAACAGAAGAGAACAAATGTCTCAAAGAAACACACAAATGGGACAGCTTGAAAGTTGCAAGTTAAATGTGTTGTTATATACTTGAAAGGGAAAGTAATCAATATATGTAACAGATTCATTGTTTCATGTACAATGCTCTTTTCTGTTCCACTTTGTATATGGGAATTCAGATTCAGAATTTTTTTAAAAAATTAAAGAAATGCATCGTCTTAGAAACATACCCTGAGAGAATGGCCAAGGTCTCACAGTTAGTATGTGCCAAAGGCAGGATCTGTACCCCAGTCTTCCTGCTGGCAAGGCAAGCTTTTTGTCTCTTGGATGGAGCACAAAAGAGCTTTGTGTGCAGAATTAGCTCATGACACAAAGGGCTGGAGGGGTAGGCGCTCTGGGATATTATCTAATTCTTGTCTCGTGGCTCCCATCCAAGCAATTTGGGACAACAAATGCACAGTACCCCCAGATTCTGAGATCCACCATTTGCAAGCACACAACTCACAATCTGACAGACGTTTTATTAGAGCAAAGAGGGGGAAAAAACTCAAAAGTCTGTGAATGGATAAAGATGTATGTACATCCCCAGAACCCCTTAGAATTCTGACTAAACAAACTCCTATGGCAAGACTATTTACTCCAAATCCTGCCATGTACCATCTCCTAAGGTGTTGCAGGCCACTCAAAGTTGGTGATAAAGGAGGGGCAGCTAGGTGGCACAGTAGATAGAGCACCAGCGCTGAAGTCAGGAGAACCTGAGTCCAAATCCCACCTCAGACCACACACTTGACACTTACTAGCTGTGTGACCCTGGGCAAGTCACTTAACCCCAGCTGCCAAAAAAAAAGTTGGTGATAAAGGCCTCTTGGAATCCCTAACTCTCTTCTAGGCTCAGCTGAAGTGCCACTTCCTAAATAAGGAAAGGGAATGAGCATTTATTAAGCACCCACTCTGCGCCGGGACCATCCATCTATCCACTGCACCAGCTCACAATCTTTCCTGATTCCCCTGGTTGTTAGTACTAGTTTCACCCTACAACCTATGACTTTGCGTGTACGTATCTTGTGTGTAATTATCAGTGCACCCATTGTCTCTCCTCAGTAGAGGGACCTTGAGAGGCACTGAAGACAGAAATCATTTTCATTTGTGTTCCTCTGTTCCTAGAATCTAGCACAGTAACTGGCACATAGTAGGTTCCTAAAATGCCTGTCAAATTGCTGAATGGTAAACGTGCCTCTCTCTTGGTCCCTTATTTCAGCTCAGTGACTGCTACCGAGGAGTGGTATTTGACGGAATAGAAACAGTCTTTGCCAGGAACGCAGCTTGTGCTCTTCAGTGTCTGCTCCGAGCCATCAACAACCGGGAGCACATATATTTTGTCAACGTGGCCCAGGATTACAGCATCATGAAGGCTCGGGAGAAAGCCAAGGTGGAAAAGATAGGTAAGACCTCAGGACGAAAAAAAAATCATGGAATTTTCAAGACAGAAGAAATTGTCTAGGTTACAAAAGCCTGAGCAAGATGGTGGGTTGGTCTCTCTCTCTCTCTCTCTCTCTCTCTCTCTCTCTCTGCACCCCCTCTTCAGTTCTCCTAACCTCCACACAAAGGAATTATGCCCCATTGAGAGAATAATTAGAGCTACATCCTCAAGAGGAAAAGATAGAATGACTCCCAGGTAAGGTTAGCTAGGGCACAAACTAAGTCTCAGGCTCATGCCAGAGCTGGTTCTGGGCACTTAATCTCTCTTTGCCTTGGTTTGCTCAACTGTAAAATTGCACCTACCTCCTAGGATTATTGTGGGGCTCAAATGAGATATCTGTAAAGTACTTAGCACATAGTAGGTGCTATTAATGCTAAATATCATAGATAATGCTATTATCATCGAGCTTACTCAGGACAGAAATCACAGGATCACAGAATTTGAGAGTTGGAAGGGACCTGAAAGATTATCTAGTCCAGTCTAAACTCAAAAGGAATCCCTACTAAAATGGACAGATAAACTGTGGTACGTGAATGGGATGGAATATTACTATGCTATAAGAAACATGGAAAACCTTCGATGAAATTAGGCAAAGTGAATTAAACAGAACCAGGGAAACCGCACGTACGATAACAGTAATGGATATGGAAATAGCAGATTTTAAAAATTGAAACTAAACACTATAATTATGAAGCCCGGGCTTGGCGTGGAAAAAGAGAAATGAGGATGTACTCCCCTCTCCTCTCTGCCAAGGTGGGGGACTGAGTTTGTGGAATAGTAGGTACACTATTGGCCTCAGTTGATGGCTTGGTCACTTTTACTGGACTTTTTTTTTCCTTTTCCATTCTTTATCAAAAGAGTTAGCTCTCTGGGTGGGGGTTAGGGGAGGGATGTATTGGGAAATGAAGGTAATGTAAAAGCAAAAAATGTCAATTACAAGTTCTCAGAACAGGCCACCATCGGAGATGGTGGGTTGTACCTCACTGGAAGTCCATTCATTGAGTGGATTTTAATGGGGTTTCTTTGTCAAGTGTTGGTTGAACTAGATGGCCCCAACTGTGAGCTTGTGGGACTCTGAGTCAAAGGGACTTGGGTTTGAATCCAGACTCTACCATTTACTACCTACATAACCCTGGACAAAGTAACTCAACTTCTTTTATTTTTATTTTAAATTTTGTCTTTGTAATATTATGCAGACATCAAATAGCAAATTAGCAAAAGAGGACTTCATATAAAGTTGTAAATCTCCCCTAGGTACAACATGTTGGCAGTGTATGTGTGTGTATGTTTGGGGTGGGGTTTGTATATTTCAAATTTAACATGGTAGTTCCAACATTGCCCTTGCTTGTCTATGTCCCCCTTCTGCACATCCTTCTGATCTCTTCCTTTTATTTTTGTTAAGATTCGTTGATGTTCTTTACTTTCTTTTCTGCTTTTTTTAATGTTACTACCACTAACCCTCCAGTGCCTCCCCTAGCTTTTTCCTCATTTCCCAAAAAACTTCCCAGGAAGAGAAGGAGGAAGAGGAGAGTAGTCTTGAAAAAGCCAATCCACACCTTGACCATGTATAAAAATGTGTATCCCTTTGGGCATACCTGGTCCACCACCTCTCTGCTAAGAGGTGGGAAATGTGCTGCATCATCCATCTTATGCAGTCATGATTAGGCACTGCATTGATCATAGAGCTAAAGTTGTTCACAGTTTTCCTTCATAATCTTTGTATAAAATGTATGCATTTCATTCACTCTGCATCAGTTCATACAAGTCCTCCCAGATTTCTCTCACTCCATCCTTTTCATCATTTCTTAAAGTTCTGTAGTATCACATTAGTCATTCAATCAGTCAAAAAATGTTGATTGAACATGTACCATGTACCAGGCATCACACTAAATGCTAGGAATGCAAAGAAAGACAAAAAACAGTGCCTTCTTTCAAGGAGCTCACAGTCTAATGGGGGACAGAGGTGGGAAAGAGACAACATACGAACAAATATGTACAGACAAGCTGTAGACAGGATAAAGTGGAGGTTACTTGAGAGGGATCAGGACAGCTTTCTGTACAAGCTGGGATCCCAGAAAGTCAGGAGGCACAGAGGAGAAAGGAGCGCATTCTAGGCATGAAGCACAAAGAACAGCACACATCCCTGAATCACAGAGCATGTGGGGTAGGGGAGAACAGGAGGGGTGGAGTAAGGTATATGAAGACCGAAAAGTAGGAGGAGGACAGATTGTAAAGGGCTCTGAATGACAAACAGAGCATATGGCATTTGCTCCTGGAGATGATACCACTGGGGTTTATTGAACAAGAGGGGAGATGGTCAGACATGCACTTTAGGAAGATCAATTTGACACCTGAGTAGAAGACAGACCGGCATGAGGACAGACTGGAGGCAGGTATTGTAATAATCCAGATGTGAGGTGATGAGGACCTGAACCAGAGAAGAGAAGGGAGTATATTCAAGGGAATCAACAGGACTTAGCGAGCGGTTGAACATAAGGGTGAGAGAGAAAGTGAGGAGTCAAGGATGACCCACCATGGGTTGCAAAGCTAGATGACTGAGTGATTCCCATGACAGTGATAGAAAAATTAGGAGGCAAAGAGGGCTACTATTCATATGCTACAGTTTGTTCACCCATTCCCTACCTGATGACCACCTACCTCTTCCTTTACTAATACAAAGAAGGCTGCTATTTTTTTTTAATACATGGTTCCTTTCCTTCTTTCTTTAATATCTTTGGGATAAAACCTTAATAGTAGTATCGCTAGGTCAAAGGGTATTCACACAGTGGTGATTTTTTGGATATCATTCTAAATTACTTTCCAGAACAGTTGAACTACCTCCACCTCCACCAATGGTGCCTTAGTGTGTCTGGCCTCCCATAGCCCGTCACCTTTGCCAGTCAGATGTGTGAGTCAGAACCTCAGAGGTGCTTTAGTCTGAATTTCCTTAGTAATGATTTGAAACATTTTTCCATATGGTTGTCATAGTTTGCATTTCTTTTTTTTAGAACTTCCTATTCATATTCTTTGCCCATTTATCTACTGGAGAATGGCTCTTATTCATAGATAATAATAATAGGTAACACTTACACAGCGCTTTACAAATGTTACCTCATTTGATCCTCCCAACAACCTTAGGAAGGAGGTGCTATTATTATCCTCATCTTACAGAAGAGGAAACTGAGGCAAACAGGGGTTAAGTGACTTGCCTGAGGTCACACAGCTAGTAGGTACCTGAGGAAGGATTCTAATTCCAACTCTTTCAACTCCAAATCCTATGCCCTATCCACTATGTCATCTTGCTATCTAGATACGTTTAAATCAACTCTGTGTATTAGACATCAGACCTTTATCAGAGAAATTTACCACAAAGGTTTTTCCCAGTTAACTGTTTGTCTTCTAATTCTAACTGCATTGACTTTTCAATTTTATGTAATCAAAACTGTCCATTTTATCTCCTGTGAATCCCTCTATTCCTTTGCTCCTCTTATTTGTTTATGATGTGACCTTTTATATCTAGGTTGTATATCTATTTGGAACTTACTGTAGTATATGGTATGATATATTGATCTAAATCCAATTTCTACCAGATTGTCACTTAATTTTTTTGGGCCTCGATTTCCTCATCTCTAAAATGAGAGAGTTTGACTAAAAAACTAATTTTAGATCTAATTCCTATGATTCTATGAAAAGTACAAAGTGTTACGACATTTTCCTCTGGATGAGAGTTGGGGAACCCAAGAAAGCCCCATGGAAGAGATGGCATTTGAACTGAACCTTGAAAAGGTAGGATTTTTGTTGGCAGAGACAACAGCATTGGCAAAAATGCAGAGGTGGAAAAACATGGGGTTTTTTTCAGAAAACATATGAGGCACAACTTGGTGTAGTAGAAAGAGCCCTAAGTTTGGAATCAGGGGGCCTGGGTTGTTCATATCTTGGCTTTCTAAGACTTTATAGCTCTTAACTCTTAAGTTTATGAACTTGTTGAATGTTACCCATTCGTCAGACCTGAGCCTGAATGACTAAAGATTCCTTGGGATATGGGAGAGAAATTTCCAATATTCAGCCAACAGATCTAGTTCTTTAGTTTGACCATTTCTAAAGGGCAGGCAGGCAAGGGAGAGAAGGAGAAAGGGGAGGGAGGCCTAGAATTCAGGCAACTTGGTCAAAGATCAGAGGTTTTAACAGCTATGCCAACTACCTGTCAGTATAATGAACCCTTCCCCCAGCCGCCAGCTGGCTGTGGACACTGCAGAAAAGACTCAGTGCCCCCAAGCCATCGGCCAGCCTTTCCCTGGGGTTCACTGGTTTCCTCTCTCCTTCAACAGAGCAGGAACACCAGGGAGCAATTGCAAGAGAGAAGGCTCATCTGCAAAAGATGGATGAGGAGGAATATGATGCCCTAATGGACGAAGAAAAGAGGATGTTTGACATGGAAGTTCTGCAGGCCATTCGGGAGCGCAAGAAAAGGTCTGTGATTCGGAGATAATGAAGCCAGGACAAGGGATGGGGGCGGGGGAGCATAGAGTACACTGCCTTCCCGCTGGGGGCCTCTATCTCTGCACTGACACCTACTGCTGCCTCCCAGCTTGCCTAGGCTTCTAAGGATCCCTAGCAAGAATGGGTACAAGGGCAGAAGGACCTGCAGCATACAAGAGCATGCAAGGAGAAAGGACAGAAGAAACGTGAACCCTAAAGCCAGCTCTGTGGTATGAATGTAAAGTTGGTGAAGGGGAGCCCCGCCCCCAAAACCAGTCTGGGTCATGAATGAATGAATGAAAAAAACCTTTATTAAGTGCATGCTATGTGCCAAGCACCATGATGGCTCTTGATAGGCCTGTCAGTTAGTAGTAACCCTCGTCCCTGCCCAGTTGCAGCAGAGTGGAATAACAGCTAATAGAGCTGGCAGAGAGCTTTAAAGCTGTTTGCAAAAGTGCTTTATGAATATTATCTCATTTGATCCTCACAACAATTCTGGAAGGTAGGTGCTCTTATTATCCCCATTTCACAGTTGAGGAAATGAATAGTCACACAATAAGTGTCTGAGACAGGATTTGAACTCAGGTCCTGAGTTCAGATTCCTGACTCCCGATCCAACACTCTTTCTACTGTACCATCAAGCTGCTATATGCGCAAACCCTGAGAATCCCAAAGTAGTCTATACCAGATTCCTGGCCTGGCCTGGTCTGGCCTGACCAGCCTTCCCCTCAGGACCCCACGGCATTCTGGGGAAGATGGTAGGTCTCCTGCTAAGCTGAGGAGGAGGAGGTATAGAGAAAACTCCCTCTGTCCATCAGTTGACATGTAATCTGTGACTTCTGGTCTTGGAAAGTTGCCCCGGGGCCCTGAGGAGTGGAGGGACTTGGCCAGTCAGATAGGAGATTCTAACCTAGGACTTCCTGATTCGGACTCTAATCACTATGTCCCTCTGTCTCACGTTCATCTTGTCTATATTTTGTGCATTTGTGGTCATGGGTGTTAGTACTGGCTCCTTTCTTGGATTTGTGTGTTTGGGAGTGTTTTGGTGACCTCTTATGATAACATACCTATGACATACTTAGTCTGGCAGATAATGTGGTGATTGTTTTTTCCTTTCCCCTCCCTCCACCTTTCCTTTTACAGTTTAAAGCCCTTTTGATTAGATTTGAAGGATATCAGCCAAATATATTCCTTTTTTATATAATATTTTATTTTTTCCAAATTCCACGTAGAAACAATTTTTAACATTTGTATTTTAAAATTTTGAGTTCCAAATTCTCTCCCTCCTTTCCTCCATTCCCTACTCCTTGAGATGGTAAAAAATCTGATATTATACATGTGCAATCATTTATATGTCCATATTAGTCATGTTGCAACAGAAAACACAGACCAAAAAAGAAAAACACCATAAAAACTAAAGAAAATATAAAATAATATTGCTTTAATCTGCGGTCAGACTCCATAGGTTCTTTCTCTGTAGGTAGACAGCATTTTTCATCATCAGTCCTTTGGGATTGTCCTGGATCACTGTACTGCTGAGAAGAGTTAAGTCAATCATAGTTGATCATCACACAACATTGCTGTTACTGTGTACAGTGTTCTCCTGGTTCTGCTCACTTCCCTCAGCATCAGTCTATACAAGTCTTTCATGGTTTTTCTGAAGTCTGCCTGCTCATCATTTATGGTAGAGCAATAGCATTCCATCACAATCATATACCACAACTTGTTCAGCCATTCCCCAATTGATGGGCATCCCCTCAATTTCCAATTCTTTGTCACCACAAAAAGAGTTATTATGAATATTTTTGTACATGTGGGTCCTTTTCCTTTTTCTTTGATCTATTCAAGAGACAGACCTAGTATTTGTATTGCTAGGTCAAAGGGCATGCACAGTTTTATAGCCCTTTGGGTATAGTTCCAAATTCCTCTCCAAAATGGTTGGATCAGTTCACAACTCCACCAACAGTGCCTTTTCTTCCTTTGCCTCATCTAACTGAGCCTGTGAGTGAACTTTATCATTCCTTGGAGGATGAACTACTCCCTCCATTTCCCTCCAACCATTGCAAGAGAACTTCTGGTTTGTTTTTTAGCTCTGGGCATCTTTCTCCTTCTTCCCTTCTTCGGTGGAATGTTCCTCCCCTCTCCTGACCTGACACAGGTGATTTTCTGTCTCCATCTTCTCCTTTATTTTTATATGGAAGACCCCCCTTCAGTTGGTTTGGTTTTTGGTTTGGTTTGTTGTTGTTGTTTTCAGGAACACTTCATTATCCCCCAAAAACCTAGAAAAGGGAGAGGCATTCATAATCTCCTTCATCCTATGTTCCAGTAGGGAGACCAGTCTGTACTTAAACATAGAAAGAAAGGATATTTTATCAAGCACCTGCTATATGCCAGGCACACTAAGTGCTTTACAAACAGTTATCTCATTTGATCGCAACAACTCAGGGAGGTGGATGGGGAAACTGAGGCAAACAGAGGTGAGGTGACTTACGCAAGGTCACACAGCTAATAATTTTAACTCAGATCTTCCTGCGTCCAAGCCCAGCACTCTATCCACTGTGCCACCTAGCTGCCTCTAGATACATTTGGGTGTGGCAGAAATACAAACATTACATACTCCATGAAAGTCATTGTAACTTCTCCCTGCTTTCTGTTTTTAAGCAATGAGATCCTCAGTCTTTGTCCTTCATGTTCTTGGGGTAGGGAGGCTGATCTCAGCTTTCTTCATTACTTCCCTGACCATTCTTTACACCTTTATCCTCTCAGTGCCCCCAGACAACTCTCTGAGACTAAGAATTGATAGGTGCCAGTATGCATTGATAAATAGTCCCCTTACCCTGCATGCCTTCCAATGATGAAATCATGCCTTAGACACTTGCTAAGAGTTATGACTCTGGGTAAGTCATTAACCTTTCCGAGACTCAGTTGCTTCATCTGTGAAATGGAAGGGATAGGTTTGATGTCTTCCCTTCCAACTCTAAGCCTGGCATCCTATTTCTCTTCTTTTTCTACTTCAGACTGACCCCTTCTCTTTTTCTCCTCCCTCAACTCATGTGATGATTTTTCCTCAAATTCTCCCAAATTCCTCCTCCTTAAATTCAATCTCTGACCTCCTTCGAGAGTCCAAAGCCTTCATGGTTTCTCCTCGTTCGTCGCAGTCCCTTCTCCAACCTTTTCTGCCGTACAGCCTTAGTCCTTCAGAAGGCAGAAGCAGAAAATCATAGCACCTGGTTTCAGATCCAGGCTCTACTGTTTGCTACCTTGTGACCTTGAGAAAGAGCCATACCCTCTGGAATCATGACGTACTTCTGCTTCGTGGACATTCTAACTGTTCTGGGGGGGAAAAAGGAAGGACATAAATACAAGTCAGTGTGACCCCCATTAACAGCAATGTGTGTCAATAGGTAATGATCAATTGATCACATGATCATAAAAAAACTTACCAGAAACCCCTCATCTTGACTCTTTTTGGAAATATATCTATTTTCTGTGCAGAACCATAACTGGGTTAAAAAATCAGGACTTTTTATACCAGGGGACCAGCAGTAATAATAATAATGATGACAATAATTATAATTAGAACAGAGTATAGTACCCATTTAGCAAAAAGAATTAGTTAAAATAGGAAGCTCTATAACGTTAATAACATTTACCTGTAAGCCACTATAGTAACTAATTTCCCCTCACAACTGAATTTCTTTTAATTACTTCTTATACAATTTTCACCTAATGATTTGCAAATTTGCAAATTTGATTTAATGATGACTTTTCTTGCTACTGCTTGCATAGGCACCAAAATTGTTGGTTATGTCTGTGTCTACATTTCTTCCTTAGAAAATGCAGATTGCTAAATATAATGGACTTTCTCTAATAATAAGTTTCTACAAGAAATGCCTGAGAGTCATTATTCTGGGCATGTTTGTATTGTGTAGGTATAACAACTATAATAGATCGTACTTAATCTGTAGTGCTAACAGGACATCCTTTTAAAGTTAATATTCTTTTAAATGAATTCCTGATATCAAAGTGTTTCTTATACTTTCCATTCTTAAGCAAGTGAGATCCTCAGTGTTTGTCTTTCACGTTTTCAAGGGGCAGGGAGGTTGGGGTATTTTACCTCCTAGATTTGTAGCAGGAAGAAACCTCATACAACACCCCACTACAAATGAGAAAAATGTGGGAGCCCTTAGAATGCCACCCTCCTAAAGTATTCTGCTAGAAGACTGTATTCCCTGCATGATATCTCACAAATTCTGAGCATCTTTAATTCACCAACCAATGGTTATTGTGATAAGTGGCACCTTGCAAGGTGGGGGTTGGGAGAACAAGAGGGGAGCCCCATTCTAAAATTGGCTGGGTGTAAGGTCCCTTCTCCACAGAAGGTCTCCAAGATAAGCATCTTGTAGTGTGTTGAAACTGTAGAAAAGGAAAGTCAGAAGATGGATGTATGCAGAGCTGGTACTAAGGGTTGAGCTGTCAGCTAGGGCATAAAGTGCCTTGAATCAAGAAATACTGCTCTTCTATCCAGCGTCCCACCACTGCCTCTCTTCCTCGTAGGGCCCCCACTTCTCTCTCTCCTCCCCTTGGAGTTCAGTGGTGTTAGAGGGCTTCATGTACAAAATACAGCCCTTTTACTGGCAGTGTATACAGAAATGCACCTACTGCTGACCTTCTCACTTTTTTCTGAGCTTACAATTCACTTTGCATATCCTAGATGCACTTGGATAGAGAGGTACATAACTTGAATCCATTGTGTCTTATATGACTTCTTTGACATTATGGAAAGACAAAATTCTCAGAAAGTCAAGTCAGGAACTTATCAGTTGCTTTATTTTAGTAGAGAGACCTATAGGCAAAAACCTGGATAGCTTAAGCACCCCCACCCATATTCTGCTGTGGGCTAGGTTGTATGTTTTTCATCTATTTCAAGGAGTCATCATCCAAGTCCTCCAGCAGTCCTGGTGGTCTTTCTTCCACTTCCACCATTTATACTCCCCTGATTCTTCTTTTCATCGTGACTCTCGTACGCCACCTGCTTTGGACTGGTGGATTTCCATGTAAGTGAACATATCCTTTCCATTCCCCATCTCTCTTTGTGCTTAATGTTATAGAATCATGCAGTATGAGTTAGAAGGAGCCTCAGAAGTAAACCCATCCCTGACAAACATTCATCCAGTCTCTGCCTGAAGACCTCGAGTGAGCTGGAACCTACTATAACTGGTCCTCCTAATAGGTCTCACTGTATCAACTCTCTCTCTCTCTCTCTCTCTCTCTCTCTCTCTCTCTCTCTCTCTCTCTCTCTCTCTCTCTCTCTCTCTCTCTCTCCTCTCCCTCTCTCTCTCTCTCTCTCTCTCTCTCTCTCTCTCTCTCTCCTCTCTCTCTCTCTCTCTCTCTCTCTCTCTCTCCCTCTCCCTCTCTCTCTCTCTCTCTCTCTCTCTCTCTCTCACACACACACACACACACACACACACACACACACACACACACCACCCCCAATCTATGGCCGTTAACAAAGTGATATTCCTAAAGCACAGTTCTCACCAGGTCATTCCCTCTTTCAGAAAGCTCCACTGGCTTCCCCATTATGTCCAGGATAAAATGCAAATTTCTTTGTTTGACCTTAAAAGCTCTTTACAATCTGGCTTTGGGCTCAGTCTTCATTACTCCCTGATGATTTTGCCAGACACAGCCAATTCCTTGCCCATGACATTCCGTCCCCTTTCCATAGGCTGTCCCCCTTCCTGGGTTTCATTCCCTCCTTGACTTTCTTTTGAAGAGTCCCTCCCTAGACTTCTCGAAAGCCCCATTCAGGCACTGCCTCCTACTATGGGAGCTTCCCTAGTCCCCACAGCATATTGCTTTTCTACATATTTTGCATTTATACATGTGCGTGTTGTCCCTTTAACTAGGACCACGGCTCCTTGGAGGCAGGAAATGTTCCCTTGTTTGAGGATCCTCAGCATCTAGCATAGTGCCTGGTATGTAGTAGGCTCTTGACTGACCACCTCTTGAGATAGCCTTCTCTACCTTTGTACAGTTCTTTTAGAAATGCGTTTTTCTTCACATCCAACCTAAACCAGCCTCTGCGGTTTATATCCATTGCATCTAGCTCTGCCCATTGGAACCCAGCAGGAGAAGTCTATTAGCTTGACTACATAGCAGCCCTTAAGACACTGGAAAATAACCATCAAACGCTCTTCCTCCCGAGTCTTCTCTTCCTCAGATCACTTTGCCCCATCCTCAGAGATCACGTTCTCCACCCCCCTCACAATCCTCATCACTCTCCTCCTATTTGTCTGTATCTTCCGTAAAATGTAGTCACTTTCCTTTTTCTCCTAAAATAAAAAGACAGAAAGAAAAATCCAGTTAAGTAAAAAAGTCTCTTAGTTGAGTTCCAGTTAACTGAAGTTAGCGTATTGCTATTAGAGGCAGCAAGGTGGTACAGGAGAGAACTCTGGGCCTGGAGTCTGGTTCAAATTCAGCTCCGAGCACTCACTAGCTAAGTCACCCTGGTCAAGTCTCTTAACTGCTTGGTGATTCAGTTTCCTCACCTGGAAAATGGGAGTAATTACAGCACCTCCCTCCCAGGGTTGCCGTGAGGCTGAAATACAATAATGTTTGTAAAGCCCTTAGCACAGTGCCTGGCACATAGCAGGTGCTTCATAAATGCTTGTTTATGTTATGCAGTAAACAAGCAAACAAATAATACATGCTTATTTCTTTTCTCCTTCCCTTCCTTCCTTTGTTCCTTCCATCCCACTCAGAGTGGATGAAGGATGTCTACTGATATTGAGAGTTTCTGTTAAGCTACATCTCTCTCCTTACTGGGGCCAGAACATTCTGGATAAATGAACATGGAAAATAAACTAGGGATGAGATTTAAAAAGAAAAAGAAACCAGAGATACTAGATTGAAAGGCAGTATGGAAACTGCACAGACCTTGTCCTTCATATGGTGGGTCTGCCATGTATTAGCTAGATGACTGTGGATGAGTCAACCCTTTGAAGTATATTTCCCTATCTGTAAAATGGGCATACCGACTAGTTTCCCAGCCTACCCCACGGGGGTTGTTGTAAGGAAAGCGTTTTGGAAAGCCTTATAGAAATAGGAACAGTTATCCATAGCTCAATGTCTGTCTCCTCCAGGAAACAAGAGAAATTAGCTCGGGAACTTCAGGAAAAGAAAATACAGCAGGAACTTGAACGGCAACGTGAGGAGGAAGAGATGAAAAAGAAAAACAAAAGAAAGCAGAGAGAACCCGTCAAAGAGGAGGCCCCAGCAAAGAAACCTGCTGGACCAAGACAGTCATCACAGACCCAGGTAGCAGACACATAGGGCAGACCGCAGCGGGAGGTGCACAGACAGCAGCAGGTGGAGGACAGACAGCGGCGGGTAGTGGTCAGAGAACCATGGGCAGTGGACAGACAGCCGTGGCAGTGGGCAGACAGCGCAGGGAGTAGACAGACAGCAGCGGGTAGTAGTCAGACATACAGCAGAGGACTCTCAGATTGGGCTTGAGAAGACTTGGTTCAAGTGCAGACTATGGGGCCACTGATCCTTGACCTTGGGCACATTGCGTCAAGCTCTCTGAGCTCCCCTTTCTTCCTCCAGCCTCCCAGGCAAGAACAATGTGCTTCTGAGAAAAATGTCACCTAAGCCTCAAAGTACAATATAAATATGAGCTATTAAAAATGCACATATTTGGGGCAGCTAGGTGGTGCAGTGGATAGAGCACTGGCCCTGAGTTCAGAAACTTAATAGCTGTGTGACCCTGGGCAAGTCAATTAACCCCAATTGCCTCACCCTCCCCAAATACACACACACACACACACACACACACACACACATACACACACACACACACACACATATATTTCCAAGGAAAATGCTGTGTAGTGTTAGTTTATCCTTATAGGCAGAATATGTCAGCCTGCAAACTGCATCAGTCCACTCTGAAAATGCCATCTCGTAGCTAGCTACAGACTGTAGCCAGATCAAGCCAGTAGACTGGCACACACAGGGAAGCGATCAAGGTCCATGTGCCGGTTCACATAGACAAAGAGGTCTGTGCTAGGGGTGGATGAAGCTGAGGTCAGAGGCTGGAGCATCAGAACACCCTAGACGACATGGGCAAGGTTTAGACCCCACAGGGGTGGGAAACCTGCCTCGAGGCCACATATGGCCTTCTAGGGCCTTGGGTGCAGCCTTTTGACTGAGTCCAAGTTTTACAGAACAAGTTTAGGTCCTCAAGTGTGGCCCTTGGACTGAATCCAAACTTCACAGAACAAGTCCCCTTAATAAAAGGAAAAAGAAAATGGTCAGGAAATATTGGGAGACTGAAGACAGTATCTAATGATTCAGAAAAAGCAGACAAGTCCATGCACCCAGGGTGCGGGGGACAGCTGAAAGCAGGACAGGTGCCATCTCCCCTCCTCTGTGGTTTCCAGAGTGCGTTTGAGGGTGAGTATCATGGTTAGTCAGTAGACATTTTACATGCTCAAACTGGCACCCAAGACCTGAAAATAAAATAGCCTTAAAGTAAAAGATTTCAGAGGCCTCAAGACCAATCCTTCCCCATTTCCTAAGTTCTCTACCACAGGGATATCAAACAAGTAGAAAGGGCTCCAGCAGGCCACACACTGACTTAAAAAACCACACATTAGCCTTATCTAGGTTATGTTATATTTTTGTATATTTGATTAAACATTTCCTATTTACATTTTAATAGGGGCGGGAGGGACGACTGGAGCTTTGCAGGCTGGGAATTGGCTACCTTTGTCCTACAATGTTCCTGACCTGTGGCTTTCCAGCCTCTCCTTCAATGAGCCCCGGTGAGAACTCATTTCTCCCAAGGCGTCCAATTCTATTTTTGGACACTCATTTTCCATTTGCTGACCCTTCAGTTATTTAAAGATTCTTTTTATGCCCCCAGCCCCTAAGTCTTCTCCAGTTCCTTCAGCCAACCCAATGCCAACATTGCATACTTTCCAACCCTATTATCCTTTTCTCAACGTGGTTCATCTTGCCTCCTTTTTTTTTTAATTTTTAATTTTTATTTTTGTTCTGGCAGCTGTGAGTTCATTGATATAAGACCTTTCAATGTAGAAACCCTTTTCACTGCTGACCTAGATCAGCAGTTTGTCTAGAACTGTGAGTCTTAGAGAGCTGTGGGGGAACCCAAGAGGTTAGGAGAATGATTCTTGGTCATACAGCTAATCCATGTCAGGACTTGACAGAAAGAAGCCCAGCACTCTCTCCACTATGCCACAGAACCATTCTAGCTGGTCATTATCCCTTTTATAATAGTAGACCCAGGACTAGAGATGGGATGTGCCCAGGGCACACTTGTCCTGTTCTGGACCCTCTGCTCTACTAATATCACCCAAGCCATGCATAGCTTGTAGCCCACTGGAGTCCTCAAGGCTTCCTACCCATCCACGCTGACCTTACTTACACAGTTTGTTTTTTCATCCCAAGTACAGAACTTTCTATTAATCTCTATTAAAACACAGCTTGTTTACAGCTTCAGCCCATCCTTCTATCATGGGTCAAATCTACAGAGGAAAGAAGAATGAAGAAGACACACCCAACATCCTCTCAAATTAATTTATCAGGCTGGCCATCTGACTAACCACCAACGTTGTAACAACTGGTTTAAGCCAATTACTACACATTGGCCCAATTCTGGTCGGTAACTTAGTGAGCTTTGAAGGCTTTGAAGGGAAGACCCCTATGGAATGTTCTTCTTCCCCTGGACTTTATGTGCCTCACAACTATTGCCTTGGCCCCCTTGCTCACGTGTGGCCTAAGTCACCCATTTGACTGTAAACACCTTGCAGTCAGTGAGTTTACTCTAGTCTTATTATCTAGGTATATGCAATGCTTAACAGAATCATGTGAGGTGTATACTCAAAAAACAAAACATTAATGCTATACTAAGCAGTTCTACCCATTCAGCCCAGAGGAGAGCTCCAGTCATGATTATGGATGGTAACAGAGACGGGCTAGAGCCAGCTCAAATGGACTCTGGAGAGCCAGCTGTTCAATTTTCAGTGGGAGTATGCCTCAGAAATCAGCAAATGCTATAAATCAGGGCTTGAGTTATTATTTTATTGATTGTCCAGGCTTAGTGTGGGAGAGAATATCAATAATGCAAGTTAAACACAAATATATCGTGCGTACATTTCTTCCCCCCTCAAGGGCCCCATTTTATTTTATTCCTCTAGAATCCTAGGAAATTTTCTGTGAGGTCAAATTCCATCTTCTTGTTCATTCTGTTGACCCTTTCTTCAATTCCTCCCCACCCCAGGAATTGATCCCATTCAGATTAGCCTTCACAAAAATGACTTAAAGCGTGTTGTATGTGTTTTGTTTTTCTAGGGTGCCAGTGCAAATGCCAAAGCAGACATCAAGTCAGATATCGTACTAGAAAGGAAGGGGTCAATGAGAGAACAACCACTCTTGGAGGACAAGAAGGAGGAGAAAAGAAAAAGGAGCAGACAGCAGCTGGGGGAAGGACTGTCCTTACAACCCCTGGTAGAACAAGTAGAAAGTGAAAGGGATTTATTGAGAGAGAGTGAGAAGCAGCTGGCCCATAAGTTCAAAGTCTATGACATGAGCCTAAAGGAAATTCAACAAGTCTTGATGCGCTGGGACCGGAAGCAGGGCATCTGGATACCCCACGCGGGCACTGACGATACCCAGCACGAGGCAGAAGATCAAAAGCAGGCCACTTCCGGGAGGAAGGGCCGGAAGGATCGTGAGAGGGAAAGGCTAGAAAGGCTGGAGAAGGAGCGGGCCGAGAGGGAGCGCCTGGAGAAGGAGAAGGCTGAGAAGGAGCGTCTGGAGAAACTCAAGGCGATGGAAGACAAGAGCGACGGAGGGGAGGGAGAGGAAGAAGACCACGAAGGGAAAAAGGACTTTGGGGTGCCCATCTTGGACTTCCAGCCGACTGTCTCCGAGGAGTTTAACTGGAAGCAGATCCTAGAGACAGAAAGGTTGCCAAAGATAGAGCAGGTAAAAGCGTCTTACAAAGACAGGGAAGCGTTTCATTGTGGCAGGCATCGCAAAGCTAGCTAGCTGGTCTGCCCCCAGCCTCCTCTCAGAATCTCGTGCAGGCTTTGAGCCAGAGCTGTCCCACTACCCAGTCTTCCTCCTTCCTTCACGTGATTTATTTTATCTCTACCTAGAGATCCATTCCTTCCCTTAAGCCTTCAGCAATGAGAACAGTGATAATTATCACAATCATTTTCTATTTGGTGTAAACCCAGCTGGCCCAAAGAGCACCACTAATCGAAAGAATCCATTCCTGATTCACAAGAAGCTGCGTTTGGGTAGAGTCTTTGAAGAATTATTGAGTCTGGGCTGAGTAAATGTAGATGGAGGCTAGCCTTACAGCTAGGGTAGCATCAGCCTGGGTGATGTGGACGAAAGCTCCCTGCCCCTAGCCTACCACAGAGTCTGAAATTCCACCATCAGACGTAGATTAAAGTGTTTTTACGCTTTAAAATGCTATGTAAAGGTCAGTTGTTATTCCTTTAGATCAAGGCATTTGTATCTCCAGAACTCCACACACACACCCCCCCCCCATACTCCCAGGGGAGGAGTAGATAATAGTTAATACCCATTATCAAACATCTTTATCAGATAACTGACATCCCCTTGGAAAGCACGGAGGGGGATCCTTTAGAAGGGAGCAAAGGTGAGATAAGTTTTGCTGGATAAAGGGAGAAACAGACTTGGGTATTGCCACATGAAGACAAGACTACCACCTTGGCCAAAGCATATTAGAGGGAAGCCCAAGGAAGGAAAAATAAAATGGTAGCACCTCAGAGACAAGTTTTATCTCCTTTATAATCTCTTTGGGCTGGTCTCTATTGTTTGATCAGTGTCTTCTAAGAGGTATTTTGTTTTTAAGAATTGTTCTAACTAGAATCATTTCCTTGCCTTGTTTTAGGCCTTTTCCTTGAGATGCCACATCAGAAACCAAGACACTCATTGCATAATGTATTGGCTATCATTGAGAATAAACAGGTCTTCCCATTCTCTTGACCATGAGCTTCCAAAGTCCAGGGTCACAGGTCTAATTGCAAGTAATTGCTGGAAACCAACTGGCAGACCTTACTGTAGAGAAGGGATGGGCAAACTACGGTGTACAGACCAAATCCTGCCCCTTGCCTGTTTTTGTACTACCCACAAGCTAAGAATTGTTTTTACATTTTTAAAGTTTTATTATGTTTAAAAATGTGAAAAAAAAAACCCCAACATCTTAGCTCCTGGGCCTTAAAAAAAAAGCATATGGCAGGTACGTGTATATGTATGTGTGTGTGGACATGTATATGTACATGTATATCTACATAAATATACATGTAAGTAGCCACCTCCTGGCCTCCTATAATACCACTTCTCAAAATAAAGCAAACCACCTGGTCCTTAGAAGCCAAGCCTCCATACCATCCTCAATAACGTTACTGATACTGCTATCAACAAGGGAATCTGGAAACTTTCCTCTTGTCAGTCTTACACTGGCAATACCACTGGACCAGTGGTGTCAAACTCAGAAACAGGGGCCAAGAAAACATATGTAAGGCTCCTTATGGGTACATAGTGACTTTTTAAAAACCCCATATTAACACTATCCATATTTCATTATATTTTAATTCATTTTGTTATATATTTCCCAATTACATTTCAATCTGGTTTGGGCTACACTTGTAACCACGTGTTTGATACCTCTGCCTTGGACCATAAAACTTTGTATGTTTTTTCTAAGCTTCCTTATGTCCAGTGAGTGCTTCTCACAGACCTATTCAAATAGGTCATCTCATGATGGCTTTTGATATAAAGATACTCACTCCCTGGTTTTCAGGACATCTGTTCATTTATTATAGTCATTTTTAATAATATTTTTCCAATTACATGTAAAAACAATTTTTAACATTTGAGGGTATTTTTTTAGTTCCAAACTCTTTCCCTCTCTCCTTCCCCTGCCCCTGAGTCAGAAAGCAATTTAATATAGGTTATATATGTGCAATCACACAAAACATTTTCATATTGGTCATGTTGTGAAAGAAAACACAGATCAAAAAAAAACACAAAACATAAAGTGAAAAATAGTATGCTTTGATCTGCATTCAGACTCCATCAGATCTTTCTCTGGAGGTAGATAGCATTTTTCATCATAAGTCCTTCTTGGATCATTGTATTGCTGAAAATAGCTAAGTCATTCACAATTGATCATTGTACAATAGTGCTATTACTGGGTACAATATCCTCTTGGTTCTGCTCACCATCAGTCCTGTAAGCCTTATCAGGTTTTTCTGAAAATTGTCCTGCTTGTCATTTCTTATGGCACAATAGTATTCCATTACATTCCTATACCACCTTATTCGGCCATTCCCCAATTGATGCACATCTCCTCAATTTCCAATTCTTAGCGGCCATGAAAAGAGCTGCTATAAATATTTTTGTACAAATAGGTCCTTTTTCTTTTTGTTTTTTATCTCTTTGGGATACAGACCTAATGCTGGGTCAAAAGGTATACATGGATTTAGAGCCTTTTAAGCACAGTTCCTAATTATTCTCCAGAACGATTGGATCAGTTCAAAATTCCAACAGTGCATTAGTGTCCCAATTTTCCCACAACTCCTTCGAGACTTATAATTTTACTTTTCTGTCATGTTAGCCACTCAGATAGATGTGAGGTGGTACCTCAGAGTTATTTTAATTTGCATTCTTCTAATCAGTAGTGATTTAGAGCATTATTTTCATATGACTATAGATAGCTTTTATATCTTCATCTGAAAACTGCCTGTTCATATCCTTTGACCATTTATCAATTGAGGAATGACTTGTATTCTTATAAATTTGACTCTGTTCTCTATATATTTGAAAAATGAAGCCATTATTGGAGACACTTGCTATAATTTTTTTTAATTTCCCATTATTGTAGTCACTTTTTAAAAGTTGAGTTTCTCTCTTAAGACTGATCAGTTTTCTTATTCCTGTTTTCCCATTTTGCTAGAGGAGAGGGGCTAGACCTTTGATTTCATCAGTATAGGGAACTCCCAGGTGAGGACATTCCCTTTATCAATGAGGGTCAGTCAGAGGTGGGCTTACAACCAGGTCATCCTGGCTTCAAAGCTAGAAAGGTATCAGCTACGTGATGCTGCCACCCCTTTGACTTGCTACGAATTCTCCTTTGCCTCCCCTCTTGTCAATTTTCTACCAATTTTACAATAAGAAAAAAAGTTATTGAAATCTATTTCATGGTTTTTCAATGGAAAAAAAAAATCTTAAGCCCCACCCAGTGCTATCTTTTCCAGAATTTTATCCCATTCACCCAGCCAAAATGATTTCTCCATCTGTCTCATATGCACTCATGACAATCTAATTTGTTTTGGAGTTATGTATATGTGCAGGTCTTATCTTCCTACTAGATCATAATAAACTCCTTAGGAAAAGGATTAGGTTGGGGCAGCTAGGTGGCACAGTGGATAGTGCACTGACTCTGGAGTTAGTAGGACCTGAGTTCAAATCCAGCCTCAGACACTTGACACTTACTAGCTGTGTGACTCTGGACAAGTCACTTAATCCAAATTGCCTCACCCAAAAATAAATAAATAAATAGATAGATATTTTTAAAAAGAAAAGGATTAGGTTTTATTCACCTTCTTATCTCGCTCAGTGACCAGAAGAATGCCTTGCACAAGTAGGGACTCAGTAATGTTGAATTAATGAATGAATGAATGAATGAATGAATGAAAAAGGGGTTCCTTTAGAACAAAAGAACAGTTTTTGTGGTAAAAAGAAACATTATGTAAGCACTCTACAGGTCACAAAAGCCTTGGAACTAAGCTCCTTCTGTCCATAATAACTTTTACCACGACCTTTGGCCAAGACAAATTCATTCTAGCAACTTGCCCAGTGACAAAGGAAGCTTTTTACCAGAGTAAAGACCCACAGAATACATAGGGAAAACAAGTTCTGACTCAATACCAGGATTTTGTTTTAGATGATGGATATCCTGGACGTTGGAGTCATGGAACTACCAATCCCACCTCCCGCCTTGTTCTCAATGATCCCGTTCCCAGTGAAAAGGGTGCCCGTGGTCTCGACAGAAATCCTTAAACACTTCACTTTTGTCATCCCGCCAAGTGAAGAAACCACGACATCCGAGGAGAAAAAGGAAAATGGAAGTGAACCTGAGGTTTCTAGCAGCACCCCAACAATGAATGTAAGAGATGGGATGATCTCCTCCGCTTACACACACTTCAGATTGAGGGTGTCTTAGTAGACCCATGGGTAGGAATTCTGTTTGGGGCAGGCAACACACCTTCGGTTGAGGGGGTTTTGAGATAGTGCCAGGTGGTGCAGGGTGGGGGGAGGAAGAAGAGGGAAACAGAGACCCTGGAACATCATGGAACACCACTGATGGAGAGGCACTTGGCCCTGGGTGAGAGGGCTGGGCATAGCTGGGAGCTTCCTATTTTAACTAATAATTCCTGCTAAATGCTGACTTCTATTGTTCCTATGCTACTTAAGGACCACAAATGCTGTCAGTATCCTCTAATTTCAGTTCCCTTCAGCAAAGCTCCATTCACCCAGCCCAGGTTACAGCTCTGCTCATGAGTTACCAAAAAGTACAGAATAAAAATATCTGTCATTTTTGGAGAGGAGATTAAAAAATCTCACAAGCACTTTGTTGGAATCTCCTTCCCCCTTCCCCCCACCCCATGCTGGAGTTGCTGACAAGTCACTTAGCCTTTCTGTGTCCCAGTTTCATTTATTTTTTATTATAGTTCTTCCCCAGAAGATATCTTAAAGGTGAACCTTTAAGACATCTTCTTTAAGATTCTTTCTTCTGGACTCCTCCTGCAACAATTGGTTTACACAGATTAAAATTCCACAGGAAGTAGTAGGAAACCATATCTGTTCCTTTATCCATTTCCCATTTTTTAGTAATAATCGCTAGTTTAGACAGATCATTTGGTATCTCTTTTAATTGCTTATTATATATTTTCCCTATGTTTATCCTTTGTTCTAATTTGATTTTAATTTATTTTTACTGTAAGAAATCATTGATATGAATGTATATAGACATTTGATTCAGAAATAGGTCCCACATTGGTAACCGATATCTATTACAATATAGCCAGTTTTATTATTTGTGTTGTTTTTTAGTGCTTGTCATTTCTAATGCATTCTGACTCTTTTCTAGAAGGAAATTTTCGTTATACATAGTGTCCCAGCTTTAATAGCTTTAATAAGCTTTGTTTAAAATAGCACTAAGACCCCTAGGATATGCCATATGTATACACATATATAATATATATATATACACATATGTATGTATACTATACATGTAATTGTGTATATACATATGTATGTATGTATGATATACATGTATGTATATATAATATACATATATATATGCAATATGCATATGGGTGTATATACACATATACCTAATTTCACTTGAAATATATATACTTGTGTGTGTGTAAGTATTTCACTTGATAATTTAATCAACTCCCATGGCTTCAATTTTCACTTCTTATGCTGATGATTCTCAGATCTACTTATCCAAACATAACCTCTCCACTGACCTCCAGTCTCACATCTCCAACTACCTATTAAGACATCTCAAACTGAATGTTCAGTTGACATCTTAAACTCAGCTTGTCCAAAGCCAAGTTCATTATCTTTTCCCCAAAGGCTCCCTCTTTCCAAATTTCCTTATAATTATTAAAGGCAATACCACCCTGCCAGGACCCCAGGCTCACTACCTAGGAATCTCTCACCCTCCATATTCAAACTGTAGCCAGAGCTTGTCTATTTCACCTTTGCCACATCTTTTGAACACACCTCTTCACTTCTGACAGTACCACCACACTGGTCCAGGTCCCATCACCTCATACCTAGATTATTGCAATAGGCTGGTGGGAGGGATGAGGGGTAGTGGTGGTGGTTGTTCTGCCTGGGAGGGTCTGCCTTCCTCAAATCTGTCCCCACTCCAATCTATCCTCCATTTAGCCACCAAAATGATTTTCTTAAGTCACCCCCTACCCTACTCAGGAAACTTCAGTGGCTTCCTATTACCTCCAGGACCAAATATGAAATCCTTTGGCATTCAGAGCCCTTCTTTACACACACACACACACACACGCACACATGCATGCATACATACACACACACACACACATACACACACACACATACATCCCTTCCCAGTCTTCTTACACCTTATTCCCTTATCCAGTGACACTGGTCTCCTTCCTAGAAAAAGACCCTCCATTTCCCAGCTTTGGGCATTTTCTCCGGCTGTCCCCCATGCCTCCTCTACTCTGACCACTGAACTACCTGGCTTCCTCTAAGTCTTGCCTAAAATCTCACCTTCTACAGGAAGCCTTCCGCAGCCCCTCTCAATCCTAGTGCCTTCTCTCTGTTCATTATTTTCCATTTATCTTGTTTATAGCTTGTTTGTACATACTTCTTTGCATGTTTTCTCCCCCATTAGAATATGAGCTCCTCAAGAGCAGAAACTGCTTTTTTGCCTCTTAGCACAGTCCCTGACACGTAATTGATACTTAATACATGTTTGTTGACTGACTGACTTGACCGAGAAGAATAAATTTGGTGAAGACTATTGGCTTTGCCACTCTCCTCTAAGGATACAGCAAAGACCTTTGAAATTCCCCAGAGAGAAGCTCAGGCGTGAAGGTAGACTCTCGTGCCATCCCTGGACCCTTTCCCGTAACAATTAACATCAACCCTCTTAGAGCAACCCTATGTTGTTGGGAATGTAGATATCATTATCTGCATTTCACAGAGAAGAAAACGGATTCTGAAAGGTACTTGCCTACAGTCACCTTGATTAATAAGTATGGGAAGTAGGATTTGAACCCAAGTCTTCCCAGCTCGGGGCCCAGCACACTCTTCACTTTGATGCGCCACCTTTCCTGCCCTGTCCCTCTCTGAGCTCAAGCTCCATCCAGCATTGCTCTTTCCCAGTTCGCTCTAGACTCTCTGACATATTTCACTACTACTATCCTTTGAGCACCTTCCTCGGTGGAAAGGACACCAAGTGAGCTTAAACACCAGGCATACTCGAGGACCCCCAAGGGCCCAATGGCTGAACGATTAAGGGCAGAATCCTGCCACTCAGCCATGAGGTTATTACTCCAAGGTGCCAGCAGCAGCAATGTGTCATTTCAAGGGTTCTCGCACGTCGCCTTTTTATTTTTGTTTTGTTTTAAATTGCTGTTCTTCCTTCACAGGAAGATCAAGTCACACCAGCTAAGGCACGATCAAGACAGAAAGACAAAGGTGCGGAGGCCCATAAGGAAAAGCATGGGCATGCAGCAGTCCTCAGGAAGCTGCCCGAGGCTCTGCCTGTGGCATCCATCACCCCCTTGACAGGCTTAGACCAGAACACCTTCACCACCCAGCAGGAGCAGGATAAAATCATGAGGTAGGCCACCAACCTAAGGAAACATTGGAATTAGCAGCACAGTGAACGTCCCTGCCCCTGCACGTAGTGTGGCAGCACAGCTGGGCTGGACGTACCATAGGACCGGGGGTGATTCTCATGTGGACCAAGTTCCTTCCACCCTTGCATCTTCCCCAGGGCCTTGTCCCATGATTCCTAAGATCACTCAATTCAAGAAACACAGACTGGGTACCTATAACTTGTGAGTCTCAGGGAGGTACAAAGACACTAATTAATAACCACCAGGATTTTATAGCTCTTTGAGGTCAGCAAAATGTTTGACAAGTATTATCATTTGATCCTCACAACCCCAAGAAGCAGATGCTGTTATTATCCACATTTTACAGAACAGGAAACTGAGGCAAACAGAAGTTCACTGACTTGCCCGGGGTCATTGAGCTAGTGAGTGTCTGAGACTGGGTTTGAACTCAGGTCTTTCTGACTCCAGATCCAGCGCTCTCTTGAGTTTCAGTTTCCTTATCTGGAAAATGGGAATAATAATACTTACAATCCTTACTTCACAGGATTGTCGTGAGAAAAGCACTTTTTGAACTATAAAGTAATTTATAAATGTCCATTGTCACCAGTATTATTCTTAGACGCAGTTGTCCTGTATCCACCCAACCATGTCATTGTACAACTCTACTGTTGTTCAAGTTGAGTGTAGACCTTCTCACCCCATGCCAGACTCCATAGCTTCTTCCAGTAGTGTTTGGTCTCATGCTATGCCCAACCAATGAGAAAGAGATTCTATCTATAAAATAGACTCGGTTATTTTCCAGCTTGAATAATTTCCGTTGGATCGTCCCCGCCCACGAAGAGGTGACACTCCGAGTACACTTCTCCTCCAACGAGGTTGGGAACTTTGATCAGACTTTCAACTTTGAGGTCCTTGGAACTCGCCGCCAGTATCAACTCTACTGCCGGGGAATTTGCACATACCCTTCCATCAGCCGGGACGTCAGGTCAGGGAGGGATTCGAGTATAAAAGTTGAAGCCTGATTCTCTGTACCTTCTGGGCTACCTTTCTTTTTGTATAGAGGCGAGGTCCTGGGTTAGATCATCCTGCAGGAGGCAGATTTCCAGCTGTTGGCCAAGGAGCGAGATCGGAGGGAAGGAGACAGCAGAAGGAGTTCAACTCTTTTTTTTCTTTAAGCCATGGGCACTAGCATATGGATGGCCATCAGTAAAACCGAAAGGTCTTGACAGCTAGGCCTGTGTCTCTTTATACTATCAGGTGTCCTGAAGAGAGTACTTTTCCAAAGATGGCCTGGGACATGTGGGAGTTCGAAAATAAACATAGAATTCATCCAGTTGCTATTTGTATATACAACTATGCCCTAGATTGTTTAATGAGGCCATCAGACTAAATGTCAATTAATCAAGAGACAGTCAAACCTCTTTTTTGAGCAAGAAGGGATTACTGGACACAAAACTGAAGTGGAGTCCTTACCCCAAGAGCCACGGGGAAAAGACATGGTGGTCAAGTGATTTTTATTTCTGTGAGATGGCACAGTGGAAAACCAGAGGACACAGGAATCAGGATATTTGAATTCTAGTCCTGTCTTTTCCACTGAGGAAGAGGAAAGCATTTATGAAGTGCCTACTGTGTGCCAGGCACTGTGCTAAGTGCTTTACAACTAGTATCTCATTTGATCCTCACAACAACCGTAGGAGAGAGGCACTATTATGATCCTCTTTTTATAGTTGAAGAAACCGAGGCAGACAGAGGTTAAGTGACTTGCCCAGGGTCACCTAACTAGTAAGAGTCTGAGGCCAGATTTGAACTCAGGTTTTCTTGAGTCTAGGCCCAGCACTCTATCCACTGAGACACCTACCTGCCTATCTACGTACAAGCATTTTATTTCTTCAGGCCTTATTTTCTTCTATAAGATGAATCTCTAGGTTTTGCTCAACGTCTAACATTCCCTGATTCTACTTTACTGTTAGGGTGGTGTTCCCTCATCGGAAAAAGGAGTTGAAACCTGAAGAGATTGTCTTTAAGAAATATATAATGAATCAGGAGTTGTTTCATTTTGGTCCATTGCTGTGTGGGAAATCAAGAGATAAGTAAGTGTCCCATCACCAAGGAGATCACAGGTACTTTTAGATTTGTCTCATTGACAACAGAGAATTGTTTTATTTCCCTTCTGTGGTTTTTAGCTTTTCTCAAAGTGGGTGTAGTTCTTTCCCAATGTCACCAAAGGCACATGTATATGGGTAGATGTCTGTGCCGTGAGAAGTTTGTCTGCCATGTTCCAGGAAAATGCTCCTGATAGCAAGGCTGGTCGTGTGTGTGCAACTCCCCAGATTGATGTGTGTCTGCCGATCCTTCCCCACTGGGCACACACACGGGGCACTAGGCACTCACGGGGCTAGCTGTGAAGCTTGCCTTCCGATGGTGGGTCCCTATTAGCAATCCTGCCTGCCCCTGCTTGGAACAAGTCACAAGATATCCAAGGAGCCACAAGGACCAAGGCCTGAGAATTTCCCCATAACTAGGGCAATTCTGCAAGATGACGGAAGTTCAACCTCCGGATCATTTAATTCAATTCAATAAGTATATTAGTATGGTCAAACATGCTAATCAATGCTCAAGGTTATAAATACAAGCTCCAGGAAATAACTACACCAAAAAGATATTTATTAAATAATATACGGGAAAAGTAGAAATCCATAGCCCCATATTCCATTCCCACTAGCCCTGAAATGGCAGCCTTGTTCAGCAGAGTTCGCCCCAAGCCTCAGCTTCCTGTTCCCTAAGTTATCCTACAGTTTTCACAAATGGCAGAAGTACCTGGCCAACAAGCAGAGATCTTGCCCCACGCGTCAATGCTAACCCATCGTAAATTCCTCTAGGTCAGAGAGGACACTCTACTTCCCAGGAACTAGGGGGATTCCAAGTACTGACCCAGCTGGGTTTGGTTCGGTTTGGTTTTCACAGAGTCTAATTCTTAAAGGGTGAATGAAGAGAGCCAATTCTGTGACCCTGGGCTATTTATTAACTTTATCACCATTTTAATCACTCAAAAAGCTGCCCTCCCTAAGTCCACCAAATGATGGCGACAGGTGAATGGCTCCAATAAAAGACTTGATGAAAGGACATTTCTGGTTTTGGTTTTTGTTTTTTTAAACAGAAAACTGCCTTCTTGAATTACTTTATTTCAAAAGTACATTAAGTTGGACATCAATCTAGAACTATTTAAAAATTTCAAAAGCTTCATTTAAAATGCTTAAACCAGAAACTTGAATGCAAAATGACATTGTCACTTCCCATGTTTCATTCAATGTGATGTGTACCAAAATCTCTTCCCAGTGGCAAATGGGTCATTGTCTCATGAAAATCTTGTTCATAGTCAGGAAGAATGATTTACTAACCAATCATGGTTCTTTTCACTCTTACATCGTCAAGACCAATGAACTTAAAGTTGAAACTTACACCTTGATCAGAACAATATGAACACAAATAAATACAAAGAATTTTAATTTCACAAGATTGATTACACTTTAAACTCATCCTAACCTTAGCACAATGTTTCTCATGGAAGTGTTTAGCCAAAACAAAACAAAACAAAAAAAGTGATTTGAGAGAAATGGCCCAGACTCAACCGATACTTACTGGTGTTAATTATTGTAAAGATAATCTAACAAATTATTAGAGAGGACAGTTTAAGTATAAACAAAAGCATGCATTTATTGATAATTCTTCCAAGTTCACATAGTATAAACCTATGTAGTTATTATTGCTATAATAAATTCTATTGTGAAATGTTGGCTTTATTGGAGCTTTTTTCCTTTTAGATTTAAAGGTTACCCAAAACATTTTATTACGGTACTAAACAGAAGGAATGTATGAACACAATGGAGGTATATGTACATTTCTGTAAGCCATAAGAAAGAGTTAAAATTGTGCTAACTCATGCATGCTGCAAGTTATTCCTTGACTAACATTAAAAAAAATCAACTACATGCAGTTTTGGCCTTTTATTCACATTGCATTATAGCTTTTAAAAATGTGGTCTGCACAGTTCAAAATGAAAAGAAAACCACTCAGCTCACAAAAGATACTTTAAATTCCTACCCATGCAAACACAAAAGAAATCTAGAACCTTTTTAAGTTACTTGTGAAAGGAGATGCCACACATATTGAAACCCATCTATTGGCAGACAGATATCTCTGAAATATGATAAATTTCTTTTAAATGAATGGATTTCTCCATTTGCACATTCTAAGTTTACAAGATTCAAAAAACATTTTTTCGGGGGGGGTAAGGCTCTTGGGTTCAAATGACGTACCCAGGGTCACACAGCTACTAAGTGTCAAGTGTCTGAGGCTGGATTTGAACTCAGGGCTGCCCCTAAGATTCAATTATAAATTACAAAACTGATTTAAATCATGGAGTAGAACCATAGCAAAAGACAGGCAGTAGGCAAAAGGACATTTTTTGGACAGCATGGTCATCTTTGCATGCCCCATAAGTCCACTGAGGACAGGTGGGGCCGGTTCAATCTTGGAGATATTAATAATTAAGTGATCTTTCTAAGTGCGCCCACCCAAAGAGTTTCCTGTTTGGGAACAATTGCTCTTCCAAGGTATCTGATTCAGTTTACCTGCTAGCAACTGCAGAAAACAACCAGCAAACATTTTGAACATGAACATACATATTACAAAACACATCTATACGTATATAAATAGGACTTAGACTGAAGTCCAGAGGCAAGGAAAAAACGTCATTGATAGGGAAGCCCCCATGATGCAGGTAGCATCGGGGCTTCCTTGGTGAAGGCTGCACATACTTGTACACTTTACACGTTGTGTTCCTATCATTCAGTAAGCTTGAGAGGCCAAATTACCAGCAGATATTTGTTACATGATTTGTTTCAGCTTATCCAACAGATGTTAAGTACCAGCTGTTTACAAAGCCCCGTGCCAGACACTGGGTTAATGAGTTACTGGGAGGATAACATCTCTTGTCACAGACTACCTTGAGGATGAACCAATCACACAAAGTCCCTTCCCTTCCATACCAAGGTTTCTTCCTTTTCAGGTATAAAGCAATCCAGTTCCCAGACAACATGGAGAAGCTAACAATCCTAAACGACTCCCCACTGACTGCAGAGGTGACCTTCATCTTCCAGTATGATGTCAAAGCCAACACCTACATCCTGGACCCGCCCTCCATGACCCTTAAGCCCAATGAGAAGCAGGTAGGAAAGCCTCAGGGGCAATCCCACCATCTTGACGGCCCTCGTGAAGCTGGAAGCGTGGCTGTCCTCAAGATGACTTCTCCCCTTACTCTTGGCCTTCCTGTCCCCTCAGGTGCTGTCCGTGTGGGCATACCCGACCTCCGTGGGCATATTCGATGACGCCGTTGTCTGCTGCATCAAGGAAAACCCAGAGCCCGCCATCTTCAGAATAACCTGCCAGGGCATCCGGCCAGAGCTGGAATTGGACCACAAGCAGCTGCATTTTGAAAAGCTGCTCCTCCACAGGTCAGACATCGGATAAACTGGCCTCATTTACCTGGGATTCCCCAAGCTACAGAGTCACTGTCTTGGGGGTCCTAGATTTACCCTTTGCCTCCTTCCCTTGTGGGTTAGAGGGGAGCTACGTGAGAGACAATGTGGTCTAATGGGAAGAGGACGGAGCTGCCAGGCAGGTGGTGCAGGTTCTAGTAACAGCTCGGCACTCACTAGAGAGCTGACCATAACTAGCTCGTTGAACGTCTCTACACCTTCTTTCCTTCATCTGTCCAGAGGGAATGATAGCAACAACTGGCATTTATTTGGTTCTTTGTTTTATAAAGCCCTGGGGGCTTTGCACCATCTGTATCATCATCCCCATCCTAGGGATGAAGAAACTGAGGCTCAGGAAAACAGTAAAGGTTAAGTGACTCGTTCAGGGTCAAACAGTGCAAGGGTCAGACCCAGGATGTGAACTTGGATCTTCTGATGTCTAGGCAAGACTTCTCTTGTGAAAACAAAGCCTTTAGGATGGAATATCAAGTCCCATTTGGTGTTTAGAGCCCTCTATGGCTGGCTCCTTCCTTCCCACCTTTGCCATCTTCTTCCTCCCTTTTGCTCTGACCCAGTCACCCCAACACTCTCCTGATGCCATTCCCTTTCACAAGCCACCCCCCATGCCTGGAGCGTTCTGCCTCTACTTCCTGGGTCCCTTCACCATTCAGTTCAAATGCCACCTTCTCCACAAGGTCTCTCCTGGTCCTCCTTTTTTCCCTCCTCAATGGCTTTTCTCTGAGATTACTTCCCATGGACACTGTGTTCAGAAGCCTATTGGTTACATGCTCATTAGACTAGGATAGGGGTGGGGAACCTGTAGCCTAGAGGCCAAGTGTGGCTGTCTAGGTCATTGGGCATGGACTTTTGACCAAGTCCAAGTTTGACAGAACAAATTCTTTTATGAAGGGGATTTGTGGATTCAGTCAAAGGGCCACACTTGAGGACCTAGAGGGGCACATGTAGCCTCAAGGCCACAGGTTCCCCTCCCTGGACTAGGAGCTCCTTCTGGGCAGGCCTTTCTATCCCAGCACTTAGTAAATACTAAATAAAAGCTTGTTGACTGGCTGACTGCCTTCAGCCTCACTAAAAATCCACCAGAAATAACACTGCAAAGCTGGTGCACTTGAAATAAACATCGTTTGACTGTGATGAGGCTTCTTCTGTTCTCTGCAGGAAAGAATCCAAGATGATTTTCTTACGGAATGTCACCCCCCTGCCCGCAGCCTGGAGGATCAGCAGCCTCGAGCACCTGGGGGAAGATTTCAGTGTCTCCAGAGTACAAGGCCTCATCCAGGCTCGGGGGGAATACTGCCTGCAAGTCCACTTCCAGCCCACCAAGGCCATCAACGCCAAGAAGGCGATTCGCTTAGAGGTGGGGCCTAGCATCCCTCTGGTGTTTGGTTTGGCACAATTAAGAAACACCAGCCCCATAGCCCCTGAACTCTGTCATTTCAAGCGGGCACTTTGGTATTCAAAATAAATTTCTTCAATTCTCAATTTTTTAAAAAAATTGTTTTGAAATGGCAAAAGGCCATTCTCCCATCCTCTCCTCAACTCCATATTATGCAGAGTCACTTCTCTAAGAGCAAAGGCTAACCAGACGTGTGGTGTTAATAAATAAATGTACAATGATGGCTAACACATAGACAGGGTGTCCCAAACCCTGACCCTAGACTTTTGAGATGCACTGATACACTTGCAAAATGTTTTGTATTATTTCCTTTAAGCCTTATCATAACCCTGTTAGGTAGTATTCCAGGTACTTTTATCCCCATTTTACAAATGAAGAAATTGTCTGATAGAAGTTCAGTGATTTGCCCAGGGTGACATATCTAGCAAATTTCAAAGGCAGTATTTGAGCCCAGGTCTTTCTGACTCAAATCCAGAATTCTAGACATGCTGTCTTTCATGCGGTGAGTGTGGATGAAGAAAGAACAGGGTCAACGATTCTTCCTGACACAGTGAAGGATCATAAGACACTAGAGGTGATGGGATGGGAGATCTGGGTAGAGTGCCATGGCTTAGTGCCTCTGAGAGGACATAGGAGGCTCACTGACATCCAGCCTTTTCCTTGCTGTGACAATTCATGGCTATAGGTAAGCACTGAACAGTCAGCCACAGCAGAGGAATAGATAAAAAAAAAAAACATTAGCCATGAGATGCAATGCATGACTTAGTTCGTATGAGCAGAGGAGAGAGAAAGGAAAGAGAAAGAAATAGAAAGACAGACAGGAAAAAGGAGAGAGAGGCAAGCAGAGGAAGAGATGGAGAGAGAAATGAGACAGACACAGAGATAGAGAAATCAGAATATTTGTAGACTTCCTTGGATATGATGCAGTAACCCAGTCGTCTGAAGGAGAAAAGTAATGGTCTAGGGGCAACCTGGAAATAGGGTTTTCCTTCTGGGGAACTTTAATTTTATCATCAGGTAGAGAATCTCTGGTCTTCTCTGGAGAGAAAGTAAAAAACATGCAAGGACGAGATGAGCTCTGGTGCTCAGCCAGAAGGCTTCTCCTAGCTCTGGATACTATGGTATATGCCTCTACCCAATCTCAAGGCAGTGTGATGTGGTATCTAGGGTGTCTGAGCTGACGTGAGGGGAGACCTAGGTTTGAATGCTCTCTCTGACACTTAATGTGTGTATTATCTACCACATGCGGTATTGTAAAGAAAGTGTTTTGTAAACCTGAAAAGGTTAAAAAATGCAGTGCCCTCTCTGGGGCCACTCCTCCAACTAGCCTGTCTCACTTAATAGTTGGGGTCCCCATGAGAAGGCTGATTACTTTTCCTCTGAGAGTCCTAGGAGTAACCTTAGTTAGAAGCCCTGGTTTCTTGGACCATTGCTCACAAGCCTCCACCAATACGCTTTCCATTTAAATCACATTTTAATTCACTTTCAGAAAAGAGAATTTACTTAGAAAGTATGTTAAGAACAGTTGGCAAAAATCATCCTTCCTCCAAATACTGGTCACAGCCCCCCACAAGTATGCACAGAGTCCACGGGGATAAATGGGCTTACATTTGAAATGTAATGATATTGAGGCACACGTGGGGCCAAAGGGTAAAATCACAACTCATCATACCTGGAAGTCCTTTCTCGAGTCCATAGTTGGCATTCTTCTCTGGTCCAGGAGGTCACCCTCACTACAGCTGCTTCCTCCCATGGGTGGCTATCCTTCCTTGTCTGTGTTTGTCCCCTCCATATCTCTCTCTGCTCCCAGGTATAGTCTCTTTTTTCTTGGGTGGGCATCTACTTGCCTGCGCTATGTTTGTCCATTCTCATCCAGATGCCTTGTCTTCTACTGGTCTCTCTCAAATCATTGTGGTGGAGTGGAGAAGAGAAAGGAATAAAAGCTCTTCCCAACCACACACGGACACACACACACACACACACACACACACACACACGCCCACAAAAGAAATTCCCATTGAACCTAGAGTCCAACACAACTGGTCTGGTCCAGCAATGGACTATTTACTAACATCAGAGTTCAGGAAGCTTGGGATGTTTAGTCCACAACAGAGAAAATGTAGGAGGGCTTGATCACTGTGTCCAAATATGGGAAATATGTCATACGGAAGAGAGGTTGTATTTTTCTCTAGGTAGCTTAAGAAGGTTGAATTACAACCAATTGGTAGAAACAGCCAGGAGACAGACTTCAGTTCATTATAAGGAAAAGCTTGCCAACAAGTAATTCCATCCAACAATTCAAAAGACCAGGGCTTCTTAAACTTGTTCCACTCACACCCCCTTTTCACGTTTTGGAAGCATTCATTGGTGTTGCATGGCATGATGGTATGCACAGTACAAAGTGCACATGCTTTGTGTTCAGAACCAAGGCTTCAGGGTAGTCACATGACACAACCCGGGCAAGCGCTGCCAGAAACACCTCGGACTCATTACACATTTGATTTTTAATTAATTGTTGGTCACTGTGCATTCAGAAACCTTTTATTGTTGCCAATTTTTTCATGACCCTATATGGGGTCATAACCCACAGTTTAAGAAGCGCTGCAATAGACCACTTCCAGAAGATGTTACTGTTAACGGTCAAGCAGATGCTGGATGACCTCTGCTGCCAGGGATGTTATCAAGGGCAGTCATGAAAGCATGGGAGTAGAATTAAATGACCTCTGACTGCCCTTCCAACTCAATGAAGCTATTATTCTAAAAATACAAATCACTCAATTTTTCTGTACTTTGTAGCTGTTTAATATTTTATAAAAGGAAATATTGAAATTATTAACTTCAATATGACTTTATCTCTCTGTGAATTTTATTGATCCCTGCTATTTCTCTGAATCTTTCACCTGAGAAATTGAAAACCAGCCCTTTTCCTTTTTTGTTTCAGCCTTGGGTCAATATGCCCAGTCTTGAGCAGGCAGTCCCCCTCAGGTAGAATGGCTTTAGGGGAATGAAGAAGTCCATCACCCAAGAGCCCCACTGTTCTGATTTCTCCTTGCTCAGGAGAGTTTCTAAGGAGGATTAGATTGAGTTTGGCACTCAGCACCATATTAGGATGCAAGAGATGGGGAGGCAACGCTGGTAATACCAGGGAAGGGTGGTTAGCCATGAATTAGCCCTTAGCAAAGGAGTTTTTCTTTCTGTGTCAGGTTTTAGATGCCGACTATCTCCTTGGAGTTGTTCAGATTGAAAACATCCAGATCTTTGCAGAATCATATGACATTGCGTTGGACATCACTTTCCCCAAAGGTCTGTTTGCTCCTTTAAGCCGAGGCTATTTTATAACAAATCCAGGACTTGTGTTTTGATTTTTCATATATCATCTTGTTGGGGAGACTATCTATCTAATGGGGGTCAGTCCTCAGAGCAGAGGCTCGGGTCTCTGCCTGCTGCCAGACTATGTGGGGGTCATAATGACCATCGCACACCATCGCACACTTCCAAAACCAGGCTCACCATCAGCAATCACTGCCCTCCACTCAGACACAGAGGTCTGGACCCCCCCACCCCAACCAATTCCTCCTAATACATAGATATGTACATGACGATCACAACCACAGTTCTCTGGATATTAAACAGTATTTCTAAAATAGCAATGTCAGAAGCACATCCATTAGAAGATATTATCCCGAGCCCCGCACATCTGTGGATCCGTTTCTCCAGCTTGAGGTCACAGTGTCATGGTCACGGAAACCAAATCTTCAGAGTTCTCCTCTGAACAATTATTTGATAGCAACTGCCTTCTCAATCTTTTTAAGCTCCCTCTCCTCTTAGCACGAAGACCTTCATTAGCCTTTCATTCCCCCCCCAGTCTCCCCCCACCTTCTTCTTAGCAGCTCTGCCTTCCTGGGCAAATCAAAGGAAACACTATTCTTCTTCTCTCCTCCAGCCATGTTTCGTGTCATTAATATTGATAGGCCCAAAGGAATTAAAGTCTTGGGATTTAAAAAGTGCAGAAATCATCCCCTGAACTCAGGGGAAACCATGAAAGTGGATAGATACACTGCAGATTCAGAAAAGAGCTAGGAAAAGATTGAGGTTTTGCCCCTAAAGCATCTTCTAGAAATATTCTAGGGTGTCACCTCAGAAAGCAAATCTTGGAATCTGAATTTGATTTGTAGTCATCATTTATCAACTCAATACTTTAACCAGAGTATTTAAACTGTCTCTCCTCCTTCCCTCTTTCCCTCTCCCTCCCCCTTCTCTCTCTCTCTCTCTCTCTCTCTCTCTCTCTCTCTCTCTCTCTCTCTCTCTCTCTCTCTCTCTCTCTCTCTCTCTCTCTCCATATGTATATGTATATGTATATATGTGTATCTGTATGTATACATGTATATCTGTTTCCCTCTCTTGGTCTCTCTCTGTGTCTCTGTCTCTGTCTCTCTCCCTCCATCTCTCTCCCCTCACCCCCTCTACCCTGCATACCTGACCCTCTGCAGGGAATGAAGGAGCCTTAGATTTGGGGGTTGTTCGAGTGATGGAAGAAGCTAAGCAGTTTCTGGCCTTGAAGAACAAAGGAAAATATGAAATTGCCTTCAGGTAATGTTTGAGTAATCAAGTTGGAGGTTTGGGTTTGTTTATTTGTTTCTAACATTCTGCCTCTGGCAGAGCATGTGGGACAAGGACAGCATTACAAGTATAGGGTTATAGTCCTTAGAATACTAAAATAATCCAGAAAATGCAAGAAGGATTTTCTCTATGACCTCAAATCACTTTATAGGTAGGTCTCCATTAGTGCAAATAATGAACCCCTTAAAGTGGTTGAATTACTTGAATTTGCACAGAATATTTCCATTCAGCAGGAGCCAGTTATCTTATTTTATATCATTATAACTTCAAATAACACAAATATGATTACATGCAACCACTTCAGGGGAATTCATTATTTAAACAAACCAGGACTGGGCTGTACCTCCAGTGTTCTACTATAGTGAATGAGATGGCACCAAGGTTTGAATAGAAACCAGTCTTCAACCACCATGATTTAAATGTTGAAAACTCAGAGAACTAAGTCAAATTTATAAGAATAAAAGCCATTTCCCAATTGATAAATGGTCAAATGATATGAACAGGGTTAGGGTTAGGGCTGTATATATTCATATGAAAAAATGTTCCAAATCACTATTGATTAGAGAAATGCAAATCAAAACAACTCTGAGGTACCACAGCACACCTATCAGATTGGCCAACATGACACAACAGGAAAATGACAAAGGTTGGAGAAGATGTGGGAAAATAGAACACTAATGCATTGTTGGTGGAGTTGTGAAATGATCCAACCATTTTGGAGAGCAATTTGGAACTCTGCCCAAAGGGCTATATAAAAAATGTGCATACCCTTTGACCCAGCAATAGCACTTCTAGGGCTGTATCCCAAAGAGATCATACAAATGGGAAAAGGACCCACATGTACAAAAATATTCATAGCAGCTCTTTCTGTGGTGGCAAAGAATTAGAAATTAAGGGGATGCCCATCAATTAGGGAATGGCTGAATAACTTGTGGTATGTGAATGTAATGGAATACTATTATGCTATAAGAAATGATGAGCAGGCAGACTTCAGAAAAACCTGGAAAGACTTGTATGGACTGATGCTGAGTGAAGTGAGCAGAACCAAGAGAACGTTGTACACAGTAACAGCCACATTGTGTGATGACTAACTTTGATAGACTTGACTCTTCTCAGCAACACAAGGATCTAAGACATCTCCAAAAGTCCATGATGGAAAATGTTATTCATATCCAGAAAAAGAACTATGGAGTCTGAATGCAGATTGACACATACTATTTGCTATTTTTTTTCCTTCTGTTTTGTTTTGTTTCTTCTTTCTTGCGGTTCCTGCTATTGCTTCTAATTCTCTTTACAACATGACTAATGTGAAAATACGTTTAATATGAACGTATACGTAGAGCCTACATCAGATTATGTGCTATCTTGGGAAGGGAGGGGAAGAAAATTTAAAACTCAAAAGCTTATGGAAGTGAATGTTGAAAACTAAAATTAATTGATTTTTAAAAAGTAAAAAGCTATGTACATTTAAAAACACATGAATTTTCATGCTGAATTATGTTTTATAGACACTATAAATAAAATCATTTACAAAAAAAATGTTGAAAATTCAACAAAGTTTTGATGACTTAGAAATTGACTCTTGTCACAGCAGAATTAGTGCCAGAACTGAAACTTGAAGGAGATCATAGATCTCACAATAACAGCTGGCATTTAGATAGAGCTTTAAGGTTGACAAAAGCACCTCACAAATATTATCTCCTTTGTTCTTCATAACAACCCTAGGAGGGAGGTGCTGTGATTATCCCCATTTTACAGATGAGGAAACTGAGGCAGAAGAGGTTAAGTGACTTGCCCAGTGATGCTTTTCCTTATTCCAGGTCCAGCAGTCTATCTGCTTCACCACATAGCTACCTCAGAAGGTCTAGATCTAAAAAGGATCTCAGAGGACACTTCATTCAGGTCTCTCATTAACTTATAAAGAAACTTGGCCCGGGGAGATGATGACCTGTCCAAAATCAGAAGGCAGTAACTTCAGAAGACAGGATTTAAAAACAAATCTTCTGTCTTTTCTCATCATATCCCACCACCACCCCTAATTTGCTTGTTCCTGAATGTTATTTTTCTTTATTATTGATACCTTAATAATGAATTACACAACTGAACAGATCAACCCCAAAGTAGTTTGCTCTGTTTTTAAAGTTTTTTCTGATACCTTTTGTTTTCTTTTTATACCACAATTATTTCCTGATACATTTGTTCACTCCTGCTAATAGAAAAAAACAATCACACCAAACCACTCAATACAGTAATTATGTTTATCAGAGTATGCAGCACTGGGCCTCTGTAGTTCTCCCCTGACCCCCAACCTCTCTGCCAAGAAGAAGAATGTTTCACCATCAGCTATTCCCTAATGGTCCTTGTAATTATTAATTTTGGGGGGCGATTGGTGACTTGCCCAGGGTCATTCATCCTAAGTGTCTGAGACAGGATTTGAACTCAGGTCTTCACAACTCGGGCTGGTGCTCTATCCACTATACCACCTCGCTGCCCTGGTCCTTATAATTGTAAATAATAATTCAGCTGTCTTTGAATGTCTAGCTGATTTCTGCCTCTGTCCTTCAGCTTTTCCCTGGAGCCCCTGGCACCTCACCTACCCAATGTGAACTCCATCCTCTCTACCCAACCCAAGAAAGGATCACTGACCACAACTGACCGCCCCACCAACATCCAAGTGATCTTCCGTTCAAAAAGAGAAGTGAAAATTGAGAACAAGCCCATCATTCGCTGTCAGGTGAGACAGTCGGAAGCTGGTCCTGCTCTTTGGACTGTTGTCAGGAGGTCTTTCTTGGGAGGTCTTCCTAGAGGAAGATCCCTCCATCAAGTCTGAACTTACATAAAGTGAATATTGGCAGAGGGTTGAAATCAAGGGTTGAAAGGTGACTGATGTGTTCACCTCTATAACCCAGGATCACTGATTTGTTTTTCAGTCAAAAGGGTCCTCTGGGGCCATCTGGGTATAGAGTTACAAGATCTGGGGGCTGATGCCATTTTCTCATAGAATATCAGAGTCAGAAGGAGTCTCTGAAGCCTTCTAGCCCAACCTATGCATGAATAATTCCCTCTTAAAATGTACCTTGTGGGGGCAGCCAGGTGGTACAATGGATAGAGCACTGGCCATAGGGTCAGAAGGACCTGAGTTCACCTGAGTTCAAATCTGACCTCAGACACTTGATGCTTACTAGCTGTGTGACCCTGGGCAAGTCACTTAACCCCATTGCCTAGCAATAAATAGATAGATAGATAGATAGATAGATAGATAGATAGATAGATAGATAGAATGTACCTTGTAAGTTATTATCCGGGGGGGACCAACCCCCCTATTGTGGCATACTGACACAGCAACAAGAATTTATTAAGCAACACAATATTTTGGGCATCATGCTAGAAATTGGGAATTCAGAGACAAAAATGAAATAGCCCCTTCTTCTGAGCAGGGGAAGACAGGGATATGCATAAGATATACAAAAATCCAAAGGTAAATTTCCAGAGGAAGCATTATCAGCTGGGATTAGGATGAAACCGCTTCATGTAACAGATAGCATTTGAACTGGGCTTTGAAAGATGCTAGGGATTCCAAGAGGTGGGGATGAGAAGGAGGAGTACTTTGCAGGCTTAGTGACAGTCAATGAAAAAGCCCACAGACAGAAGAGGGAAAGCCATGGGAGAAGAACAGCGAGAAGACCAGTTTAGGTGGCCCAAAGAACCTGCAGAGAGAGGTTAGAGCCGAGCTATAGAGACTCCCACAGATAGCAGGGAGCCCCTGGAATTAATGGAGGAAGGGAGAGAGGTGGGCAGAGCCATCCTGTAGGAATATCAGTTTGGCAGCTGTGTGGAAGAAAGGTAGGAGAGGTAAGAGACCGGATAATGTTGGAGGTCAAACAGAAGCTGCTGCAGTAGTCCAAGAGAGAGAATGAGGGTAGGGACCATGCAAGTGGGGTGAAGGGGACTAGAGATGAGAAATAGTACAGAAGGAGAAAAATACAACTGGCACTCAGTTATGGGGTGGGGCGTAGAGAGGACAGGGGAGTAAGGAGTAGAAAATAATTCCAAGGTTGTGAACATGGGTCACTGGTAACATAAAAGTACCCTCAATAGTAATAGCAAATTTTAGAAGAAGACCGGGTTTGGGGCAAAAAGTAATGAATTCTGTTTCAAACATATTGAGTTTGAGACACCAGTATGATACTTAATTCCAAACGTCCAAAAACCAGTTGATGCTGGAAGACAGGAGCTCAGGAGAGAGACTTGGGATGGATATCTAATTCATATGATAGATATAATAATTAAATACATGGGAGTTGATGAGATCATTGAGAGAGAGTTTAGAGCTAGAACAGAAGAGAACCCAGGACAGAGCCTTGAGACATGGGTGATGGTCCAGCAAAGGAGATAAGGACTGATCAGAGATGTGGGCAACCAAAGGAGCAGGGTCATGAAAATCCAGAGAGGAAAAATAGCCAAAGAGAGAGGGTGATCAACACCATCAGACGTTTCAGACAGAGCAAGAAGCATGAATATTGAGCAAAGGCCATCAGATTTGGCAGTTAAAAGGCCGCTGCTAACTTTGGAAGGAGCAATTTCAGTTGAATATAGAGATCCAAAGTCATATGGCAAGGGGTTGAGAAATGAGTTGAGACCATAAATGCACCATTGGTGGAGCTGGGAACTAACTGGTCCAGCCATTCTGGAAAGTAACATGGGGCCATACCCAAAAAGCTACAAAACTGCATATGCGCTTTGACCCAGCGATACCCCAACTAGACCTATGTCTCCAAAGGGATCAAAGGAAAAGGAAAAGAACATGAATATAAAAATATGTGCAGCAGCTCTTTTTGTAGCTGCAAAGGCAGAAATTAAGGAGGTGCTCCCCTACTGGTGAATAGCTAAACAAATCAGGGTGTGTGACTATAATGGAATATTATTGTGACATAAGAAGTGACAAAGTTGACAATTTCAAAGGAAACTGGAAAGATTTCTATGAACTGATGCAGAGTGAAGCAAACAGAACCAGGAGAACAATTTCTAGAAGAAGAAGAAGAAGAAGAAGAAGAAGAAGAAGAAGAAGAAGAAGAAGAAGAAGAAGAAGAAGAAGAAGAAGAAGCATTTACATAGTGCTTAAGGTTACTTCACAAATATTAACTCATTTTATCCTCACAACAACCTTGAGAAGTAGGTACTGTTATTATCCCTACTTTACAGATGAGGAAACCGAGGCATACAGAGATTGATTGACCTGCCCAGGGTCACACAGCTAGCATCTGAGGCTGGATTACAACTGAGGTCTTCCTGACTCCAGGCCCAGCACTCTGTGCACCATGGCACCACCTAGTGGCCTCTCTAACAACAACATGTTAAAGAAAAATTTTGAAAGACACTAGAATTCTGATCAATGCAACGATAAACCAAGAGTCCGGGGAACTAAAGATGAAACATGCCACCCGCCTCCTGCCAGCAAAGTGTTGGACCTAAAATACAAACTGAGACATACATGTCTCTTACATTGAACGTAGAAAATGGCAATTTGTTTTATTGGACTGCGCATATTTGTTACGAGTGGTTTTTTTATTCATTTGGGGAAGAGAAATGAAAGGGAGAAATAATATATGCTTTTAAAAATAAATATTTTAAGAGATAATTGAGTGAGAGGAGAAGAAGTAGAGACAATGAGTACTAACACCTTTTTCTAGAACTTGTCTCCTTTGCTATTGAGTCATTTCAGTTGTGTCTAACTCTCCGTGACCCCATTTAGGGTTTTCTTGGCAAAGATACTGGAGTGGTTTGCCATTTCCTTCCCCAGTTCAATTTGCAGATGAGGAAACTGAGGCAAACAAGGTGAAGTGACTTGCTCAGGGTCATACAGCTAATAAGTATCTCAAGCCATATTTGAACTCAGGAAGATAAGTCCTGATTCCAGGCCTGGTGCTCTATCCACTGTGCCACCTACTTGACCAGTTGGCTCCTAGAAAGGTATAAAAAGAAAAACCAAGGCCCAAAGAGGTTAATAAACTTGCCTAGAGCTAGTAGGAGGAAGAATTTGGATTGGAAGTAAACCTAGGTCTTCTGAATCTAAGTCTGTCGCTTTTTCCACTAGACCCTCTTGCCTCTCAAGAGATTCTCCAGATTTAGACATGGGCTAACATTTTCCTCACCACTCCTAACTCTCCTTGTCCTTTTAGATTATTGAACCCAACAGCATAGGCGGAGGTGAAATCATTGCCAGCATTCCAATTAAATTCTCGGTGAATGCAGTATACTCCAAATATGGCATCAGCCCTGCTGCCATCATCAACTTTGGAGCCATGGTTTGTGGCAGCCGTAAAACTTCTACCTTCATCATTGAAAACCAAGGTGCCCTGGACTTCAGATTCAACATCGGCAGGCTGAATAGGGATGCTCCTCTACTTCAAACACGGAAAATGTAAGAAAGAAACATTTGCTTGATACCTTCCCCTCCCCAGAAGTTTAACTCCTCTCATTCTGCACTGTCAAACTAGCATATCAAAAAATTCTAGGTTAGCCAATGCATATGGTTTTAGGCTGTTCTAGGATTATTGATCCTATTCTGTTTGTTTCTTCTAGAATGATGCAAGTTATATTAGTAACCAAGTAACCCCCTACCTCTCTATGGTCTCCTAGGTACCAAGAAATCACCCCAGTTGCTTCTTTAAAAAAAAAAAAAAAAGGATTAAACTACCAAAAAATTATTTTATAGAACTAGAAAAAATAATAACAAGATTCACTTGGAATAACAAAAGGTCCAGAATATCAAGGGAACTAATGAAAAGAAATACAAGGGAAGCTGGCCTATCCATTCCATACTAAAATTGTATCATAAAGCAGCAATCATCAAAACTACTTGGTACTGGCTAAGAAATGGAGTGGTGGATCAGTGGAATAGGTTAGGTACACAAGACACAGTAGTCAATGACTATAGTGATCTACTATTTGATAAACCTGAAGATACCAGCTTCTGGGGTAAGAACTCACTATTTGGACACATGACCCGAACTTCGGCCAAGCTCTGAGCAGCAGCTAGGGCTGTGGGGCTGCGGAGGCGTGCTCTGGGAGCGCTCCCCGGCCCGGGGGGTCCCTGCCCGCTGCCGCTCTCTGCTCCTCCTCCAGTACCTGCTGCTGCTCCAAGCCCCCGCCGGCTTGCTCGGGGACCAGACCCACCGGGTGTCCTTCTGAGTGCCACATTCCAAGGTCGTCCTTCAAAGGATCCCTTGGGGGCCTTCAGCAATGGCAGCCTGGCTTTCAAGATTCTGGTTCTGGTAGTCCAGCCCATCTCCCTCGACTCTTAAATACGGCGGATACCTCCCAGCTAGAACTGGTTCTGTCCCACAAGGCAACCACTCCCTTTTCGGGCTGGAGATGGCAACTCCAGTTTTGGATTCTGAGTGTCCCCAGCTGAAGGAGCAGAAATCCATTGATGATGAAAGCTTCCAGCTGGATCAGCTGCTGTGGCGTTCCTCACCAGAAGGCTTCTTACAGTGGCAGCCAGTAGCTTTCTCACAGAAGCAACCAGATTGGAAAACACCCTGCCAAGTATCCCCTCCTGGTCCCACCTTGGCTACCCTACTTCCCCAATCACCTGTTGTCAGAGCTTTCTTTGGCTCCTCCGTTAACTTCTGCACCTTCAACCAGACATTTGGAGACTCTACTGCTCCTGCCTATGAGGACCAGCACTACCTTAGTTGGTCTGCTGTCTTGGGCATGGGAATCCCCCCAGTGGATTCCTTCTCACCTCTGGTTCTAGGAATCGTGGTAGTGGTTGTAGGGGCCCCTGCGCTTCTGCTGGTAGGAGGCGGCCCCTGCCTTCTGCTACTATGACATAGGCTCTACTCAGAGTATGCACCAATCAGCTGAAGTCCTGACCTCCCCCAGGTGCCTTTCCAGATCCTCCTCCCAATACCATACTAGGGTGAAAACAAGGATACATTTTGGAATAAGGAAGAGAGGACATCATGCCTCCTCTTCCTCTGTTTCTGGGCCCTGGTCTTCATTGTAATGCCAATATCCCTGACTCCTTTTTTTTTTAACAGAACCTTCAAACCTCTGTTTCTTCAGGTCTCCCCTGAGCAAGGGGACAGCAGGAGAACCAGTTAATGATGAAAGGGGATGGGGCACCTAACTTCTAGCCTAAAATTGGCCTTCTTGAATCACTTCTCCACCCCACCCCCCAATTCTTTTCTAGTATTTGTGTTGGGAGTATGAGATTTATACCAGGATCAAAGCATTGAGAAGCCTAACCCCTGATCTTTGGGTTCCTAGAAGGGTGAAGATGAAATATGTACTTATTTTTTCAAAAAAAAAAAAAAGAGCTCACTATTTGGCAAAAACTGCTGGGAAAACTGGAAAAGAGTATGGCAGAAACTAGGCACAGACCGAAATCTCATACCATATACCACAATAAAATCAAAATGGGTTCATGATTTACATATAAAGACTGATACTATAAGCAAACTGGAGAGAGCAATGAATAGTTTACCTATCAGATTTATGGAGAACAGAAGAATTCATGACCAAATAGGAGACAGAAAACATTATGAAATGTAAAATAGATAATTTTGATTACATTAAATTGAAAAGTTTTTGCACAAACAAAGCCAATGCAACCAAGATTAGGAGGGAAACAGAAAACTGGGAAAGAATTTTTACAATCAGTGTCTCTGATCAGGGCCTCATTTCTAAAAAGTCAAATTAATAAGAATACAAGTCATTCCCCAATTGATAAATGATCCAAGGATATGAACAGGCAGTTCTCAGATGAAGAAATTAAAGCCATCTATAGTCATATGAAAAAATGCTCTAAATAACTATTGATTAGAGAAATGCAAATCAAAAAGACTCTGGGGTACCACATCACACCTATCAGATTGGCCAACATGATAGATAAAACAGGAAAATGATAAATGTTGGAGAAGATGTGGGAAAATTGGAACACAAATGCATTGTTGGTGGAGTTGTGAAATGATCCAACCATTTTGGAGAGCAATTTGGAACTCTGCCCAAAGGGCTATAAAAATGTGCATATGCTTTGACCCAGCAATACCACTTCTAGGGCTGTATCCCAAAGAAATCATACAAATGGGAAAAGGATCCACATATACAAAAATATTTATAGCAGCTCTTTTTGCAGTGGCAAAGAACTGGAAATTGAGAGGATGCCCCTCAACGGGGCAATGGCTGAACAAGTTGTGGTATGTGAATGTAATGGAATACTATTGTGCTGTAAGAAATGATGAGCAGGCAGACCTCAGAAAAACCTGAAAAATCTTATATGGACTGATGCTGAGTGAAGCGAGCAGAATCAGGAGAATGTTGTACACAGTAACATCCATGTTGTGCGATGACTAGTATTGATACACTTAACCCTTCTCAGCAATGCAAGGATCTAAGATATCTCCAAAAGTCTCATGATGGAAAATACTATCCATATCCAAAGAAAGAACTGGATGCAGATTGAAACATACTATTTGCTCTTTTTTTCTTCTGTTTTGTTTTGTTTCCTCTTTCTGGTGGTTCCTTCTATTGGTTCTCATTCTTCCTTACAACATGACTAATGTGAAAATATGATTAATAGGAATGTATATGTATAGCCTATATCAGATTGCTCGCCATCTTGGGGAGGGAGGGGGAGAAAAATTTAAAACTCAAAAACTTATAGAAGTGATTGTTGAACAATCAAAATAAATTAATAAAAAAAAAGAAAGAAAAAGGAGCAAAGAAATACAGAATTGAGAAGGCAATAGACCCCCAACTATTTTTTAGTATGGTCATCAATTCAGGTCTTCCAGGTGCTAGTAGTTTCCCAAAAAGCTAGGTCAGCAAAACAGCTAATTTAGCCCCTTCTGCCCACAGCAAGGCTTCATTGAAACAATAACTCTAACAGATTGTAGTTGTTTATTTGTTTCAGTCATGTCCAACTCTTCATGACCCCTTTTTGGAGGAATTTTCTTGGCAGAGATACTGGAATGCTTTTTTATTTTCCTTCTCCAGATCATTTTATAGATGAGGACACTGTGGCAAACAGGGTTCCGTGACTTGCCCAGGGTCACACAGCTAGTGTCTGAGGTTGGATTTGAACTCAGGTCTTCCGGACTCTAGGTCCAGTGCTCTATTCGCTATGGCGCCACCTAGCTGCCCCTGTCTTGCATTAGCCTGCACCTTATATATTAATAAAAGACTTTATAGTTGAAAGGGGTCTTAGAAATCATCTATTCCATCCCTCTATTTTTTTTAGTGAGTTAACTGAGGCCAAAAGAGGGAAAGAGACTTGTCCAAGGTCACACAGGAAGTAAGCAGCAGAATTTTTCCATTCTACCAATGCTGCCTTTTTTCATCAAAATCCCATTTAATTAAAGTAACTACTGCAAAGTTTTGCAATATCTAGTCAAAATTGGCTAATCAATAATTAAAGAATTAAATATGTCAGCCTTTTTGTTCCTATTTGGACAGAGCAAATTGTGCCCGTTCCTAGGAGGATGTTCATTATGAGCTATGAGATAGCCCCAGTGTCACTGCATCCAGTGGTATGCACTTAGCACAGCACCTGGCACATAATTTCTGCTTGGTGACCGATGGATAAATACACGTGTTCTTCTTTCCTCAGAGGAGCATTGCATAATGCTAAGCATGTGCGATCTAAGGAAAACATCAGCTCCTACAAGTTCTCTGCTACCAGAACACCCAAAGGCACTGAATCAATCCAAAAAGACACCAGCACAATGAACCAAGTGAGTAATTCATTCCCCTTTTCCATGATTAGCCTGCCCCTAGAATCACATTCCACATAGCCCTCTCGACTAGCTCCCTCCTTCTCTAGGATAGCATCCCAGCCAGCCAGACCAGACGTTAAAATGGTAGAATCTCCAAAGAATTATATTGGCATATTAATGGACTAGAATAGTGGCAACTTTTCATTTGAAGTGGATTCGAATATTGGCAGCTTTTCACTTAAATTGCCACTACCAGAACTCTTTATTGGGTAAACACTTCCCACTATCACCCTGTGGCTATAAGCATTTCTCTTCCCTCTTCCACAAATGCCCACCACTTTATTCACAAATATTATGCTCCCCACTTTTCCCCCCAAATCTTACCTCTTCGGAAGTTTTTCCTACTGTATACATTGACCCTCCTCAGGCCAGGGTAAAGTAGGTCTAATTCAAGGTAAAGTATACACACGTCCAGACTTCAGGAACCTAGCATTGTCCACGGGGCTTGGGCTCTGTGAGTCTAATAGGAACGTTTGGCAATTAGGTAAGCTTGTACCGCTGAGATATACTTGAACAATTCAAATGGTTCCACCGGAGCCAATATTCCCTCTACTGATGCAGCTCTTAACCGATTGATCTCTCCGGGCAGTCTTCAGGATTATTACCTGGTTTGCCTAATAGGTCATTTGAACTACCCAATTAGAATTCGTTAGCCCACTCTCTGGTCATACATCTCCCTGCTGGTCCATGGACAACCTCCCATCCCAAGGCCTATGCTTCCAGCTTGGTGGCTGCATCTCTTTGCCTGTTGTCTCTCCCATTAGACTGTGAGCTCCCTGTGGTCAGGACTATCTTCTGCCTCTTCTTGTATCCCCACTACTTAGCGCAGTGCCTGGCACGTAATAAGTGCTTAATAAATACCAATTGATTGGCACCTGCCAGAGTTTTTGTGTGACGCTGGAAAAGGCTTTCTAATGGACTCCTTCCAAATGTAGTATTGCCAGGGCACAAAGCTTCAAAGAAGTAAAGAAAGGGGAAAGAAGGGAAAGGAATGAGCTTTTACAGAGTGCCTAGTATGTGCCAGACATCGTGCTAAGTGCTTTTTAAAAATATGTCATTTGATCTTCACAAAAATCCTGCTTGATATTATAGCCCCTATTTTATGGTTGAGGAAAATGAGACAAACAGCAGTGAAGTGACTTGCACACAGTAAGTGTTTAAAGTCACTGAGGTCTCCCTGACACTAGGCCCAGTGCTTCATCCACCGTGACACCAGCTGCCTTCGAGAAAAGTGAAAATGGGCAGATGGGGGTGTCTGTGAGAGAAGAGCAAGTGGTCATTTCTCAGATTCTTCCTGCAGGCTCGTTTCACCCTCAACATGTTCACCATATACCCTGGATTTGGATCCATCCCTCCGGGAGGGCAGCAGATAATCACGGTAGATTGTTTTGCTGACCCAATTGGACGATGTGAGGAGTTTCTGGCCATTGAGATCTCAGACAGAGATCCAAGAGACCAGCCCGGAGGCATTCAATACGTGTTGGCAGCTGAAGCCTGTTTGCCAGGTATTGGAAACCAAGATCTTTGCCTTAAAAATCACTTCTCAACAAGCAAATGCCTATAGAAGTGTCTGGGGTCTCTCTAAAACAAGGTTTATGCTACATCCCTTGGCAGCTTGCTCATGCAAGAGAGTATGTTCAGCTGTTTTTCCTTTCCAGGTTTGCATTTGTTATTTATAAAGCACACCTGCAGAATATAAGCACTGTTAAAAACACCCTCACTAACGGGGGTCTCTGTTCAAATGGGCAGTTTTATCTGGTAGTAGCAGGATTATCTGGGAGTCAGTGACCAAGGATTCTGATCTCCTAAGGAGATGTAACCTCACCTGGTTTCCCTACCCTTACTAGGATTTGCTTGCATTTGAATTCAGTCCTAAGTGTTTAAAAGAACTGTCTGGTTGCTTCACCTTTCTCTTCCTCTCCTCTCTGTTTCCTAGCTTTCGTGATAGATGACATGGCCTCCATTTTCGAAGAGCATCTAGTATGTAACAATATCAACCTGCACCAGGCTCTGCAAACCACAGAAGGTAGAGGGGTGTTCTTGGAGGATGAGAACAAATTTGTATTCCGTAACGTCCTGGTGGGACACCAAGCCAGAGCTCGATTCAAGATCAGTAACGTGGGAAAGATTCCCTGTGACGTCAATGTCTCCGTCAAGCCTATTTCCACCAGGGTAAGAGGAAGTTACTGGTCCACAGTAGCCAGGCGATAGCTCAGGAGAAAGCTAGAGCTACATGACGTGAACAAACCTGGTAGTATGCATCCATTTGTTCCACAGACATTTGTCATGCACCTGTAGTAGTTCAGACATTGGAATAAGCACTAAAAGTACAAAGATCAAAACATGGTACAGGTGGAGTCCTGAAGGTGCTTACCCTCAAATCACAGTGCAGATGGCAATAAGCATGAGACCAGGTAGAGGGGGAGAGGGGAAGAAAAGATACCGACAAGGCACTCGAGAAAAAGCTAAGGAGGGGGAAATCATCTTTTACTGAGGAACAAAACTGGGTGCGAAGAAGGCTTCATGGAAGAAGTGGTACCCAAGGGGAGCCTTGAAGCCAAAGAAGGATTTCCGTAGGTAGAGATGATCACCCATGCTGGTACCTGCTTGTTGAGGGGGCTGCCCCCCCTCCTTTGGGTATAGATAGCCGCATCCACTAGTTTTATCACTGGAGTGATGAGTCACGATCCTTCCCTGTTGAGTGGCTGTAAATGTGGTCTGTCGCTTCTTGACACCTATGTAAATGAAAGTGGGCAAGGGTTCCTAAAAAGGAAGAATAGGAAAGGATTTCAATTTAGGCATTTATTGAGTGTCTGCTGTGTGCAGAGCACTTCAGTACATGCTGAGGATAAAAATGATAAAATAAGGCACATTCCCCACCCTTAAGGAGCTGGCTCCCTGACAAGGAAGAAGATAGGACACAGACCTACATAACTATGTAATCTTAGCAGGTCTCATGATATGAGTAGCCCAAGAACATTTGGGAAGATGTTTTCTCATTGGTCTTGGGTCATAAAACCCCTACACAGGAAAGCTGAGGAGTTTCTGCAGATATGCTATTCCCCAGTATCCAAAACATACTCCCTATCTATATAGTTCACAGTGTTACAGAAAGAAAAAAGTATGCCAAAAGGAGAAAGACTCAAAGGAGAGTTTTGGATGAATGACCACTGGTTCTAAAGATGTATGCACATTACCAAAATCCCTTAGAATTGTTATGACTTCTCTGCCAAGTTCTTTGTCCTTTTCTACCTCACTGACCAAGGTGGGGGTGGTGAGGAGTATGAGGACTGAGGCTTTCTCTCCCTCCCTCCCTCTCCATCTCCCTACCATTTTTTCCTAACAAAGAAAAGACAAGGTTCTACAGTGCTCAGTTCATCAGAGGCTAGCTCCTTCTTACAAAATAAAGGCAAAACCTCCAGAGTTTTCCAGCAGTCCTCCCAGCCCCCACTTTCCATTGTCACCATTGCTATGCACACTTCAGGTGGGCACCATTTTCTTCTTTCCAATAATTAAGATCAAAGAGGGAGGGGGAAAGAGAAAAGATACCAGGACTTGGGAGAATTTTAATTTAGCAAAGATCATGATAAGAACATGAAGAGAAAATGCAAACGAGATGCTTGTGAGGTCTGAGCAGAAAAAAATCATTACTGACTCAGGGCATTTGGGAAGGCTTCTTGGAGAAGGGGCGTTTGGATTGGACTTTAAAAGATAAGTAAGAACTCAACAAACAAATAGAGAGTGGAAGGTATTCCATCCACAAGGAGCACTCTGGACAAAAACAGAGGAGGGACAGTGAGAAACACCCACAGTGTCCAGCTGTAGCTGTAAAATGCATAAATAGGGTTGTGGTGTGGGTGCACCCAGGAACTAATATACCCATGTTGCCTTATTTCCCTAGGCTGTAGCTCGCATCACCGACATCTTTGAAGTGGAGCCCACCAAGATGTGCATTTCCAGCCGCTCCCAGGCTTTTGCCACCGTGACTTTCACTCCACAGACAATGCAGACCTATCAGTGTGTCTTTGAAGCCTCCTTAGATGGTTTGCCTAAGTAATTCTCCTCCAGGTCCTTTTCCTGAGGGAGGGGCAGGGACATGGTACCCCTATGTCACTATCCTTACTGGCAAACTGGTGATTCTTTTCTCCCTGCAGTTTCCTCTCCAAGACCCGAAACCTCACATTCGATATCGTTGGAGAAGGGAACCTACCCCGAGTGACTGTTACTCGGCCCATTCTCTGTAACCAAAAAGGAAACCCTCTCTTCCTGTTTAAGAGGCTTCTGGTGGGCCACACAGAGAAGCTTCCTCTCATCCTTACCAACAATGGAACTATTCCTGCCCAGGTAAACCCCTCAAGGAGGGAGATCTCTCATAGGAGAAGATTTCGATAGCTCAGAGGGAAGAGTTAATTCAAGATTTAGAACTTTCTTCTCATAGAATCTCTTACCTAACTCTAATGTGATCTCCAGATTTGGATAAACTTCATTCACGCAGTAAATATTTACTTAATGCCATTCTGAATCAAACATGGCACTAAGGACATGTAAAACAATTCCAGTCCTCAAGGAGTTAACAAGCTGGCTATCTAAGAAAAGACTATATTCTAAGTGTTAAGAATGGGATAAGCAAAGAGCTATAGGAGCTCAAAGAATAGAGACTTCTAGCTTAAGGTGATCAGGGAAAGTTTCCTGGAGAAGATAGGATTTGAATTGGGGCCTGAAAAATGAATTGAGCATTACAGAAGGGGAAACTGAGTCTCAGAAGGGTGAAATGCTACTTTCTCAGAGCACATGATAGCTGTTCAGTAAATAACTGTTAGCTGATGATCATATTTTTATTTTTTTAATTAAAATTATTTTTATGTTAACTATTTTCCAATCACACATAAAAAATTTTAACAAATTTTTTCTTTAATTTTTGAATTCTGAATTCTCTTCCTTCCTCCTGTCCTTCCACCCTCCTTGAGAAGGCAAGCAATTTGATTTTTTCCTAATTTTCATTTATTTCATTAAATATTTTCCAATCACATATAAAAAACATTTTAACATTCATTTTTTTTTAATTTTTGAGTTTTAAATTGTCTCTCTCCCTCCTGCCCTTTCCCCCCCTTTGAGAAGGCAAACAATTTGCTTTTGATTACACATGTGAGGTCATGCAAAACATTTTTTATTAGGCATGTTACAAAAAAAAAAAAGACAGAACAATAAAAATAAAGTTTCTAAAAATATGCTTCAAGCTGCATTCAGAGTTCATCAGTATCTCCCTGGAGGTGGGTAGCATTTTTCATCATGAGTCCTTTGGAATAGTTTTGGATTACTGTCTTAATCAGAGCAGTTGAAAATTGTTACAGTATTGCTATTACTATGTAATGTTCTGGCTTTGCTCACTTCACTTTGCACGAGTTCATGTAAGTCTTCCCAGGTCTTTCTGAAAGCATCCTGCTGGTCATTTCTTATAATGGTATCCCATCACAATCACATACCACAACTTATTTAGCCATTCCCCAATCTATGATAATCCCCTCAATTTCCAATTCTTTGCCACCACAAAAAGAGCTGCTACAAATATTTTTATACAAATAGGTCATTTTCTTTCCTTCTCTTTAATCTTTTTTGGGATATAGACCTACTAGTGGTATTGCTGGGTCAAAGGATGTGCACAGTTTAGTTGCCCTTTGGGCATAGTGCCAAATTCTCCAGAATGGTTGGACTAATACACAAGTCCACCAACAATGCATTAGTGTCCCAATATTTCCACATCCCCTCCAGCATTTGTCATTTTCCTTTTCTGTCATGTGAGCTAATCTGATAAGTGTGAGGTGGTATCTCAGAATTTCAATTTGCATTTTTCTAGTCAGTAATGATTTACAGCATTTTTCCATGTGACTATTGAGAGCCTTGATTTCTTCTGAAAGCTGCCAGTTCATATCCTTTGACCATTTATCAGCTCTTATTTTTATCAATTTGGTTCAGTTCTCTATATGCTTGAAAAATGAGGTTTTATCAGAGAAATTTTGTGCAAAAGTTTTTCCCAGTTTCCCGTTTTCCTTCTAATTTTGATTGCAGTGGTTTTGTTTGCGAAAGCCTTTTAATTTCATGTAATCAAAATTACCTATTTTACTTCCTCTATCTCTTATTTGGACATAAACTATCCATATATCCATATCATATTATCCACAGATCTGACAGGTACACTTTTCTGTGCTCCCTTATTTTACTTATGATATCCCCCTTTATGTCTAAATAATTTATCCATTTTGACCTTATCTTGGTACGTAGTGTGAGATGTTGGTCTGTGCCTCATTTCTGTCAAACTGCTTTCCAGTTTTCCCAGCAGTTTTTGTCAAATGTTGAGCTCTTATCCCCAAAAGCTTGGATCTTTGGGTCTATCAAATACTAAATTACTATGGTAATTTGCTATGATGTATTGTGTACCTAGGCTATTCCACTGACCCACTACTCTATTTCTTGTCCAGTACCAAATTGTTTTGATGATTACCCCTTAGTAATTGTTTGAATTCTGGAACTGCTGGGCCACCTTCTTTAACTTTTTTTTTTCAACGATTCCCTTGATATTCTTGACCTTTTGTTCTTCCAGATGAATTCTGTTACTATTTTTTCTATCTCTATAAAATAATTTTTGGTACTTTGGTTGGTATGGCACTGAATAAGCAAATTAACTTAGATAATTTGTCATTTTTGTTATATTGGCTTGACCTACCCATGAGCAACTTGTTAATCTCTCCTTTGATTTTCAGGATTTCCATTTTGATGTTTAATTGGGGGGATTTAATTTGTTCTTTTTCTAGCTTTTTAAAAATTGCATGCCCGATTCATTGATTGCTCTTTCTCTCTTTTACTGATGTATGTATTTAGAAATACAAATTTTCCTCTAAATACTGCTTTAGCTATATCCCATGAGTTGTAGAATGTTGTCTCATTGTTGTCATTCTCTTTAATGAAATCATTGATTGGAAACTAAATAATCTAATCCTAAAGAATGAATGGATCAAAGAACAACTCAGAAACAATTAGTTTTTAATGTATGCTTCCATGGGCCTTTATTGAAGGTAATTTTTATTGAATTATGATCTGAAAATGGTACATTTAATATTTCTGATTTTCTGCATTTGGTTGTAAGGTTTTTAATGCCCTAATATGTGGTCATTTTTTGTGAATATGCCATATACAGATGAGAAAAAGGTATATGCCTTTCTATTTCCATTCAGTCTTCTCCAGAGATCTTTCATATCTAACTCAAAAGATTCTAATCTCCTTGATGTCTTTCTTATTTATTTTATGGTTAGATTTATCTAGCTGTCAGAGGGAAAATTTGAGGCCATCCACTAGGATACTTTTATTTCCTATTCCTTCCTGTAATTCCTTCAAATTTTCCTTTAAGTGTTTGGATGCTGTGCCATTTTGATGCACATGTGTTTAGTGTTGATATTACTTCATTGTTGATGGTTCCTTTTAGCGAGATGTAGTTTCCCTGCCTAACCCTTTCTTATTAGGTCTGCTTTTTATTTTGCATTCTCTGAGATACGACTGTTATCCCTGCTTTTTGGTACTTTAGCTGAAGCATAATAGATTCTGCTCCAGCCCTTTATTTTTACTCTGTGTGTGTGTCTCTATTTCAAGTGGGTTTCTTGTAAACAATTTATTGTTGGATTCTGGTTTCTAATCCATTCTGCAATCCACTTCCATTTTACGGGTGAGTTCATCTAATTCACAGTTATGATTGCTAAGGGTACATTTCCCTCTATCCTATTTTCTTCTGTTTGTCCTTCTCTGTCTTTTTATCCTGTCCCTCCTTTAAAGTCTATTTTGCTTCTAACCACTGCCTTATTTTATCTGTTCTCCCTTTTATCACTTCCCCCTTTCTCTTTATACCCTTCACACACACACACACACACACACACACACACACACACACACACACTTCCCCACTGGATAAGATAGATTTCTATTGTCAATTCACTATGTATATATATTTTCCCTTTTTGAACCAATTTAAATTTAAGTGAGTTTCAAGCATTACCCGCACCATTCAACCATCATTTTCCCCTCACTGTAAAAACTCTCCTTTACATGCCTCTTTTATGTGAGATAATTTTTCCCATTTTTCCTCTCCCTTCCCCTTCTCTTAGGGCATCCCTCATTCTCACCTATCCATTTTTTTTTTGCATCATCCCAATATAATGGACTTGCTACCACACCCTCTTTCTATGTAGAATCCTTCTAACTGTCCTAATAACGATAAAGTTCTTAGGAGATAAATGTATCATCATCCCATATTTAAAGTTAAACAGTTTAACCTTATTGACTCTTTTATGATTTCTCTTTCATGTTTACCTTTTTACGCTTCTCTGAGTCTTGTATTCGAAAGTCAAAGTTTCTATTTAGCATTGGGCTTTCCATCAGGAGTGATTGAAAGTCTTCTGCTTCAATAAATACCCACCTTTTCCCTTGAAGGATTATACTCAGTTTTTCTAGGCAGGTTACTCTTGGCTGTAATCCCAGCTCTTTTGCCTTCTGAAATATCATATTCTAAGACCTCTGCTCCTTAAATGTGGTAGCTGCTAAATCTCATGTGATCCTGACTGTGGCCCCATAGAATTTGCATGGTTTCTTTCCTGGTGCTTGAAGTATTTTTCCTCTCTGATCTGGGAGCTCTAGAATTGGGCTGTAATATTTCTGGGAGCTTTTATTTTGGCATCTCTTGGAACCCCTGTGGCTCTGGGGGATTAGGGCAGTTCTAGAAATTGTCTCTGATCATGACTTTCAGGTGATCCAGGAATTCTTGTTATTTTTATTTGATCTATTTTCCAGGTCAGTTGCTTTTCCCGTGAAATATTTCACATTTTCTTCTATTTTCCATTCTTTTGACGTTGTCTTATTGTTTGTTGCTGACTCGTGGAGTCATTAGTTTTCACTTGCCCAATTCTAATTCTTAAGGAATCATTTTCTTTAGTGAACTTTTGTACATTTGGCCAATTCTGCTTTTTAAGGGTTATTTTCATCAGTGAATTCTTGCATCCCTTTTTTCATTAGATCAGTTCTGCTTTTTAAGGAGTAACTTTCTTTTGTTCCAAGCAAGCTATTGATTGTCCTTTCATAATTTTCTTCCTTTGCTTTCATTTCTTTACCTAATTTTTCCTCTACTACTTTTTTTTAAATTTTGAAAATCATTTTTTAGCTGTTCCAGGAATTCTTGTTGGGCTTTTGTCCAATTCTCTTTTTTTTTTTTCTTGGAGGCTTTGCTTGTAACTATTTTGACTCCATTGTCTTCTTCTGAATTTGTCACCCTGTCACCTGTCACCATAATAACTTTTTTATGATCAGGTTCTTTTTTGAGTTTGCTGATTTTTCCACCCTATTTCTTAATTTGGATCTTTATGTTAATGTTGGGCTCTGTTCCCAGAATGGGGTGGGAAGGGGCACAGTCTCTTCAGGCTTTTTCACACTATTGTTTCAGACATAGTTCTGGGGATTCAGAAGGTTTTGGTGCTTCCAAGCTGGTGTGATCTGGGGAGAGGTGTGGTCACTGTTCTCTTGGTCTGTACTCTCATCCTTACCTAGGAAGGTCCCCTGATCCCTTGAGATTGTAATCCTGCCCCTCAGGGCTCTTCTTCTCTTGGGACTGAAAATGATACTATACTGTTCCTCAGATCCCTTATCTCTTGGGACCTGAAATGTTACTGCCCCTCAGGGTTTCCACTCCGTCTTGACCAAAAACGCTACTCTCTGCCTTTGAACTATGACCCAGAATTGGGTGTAAACAATGAAGTTGCCAAACAACGTCTGGTCATGCACCCAGTGCTAGCACAGGGGTACCCTGTAATCTCTTTCTGAATAACTGATAAGTCCCCTTACCATCTCTGGTGTGAAGCTCTCAAAGCTGGTGCTGCTTCTGTCACTACCAGCTAGTCCCACCAATGGTGTTTCATGCACGTGGGCTCTGGGTCAGGTTCCTCTCCCATGTCACAGATCTCTCTTTCTACCCTCCCGTGTCATCTTGGGCTGGAAGAATGTCTCACTCTGACCTTTTGTTGGGTCTGCCACTCCAGAATTCAATTTGAGGTGTTATTTTAAAGTTGTTTGGAGGGGAACATTGAGAGAGCTCAGCTGAATGCATCTTTATTCGCCATTTTGGCTTCAAGGGGTGAAGCTAGCTGAAGATCATCTGGATGTGCACATATATCTTCATTCAGTTCTTTAATGAGTAAGAAAGGAACCTGGCTTCCTTTATGTCAGTTCAAAAGAAAGACCAAACAGAGCTTATTAAGGAAGGTACTGGCACTCCACTGATAAATCTGATCGCTGTGCCTCATGACATTAGTTATCCCAAGGGATGTCAGCAATTAAACTCTCCCTCTTCTACAATTTGACTCCCTTGTTAAATGACAGTAAAAAGGGCACTAGACTAGGAGGCAGGATACCAGAGCCCTAATATCAGTTTTATACTGGTGGTCCCGTGACCTTGGGTAAATTAACTCCCCTACCCAAGGTTCACATGGAAATTGAAGCCAGAGCAGGGTTCGTAAGGCCTTTTCTATGTCCTGAACCCCTCAGGCAGTTGGGTGAAACTTATGACCACTTCTCAGAATCATGTTTTTTAAATGCCCAAAATAAAATACATAAGAATACAAAGGTAACCATTCATATTAAAATACATTTATCAGAATATATTTTGTTGTTTGTTTTAAAGACACATTTATTTAGCATCATGATCAGACTATTACATTTAGTAGCCAACAGCACAAGTGCCCCCCCAAAAAATAAACCATTAACCTTTGTTAGAATACTTTACGCTTTTCACAGAACAGAAACTAAAATAACCTGTTATACAATTAGTCACAAATACAACACAGAAAGCATCACCTAACACACGTTGTCTTATAGCAGCTAGGCCCTGCCACCACTGCGGTTGGCTGAATTCATAAATTTGTTGTTAACTTATACCTTCCCTGTCACTTCTTTGGCTCCCTTCTCCTGCTAAGCTTTGCTTCCTAACAGTCATTACATTTCTCTGCCACTGCCATACCTACTGCTGCTGTTGGAACTACCATAGCAACCTTGATTACATGATTTTGCAAAATACTGAGCCCCATCGTAAGAGTCACAGCTCCTGCCTCCAAAGATTCCTCCCTTCATGGGCCCAAAGTCAGAAGACTGATCGTCATAGTTGCCAAGATCATTATAGCTTCCACCACCTCCAAAGCTGCATCTATCACTGCCAAATTCATTGTAGCCATCTCCGCCTCCGCTCCATCCTCTGCTGCCATAGCCGCTGCTAAAATCAGCACAACCACTGAAGTTTCCACCACAGCCAAAGGCATCGTTTCCAACAAAGCAGCCTCCATGGCCACCACCAGAGTTTCCATATCCACTTGACCCTCGTTGACAAGATGAAGCACTGACCATTTCTTGCTTGGATAAGGCTTTCCTTACTTCACAATGTCATATTCTTGAATGACAGTCTTATCCACAGAGTCACAGTCATCAGAAGTCACAAAACCAAAGACCATCTTTTCGCCATTGTTAGGGTCAGTCATGACTTCAATCACTTCAATGTTTCCAGATGGTGTCTCAAGGAATGGTCCTCAGTTTCTTCCTTACTGCCACCCACAAAGATCTTTTACACAGAGAGTGTAAAAGTGGGCATCTGGTCTTTGAGAGCCCTCTCTGGGAACAGATCTCTTTGGTTCAACAACTCTTCCATCATCTTTGTGAGGTCTTGCAGATGGTTTCATCTACCTCCTCCATTGTAGCATAGTAAAAAAAAAAAAAAACCACCCCCTGAAATGGTTGGTATTTGGACCCATTGTGACCACACAGACTGTGAGTGCACCCATTGCTCAGAATGGCTCTTTAGACTCTCATCTGTCATCTCGAAGCTTAAGCCTCCAATGGAGAGCTTTGACAGCCACTTAGGTTCCTTGGGGAACTCTGACTTTGATGTAGTGAGAGCAGAGACAGATGCTCCATCAATAGAATCAAAGATAGAAAGTTGGCCCAAATATGTTTTTAAAGAAGTTCACAGACCCCAGATTAAAGACTCCTGAATTAGATGATCTCTAAAGCCACTTTCAGCTCTAATACTCCATGATTATCTTAGGGCTAGGGTGTAAAGTGTGTGTGTCTGTGTGTTTGTGTATACACACACATACATATATGTGTATATGTATGTATGTGTATATATGTATGTATTATTTAACTGTGACCTTTTCATCTACTGAACCAAATCTAAATTCTATTTTGTAGACACTTAGCCCCAGTGAAAGACCTCTAAGCTATGTCCAGAGCCTACTCTCAATCCCTGGTGTCTATTTTCCAGGTACATGTTGATCTGAGGGACAACCTGAATGTCTTCTCCCTGAAAGGCAGGCCCACCACCAACTATATCTACATAACAGAGGAGAACCATCCTGATGAAAAGTGTAAGTAGAAGAGCCATGAGACGCAAAGGGTACTTGGGGGGACCTAATTGGATTCAATTAGGGCCAAAGAAAAGGAGGCCTATCGTCTCCTTCCCCAAAAACAGGCTCACTCTAACTGAGCTTCATTCCAAAGCTGGGACTACTGCCTTTGGAGTTCCTGATCCAACGTGGAAACTTTTTTAATCATCGATTATTCTTTTCTCTAACCTGATCTTCTGCCTTCACATTCTTTGTACCTGGCAGCAAAGAAAGCTCATACAGCCTCCCTCATCCTTTACCCTGGAGAGACAGCCGAGTTTGACGTTTATTTCAAACCAAGCAGGGCAGAGAAAGTGACGGGCACCATCTATTTATCTGTGGTTAACAACCAGTATGAGGAGACCACCATTCAGATGCTGGGAGAGGGCTATGAGGATGATATCACCTTGGACAACATCCATGGACTCGCTACCACCTCCAAGTCGGATACAGGGGAAGTCACTGAGGTCACAGGCAAAATGATGGAGCAATTGTTGGCATGTAAGAGAAAAGGGACAGAAAGGGGATGTTATCGATGCTTGGTTCTTAGCTTATCTCAAGAACATTTTTTCAAATCACCTTGCCTCGCTGATGTATTTCACATTCATACACACACACACACACACACACACACACACACACACACACACAAACACACACACACACCACCAACATCTTTCCTCTTCTATAACTTAGATTCTTGGAGAATTGCCGAAAACACTTAGAAGTTAAGTGACCTGCCAAGGGCCACACAGCTGGTATATGTCAAAGGTGACACTTGAACCTCAGTCTCCCTAAGACTGATATTCTATTCACTCCACCACTGTGCCTCTAGCCTTTTTTAAATTCCCCATACTGAGACAAGTCACTCTATTGCTAACTAGCACACAACACTCCAGGAGATATAGTCCTGAGACTTTCCCCCAGTGAACAAGGCCCTTTTACTCCAAATCTGTTGGAAATTAAATCCTCCATGCTCATCTCCTTGCAATAAAAAAAAAAACATTAAGTATCTTGGTTGCATATTCCAGGTATTATACAGAGAAAATAATACACATACTGTTTCATGGCTGAGCCACAGCTTGAGAATTTATCATTCATTCCTCGTCAGTCTAAAATGCCCTATCATAATTCATCAACCACCCAGATCTCTGATCAGTCTCACCCAGAAAACAGCTGAGGCATCCAAAGGCATGGCACCCATCTCCTATTAGGTAGTAGTCAGAGGCGAAACCCAAGTCAGAATTCATATTTCTTGACTTAGTGTAATATATGCTCAACCTACTTGGTATTCTTAACTCCCCAGATCAATAAATACAAGTCTGTATTTTTCCCATACATCTATGGGTTTGAAAATCCAGATATGGTTTGGTTTGTTTGTTTCTTTCTTTGGGGGTTGAGGGTGGGGTGGCTAGGAAGGGGCTAGAAATCTTTGTTTTGAATTTAGAGCTCTCTTTTAAGAAGCAAGGGAGTGACAATGTCGGGGAATGACCATGTGGTCAGCACCTCTGCCCTAAGAGCCACTTCAATGAGACAGTCATGGCAAGATACAAAAGCTGTCCCTCTTTCTGTTCCCTAGCTGCCCGGGTAGATCACCTTCAGTTTGGGGACTGTCATGTTGGCAGCACCTACGAAGTGACCTTCACAATCACCAATCGCAGCGAAGCTAATGCCGTAAGGTTTGAGTGGCCTATCATGCATCCTCTCCATTTCTCACCACAGGTAAAGGGGTTAACTTCTCCATTCCCTGGGCTAATTCAGACAATCAACACTGCTACTGTGAGTCAGCTCAAATCTGGCCTGTTGGACACTGACTGTAAGGGTTGATATGGTTTTTATCCCATTCCAACAAAAGGCAAGATATTCATGGGCATTGGCACCTAGACTAAGAGGCAACCCAGTGACCCTTCCAGGCAACTCAGAAGGGGCCTTCAAGAACCAGTATCTTGAAGTCTCCTCTCTTAGTCAAGGTGCCAACAAATCATGTGCCATTGAGTGCGTTATATTTCTTGAGAAGGTTGTGGGCTTAGAATGGAAAATTTCATTTATTACTCTTAAAGAAGCAAATGATATCTGATGAATGAAGGTCCTAGACCTTCCACCCTTAATATAACCCATACATTAAAACAAAGGTCAACACCACAGTTTCGGCATCCCACTGGCTTGGCCACTTCTGTTGCTTCTCATTAGTGAAAAATCGTTTCTGCTCCCTCTGCCTGTTACGAGCTCTGGAGTCTCAGGAAGAAAGGAGATGTGGTTTGGCCCTGTGGACTCAAGAAAGACACTTGCTTTGACACAAAGGACCCTGCACCCCTGTGTGTCTTATGGCCACAAGACTTTGGGGAAGACCAATTAGTCTGAGCTCAGAGACAAAAACTTGGGCACACTGAGACTGCAGAGTTGTTTCTGCTCTGCACAAGGGTCTCCATTCAGGCGTGCAAGTCTAGCAAAGCCTAGTAACGAAGCAGAAAGGGTATTTATGTTGCCTGTTTAATGGACTAACATCTAAGCCAAGACTCATTGAGAGGCCATGCACACATTCCAGGGTAAATTTCCATTTCCCCCCAGTGCAGGACTTGAAACAACACAAATATTCCAGCAGTTTTGACAAAGACAGGCTAAGCCGGTCACGCTCTGTTTCTGTTTGGAGGGGTTTCCTCTGTCAGCAGACAGATATATAGATGTAGATATAAACATAGACATAGACATAGACATAGACATAGACATAGACATAGACATAGACATAGACATAGACATAGACATAGACATAGACATAGACATATAGACATATATACATATATACATACACATATATGTGTATGTATAAATCTATTATTTTTTAACATTCATTTTTAAATTTTGAGTTCCAAATTCTCACCCTCTCTCCAGCTCCTCTCCCACTCATTGAGAAGGCAAGCAATATAATACCAATCATACATTTGAAGTCATGTAAAACATATATCTATATTAGGCACATTGCAAAAAAAAAAAGCAAGAAAAATAAAGTGAAAAAAATTACATTTCAGTTTGTATTCAGACTTCATCAGATCTTCCTCTGGAGGTGAAGAGCATTTTTCATCATGAGTCCTTCAGAATTATCTTGGATCATTGTATTGATCAGAATAGCTAAGTCATTCACAGTTGAATATGGTTAAAATATTGCTGTTACTATGTTCAAAGATCTCCTGGTTCTACTTCACTTTGCATCAATTCATAGAGGTGTTCCCAAGTTTTTCCAGCAGACAAATATTAAGCACTTCCTGAGAATATAAAGACAAAAATGAAGCAGCGTCTACCCTCAAGAAGCTTACTTTGTATCAGGGAACACAACGAATACCCGATAAATATGAATACAACATTTAGAAAATAAATACAAGGCAATTGGGGGGAGAGAATAAGGAAGCTTGCATTGTGATTTGAAGAAAGAAATAAGGGATTCTAAGAGTCAGAGGTGAGGTGCAAATACATTCCAGGCCCTGGAAATAGCCAATGCAAAGTCTTGGCATTGGGAGATGAAGTTATGTGGGAAGAACAGGAAGAAAGCCACTCCCCATGTGGCTGAACCACAGATTGGTGGGAAGGAAATAATGGAAAACAGGGCTAGAAAAGGTAGATTGGTGCCAGGCTGCAAAGAACTTTCAAAGCCCAAGAGAGGAATAATTTCTATTTTCCTGGAGATAATAGGGAACCCTGTGTTCTATTGAGTAGGAGAATGACATGAACTTGAAAAAAATCACTTGTTATGCAGAGGGGAGAGACTTAAGACAGAGAGACCAACTGGGTGTCGTACCACAAGAGTCCAGGCTAGCGATGATGAGGGAGGGTCTGAACTAGAGGGATGACTATATGAGGAGAGAAAACAGGACAGCTGTGAGAAGGGCTGTGAAGGGAGAAACAAGATCTGGCAACTGATTGTCTAAGTGGAGTGATGAAGAGAAATGAACCAAGAATGATGCTAAGGTCATGGACTTGGATTCTTATCACAGTAAAGGAGGATGGTAATGCCCTTGTCAGAAACAGAGAAACTGGGGAGAGAGGTGGGTTCACTGGGGATGGTAAGTTTGTTTTGGACTTGAATTTGAGGTGCTTGTGGGACAGCCAGTTCAAAACATAGTAAACAGCTGGAAGTACATGACTGAATCTCAGGAGAGACTTAAGCTGGATATTTAGATCTGCAAGTCATCTATACAGAGGTGATTGTTGAACCCACAGAAACTGAACAGGTCACCCAGAAAGAAGGCAGAGACAGAGAAGAGAAGGGGAAGGGGCCATCAGGCTGCCTAAGGAGCAATGAACTGGTGCATGTTGGAAACTGAACAGGTCAAAGCTCCCATGCCTCTAAGTAGTGAGTTCAGGCCCCTGAGTGACCACTGCGCTTCCAATTTGGGTGAGTCTTAAAAAATGAAAATGAAAATGAAAAATAAATGATTGGAAACTTTGGAGAAAGCATTTTCGGTTGAGTGGTGAGGTTAGTTGGTTTTTGTCCTTCATTCTCGAAGAGGACCAAGATGATATCACTATGTTGGAATCAAGTGACAGTGTGTCTGACTGTGGCTGAGCAGACCAATACAAGTTTGGAATGTCCTACCATGGGTCGGGCACAAATAGATCATATGAACATTTAGGGTGGATTCGCTAAATTTGTGCATCTCACATTTCTTTTGAGCTGCCGCAATTCTGCTTTGCTCATAAAGCACAGCACCTTCTTTGATGGGGACATGCCAGGCTGGGATGTCCTGTGCCAGCATCTCCCATGTCATGCAATCAACTCCAAAATTCTTCAGAGAAACCTTGAGAGTGTCCTTGTATCACTTCTTCTGACCACCATGTAAGCACCTTTCTTGCATGAGTTCTCCATAAAATAATCTTTTAGGCAAACCTACATTTGGCATTTGAACATGGCCAGCCCATTAGAGTTGCACTCTCTGCAATAGAGTTTGAATGCTTGGCAATTTTGCTTAAGAAAGGACCTCAGTGTCTAGCCTTAACCTGTCAGAAAATCTTGAAGATCTTCCTAAGACAATCCAAATGGAAGTGATTCCATTTCCTGGCATGGTGCTGGTATACTGTCCAGCTTTCACAGGCAATGAGGTTAGAAACCATACTGCAAAGGGTTGACAAGGAATGGTGTCATGAAGAAGATGAAGATACAGTTGACCTCAGTAAAAATGGGGCATAGGTGATGCTTACTCTATAATCTTTCTTTGTCACCATAAGAAAGGCAGACATCCCTTTGTGTCTGGGGGGGCTTGATTAAATCTGAGATCTAACTGTATCCAAGACCTAGAAGGTCATTTTATAATAGAACCTGTCCTCTCTTCCATTCCCAGATGTATAGAACATTGATAAACTTATTTCTGACCAAAAGACAAGTACCTTTTTGCCTGCATACACAATGGCAAATGATCCGGTTTATAGCGAAGTTTTTTACCTTCCTCTCCTTCTACTTGAGGAGGTAGCAGCCAGGATTCAGTGTGTGATTTCCTGAGACAATAATAGCAGGTCCTTTCTTAGGCCGGCCACCTTCATGCTGGATGTGCTAAAGACATCACGGTGACTTTGAAATCTCGCTCAGCTGTCAACCTCAAGAAAACCTTGGTGAAGTGTAGACTCTCGAGAATAGTTTTCCAGCAGCCCGTGGACCAGGTACCAGACTGGGACAACCACATGCGTACGGTCAAATGGATAGATTCTGTGAAGAGTCCGACCAGCAAGATCCCTCCCAAAAAAAAAGTGAGTCAATCAAGTTAGTAATAACTGGGGTGAGTTGGTCAGCATTTGCTGAGAGCTTACTGTGGACCAGGTGCTACACCAACATGGTTTGAACGTTACTAAACTGAACTTTCCAATCAATAGCCGATCAAAGGCAATCGGGCTGACTCTGAGAATGCTGACACTTTGCCATCTCCATACGGTTTAAGAAAGGCTGTGTGGTGTCCTAGAAAGTCTCCTGACTGTAAATTAGAAGAGTCTTGGAATTGAATCTTACCTCTTCTATGTCGTATCTTTGTGATTGTAGCAAACCGTCTAATTTTTTCTGAGCATCACATCTTCATCTGTAAAATGGGAATAATGATACTTATGATTCATACCTTAGAAGGTAATTACAAAGATGAAATGAGGTAGTATATATGAAATAACTAGACAAATGTTAGACAGCCAGGTGGTGCAGGGGATAGAGAGCTGGAACTGGAATCAAGAAGATGTGAGTTCAAATCCCAACCTTACTAGCTGTGTGACCCTGGGCAAGTCACTTAACCCTGTTTGCTTCAGTTTCTTCATCTGTAAAATAAGTTGGAGAAGGAAATGGCAAACTGCTCTAGTACCTTTGCCAAGAAAACCCCAACTGGAGTCACAAAGAATTGGGCACAACTGAAATGACTGAACAACGACAAAGGTTATGTCAGAGTGCCTACGTGTTCTTTTTACCTACATTTGTGCCTCCTCCTGACTTTCCCATTTCTTTTGAGGACACCATCATAATTCTGGTCACCCAGGTTTGAACTAGGCCATCCCCTGATTCTTTTCATATTTAACCCCCATATCTAACCAATTTCCAAGTACTATAGGCTTCATCTCCCCAGCACCTCTCGTGTCCCTTTCATCCTGTCCATTCATACATCCACCCCCAGCCCCAAATCCAGACCCTTACCACCTCTCACCTGAACAACTGTAATAGACTCCCGATCGGTCTCTCTGCATCCAGCCTCTCCCATTATAATCCTTCCTCCATGTTTCTGTCACACTGATATTCCTACAACATAGATTGAACCCTGTCACTCCTCTGCTCAAGAGGCTTCTATGGCTCTCTCTTGCCTCCAAGACAAAATACAAAATCCTGTTTGGCTTCACAGTCTGGCTCCAGCCCACCTTCCCAGGCTCATTACACATTACTTCATCTCTTGGATTATTTATTCCAACCAAACTGACCTTACCATCTTTTCCCAACACACAGCATTGCATTTCCCCCTTTTTAGACACTTCCCCATGCCTAGAAGCTCTTCTTCCTCACTTCTACCTCAAGCTGCCTCCAAGAACCCATTCAAATGTTACCTCTTACAAGAAGTTTCTCCTGATTCCTCGAACCATTAATGTCCCCCACTCCCAACTCTATGGAATTACTTTGTAGTTATCTTATATTTAAATATTCATGTGCTTGCTGTTCCCCAGAATTACCGGTGGAGTTCTAAGCGGCTTAATGGCAGGATTGCTTTCATTCTTTATCTTGGGGTCTCCAACTTCTACCACAGTACCTGGCACAGAATATGTGCTTAATAAATGTTGATCTAATTAAGCTGAATTGAATGGGATTTTAAACTCTCTAAGCCTCTTCACTGGAATGAACCACAGAATATAGAACCCTAGAATCTCAGTCCTAGAAGAGACCTGGAAAGGATCATTTAGTTTAGTCTTTTTTTTTTTTTGGAGAGATGAAGAAACTGAGATCAAGAAGGATTAAGTGCTTTATCCATAAAAAGAATTATGAATGGTGGGAGTCATGACCAGAACTCAGAGCTCCTGACTCCTAGCCCAGGGTTCTTTCATCCACAAGGCATTAATTCAATTCCTTTGCCCACTGACCTTTCACAGAGTTCTCAGCTGTAAAGTGAAGGAAATAGACCAGGTGGCCCTAATGTTCCTTCTTCATAGATTTCATGTAATTTCAGAATCATACAGTTCAGTCTATGATTCTTTGATTCTATGAACATAGAAACATGTCATTCCAAAGCTTTGGGTTACACCTTCCCCTTTGATTACTATCTTCCTCTCTCTGCCCGTGATTTATATTAAATATGCCCTAGTCCTTCCCTCCAGATCTTGGGCCTAGGCATACAGACCTCCGATTCATTAGCATGGTTGGTATGAATGGGGTACATGGAGGCTTCTGGCATCCTGCTTCATGAATGTTACATGATCCCAACAACAATTTCTTTTTTTTTTTTTAGCTAGGCAATGGGGTTAAGTGACTTGCCCAGGGTCACACAGCTTGTTAGTGTTATGTGTCTGAGGCCGAATTTTAACTCAGGTCCTCCTGAATCCAGGGCCAGTGCTCTATCCACTGTGCCACCTAGCTGCCCCACCAACAACGATTTCTGCGACTGCCACTCTGACCTTGCTGCCTTGATTTCCAGGTGATAGAGACTGACCCTGAACCTGCACACACAGTCCTGGAAGAAAATTATCAAGAACTAGAGCTTTACATCAGCGCTGTGGTGGACTATTCCTCCTTTTGTTCCCAAGTGAAAGAAGTGAACTTTAAGGATACACTGGTTTTCCAGACCCGAGTTTTTGAGTGAGTCACAAAAAAACCATGAAGATAGCACAGTACGCTGTTTAAGCTCATTCTGCCTGTATTCCTTTCATGTGAGGGCCTTAGGGTTTCTCAGCCAGGGCCGTGGAATCCATACATATTAGAACTATCCATAAATACCCGTAAATATGAAACATCCATAAATATTAGAATTATTCATCTGGTCCTTCAGCAAGAGGAAGAGTGTTTGCTTATCAAATCCCATGCAAAATTTTGCTCTGAGAGAAATATCTCTGAGGATTTCCAGCTACTGCTCATGGGGACACTTTATGAAAGCCCTTTCTCACTCCCCCATCTTTTCACCAAATAGTACTGTCATCTCTTTACAGAGAACTCTTCCTGTCCCTTTGTCTACAGGGAACCAGCTGGTCTCTGTGCATTCTCAGAGATGGGGATGGATGCTAGAGCAGTTACAGCCCTAAATTCAAATCTAGAAGTTTTACATTATGCTGTTACTCAGATCTCAAAGAGGGTTCCTTGCATCAGTGTTTCCAATATCTCCATTCATTCATTCATTCATTCTTTCATTCATTCATTCATTCATTCAGTGACAAATTGACAACTATGGTAGGCACTAAAGAAGATACAGTTTCAATAAGACGTGATTGTACAGTCCTTACACATACAAAGCTCACAACTGTGTAATCACTCAGGAGTTAGGATGGCTAGAGCTCAAATCTAGCCTCATGCACTTGCCTAGTTATATAACCATCACTGGGAGAGCCATTGACCCTATCATCTGCCTCGGTTTTCTCATCTGTAAAGCAGGGATAATATTAGCAACTATCTCTCATGGTTGTTGTAAGGATCAAATAAGATAAAATACACAGTGTTTTTCAAACCTTAAAGCACTATAGAAATGCTATTATCAATATTGTGATTATTAATAATCAATAAGTACTTATTAAGCTCCTACTATATTCAGACACTATGCTAATCAGGGGATATCTAAAGAAAGGCAAAAGACAGTCCTTTTTTTCAAGGAATTCAGCCTGATGGAGAAGATGATGTGGAAACAACTATGCACAAACAAGATATATGCAGGATGAATTGGAGATGATCTCAGAGGGAAGGTGCTAGCATTAAAGGGGATTAGGAAAGGCTTCCTGTGGAAGTTGGGATTTTATCTGGGGCAAGAAGGAAGCCAGGAAAGTCAGGAGGTGTGGATGAGGAAGGAAAGAATTCCAGGCATACAGAAGAGCCAGCAAAAATGACTGAGGTTAGTGTCCTCTTGAGAAACATCAAGGGAGCCAGCGTCACTGGATCAAGGAGTATATGGGCAGAGCAAGGGGAAAGAAGACTGCAAAGGTAGAAGGGGGCAGGTTATATTGAACTTGAAATGCCAGAGGCTTTTGTATTTAATGTTGTTATCTCCATCTTCCCATCTCCAGTAAAGGGAAAACAAAAAATGCAAGACAAATAAATATAGAGATCTCATCACCTCAAAAAATGGGGATAGCTCAGTCTAATACCTAGGTGACCCCCAAAGTTCACAAAAACCAAACCCTTTCCTTAGCGTGTAATACAAAGGCGCTACTTTATGGCTCTCATGACCTAAATTAGGAAGATACACCTCTTCACTCAAATGCAACCTGATCTCTTAAAAACACTCTGGGAGGTGATGGTGTTGTAAAATGTTTTCTCCAAATTACTTCCCTTCCACAAATCCAAGATTCAGCTAAAAAGCTCCCATGAGAGAGGTTGCCAACATCTTCTCCAAATGGTAATGCCTTAACCAGATTAACTTCCTCTTCCGAACCCTGCTCTTCAATGCAAAATATCAAGACAGATAACTCCTAGCCAGCCTCTTGCTTGTGAATCAAGCCAGACTAAGCTCCCTCCTCTGCCTTAGTGAGAAGCCAGCTTGACCTCGCCCGTTCAAAAATCAGTGCAGATCCAGGAGCTTGAGTCCTCACAATAACAATGACGGTCGCGCTTTCAGGTTTGCAAAGAACTTTACAAATATTATCTCATTTGATCATGTGAGTTCAAATTCTGACTCTGACCATTCAACCAGCAACAGCTGACCTCTAGGCACTTGTCACTTGACCTCTTAACAGACATGATCCCAAGGGAGCCTCACAGTGTCCTCACGAGGCAGCTGTGACAAGTATTTTCATTCCTCACTTTACAGATAAAGACGCTAAGCTTCAGGAGATTAGGTTTTATGCTCAGAGTCTCAGGTGGGAAGTGTTGGAGGAAGGATTCACACCCAAACATCTCCTCACCCTGCACAGCAAGCGCCCTTCCATTCCACTACACCAATTGCGAGACACTGAACAAGTCAACTGACTCTTTTTCTACTTCCCTCCATAAAATGGGCATAATGAGTCTGATCCTTCTGCTGGAGAGGCAGGCTTTAGGGACTGGTCATTAAAAGCGGTCTCAGCACTGTTCATTGAAAGGGGGGATAAAGGCATCTGTCGCATGCTTCTCAAACGTGGGTTTTGTCATATTTGCAGGTTTGATCTGACTAATACAGGACCTGTGCAGCTGGGATTTACCTGGCTGCTGTCCTCAGATGAACCAACAAAGACTGTCAGCTTTGCTGATCCACAGAGCTCGATTTCTCCAGGTAAACCAGGGATGTATCGCTACAGGGAAGGTGGCGAACCAGTCGATCGCAACTGGATACAATCACAAGTTCTATTCCTCCAGTTGTAGCCCCAAAAAGGGAGGAGGTGGGGAGGAAGGAGGCACCAACTGGGTAGATTCATGAGCAATGAGGGCCTGGCAATGTGGGGACCAAAAACTCTCAAAAGATCTTAGCATTCCAAAATGAAATGATTTTGTAAGGTGTAGAACATGCCGGGTCTGTAGGTCTCCATGCAAGTGGGGTATCAGAGGCTGGTACTGGTATTACATTCTGTAGTTACTTTCGAAAGATCATGAAATATCACACAAAGCAGCCACCCGTCTCCCCGACCTTAACACTAACCCCATTTCGGGAGTCTCCTCATCTTAGGTTTTAGGAACACTACTCTTTAGTCAAGCATTATGAATAAAGGCCTGCCATCTCACTGTGGACCATATTTCTAACAGACATCCCAGTGAATGAGAACAGCTTCCCTGTGTTACATGAAGAGGAATATGAATAGGGTTACAATTCCCTATATTTCGTTCTATTAACTGAGACCTCACTGGAGAACTGGAAGCTATCTCTGTTTATAGGGTACAGCTGAAGAAATGGATGCATTCAGGTAGAATCTGTACTTTCCCTGGTCACTTTAAGGACTGACCACTCCGAGGGCCAAGAGACAGTGGGATAGATGTTAAGTGTCTCCTGGTGGCAGCGTTCACACTGTGATAAAGCTGAATAGGATCCTAGAGATAATCTAGTCCAATCCCTTCATTTTACAGAGGAGGAAACTGAGGCTCATAGTACAGGAAAGGGCCGTGTCTTGAGTCACACAACTGACAAAGGGGAAACCCACGATTCAAACCTCAGTCTTCTTCCCCAGGTCCAGAGCTTTACCTCTCCAGAGCTAAAGGTCAAGGGTTAGTGACCCATGGGATCATGGGATGCTTGGCTGAGGGCCTGAAGGGACCTCCAGGGCCATGGAGTCCAACCTCCACCTTACACAGATGTGAAAGCCTAGTCCAGAGAGGCTAACACGTTCCTCACCCGCAGGTATGCCAGATAGTAAGTAACAAAGTCAAGATGAGCTCAGTCTATTGACTCCAGAGCCAGCACTTTATCCAATGGAAAGGAGGGAGAAATAATCATATTCCACCCCTGCAGACTCTGTTTAATGACCTAGAATAATTAAAATATGCTCATCTTGCTTTGGTGGTGCTTGGCCCCGCCTAGTACGGGCAGCTGTCGTGCTAAGGTACCAAATGGCATCTCCTTGGGTGTGAGTCTAAAATAAGGCTTTGATTACTGCAGAATTGGGGAGTGAGAAGAGAGACAATATTGGCCAGTACTTCTCCTGGGCCATCACCAAGATTACTTGTAGTCATCAGATTAATTAATTAAGGAATCAGATGCCTCATCACAAAAGCGACCCTGGGTTCTCAAAGGTTATACCAGGGAAGTACAAACAGTGGCAAGCATCCACCAATATGGAAGTCTAATTAAGCACAGATAAATTCATCACCAGCAGCTTGGCCACTAGGTGATGGACTTTTTGGCCATGGCAGACTCCAGCGCAATGCATCACATAAATATGCTCAAAAAAAGGCCTTCCATTCATCAATCCATTCAACAGACATTTCCGAGCACTAATTACATACAAAATACTAGTCTAGATGAGGGAGGGTAAGGCTGGGGAGCGTAAAGGTCCTTAAGGACCCATCTTCAAGGAATTCATCCAATTGGAGAGAGAGGACCCATACACAACTAACAAGAATAGCCACTGAGTGGTAGGTACTCCATGAGTGGAAGAAATAAGAGCGAGAGTTTCTCAATGAGTTACTGCTAAGCCCGGACTGAACCTTTGGTCCAGCAGTTGTGACCTCACAAAATCCATTCACTTCCACTGAAATAGTGAGAGAAGTCAAAACTGAACTCAGATTGTTTGGATCTCGGACCTTTGCCCAGTCAGCAAAAACGTGTGGCTTCAGGAAATTCTTCTTTACTATTGACCCGCATCTTCTACTTTGCTCTTGTCTGCCACACAGATCATCTCTAATGTCCCATTGTGGCATGGCCAATGAAGTAAAAGTTCTGGCAAGTCCTACCAGGCAGGAAAGGCTTTCCACACAGCCTGCCTGATGGATTGCATGTTTTAGAGACTCATTGCCCAGTTGGCTACAGGGCTATAGATTTTTTGGCCACACAACTTCCAGAAACCATTTATGAAGTCACGGGTAGCTTGTAATCTAAGTTGGTGGAGGGATACCAATAAGAATATGGATCTTGGAAGTATCAAAGTATTGACCTGTGTTCTCTGAATTCTCTGGGTCCTAAAGAGGCCATTAAAAAACCTGATTATTTAGAGAGCAGTGGTTCTCAAACTTTTCACTCCATGGAATGTTTTGGTCTAGCAAAAAGCATTACAAATTGCCGACATCATCCACTCTACCTTACCACAAATGAATAAGCATCCTGTTTGCATTAATGAGAAGAAAATTTTAAAAAATCTTTCTTTAAAATCTTTCCATACACAAAAGTCTGTGCGAAGTCTGTCAAGAAGTATTTATTAAGCTCCTGCTGTGCTTAGCACTGTGTACATAGCACTACACTGGGTGTTAGACGCAATACAAAAGTGAGACAGTCTTTGCCCTCAAGGGGCTTAGTCCCTAATGATTAGACTCCAATATAAATCCTATCAAATGAGATAACATATGTAAAATGCTTTGCCAGCCATAAAGAACTATATAAATGCTAGCTATTCTTACCATGCCAGTAATAGCTAGCAAGGACTAGAATCTCACAGGAGGAGAGGTCATGGATGCATTGTGATCTGTAGCAGTTAATTCATTCTTGCTGACTTTGGGAAGAAAAGAAGGGGCCATTCTTTACGCCTACTATGTGCCACACATTGCAGCTCAGCTGTCATCTCCTACATGGAGCCCTTCCTGAAGCTCCCAACCCCTGGTACCCTCTCTCTCAAACCAGCTTGTATTTAACTACCTTGTATACATTTGTCAGAAACACCTGAGCTCAAATCCAGCCTCAAAAACTTACTGGCTGTGTGACCCTGGGCAAGTCACTTCACCCTGCTTGCCTCAGTTTTCTCATCTGTCAAATGAGCTGGAGAAGGAAATGGCAAACCACTCCAATGTCTCTGCCAAGAAAACCCCACATGGTGTCACAAAGAGTCAGAAGCGACTGAAAACAATTAAATAACCACAAAAACGTATTTGTATTTCTTCACATTATATTTATGCTGTACATATTTATGCTGTGCTTATCCCCCACATTAGAATATAGACTTCTTTAGAATATGGATAATTTCCTTCTTTGTATTCATATCCCCAGTGCCTAGCATAGTAGTTGTGGAGAGATTGACTTGTTTTCATGACGGTCCTTTTTGGCTCTCACTCATCATGAACACGGATGGCAACCACCCCCCACAGCAGGGCAGCAAAGGATTTTTGTGAAGACTGCTGGCACACCAGAAACCAAGGAAATGTTGATATCTAGCACTCGTCAGTACCCGAGACACGAACCCAGACAGTGGAGGGGGTGACTCACACTTGGACAGTTCTTGCCATAGAGAAGCTATCTTCACCCATCAATAAAATCAAGACTGTTCTTTAGGGGGTCCTGGGTGAGGGGGACGAATAAGGGAAAGAGTGCAGTCTTTGGCATCAGGAGATGCCTAAATTCAATTTCGGACTCTTGGACTTACCATCAAAGTGACCATGGCTAGCCAATCAGTGGACCTCCCCAAGCTTCACTTTCTTCATCTGAAGAATATGGCTAATACCTAGAGTAATAATAATAATAATAACTAATATTTACATAAGCCCTTTTAAGGTTTGCAGAGTGTTTTTACATGTTACCTAATTTGATCCTCATGATAATCTATTAATAATAACAATAATAACTAGCATTTATGTAATCATTTTAAGGTTTGAGAAGCACTTCATATGTTATCTCATTTGATCCTCACAACTCTATAATAGTAAATAATAATAATAACAAAATGATAACAATAATAGCTAGAATTTATATAGTACCTACATCTTAAGGTTTGCAAAGCACTTCATATGTTATCTCATTTGATCCTCACAACCCTATAATAGTAAATAATAATAATAACAAAATGATAACAATAATAGCTAGCATTTATATAGTACTTACAATGTGCCGGGCAGTGTGCAAGGCACGTTATAAATATTATCTCATAGGATCCACACCACAACCGGGGGGGGGGGTAGATGCTATTATTAATCTCCATTTTACAGATGAGGAAACTGAGGCTAAGTAAGATCAAGTGACTTGCCCAAGGTCACCCGGTTAATAAGTGTCTAAGGCCAGATTTGAACTCAGGTCTTCCTGCCTCCTTATTTACCATGGTGCCTTTCCCAGTGAGTCCTCCCTGAGATTGCTAGTACCCTCTCCCTGAGTTTGCTCCGGATCATCTATGTACAGAGAAAGTGGTCTGCATATTGTCTCACCTGTTAGAATATGGGTTCCTTGATGGCCAGGACCATGTTTTTGCCTTTCTTTGTGTCCCCAGCACTCAGTACAATGCCCAGTACGTAGTAGGTGCTTTATAAATGTTAGTTGACTAACCTCCTGCCGAAGGCTCAAATGAAATAATGCCCACGAGGTGTTTTGTAAGCCTTAGCAAGCTTTATAAATGGTAGATTGTTTATTTTTTTCTTCCTGAAAATGAAATTGATTGTTTGTTTTTTCCTGAAAATGAAATTGACAGGCTTCAGAGGTTGTGGTCTTCCCCTCCCTGGAGGTCTTCAAGCAAAAATAGTCCCTTCATCATATACAATCAACAATCCAACATTGATTAAGTGCCTACTGTATGCCAGGCACTGTGCTAAGTGCCGGGGATACAAAAAGAAGCAAAAGACAGTCCCTGCCCTCTGAGACCTTTTTAAACTCTGAGCTACTGAATAAGTCAGCCTCAATTGTTTCCTTTATATTCCTAGGCACTTTATTTGGCATAGCCCGCAAGGAACAGTCCAGTCAAGGAACTTTCTGTGCCGGAAGTACTCGGACAGCTTTTCATCCCACGCATACAGCAGTTCCTCCACCTACCCTTTCTCCATGGAGCCCATCAGTGGCATCATCCCAGTTGGGCAACATCAAAAACTCAAGGTTAAATTCTCTCCCCTGGAAGTCGGAGAGTTTGAGAACAGCATATACTGCCAGTAAGAAAGCATTCCTCCAAAGCCGTGCCTTTTGACTTGGCAATGCTTCCGCTCATGCCCCGTCTCCCCTTCCCCCCCTCCCACTCTTACCTCTCCCTTTTCCCGTCTCCCACCCTGTTCACTTCTCCCTTGGGAAGGGCCCTCTTTTACTGGGCTCATAGAATCCCTAGGGCCACAGGGACAACAACACTAGGGCACTTGGGGATGCGGGTCCATCGCCAGTACCTTCCAGAATTTCATCAGGCTGATGATGTCTGTCACTCACAAATTTGTTCTGGTAAAAAAAAAAATTATTAATTTATTTTGATTTATCAACAATCCCTTCCATAAGCTTTTGAGTTTTAAATTTTTCTTCCCCTCCCTCCCCACCTCCCTTCCTAAGGATGGGCATGCAATCCGATATAGGCTATACATATACATTCCTATTAAGCATATTTTCACATTAGTAATGTTGTAAGTAAGAGTTAGAATCTGGTAAAATTTTAAGTAGATAAAGATGTTTTTCACTACTTCTCACCTTCCTTTTCAGCATCTTTTTCCTTCTTTAAATACCTCTCTGCCCCAAGCCTGGCAGTGTTCTCAGCCTGCCCATACTGCCCTGTCAAAAGGGAAATTACCTGGTAGTCATTAACTCCTTAATGTGAATCAGGTTTAGCTGTTTCCCTGCCAGATATTTTAAAAGAGGAAACAAGGGAAAGAAATCTAAAAAAGTGAACCACTTTGAGGCAGGGGAAGCTGGAGTTCATCACAAAGGAATGGATGACTATGGCAGAATTTCAGATGCTCTATCATCTGGCTTTGGGAGATAATTTTGGACCGTGACCTTTCTAGTACTCTTAGATCATCACAGATGACTGCCCGCAGAATTTCTGTTTAAACTTCTGGCGAACATACCCAGTTTAGTTTTGACTAAGAATACTATTAATAACATCTTATATTTATCTATCACCTGCTTTCTGAGGGGCTCCAAATATTTTAGCAGGTATTTTTCCATTTCTGTTTTCTCAACTTATGAGTTGAGTAAGAGACTTATAATCTAGTTCCCTTTTTTTGTCCCACAGAGAGATAAATTCATAGGCTAAAGGTCTAGAAAAGACCTTAGAGATATTCTACTCTAACCTCCTCATATTACAGATGAGAATACTGAGGCCTGAAGAGATTAAATGTTTTCTCCAAGGTAATGCAGATAATAAATAACAGATTTAAATGACAGCAAATCCAGCGTTTTCCCCTTTGTTGATTTGCCTATGATCACTATGCCAATCAAGAGGATGGTCGGGACTACACCGGAGTTATCCTATATTTTAACCCCTAGCCCAGGCCATATTTTTGGTCACCTGCAAAAGTGTTAGACCATTAACTAAGCCACATTTTTTTCTTACTGGAACCCTGAATGGTCTATTTTCACTAGTATAGTCTTTCCCTACTCTTAAGGGCTTAGCACTTCCTACTTCCTGGAGGTATACTTAGAAAAACTATTATTATGTATTTCAAGATAGTCAAAATTAACTACTCCTGGGAACTCACATGAGAACTTCCTTTTGGAAGATGGGCAATTCCTTTGGTGAGACAGGAAAAAAAAAAAGTCATACGTAGCCCCAAGGAAGATTGAAAGAGTGCCTGGTACTTCAGGGAAGAGAAAGAAGGACAACAGCTACCCCAGTCTCTTCCCATCTCTATTCCAAGAAGCCCCCTCTCTCACTGCTTGTAAAGACTAGGTCAACACTAAATTAAACCCAAAGTATTAAACATTATTTTAAAACTTAATAACATCAATAAAGACAATCAAGTCAACAAAAATAAGGAGAAACATCTTATATAAAATCCCTAGCATTCAATAAATGAAATCAAACAAGTATATAGACAATAAATATTGTATTATGTGTTACATCATGTTGTATGATATATTGTATCATGTCACATCACATCACGTCACATCACATTACATTATATTATTACATTACATTATATTATAATAACAAACATTTATTCTGTGTCCCATTTCAAGTGCTTCTGAAATTGATTCATGTAACTAACATTTATTAAGCACTCACTGTATGCAAGATATCATGCTAGGTGCCAAGGATGCAAAGACAGAAATGAAATAACCCAGCCCACCAAAAGCTTACATTGTACTAGGGGAAAACCATGTATAAGTACAGGGGAGGGGAAATGTGTGTCTTTAGGAGAAAAAATCATGAATTCTGTTTTGCATATGTTGAGTTTGAAATGTCTACAAGACATCCAGATAGATATGCCCAATAGGCAAATGGTTATGAGCCACTGGAGCTCTGGAGGGATACTGGGGTTGGATCTGTAGACTCAAGAAGGTCTGCTTAGAGGTGATAGTTGTAACTCGTGGGAGCATATGAGGTCATCAAGAGAGAGAACATAGAGTGAGAAAAGAAGTTGGCCTCCAAATTAGGAAACTGGCATGAGTTTGGGAGATTGAGAAGAATAGCTAAGATAGGAAATGTAACAAATTATGTTTTGGATATGTTGAATTTGAGAAACCTTTGGGAGATCCATTTGGAAATATCCAGCACAGAGCTTTCATAATATGGGAACAGAGATAAGGAGAGCATTTAGGGCTCAATATATAAAGTTGGACATCCTCTTTATAGAGATAATAATGAGTTAAGCCAGTGGAAATAGATGAGACCACCAAAGGAGAGGAGAGAGACAGAGACAGAAAGAGACGGGGGAGGAGGGGAGACAGAGAGAGGGGGGGGGGGGGGGAGAGAGAGAGAGAGAGAGAGAGAGAGAGAGAGAGAGAGAGAGAGAGAGAGAGAGAGAGAGAGAGAGAGAGAGAGAAGAACAAAAGGTCCAGGACAAAGCTTAATGGGGAGAAGGAAAAGAAAAATCCAGCAGAAGAGTCAGCAAAGATGGGTGAGTTAGACCTAGGAAGAGTACCAGAAGAGAGAAGTGTTACAGCCAAGAGAGGAGAGAGGATCCAGGAAGAGAGGGTGATTAACAGTGTCACAAATTACAGCAAAGTCCAAAAGGTTGAGGATAGACAAAAGGCCATTGACCTTAGTACTAGGCAGCACAGCGAATAGAGGGTTAGTCTTGGAGGCAAGAAGACCCGAGTTTAGATCTTTCAGACACTTACTAGAGATGTAACCTTGAGTAAGTCACTTAGCCTATCTGAGACTCAGTTTCCTCAACCATAAAATGGGGATGAAAATAAGAGTACCTATTTCATAAAGTTGTTATAAGTATGATGTGAGATAGCATATAAGCGCTTTGCAAACCTTAAAGTGTTACATAAATGCTAGCTATTATTATTGGTTTTAGTATTTTTATAATCATCAGCATCATTATTATTGTTATAGTTAAAAGATCATTGGTGACCTTAGAGAAAGCAGCTTTGGTCAAACTTTGGGATCAGGAAACAAGACCATGAGAGATTTGGAAGTGAGGCAGATGCCATGAGTATAAAGAGTCCTTTCTAGGAGTTTGGAAGTGAGAAGAGAGGGGCAGCTAGGTGGTGCAGTGGATACAGCACTGGCCCTGGAGTCAGGAGGATCTGAGTTCAAATCTGGCCTCAGACACATGATGCTCACTAGCTGTGTAATGTTGGGCAAGTCGCTTAACCCCAACTGCCTCACCAAAAAAAAAAAAAAAAAGATTAAGAAGTGAGAAGAGGTATAGTATGATAGCTTGAGGGGATGACAAAGTCAAAGTAAGTTTTTTTTTTTAAGGATGCTTTTTAAGAAGAGGGGAAGAAGCTAAATTTAGGGTGAGAACAAGGATGAGAGGGAGTGGGGAATGATGACTGACGGGGTAAGTTCCTGAAAGAGATGGAAAGTGATGGGAAAAAAAACAAATGGAGAAGTCGAGGAGAAAGCCCACCTCTTCATTATCCACTGGAGCAAAGGAAAGAATGTAGGATGATACAGAATAAGTGAGGTGTAGAGTGGAGGACAAAAAGGGAGGTCGTGACAGAGGGCCTCTGTTTTTTTAAGTAGAGTAGGAGGTGAGCACATCTGCTGACCGAAAGGGATAATGAAATGGTGCAGAAAATCTGAAGCCAGAGAAGATTTGGAATAGCTATTGTGGAGTGACAGAGAGTCAAAAATGAAATAATGAAAGTATTGTCATATGCCTATAAATGTTCAGTGGAGATTAGATAACATAAATCTGTAGTGAACCCAGTCAGTACACTTGCATGATTTCCTCAATATGTTCAGCAGTAGATGAGTGGAAATGAAGAAGGTGGCTAGGGCCACCCAAGGCTGGGTTTACTGAGGTGACCAGTGATAGGACAGGAGGGTAAAGTATTCAAAGCCACATGATGGCATGTGGCTGAATAGATCTACCAGAAGGTCAAGACCATGAGTGAAGAGATGGGAAACAGAGCAGGATAACGGAGCAAGAGAACAGAGAGGGGCAAAGGGGCAGAGGCTGCAAAGAGGACAAATGGGTTTTGTAAGACAGAGGCAGATTGAGAGATTAAGGGAAAGGAGGTTTTGGTTGGAGAGAGGAATGACGGAAGTGAAAGGTGTGAGTGATGGTCAGAGCAAAGGTATGACCATCCCTGGGTTTGGATGAGGTAGAATGAAAATGGAGAGCACAGGAGTTTAGAAAGTTGGTGAAACTTGGAGGCCAACATGTTTGAGAGGACATCAGTGGGTATATTGAAGTCCCTAAGTATGAAGGAAGAGGTGAGAGGCAACGAGAAGCCAGATACGGAACTCCTTGAGAAAGGAGAGACTGTGACCTAGACATCATAGGACAGATGGCCATAAAAAGGAATGAATTTCAAAGGAAGTCAAGTTCCTGAGTGATGGTGGTAAAGGGACAATCTGAAATGGGAGAGGGGTGTGAGAAGTATACCTACTCCTCTCAGCCCAGTGTTTGGAAACATGAAAGAAGCAACAGCCAGTATTGGAGAGGTTAGCCAAAGGTGCAGGGTCTTCTGGGAAGAGCCAGCTTTCCCACAGTGCAGGAAAATGGAAAGAGTGTGCAGTGAAGAGACTCAGGGCACAGAGCAAGGATTCTAGAGTGGAAATGTTCTAGGCAGAACAGAGGGTGAGATGGACTGTGGGAGGGTAGGGATGAGATGGAATTATGATAAGAACATTAGTGGATATTCCGATACTTTTGACTTTGCTGCCTTTCTTCTCTCTATAGATGGCTTCTTTCAGTTGCTTTGTCTTAAAATCAAAGAGCTCTTAAATAAATAGAGGCCATGCTGCCCTTCATATTCTCTCTCCTCTCTTTTCTCTCTTCTCCCTCTCTCTTCTCTCTCATATATGCATACTCACATCTGTAACTGAACTATATATAATTGAACATATATTCACAGGTCTGGCTGTGTTCTTGCATTGCAACATATCTTTCTATATTTCCTTTCATTCTTCAGATCTCACATTTCTATGGCACTATAGCATTTGTTGTCATTCAATTGTTTTTCAGTCTTGTCCTCTTCCTGACTCCATTTGGATTTGTTTTTTGTTTTTTGTTTTTTTGGCAAAGATAGTGAAGTGGTTTGCCATTTCCTTCTCCATCTCATTTTAAAATGAGGAAACTGAGGTAAACAAGGTTAAGTGACTTGCCCAGGGTCACACAACAAATGTCTGAGGCCAGATTTGAACTTGGGAAGATGTCTTCCTGACTCCAGGTCTGGCACCCTATGCACTAAATGACCTAGATATCCCACGATAGTATTCTGTTCCATTAAAATACGATAATTTGTTCAGTCCTTCTTTAATCAGTAGACATGTAGGCTGTTTCCAGTTTTGTTTTGGTTTTTTTTTTTTGCTTTTATAAATAAACTAATATTTCTGTAGGTAGGTCTCGAGTATTTTTCCAACTTTTGCAATTCTGATTTTTAAGTGCAATTTAGTATAATTCCTGTGTACAATTCCATTTTCTGCTACTTTGGGTATTATTGAGTACTTCTAAAGATTTTCAAGGTTTTCTCTTATATTCATCAGAACTGTCATCTTCTTCATTATTTCCTCCCAGTCTCTTCAACGCCTTTCATTATGGCCTGCGTTTGGCTCATGATTTTTTAAAACCTTCTTTTATTTGGCCAATGCTTTTCTTACACTATAAATTCTTGTTTAATTCCTTTACTGTGTCGCTTATCTACTTGAGGACATCTTTCATGGTTTTATCCTACGTTGTTTCTTTTTCCAACCATATTACTTCTCAAACTTCAACTGGTTCACTTACTCTGAAGTATTTTTTTTAAATTTTGTTTCTCACTTTGTTTCTCAGATCATTTTCTATTTTGATTGGTTTTAATTTTCTCGTGTAAAACTAGAGCTATTTTCTAACCCCTTTCTCCGGAACCATTTATCCAAATGACATTTCTTTTTCCTTTGCAAATAATAGGCCAGTGACATCACAAGTATTTCTGTATCAACTAGAGCCCCAAGCCATAAATAAACACTATAAAGGAAGATTTGATTTTCAAATGGGATCAATAAAGTACCAAAAGATACAAAGACAAAGCATTAGGGGGTTCTGGAAACAGTCCAACCCAGAACTCGACAGGCACTGCTAGTTTGAGGCAGAGAGAGGCCTTTTAGGAGATGAATGTGCATAGGCATGTTGGAAAGAGTGGACCAGTATCTTAGCTTCAGAAAGTCAGGGAGGTCTCCAAAGCCATGTCCCAGCTCTTCCCCCTGGGCTTTCTCCAACTGGAAGCAACACTCTCTGGTCCTAGATGTGACGACTTTCCTTCTCCACAGAATCCCTAATCTGGCTCCTGAAGCTCAAGGCCTAATGGTGAACGTGAAAGGGAGAAGCCTCTTACCATATTGCCATTTTGATCTGAACGAATCTGACTACATCAGCAACCATAGGCGCGATCCAGACTTACCCGGTCCAAGTGGCGCACCTCTGGATCCCAACACAAGAGTGATTGAGTTTGCCTCCATGGGTGTGGGAGCAAAGAACACCCAGTGAGTTGATGTATTTATTCATTGATTGTGTCTGTATAAGGCATTTCTTCCAAAGGGCTCAGCAGAAGGCCTCCTCTTCAAGGCAGGTAGTACCTCAGTAGATGAGGTTGGGTAGAAGCCAAAGACTTCCTTGTTTGGCTATACAGCACCCTTGTGAGAGCTAAGTATTAGAATGCCAAGCCTCTGACAGTCAGTCAACAAACATTTATTAAGTGCCGACTGTCTGCCAGGAACTGATGGGACGAAGAAAGGTCAAAGACTATCCCTGCCCTTGAGAAGCTCACAATCTAATAGGGGGAGGAAGCACACAAATAAATATGTCTAAAACAAGTGATATGCAGGACAAATTGGATGTGTAACCACGTGCAAGTCATATTGAGCCCAGAATGCAGCTCTGGCCTCAGTGTTTGTCCAAAGGCCAGAAGGCATCAAGCCACTTAAGGCTCTTAAATGGACAGAACATGCCTTTCCACATAAACTCACCATTTATTTCTGGTCTGACTCTGGTTCACTGGAACAGAGACTTGCTATTATGATGACCTGTCGGTTTTGAAAGTTAAATTCTCCTTTTCTTTTGTAAACTCCTGGACAGGACCTTCACCATTATGAACCCTACCAACAGTCCTTATTCCTACCAGTGGGTCTCAGAAGAAACTGAGACTCTCCAGAACCCTTCACCCTTTCTATGCCTGACCAAGGAAGGCTTAATCCAGCCAGAGAAAAGAGCTGAGGTGAGTGGGGATGGAGGCGCTATGCTGAGGGCTCAAATCAAGCCAGATTTCCCAGTACATCTCATCTCTAAAGTCCTCCTTGGAGTAAAAGGGATTCCAGGGAGAAGTCCTGAGATTCCTTCTTTCCTTGCTTCCTTCCTTCCTTCCTTCCTTCCTTCATCCAATGGACATTTGTGGAACATACACACCAGTAAGTATTCCGTGTCCCCTTTCAAAGCTCTACCAGGTACTAAGGAGCATACAAATTGGATACACTCCACCCTCACAGACCTTTCCATCTAATATCTTAAGGAGTTTTCTGTCAAAACATTAAAGCTATTCTTTGGGTTAGTGTGGCTATAACTACAAATAGTGACCTAAGAAAAGAAACCGTGAAACTAAAGAAATCTCTCTGGAAACCGAATGACTCTCATACTGGCACAACACCAGGATCTCATGTGCTTAGTAAATGTTGTTTAAATGGATAGACCAGGAATTCTAAACCTTCTTTTATGACCTGGTTCAATCTGGTGAAGCCCACAGAATCCTGCTCAGAATAGTATTTTTAAATGCATAAATAAAACACATCACATCACAAAGGTAACCAATTATATTAAAATAAAGATGTCATTTTTTCCCATCCAAATTAACGGAAAACCCCCTGACTCAATCTGCGAGTTCTTGGGCATCTATGGATCCTAAGTTCACAATGCCTGGGATAGACTGATAGATAAATGAATGAGTGAAAGTCAGAAGAGGTATAGAGCGAGTTCCCACCAAAGTCATCTAGAGTCAAATCCAAGGCATCCCTAAATGTTTGGGTCTATTTTTCAAGTGAAAAATCCAAGAGTGAGGTTTTGGGGGTGTTGGGAGGGGAGTTGTTTGGGTTTTTTAGCTTCCAAATCTGTTATGTAGTCAATACTTACAGGGTATTTGCCAAAGGATACAGATGATGAGTATGGTGCCATTTCAGTTTTACTAGGAAGCGGCATCTTCTTAGAGACAGCTAGGTGTCATAGTGGTTAAAGCACTGGGCTTGGAGTTAAAAAGACAATTCAAATGTGGTGGCATCAGACACTTAGGAGCTGTGTGACCCTGGGCAAGTCATTTAACTCTGTTTGCCTTAGTTTCCTCATCTGTAAAATGAGCTAGAGAAGGAAATGACAAACGGCTTCAGTATCTTTGCCAAGAAAACCTCAAATGGGGTCATGGAGAGCTGGACATGACTCAACAACAATGAAAAATATTTGTTTCCTTCTTCTACCATGCTGGCACCCTGACAGAGATGTTGGAGAAAAACTCCACTCCCCAATCCCAGGGTCACATTCAATCACCACCAGCAGAGTCTTTGAGAGAACACAGGCCGCCCTCCAGCACCTCTCTCCTTCAACAGGTCACGAGGAACTGCCAGAGCTTATGTATTTCAGTCAGTCTTGTGAAATGTCCAACGCGATGCTGCTTTATACACAGCATTTTAGTAGTGGTGATATTTCCTCAGCAACAAGCAAACGAGGTCATTTAAAATGCACTGAAATCCTTCAGGGCACAAGCAGGCTGTGAAATGACAGGATCTCTTACTGGCCTTCTCAATCCTCTTTCTAGATCTCATTCCAGTTCACTCCTCACCATTTGGATGTCGTGGAATCATTCTGGACTTTCCTAATCCCTGAGCACAACATCTCGGTGCCTTTCCTTCTGGTGGGCAAGGCCGTAGACCCTTTAATATCTCTGGATGTGCCTCACCTCGCTTTCAGCTCTATCCTGATGGGTAAGGACACACTGAATCTGGAAATAGCAGTAACTACCACCATCCGCCCTGGACCCCACCGCTTTTTTAGAAGTTGGTTCAGTTTTGGTTATGGAACCCCAGGATGGGATGGGCTATGTGTTGCCTACACAGGCTGTCAATGAAATCAAACAATCCACCTTTCACAAAACCATTTCTCCCCCAAGGCCCAGGACAGTGCTTGGCCCATAATAATTAAGTGCTTAATGGATGCTTGTTGACTAAAATCATCGGTCTTCTGGGATCAAGGTTTCACCCCATCCCAAAAAAAGAAGCTTATTGTATGCAACACACATGACTGACTGCCTCTCTTTTTTTTTTTAATTTTTAGGCAACTGGGGTTAAGTGACTTGCCCAGGGTCACACAGCTAGTAAGTGTCAAGTGTTTGGTCTGAGGCCAGACTTGAACTCAGGTCCTCCTGATTTCAGGGCTGTTGCTCTATCCGCTGCGCCACCTAGCTGCCCCCTGCCTTTCTTTATTAATCAAAAGGTGACATAGAGTCTTCCCCAAGGTGTCTATAAACAACACTTGATCTTATGTCAGAGGCAGCTAGATGGCAGGGCAGATAGAGCCCAGGACCTAGAGTCAGGAAATCCTGAATTCAAATCCCATCTCAGACACTATCTGTTTGACCCTGGGCAACTCACTTAATCTCTTCCTGTCTCAGTTTCCTCTACTGTAAAATGGGGGTAATAATAGCACCTAACTACTTGAGTTGTTGTGGGGATCAAATGAGGTGACATTTGTAAAGCACTTAGCACAGTGCCTGGTACACAGTAGGTGCTTAATAAATGCTCGTTTCCTTCCTACCACATGTTGGCCGAGCCATACGATTGCTGTCAGAATTCTATATTTAGTTCATCTAATCCATGTCATAGCTATGAGGTCATTCTTCTTTCCCGTGCTTCTGGACCTGCTACGTATAGTTCTGCTCTAAAGCTTGCCATGGGACCAAATCAAAACTTGGAAAAACCCCGGCAAGTCAGGACCCTGACCTGATAAGCCCAATGGACCATTCTGTATACCACAATCTTACACAGCGACTTCAATTATTGGCTCCGATTTTCACATGCTGAGGCAAATACTTTCCTCTTTCAGTATTTCATTATTTACCAAAAGTTCCATATAATGTCTTTATTTCTATGATAACTCACTTATAATTTGCATGTTATTTAGTTAATCTAAAAATTAATATTTAAGTAAGGTCATTGTTATACTTTTGAAAATGCCAAAGAGAACAGAAGGGAATTCAGAGGGAAGCACAGACAAGCAGGACAGTTTTTTTTTAATTGAACATTTTCTTTTTTTCCCCAATTATGTATAAAACCAATTTTTAACATTCATTTATTAAAATTTTAAGTTCCAAATTCTCTCCTTCCCTTCCTCCCCTACCTTTCATTGAGAAGTAAAGAAACTTGATACAAATGTGTAGTCATGCAAAACATATTTCCACATTAGTCACATTGTGAAAGAAAACACAGACCAAAAGAAAAAGCCCCATGAAAAAAATGAAAAATAGTATGCTTCAATCTGCATTCAGACTCCATCAATTCTTTCTCTGGAAGTAGATAACATTTTTCATCATAAGCCCTTCAGAATTATCTTGGATCATTGTATTCCTGAGAATAGCTAAGTCATTCACAGATGATCATAGTACAATATTGCTGTTACTGTATACAATGTTCTCTTGGTTCAGCTAATTTCACTTTATATCAGTTCATGTAAGTCCTTCCAAGTTTTTCTGAGAGCATTTTACTCATCATTTCTTAGAGCATAATAGTATTCTGTCACAATTATATACCACAATTAGTTCAGCCACCCACCAATTGATGGGCATCCCCTCAATATCCAATTCTTTGCCACCACAAAAAGAGCTGCTATAAATATTTTTGTACATATAGGTCCTTTTCCTTTTTGGTTTTTGTTTTTACGTCTTTGGGACACAGACTACTAGTGATATTGCTGAGTTAAATGGTATGCATGATTTTGTAGCCCTTTGGGCATAGTTCCAAATTGTTCTCCAGAATGGTTGGATCAGTCACAACTCCACCAGCAGTACATTATAGGGTCTCAATTTCCCCATATCTCCTCCAACATTTGTCATTTTCCTTTTCTGTCCTATTAGTCTGATACATGTGGGGTAGTATCTCAGAGTTTTTCAAATTTTCATTTCTCTAATCAATTGTGATTTAGAACATTTTTTCATATGGCTTTAGATAGCTTTAACTTCTTCATCTGAAAACTGCCTGTTCATAAATTTTATGTTGTGCTGTGTACATGGAAATGTTTTCTTTTTTCTTTTTGTATGTAAGTTCAAAATTAATTTTTAAAAAACTCTTAAAAAATTTTGTGTTTTGCTTTTGAGTACTGCCTCCCTCAATCTCCCCTCACCTTCTTTTATTCCCTTCCTCTCCTGCTTTCCTTTAGGGTAAGATAGATTTCTATACCCAACTGAATCTGTATGTTATTCCTACTTTGAGCTAATTCTAATGAGAGTAAAGTTCAAGCAATCCCCCTACCTCCCTCATCTTCTCCTCCACCATAAGAGCTCTTTCACACCTCTTATATGTGAAATTGTTTACCCCATTCTACCTCTCCCTTACCCCTTCTCCCAATACATTCCTCTTTTTCACCTCTTAATTTTACTTTTTTATATATTGTCCCATCATATTCAACTCCCACCCATACCCTCTTTCTATGTTTACTCCTTCTCCTGCCCTAAGAATGAGAAAGTTCTTAGGAGTTACAAGCATCATCTTCCCATGTAGGAATATGAAACAGCTTAACCTTATTGAGTCCCTTGTGATTTCCCTTTCTTGTTAACCTTTTTTATGTTTTTCTTGAGTCTTGTATTTGAAAGTCAAATTTTCTATTAAGCTCTGGTCTTTTTATCAGGAAGGCTTGAAAATCCTCTATTTCATTGAACATCCATTTTTTCCACTGAAGGATTATGCTCAGTTTTTCTGGGTAGGTGATTCTTGGTTGTAATCTTAGCTCCTTTGCCCTCTGGAATATAATATTCTGAGCCTCTGCTTCTTCAATGTGGAAGTTGCTAAATCATGTGTGATCCTGACTGAAACTCCATTATATTCTGGCTGCTTGCAATATTTTCTCCTTAACCTGGGGGCTCTGGAATTTGGCTATAATATTCCTGGAAGTTTTCATTTTGAGATCTCTTTCAGGAAGTGATTGGTAGATTCTTTCAAATCCTATTTTACCCTCTGGTTCTATAATATCAGGACAGTTTTCCTTGATAATTTCTTAAAAGATGATGTCTAGGCTCTTTTTTTGATCATGGTTTCAGCTAGTCTAATAATTCTTAAATTGTCTCTCATGGATCTATTTTCCAAGTCAGTTGTTTTTCCAATGAGATATTTCATATTTTCTTCTATTTTTTCATTCTTTTTGGTTTTATTTTATTGTTTCTTGATGTCTCGTGGAGTCATTAGCTTTTAATTGCCAAATTCTAATTGTTAAGGAATTGTTTTCTTCAGTGAGCTTTTGTATCTCCTTTTCCATTTGGCCAATTCTGCTTTTTAAAAAGTTCTTTTCTGTAGCGACTTTTTGTACATCTTTTTCCATGTGGCCAATTCTGCTTTTTAAGGAGTTCTTCTCTTTGGCAGATTTTTGTACCTCTTTTAACATTTGGCCTAGTCTATTTTTTAAGTTGTTATTTTCTTTAGTACTTTTTGTGCTTCCTTTAAGAAGCTGCTGATTTTTTTTCATGATTTTCCTGCGTAACTCATTTCTTTTCCCAATTTTTCTTCTACCTCTCTTACTTAATTTTACAAATTCTTTTTGAGCACTTCCAGGAATTCTTTTTGGACCTGAGACCAATTCGCATTTTTCTTTTGAGGCATTGGATGTAGCAGTTTTGACTTTGTTGTCTTCTTCTGAGTTTGTATTTTGATCTTCTCTGCCACCACATTAAGTTTCTACGATCAGGTTCCTTTTTGTTCTTTGCTCATTTTCCAGCCCATTTCTTTTCTTTTAACTTTATGTTAAAATTAGACTCATTTCCCAGAATGGAGGGGGCCCTGTCTCAAGCTTCAAGGTTTTTTTTGTGTACTTGTTTTCAGACCTAGTTCTGGGGTCTGTAAGTTTTCAGTTCTTCCAAGGTGGTAGGATATAGGGAAAGGTGTGTTTACTACTCTCCTGGTCTGTGCTCTGGTCTATGAGCAACCACAAGCACTCTTTTCTACCCTGGAATTGAAAAGAGGGTTCCTGCTCCCCTGCGGCCACAAGCTCTTATGTGCTAGTCTTCCTCTTAGCCCTGGGACTGAGACCCAGGATTATGACTCAGACCGGCATAAGAAAATGCAATAGAGTCCGGTACCTAATGCCAGAAAAGGGACCCCAGTAATCTCCATCCCTGAGTGCCACCACTCACAGAGTCAGCACTGATCGAATAGAGACTAATTGACCAGGGAACTGAAATATGACCTCCAACTTGTCTGGGTCGTTTCTTCTCAGGACATGAAGCCCGAGAGACAGTACACATGATTAACAATGAGGAGCAAGGCTTCAATTTTGCATTTGAAGACAGTTCCTGCTATTCTGAAGGCTACATCAATAACCTCACTTTGAAACCTATGGAAGGCATGATCCCAGCAATGTCCAGGTGAGCAAGGGAAGAGGGGAGGCCTCTAGCTAGTTATTATTGCTCACCTCTGAAATGGTCAGATGACCATGTTAAACCCTGCTGGGATAGTTACAGATTAAACCCTACCAGCTGATCAGTCATTATACTCCTTACATTGGTACAAATTCCCACTGGCCATGATCTTGTTTAGTTCAGAGAGAAGTCAAAGTGTTTGTGTGTGTGTGTGTGCGTGTGTGTGTGTGTGTGTGTGTCTGTCTGTCTGTCTGTGTCTGTGTCTGTTGGGGTGGGAGGAGGAATGATGGCTACAAATGCTGATAACTCCTATTATTTTAACAAAAGAGTCAGTGTAGAGTTTTCTGGTTTGGGAGTCAGAAGTCCTAGATTCTAATCCCAACTTTGTTGCTCTCTCTGTGACCTTGGATAGCTTCCTTTGTCCTCCCCTTTTGCCCTTAGCTTCTTTATTTAGTAATTCAACAACTATTTATTAACACCCATTATGTGCAATTTACAGGGCTAAATGCTGAAGAAACAAAGATAAAAGCAAAGCAGTCCCCACCAAAAAATAATACTAATAATAACTAATATTTATGTAGCATTTGAAAGTTTGCAAAAGCACTTTAAATATATTATCTCATTTGACCCCAATAATAACTCTTTGAGGTAGGTGCTATTATCATTCTCATTTTACAGATTAGGCTTACTTGCCCAGAGTTACACAGCTAGTAATTTGTGAGGAAGAATTTGAACTCAGGTCTCCTAAGTATGCTATCCACTACACCACCAAGCCTGTGAGGGTGGATGAGGGGAGGAGAGGGGATACGATATGTAGACAAATAAATATAATTCAAGGAAAAGGACACTAACCATCATGAGGGAGCTGAACCATTCTGATTGGTAGAGATGAGGAGAGAGGGAATTCCAGGTATGAGGGGCAGCTTGTACCAGTCAGCAGAGGCAAGAAAGCTAAATTGCAGCATTGAGTTCAGGAAATAGACATTAGTCCAGGTTGAGTGGAGTGTCAAATCTGCAACATGAAACATGGCAGAAAAAATAGGACACAGGTTATCGAGGACTTCAAACTAAGTCAAGCTGAGGAGTTTAGACTTTATTCTAGATCCTATACAGAGCAAGCCAAGGATTTTTTAATTAAACAATGACATGGTCAGACTTGTGCCTTGGAGAGATGATTTTGCAGAGATTTGAGAGACATTAGCATCTCCCAAATGGAGATGGTATAAATATGGAACTCAAATACTTAGGAGTAGATGAGATCACCAAGGGAAAGTGTATGCATGTACAAGGTTCCAAAAGCCAACCTTAAAACTGAACTGATACTTTTTAAAGACACCTTGTACATGTACACTTTCCCTTGATAATCTCATCTCCTACAGGTTTAATGGAGGGAAGAAAGGAATGAGAAAGGGAGGGAATGAAGAAAGGAGAAAAGAAGGAAGAAAAAGGGAAGGGAAGGAGGAATGAAGAAAGGAAGGGAGAGAGGGAAGGGGGAAGAAGGGAGGGAGGGAAAAGAGAAGGAAGAAAAGAAGGGAAGGAGAGAGGGAGGAAGGGAAGGAAAAGAGAAGGAGGGAAGGGAAGGAAAAGAGAAGGAAGGAAGGGAGAGAGAGAGAGGGAGGGAGGGAAGGAAGAAGGAAGAAGGAAGGAAGGAAGGAAGGAAGGAAGGAAGGAAGGAAGGAAGGAAGGAAGGAAGGAAGGAGGGAAGGAAGGAAGGAAGGAAGGGAGGAGGGAAGGAGGGAAGGAGGAAGGGAGGAGGGAAGGAAGGAAGGAAGGAAGGAAGGAAGGAAGGAAGGAAGGAAGGAAGGAAGGAAGGAAGGAAGGAAGGAAGGAAGGAGGGGAGGAAGGAAGGAAGGAAGGAAGGAAGGAGGAAGGAGGGAAGGAAGGAAGGGAGGAGGAAGGAAGGAAGGGAGGAGGAAGGAAGGAAGGGAGGAGGGAAGGAAGGAAGGGAGGGAGGGAGGGGAGGAGGGAAGGAGGGAAGGGAGGGAGGGAGGGAAGGAGGGAGGGAGGAAGGGAGAAGAGGAGGGAGGGAGGGAGGGAAGGAAGGAAGGAAGGAAGGAGGAAAGGAGGGAGGGAAGGAGGGAGGGAAGAAGGAAGGAGGGAAGGAAGGAAGGAAGGAGGAAGAGGGAGGAGGGAGGAAGGAAGGGAGGGGAAGGAAGGAAGGGAGGAGGAAGGAAGGGAGGGAGGGAAGGGGAAGGGAGGAGGGAAGGAAGAGGAGGGAAGGGAGGAAGGGAGGAGGGAAGGAAGGAAGGAGGAGGAGAGGGAGGGAGGAGAGGAAGAGGAGGAGGAAGGGAAGGAAGGAAGGAAGGAAGGAAGGAAGGAAGGAAGGAAGGAAGGAAGGAAGGAAGGAAGGAAGGAAGGAAGGAAGGAAGGAAGGAAGGAAGGAAGGAAGGAAGGAAGGAGGGAAGGGAGGAGGGAAGGAAGGAGGGAAGGAAGGAAGGAAGGGAGGAAGGAAGGAAGGAAGGAAGGAAGGAAGGAAGGAAGGAAGGAAGGAAGGAAGGAAGGAAGGAAGGAAGGAAGGGAGGGAGGGAGGGACAGAGGGAGGGAGGAAGGGAGGGTCCTTGAGAAGGACTAATGCCAGGGGGACAGAAGATGAATGAAGATCCAACAAAAGAGACTGAGGAGCAGTCAAATAGGTAGGAGGAGAACTAAGAGAACACAGCATGGGAAGCAGATGCCACTGCAGGAAGAGCTGGAACCAGTTCAACTGGCTTATGAAAGTCTGCTGATAAATTATCAGAGTGAACATTCATCCCCTTAAAAATCAGCTTGTAAGTAGAACTTACAAGTACTTGTAAATAGAACCCCAGAAAAGAGAATGGATTGGTCACAAAGACGCCAAGAGTGTCTGGAAGGTTTAATTAGAGAAATGAAGGAAGAAAAGAGAAGTAAAATTAGAACTGATGATGTAAAACTTGAAAGGACAGTGAATAGCATAGAACAGAATCTGGAGGACCTTAGCAAAATAGTGGACATCTTAGGGAAAAGTAATAAAAGAAAAAAAACTCAAAAAAATCAGTGGTACATACAACAAGAAATATTAGAGCACAGTCAAAAGACAGCAAAATTGGAACTATACTATCAAAAGGTGATGACCAGGAAAATAGGACATGGAAAAGAATCACTGGACTCAGGAACAGCTAGGTGGCGCAGTGGATAATGCACCGGCCCTGGATTCAGGAAGACCTGAGTTCAGATCTGGCCTCAGATACTTGACACTAGCTGTGTGACCCTGGGCAAGTCATTTAACCCCATTGCCTCGAAGAAAAAGGAAAAAGAATCATTGGACTCCCAAAGAAAATTTCTCATGAGTATTGGAGCTAGAGGACAAAATAAAAATAGAATCCACAGGTGACTACCAGAAGGAAATCCCAAATTTAATACACTAAAAATGTGAATGTCAAACTCCAGGTCTCCCAGGTCAAAGAAAAAATACTGAAAGTGGCCAGAAAAAGACAGGCCACATAATAATAAACCCAGTCAGAATCACAAGGTTCTCTGCGGCTGACATACACAAAAAAAGGACATGATTAGAATATGGTATACCAAAAAGAAATAAATCTGCAGCCAAGAATAAGCTTATTTAAAAAAAAAAACTGAGCATAATCCAACAGGGAAAAAAGATTTCTAATAGAATCAGTGCCTTCAAAGCATTCCTGTTGAAAGATGAAAGAATCCTAGACAGATAAAACAAGTTTGAACAATTTGAAAGGACTAAGTGTTGATCATGTTTATATCCTGAAAGGGAGAAAAGAAAGTATTGTTCCTTTGAAATCCCAGACCAATGAGGGCACAATTGTCTCCCAAGCCTGGAACACTCTCCCTCCTCCACTCTGCCTACTGATCTCCCTCGCTTCCTCTCAGTCCCAACTAAAACCTCTTTTTTGTTTTTACTGGAAGCCTTTCCCAACCTTCTTAATTCTGTTAATTACTTCCTGTTTGTCCTATATTTACTTGCTTTGTGTATTTTTGTTTGTATGTTTTCTCCTCCATTAGATTGTAAGCCCCTTGATGGTAGAGAGCCTTCTTTTTGTATCTTTTTGCCTCTTTTACCCTTTTTTTGTATCTCCAGTGCTTAGTACAGTGTCTAGCACATAGAAGGTGTTTAACAAATATTTATTGAACCAAAAGAAACAAGCTCAAAGCTTGGATGGAAGGAAGAGAGGGAGCAATGAAGGGAGGGATGAAGGGAAGGAGAAAGGGAATGAGGAAGGGAGGAAGCAAGGTGAGAACTTACTGTTTCTTGTTTGTGAGCACTACAGGAGAAGATTGCTCAAATCTGAAGGTGGGAATCTTACTCATTTGAGCCAGGCAAGGGAAGATAATATGGTAAAATAAATATAGAAATGGCTTTGGTCAGGGAGAGGGATGAAGAAAATTTGAAAAAGAGGCTAGAGTTGAGGAGGTGATATAGACAGGAAAAATGCACTGCAAGTATGAAGGCCTGATTAAAGGCAAAAGAAAAAGAGACAGAGAAACATGGAAATATCCAGCAAAAAATGGGTCTGGGCAAGCAGAAGAAATATAAGAGAAGAGAGAAATATAATTAGATCGTTCTAAACAATATAAGCCAAAGATATCTATGAAGGAGTGCTTAGGGTACTAAGAGAAGACAGTAGAATGTATTGGAAAGTGGCATGACAATGAACTTGGAGTCTGGAAACCTGGCTTCCAGTTCAAAGCTCAAGTCACCAGCTAAGGTCATAACCATCTGGTATCTCCATCTTTCCATAAGCTAGGTAATGACCTGAGTGTGCAGATGCCCAGGTGGGCCATGGGTCATCAGCACAGCCTGGGGTCTGTATACCTGCACATGACTGCCACATTTAGCTCCCTTTTTTCCTTCAATTTTTTCTTCTAAAGAGAGGAATAGTGGGGGAAAGAGAAGAATATGATTTTGAGATTTACTGGAAGAAAAAAACAAATGCAACTGTGAAGGAGAATGGAAAGAACTTGCCTACAAAAGGAAAGAAAGTGGAAGAATAGATCAAAAAGCAAAAACCCAAAGGTTTGTTGTTTACAGGAAGAACACTTAAAACATAAAGAGCTAAAATGAGTATTTGGAGCAGAATGTATTATGCCTCAGCTGGATCCAAAAAAGCAGTGGTGGTGATTATGATTTCAGGGAACTCAACGAAAAAAATAAATATGGGTAATAAATCAGCAGGAAAACTACATTATGCTTAATCTATGCACTTAAAGGAAAAGCTAATTGAATTACCAAAAGATCAACATGGTAAAGCAATACCTGATGAAAATATCAACATGCTTTTTTCAGGCTTAGAGAAATCTAAAAAAAAAAAAATGAATAGTAAATCAGTGAAGGATCTAAATGGAATATTTACATGTAGATAGTTTTTTCTAGAGCTTTGGCCATAAAAAGAAGAGAATTATAGGCTGAAGGAATGGTAGTGAGTATTTGAATGAGTAAGCAGAGGCAAAGAGGAAACAAAATTATTGTTTTGATTTGAAAGAATTACTTAGATAATTCCTGACAGCTAACAAAAAAATTAATTGAAGCAATAACTTCAGTAAAATTAGATGCAAAATAAATGCACAAAATCATTAGCTTTCCTATGTAACAATAGAAAATTAAAGCCAGTAGAAGGAAATAGGAAGAAAGAAATCTATTTCAAATAACTATGAGATCCATTTTTTAAAAATATCTGGTAGTTAATCTTCTAACATATGCAAGACATATAAATACAATTACCAAAAAAAAAACCTATTTACCAAAATGAAAGAATACTTATTGTAGAACTAGCTATTTATCATTCATGGACCATGCCAACATTTTTTAAACTTCCTAAATCAAATATTTTTTACTATAACCAATCAAAATACCAGTGGGCTACTTTTTGGAACCAAACATAATGATAACAAAATGCATTTGGAGGAACAAAAGGTCAAGAATCTCTAGGGAAATAATTTTTTAAAAGAATGAGAATAAAGGCGGCCCAGCGTTACTAGATTTCATGTTATAAAGCAATCATCAAAATTACTTAAGTCTAGTTAAAAATTAGAAAACTAAAGAAAAAGAACAAACTAAATAAGCTAGACCAAGAAGTGTCATTAAGAATTGCAGACAAATTTTCTGATTAAGAACACAAGCTACAAAGGGAAAAACTGCCTGTTCAACATTAACTGCTAGGAAAACTGGAACGCAGTTTGGCAGAAATTTGGTTTAGACCGGTATTTTGCACCATATATCAAAATAAACTCCAAATGCTTAAGTTACCTTAACAAAAAAGCCTACATCATGAAAAGGTAAGCAATACCTTTAATATCTAGAATTTAAGGGGAAATTCATAACCAAACATGGGATGGAAGTGATCGTAAAAGACACAAACAATGTAACTAGATAAGAAGAAACCATAAAGGGAGGGAGGCGATGGGAAATCATTGTATCAAATAGTTCTGACAAAGGTCTAATAGTTCTGATAAAGGTCTGACATCAAAATAAATAGGGAATTAATATAGATTACTGGTCAAGGGATATAAACAAAGACTTACCAAAAGAAGAAAAGCAAATGGTCAACAGCCTTATAAAATAATACTCCAAATCACTAAATAAAAAGAGAAATACAAATTAAAACAACTCTGAGATTTTAGCCCAGACCCGAGAAATGAACCAAGTTAATAAAAGACTGAAATAATAAATATTAGAGGATCTCTGGGAAGGCAGGCACACTAATATTATACTCCACTATTGGTGGAGTTGTGAATTGGTTCAAACGTTCTAGAAAGCAAGAAATTTAGGACTATGCCAGAAAGTGATTAAACTACCCATATCCTTTGACCCAGAAATACAGCTCCTTGGAACACACCACAAGGAGGTCAACAACAGAGTAAAAGTTCCCAAAAGTACCAAAATACTTATAGCAGCATTTTTTGTGGTAGCAAAGAACTGGAGGGGGAGGGGGTGGAGAATGAAATGGATGCCTATTGATTCAGCAATGGCTGGACAAATTTGTTTTCCATTTGCCTGGGGAAAGTACCGGCTAAATGTGACTTCCATCCCCTAGAGTTCTGTGATGATAGAGTGTGACATTGATACAGGGGATCACTACCCAAATTCAAGAGAGCTAAGGAGTGGGAGGGGAGATGGCAGAATTCAGAACAGAGATTGGGTTCCCTAGAAGCTAGATGAGATTTACACATGGTACCAGCTCTATCTCTACATCCCAAGATGGCAGGAGATAAGGGAAGAAGCAGAAGACTTCCCACATGTGAAATATGGACTCTGCTCTGTCAGGCATCAAGCCCGGTGTCTGAAGCTCAGGTTGAGATGGCACTAGGCCTTTGTCTGAGATCCCAGCCATTTCAGACCCAAGGCTGCCACCTCTAAGATCAACAGACTGAATTCTCCAATCTCTCCAATTTTCTTCTTTTCAAAGGTGAAACATTTCAACATATCTTCTCTCAGCTTTCCTATAAACTTTCATTATTTTTTAGATTTCTTCAGCCTTTTTGGATGCCAAATGCCCAACCCAGATAAATGATCACAACTTGGACTTTTTCTTGAGATAACTGATTTGCCTTGCAGCCTGATTCCAACCTGGGATGAGGCAGCAATGTATCTGCCAATCCCCACTGCTCAGGACTTCTGACATGTGGCTACCCTATTGGCACAGTCAATTAACCTGCAAATTTGTTCTCCAACCAGGCTACCCATCGATATTTTCTTCACCCCAAAGTGCGAAGGAGAAGTGAGCTTTAATCTGATCTGCCACGTGAAAAGGAAAGCCCAGCCTCTGACCTTAAATGTCAAAGCTGAGGGCTACAGTATGAAGGTGGAGATCAAGTGCAAAGAAAGTGATGGTTCAGTGTTCAATCTGAATCCCCTCCAGCCCAATGTCATCAGCTTCAATGAGGTGAGGAGGTGGGGATGAGGACACGGGAATATCCCCATCATTCGTTCCCATGGGAGACCTGCCAGAAACCCGTACTTGTCTGGAACAGGGATATTAATAAAGTCGATATGCTCTCTAAAATACTCAAAGGTAGCCCAAAGTGCAGTGTGCTCTCAGAAGACTAAGCCTTTGGGCAGACACTCAGCCCAAGTGCCTGAACCTGAAGGATTATTAGACCTACTAGACTATCAGCTAATTAACTCCATATGATTAGGTTTATATGCCCATTTTCATAACTCTTCAGTGTCTCTGGTAAAATACACTAAACATGACCTGCTCCATCTGTTCAGGCATGTCCATATGCCATATCATCCCCAAGGATCTCACCCCAGGGAGAATCTTCACTTCTGAAAAGAGTGCTGAGCCAAGTATGGCAGTAAGAGAGGTTCAGGCTGGTGGATCTCTCGAGCTCAGGACTGCTGTACTACAGTGGGCTAAGCCAATCCAGTGTGCATACCAAGTTGGGCATTAATATGCTGATGGTTGGGGAGTCAAGGGATCACCAGGTTGCCCAAGGAGGGGTGAGCCAGTCCAGGTTGGAAATACAGCAGGTCAAAGTTCTAGAGTAAATCAAAATGGGGTTGGGCAGTGAGTAGTCCCTGCACTTCCAGCTAAGGAAGAAAGAAGGAAGGGATGGAGGAAAGTAGGGAGGAAGGATGGAAGGAAGGAAGAATGGAAGGATGGAAAAAAGGAAGAATGGAAGGAAGGAAGGAAGGAAGGAAGGAAGGAAGGAAGGAAGGAAGGAAGGAAGGAAGGAGGAAAAGAAGGAGGGAGGAAGGGGGAGGGGGAGGAGTGGGAGTAAGAAGGGGAAGGGAAAGGGGAGAGTGATGGAGAGGGAAGGAGAGGGGAGAGGAAGAGAAAGGAAAAGGGAAAAGAATTGAGAAGCAAGAGAACTGAGTTCTAGTTACACCTTCACTCCTAATTAGTTGGGTGACTTAGTTGAGTGTCCACTCTGGGCCTTGTTTCCTCATCTGTAATAGGCCAGTTTTTCACTCTATATACCTATAGGATTTAGAACTGGAAGGAAACCTAGAGGTCAGCTAGAAGCTGCCTCATTTTCCAGAGGAGGAAACTGAGGTGAGGCAGAGAGGCCAAAGAACATGCACCCTATCACAGAGGCTGCTGTAAGTGCCCGAGCTGGGATGTGAACCCATTTTTGAAATTCTAAATCCAGGAGGGGCAGCTAGGTGGCACAGCGGATAGAGCACCGGCCCTGAAGTCAGGAGTTCCTGAGTTCAAATCCGGCCTCAGGCCAAACACTTGACACTTACTAGCTGTGTGACCCTAGGCAAGTCACTTAACCCCAATTGCCTAAAAAGAAAAAAAGAAAAAGAAAAAAAAAGAAAAAGAAATTCTAAATCCAGGGTTGCATGGCTTCTTTTCCACTTGCCACTGACATTCTGTGGTTGGAGAGCAGAACTTCCTGGCCTTTTTTTTTCCTTTTTGGTTGGAGTTATTCTCACATCATGTTAGTGTGCAAAACACCTCTTTCCATATGCATATCTCCCTTATTAGTGGTTGTTTCATATCCAGAGAACTGGAAAAGACACATTCAGGGCTTAGCACTTGGCTTATTACCCAAAGACTCTGGTTATTGGGAAAAGGATAGAGTGCTGAGAATCTTATTTCCAAGCTGATTCAATTGTAATAATGGCAATAATGATAATAACAATAAGCAGCTTACATTTATATATTGATAGCTAGGTGGAGCTGTGGATAGAGCGCTAGACCTGGGGTCAGGAAAACCTGAGTTCAAATCCGACCTCAGACACTTACTAGCTGTATGACCCTGGAGAAGTCACTTCGCCCTGTTTGCCTCAGTCTCCTCATCTATGAAATGAGCCAAAGAAGGACATGGCGAGCCACTGCAGTAACTTTGCCAAGGATACCCCAAAAGGGGCCACGGACACGGCTGGAAATAACTAAGTACCAGTGATGCGTTCACTCAGCGCTTCCCCGACACCAGTGCTTCACAAACATCATTTCATGAGATCTTCACAAATAACCCTGGGAGGCGGGCGCCATTATTATCCCCACTTTACAAATGAGTGAACTGAGGCACATAGTGGTTAAGTGATTTGCCCAGGGTCTTAGCGAATAAATGCCTGAGGACGAGTTTGAACTCAGGCCCAGCCCTCTCCCCACCTGCCTCGTGAATGCAGAACAGCTGGAATCTGCTATTTCTAATGTCTGAATGAAATAAGGCCTAGATAAGGCCAGCATCCTAGAGACCCGTGGCTACCAGAAGGTGGGCTATTAGTACAGAAAGGCATTTAGGGAGGTACATATTTGCATGTTAAAAGATGTAGCTTCAATTCCCAAAAGAAGGATATGAGCACAACTGTTTCTCCCACCTTGTCCGGGGTATCTAACCACTCGTGCCCTGGAAGATACCAGAAGCTTCCAGTAGCGTGTTGCCGGGCTCCCTCCTAGATTCCCTGGACCCAAGAGCCCCAAGTAGATGGGACAATCCGAGGTCTTTGAACAAGGCTCCTGTTCTTGGCCAGCTGCCATTTCACGACTCTTTGGCATGACACGGCGCTCAGCTAGGTATTTCTTCACTCAGTGGGGCCTCTCTTCTGCGTTCTAGGTAGAAATAAATGAAAGTGTGCAGTGTGAGTTCACCCTGATGAATCTCGGCAAATTCAGCTTCAACGTCCAGTCCGAATTTGATGGCCCCAAAGCCCTGCAGCAATATTTTACTTTCTCACCCAGGGAGATGGTGGTTGAGGCCGGGCGGAGCGTCCCAGCCTCCTTAGCTTTCTGCCCTCTGAAGAAGTGTTTTGTAAAGGGTGTGCAACTCAGACTCAAGGTAAGATGACTTTGACCTCTCCAGGCTCTGGGATGATTCAACCCTTCCATCTCCTACTCAGCTGGCACCTATCCTAGATGGTAGACAGAGCTGGAAGAGACCCCAGAAACCATCTACTCCAAGCCCCTAGTTTTAAGGATGAGGGGACCGAGGCCTAGAGAGAGATGTCCAAAGTCACACAGAGGTGGGATTGGAACTCAAATCCTTTGACTCTAGTGTTCTTTTCTACTGGTTGCACTCTGATTCGGTAACATACTGGCTTATAGACTGCTGTTTATCTTTTGCATGGACTGGGCTTCTTTCTCCAGACAGAACTAAAGGCTGCTTAAAATCAGAGATCATATTTTATACTTCTTTGTAGCCCCTCATAGTGCTTTGCCCAAGGCCTTGACCATAATAAGAACTCAAGAAATGTTCATTGATCGGTCAGTTGATTAAGCAATCCAGCATCCTAGTCTGCAGGTGTTATCTTTTTATATCAAGAGCATAAGGGCTCTGAACTAGTGGCAAAAATCAGCCCCTCTTAACCTAGGAGCAGTGTCAGTCTGTCCCAGAACCACATGCAAACCAAGTAGGAATGGGCTTCACTGATCTCAGTTGTATTAGGTACCATATTGGGAGATCTTGGCATCCATCCAGTAAGAGGATCTCCCTGCCTGTCTGTGGAGGGTAAGGATGGTGATACCTAATCGTGTTTCAGGAGCTCCTGGAGTGCTATCCAGGGGTAACTCCTGTGAATTCACATCATTGTCAGCCACTGCACAAAACACCAGACATTATGTGTGGTCCGAAGGAAAAGCTCGGATCAACCATGAGTCATTCTAACAAATGGAAATACCAACAATAGGTTTAAAAATTCAGTTCAGTCAACTTTAAGCACCTACCATATGTGCAACACCCAGCCAAGGCCCTACCCCAATGCCTTGTCGAGGCATAGAGATAACCCTGGGTTCTCCAAGGATTCATGCTGATGGGGCACACACTTCGGCAGATCCTGCCAAGCTAAAAAGATTGAGTTTGTGCCTGTCTTGTGATGGCCAGCCTACTCATGTTTGGAGAGCCTCATCCAGAAGGTTGGCCACCGCACAGTGAAACATACTTGTCTACAGTAAATTTGTCTGTACAGAGCATTGCCCAGAGCAGCATTTTGCCTAGTGTTGTGTGTGTGTGTGTGTGTGTGTGTGTGTGTGTGTGTGTGAGTCCATCCCTATTTATTCTGTTTCCCACCTAAGATGCCCTTCCTTTTCCAACTTCCTTCTCACAGATCAGTTACGGTCCCATATACACCTGCATCCTCGTGGGCTCCTCAGTGACTCCAGCCATCCAGTTCTCTTTTACCAGTTACAACTTTGGGACCTGCTTCATCTACTTACCCGGGATGCCCACGTACAAACAGATCCTTGTCATCACGAACAATGAGGAAAAGCCTATTAGGTAACCACACTTCCCAGAGTGAACACGCATGGGTTAATTTTTTATTGACCATATAGACTCTATTTAGATGAACATCTAGCATGATTAGATGGAAAGGAAATATGATGGGGGGGGGAATCGAACCCCAGTAGTATCAGGGATTCTGGCCTTAGTCTTTCCTATTACTCCCTACATGACTGAATTCATCTCCTTTTGTTCAGAATACCCATGTAATTAATGGACATAATTATACCAACAGACTGAAAAAGTGCTTTAAAGACTTCTCATTTAAGGACTTTGATGATAATAGAGATTCTAAATGAGTTCCCTTAAGATGATGACTTCTTGGGGCAGCTAGGTGGTGCAGTGGATAGAGCACCGGCCCTGGATTCAGGAGCACCTGAGTTCAAATCCGGCCTTAGACATATAACACTTACTAGCTGTGTGACCCTGGGCAAGTCACTTAATGCCATTGCCTAACCAAATTTTAAAAATGCTTAAAAAAAAAAAAAGATGATGATTTCTCCAGTTGGATATCCTTCCTCACCAGTATCAGAAATGTGCTGTATCAACCTTGCTGATAAGTTCACCAAATATTCTGGGCCTGAAAAAATGTTTCTCTAAAATAGAGTGTGGAGCCAAGATGGCAGAATAAAATAAACAGGCCTTTCTCACATTAACTATGAAAATGCAGCATAGTATCATTATTGTCATTGCTAGGACCACAGTGGTAGTATTGCCACACTCATCAGAAACCTGAAGTGTCATAGGAGAACAGTGAATCATTATAATGAGTTCTAATTACTCACTTGCTTATGGTTTATTTTAGTCCTTTCAGACCTTGCTCTTCTATTGACCTGTCCCACTAATTTAAACCTAGAGACACAGTGTTTAAAGAGGTATCATCTCTGAGACCCTTGCAAAAGTCTACAAGGTCAAACTATTTTTATAATAATACTAAGAGGCTTTGATTTCTAACATGGCAAATATTATTGAATATAACCCACATAAACAAAAGCTATCTGGGGTCCTTACAAGAGTAAAAATCCTGAGACCAAAATAGGTTAAGAAATGCTAATCTAGAAATACACAGTCTAATGGTGAAATTTAACTGCCTGGAAATAGAGCAGGATGGATAAGATGACCTTCCAAGATCTCCTTTCAGGTATAGAAAGCTATGCTTGTATAAAGAATAATTCCCTAAATATAATGTTACAAAGCTCAGAGATGAGCTATCAAGGTAGATAATGGAATCTCCTTAAAGATCATGAGGGAATAACATAATTACAACCCTACTGGAAGAGGGCCAGACTAATTCCTATAAAGAACCCAGAGATGCCTATTTGAATAAGCTTAGGAAGAGACAGAATAGAACAATGCTGGGGGGTTTTTTAAGTAATAATAAAATCCAAACAAATAGAGCTGTCTTGGCATATCATGAAGCCCAGAACTTGGTAGCCTCCAAGCTCTCCTTCTAAAGAAGTCAAGAATCAATGCAAAATAAACAGCTACCAGAGTCAGATGTGTAGAGTCATAGCTTCTATGAGAGCAAAACCATCAATTGGTTTTCAAGAATGGAGGGATAGGCCTGGATGAGGACCTGGGTCACCAGTAAAACTAAGCCAACTGGCGGCAGTCATCTGTCCAAGCTCCACGCTACTTTTCCAAGATGTAAGCAGATCTCCCAAGGCACGGTCAAGGCAGGAGACCTCTGGGAACAGCTGTTCTAGCTGTTTTCAACTTTTTAACAAAGGATGTTGTGTCTTTCAGTTGTGTCCAACTCTTTGTGACCTTTTTGGGGGGTTTTCTTGACAAAGACACTAAAGTAGTTTGCCGTTTCCTTCTCCAGTTTATTTTACAGATGAGGAAACAGAGGCAAACAAAGTTAAGTGACGTGCCCTGGGTCACATGGCTAAAAGTATCTGAGGCCAGAATTAAACTCAGGTCTTCCTGACTCCAGGCCTGGCACTCTACCCACCGTACCACCTCACTGGGAAGGGTTAGCCATAGTTAATATGCAGAATGGGGCATGGAAGCCTGAACAAAAATTTCATCTTTCCTTGACCCAGGCCAGGAGAAAGAATATGAATTAAGGGGCCAGACCAAGCCTAATTCTAATGCCCTTCTTTTTTCACATGTGAAGTCATGCAAAACATGTTTCCACATTAGTCATGTTGCAAAAGAAAACACAGACAAAATGTAAAACAAGAAAAATAAGGAAAGTTTAAAAAGTATGCTCCAATCTACATTGAGAGTTCATCAGGTCTCTCTCTGGATGTAGATAACATTTTTCGTCATGGGTCCTTTGGAATTGTCTTGGATCACTGTCTTCATCAGAGTAGCTAAATCTTTCACAGTTGATCACCCACCCTCACAACATAGTATTGCTGTTACTATTTCTGCTCACCTCATTTTGCATCAGTTCATGCAAATCTTCCCAGGTTTTTTCTGAAACCTGGTCATTTCTTATAGTACAACAGTATTCCATCATAATCATATACTGTAACTTATTCAGCCATTCCCCAATTAATAGGCATCCTCTCAATTTCCAATTCTTGGCCACCACAAAAACAGCTGCTATAAATATTTTTGTTCATACTTTTCCTTTATCTTTGATCTCTTTGGGATACAGATCTAGAAGTAGTATTGCTGGTCAAAGGGTATATTTCATAGCCCTTTGGGCGTAGTTTCAAATTGCTCTCCAGAATAATTGGACTAGTTCACAACTCCACCAACAATGCACATGTCCCAATTTTCCCATATCCCCTCCAGCATTTATCATTTTCCTTTTCTGTCATGTTAGCCAATATGATACATATGAGGTGGTATCTCAGAGTTTTTTTTAAATTTGCATTTCTCTAATCAGTAGTGATTTAGAGCATTTTATTCATATCCTTTAACTACTTATCAATTGGGGAATGGCTCTTATTTTTATAAATTTGGCTCATTTCCTTATGTATCTGAGGAATGAAGCCTTTATCAGAGAAACTGGCTGTAAAAATTTTTTCCCAGTTTCCTGTTTTCCTTCTAATTTGGACTATATTAGTTTTGTTTGTGCAAATTTTTTTAATTTCATGTAATCAAAATTATCTATTTTACTTCTCATGATCCTCTCTATCTCTTGTTTGGTTATAAGTTCTTCCCTTATCCACGAATATAACAGTTACATTTTTCTATGGTCCCCTAGGTTACTTATGATATCCTTCTTTATGTCTAAAATATTTATCCATTTTGACCGTATCTTGGTATATGGTGTGAGATACTGGTATATCAAGATGAAGTCAAAATGGATAAATGAATCTAAAGGGAATTATACTGTATACAGTGTGAAATACTGGTATACAGTATAATTCCCTTTAGATTCACCGTTCTTCCTTCTGGTTTTTCTTAGCTTGGAATGTTTGTATACCAACACAGCCCAACTGGAAGTGGGTTGGCAAGTTGACGTGATAAAGCCTGGAAAGAGTACAGAAATTCCAATCACCTTCTATCCTCGAGAAGCTATATGTTATAAGGAAATCATTCCCTTTGAAATCAATGGACTCTCACAGCAAAATGTTGAGATCCAAGGGAGAGGCACTGAGATGAAGGTAAGAAACAGGATTTTTAGCCCATTTATGTGTCCTAGGACCCTTGAGTTGTCTGATGAAGCCTCTGGACCTCTTCTCAGAATCATATTTTCAAATGCATAAAATAAAATACATAAGATTAAAAAGGAAACCAATTATATTGAAATACAATGATCAAAAAAGACTTTCTAAAGTTCACTGATTCCAGAGTAAGATCCTCTTCCCTTTGACCCTTTCTCACCTCTCCCTTCCAGTTACCCTCTCCCCACCCTTCCCACTATAACCGTCCCTTCCTCCTCGATCCCTTATTGCAACTCCAACCCCTCCTATCTTGTTCCTGTTCCCCATCAACTAATCCCAACCCACACCAGCAGCTGCTAGAATTACCTGTCTTGGAAAGATTTGTATTTTAATAAAGGATGCTTAAAAATTAATAAGGTTTAAGAACCAAATGTATTTCAAATGGTGACACTTCAGCCCACCTGGATAGGTGGTAATGATAGATTTTTTGAGGCAAAGGGGACTTACAGGAATTCCTCAGATTACAGTACAACCCACAGGCAATTTACTTCTTTGCTTGCCTAAGGGTGCACATCTATAAGCTATGCCTCTGGAATATGAAAATATTGGACATGGAAGAATGGACCAGTGGGCAGGTATTCAATCTGAAGTCAGGAAGACGGGGTTCAAATCCTGCATCAGACATTTTATAGTTGTATGACTTAACAAGACATGTATCTTCTGTAAAATGAAAGGGTCAGATTCAGTGACCTTCAAGGATATTTCCAGCTAGAAATTTATACTTCTGTGATCCAGGGGAATAAGAGCAGAAGTCGTACTTTTTAATAGGAATTTTCCTTTACAGTGGAAGAGAGAAGAACAGAGGGATGAGAAGAGAGAAAGAAAAGATAAAGTTGGCCCCTTTCCCCATTTTTCCCTTGATTCTCCTTCTATATTTAAAACATGAGTGGGCATTCTTTGGAGGGTGACCTGTGCAACAAACTGTACATGTATTTGTGTTGTTGCTGCTACCATCTTTTCAGGGGTGTAGGGAGAAGGAATACAAGACCTCCTACCTTGGGAATTTGTCTGACCCCCTCTATAGAGTCAAATCACCTAAGTTTTTATTTGGTCCCTAATTCTGTTTTCAAAGCTATTTTCCTATCCTATTCATTCCTGCCTCCATTTTTTTTAAATCTTTAGGCAATTGGGATTAAGTGACCTGCCCAAGGTCACACAGCTAGTAAGTGTCAAGTATTTGGTCTGAGTCCGGATTTGAACTCAGGTCCTCCTGACTTCAGTGCCACCTGGCTGCCCCTGCCTCCATTTTAATCCTTCTTTGTTTGCATTTATTTTACCATTTTCTCTCATCTTTTAACTCACTCCCAGTAATTGTTCTTTTCTTTGTGTTCATCCCTTCCTTCTTTCCCTACATCCATGGATCCCTGACTCCTTTCAGACCCATCTCTCTTTTACCTTCCAATTCCTTCCTCCTCTCAACCACCCATTATCCTTTTTCCTTGTTCTCTCTCCCATAGATTTCAGTCTTGGATCCTGAAAATAAGATTGTGAAGTTTGGAGCTCTGTTACCAGGGCAGACGGTCAAAAGAACCGCCTCGATCGTGAACAGCAGCCTCATCCCACTGACCTTTAACCTGACATCAACGTTCAGCATTGCAGAACTCAACAACCCCAAGGTAAGGTGTCCCAAAGCACTCAGCTCCGTTTCATCTTTCAATAACAGAAGCATCTCTTCAAATGAGATATACCTTCAGGTCTAAGATGAGATCTGATCAAAGAGGCTTGGTCCTTGGGCACTCTCTGGGTCATATCACATAATAGTCAGGTGAGAAAATCCCATCTCCAGGTGGGATCCCAGTAAGCAAAAGCCTGTTTGTTCCCTGCATGCCATTCATTTACAGGGCAGCCTGACTTAGAGAAGCCACCAAATATTCTCTCAAATGAGAGAATCTTTGTAAAGGGCTTTCTTTTCTTGTTGTTTAGTCATTTTGAAAAGTCTTGTCCGACTCTGCATGATTCCACTTGGGGTTTTCTTGACAAAGATACTGGAGTGGTTTGCCATTTCCTCCTCCAGCTCATTTTATAGATGAGGAAACTGAGGCAAACAGGGTTAAGTCACTTGCCCAGGGTCACACAGCTTGGAGGAATCTGAGGCCAGATTTGAACTCAGGAACTTGATTCTTAATGGTTATAGGCATGGCATTCTGTCCACTACACCACCTAGCTGCCCATAAAGTGCTTAGCACAACATATAATAAAGCAAAACTAAAAATCATTTGATGTGCATGTGTTTATGCATATGCATGTGTATGTGTACATGTGTGTGTATATACATGTGTGTACACATGAGCTATTGAGGTAGATAATGGAATCTCCTTAACGATCATCATGGAATAACATTATATATACATACATGTACATATAGATGTGTATATAGAGAGATGTACTTTCTCAAGATGCTTCTACGTGGTGAAGGTATTGAGCTCAAGTATCGCCTGACCCTTGCCCCTTCTCCTTTATTTCTGGACAGCAGCACTTTGCATCTCTAGAAATCAGAAGAAACTGTCTCATTAAGACTGTCTCAAATGTACTTTGCTCTTAAGTATAGAAAAAAATACCACAAACATTTATTAAGCACCAACTATATAAAGAGCATCAAACTAGGCATTCAGGGAAATGCACAGTGTACATACTGTGGGACATACTTCCTATCCTCTCTCTATGCTTACAGTCTAATGGGGGAAAGACACCAACGCAGAGAATTCTAACGCAGTATTTAGGATTACAGAACTAAAGCTAGAAAGGATTTCAGAGGCTAGAAAGCTGAGGCCCAAGGGGTTGTGACTGGCCCATAGTCCCATAGATAATAATGATTCGAGGCAGGATTTGAACCTGGGTCCTCTGACTCGCAAGCCTATGCTCTCACTTCCTAAAGAAGTGTTTTAGGGATCGCTGATATTCATAAAGTGCTCATTTAATCCTCATCACTACAATCCTGGTAGATCTGAGGAAGAAAATTGAGATTAAACAAGGGGCTCTGGAAAGGATTCCTGGAAGAGATGGCATTTGAGCTGTGTAGGAATTCACCAGACAAAGAGAAGGATGGGAGGGAGGGAGGGCTTTCTAGGAATGACCCAAGGCACTGTGCTAAAAAAAAAAAAACATTCATGGGATGGGGTAGTCCAGCTTAGAAAGAGTATAGAGTGCCTAGAGAACAGGCTGGTGAGAAAAGATTGCAAAAGGAAGGTGGGGCCAGATTGCAGAAAGTGGTAAATACCAGGGAAAAAAAAATCTGGACTTAGCAGAGGAGGCAATAGGGAGCCACTAAAGACTTTTGAACAGGACAGTGGCATGACCAAATCTATTATTGGAAGCAAATTGACTATGTAGTGACCAAAGAAAGAGCTCTGTTTTTTATTTACTTATCTGTCCAGAACAGAGCTAGCCTGAAGCATCCACAGGCCCCACTGCACCTAGTCACACTGTCTTTTCCAACCCTTTCTGATGTAATATAATGCTACGAAGGTATTACTTCTCTTTCCTCATCAATCCAGGAGAAAGTCTCAAAGATTATTCATTCAGTCATTCATTCAAGAAACATACAGCGTGCCAGGCACTGGGCTAAGTAACGGGGATGCAAAAAATGAAAATGAAAGTGTCTGACCTCAAGGAGGTTACATTCTGTTGAGGGGGAGGGAAATGCAAACACAAAATATAGACAAGGGGCTTTCTCAGGGAGACACTGGAAATTGAGGAGAGGGGCAGGATATCCTGTAGGGGGTGTCACCAAAGCTGAGCTCTGAAGGAAGAAAGGGATTCTATGAGGTAGGAGTGAAGAGTGAGTGCATTCTAGGCAGGGAAGGCAGGGAATGGCCAGTGCAAAGGAAGAGACGAGTGATAGAATGTTGTTTATGGAAAACAACCAGCAGGCAATTTGGCCAGTACATTGGCGTGTGTGAAGGAGAGTAAATAACGTGCAGTAAGCCACAGCCAGACTGGGAGGGGCCTTAAAAACCTCTTGGAGGAGTTCAATGCTTCATATTTGGTGCTTGAGTCAAGAGGCAGATACTGCTGGAGCGTCTTGAACTAGGGAGGGACACAGTCAGACTTGTGCTTAAGGTTATCAATTTGATAGCTGCATGGAGGCTGGATCAGAGAAAGAAGAGATGAAATGCAGGGAAACCAAACTAGGAGGCTATTGTGCAGGCGAGAGATGATAACTAGGGTATTGACCAGGTAAGTGTAGCAAAGGGAACAACTGGGAGATGTGTGGTGGAGGCAGAATCAGCAACTGATCAGATGTAAGGGCTGAGGGAGAATGAAGATTTGAGGACAGATTCAGAGATCAGCCTGGCTGGCTGGAAGGATGCTGGTACTCCCAAAGAAATGCGGATTAGGAAGAAGGAAGGGAGATAAGAAGCCCTGTCTGGGCATACTGAGTTTGAGATGTCGATAGGTTCCCCACCCCAGGTCATCCATTTGGAGATGCCCCATAGGCAGCTGGTGATACAGGACTAGTGTTCAGGACAGGGACCAGATAACATGTAGAAATTCCCGAGTTGTCTGCATGTATAAAGTTGAACCATGGAAGGAGATGGATCACCAAGGAGAAGGTCCAGGTCAGATCCCTGAAAAGACCTCTTTTCACGCTCTCAGCCAATCTGGGTGATAGGTGCCCCAGGTGTTATTCCCATTTTACAGATGAAGAGTCTGAGACTGAGAGAGGTTCAGGGACTTAGCCAAGAGGCAGGATTCAAACTCAGGTCTTTGGAGCTTCAAGCCACATGATTCCCACTAAGTCACACTGCTTTCTGAGCTGATAGATCGGGATGGTTCAAGGTTAGATGTTCTTTTACTTTGGATAATTTCATTCTGGGCAGCAGCATGACTCTCAAGCACCATGAAAACTAGGTATAGTAAGCACCCAACCTTACAGAACAGTGTTCAGAAAGGGTTTTCCCATTTCAACATCTTAAATCATTCTTCTCTTTCTCCTTCTAGCTGCATCTCAAAGAAGTTAGATGGGGCAGTAGATAGAGCATTGGACCTGGAGTCAGGAAGACCTGAATTCAAATCCAGCCTCAGACATTTACTAGCTGTGTGACTCTGGGCAAATTACTTGACTTCCATCTGCCTCGTTTTTACAACTGTAAAATGGGGATAATAATAGTGCCTACCTCAAAGGGTTAGGCTGATCAAATGAGATAATATTTGTAAAGTGCTTAGCATGGTGTCTAGGACGTAGTAGGCACTTAATAAATGCCTATTCCCGTCCTTTCCCTGCTCTGGCATAACAGCCACTTGCTACTCCAAGACCAAAATGAAAGAAATGATCAACAGTAACAAAGTAAGGCAATACTAGTACACGTCCTCAAAGCTTTTTTTTTTAAGGCTGAGGGGGAAATAAGAGGAATTATTAAGCATCTTCTCACCTAAAATATTTTAAGGCTAGAAAAAACTTTGCCTGAGATGGCTTAGGTGAAAAAAATAGGCTTGGTGACTTAGGATCCTATCATGTCAAAGCCAAAAGGGACCCTAGAAATCACCTAGCATGCCCCTTTGTTTTACAGATAAAGAAACTGAGACCCCTTGGGTAGCTAGCAGACAGTGCCAGAACCTAGCCCCACTGGCTCCTATGCCACTGCTTTTTGCATTGTGCTACAAGGCTCTGGCAAATACGTATCCCAGATCTTGTATGACTTTGGGTAAGTCATATAACAGCTCGATGCCTCAGTTTCCTCAAAATCAAACTAAAGGATTTCTAAGGTCCTTTCCACCTCTGCATCCTATGATTTTATAAACCTAGGCTTTACTGAAGAAATATCATGCCCCCCAAGAGACCCAGGACCATTAGCCCGCTAAGCTAGTTAACATAGAGCTTGCCAGTGGCCTGCTTGAGTATCTACCTTTTTGCCAATTCAGGTTGTGACCTTGACACCTTGCTCCAACATCTCCCTGAAGCCCCAAGAAGTCTGTAAAGTGGAGATTGTCTTCTACCCACAAAAACGTATCCCCCAATTTAGCGAGGAGATACTCCTGGAGTACTCGGGGCTCCTCCGTGCCCTCTTTCTCATCAGTGGCTGCTGCCAGGCCCTGGAGATCGTCCTGGACCAGGAGCACATCCCCTTCGGGGCTGTGGTCTGTCAAGCTCATGTGACACGTCGGCTCCTCATGATGAACATCGGGGACATTGGAGCGAGGTAGGGGGCCATGGCATCGGGGCCGGGCCTGGGAAACATCCCTGCTGCAAGAGCAGCCATCCCAGCCCATCCCCATCTCTGCGTCAGGCTCATTAAGAGGCCTGAACTTCCCAGGGCATTCCCCCACCCCTCATTGTGATGTGACAGCAACAATTCCAATAAGTTACTCCTACTTCCTTCATATCCCAAGTCCCTCCTCTTTGTCAGTCAGTCGACAAGCATTGGTCAAGCACTTGACCTAGTCTTTATCCAACCACTTGGACATACAGAGAAATAGCTTCTCCTACAGAGTCACTGGACTACATTGGACTTGTCCTATCTAGGCTGAGCACCAAATTCTCAAGAGGAACAGATGACAGGCAGAGCCTAATGCTATCAAAAAGGTCAATCTGTCTCCCAGCCTGCCTCAGTCTAAATCAGTTCCCATGGGTGTCCGACGGGACTCTCACCTCCTGGAATGGGAAGTGTGACCCACAAGTACCATGCTCTAATCCTTCCCATTCCTTCCCATTCCCTACTTTTCAGTTCCATCCCAGCTTCCCTAAGAAGTGTGCTTGGTGTTTGTATATATAGGAGTATATCCATACACACACACACATCTAACACCACAAGGATATGGACGTATGCACACGTGCTTATACTTGTAACTGCAGATCCCAGCACAATGCTTGGTTTGCCAGAGGCTCTTCATAAATACTTGACTGGCTGGTGGATTGCTCTGCATAGAGATGAGCTGCAGTATGGGAGATGATCTATCTAAGCCATTAGCAGAAGTTTTATGTTCTTATTTCTGGCGATATTAGAAATCCTCAATAACTCCCTCTACACTGTTACTGGAATTCTCGTAGAGCGTTGGATCTAGAAGGGACCTTGAGAGATGTCTAGCCCAACCCTTTCACTGCATAGATGAAGAAATGGAGACCCCAAGAGGGGGTGTGATTTTCATAGGACCAGCATCCAGGACTCCCTCCACTGTCCTTATCTGTCTCCTTCAAGTTTAGTATCTGAAGCCAGGATGAGGAATGAGATCCTCCTAGGTGCTAAATCACCTGAAAAACTGGATCCCTCCCAGCCCTGACTTGGTTCTGTGAAAGGGGCATGAGCCCACTTTATACAGACTTTAGGCTGGCAATGGAAGTAGATTTTTGACTCAACACAAGCATCTGGCTTGGCTTCTATGCCCTTTGGCATTTCCCTGGGGTCCCGGGGAACCAGCAGCTCTTACCTTATCTTTTCTGGGGATGTCGTCAGCTTGTCCTGCCTCCCAAGAGGGTCCAAGCTTTCCAGCGGAAGGCTGTGCAGGCTTAAAAATAATGACTTGAATCCTTGGCCACCAGCTTCAGGTACAAGTCAGTCAGCAAACTATCTCTCCATCTCTGTCTGTCTACTGGCTGCCCACAAACATGCCCATGTCACCCTCTCTTCTGCTAAACACGTAGAAACAGTTGTCTACAATAGGTGCCTCCATTTTCTCTCCTCTCACTCTTTTCTCGACCCCATACAATCTGGCTTCCAACCTCACCAAAACTCTCTCTCCAGAGTGACCATTGATCTCTCAGTTGCCAAATCCAATGGCCTTTTCTCAATCCCCTCGCTCCTCAACTTTTCAGTGGACTGTGACTCTATTGATCACTCTCCTTCAGTCCTCATGCATCTTACTCCCCAACGTGTACTCTTTGATCTGGTAACACTGGCATCCTAGATGTCCCACGAACAAGACACTCCATTTGTCAGCTCCTGACGTTTTCTCTGGCTGTCCCCCCTCTCTGGAATGCTCTGCCTCCTCATCACCAACTAGTGCCTCAGTAAATAATAGTGCCTTAATAATGCATATTGACTGACTAACATTTATTAAGTATCTGCTATGTGCCAGCCACTGTGCTAAGCTCTAGGGATACAAAAAGAGGCAAAAGACAGTGCCTGCCCTTAAGATTACAGTCTAATGTGCAAGACAACAAATAAACAAATACATGCAAACAAGGTATGGACAAAATCAATTGGGCATAATTTCAGAGGGAAGACACTACGATGGAAGAGGACCCTAGAAAGGCTTCCTGTAGGAGGTGGGAATACAGGCTTCGGTAGGCAGTGTGAGTGCCTTCACAATTCTCTTCTTTGTCTTTGTCTCTGAAAAGATTCGAATGGGATGTCAAGAAATTTGCACCTAATTTCTCAATTACCCCAGATAAAGGCTACATCACCCCCGGAATGGAGGTTGCTTTTGACGTGACCTATCATCCCACTGAGCTGGGCAAAGACAGCTGCTATAAAAACCTGCCCTGTAGCATCCAGGGGAGCAAACCCCTCCTGCTTACCCTGTCTGGAGTCTGTGTGAATGTGTCTGGAATAAAAGAGGTAAGCCTCTCCAAATTACCAACAGGAAAGCCAAAACAAAGCAACATGAGAATACAGCAGGATGATTTATTTTCTCATTGTAAGTACTTGTTAATATTGTGACTGGTGCGTAAACTTGAAACCCATTTCAAATAATACAAATTACCCAGATTAAATATACCGTGTACCTGTCCTCTTCTAAAGATCTCTCACTTCACTGTCGCATGCAGGTGACACTTGGCTCAAAGATACACTGGCTGAGCATATCTGTCAGGTATCACCATACATACAAGAGAAGTATTGACTATGGGCCTTCCAGCACCCATCATTGGAAGGTGGTACCCCCAAAAGAAACTGGGATAGGCAGGGATAGTCCATCGTTGGAAGACAGAATAAATTATTTGGCTCTGGTAACTGATGACCATCTACTAAGTCATAGAGAGATTGCCAACTACATCAGGGTGTGGAGCAGAGCACATACCATACGCAAATCAGATGCTTGAAATATTGAAGCATGTATGCATGGACATATAGATATAGAAATAGCTATAGCTATAGAAACACAGACAGGAAAGCCCTCATTCAGTAACCTGGAGTCTAATAAGACCAAAATGGGTGGACCATCAGTTCTCAAACTTTTTGGTCTCAGGACCCTTCTACACTCATAAAAATTATTGAGGATCCCAAAGAGATTTTGTTTATGTGGGCCACGTTACATTTGAAAATTAAGGTAAACTGAGAGACAACAGTCTGAGCATGCTCAATTTATTAGTTAGGCTAGCAGTAACTAATAAATTGGGTCAGTGGTCTCTCTCAGCAACCAAAGACCCTGAGGTAGGGCTTACCGGCTTTCATATAATTCTGGAGAGTTACAGATAGGTGGGGAAGACAATACAATTGGTGACAGGGTAGACAGCATTATGGGGGTGAGGATGACATGACTGGTTGGAAATTGGGAGTGAGAGGTTAGCAACAACCCCCTCCTTCCCTCCTGTAACTAAGAAACGTTCACTGTTTGAGTCCAGCTGCAAGGTTAAAGATAGTGGACCAGATGCCTTTGGATAACAAACCAGACGTCCTTGAAGGATAGCTTGGGGGGAAAGATACTAGACCAGACTCCTTCATGTCCACCAATCTCCTTCAAGGGGAACAGATTTCCTTGACACAAGAATATGTCAGTGATTAACAGGAGAACTGGATTTCTGAACTTAACTTATTACAGGCCAACTGAATTTCTGAACAAGTTCAGAGACAAAGAACCACGACTTAGGCAGTTATGGGACAAAATCAGTTAACTTTTAAGTAGGATCAATTTTTAAAAAGACACCGACTCAATCCGATTATTTCAGTTATATCTATCAACATTTAGCATATTAGAAATTAAAACAGATAAAGTTCAATGTATAATTCATTTAAAATAACAATAATAAATCCACTACATGTTAGCATAAATAACACGTTCTTTTGAAAAATAGCTGTTTTTTAAAAAAAAAAAAATGGTAAGAAAAGTAGCATTATTTTACATATCTTTTTACAAACATCTTTCACGTCTGGCTTAATAGAAGGCAGCTTGCTTCTCATATCTTCTTCCACATTCAGTCTGTTGATATTTATTATTTTGGGTGAAGTGTATGAAGAAAATCCAGCCTCATGTGGATATGTAGTGGAAAAAGGGAGGAGTATTTTAATAGGTAAATACCTCCATGATATTATTATAAAAATCATTTTGACCTCATGGATCCCCTTAAAGCATCGTGGGGACTCCCAGTGGTCCACAGACACCACTTGGAGATCTGTTGGTATAGATTATAAAAATATTTCACATCAGTGATGGACCCTTCCTAAAGATCTCATCTCATGAGCACTCCAAAGCACCAATGGCAGTAGAAGCAAAGGTGGAATTCTGACTCACTCACCCAGGAGGCTCGAACCCTGGCTCCAGGAAGGCATTGTAGAGGCGGGGTTAGGGTGCTCCTGCCAACATTGCCCAATGGCTTCTCAGCAAACTCACAAGATTTAAAAGAAAAATACAGGGAGAAATTCTTCCCCACATTCTGACATCAGGGGAGAGCTAAAGAAGGGCAGGGAGAGGTTAGACAAAGCGGAAAAATGTGAAGAATTTTTTGAAAGATGGTATTAAAGGTCTCTAAATTCATCCTTTATACGTCTTTCGGTCCAAGGGAACAGAATGCTCTTCCAAGCACCCTGATTGCTCCCCTTCTCAGTAATGAGAAAACTATATCAAAAACACTCTTGTTTCCTTAAATCCTGGAGAACATGCAGAAACTGGACCAGAAAATCTGAAGGGCATTTTTCATTCTGGAAAACTGGCAGAATGTTCTCATAAGAAAGGAATAATAATTCTCCTTTCTTTAGGGCCTCTACGTTTATGACGTTTTCCTCACAATTCTGAAATAGAGTCCTTTTTACCCCCATGTTACAGATTAGGAAACCCAGGCTCAGAGAAGTTACAGAGTGTGCCCAGGGTCACTCCGCTACAAAGTGTCAGCCAGGCTGGAATCCGGTTTTCTAACTCCGAGATGAGGGTTCTTCCTGTGACTCAATGCAGAAATATGTGCGGCTAACGAGTCTGGAAAGTCCATGCCACTACCTTCTCAGTGTTCTGTCGGACCCATTTATGCCACAGTGTATTACTTGAGACTTTCTCCATGGGACCCTACGGACTTATGCCCATCCAACTGGCCAGCCAATGCCCAAGCCTTATTTTTTTCAGTACTTGTGGTAACTGAGTGTCCTGCTACTCGCGCTATGGATTTTAGTTAGCACTTTCCATCGGCTCCCCTTTCCATCAAAGATGGGTGCTTTCCTCCCATACGTCCCCCCAGCACACCCAGTACAGAAGACACTTCCCGTGGAAGCTAACGTTGGTACCTCTTTGTTCCAGACGGTGAATTTCACCTGTCAGGTGCGCTCCAAACAGACCCAGACCATCATGCTGTCTAACCGCAGCAACCGCGCCTGGCACCTGCATCCCATTTTTGAAGGAGAGCACTGGCAAGGGCCGGAGTTTCTCATCCTGGAAGCCCATCAGCAAAACAGGCCCTATGAGATCACCTACAGGCCCCTCACCATGAATGCTGACGGGCGGAAACATATGGTATGTGGTCTTATGCATTTACATCCTACTACCTACCCCCATTAGATTCTCAGTTCCCTTTTCTTTGGTTTCTCCCCACCCCCACCCCCCCATAATGTTGTACCTAGTGAGTAGGCTGTCCATTATTTGGTCCTCTAGTGTTGCTTAGCCTCAGGGAAGCCCCGATGCCCTGTTAAGGTGTCCCAAAAACTCAATGCTGCTGACTGATAGAGGGCCCTGAACATATTCCTGACAATACTACTGCTTCCTCTTAGGGCACACTCTTCTTCCCACTCCCTGACGGGACAGGCTGGCTGTATGCTCTTCAAGGGACCGCTGATGCTCCCAAAGCAGTAGCCAATATCTACCGGGAGGTGCCAAGCAAAACACCCTACACTGAGCTACTGCCCGTCGAAAACTGGCTGAACAAAATGCAGAGGTGAGGCCGCGGGGCTGTGGTCCTAGGATTGCTCAGCAAGCCGCTCAGTCCATCAGAAGCCTGCAAACAGAGGCAGGGGTCAAAGAGCCACCTCCCGTAAGCATGTTAGGACACGCAAGCATAAGGAACAGCCACGGGGTAAAAAAAAAAAAATGCATGGGTCAAGTTCTCTGAAAAGGCTGTCATTTCCAGTTTTTGAAGGAGGAAATATAAACTGCTAGTAAACACAGGAAAAGCCAGTCAAATTATAATAACAACAGGCATTTATAAGGCACTTTAAGGTTTGCAAAGCGCTTTATAAATATTATCTCACTTTATCCTCACAATAATCCTGGGAGACAGCTACTTTTACTATTTCCATTTTACAGATGAGGAAACTGAGGCAGACAGTGGGTAAGTGATCACACAGCTAGTTTCTGAGGCTGGATTAGAATTCAGGTCCCACTGACTCCCGACCCAGCACGCTATCTACTACACCACCTAGATCCCTCTCTTGTAATCAGAGATATTGTCATTAAGACATTAAAATATAGCCTTATACCCATGAAATTGGGGGAGGGGGAAAATAGCCCCCAAATTCAGTCTTGGCAGGGCTGCAAAGAAATAGGCACCCTATTACACTGCTGGCAGGACTCAGTCTTTTCAGAGAGCGGTCTAGCAGTATACCAGAAAAAGCAAAACGCCAGTCATATACCCTCGGACCCAACAATTCCCACTGCTGGAACTTTATCTTGAACATGTCATTAAAGAGAAACAGACCTAACAGCACAAAAATATTAATGGCTGCTTTATTTGTATATGAGGCAGGGAGTGTCTGAATAAAGTACAGTATATTAATTAATGTAATGGCATACTACGGTGCTATAAAAAATAGTGGTGAAGAAGAGAGCAAGGGAAAAAAATGAACTGATGGCAAGTGAGGTCAGCCAAATAAGGGAACCTCATACGTACTGGACCCAGTCATAGATGGAAAGCAGTGGACCTTTCCCAAACTCCTTCTGCGGCCCTTCCAACATTATGTACTGCCATTTGGGGGTCATTGGGCAGCTGGGTGGTGCTGCAGTGTCTGGAGTGCCAGGCCTGGAGTCAGGAAGATCCGAGTCCGCATGTGGCCTCAGACGCTTCCTATCTGTGTGACCTTGAGCAAGTCATTTAGTCCTGGCCGCCTCAGTTTCTTCATCTGTAAAATGAGCTAGAGAAGGAAATGGCAAATCACTCCACTATATTTGCCCCAAAAAAAAACCAAACTGGGGTCATGAAGAGTCAAACATGACTGAAAAACGACCGAACAATAACTAATGAGGGTTAACCATCTTCTGTGTTACTCTCAGGCTGCCTGTAAGCAAAGAAGGAAGAGAATGTAGTGTGGTACTAAATCATTGAATTTGGATCAGGAGGACTGGGTTCAAATCTTAGCATTGCTCTTATGGCTGAAGTGACCCCGAGACTTAGTTTTTTTCATCTGTAAAAGGGCCTACAGCTAAATCTCAGCTTTGCTCCCTACCACCTACGCAACATTGGACAAATCCCTTCTCTTTTATGGGCCTCAGTTTGCTTATATGTAAAGTGGCAGATAAGACCAGATGGCTTCCAATGTCCTTCCCCTTCCTAAATCCTATCCTCCTAATGCTCAATCTTGAACTAACAACAACATGTTCTCCGTCATCTCCTTCACCACTTTCTAGATTCCGAGTCATGGTGGACATGATGAAGCCAGAGAAACTGGATCTGAGCGTGACGATAAAAGGCCTCGACTACATCGATGTCCTGGCAGGATCCAAGAAAGATTACAAGTTGAACTTTTTTTCCTTCAAGGAGGGGATATTCTCTGTAAAGGTACGCAGAGCGCCAGCACCATCCAGAGGCTCTGGTCATTGGCTTTCTCTCACCCCTAACAGCCGGAGTCTATAGAAAGTCTGGAACTTTCTATCAATGGGGTTTAATACCTGCCAACTATTCCTGTTCCAGTATGGCGGCCATGTCAGCACATGCAGCCTGCCTGCTAGCTGCCTTCTGACATCTGCCCCACTTGCACTCAGACCTTAATTCCCCATAGGCAGGTGGGCCAGGCCCAATGCTCTGTGCCTCTCACGAGGGAAGGCTTGTGGCATGATTATCAAAGACTTCCACGCTCCATCCTATGGAAATACAACAAGCGTCATTGCATATAAGGTAAGCATAGTCCAGGCAAACTGCAAACTCCAGCTACCCCAGAAGTGTCTAAGCACTGTTTGGCCTGGGCCCAATTCAGTTCAGTCCAACAGTAACTAAGCTCCTCTTGAGCCTACGTAGCATCTCTCAGATGGCAAGCTGAACTTCTCAGTTCACTTGCAGACGCAAACATGGTTAGTTTATTCTCCTTGCTAAGCCTCTGGAAAATGTTGCTATAAAGCTGGTCTTTGGAAGTGTTCAAAGGGAGATTCTTTTTTCAGACTTTTGCCCTATGAGGCAAAACTCAGGAAAAAGATAATTAAAAGTAGTTTATTAAATATATCAAGGTAGCAATGTGTTGGCAGGCTGACCACTAGAGATCAGCAAGGGATTCAAGGTGGAGCCAGTTTTTATTGTTAATTTTCTTAATGAGATAAAGATCATTCAGATAGGTCCATATAAGCAAAAAGGGGACGGGCTGTTCTGTCTCAGCTCCTCCTCACATGCAGCGTCACAAGGAGATGAGATTATAGATAAGGGGAATAGGCTTCTCCATACTGGCTAACAGGTAGGAAATGACCTACTGTGGGCTAGAGAACGGTCACATAAAAGCTGCAGATTAGGTGACACCATCCCCAACACTGATTGACAGGCAGGACCTGTAGTAATGGGGTCACTGAGTCAGCATGACTTTCAATGGAACAGAGAACCTTCATGCACACAAGGGGTCATCACTCAGTAGCATTCAGACTGGGAGGTACAGTCTGGTCTCTGGGTATGAATGGGCTGCTTGATTATTCCTGTGTGCCTCATTTAATATGGGCTGCTGTCATACAGTCCCCAGGCTAGAGTTCACAGAAGCCCCCTCTCTGGCAGACTGCTTTCTACCTGCTGTGTCAGGCTTCAGCAAAGGGACCCTAACTGGGGGCATCAGCTGGGATTGACATGCCAAGGCTACTCACACGTTGCCAGATGGACTTGCCTGGCATGAGAAGCCTGTACCAGGGCACAGGGCTGCAATGCTACAGGTATACCTCACTTTATGAAATAGATCTATTCCCCCCCAAAAATGACCATAGAATAAGTTTCCATAATTTCAATCATACTTTTCTGTTAACCTACCTGGAGGGGAGTGGGATGGAGAAAGCATTTATTAACCACCTACTATATGCCAGGCACAGTGCTAAGAGCTTTACAAATATTATCTCAGTTGATTATGAAACTGGGGGCATATTCCCTAGGGAAGCATCTTATTTCCCCAATCACCAAATTATTTTTAAAAAATAGCACTTTAGAATGCATCAAAACTTTTTCAAGTGTTAACTTTTCTATATTTATAGAAAAAAAAACATGCTTTGAGTAAAAAACACAAATAACATTCAATACAAATAATGAAATAAAATATGATGCCGGAAACTGAAAATGCTACAGCAGAAATTGTATTGTTTAAATGCTGGATCATCACGGGAGAGAGATTCTGGGGGGATGGGAAACAGGAGGCAGAGGAGACCAGGGTCCCCTAAAGTCATCTTTGACCCATCTTTATCTCCTTTCATTTGTGGTCTAGAACAGAAGGACTGAGGTGTCTGGTATCATTCGGAGAATCATTTCCCTAACTTATTATTGCTGTCAATTGAGATTTTCATCTATTGCATGTCCTTTAAGTAGAGCATTCTTTGTATAAAATATTTAGGAGTCTCCTGTGTGAGTAGAGCAGAGCTGGGGTATCAATTCCAGCCCACAGCCCAGTCTGAATCCAGCAGTGGAATAACTATGGCAGAAATCCCAGACCAAAGGGGGTCCTGCAGTTCTGTCTGTTGCACTACCTGCAGAGCTTCCCAGCTGGCTGACAGGGGCTGATTCCAGCAACACTTTATGCCACAGGCCTGTTGTTGAGACCCTAATCGACATCAGGAACTTGCAGAGCTTCTACCAGGACAGCAGCATTCAGACTTTGCCCTGAGTCAGACCATTTGGGGAGTACTGAAAGCTTACAGATCCCCAACCTAATCTGTCTCTGAAAACCTGGAATAACACAATATTTAATACCTTGGGAAAGCAGCAGTAGGTCTCAAGCAGACATAAGCACAGCCCAGAAATTTCATCCAGAAGTGGGGAGAGCCTAGCCCTAACATAAAGTCTGAAGTCAGGAAGGAGGTTCATTTTATGACCTAGCTTGGCTCTAAAGCACTTTGATTTTTTTTACTACAAGGTCCAAAAATTTAACATTTAATTCACTGTAATAGCTAACTTATCTAGAGGTTTTTCCTTAGTATAAGGATGAATGTGTAGGAAAAGTGTTGTCATTGTATAGTATAAGAAATTCAATTTGAGTATATAATGTTTGTATTAAGAGTAATAGTCTTTCAGCTAAGGAAACCTTTTTGGAGTTTTCTTTTGGCATGTCAGTAACACGGTAATTTGTGGTCTGTTGCACTTCATACTATTATTACAAATTTAATGAACCTTAAATAAATTAATTAGAAAAGTTAAAAAATAAGCAAATAAGAAAAAAGCCCACCATAAAGAGCTATTATGGTGATAGGGAAGCTCAAAGCACAAACCTAGAAGATGATGACTCCAAAACATCTATAAGCAAAGCCTCAAAGGAAAACAGCTTAGGCACAAGCTCAACTAGATTTCTTGGAAGAGATGAAACAAGTATTTTTAAAAGAGTTAAAAATGATTGCATAGGGGCAGCCACGTGGCACAGTGGGCAGAGCTCCAGCCTTGGAGTCAGGAGGACCTGAGTTCAAATCCGACCTCAAAGATATAACATTTACTAGTTGTGTGACCCTGAGCAAGTCACTTAACCCCATTGCCTCACCAAAAAAGAAAAAAAAAGATTACATAATTGAAATGATAGTGCTAAAAGAAAAAAAAATAGAAAAGAAATGAGAGCTATGAAAGAAGGAATTGGAAAGTGAATTGACAGCTTGGCACAAGAGGTATGAAAAGTTATCTAAGCAACAGATCCCCAGAAAATTAGAATGGATCATACAGAAATTAGTGACTCCATGAGACAACAAGAAATATTAAAACTTGGATTTTAAAAAGTCACATTATAAACATAAATAAATGTAAATTAGAGGAACAAGGAAGAAAGTGGTTTTTGCAACTATGGATAGGGGAAGCATGAGTAGACAAGGGATAGAGGAGATCATAAAAGAAAAATTAGCAATATCAGTTACATAAAATTGAAAAATTTTTGCATAAATAAAATCAGTACAATAAAATTAGAAAGGAAGTGATTATTTGGGGCAAATCTTTACAGCAAATTTCTATAATAAGGGTGTGACACCTAAGATACATGAAGACTTGTTTCAAATATACAAGGATAAAAGCCATTCTCCAATATGTTAACGGTCAAAAGATGTGATCAAAGCAATTCTCAAAGGTAGAAATACAGATGTTGAACAGCCACATGAAAAACCATTACAAATCACGAATAAGTAGAGAAATACACATTAAATCAATTCTAAAGTTCCACCTCACCTATGAGATTGCCAAAGGTGACCAAAAAAAAAAAAAGGAAAATAATTGTTGTTGGAAGGAATGCAGAAAGACAGGCACACAATTGCATTCTGAAAAGCAAATTAAAACTATCCTCCAAAAACCATTAAACTTGATCCATTACACCACTATTACACCTAATGCAAAGAGAGCAAAGAAAGAAGCCAAAGATCCCTACATTTTTTGTTCTTGTTTTTTGGCTAGGCAAGGGGGTTAAGTGACTTGCCCAGGGTCACACAACTAGTAGTATGTTTCAGGCCGGATTTGGACTCAGGTACTCTTGACTCCAGGGCCAGTCTCTATCCACTATGCCACCTAGCTGCCCCCAAAGATCCCTATATTACAAAAGGATTTATAGCAATTCTTTATTGTAAGAAAGGGATGGAAACAAAGTGAATGACTTCACAAATTAGAGTATAAAGGAATGTTATTGCACTGTTAGAATGATGGGAAAGGATGGCTTCAGAAACAAAAAGAGGGGCAGGGAAACTGATAGAGAGCAAAGAGAGCAGAACCTGGGGAACAATTCATACAATAACAAAAATATTGTAAAGACAAACAATTTTGAAAGACTAAAGAACTCTGACTGATGCAGCAGCCAGCCACAACTCCCAGGGACTGATGTTGAAAGCCTGCTACGTGTGCCTTCTGCCAGAAAGCTGATGGGTTTAAGGGGGTGCGCAGTGAGACCTACGATTTTGGGCACGGCAAATGTACGGGTGTGTTTTGCTCGACTATGCTTATTGGTTACAAAAGACTGTGGTTTTTCTTTTCTGGAGAGGGATGGGAGGATGCAGAGAGGCAAAAAAGAGCTATCGATAATATTGCCAAAAAGGAAAGAAAAGAGGGTCATTGAAGCATCTTCTTAAATGCACAGAAAAGATGTTGGTTTTGTTTGTTTGTTTTTAATACTGGATCTCCCTATCATTCTTAGGCTGGAAATGCAGCCACTACTGATGGGCCAATCCCAGCTCTAATTGGCACAAGAGCTTTGTCCTGCTCTAATTCTGACCTGGGCCATTTGCCTGCCCTCAAGCAACCTGGTAGTCCCTCAACCCAGTGTGAGTGGTTTAGTAGGACAAATGCCCCGGTTCCACGTGGCTTTCCTTATCTGTGAAGCTGGGGGAAAAAAAGCTTAAAATATCATAAAGTTCTCTAAGGCCCACCCCCACCCATGATTAGCAAGCTAGGAGGGTAGTTTCCCAGCCAGCTATATTCAATGTACTCAATTATCCACAGGTTTGCCCTCCACCCCCACCCACACACACACACCCCACCCCCCACACCCCACCTCATCCATCACCATCAACTCTCTACAGCAAAACACAAACTCAGAATGCAATAAGATCATCTTTAGCTAATAAACTATGGCTTAAAAATGTAAATAACCAGTAAACAAAATTTAAAACAGAAAAGAAACACTTAGTAATGAACCATGCTACTCACTGCATACAGCAGTAAAACAGAAGACAGAAATAGAGGGTGACAGAGATTCTCCAGTGTTCTGGTGTTTTCTCTGAGTAACCATAATTCAATCAGTTTTTGCTGGATTCTCTTAATTAGCCAAACCGTGATCTGAAGAAAACTACAAGAGGTTTAGAAGCAGTCTTTTGGAGAGCATCTTCCCCCTTCTGCTGCTGGGGCACTACCAATCTCATTTTCCATCTCTTTTCCCTCCTGAGCTTCTCCAAGAGATTTAAAAGGCATCACTGTAAAAGAAAACTCTGCCCTCAGGCTCCAATCTTGTGACAGCTTCCTCTCTTCCAGAGCCAGGAAGAAATGTATGTCCCAGGGTCTTTACCAAATTAGGTCCCCTCACAAGGCAGCCAGTCCAAGCCTTCCCAGAAGTACTATTATATTATTATTATTATGTTATATATATTATATTATATCAGTTATATACTTTTGTTATTAAAAAAGCAAGCTGTAATACAAATTTGTGATTTCATGTATAATTCTCTTTCTAGCTCTGTTTTGCATGTAAAAATGTTCTCTCTCCTTCTCTGTCTGTGTGTGTGTGTGTCTTTCTCTCTCTGTTTCTCTCTGTCTCTATTTCTCTGTGTCTCTGTCTCTATCTCTGTCACTATCTCTGTCTCTATCTTTCTGTTTCTTTGTCTCTCTGCCTATCTGTCTCTCTGTCTCTCTGTCTCTCTCTCTCTCCCTCTCTCCCCCCTCTCTCCCTCCCTCTATACGTGTATATGTATGTCCCTTGAATTCAGAATGAAAAAAAAAGTTTCTTTTAAAAATGTCTTTTAACCAAAAAAATTAAGACTATATGATTCTTAAGAGTAGAGATTGTTTCATTGTACTGGAACATAGGAGGTGCTTGATAAATGATGTTAATTGTAAAAAAAGAAGAAGAAATGACCCCTAAAAGTAAAGTGTTTTTGTACTCATATTAAAAGGCTCCTCTTTCCATCTGAGAGCAAGGTAGTATAGTAGACAGTGCACTGGATTTGAAGTCAAACGTTCTAGATTTGAATCGTGGCCCTGATACTTAGTACATACATGACCTTAGAAAGTCCTGTCCCCTTTCTGGCCCTCAGTAAGATGAAGGAGTTAGATGACCTTCTAAGGTCCCTTCCAGCTCTAAATCTATAATCTTATGATGAGATGGCTACTACAGTCCCTCCGTCTTTAAATCCTGTACTCTCCTGACACCCCTGGATTACAGAGAAGAAAAGAACTTTGTCTAAACCCATAGGACTGAAGAAGAGGAGTGAGAATCCATGGCAACAGAGCATAGCTTTGGAACCATAGGATGTGTTCCTGTGACGTTTAGTACTTAGCAGGCATCTCGCTTCTGGAAACAAAAACTTGGCCATGCAGGCTGGGCGCCATCTCTGCGGAGCGAAGAGACAGGGAGAGAGAACATTTCCATATACAAAACAGAGCTAAAAAAGAGAATTATACATGAAATCACAAATTTGTATTACAGCTTGCTTTTTTAAAAACAAAAGCATATAACTGATATAATATGTATAATATATATATATATATACATATACATATACATATATGTATGTGTGTGTGTGTGTGTGTGTGTTTATTTATTTATTTATTTATATAATGCTTCTGCTGACTTGGAGACGTTGTACATGGGTGGGTGCCATCCTAAAGCTGAAGAAGCCACCCTGGGCCCGCATGCTGTTGGCTATGATGGTGCTGGTGAACATGGACAACAGAAACCAGTGGCTGTCTTAGCACAAGGAGTAAAGAAACTATATATGATGGAAGGACCTGCTTCCAGTTTCCTGTTTATGATGGGAAGTTCAGGTTTCATGATCCTAGACTGATCCACTGCTCCAAATACTCCCAAGCTCATCAGGTGATTTCTTCTATTCATCGGCGTCATCTGTGTCCTTTCGAATTTCTTCTTGGACAGAATGCTCATGAGAATGAAGCTGCCTATCTACTGGGTGAGAGCCCCTTTTTTGTGAAGATACAACAGTAATTGAATTCATTCCTTTTAATGACGTTTCAAAGGCCATCCCAGAACAAAACTTGGAACACAGATTGTCTGTCTCAGAACGACACGAAGGAAAGGTCTGGTGTAAAAATGGAAACAGTTTAATCCATCTTTTAGAAAAAACCTTGTTGGTCTCATTGGCATGATAAGCTAATTAATGATCATAATAGTAATAACACTGTGGCTCTTCCATGTTGGCCTACCACTCATGTTAAGTAGTCATATCTGTCTTCTTTGGTTTTTCCCCATTTCTGAGAGAAAATATTTTTCCTTGTATAACAGAAGTGTGGGGCAAAGTATTTCATTCTTTTCTTACAAGCCCATTTGTAAAATTTACCTTGCCATGAAAAGACACTTCTGCTGAAGATGTGCACAAGTACATTCAGGGAGCTAGATAACTCGATCGAGGGCATCCGCTTTGCCTGGACCCTACATTGTTTTAAGTGTAGCTCTCAAAGTTGGTGATCTTATATGAGACTGCATTCCCTAAACAATAAGATGTGTGAAAGGAACCAAAATAAATCATTGTTTCTACTGGAAAAAAGGAAAGAGGACTTTCCGCTACTCCCTACTGTTAGGTGGTGTCCTGGTAGCTTAGTGTCTAGACTACTGGAAATGGAGTCAGAAAGACCTGAGTTCAAATCATGCTTCAGATATTCACTAGCTATGTGACACTGGGCAAATTTCCTTTTCTGTAAAATGACAATAATGATAGAACCTACCTCCCGCGGCCAGATGAGGATCAGATGAGGTGACATTAAAGCATTGTGAAAACCTTGAGGCTCTATGTGAATGCTAGTTGTTATTAAACATTTTCCTGATGCTTGATGCTTTTTGATACGTCCCTCTCCCTTTCCAGCAGCTAGGTGGCGCCGTAGTGCACAGAGTGCTGGGCTTGGAGTCAGGAAGACTCATCTTCCCAAGTCAAATCTGGTCCCAGACACACACTAGCTGTATGACCCAGGCAAGTCACTTAACCCTGTTTGCCTCAGTTTCCTCATCTGTAAGATGAGTTAGACAAGGAAATGGCAAACTACTCCAATATCTTAGCCAAGAAAATCCCAAATGGGGTCACCAAGACTCGGCCCCAACAGAAACAAGTGAACGACAACAATTCTATTTCTAATGAAACTTCTTTCCACCCCCACCAAAGAACCCTATCATAAATGACACGGAAGTATAATTCAGCAAAACACGCTGGCCACATCTGACAACTTCTGCCTTGTCCTCCACCTAAAGCCCCATGACCTTTCTGATGAGAGGAGAGGAGAGAAGGATACTGAAGTCTATCCTCTCAAGTCAGATCGGTCTTTTAGCCTCCTCTGAACACACACACATACACACACGTGCGTGCGCGCACGCGCACACACACACACACACACACACACAGTTCCAGTGAGTCTCTGATCTACTAATCAGACTTAAATATCTAGTAGCCAGCACCTACCTGGCAATTCTGATTTTCAGGCCCTACCTCTTTTTAAACCAATCAATTATGTTTCACCACATCATAAAACATCCCAATACACTCCCAGTCAAATCCTCCCTCTGTGATATCCAAACCACGAAAAGCAAAACAGCCTAAAAGAATGACTGTGATGGACACTGCCTGCAGGTGAGCATTTGTTTGTGGAACTTTGTCTCCATTTCAAGTGGCCTTTACATACTTGTGTATTTGGTTCATTCTGCATCCCCACAGGTCCACACACACTTCTTGGAATCCTTCACTTCCAGCCCTCCTCATACTACAGTGTTACTCCTCAGCCGTAATCTATTTGGTTGAGCACATGATTTGTTTCCAACCTTTATAAATAAGGCTACCATGAATATTTTTGAACAGTTCTGTGCGTTTTGATTGTACATGACCTCGTTGAGTTATGAACCCAAGAGAGCTACTGTCATTTCAAAGGATATGAAGCTTTTAGAACTTATCCTACATAATCCAAACTTGTTTTCCAAAACAGTTGGTAGCTAGTATTTATAGAGTACTTTAAAGATCACAAAGCACTTTACAAAATATCATTTGACCCTTACAACACCCCCGAGAGATAGGTGTTATTATTATTCCCAATTTATAGATTGGGAAACTGAGGCAAACAGTTTAACTTGCCCAAGGCCATGTAGATAGTATCTGAGACCGGATTTGAACTCAGGTATTCCTGATGCTAAGACTCTATTCACTTCACCCACCTGCCTGCATAGTTCTAACTTGCAGTGAATTATATATCTATGTTCCCACATCCCTACCAGTATTTAATTTTTTCATCTCATCAAGCCCTTCCAACGTCAACACAGAGAGTATTAAAAGTGTTGGGCACTCACAGTTCCTCAGTCATTATTGGCACCGTGCACGTGCTCTGCTATGCCCTTGTCTCACCTACAAGCAGATTGGACTAGATCTTTTCCTCTCCTGCTCCTTCCAACTAATAGCTATTACTAAGACCCCACTCCCCCAGTGGCATAGCCTCATCCCTGGCCACCCTTTCCATTTCTGGATGCATCTGGCTCACAGTTTTTCTCTCCTCCTTAAAATGAGGCCATTACCATGAGCTCTCTCTTCTCCCTCTTCTTCATTTCATATCAATCAAATGTTTTCTGCCACTATCTCTCAGGAGTAAGACGCTCTATCTCCCAACTCCAGGCATTTTTTCTGGCTGTTCTCCCATACCTGGAATGCTCTCTCTCCTCAACTCTACCTATTAGCTTCCCTGCTTTCCTTTTAAGTTCCAACTAAAATCTCATCTTCTACAGGAAGCCTTTCCTAACCCCTCTTAATCCTCTCTTAATTATCTCCTATTTATCTAGTATAGCTAGCTTACTTGTAACTCCTTATTATCCAGTTGTCTCTCCTATTAGATCGGGAGTTCCTCAAGGACTGCCTTTTGCCTCTTTTTATATTCTAAGCACTTAGTACATAGTGGTCACTTAACTATTTATTGATTGTGTATACATACACACACATATATGTGCATATATATGTGTGTATATATACATATACAAATATTCTTCATGCATGATTCCTAAAGCATACCTACTCTTCCCACTGATTTTGTATGTATTAGTTTATTAGTATTTGCATGTATTTGCCCTGGGTTTATAGGGGAGATGTTCCTTTGCAACTTTTATTTCTATACTAATTTATTAAAAGCTTCTGCTTTGGGGAGAAGGATAAGAAGGAAAGGTCTTGCCAGAGCAGGACTGGAGTACAGCCTCTGACAGCTGCTCTTATGATAGGCATTCCCTCCATCCTTTCCATCTACACATTTGGGTTTATTTCTTTAACCCCTTTGGCACCTAAGATCCAGAAAATGCAGGGGGAGGACAGGTAAGTGTTGAGCAGCAAGGGGTTATAGCTATGACCTTAATGCTTCCAGGTCTTCACATTCATTTTGGGTATGGCCACAGTGAGATAATGATTTTTCGGTTCTAACCCGCTCACTCTCCTGCTCTGTCCCTGTGACCTCAGGTGACCTTCCGCAATGAAGTAAGCAACGAGTACCTCTTCTACTTGGTGACTTTCAAGGTCCTCCCCAGCGGAATCATTAAGACAATCGAGATGAGTACCTTTGTTCGGCAGAGCACATCAGCCTCCATCAAGGTGGAAAACCCCCTCCCTTACTCTGTCGTCTTCACCACAGACTGCCGAGTACCTGATATCAGCATACCCTCCCAGTTCGCAGTACCATCCAATTCAGAGGTATGGAGCACAGCCACATCTGATCTGGGGCTGTTGGCATCTGGGCTTTTTGCATGTGACATTACCATTCTTTGATTGGTTAAGATTTGGAGTGATTAGACAAACAGTGGGTTCATTTCTTTAGAGCAAACTTTTTTTCTCGCAATTCTAGTCCTGTAGAAGTGGTTAAAGCTGCTTAATAATGATTGAAATGATCAAGAAATGGACAAGATATGAGGCTTTGACCACCTTTTTGTGGGGGGAAAGGGGAGTCTGTTTTTTCTTTTAGTACCAACCATTAGTGATGTTCCAGGAATAGGCAAACCCTCCACCAAGTAAGGTTTGGTGTCTTGCAGTTGGAGTATACATGGAATGAGCTACTTGGACTATAGCCTCTAAGTTGCTGTGAGTTAATATGAAAAAGACATTTTATTAGATGAAGAGGTCACAGATATAGGAACCCAAGATACCTTAGCTTGGAAAAGCAAGTCATTGAGTCCCCAAGGCAATCCCAAGCATATGCCATAAGGAACAAGCAACTGTCACCTACTTGAGGACAGTCATACCTTCTCTGGGCCTTAGGGTTTCTCCCAACCCTACAGTAAAGAAGGCTAGAGTTCTCTGCTTGACCAGAACTTCTTTCTTCTCCCTCAGGGTATGGTAACATTTGATTTCCAACCTCTCAAAGCTGGAGAGACCACTGGGCGACTGAGTCTACACCAGGGTGATTTAGGCACCTACCATTACGAACTCAATCTTAAAGCCATCCCAGGCCGGCCTGAGAAGCCAGTCTACTTCCAGGCTGTCCTGGGTAGCAGCCAGAATGTCAATGCTAAGTTCATTAACTACACCCGTCAGAAGGCAGAATATTCATGTAAGGTGAGTGACCTGGCCAGAAGCTCGGGCTCCAAATGATACATTAAGAAGGGCACAGAAGCACTAGGAAGCTAAAGTTCAGAGAAACTTGGACTTCTCTTCTCACACAGGCACCTGTGGCAGGTCAAAACTAGACATTTCCAGAGCAGTTTAGCCTAACAGCAGGTTAGCACCCAGTCTAATGTCTCCTTCTATTCCCTGGCCACCACTGGTCTGCTCAATCCACCAAATGGGAAACACACACACACACACACACACATACACACACACACACACACACACCCCTCCAGTTTTGTTGCCCCCAGCAGGCTCAGGGGGTCACTTCAGACTGATCAGGTGGAGAAAATGCCAAACCCACCCCTCTACAAGCAAACCAAGCCTTATCTAGTTCTACTGGTTTTTTGGTGAGTTAAACATAATGGATTCAAGTCCACTGACTAGAGAGTAAACTTCATTGACTGAGACCAGGTTCTGGATGGGAAAGCCTTAATAACATAAGTAAAAATAAGTAAAATAAAAATAACTACTCAGTAGGATAGACACTAAAAACAAATACCCAATGAGAAATCTCCAGCATTGGCTTCCTCTTCCCTTTCTTCGAGGCCAGAGGGGTCAAATTCCAACAGAAATGGGGCCACTGACCTATACAGAAGGCATCTCCGTGGGCTACAGCTTGACTTAGAGAACCATAGAGATTAGCTATGTTTTATCGAATTTTTATTTATGTTGTGAAATATTTCCCAAAGACGTTTTCATTTGGTTTGGGGGCACTTGGGAGTGTTACGGAGGAGGCCGCATATTTGACATCTCTACTCCGTCACAGTATGAAAGTAGGCCATCCCAGGGACTTGTTGCATTTAAAATTCACACAGTTTGAGGCAACATCCACAAAAACAAACACTGAACAAATTTGGGTGATGCCAGGTCACAAGGTGGTTCACCCCTACTTCCTTTTACCATCCCAGGAACAATGTAAAGATTAATGTTACCCTGATGGATCTCTAGGAGGAGTCAGCTCTTGGACAGATCTGGGATAACAGGATTAAAATGTGTTCTCTTGCATCTCAACTCACTAAGGGATCTCCAAGAATGGATAGATACTCCCCATCTTATTTCCCTTTGTGTACTACATTCCTTGTCAGCCTAAACACTTACCAAGACTTTCTCTCTGATTCTGGGTCCTCTACATGCTCCCATTTCAGACTGACAACCAAGATTTCCACGTGGAGAAGATTGTCTGTGCAGCACCAGGAGCCCAAGGAGGCATTGAAGTCAATGTGGAAGTCAACTTTGAACCTAGCCAGCTAGGTGAAATAAGGGGCATGCTCTATCTCTCCTCTCCCGTGGGAGGGGAATACACTATCCCACTCATTGGACTGGCCCAATACCCCAAACCCCAGGGTCCCATCCAAATCAAAGCAGGTTCCAACACCATCATCCCCTTTAAAAATGTATTCTACCACCAAATGTCCTATTCCTTTATTGTAGAGAGCCAATTCTTCTCTGTCAAAGCCCTTGATACAGTGCGTGCTAAGAAAATCAACAACATTACTGTCTCCTTCGAAGGGAACACTTTAGGCCAAAAATCTCCCATTACCTCCAAGCTCATTGTGTCCTGCCTCAATGCCACCGGCAATGAAGCAGGAATCCAGTGGATCTATTATCTGAAAGGGGTCACCCCATAGAATTAACCAGGAGTCAATTGCTTATAAACCAACAAAAGCCCTTTTCCTTGGCCCTCTGGCACCATCAGTATTTTGTGAACTCTTAGACTCCCCACCCCCACCAAAGCCCATCCTCCACATAGTTCCCTCTTCCTAAAGCCCCAGGCTCTTGGCAGTGAAGAAAAACAGGGGGAAGATGAAGTCCTCTTAAAACTCATCAGCTGTTGACCAAATTCACTAGGGATTATATGTGTCAACCCTGTAGGGTTTTTCCTAACAAAGAATAACAGAAATTGGGGAGTATAAATGCAGTATCATAGCCCTGTTTTTCTTCAGAGTATACAAGCACCCATCAAATACAGTATCTACTCACAGTCATATGAAGATTTAGTTTGTGGTTTTTTTTATTTTAAATTTCAAATGATTTGGTTACTTATGAATTGTAGACTTTTCTACAGATTTCTGGAAATCCCCTTCCCCTCCCCCAAACCCAACTATCCAATAAAGATATCAGTTATTAAGAAAATATTGTGTTACTACCCATAAGCCTCCATTCAGTAGTGTATCCCATCACTCAGCATCCCAAGTGGCCTCCCACCGGTATCTGCATGCCCTTAGCCAGCGCTATGCATGTTTAGACACAGTATGAACCCAAAAAACGGTCAGATTATTAAAAAAAGGGACAAGTCAATGCCCTGCCTTCAAGCAAAGGTGTTTTGAGGGGAGAGGGGAGTTGCACTAGGGCCTGCCCACCTGCTTGTCATCTTCAAGCCTGCTTTCTAGTTCTTATTCCTCTTAGGCCTCCAGCTATCTCCATCCCCATCAAAGGTCATCCCTGGAAAATATCATGGGTCCAAACTTGCTGCAATGTAGCTTCATTCCCTGTAAGTCATCTACCAAACCTGCTGTGTGGCCCAGTGATGAAAACTGTGGAAACAGGGGAGCATGAAAGCTCTTTGTAGCCCTTGGATTCCTGGAGCCATTCGTGGGCCAACTGGAATTGGGTGGAGGTCTGGTGGGCCAGACCCTGTAGTGGTGAAAACCCTAAGGGAGAAGGCCAGGAGCAGAGTGGCTTCAAAGGCAAGAGTCTGTCCCCTTGACTAGTGAGGCCCAGGTATCTCCTCCTCGCCTTAGGTCATAAATCTCCTTCCAAAAGGACCACACACCAGTGCCATATTTCGAAGGTAGAGCTGGTTTGCAGAATTAAAGAGCAAATATCCAGGTCAGAAACTTTTAGCAACTATTACAACACTAATAAGCACAAAAGGATGTACATTGCCCTGTGTCATCTGACACATCACAGCTTTCCCCTAGGACCCAGGAGGATGACCAATGTAAAATCTTCCATCATTGTATTTCCTGCCAATTTGGGGGCAATCGTCCATTCTCCTGGTCATTTCCCCAGTACACACCAGAATGTACTTTTCTGTTGTCCCCCCAAAACAGGCTTTGAAATAAAGACGTTTAGGTCAATCCTAAGCCTGGGGATAGCTTTACTTCATTCACAGCCAGAGACAGAAGAGATGAAGGTTAGGAACAGAGGCTTCTAGGATGAGGGAGAAAGCCCTGGGCCTCTGTAAAACCAGCAGCATTAGCATCCCTAATCAGAACCCCAGACTGGGGTTCAGCTAAACGGCATTAAACATAATAACTTTAAGCTTTAAAAAGTGCTTTACAAATATCTCATCTGAGCTTCACAACAAGCCTGTGAGGTAAATACCCTTACTATTCCCATTTTGCAGATGAAGAAGCTGAGGAGAGGGTGACTTGCCCAGGGTCACACAGTAAATATCTGAGGCAGGATTGGACTTCCAGACTCCAAGTCTGGTATCTTATCCATTATAATGTTTAGCTTCCTAAGTGAACAAAAAGAATGGGGATAGGTCAGGGAGGAAGACAACAGGGCAAATCCCTTGGTTTAATTCTTAGCACCACATCTGACCTACTTTAGAGGCGGCAGTTATATGGCACTTTGGAAGACTTCCAAGAGAAGGTACTTCACAGTTCTAAATCTTATCATTATACCATGAGCCTAATAAATTAGGATTGGGCAAGCTAAGAGCACAACACTTAGAGGCACAAGAAGGAATTCTTTAATATGACTTCTTATAAATGCATGAAGCGCCTGGGTAACTTTTCTAGTTCTGAGCCCCCACCCAAAGATCCAGGAACTTCAGAATCTGGCAGCCCCACTGAGGCTAGTTATCAGCTTCCCTCCTAAGCACCCAGGCTCACAAAGCTCGAAAGAGGAACAGTTTTATTTACACAGTAATGAAACAGGACTCGGCTGAGCCCAGAAAAGTAACAATTTCAGGGATGGAGGTGTTTACTAGCCAACCTGTTTCTCTAATGCACTAAACTTTGATCTACCACCCCCCCACAAAAAAGTAAAGCTGTTGATACTCACCAGTGAGCAACACCCTCCCAAGAGACCCACAGAGCCTCAGTGACTTGCAACACTGTTGCAGGCAGGACTCCAGGACTCCAGTACTCTGGCTGGCTTTGATCCTCCACATTGACAGTACCGGCATAACACGATGGCTTTCTGCAGTTCCTGACTCCCCACTACTTGTAGCAATGGGTCTCTTTTCTGAAACCCTCCTCAGGTTTGGGCAGGTAGTTTGGGCCATTCTCCCCGATGTCCTGCAGATGGCACTCATTGCTTCCCACAATTGGGCCATTCAGAAAGTGCCCAAGGCTAGGAGGAACACTCTCTTCATACCTCACAGACTGGTCTCTTTCTTAAATGCCTGATGATTCAGCACCTTTTACCTTTGCTCTCCCTCTATCACCAAGCACTCCGCAACTCCTTCAGCTATTCAGAAATTGTTGTGTTCAGTCTGTCCAACTCTTCATAAACCCATTTGGGGTTTTCTTGGCACAGATACTGGAGTGGTTTTGCCATTTTCTTCTCCAGGTCATTTGACAGATGAGGAAAGTGAGGCAAACAGGGTGAAGTGACTTGCCCAGGGTCACACAGCCAGTAAATGTTTGAAATTGGATTCAAACTCAGGTCTTCCTAACTCCAGGCTCATGCTCTACCCACTGAACCACCTACCTGCCCAGGAGTCCCCTATTCAATTCCAACACCCCCGTCTTCCCCTTTGGCATATTATTCAAATTACCCCAGGCTGCTTCATGTAACTTCTAGAAAAGAGAGATGGAACTTGTGAAAAAAAAAAAAAGCTTTGCAGTTCCAACTATAGACACATCTTTTTAATGCCAGAAAATCTGACTTTCCATGACATAATAACTAATATTTTAAAAGTTTGCTAACATTTGCAAAGTACTATCCATACGTTACATATTTGACCCTCACAACAACTATGTGAGGTAAATGCTATTATTCCCATTTTACAGATAAGAAAACTAATCTCAGGTAACCATCATCACATGGCTAGTGTGTGTCAGAACTAGGATTTAAAGCCAGGTCTTTCCTGATTATTAATCCATCATTTTCACTATACCATGGTGCTGCTTACCACAGATCTCACTTTGACTTTTCCCTTCCCCTATATTATTACATTACCCATCCTCAAGGACGTAGCAGAAGAGAATTGGTCACAGGCCCCTAATCAAATGAACCTCCTTCCCTACCTCTCATCCACTTCATGAAATAGATATAAGGGGCAAGGCACAGTGACAATGAGATATTAAACCATTCACCATTTAATTACATTCATAACTTGTAAAGGGCAAGAAACCTTGAGTAGTCCATACCCTGAATGACTTATTCATAGGTTGTAAAAGATAAGAAACCAGAAGTAGCCTCTTGACTCTCTGGAGAGGGCTCACCCCTTTCAGAATTTGATGGAGTAAAACAAAGTATTATAAGTGTCAAAATCAGATGTTCATGCATTTTATGTTTGATTTTACTCTGTAAGTGATTTTATTCTGTAACCATATTTTTTATTCTATGTAACAAACCGAAGCCCCTTCTCTGTCTCTGAATGAAAAAGCTCTTGAATTCAAAAGCTCTCTGTCTCTGTCTCTGTCTCTCTCTCTCTCTCTGTCTCTTTCTCTTTCTCTCTCTCTCTCCCTCTCCCTCTCTCTTTCCCTCTCTCTTCCCCCCATCTCTCTGTCTTTCTCAGAAGTCAGACACCAAAGGGTTAAGCTTTCCCACACTTGCTGTTAGTTAAAGAAAAATTCTTTTCTCAATACTTTCATAAAATATAAAGCCTTTTTAAAGGACCGCACCACTCACCTTCTGGTGTGAGGAAGGAACTTGAAAAGGTACTGTAAAAATTGTCTGCTTGACCTAACCTAACCCTAGCCTGCTTACTTCAGCAGGCACGGATTCTACCCTGCAGTCAAACCACAAAAAAAGTACAAAAACATTTGTGAAGATGATTCCACTCACCACCTGCTTAAGAATAACATGAAATCCAGTAGACCTGAAAGACAAACAGCTCTTGTGATAGAGCTCAGCAGGTATTACATCCAGATAGTAGCCCTGAGTAAAACAAGGCTAGCAAATGAAGGCTAGCTTACCAAAGTCGGAGCTGGATACACATTTTTTTCTGGAATAGCTACAGAGATGGGGAGCACTGTGAAGATGGCATAAGTTTTGCACTCAAAACTAATCTAGTCAACAAGCTTGTATGCCTCCCAAAAGGAGTAAATGACAGGCTCGTGACAATGTGATTGCCACTTGCAGGAAAGCACCAGGCCACCATCATTAGTGCCTATGCTCTCACCATGATGAACTCTGATGAAGTCAAAAAAAAATTTTATGAAGACCTGGAGACCCTCATCATCAGTGTGCCAAAAGAGGACAAGTTTATAATTCTGGGTGACTTTAATGCCAGAGTAGACACAGACTATCAGACATGGCAGAGACTCCTCCTTGGGAGGAATGGAGTCAGAAACAGCAATAGCAACAGTCACTTACTACTGAAAACTTGTGCATCTCATGACCTTCTCACTACCAACACTGTTTTCTGTTTACTTAAATACAATAAATATTTGTGGGTGTACCCTCACAGCAAACATTGGCATTTAATGGACTATGCCTCTTAAGAAGAGACAGACACCATGTGAGAGTTGTGAAGGTCATGTGCAGCAGGGAGTACTATACTACTCATACATGGACTTAACCTCTCCAAGTTAAGTATTCATATTCAACAAAAGCAGCAGCCCCAAGGCAAGATTATTAGACTTAATGTCAACAGATTAGAGCACTTCCCTGTGCACGAACAGTTTGTTGCTAACTGGGAGAGAAAGCTGAGCCAACATAGGGTTGGCAACAGTGGAACAGAAAAGGAGTGGACAGATTTCAGAGATCTGGTGTACAGCATTGAATTTACCCACCTCTGCCAGAACAATGACAAACATCAAGATTGGTTTGATGAGAATGATGGGGAAATTCAGAAGCTGATAAATAAAAAATGAGAACTCCACAGAGTTTACCAGCAGGATAATTCATCCATCTCTAAGAAGGCAGCATTTAATTCCATCAGAGTAAAGTACAGGGGCATCCAGGTAGTACAGTAGATAGAGCTCCGGTTTTGGAGTCAGGAGGACCTAAGTTCAAATCCAGCCTCACACACTTGACACTTACTAGCTGTGTGACCCTGTGCAAGTCACTTAACCCCAATTGTCTCACCAAAAAGGAAAAAAAAAGCATGTAAAAAAATTAAAGTACAAGGGAAGCTTAGATGCAGGATTCTTGTCTCAGTAACAAGGCAGATGAAATTCAATTTTATGCTGATAGTAACAATCCAAAGTGCTTTTATGATGCCTGAAGACTTTTTATGGGCCCAAAACCTATGGTACATCTCAACTACTCAGCACTGATGGAGCCACATTGGTTAGTGATAAAGACATGCTCCTGGAGCAATGGGCTGAATACTTCTATAGTATTCTCAACAGACCATCATCAATAACTGCTGAAGTCATTGATCATATACCTCAGGTTGAAGTCAGTTTCTCTCTAGCTGAACTTCCAACTGAAGAAGAGTTTCTGAATGTCATTAGGCTCCCCTTGTGTGGCAAAGCACCTGTTGCTGATTCTATTCCAGCTGAAATTTACAAGGCAAGGGGGTCCACTGCTCATACAAAAGCTGACTGAAATCTCCTGGGTTATATGGCAACCTTGGAGTTCAAGGATGCCTCCTTTGTCCATTTCTATAAAGGAAAAGAAAATAGTTTGTCCTCTGACAATCATAGGGGGATCTTTCTCTTAGTCGTTGCCAACAAGACTCTTGCCAGAGTCCTCCTTAATAAGCTGATCCTTCACCTGGAAGATAGTCATCTACCCAAGAGCCGGTGCAGCTTCTAAAAGAGCCAAGGAACAGTCAATATGATGTTTGCTGCCTGACAACTCCAGGAGAAATGCCGGAAGTAGAACATAGGTCTGCACACAACATTTGCTGATCTGACCAAAGCCTTTGATACTGTCAGTCATAAGGGCTTGTAAAAGATCATGGTAAAATTTGGTTGTCCAGAGGATTTCATCAGTATTGTACACCAGGTGTTCCATGATGGCATGCTTGGACAGGCTCTGGATAATGGACGATGCTGTCATGTTTTCTCAGTCACCGATGGAGTTAAGCAATGTTTGCTCCCATGCTTTTTAGCATGATGTTTTCAACAATGTTGTCGGATGCCTTCAATGAGGACAAAAATAGCACCAAGGTCTGCTACCCCACTCCCGGTAAATCATTTAACTTGAAAAGGCTACAAGCCAGGACTGAAGTGGAAGGAGAGTTGGTGCATGACTCTTTTGTTCCCAGATGACTGTGCACTCAGTGCAGCCTCTGTGGCTGAGATGCAACAGAGTATGGATCAGTTCTCTACCATTTGTGCTAATTTTGCCCTGACAATTAACACTAAGAAAACAAAGGTTGTCCACCAGCCAGCCCTGTACTATCAATACGTAGAACCAGCTGTCACAGAAAATGAGTTAGACAAGGAAATGGCAAACCACTCCAGTATCTTTGCCAAGAAAACGCCAGATGGGGTCACCAAGAGTTGGACAGAAAAAAAATGAGTAGAAAATGAAAACATATGTGTGTGTGTTTGTGTATACACATATACATGTCTGTAAACAGAGATAGACAGACAGATAAACAGGATACAATGAGATACATAGAAGTATCTCTATGTATCTTACCATATCCTCCATCTGTGTGTGTATCATTGTATCCAGATCTTTGTTAGCAGCTCTACTACCCAAATCATTCTCCCTCCTATGTCAAGAGTTCAGTACCTAACAAACACACTTCTTTCCCTTAATTTCCGTTGTCTGTGCTCAAACCAGGGCAGCACCTGAGCTTACTCTCCCCCAAATAACACAACAGCACCTCCAAACAAGGCTAACCAAGTTCAAGACAGAGTATCCACATTCACACTGATGTGTCTATCTTTATTATTTAGCCATAAGACACAATTCAAAATTAAAGTATTAAATGGAATAGTATAGTAAAAAGAATATCAGTAAAATATTTTTTCATATAACCTAAGAACATTCAATTAATACCCCATCCATGGGAAGTTAACACACATAGGGAACTCACATGGAAAGCCACATCCATATGACCAGTACATACACATGGAGGGGCACACATATAAGGGACACATGGTCAGGGCACACATGGAGAAACAACATACTTTTGATGCTGCAGGGTCATTGATGTCACCTGCTCATGACATCTGCCGCTGCTGCTGAGCCTGCTCCCCACCAGTTTATGCCAGGCATATTTCCTCTGCTGGATACATCTCCAACTGTATGCCACTTGACTAGAAATACAGTCTCTGCTAGATGGTGATCCCCTGGGATTGTCTCTGCCAAGCACTGACAGGTTGGATACATAGTCTCCACTGGTCTCTGCCAGTCCAACTACATTGGATATTTGGTTGTGGGCCCTGATACCAGGGCACGGCTTTGGTCAGAGTCCATGGTTATAGAGCTATAGAAATAGAATTCCTCATGAGAAGAGTGGGTTCTAGTCTGCTCTTTTAATGTAAAGCCTCAAAGATTTGCACAGCTCCTTCAGAAAAATAGTGCCATGTGTGGAGTCAGGAAGACCTGAATTCAAATCCAGCCTCACATTCTTCTTAACTATGTGACCCTAGCAAGTCACTTAATCCTGTTTACCTCAGTTTCCTTATCTGTAAAATGAGCTGGAGAAGGAAATGGTAAATTATTCCAGTAATTTTGCCAAGAAAACCCCAAATGGGGTCACAAAGACTTGGACACACCTAAAAAACTAAACAACAGCAGAAGTGTAAGAACGGGAATGATGAGACATAATGTAGAAGAAGACTGAAAGGACAGGACAGAGCCATGTAGGGAAGAGATTTAAAAGACAAACGAGTTTATATGTTGTCCTAGAGGTGATAGGGAGTCATTGACATTTACAGAGCAGGAAAGGGACGTGATCAGACCTGTGCTTTAGGAATCTAAAGCATATTTTGGCCGTTGTGGGTAGGATGAATTGGAGGAGAGACGAGACCAGTAGAGCAATTAGGAGCCTATCACAATTGTCCAGTCAGTCAATCAGACCCTTATTGAGTGCCTACTATGTGTCGGGCAGTGGACTAAACACTGGCAATGCAAAGACACTCCACATCCCCCCCCAAAAAAAAAAGTCCCCACTCTCAAGCTATGCACAGTCTCATGGGCGAGACAACATGCAAACAGTTAGGTGCAAACAAGATACATACAGGATAAACTGGAAGTAATTAACAAAGGGAAGTCATTAACATTAAAGGAGACCAGCAAAGGTTTCTTGTAGAAGGTAGAATTTTAACAGGGACTCAGAGGAAGCCAGGAAAGCCAGGAAGCAAGAATGAGGGTGTGTATTCTAGGCATGGGACATGGTCTTGACACCCAGAGTTGAGAGATGCAGTGTCCTGAGTGAAGAACAGCAAAGAAGTCGGTATCGCTGGACCCTGAGGTATATGGGAGCAGAGTGGAATGGAGTAAGGTGTAAGAAGACTGAAAAGGGGGGAATGGGGCAGGTTATAAAGCAGAAGTTCCCCAACTTATCTGGCCTACTGCCCCCTTTTTAAAAAAATTACTCAGTAGCCCCCTGGAAATCTACTTTTTTTAACCCCTTAATGTTTTTTTTGATTTGCATATTTCAAAAAATAAATAAAATATTTTAAAATTACATCTTAAATTTAATAATTTATTGTAAATTTGTGGGTTTTTTCCTGCATTGAAATTTTGATGATGCAGTATTGTGAAGGGAAGAAGGGGAGGGAAGGAGTAAAGAATGAAGGAGGGAAGGAAGAAAGGGAGAGAGGGAGAGAGGAAGGAAGAAGGAAGAGAAAGAGGCATTTATTATAGACATATATGCATATATATTCCTTTATTTGACATTCAAAACCCTACAGAGGTTCCCAAAGTGGGTGATACTGCCCCCTGGGGGGCACTGGAATGATCCAGGGGGGCAGTAGTAGCCCCAGGTACAATTGGGGAGCATTGAATAAAAATAAGGGGAAGGTGGAAGCATAAGGAAAGAAGATAAGAAAAAAGAAAGATAAAATTTTGAAAAATTGTTCATACATGTTCCATTTGTTGTGTAACAGCGTTAAAGTCATATTGTAATATGACACCTGAGTGGAACGTCAAAAACCAATAAGACTTTCTAATTTCAAGACTGATTCCAAGAGGTAGAGGCAAGGACTCGTATCATAATGTATAATATTGTATTGTAAATAAGTCATTACATGCACATATTCCTGCTGATACATGCTGGATTTCCTAACAATGCACAATACATTTGCCTGCCAATACTTGCTTGTTAAGACCTGTCAGCTGAGTTGACCATTGATCAGTTATACCTTGCATTTTGTGTGTTTATTTGGAAAACAATGTAATCACTATGCCTTTAACTGTTACACAACAAATGTACAAATGCACGAATGGTTTTTCAAAATTTTCTTATCTTCTTTCCTTATGCTTCCACCTCCCCCTTATTTTTATTCAACACTCCCCATTTGTGCTCGAGGCTACTACTGCCCCTCTGGATTGTTCTAGCCCCCCCAGAGGGCAGTATCACCCACTTTGGGAACCTTTGTAGGGTTTTGAATGCCAAATAAAGGAATACTTATGTATATATGTCAGTAATAAATGCCTCCTTCCTTCCTCCCTCCTTCATTCTTTACTCCTTCCCTCCCCTTCTTCTTTCCCTCCTTTCCTTCATTCTCACCTTCCTTCTTTACTCCCTCTCTCTTTCCTTCCTTCCCTTCCTTCCTTCCCTCTTTCCTTCCTGCCTGTGGGACACCCAATTCAAAATGTCCAATAGGAAGTTTGTGAGTCAGAACTGGAGTTTAGGAGACAGACCAGGGCAGGAAATACAGGCCTGTTTGTCCTATAAACTCATAACTCTTGTTATGTTATATCATGACTTATGTCATAACTCTTCTATCTCCATGATCCAGAAGTCTGAAATTCCTTTCTCTGGTCATAGCTGCCTATCCTTCTATTTCTCTCTGCTGTGTACTTCCTAAACTCATTCTTCATCCTTTCCATGACCTCTAAGTTCCTGTACCTCCCCCTGATCTCCTCCTCCATCAGGCTTGTTCTGATCCCACTTTCCTTCCTTCCTCATCTGCATCTGACAGTTTACAAGTTCTACTGCCCATTTGTCTTTGTCCGTCTTCCACAATACTCTATGCCTGTTGAGTGAGCCACCATGCTTCTATTTACACAGGTTCACAATCTTGGCATTCATTATTCGTCACTCTTCCAAGTCTTGATTCTAACCCTGCAACAATTGTCCCATCTGCTGCCTTCTCTTCATTTACTCAGGCACCAGCAGAGTTCAGCCTCTCATCACCTCTCACCTAATCAACAGGCAATCACAACATCAGGAAACTTATGTGAAAACCAGGTTTATTCCAAGATAAGTGACCATGCATGTGGAACCCAAAGAGTTCACAAGTCATCCAGAAGCTTGTATATTGATGACAGCAGGACAGAGGAAGGAGGAGGTAGCAGGAAGGGGGCATGGCTAGGGAGAGGGATGGTGCAGTAAAGGCATGAAAAGGACACTCGAAGGGGAGGAGCAAGGCCAGGTAAAAGCCACATTCTTTGCCCTTGTAGAAGCCTCCTAACTGATTTCTCTGGTTCTAGGCTCTCTCCTCTGAACCATCCTCCACACAGCCATCATACTAATTTTCCTAAAACACAGATTTTACTATGTCACTCTCCTGCCCAGGAATCATCAGTGGCTGCCCCTTACTTTGAGGATAAAATGGATATTTCACTAAGCATTTTGCACTCCAAAATAATTGTTTTCCAGTTTCCACTTGTGTGCCTTTTCATAGACTGCACGCATGCACAGACACACATATACACACACACACACAAACACACACACACTCCTGGAATTGCCTCTACCTCTTGGAATCAGTCTTGAAATCAGAAAGTCTTATTGGCTTTTGAGGTTCCACTCAGGCGTCACCTCTTATGCAAAAGCATTCCTAAAATTCTCATACTATATTCAAATGTTTTGCATTTTTAACCAGTGGAATGTAGGCTCCTTGAGAGCATGGGTGCTCTTCTGGGCTATCTTTGCATCCCTGCTGCCTAACACAGTGGTTTGCACTTTGTAGGTATTAAATAAATGACTTTTGAAATGAAATTAAGTGATGTGGGGTTTTATGTGTTTCAGTGAACTACAGGACTTTCTTTGTATTCCTAGCACTTAGCACAGTGCCTGGCACATAGTAGGTGCTTAATAAATAATAGTTGACTGAGGTCGACTGACAAACAGATGGATAGTAAACCCTTGGGGGAAACATGTCAAAAACTTCGTCTTGTACAGGGATCTGGTTATCTCCGGCATCAGAATAATAGCCAACATCTATAGAGCGCTTACTATGAGCCAGACACTGTACCAAGCATTTTACAGTCATCTGATTTGATTCTCACAACCATCCTGGGGAGTAGGTGCTATTATTATTAAACCTATTTTACAGTTGACGAAATTGAAGCGGACAGAGGTTAAGTAACCTGCCCAGGATCACACAGCTAGCTAGTAAGTGTCTGAGGCTGAATTTGAACCCTGCTCTTCCTGTCTCCAGCCCCAGCACTCTGTGCACTTCAAAACCTAGCTGTCCTGAAGTTTCTACCCTAGGAACGGGCCACCCTCTTTAAGCATTAGGGCACTTGATTGTGCCTTTAATAAAGAATTTGTTCTTAACAATCTAATCCAGAATGTGATTTCCAGGGACAAGCAAACAAGAGCACATTCCTGGATTTCAAAGAACTACCAGAAACATTTCTTTACTGTAGAAATCGAAATCCATTTTTCCTCCAAAAATATTTAGTTAAACTTTCAAAAGAACCCAGAGCGAGAAGCAAAAATGGAAAGATGAAATATTGGATTGCAGTCAAACTAAAATGAAATAAACACACAAAAGAAATTAAGGGCCAAGTCTCTGCATCCCAGAGAGCTCACATTGATGTTGGCATGTGTTTTTCTTATAATGGTTTCAGGGCAACCATGGTGAAGGTACTAAAACTATAAAGATGAGAAAGTTGGAAATGTTTTTGCAGAACTCCTTCTCTTCGGGAAAGAAAAGGCAATCATTAAGCAGTATCTTTTTCCAAGGGAACACCTTCCAAGCTGTTAGCTTGCATTAGCCACATCCATTGGGTTAGTTTATCCAAAAGCTTTATAGCCATGGAACCCTACTATAAACTGGTCATTTGAGTAATGACCATTTTCTAAGTGACATCATAAACAGACCCTCCTTTTATCTTCCAGCTCTAGCTCTTTCTTCTTTCCCCCCTTCCTCCACTCCTTGCCCCATCTCTGCCTCAGATTCCCCCCTTTCTCCCTCCCTCCCACCCTGACTAAGCATCTTCTCCTGGGCTAGCAAAGGAAGGTAACACCTACAGAACCAGTAGGACCAAAAATGACCTTTGGACTAGAGAAGAAACCAGTCAGTGCTTTGAAGGACTATGCCCTTATGGGGCTAAGTGCATGAAGTCAGTCAAAAAGCTGTGTGCTATGTGCTGTGAACTGTGCTTATCAGTGGGGATAGACAACTGTTATCAGTCCTTCATCATAAAAAAATCAATGATTTAATAGTGAAATACAGTTAGCACTTACAGTTATACAGAGTTTAAAATAATGAAGTATAGTTATCAATTACAGTTATACAAAGAATTTAAAACAATGAAATACAGTTATCAATTCCAGCTATACAGTTAGACAGAGTTTAAAATGATGAAATGCAGTTATCAATTACAGTTATACAAATAGAGTTTAAATAATGAAGTACAGTTATCAATTACAGTTATAGTTAGACAAATAGAGATACAGTTATCGACTACAGTTATACAGTTATACAAATACAGTTTAAAATAATGAAATACAGTTATCAAAATATTTTCTTTTAAAAAAGACTTCACTTATGAACACATGACTAGATAAAGGAAGCCTATGCATCTGGCACCATGGATCCTGACATAATCCTTGTATCAGCCCCTTTCACTGGCCAGGAGAGGCCTGGCAATGCCCTGAAGGATTTCTCCATTTCTCATTCTCACCCTCATTTTTCCTGCTCAGATGGGAGCCCCTTCACTCTCATTAATAGGGACACCTACTTCTCTCTCCAGCAAGGGCAGCTCTCTAGCACGTGCCCACAATGCCTGGAGTGTCTGCATCTCTTCTCCAGTTGAATGGTCACATTCAATTGCTGCCTTCCAGGGAAAGCACTTCCTCAGAGTGCTTGTGTCTTCTTTTGATTTCCACTTACGTTAAATAATAATGAAAAATATATTCTTTGTTGGGGGAATAAATTGTTCTCAGGAAGAATACAAGGAACGTTACCAGTAGGGGAAAAAATTCCCTGATCTTCTAAATTGGAGGCCAGGAAATGATAAGTTAACCTTAGGGGCCAAAGTTGGGTCATGGTATCAAGATACCCTGCTCCCCCAAACACACTCACTGACAACAATAAATCTCTCGCTTTCACCTGTTCCCTGATGCCAGGACAGGCCACGTCTTGCCTTCTTTCAGTTCTGGGGTCAATATGCTGTACATCTGCAGTGTCTGTCCAAGATTTCATTTCAACATACACATGTAAAAGACATGTGTGTATGTATATATAACATACACATATATTGGTGGATGAGTTATATGGATTTATCAATCCAACTGCATATCCTAGTTTGTACAGTAGGTGTTTCTCACACACTTGTTTTTTTCTGTGTAGATAGGCCAAACTCTTTGGAGTGACTATAGATTTCATTTAGGAGGCTGTACAACATTCCAGGGCTTAGTTCAATCAGCACATTGTCATAGGCAAATAGGAGCTTCTGGAAGATCTCACCAATGGGCATTTCTGGGTTTTCATTTCCTCATAATAATAATAGTTAACATTTACATAGCATTTTAAGGTTTAAAAATCATTTTCCTAGGTTATCTCATTTTTTGCTCACAACAACCTTGGGACATGGGTGCTATTATTATCCCCTTTTCATAGGAGGGGAAACTGAGACAAGCAGTGGTTAGATGACTTGCCCAAGGTCACACAGCTATGTGTTTGAGGCAGGATTTGAACGCGTCTTCTTGACTCCAGGTCCAGCACTCTATCTACTGCTTTGCCAGCTTCCCAAATGTACAAAAACATTTACAATAGCGTTTTTTTTTAACTGGCAAAGAATTATAACCAAATAAGTGCCTATCCATTGAGGAATGGCTAAACAAATTATTGGATATGAATGGATGGAATACTATTGTGCTGTAAGAAAAGGTGAAAGGGTCAGTTTCAGAGAAAATTGGGAAGATCTTTATGAACTGATACTGAGTGAAGAACCATTTCTACAGTAATCACAACATTGTAAAGATGAAACCACTTTAAAAAGACTTAAGAACTTTAATCAATGAAATGACCCACCACAGTTTCAGAGGACTCACGATGAAGACTGCTACCCTCCAGCTGACAGAAACATGATGGACTCAAGACATAAAATGAGAGATTCAGGAGACAGAATGAGACACACATGAGCAATGTGAGAACTTGTTTTGCCCAACTATGAAGATTTGTTACAAGAGTTTTATTGTCTTTTTTTTTTCAGGGGGTGGGGAGAGTGGAATGGGAAGGAGAATGTTTGAAAAAATAAGTAAAACAAAATAAAAGTTACATTGAGTGGGCCTGGAGTCAAGAAGATATAAGTTCAAATACAGCCTCAGACATTTAGTAGCTGTGTGACCTTGGGCAGTCGCTTCACTTCTGCCTTGGTTTCCTCAGCTGTAAAATGGGAATAATGATAGCACCTGGCTCCCAGCTGTTCTTGTGAGCAGCCAATGAGTCCACGTGCTTTGCAAACCTTAAAGAGCTTTAGAAATGCTGGTTATTACGTAAAAACACAACAACTGCAGGGATGCAAGGAGTGGGGCTCAAGGCCCCCCTCCCAGCTCTACATTCCGGGATCCTAGGAAGCCTCTTCTCCAGCTCAGTCTCACAACTTCTCTGAGAGAGCCACGTGCTGGAAATTGAAGGCCTCTTCCGGGCAGAGGCGGTGCCTCCGACGTAAGGGGCGTGGCCTGGCCTCGGCGGGGGCGAGCCTGAAAAGGATGAGGAGGCGGGGCCTCGCGCTGCGGAAAGCGGAAGCGGCCCCGGGCGGGTCATGTGACTCGAGTAACATGGCTTCCGCCCCGTGAGCTGCCATCCGAGCCGGAGCGTCAGGCAGTACCGGAGCTGGAGCCCCTCTAGCCGGGCGCCTGGGGCGCGCGAGCCACCGAGTGCGCACGCGCGGGAGGCGGGCTCCGGAGCCGCCAGAGCGGCCCGGGAGGAGGAGGCGGCGGCGGCGGCGGCGGCGCCCATGAGGCAGTGGCGGCGCGGGGCAGGCGAGCGCGGAGCTGCAGATATCCCCGCCGGGCCCCCGAGCCCCCGCTCCTCGTCCCCGTTGTCCCACTCCTTCTCCTCCTCCTCGTCCTCGCCGCCGCCATGAACGCGGAGAAGGACTTCGCGCCCCTCACGCCCAACATCGTGCGCGCCCTCAACGACAAGCTGTACGAGAAGAGGAAGGTGGCGGCGCTGGAAATCGAGAAGTAAGAGCCGTCCCGGGGCTAGGGGGTCGGGGTCGGAGCAACCTGGGCGCCCCCGAGCCCCAGCACTCCCCGGCCGTGGGAAAGCTGGCGCCCCGGTGCGATGTTGGAGTGGAGCTGCGGGAAAGCAAGTGCACTGGTGCATTGTTGGTGGAATGGAGCTGTGGGAAAGTGAGTGAGTGCACTGGTGCAGTTATTGGAGGAGCAGAAAATTGGAAGATTCTCAAAAAGTCACTGGACTGCCACTTTACAGAGGAGGAAACTGAGACCAGAGAGAGGATGGGGCTTGCCCAAGCTCCAGTTTGAGTCGGGGGTCCTTGAACAATTCAATAGTTCCGAGCTTCATCTCGAACCTTGGAAGTTAGTAGTCAGTCCTTAATAAGTGCATATCATAAGTTGGGCAGGGTCTTTCATTGTTTGCCAAATCAGAAAGCTGAGAGTTGTAGAAATGGATAATTTGCCCCAGTATCAGAGGAACTTGTGGCCTCAGGGATTCCAAGCCCTGTGTTCTTTCCAGCTGGTTCTTCCTGTCTCTTTCTTTGGCTTTATGACTTGTCATTCTTTTGCCTTCGGGGTCTTTCCATTTTATGGGTTTATCATGAAAGATGCCTTGTCTCTTTTCTTTCCCTGTCCCACCTTCCTCCCTCCCAAACACTGTCCCAGAATACTGGTTTTAGGCAGCAGCTCTCCATCTAATGAAAAAAGGTAACCATGAACTTCTTCTGCCTTATCTTACCCAAGGCCCAGACAAGTGAATGAATAACTCAGACTTGGGTAGCACTCGCGAGCACTTCGCACAGTGTAGCAGGTGCTTAATAAAAGTTTATTGAATGAAGCCTACAGAACCATTTCTTCTTTTCTTTTACATGTAAGGAAATGAGGTTGAGAGAGCTAACAAATGTCAAACAATGTGAACCCAAGTTTAAACTACTCCTTTTGAACTGTAAAGTTATCAGTGACCAAGGTAAAAAATCAGTTCTGAGAACTATCTTTTGCTGCTTTAAGTGGAATGATTTGGACCTTTGTGTGCTGATGTCCCCAAACTTAGAGTGAACATTATCTAAAGTCTTGCTCCTGTCCCGTAGAGAAGGCATGGTATTTGATGGTAGAACTCTCAGGTGGAAATGCTGCTGAGTGTTACCATGTATTTGTTGGGTGTGGGTTTTTTTGTAGGAGGTCACACAGAATAGTCTTAGTATGATTATGACTTAGTGGAATAATGACTTGTGTGAGTAGCTTCAGAAAGAAAGACTTCAGCCTACTTATGTGCTTCCTCGCTTGGGTAGGCAACAGCAGGTTTCTCTTCTTACTGCTGGTAGATAGTAGCTTTTAGTAAAAAGTGTCATTGAACTACACTTGTTCTAAGCAGGTTATCTCAAGTACCTTTGGCTTTGGATTGTTTTTATTGATTATCCAATTCTACTTCAGCTTTATCATATGATAACTCGTTGTTGGAGGCCCCAGAATAGAACCATTTCTACCTATGTTGTAAGGAATCTTTCTCTTCCCATTTTTGACATGTTCTCTAGCAGATGTTTCAGAAGTTGATTTTTCACAGCCTTTAAATGGTCTTGTAGACTCCACATAATCCCATATGACTGCAAAGCCACAAATGAGTCAGAGTCACAGCAATTACTCATTTATGTAGGATGAACAAATCAGCTAGTAACTTTGAGTCTAAAAGTGAAAAGCATGGCCCTGTTATAAAGCATTTACCTTTAGGTTGTCTGCTGCCCTCTCCAGACAGGATGGTAGACTGAGAGCTGCTAAGGACATTAAAGGCCCTCTGATCTCATCTGCTCCTTTTTTAAACACTTTGTCAGCAGAGGAGTCGGCATTCAGAATGAAATTGGGCTGGGGATCATCCTCATGTCGGGGAAGAAAGAGAACCTGGTTCCCGGGGTAACGAGATCAGATGCCTTCATGATTTCTTGTTTTTAAAGTGTTTGGGGCATTTTGTGCCATCTTTCCTACCCTGTGGTGTTCCTTTGCCAAATTCATCATTACCTTAGAGCTGCCGAGGCAGTAGAACATAGCATCTGAGGCACCACTCAGGCAAATTATGAAAGGTGAGAAGGGTTGAATGATGCTTTGAACCTCTCTGAGCAAGTACCAGCTAAATCTTTACACAGTTGTGATACTGTGATAAAATTCGGCTTCTCCTATGAAGAGCGTTATCTATGCTGTTTTGAGGAATGGAGCAGCTTTTAGGGAATACAGAGCCATGTGCCCCAAAGGGTGGCTATAGGGAGCCAGTAATTCCAGTAGCAGTTCTGATTAGTTTCTAGCCCCATTTTGACAAGAATTGAAAAGAAACTGAAACTATAAATGGTAGCGTATAACCAAGAAGCATCTCTTCTTGGAACTAGGATGACCCTCCCCTTGCTGGGTAGATGCTTAGGCAGATAAATGACCTCCCCGTTTAAGTGGAGATAGCTTGGTATGGTGGAGAGAGTGCTCAGCTTGTGTTCTGGAGACTTGGCTTCAAATCCCAGCCCCATCACTTCATCGTGTGACCTTGGGCAGTTCAGTTAACCTATCTGGGCCTCAGTTCTTTCATCCCATCTCTCATGGGAATAATAAGAACATGCAATACCTATCTCACAGATTGTCAGGAAAATGGTTAATAACACATATTACTAGATAAGTATGGATTGTTGTTGTCCTGGAATCTAGAAACTGGAAGAAATTTTTTTTAACCCTGAGATCATGAAACTGTGTGATGAACTGGATTTGGTAAGTACCCAGTAAATATTTATGGGGCATCTACTACATTCAGGGCTGTTATGTTATCCTTGTTTCACTCTCCCTCAAACCCCCCCCCATCCTCAGAACCCTTTTCCAGAGGGTGAGGTATTTTGGGCTGAGATTTCAGTGTATCTGTTTTGGATTTGATGGGAACACCACCTTTCATGGGATGATAGGAGATAGTCATTTTCAGGGTCTGGCCACATCATTAATTAGTCATCGTACTGAAAGAAATAAAATGTTTTTCACTTGCATTTCTTGGCACCTGTCCGTTCAGATATTTATTGAGCATCTCCTGTGTCCAAAATCCTTTGAGGCACTATGGAGAATGTCAAGAAGATGACCTGATCCCCGCTCTCCAGAAGGAGGCCCGGGGTTTCTGTTACAGAACACTGAGACGAGGGAAACCATGAGAGTACAAGGGGAACCACGTCCTGTGGACCTCCGAAGAAGGAGGACTCCCACACTTATGGAGCTCATTGTAAGGTTTGCAGGTGGCATTTTATGAACAATGTCACTCAGCCCTTCCAATGGCCCTTTGAATGACGGTGGGATATCTTCATTTTGCAGATGAAGAAACTTGAGTTTCAGAGACCTTCAGTGATTTTCCGGAGGCTGGGTTAGACTCACACTGTCTCTGGCTACCAAGTCTAGAGTCTTTTCCACTTTACTTCTTGTCACAGGAGAGGAACAGATAGGGAAAGAAGTACCATAGCTATTTTCCTGGGAAGGAAACATTAGCCCAGAGTCCCAATTTTGAACCTGGCCCTAAATGCATCACCAGTGACATGGAGAAAATAGCCAGTTTTCTCAAGCCTGTAAGTTGTAAGGGCATCCTCACCTAAAAGACTCCCTGTAGGACTTGCTGGTCCCCAGTGCTTTGACCCTCAGAATCTGGTAAAAGGCCCATCAGACAACTTGCATTTGTGTCTTTTTCGAGAAGTCCCTGATCTACAAGCACTCCAGAGGCGCTGTAGTCTAGTTGAAGTGAAAGAACCTGTTCTAGGATCATAGATTTAGAACCAGAAGAGACTTTTGAAGCCATCTAGGGCCCCCCGCCCCGTCTGTGTACACATGAGACCCAGAGAAGGTCAGTCACTTGCCTGGAGTCACCTAGATAGCAGATAGCAGAGGCAGGACTCAAATCTGACCTCTTTCCTTCATTGGGCCGCCCTTAGGGGCTCACTAGTTCAGAGATCCAAAATGTCTGTTCTGTCCTTGGTCTCCAGCTTTTGGCCCCTCCCCCCCACCTGTCATCACAGTAGTGTTCAGTAAATGTGCTGCTGACTTAACTTCTAGACCTTTGGAGCAGGGGTGTGAGAGGGAACACAGTTTCTAGCTCTTCCAGTTGATTCATTTCAGCTTGATGACATTGGGAAACCAAATGTGAATCTCCTAGCAAAGTAGGTGGGGAAGGTTGTCCCAGATTCTCTTGGGAAGTCTCAGTTAGAAATGATTGATTCTGAGAGGCAGCTAGGTAGTACAGTGGATAGAGCTCCAGCCTTGGAGTCAGGAGGCCCTAAGTTCAAATATGGCCTCAGACACTTGACACTTACTAGCTGTGTGACCCTGAACAAGTTACTTAACCCTGATTGCCTCACCAAAAAGCCAAAAAAAAAAGCTTGACTCTGGAAATCTGCTACAAACCTTGCTTTGGAAAGTGCTGTCTAAAGAGCTGTGCCTGAATCCCTGAACCACCGAGAGCAGCAGAAGAACAGGAACTGAGACCCAAACCTGCCTGAAGAAGGCTGCTCCTGCAGTTGTTACCAGTGCCGGGATGAGCTGCGAGCTCCAGAGGGCTCTGCTCTGTGCATTGAAGCTGTCAGTTCTAAGCTCCTTGAGGCCAGGGAATAGCTGTCTATTGGTTTTGTCTTTTTTTTCCACAGTGTGTTTACTGCATTACAGTGTTTGCTGGTTGAATCGAATGGTGCTGTCACCTTGATTCTGGCCGTGTTTGAATGGGTCTCTGGTCAGCTAGAAGGATCCTGGATTTCCTCTTTAAGCCAGAGCAAAGACTGGGTCTGAAGGCCAGTTTAAAATAGGCTTTGAATGGCCTTCTTATTCCTTTTCCTGGTTGGCAAAGCAATTCATTAAAAGTGTGCATAAAGTTGACAGTGTGGGGAACTTGGTAGGGACTACAAGATTGGGTATTTACAGTGTAGTTTTATCATTTAGGGCAATGATTCCCAAACTGTTTGATCTCAGGACTCCTTCATACTCTTAAAAATTACTGAGGACTTTTGTCCGCAAGAGAGCTTTTGTTTGTGTGAGTTACATCTATTGATATTTACTATCTTAGAAGTTAACACTGATTTTAAAAAATTATTATTTTAAAAGAACAATGACAAACTCATTTGTAAATAACATTTTTTATGAAAAATAGCTTTTTTCCAAAATAAAAAAAATTAGCGAGAAGAGTGGCATTGTTTTCTATGTTTTTGCAAATCTCTTTAATGTCTGGTTTAATAGAAGAAAACTGTATGGTCATATCTGCTTCTGTATTCAATCTGTTGTGATGCACTGTTTTGGTTTGAAATATATGAAGAGAGTCCAATATTATACTGATATGTACTGTAGTTGGGAAAGGGAGGAGCATTTTAAATGGACAGATAATATCGTGTTATTTCTTGGACCCCCTCCCAAGCAAGGGGAGGGGTCCTTATACCCCGTGTTGAGAACTTCTAATTTCGGGGTCTAGTTCTCCAACTGTAATAAATTATTGGGAATGGCTGTAATTGACTGTAGTGACATTTGCAAATGGGGTGGTTTAACTGAAGATAAAGATGGCTGAACCATCAAATTATAGAATCTTAGAGTTGGAGGAAACCTTGGATTTATTCTCATTTCCTACCGTCTTCGTGAATCTCGGCAAGGTCATCCACCACTGCTTGAAGACCACCAGTGACCCCAGATTCAGTACCTCCTAATGGAGCCCATTCTCTTCCTGGAGATCATTCATTGTTTAGAAAATTAATCCTTGTACCAGGTCAAAATCAACCTCCCTGTCACTTCTGCCCCTTGGTCTCAGTTCTCCATTCTGGAGCTGTACAAACTAAATGTGATCCCTCCATGTGCTAGCCCTTCAGGTATGTGAGTATGGCCGTGGTGTTGCTCCTTCCCTCTCTTCCCCCGATACCTCCCAGCCCAGGCCTTTTCTTTTCTAGGTTAAGCATCCCTAGTTCCTTCAGCCCTTTCTTATATGACTTGGTTCCAAGTCTTCTCACTACTCTGGCCACTTTTCTTGTTGCTGTGGGTCAGTGTATAAATGTACTTCTTAGAATGTGTCACCTAGAATTGAACAAAACACTCCAGATGTTGTTTGACCAGCTTAGAATAAATTGCAGCTACTAATTTCCTTGTTCTGGATAATATCCTTTGATTAATGTAGCTGGAGATGTCATGGGCATTTTTTGGCGGCCACATTATATTGTTGACCTGCATGTAGATTATTAGACTCAGCTGAAAAGGCTAATTTTTTGAAAAGAATTATTAAGTTACTTCTTCTCTATGTTTTACTTATGCAGTTGATCTTTTTGCCTTAAGTATGGGACTTTGTAAGTTAATTCTAACACATTTTAGTTAGGTTCAGCTTTTCATGGCCATTGTGATCCTGTAATCCTAGTTATTAATTGTTCCTTTTGCTCTGTGTGAGCCACAGGATAAGCATGCTGTTTAGACCTTCTGAATCTGCAGTAAAATGGTTCAGCCGGAAATAGGGCTACAGTACCACTGGGGAGAATCCTGCCTCCTGGCCTGTCCCTCAGTATGAGCAGTCTCCCAAGACTCTGTCCTAAGCCCTCTTCTTTCTCCGCCTTCTTTGCCTCGTGTTGTTGCTGGTGTTCAGTCACGTCTGACTCCCTGTGAGCCCGTGGACCGTAGCACACCAGGCCCTTCCGTCCTCCTCTCTCTCTCGGTCTGACCAAGCTCATGTTCATTGCTTCCGTGACACTTTCTGTCCATCTCATCCTCTGTGGTCCTCGTCTCCCTTTGCGTTCAGTCTTTCCCAACATCAGGGTCTTTCTCTTATGTGCTCTTATCTGTTCCCGAGGGTTCAGGCAGTGTGTGCATGATCATGCATGCGTGCATGTCTTGGCCACCTCTGTACAGTCCAGCCTGAGCTCTGGCTCCACGTCTCCACCTGCTTGTCCTGTCAGCCCCTCACTCAGAGTAAGGCAGTTCATTATCTTGCCCCCCATCCCCCCACCTTCCTAACTCCCTTCTCTCGGTGGATGGTACAGTGACGGTACCAGTCGTGGGTATCAGATGGGACCAGTGACCTTTCAGATTTGTTGAATCTTCCTTTTTCTTCGCTGGCTAGAGTCTGGATGTCATTAGTTACTGCATCTGGTCAGTTCAGCCTTCTCAGCAGCTCTCACCTTCATCTCCTCCCAACTTCCCGTGACCACCTTTTATCTGTACCATTGTAATAATCCGCTGATTCAGAGCTTCTTAAGCTGGGGCCCAAGAACTTTAAAAAAATGTTGTTTGATTACTGGCTTTCAATGTGATTGGTTTCCTTTGTAACCCCATCTTGTTTTATTTATTTAAAAGCAGGGCAGCTGGGGTAGTAAAGTGGGTAGAGCACCAGCCCTGAAGTTGGAGGACCTGAGTTCAAATCTGGCCTCAGACCAAAGACTCGACACTTACTAGCTGTGTGACCCTGGACAAGTCACTTAACCCCAATTGCCTGAAGAAAAAAAAAAAGAAAGTATTTATTTAAAAGCATTATTCAGAGAAGGCTTCCCCGGGCTCCACCGGGCTACCAAGGAGGCCAGAGCACAAAAGGGTGAAGAAGCCCTAATGTGATTGCACTGCTTGATGCTAGTTGTCCCCCTTTCTATTTCACGCTTCATCCGTCGGCCATTCCCCTGCTCAGAAACTTTCAGGGGCCTCTAGAATAAGACCTCAGCCTCACATTTGTAGCCTTGGGCAGTCCAGCCTAATTTCACATTCATCCCCTCCCTCTGTTGTACTTGAGGCAGAGAGGTGGTACAGTGCACAGAGTGCTGGGCCTGAAACAGAAAGTCCTGAGTTCAGATCTCACCCCAGACACTCACTCAGACGGGGAGAGTTGGACGTGACTGAAATAGCTGGACGACAGAAAATGGGGATCGTGACAGCACCTCCTTCTCAGAGCTATTGTGAGGATCAGTGAGATGCTATTTGTAATGCCCTTGGCCCAGTGCCTGCCACATAAGAGATGCTTCATTAAGTGCTTATTCCCTTCCTTCCCTTCTAGCCAAAAAGGACCGTTTGCTATTTTATGACCTGAGCACATCGTCTCTGCCCTCCGTGCATTTGAACAAGCTGGGGTCTATCCCTGGAGCACGCTTTCCTCAGTTTTGCCCTTCAAAATCCTTGTCTTCTATCCAGCTTCCAAACCGACTGACTTTGAAGGAAATACATACCTGTACGTTTATTTTTGCTATGTTTTTAAAGTAAACATCCCTTTGTAAAAGCCAGTTGATATTAAGTGGTTAAATGGAAATTGAGGGTCTAGTCACTGACCTCCTACTGCCTCCTTTCTAAAATCTTCCTGGATCATTCTCAACCATGAGGACCCTCACCCCCCAAACGCTCCTAAAGTTCTCAGTCTGGGTCTCATCTTTACCCTTTGCTCTCTACCCTGTAGTACGCATATCTGTGTTTGTGCTGTATGCCGCCTTCACCCCCTCTCAGCATTCTACTTTGCACACAGCAGGGACATAATAAGTGTCTGTGGTTGAATCAATTAGTGAACACTTTGAGAGCAGCTGCTCAGCTGTTCTGAGTCTACTTGATGCTTCTGTTGTGCAGCCTATGTTTCTCTGTCATATACCTAAGACTGTCACGATAGGTTTGCTTATGATATAACAAGTGCATTGATAAATTCCAAATCGATTATGTCTGCATTTCCAATTTAGAAGTAGAATCACCTTACCAAAAATGAAAATGAAATTACTTTGGCTTGGTTTGCTCTTAAGTGTGTCGGTAGCCAACTCACTCTTTCTCTTTTTGAAGCCCTTTACAGCCTGATTGCACCCTACCTTGCCAGGCTGAATAATAATTCTTCTGGCCTATCCCCCAAACTACTTTGTTTTTATTTGTATACACTTTGTATATTCTTGTATGAGTACATATTTTCCTGCCAATTGAATGCCTATTCGTGATGCTCTCGATGTTAACCTCCTTCATTGGTAAAATGAGACGAGATGGCCTCTGAGATCACTCCCAGTTCAACTTTTCTGATTCTTTGATGCTGTGGCCCTTGTAGGGAGGGACAGTTTCGTTGGTTTTGTATCTCTGGCACGGGCAGGGGTCAGCCAACTACTATACAATGGAATTTTAAAATGTGAAAGCCATTCTAAGCATAAAAATCATTTTTAGTTGGACTTTGCTGACCCCTGCTCTAGCACCTAGGACAGTGCCTGGCATATAGCATGTACTTAATAAACGGTCATTGATTAAGTGTTCACAGACTTTTTAATTATCGGGAAATGATGTTAAGGTCACTAAGTAGTTTGAAGAATTCTTTTCTTCCCCTTCTTGAAAATCAGGGCCATATCTATCCATTTCTCATTACTGAGAACCTCCCTTGGGTGCCATAGTTCCTTAAAGATTATCAACAGTAGCTTTGCAGTCACAGTTGCAGGCTTTCTTAATACCCTGAAGTATAATTAATTGATCTGGTTCAAGAGACATGAACTCATTTGTAGCATGTTTAAAAAAAATCAATCATATACTATTTTAATCAATAAAAATTTATTTTAAAAAAAGAAATGACAAAAACTAAAAATTCAGAAAACCACTAGAAACTTGTATGTCTTTACTCAGAGTCAATAGACATTTGTAAAGCACCTTTTATTCACTTGCAAATCATGACATCACCTTCCTGATGCTGTGGTCCTCTTTGAGAAGGAAGGACAAATAATAACCTATGAGTAGTAGTAGCTGCCCCACTGGGGACTCAACTAGCCAGCTCCTTCCTTCTTTCCTTCCTCTCTTCCTCTCTTTCCTTCCTTCCTTCTTTCCTTCCCCCCTCCTTCCTCTCCCTCTGTCCACATAGGGAATCATATCCTTAACTTGTGGGTGCTCTGCCCAAAGGAATATAAATTTTGATCACTGAAACCTCACAAGTTATCTTGGGGTTTACAGGCTAGATTTCTTTTTTATGGACCATACTTAGACCCAGATCACTCTGGCTGTCATTGATTGGCCAACAGTAGGTCCCAGCTCAAGCCTCACTGGGTCATTGTTGGGGTTGTGATGGCTTAGAGTGAGCATAAACAGTGCTTGTTTCTGTTTTGGCCAAAAGTCCCCTCCCAGAGTGATTTTTTTTTTGAAGATGCAAAGACAGAAAGACATTTTCTGGCCCTCAAGGAGCTCACACTTCTAAGGAGAAAACACATTAAAAAATGCTGAAAGACATTTGACACTTACTAGCTGTGTGACCATGAGTAAGTCACTTAACCCCAATTGCCTCACCAAAAAGCCTCCCCAAAAAATGCTGAAAGAGGAACCAGGGTTTGGGAAATCATTTTGGGAAATGATGCCACCCCCAGTCTACCCGAAGGGCCCTGTGATCAGCACCTTCACTCCTGATTCCTTGGGGGGATCTATCCCTGAGTGGCTTGTGGGAGTTGCTTTTCTCTACTGGCCTTAGTTCAAGCTCCCAGTGGTTATCCCTCCTGTTGTTAGGTGATCAATTACTAGGCCCCCGTTTCCATTTAAGCACTTAACATCCATTGGCTTTTACTTTACTTTTACTTTTTACCTCTAAAATATAACAGAAATAAATGTGCAGACATTTCCCTCAAAGTCAGTCATTCAGTAAACATTTATTAAATACCTCCTATGTGCCAGGCAGTGTGCTAAGTGATGAGGATACAAAGAGAGGCAAAAGACTTCCTGCTTTTGGGTATCTCGTGGCCTCATAGAGGATGCAACTATGTACAGACAAGCGATATACAGGCTATGTTAGAGATAATCAGTAGAGGGAAAGGTTTAGAATTAACAGGGATCAAAAAAGACTCCCTGTAGAAGGTGGGATTTTAACAGGCACTTGAAGGAAGGCAGGAGGTAGACATGAAGCATTCCAGGCCTGAGGGACAGCCAGTGTCCCAGGATCAAGTGTGTGGGGTAAGAAGCCTGGAAAGGAGTGGGGATGCAGAACAGGTTTTGCAGGACTTTGAACACCAGAGGATTCTGTGTTTGATCCTGGAGGTGAAAGGGAATCATCGGAACTTGATGAGTAGGGGGCAGCGGGCGTAGTGTGACTGGCAGCTGAGGGGAGGGTGGACTGGAGAGTGGGGAGACCAGCCAGCAGCCTGTTGCGCTAGTGCAGTGTGAGGTGATGGCAGTGTCAGAGGAGAGGAGGGGTCACACATGAGAGCTGTTACAAAGGACTCAGTCTTGTAAACAGTCAAATCCTGGCCTCTGTTTTACACTGTGTAAACGTTACCTGTCATCATTGTATTTATGTTTACATCTCCAGTGCTCAGCAGAGTGCTTGGCACGCAGTAAGCGTTTCATACTTGCTGACTGCCTGCCTGTGTGTGAGGTGGATGCTGGAGTTGCCTTCATTTGTATTTCTCTGTTCGTGATTTGGAACGTTTTTTCACATGGCTGTTGATAGCTTGGATGTCTTCCTTTGTGAACCGCCTGTTCGTGTTTTTGACCATTTATCAAGTGGTGAATGACTCCTTTTAAATTTTGATCAGTTATATACACATATAATTTGTAGGTATGTATATTAAAAAAGACACTTTGATTTAGGAAACTTGCTTCAAGATTTTTCCCCAAGAAATGTTTCTCTTCTCATTTTAAGTGCCTTGGTTTTGTTTCTGCAAAAAACTTTCAGTTTTACATAACTAAAATTGTCTTTTTATGTTCTGTAATCCTCCCTAAACTCCCTTTCAGCATCGTCTCATGTGCTCACTTCCTTGCCGTTTTGTCCTAACAGCTCCTCCTACAGAAGTTTATAAAATAAAATGAGAGTGTATCTAGATTTTCCCATAGAACCACAGGTTGGTTTTTACTGAGGCAGCCTTTAGACTAATATCAGATGAAGTGTTCAGTCCCCTCAGGCATTCCATCCTCCTGCCTAAATGATGACAGACTCTTGTTTCCTCTCCTGTGAAGTTAGGACAGCACTGATGGGCCCTGGACTTCTAAGCCATGTCTGAGAGAATACTGAAATTCTTTATGCAGAGGCCTTGCCCAGATGTGCTCACTTTAAGAATATGCACTATGCTTACTGCCTTTTAGCAGATAAACAGTCTACTCTCCTGGGGTATTTCTTAAAAAGTGGCATCTCGCAAACAGTTGTTTTTTCTTATGTTAGGAGGGTCTTCATTATGGGCTAGATGACCTCTTGGTGAATATGTTGTTGAGTAGATTCTGAAGGTGGGAGTTGTACTAGATTGACTTGGAGGTTCTTTCCAACGTAGGGATTCTCGGCTCCAGTGATAGTAATTTAGAAGTATCGCCCTGATACTTTGTTCTGTGACTTCCTAAGATACTTGTTATGTCATATTACCTAGTCGGTCACTGAGCACCTGGTACATACAGTGTCTCTGATGGTCCTTAGTAAGTAAATGTTGATTTGGTTTGGGCTGGTCCAGGTTGAGATTTCTCCCCATCAAGCCAAAAAGAGAAGTGGTCTGAAGGATGAACCTGGGGGACTTAGAGTCAACATTTTGGCTTCAGTTGTGACTAGCCCACTCTGGATCTGATCCATGGATTGGGAACACTAACTCGCTGCCTGATGCAGCTTTAGGAGAATTGAGAGGAGAGTTTGAGCTGATTCTTCATTCATTTGCTTTAATATGACTTTCCCCCTTCTTTGTACCCTACTGCTCACCTTTACTGGAATTCTGTGACCACAAGACTAATGCTGAATGTGATTGGATATGGCTGTTTTAAGTGTGTGGCTTAAGTAGCGCTGTGTGTGTGCATGTGTATGTGTGTGCATGTGTGTATGTGTATGTATGTGTGTGCGTGCAAGTGTGTATGTGTGTGTATTGTGTGTGTGCGCGCGTGTGTGTGTATGTGTGTGTGCGTGTATGTGTGTGTGTGTGCACGCACATGCGCATGCACTCATTTCTTTGTATTCAGTGTATAGATTCAGAGCCAGAAGCAGACTCAGAGGCCATCAGGTCTAACCCCTTCACTGTACAGATGAGGAAACTGAGGCAGGAGTGGCAGAGCTGAGAATCCAGAGGCAGTGCTCTTTCCACTTATCAAGGGAGTCCCATTTCTTTTACCTGATTCTGCCCCTTCCTCCTGAGTTCTTCAAAACCAGCTCCTCAGACGTGAATTACTGAGCCAAAACGTGGTGTTAATTAGCCAGGCGGGCTGGACCATGTGGCTTAATTGAAAGCCCAAACCCTGTGATAATGGCAGCATCAGGAGTCTGCTCCCGTCAGTCACATATGTACTGAAGGCCTGCTATGTGCCTGCCACTGAAATACAAGGACCACAGCACTGGCAACTGGTAGAGCATTGTTCGGGAGGTAACAGAACGTGCACACGACATCCCAACCGTGTCCCACGTCTGCCAGATGAGTGGTTGGGAGAGTGTGGCCAGCTGGAATGAGAGGTTGGCCATAAAGGGGCTGCCTAGTTGAGATGGATGGGGAGATAGGGCCAGAGCACCCCAGTGGGGAGGTCCCTGAGCAGAGGGGAAGAGGTGGGGAAGCCAAGGTGCCCCACCTGGCCATCAGGGAAACAAAAGCTAAAGCTGAAGACATGGGGCCTACAACATGTGAACTGTATTTGGAGACAGAGAACCTGTGTCCTGTTTGTGAACCTAAGCAAATCACTTCATGTCTCTCAGCCTCTGTTTACTTGTCTGTAAAGTGCAGATCTTTAAGGTCCCCTTCTGCTTCAAATCCTGATCATGTGTTTTAGACCATCTCTTCCTTTTTCCTCAACAAAAGGCCGCCAGCTGGGCCGTGGCCAGGAGCCTGCACTGTCTCCTTGAGGAAGCCCTTCCCCCAATGGTCTCCTCCTTAGCCTTCTCCCAGGTGCCAGTGAGGCATCACCTGCTGCCTGTTGGGTCCCTCACATGCAGCATGTCCAAGAGCAGAAGCCCTTCCATCCCTGCCCTTTCTCTGATCCTCCTGATTCTGAGGAGGCACCACCGTCCTTCCAGCCCCTCGCACTCATTCTTTGTTCTTCCCTCTCCCTCACTCCCACAGGTCTTGTCTTCCTACCTCCGTGTCATCCTTCCTAGCTGCTCTTTTTCTCTTCACCCACACAACTCCCACTGTAGTTCAGGTCTGTTCATGGCCACCCAGTGGGACTCTTGCAGTCGCCTGTTAAAATCTCCCTTCCAGTCCCCTCTGCTCCCTTCCCGTTCCAGTCCATTCCCCGCTGAGCTGCCATATTTATATCCCACAAAGCCTGTGGCCAGCCATCAGTGCCCTGTGCAGGACACTTAAGCAGCTCCCTGTTGTGTCTCAGGGAAAAAGTCAACTCCCCCCTTGGCATTTAAAGCTCTTTACACCGTGGCTCTTAGCTGCCCTTCTGGACTGACTTCACCTTGGTCCCCCTTATGTACTCTGCTCCGTACAGGGAAGGTGCAAACCTACGCCAGCTGAAGAGCTTCCTTAGCTGGGTGCTCTCTGTGCTAAGGAGATCACAGATCGGGGGCCTGCCCTCACAGGGGTGTGCTGTGTTCCCTGTAGAACCTAAGCTTCTGGGGGGCAGAAACGGTTTAGTTTTTGTCTTTGTAGCTCCATTAGCAAACACACAGTACCTGGCGGGGAGAGAATGCTTCATAAATGTTTGTTGTGCTGATGAATTTGGTCAGCTGCCTAAGGGCTTCGGGCATTTGGGGGAGTTCTCTCTTTTCCCCCTCGCTTTAGATTCAGCAAAACCCGTTGTTTAGCCTAGAAAAGCATACATAGACCATTCAGAGTTTGCTTCAGCTGACTCGAGCCTGTCCAGTACTGGCCTGCCCTGCTTTCCTTGAGAGAAACTGGAGACAGACGAGGAGATGACTCAGAAGGGACCCTGGGGAGAATCAACTTTGGACTTGGGAGAGTTGGGCAGTAGCTTCCTGAAGGGATGTGAGAGCGCAGGGCTGAGGGGTTGCAGGTGGCCTTCATTTCTGGGGTGACCCCCACAGGCCAGGTGATGCCTGTTGAGCGGCAGGTCGTGGCTACGGGGCGGGGGAGGGAGGGGGCTGTACAAGGGACACTGGAGATCCAGGGATGGTCTCACCTGTTGATTTGGGCTTCTCTTCCACTTGAGATGTGGGGCTGCTTTTATCCTCTGGGTGTTTGTGCTGTTCCAGCTGCAGTGCCTGCCTGGGCATGTGGGAGAACGGCCAGAAGAGTCCGGGTGACTGAGGAGTATCAAGGTGCTAGGATACATTTCAGAGCTTACTGAGCTGCCGGTGAACAGGACCGTTTTCCCCTGATTCCCCCCAGTCAAGGACTTGGTGTTTCTGTAGCTTCCAAGGACCTGATCTTTTTGTTTAAGGACATTTATAACTCAAGGTAGAAGACGAGCCAGGAAATAACTTTTTTGGAAGTCTATTATTCAGAACTAAACATCGGTTTATCCTGTTAGGATTTCTTTTAAAGAAAAAAAGTTTGCTACTGCATTGGCCGGGAATCGAACCCGGGCCTCCCGCGTGGCAGGCGAGAAGTCTACCACTGAACCACCAATGCTCCAGCTGTCAGCAGCTGTGCTAGCAGCTTTCTACAGCAACCACCTCAGCCCCCTTGTGTATGTGCTGGCTCACAGCACAGCAGCTGAAAAGCAGGGCTAAGGTCTGCGGGGCGAAGTGTGTCTGTACATTTGACAGGAGTCGATAGAATTTCCAGATGTGTGGGGACAGAAACTGGAGTTAGATGCGTTCTTTCCCCAGGGGAAAAGGAAAACATGAAGACTTGGGCATTTTTCCTGTTCAGTCCCAAGAATTTGACAAGTCTGTCTGAGCACTGTTCACTTTCTGAATTGGTTCCCAGTCTGGTGACAGAATGTAGGAGTGTGGTAAGCATTCCTTTGGAAGTTAAAGATGTGAGCAAGGCTGTGGAATGGTCAGCATTTCTTCCATATGGAGTGTGTTTATATACTCACAGATCTGAAGTGTGCAGTGATTGAAAGAGCCCTTGTGTTCTGAAGGAGCAGCAGAACAAGAGAGGAAGGGAAAAAACTTCTGCATTGGCCGGGAATCGAACCCGGGCCTCCCGCGTGGCAGGCGAGAATTCTACCACTGAACCACCAATGCTGTGTGAGGCAGCATCTGCAGTGCCTTCTCAATTCCTGTCCAGCAAACTCCAGGGTTTCTCACCTGACTGATCTGTCCGGTTGGAGGAGCAGAAGTTGACAGACAGGTTTGTTAGGTGGACCTGCTCATGCTCAGCTTGGACTGAAAATCTTCCCATGTTGCTATGGAAATCAACTAGATCCCAACATAAGAGTCCTAAAAATCCTCTCCAGTACTCACCCCCCTGAGGGGAGATGTAGAGATTGCCAGGAATCTGAGAGTGCTAGTGAATGCTGGGCCCCAGGAGGAGGGAAAGGGCCTACGAGGTCTGTAATTAGGTAGTCCTCTAGCTAGGTTGTTCCCTGGGGTTTGGGCTCTCCCCAGTTTGACCTGACTTAGCACTGGGTGTTGAATCGTGCGAATAAGCTGGAGAGAAGTATATCTGTTTCCATGAGTAGAAAATGCCAAAAGATGACTGAATCTGCTCATTTAGACATAGCGGAGGAACTGACTTTACCCTCTTCTGTTAATGTTTATTACAATGCAGACCCTGCCTCATTCTGCTCCAGGCCAGGCCTCAGAAGTAAACTGCCTAGGGTGTTCAATAAGGCAGTAATTTAAAAGTGCACATCTCCCTGTCACATGTCTGAGCTGATGAACTTTAAGGAACTTGATCCTCCCAACTCCAGGAAGTAAGACAGATAGCAAATGCTCGCGGATTTCGTCCATTCAGCAAATATTTATTAAATGCCCGCTGTGCTCCATGCTCCAGGCGTACAGGAGATAACAAAAACACAAACTGAATAGGCCCTGCCCCCAAAAAGTCTATGTTAATTATATTTGGGGGGGGGAGACACGTGCACATGTTTTGGGGATTGGCACTAATAATGGGGGGGATGTACATAGGCTTTCCATAGGACATGGCACCCAAGGTAAACCTCGAAGAACACCAAGGATTCTGCAAGGACATGGAGGCAGGGGAGAGAATGTTGTGGACAGGGAATAGCCCTATACCCACTTTGTTTGGAAAGCTAGGCTGGAGCCCTGCTGGAAAGGACTTGGAAAGCCAAGTAGAGGAATCTGCTTTTCTCTGGTGGTGATAGGGAGCCACTGGAGTTTCTTGAGCCTGGCAGGGACATGGTAAGGACAGTGTCTTAGGAATATCAGTTTCACAGGGAGATGAATTGGGAGGCTACTGCAGCAGGTAATGAGGGCTTGAACGTGCACGTGGGAGTGGACAGAAGGGAACACATGGGAGATGTAGTTTGAAGGTCAGATCCATGAAACTTGGAGGTTGGTTGGCTGTGGCTGAGGGAGAGGAATTATTGAGAAAGACTGCAATCCCGATAGTCCTCCCAACAGAAATGGGGAAGGATGTTCTCTGTTTGGGACATGATGAGTTAAGAGGTCAGCAGCACATCCCACTGACGGTGTCCAGTGGGTGTTGGTGGTGTGGAGCTGGAGCTCAGGGGAGAGAGAGACATGCCTCATCTGTCGTCAGTCCAGCGCAGTGTAGAGAGAGGCTGTGTGCGAATCTGGATCTGAGGGGTGTCTGCATAGGGACCAGTAGTAGAATTCATGGGAGTTGCTGAGATCAGGAGAGCACGTAGATGCCATCACCCTCCTGAAGGAGAGGTGATGGACTCAGTGCAGAGTGGAGTGTAGATAGGTAGGTAGATAGATATGCACTGTGTGTGTGTGTGTGGGTGTGTGGGTGTGTGGGTGTGGCATGGCCAATGCAGGAATTTATTGTACTTTACTATACATATTTGCACCAGGTTTTGGTTTTCTTGCTTTCTCAGTGGGTGAGTGAGGTATGAGGTATAAGGGAGAAAATTTAGAACTAAGAATAAAATAAAATTGAAATATTTTTTTTAAGGGGGAGAGCACGCAGAAAAAGAGAAGGCTGATCAGAATGGAGCCCTAGATTGTTTCATTTTACATTGTGGGAAATTGGCACAAAGTGGGGAAATGGCTAGAAAACTGGGAAAGAACCGAGCCTTCCTGACTCCCTATTCCCCTTTCTAAACTAGTCATCCTTCTCCTTTCACTAGACTGACCCAAAGTGTGGAACTTCATCATAGCGATCCTTCTCCTGACTGATTGGATTTTTTTGTTGAACCAGAGCAAGCTGGCTTCAGATCCACCTTTGCCTCCCGTGACGGTGGATTTGGAGGCTGCCCTGGCTTCATGCAGAATCTGGCTCAGGGTGGGATAGTGAGGAGAACAGTCATAGGCATGGCCAGGAAAGAGGCGCTAGAGGGAGGCTCTGCTCTCTGAGGTGTGCCTACTTCCCAGATGGCTTTTGCACTACCACCCCTCTCTCTCTCTTCTGTCCCTAGGCTAGTTCGAGAGTTTGTGACCCAGAATAACACAGTACAGGTTAAGCATGTGATCCAGATTCTGTCTCAGGAGTTTGCTCTCTCTCAGCACCCTCACAGCCGGAAAGGGGGCCTTATCGGCCTGGCAGCCTGCTCCATTGCATTGGGCAAGGTAGGTCTGGGGAGTCTTCCAGATATCCCCTGAGAAATGCGAAGTCCCAGTCTTTCTGCAGACCTAGCTGTATTCTCTGTATATCAGGACCGTCAAGGATGGCTTAGTCACCATGCCCAGCCCCCTGCTCAGTCCTAGGAGGCAGGTATCTTACCTTGCAGACCCTAAACCAGATCCTTAAGTTCTGCCCTTAGTTTTGTTCCTGAGAACTCCTGTGAAAGTAGGAGCTGAATGTAGATCTGAGGGAATTTGGGGGGCTTATTTATTCATTCTTTCTTTGCGCCCCTCAGGACTCTGGATTGTATCTGAAGGAGCTGATTGAGCCAGTGCTAACGTGCTTCAATGATGCTGATAGCCGCTTGCGCTACTATGCCTGCGAAGCCCTGTACAACATCGTCAAGGTGGCCCGGGGCTCTGTCCTGCCCCACTTTGATGTGCTTTTTGATGGGCTGAGCAAGGTAAAGAGTTCCCTTTCCCATGGAGCTGGGACTCTGGGCTCCTGGGATGAGCCTGTGCTTTTGTAAAGGCCCACATTCGGTATGAAACCTTTGACCTCTCCTAATCACATGCCGGGGCAGCCAGGTGGCATGCTGGATAGAGTGCCTGGAGGCAGGAAAGCCTGAGTTCAGATACTAGCTGTGTGACCCTGGGCAAGTCACTTACACCCTGTTTGCCTCAGTTTCCTCATCTGTAAGATCAACTGGAGAAGGAAATGCAAACTACTCCAGTGCCTTTGCCAAGAAAACCCCCAATGAGGTCATGAAAAGTTGGACACAACTGAAAATGACTTAACAAATCACATGCTAGCCTCCCAGCCCCCTTTATGTACCTTTCTTGGCAACTCGAGGGGCCTGCTGCATTGTAGACAGCCCTGTGGAGGCACTGGGGCCTAGCTCTGGTCCACTTTCTCAGGATGAGATGTTTTGGGGGAGGGATGGGGAGAGGCGTAATATTAAATTTTGAAGCCTGGGGAGGAAGGGAAAGTATCTGCACGTAGCAATAATTCAGTCTCTAAAAGACAAGGGTGTTCAGCTGGGCCTCAGCTCCTTGCTGAGGTGTCGTTTCACCCAACCCAGCTTCTTCTGCCCATCCCCAGGTTCTTCAGGCCTAGGTTGCTGATAAGCGCCAAAGCCGCACTAGTCCTTTTTCCTCGCCTTCTGTGTCTAGGAGGTTTGTGATGTGCTAAACTGCTCTCATTTCCTTGGCTTCCAGTTGGCCGCTGATCCAGATCCCAATGTCAAAAGTGGCTCCGAGCTCCTGGACCGCCTCTTGAAGGTATCCACCGTTGGGACGCCTTGTTGCTGCTCACGAGCTGCTGCTCCCTCCTTCCCACATGGGGCTCTTTGGCCTTGACATTCCTTCTTGCTGTGTTTTTCAGATCCCACTCCCTCCTCTTCAAGAAGTTGTATAGTTTTCTTCCTCTCTGGTTTTGCCTTCCTTGTGGCTTACATTCGCTTACCTCCCAGCTCTTTTTAGGGAAACAATATGCTAGTTTTATTCAGTGCAAACCTTTCCTTGGTCTTCTTGGGATTTGCTGTTTCCTTGTGTCACATATTTATTTCTGCCTTTGGGCTTCCATCCCTCCATCTGTAGTATAGCTCCCAGCTGGTTCCCCTTGGAATCTCCTCCCCTCATTTGGTTCCCTTCCCTTTTCCTTTCCTTTAGCCATTAGGGACCTTGTCTTTTCCCAGAATCATAACTCAGCAGTCAGTATCAGCTCCTCCCCTATGTTTTCCTGACAGAATGCCTAGGCCCATTGGGTATTCTGGGGAGAGGGTGGAGAAGTAGGCTGATGTCTTAGCCAAGTTCTAACTCGGGATTTAAGATCTGCTTTGGCCTACAGGACATCGTGACTGAAAACAACAAGTTTGACCTAGTGAGCTTCATCCCCCTGCTGCGTGAGAGGATTTACTCCAACAACCAGTACGCCCGGCAGTTCATCATCTCCTGGGTAAGCGTGGCAGCTCAGCGCCGGCCTTCCCGGGGACTGGTGCTGTGGGCCTCACGCGTTGCTGACAGGGTGACTCCAGGAAGGCAGCTCTTTTTTTAGTTCTTTGGAGATCATGACTCTTCCATTTGCTTCCTTTTGGCCCAGATCCTGGTTCTCGAGTCTGTGCCTGATATTAACCTGTTAGATTACCTGCCTGAGATCCTCGATGGGCTCTTCCCCATCCTGGGAGACAACAGCAAAGAAATACGGAAAATGTGAGTCCAGGGTGTAAGTGGTCCAGTGGAGACATCTGTGTGCGTGTGAAGAGCAGAGCGTCCTCCTGACCTCACCAACTGTTACACGGAGTAACTAGTACAGACATGACCCTCTGTTCCCTAGAAACTCTGGCCGGGTCATCTGTCTTCTAAAAGAGTCTCTGGCTTATTCAGTTTAGAAGGGATTTGAACAGTCATCTAGCTCAGTCATCTAGCTCATCCACCTTGTTTTCCAGTGGAGGAGACTTAGGCTGGAGAGGGTTGAGTGATTGTTCAAGGTCCCACAATTTGCAGCCAGATTAGAATCCCTCCATTGTATCCCACCGCTACCACCACAGTTGCCACAGACAAAACAAAGCCAGGAGTAGGTGTGGCTGGCGCATATCTCTTCTTTCTCTCTTCCCGGCAGGTGTGAGGTGGCTCTCGGAGAATTCTTAAAAGAAATCAAGAAGAATCCCTCCAGTGTCAAGTTTGCTGAAATGGCCAACACGCTGGTGATTCACTGTCAGGACTCAGGTGAGTGTTGGAGGGCTGCAGCTTTGCATCTCTGGGCTCTTCCTGGGGCTTGGTTCTTTACAGCTGTTTCTGCAGAACCTCTGGGCTGTGAGCAGAAGAGTAAACCGAGACTCTGGAAAGACTGTCTGTCACCTTGGAGGGCGGGAGTCTTCTTGAGAAATAGAATAGCACCATTGTGGCAACCAAGATGGGGGCCTGGTAGCCTGTGCTGGAGAGGAATTAGCTGGCTGCCCGTTTGTCTCTTGCTGGTGATGCGTGCAGCAGTGACGCTCATATCGGGGCACAGAGCTCCAGGGATCGCTGTTCGCGCCTGAGAGCCCAGCGCAGGCTGCTGCCGGGTTTCTAGGATGAGGTTGGGAAGAATCCTTAATCCCGGGGTTATTTTTCCCCTCACCCTTTGTCCCTGCACTCGAAGTGCCCCTGATGCCTTCTCTTTCAGATGACCTGATCCAACTCACAGCTATGTGCTGGATGAGGGAATTCATCCAGCTGGCTGGCCGGGTGATGTTACCCTACTCCTCGGGGATCCTGACAGCCGTTTTGCCTTGCCTGGCCTACGATGACCGAAAGAAAAGTATCCTTAGTCCTTGGGCAGCAGAGATAGGAGTGACACCAGGAGGGGCTGAGGAGCTGGGGAATCCTGGAAAGCTTTGTTAACTGCAACTTCTGACTGAGATCAGTGAGTGACTGAATTGGAGAGTCTTTGCCATCTCTGCTCAGTAGAGACAGAAGTGTCATTGGGGTCACCTTCTGAGCGCTTTCCTTGGGGTCCAGCCCCACCCCTTGGTGGGGATCTAAGCAATAAGCCAGTTAGGGTGAGCAGGCACCAGATCAGGGTGTTGGCAAAAGAAACCAGAGCCTTCTAGAGGAGGCGGGGACTGGGGTGACCAAGGGAGCAGATGAGTCAGGTAATGTTGGCCTGGTGTTCTGTCTATGCTGTGGCCTCCACGTTTGAAGGAGAACCCCAAGTTCATGTAATCATAGACCTGGAACTCAGAGGGTCCTCAGAGGCCAGACGGTCCAGCCCCCGAGGGAGGTTGGGTCTTAGATGAGGTTACACAGGGGTAGAGTAGGAGCCCAACTTCTCTGTTCCTCCCGCTGTACTGTGTTGCCCCTTACATCCATCCAATCAGGCATCAAGGAGATGGCCAACGTGTGCAACCAGAGCCTGATGAAGCTGGTCACCCCTGAGGACGATGAGCCAGATGAACCGAGGCCCAGAGCCCTGGGCCATCCAGAGACCAGCCCAGACGACTCAGCCAAGCAGGAGGCGACCGCCAGTGGTGAGTGCCCCTGCCCCAGGGGGTGGCCCTGGGGAACTGAGATCCCAGGGGCTTGGTTATTGGAAGGACCATTGGGTATCTACCTCTGCAGGTCTGTGTCTGAGCCCTTCTGTCCATTCACACACCAGCACCTAGTTCGGGCCCCTTATACCTCTCACCTGGACTGTTGCCAAGGCCTCCTCCTTGGTCTCCCTGCCTCCAGTCTTGCCCCTTTCCACTCCATTCTCCCCACTGCTGGAACATGGGATATTCCTAAAGCTCATGTCTGACCCCATCACTCTCCTGATCAGAAACCTCCAGTGACTCCCTCTTCTCTTTAGGCCCACATACAAGCTCCTTTGTCCTGGAAACCTGTATGTTCTGCTCCATGCACGGGCCTACAGTCCTGCGAAGACAGCCTTCTCATTGCTTCTCATACATCTCCCACCTCTGTGCTTTTGTCTGGACTGTCCCCTGGTCCTAGAGCACCACTCCATCCATCCTCACCTTCACTTCTTGCGGTCTTTGGTTTTCTTCAAAGCTCAGCTCAATGGCCACTGTCTTTGTACCTGCAGCTTTTCCTGATCTCCCCTCCTCCCCTCCCCCACCCCAAACTTGCCGGTGTCTCCTACCACATAATTTCCTTGAGTTTATTTGGCATTTTTTTTTTGTATTTATGTATTTATACCTGCTGTCTCTCCTGAGAGAATGCAAGCTCCTGTTTCAAGGCCTGTTTCATGTTTGTCTTTTTATGGTCTGCATCTTACATATACAGTAGGTGCCTAATAAATAATTATTGATTGATTCCTGGGGTAGGCTCTACCCACACGGGGCCAGATCTGCTTTGTAGGCTACTGAGGAGTATGAGACGTAGGCATGTAACTGTCCCTTCAGGTCTTGTTCTTGGCTTCATCCTAGAAGGCAGCCTCTGAAGCCTGTGGGGATTTGCCTCTTGCAGGAAGAGAAGGAGAAGTGTCTGGGCCAGAGCAGATTGCAGGCTGGCCTTTGCCCTGGCCCCCCATGTATGGGAGTGCCCCAGGGCTTCTGCAGGTGGCCTCACATTTATGGACAGGGAAGGAGGCATATGAGAGCTGTAGGCCTGCTCCTGAACCATTCTCAGCCACCTTGGCCAGCACCCTGCCCATCCTGGGTCATGCAAAGGGTCTTTAGGAAGTGGAGCTGCTTTTCTCTGTCCTTATAAACTTAGTTGTCTTTTCTCATTTATACACATGGCATCAAATTGATTTCTGTGCTTATTTGCATAGACCACTAGAGGGTGTTAAGAGCTTGAATAGTTTCATATCTGTTGGATTAGCATTGTTATTTATGGTGAAGGGGTCTCCATTAGCTCTGGAGCCCTGGAACTCTTTAGAACTCTTTCTGAAATTAAGAACCAGAGAATGAATTCCTTTGTAGCTTCCCAGGGTCCTCAGAGTTGAGCAGACTACCCAGGGGACCAAAAGAGATCTCACAATTTAGAATTAGTTTATGTCTGTTCTCAGGCTCTTCATTTTTAACATAATCAGAAAACCAGAGTCGCGTGTAGCCTTCGATGTGTCTGGTATGTGGTGCAGAGCAGAGCGGAATGCGGGAGGCCTCTGAGTATCATGTTACAGTGATGCTGCCTGCCACTGTGAATTGAGCTGAATAAAACAGCTGGAGGCAGAGCCAAGCACAGCTGGAGCATTGGTGGTTCAGTGGTAGAATTCTCGCCTGCCACGCGGGAGGCCCGGGTTCGATTCCCGGCCAATGCAGCGGCAAATTTTTGAAAGAGTTTTTTAAAATCTAGTTACTTTTTCTCTCTCTCTCTCTTAACCTGTCATTAATATGGCACTCTAAAGATATTTTGTTAGTGACCTAAGGAGAGTTTTCTTAGTGGGGGAAGATCTTGGGGATCTTAAATTTTTCTTGTCCACCTTCAGCCACATAATGGCTTTGGATGGCTACCCCACAGCCTGAGAGTTAGTTAGCTCCCCTTCTCCCAGGGTGGAGCTCTTTCTCACCCCGTGCCATTCATGTGGCCGGGTCAAGCTCAGAGGGAAGAAATTGCTCTGAACAACAAGAGGAATGAGCCTGCAGTGACATGGCAGCTGTTAGAAGTCTTTCTACCAGCAGGAGCATCAGTGGTTTAGTGGTAGAATTCTCACCTGCCATGTGGGAGGCCCGGGTTCGATTCCCAGCCAATGCAGCTGACTTATCTTTTAAAAGAAATTCCTTCACATTCTTCAAGCAGCTGCATTCCAACCAAAGCGTTCGCATAACCACACAAGCCAAACAGCATGAGTTCAGATTTTAATGCCCTATAAATGGTGTTATGGCAGCTAAGAGGTCAGCTCTTAGCTGTTCCCTGGGTGTGGCTCATCTGTGGGCTCTCGGCCCAGTATGGTAACTCCTCCTTGAAGCACTCACCCACCACAGCTTCCTGGGTGATATTCCATGTGTATAGCAGGCTCTAATGGCCAGTTGAACTAGTGAACCAAGGCTCAGGGAAGAGTGTTGACTGAAGGCCATCAGTCAGTAGCAAACCTGATCATCCGGCTTCTGCTCGGTGCTTAAGTCATTGAGCAGGGTAGTCATTCCGGTGATGAAAAAGCCCACGCGTAAGGAATCTTGCTGGGCTTTCTCTTTGTCGCCTGACTTTCCCTTTGAAAATTGAGTTCCCAAACGGTGGCCTCATAAGACCATAAGAGAGATCAAGTCTCTGTGTCAAAGTAGAGGAAGACCTGGCCTGACTTTCCAATCCCGCCTACTGATGTAAAGAGCTCAGAGCCAGAATCAGTGTCCACACTACCCCGTGTTAGGCCATTCCGAGCGTGCTTACCGGCAGAGGAGAACTAGGGAGACAAGGATTTGTTTTTTCCTCCTATAAATGATGGGATGAGTCCTGTGACAGTACACACTCTTATAATAACATTTTCCACTTAAAAAAAAAAAGACCAGTTTTATCTAGTGCTTTTGAGGTAATGTTTGATACATTTGGATTCTAGTAGAGCCAAAAACTATGGGCATTCCCATAATGAATGTTCACTGTAATTAGATTGATGTCAGAGAAGAGCTCAGAATGTCGCCTGTCCTTCTTCGGACAAATCGAGCACTACCAGCACCCACTTCTTCCCTCTTTGTGCTTTGTAAAGTATAGTCATCCTGAATTTCAGCCAGAATCCTAAAGAAGGCTCTCCAGCTCCTCAGTGCCTCAGAAATCACGATCATGTGACAAAGGGGAAAAAATGTTAAAGTTTCTGATATTATTCCTTTCACCTTGAGTGCTGGAAATCAATTTTGGATGACGGTTCGGTTCATTTTATCAAGAAGGAATGAGCTGATTGGCTAAATATCAGTGAACAGATTTGAGCTAGCCAGCATACTGAAGAGGAATTGAGGGGACATAGACTTTGTCATGAATTCATCCTTCAGAGACTATAGACCCCCTTTGGAATTCTCCAAGCTACTCAGTGCTTGGTCTAACACCAACCTGGAGAGAATTTTATAGCCCCAGGGTTGAAACCATCCATTGTCCCAGCATTTCAGGGAAGTAAGGAGCTACTGGAATCACAGCTATGTGTCCTCTTTCACCTTTCTGTAAAGACATTCATTATGAACTCGATAAGTCCTTGGGCTGTGTCCCTTATTTCTGAGGGATCATTTGCCTTCAAGCTAATGAGTCTGTTCCTGTTCTGTTTCTAGGCTGCTTAGATGCTTCTTGTGACTCCAGCTTCAGTGTCTTCACTCCAGCTAGGTAAGTCATTTGTGCTGCTGAAAGGTCTTTGCCAGGAGGGAGGTGGCCTGGGAAGAGAACCACAGAACCGCTGTCATCAGGGCATTCTTTAGCAGCTGGGGTGTCAGAAGAAGAATGGAGGGTAATGCCTCACACAGGAAGGTCTGTAGAAAAAGGAGGTGAAACACCAGAGAATCCTAGATCTGGGCTGGAAAAGACCCTAGAGGCCATTAAGTTACACCTCCCCATCCTCCTCATTTTGCAGATGAGTTATTGGGCCAAAGGTTGTACTGAACTTCCAATGCCGCTGCGCCATGTTTCCTGAAGGAAAGCCCTTGTGGAACATGGTCAGAAGCTCCCAAACTGCCATCGAGGTGGAGGGCCCCAAAGGGACACCCCAGAGCAAATGGAAGTGGTGGGTCAGAGGAGTCAGAGCTCGAGAGGCTGCAGAAACTCAAGTCTCCCAGTGTTCCTCAAGGGCCACCCACGTGGCCTCAGGGTTGCCTTTGACTGAAAGGAATCTTGGGTAGAGGGTAGAGCAGTGTGGTGGGATCGCCACACGGTGGCAGTGTTGCTACAGTGTTTCCCCTAGGCTCCCCACCATTGAGAATGGCTTGAAGCAAATGTGTGTTTTTCTTCTTTGAGAAATATATGAAATTCAGTGGGGGGATGAGAGGCCCCTTGGAGGGACCATTCCACTCCCATCCTGTCCTAGGCAGACTACAGGGTCTGCTCTATCCATCGAAACTTTTGGTTTAGGGAATTCTGACAACCATAGGAATGGCATTTTCTTGTGTGGAATGAACAACAGCTTTGCCAGGGACTTTTCATTCTTCCACTGGACACTGGCTCTGCCCTGCAGAAGTCGTGTGTAACCAGGAGAGGATTCTCCTCCCCGCCCCCCAGTCTAGTCCCGCATTCTTAGCATGTGTGCCAAATTGACACATCAGAAACCGCTTGACTTTCCCTGCAATTTGTATTGAAAGTTCTTCTCCAGAACTAGGCCCTAGCTCCTGAACAACCCACTCTTCAGCATTGGTCTTCCTTTTCCACGTGCTTCATCAGAGCTTTGGTCCATAGCAGGCGTGGGACCTGAGCCGTACTTGTGGCTGATCACTGCTGGTGATTTTTAGTCATATAAACTAAACACTCCTTTCACAAGCTAGCAGTCCCAAAGGTCACCCATTCTTCGGTTGGCTAGCTGAGGATAATTAGTTCAGTTCACAAAGCATTTTAGACATTTGGGATACAAAGAACGCAGAGAAAATAGTCCATGCCCACAAAGACCTCACATTTTATTAGGGGATACTGTGCATCCACAAGTGTAGTGTGAGGAAAATTGAAGGAGAGAACAGAACAGTGGCAAGAATCAGAAAGGTTGCAGGAGGTGACCCCTGAGCGGAGTCTTGAAGAGGACAAGGATTTTGAGGAACAGCTGAAGAGGGCTAGTGCAGATGTGTGTGGCCCAGTGGAGCTGGTAGCTAGAACTCATGAAGAGGAGGAGTGTGAAAGAAGGCTGGGCAAAGAGGGGGAGCCTGATTGGAGGAGGCCTACCAGGCCGGCTGAGGACCTTGGCATATGATCCTAGAAGCAATGGGAATCTCCTGGAAGTCTTCAGACCAGGAGAGGGATGTGCCTACCTGTGCCTTGGGGAGGGTATTTGGGCATGAGAGTGGAGAGTGGATTGGAAAGGGCAGAGACTGGAAGCAGGGAAACCTACTCCTGCTAGCACAAAGCTACAGTTTCTCTGTTGGAAGGGACCTCGGCACTCATCTCACCCAGCTCAGAGGAGGGCACAGGCTTAGCAAACTGTTATTTTTCAGGCTCTGAATAGCTGAAAGATCATTTCTAAAATTGCTGGGTAGGTTGATTGTTCATTAAACCTCCACAGTTGCCTCATGTTCCATACTAGCAAACATAATCATTTTACTTGGCAGAAAAGCATCTCGGTTGGGTTAGCCTCCTCTGAACTAGTTACTTCCAAATTGGTATATGATAGCAGAGCATGTTTTCATTCTCTGCCCTTTCCCTGTGGATCCAGAGCAACCTGACTTCTTATTTCAACTCTAGCTGTCACTGGCGAGAAGAAGGAGAGCTCGGAACAGAAGCAGGAAGAAGGGTCTGGGAAGTCAGGGAGTTTGGGCCTCGCTAGAGCCAGAAGCCTGTTTTCTACCTTCTGGTCAGTAAGGGCCAGGCACCTTCATGGAGCACAGGGTAAAGTGGCAGATTCTTCTAAGCAGTTTTAAACAAGCTCACAGGCACATCTTTACGGGAGCTTGGGATTATCGATGCCACTGCATTCTCAAGTTCTAGGCTCAGGTAGTAGATGAGTTGTAAAGACTGGGTAAAAATTCATTCATGCTAATAAATCTAAAGTATGTGATGGCTATTCACTGACCCCCACAGTTACTCCCACAAAGGCTTAGACTTTCCTGAACCAGGTCAACGAAAAAAGACATTTTAAGCCGATGAGGAAGCAGCGTGGCCTGTGCCTCCGGCTGGCCAGGATCCCAGAAGGCAGGGTGGACCAGTAACTCAAAAACAGGCCAACCAAACTGGGTCCAGGATCCAGTCTGTGCACTCCTCAGAAGCTAAGCTCCTGCTGCTGGGCAGCTGCTTGAAAGTGGCTAGCCCAAAGGCAGCTGGGACCCCCGCATGCTCTCCTGGCCTAGCTCCTGCCGGGCAGCCTCACTGCTGCCTCTCAGCCTGCCTTGGGAGCCTGAGGAAAAGAGGCCCAGGATGAGGTGTCTTCTGGTCAGCCAAGGACTCCTGGACACTCTGACAGAGGGCCACTGCGAGGTCTCAGAGATGCATGCGTACACTTGTGGGGATACATTGATGTGGCTGGTGTTTTCTGGAGAGGTAATGGGGTAAATGTGAACCATACTATCTAACCCACCCTCCTACATGGGCCAGCCAAGCTTCCCAAATCAAGAAACAGAGAAGGACAGTAAGAAGCTCTGTCCAGAACGTGTGCTTTGTATGTGCTGAGCAGGAAGGGCTCCTGATTCCCGCCAGCCACCAATAGCTAGCTTTTCATCACAGTTGTCAGCTAACTCTCCTAGACCTGGTGTCTCGGGATCTGTACTTAGCTCTGTGGCACAGTGTGTCTTAGCTTGGAGGGGGTGGAAAGAGCAGGGACTGTTTTTACCCCAGGGACTTTCTTTGCAGTTTCTGATCTCCCCTCTTCCCAGTACCCTTCGGGGCTGGCTACATAGGGACACTGTATATTTCACAGCAACTATACTGCAAGAAGGCAAATAGAGGTGATTCCTTGGTATGGCTCTTGTCATCCTGCTTCAGGTTGAGATGCTGAGCTGACAGTCACTCTTCTCCTATGTATGCTCTGAGACTGACCTTTTGGGTGGGGAAAAGGGGATCCTTCACTTAGCAGGTCCAAGGCAAAGTAGCTCCTGGCAGTCTACCATCCTAAATTCAAATATTGGTGAAAACAAGGTTTCCACTCCAGGGCAGTTGTATCTGCTGAGAACAGAATTATGTTTTACTGCTAGCTAGCTGTGCATAAAGTGCTACAGAGAACGTCTAAACAACTATACCTTTCCCTTGCCTTTGGGGAGGAGACCAAGCAGTCAGGCTCTTGTGCCTTGACAGTAAGAAACAGAAGCACCAAATTGTGGATGACCCAGGCCCACGAAGAGAGTGCTGGGTCAGGTGTTCAGGAAAGCCACGCAGCAGTTTCTGGTGTCATGCACTGGCCCATGGGCCCCAGGAGGCTTTCAGGATAACAGGATTCTGCTGGCAGTAAAGAAAAGGACGTAATGGAAGTGCCTAAGAGCCACAGGAGGACCAAGGCATTGTTTGCTTAGACCAGCCAAGTTGGAGATAGGTCACAGCTTCAAGATGTCATGAAGATAAACTCGGCCTGTGGAGGAGGAGAGAGAAACCGAAATCAATGAAATCCAAGAAATTGAGTCAGATTGCAAAGGAGGAGGTTTACGAGTCCCTAGTATAGAGACTGCAAGCTGAGCTTTGGCACACAGCATTCTGCTGTGGAATCTGATGAGAGAGGCTAAGCAGCTTTGTGCCCATGTCTGTGATGTGAGGCTGCCAAAGCACTGGGGACTTTGGACCCTCAGATACCAGTACCAGCCAGAAGTAACACTTGGGGAAGACCACCTCCACTGGGGGAAAATCTAATTGCAAGAGTAAGAACCCACTTTCTGTTCTGTATTGCAGATCACATACCCAAACTCACCAAGGGGATGAGGCCAGCCACCTTTGCCCCGTCATGGGCATCGTGGGGAACGTAGAACTATATTAGCTAGTAATTCCATTTGAAAATCAGAGTGAGAGTGTGCCCTTTAGGAATTCACTTCAAATGGGCTTCAGAAAGGCTTCAGGCAAATTAAAAAGATGTAGCTGCTGAATTCCTGGTATACATGAATAATTCAGCATCTTAGAAATACCACTTCCTCCAGGCGGCCATCTTCACTGCCATGTCTGGGTGCGTAGGAAATGCCACATCGTGGGGGGTATTTGTGAAGTCACCTTGCTAGTAGATGTCATGTTGAGATGGCAGAATAGCCTTGGCCAACAAAGCCTGCTTCCCTTTCTCGGGGCAGTGGCTCTGAAAGCACAGCTCCTGGTCACTACCAGAAGGCTGCAGCCCTCTTGTAGCTAAAAGTGCTGAGATCTCAGAAGATCCGTGTTCACATCCCAATTCCAGAGCTTCATAACTCGGTGAGCAAGTCACTGAGTTTCTCTTTACCTCGCTTTGCTCATCTTTAAAATAGAAGTCATGAAGCAAGCATTATATGTAATGGGGACAGGCTAGAAGCATTTCCAGTAAGATTGGGGGTGAAACAAGGATGTCCACTATCACCACTGTTATTCAATGTTGTACTGGAAACCTTAGCTTTAGCAATAAGAGAAGAAAAAGAAATTGAAGGCATTAGAATAGGCAAAGAAGAAACAAAGCTATCACTCTTTGCAGATGGCATGATGATATACTTAGAGAATCCTAGAGAATCAAGTGAAAAACTACTTGAAATAATAAACACTTTAAAAAGTTGCAGGCTATAAAATAAACCCACATAAATCATCAGCATTTCTATATATTACCAACAAAGCCCAACAGCAAGAGATAGAAGAGAAATCCCATTTAAACTTACTGTAAACATTATAAAATATTTAGGAGTCTACCTCCCGAAACAAACCCAGGAATCTATGAACACAATTACAAAACACTTTTCACATAAAATCAGATCTAAATAATTGGAAAAACATCAGTTGCTCATGGGTAGGCCGAGCTAATATAATAAAAATGACAATCCTACCTAAGCTAATTTACTTATTCAGTGCCATACCAATCAAACTACCAAGAAATTATTTTATAGAGTTAGAAAAAATAATAACAAGATTCATTGGAAAAACAAAAGGTCCAGAATATCAAAGGAACTAATGAAAAGAAATGCAGGGGAAGGTGGCCTAGCAATTCCAGATCTTAAATTGTATTATAAAGCAGCAATCATCAAAACTGCTTGGTACTGGCTAAGAAATAGGGAGGTGGATCAGTGGAATAGGTTAAATATGCAAGACACAGTAGTCAATGACTATAGTAATCTATTATTTGATAAACCCAAAGACCCCAGCTTCTGGGATAAGAACCTCTTTGAAAAAAACTGCTGGGAAAACTGGAAAAGAGTATAAGCAGAAACTAGGCATAGACCCAAATCTCACACCACGTACCAAAATAAAGTCAAAATGGTTTCATGACTTAGATATAAAGGCTGATACATAAGTAAACTGGGAGAACAAGGAATAGTTTACCTATCAGATCTATGGAGAACAGAAGAATTCATGACCAAACAGGAGATAGAGAACATTATGAAAAGCAAAATGGATAATTTTGATTACATTAAATTGAGAAGTTTTTGCACAGACAAAGCCAATGCAACTAAGATTAGAAGGAGGGTAGAAAATTGGGAAAGAATTTTTACAACCAGTCTTTCTGATAAAGGCCTCGTTTCTAAAATATATAGAGAATTAAGACAAATTTATAAGAACACAAGCCATTCCCCAATTGATAAATGGTCAAAGGATATGAACAGACAGTTCTCAGAAGAAGAAATTAAAGCCATCTGTAGTCATATGAAAAAGTGCTCTAAATTGTTATTGATTAGAGAAATGCAAACCCAAAACAACTCTGAGGTACCACATCACACCTATCAGATTGGCCAACATGACAAAACAGGAAAATGATAAATGTTGGAGAGGATGTGGGAAAATTGGAACACAAATGCATTGTTGGTGGAGTTGTGAAATGATCCAACCATTTTGGAGAACAATTTGGAACTATGCCCAAAGGGCTACAAAGATGTGCATACCCTTTGATCCAGCAATAGCACTTCTAGGGCTATATGCCAAAGAGATCAAACAAATGGGAAAAGGACCCATATGTACAAAAATATACATAGCAGCTCTTTTTGAGGTGGCAAAGAATTGGAAATGGAGAGGATGCCCATCCATTGGGGAATGGTTGAGCAAGTTGTGGTATATGAATATAATGGAATACTATTGTGCTGTAAGAAATGATGAACAGGCTGACTTCAGAAAAACCTGGAAAGACTTATATGATCTGATACTGAGTGAAGTGAGCAGAACCAAGAGGACTTTGTACACAATAACACGGCCACGTTATTCAATGACTAAGATTGTTAAACTGAACCTTTCTTAGCATTATGAGGATCTGAGACATTTCCAGAGGCCTCGGGATGGATAATGCTGTTCACATTCAAAGAAAGAACTATGGAAGTTGAATCGCTATCACTTATTTTTACCTTCTGTTGAGTTTTGTTTCATCTTTCTGATGGTTCCTCGTATTTGTTTTAATTTTTACTTACAACTTCACTAATGTGAAAATATGTTTAATGGGTATGTAAATGTAAAGCCTATATCAGATTGTGCACCATCTTGGGGAGGGTGGGGGAGGGAGGAAAAGAGAGAAAAATTTTCAACTCAAAAGCATATGGAAAAAATTTTTTAAAAATTTTAAAAAAAGAAAAAAAGATCTTTAAAAAAAAATAGAAGTCATGATATTTGCCCAGTCATCCTTACAAAGTTGTTGTGGAAAAAGTATTCTGAAAGTGCCATAGAAGTCTAAACTATTAGTATTATTGCTGTTTAAGAGAACCCTCCTCTCTGGCTGGGGGGGAAAGTGTGTCAGCCTGAACCCCCAAAAAGTTACACCCCTGGTGGGTGCCAAGCGGAGGCTTTTGTTCAGCTGCTTCTTCATCAGCAAAAAGGCATGCAGGATCATGCAGGATCAGTAAAAGGCCTGATAGAGCAGGGCAGAGGTATTTTCAAGCCCTTAATCCTCACTTTCTTCATACCCCTCCATTGCTGGATATCACCGCAATCTGGAGTAAAATGCCTTAGAGCAGCTGGTTGACACTCTGACCCAGTGTTGAGTGGAAGCCTTTTCAGTGGTGTGTGGGAAGTTTCACCTGGCTGGTGTCGAGAAAAGGAAGACGTCCCCGGGACCCAATGGCCTGGCCCCTCTCCCCTCTCCCCAGGTAAAGAACAAGTCGCAAGTCTTTCTGGAATGTGTGATTGAGGAGCTGCTGGGAATTTGCTGCAGACAGATGAGGAATGGAAAGGGATGTGCTTGTGAAACATGGTGACGTGGTGCCTCTGCTCACTCGCCAACTCCTCTGGGTGGCTGGGGCATGAGCTTCACTTTGCATCTCTCAGGGGCCAGGTTGGACCCTTGGTTGGGGAACAGTTGGATTTGGATGGCTGTGGCTCAGTTCTGTCTTCCTGCTCTTGCACGCAGTGCGGAAGGGTTACCAGTGACACTGAACCTTGATGAGATCATGCAGGTGCTGAACGGCCACCTCCATGACCCCGCCATTGGGATGATGACCAGGATCGCTGTCCTGAAGTGGCTCTACCATTTGTATATCAAGACTCCCCGAAAGGTAAGCCAGGGCACTCCTAGACCAGCGGGATGACAGCAGCCAGGGCGAGCAAAAGAGTGATGAGTGCTTACAGTGAGAATTGTGGGTAGTAAGGAGGAGGAGAGCCTGCTGTCTGGGGGCCCTTCAGAATTAGCCCTGGGGGAGAGGGAGATGATTTCCAAGCTGGCCCATAGTCTGGGGATAGGGTTAACTTCACAAGGGCGTATTGCCTGGCCTCTCCCTCCATCCTCCAGCATCTATTTTATGTTTCCTGTTTTTTAAAATAAATTTATTTTCTATTTGGAAATGGAAACTCAGCATAATTGTTATACTAAAAAACTGTTCATTAAATAAGATTTTAACATCTGGTGAAGTTTAAGAATTCTCTTAAAGAGTTAACTCTTAAGAGCTCTCAGGTGCTTACCAAATAGAAAAGCACCTTACAGATCCCACAACCAGCAAAATTGTACACATTCAGTGGGCATTTAAAAATTTTACAGTTGAAAATATGTCCTTGACTCAGGCAGATAAATGAGGGGAGTTTCTCTTCCCCTCCAAAGAAGGTATATTTCAATAAAATAGGTCACTATTTTGTCTTAGGGGCAACTGGTGTCCCAGTGGGTAAAGTACTGGGCCTGGAGTCGGAAAGACCTAGGTTCCTATCCAGGCACTTACACACTGGCTGTGTGACCATAGGCAAGTCACTTAACCTTTGTTTGCCTTGGTTATCACAACAGTAAAATGCGTGTAATAATAGCTCCTACCTTGAAAAGTTGTTGTGAGGATCAAATGAGATAATATTTATAAAAAGCACTTAGCACAGTATCAGGCACGTAGTAGGTGCTACATAAATACTTATTCCTCCTTCCCTTCTTTTAAGTCACTCAAAAACATTTATTAAGTGGAAGCTGTCACTCAAGAAAAATGGAAGCACATAAATGTCATTGGGATCTTTAAAATGTGATAAATATGTCCTTGGAAAGATTTGCTACTTGCCAGGTCATTTTTAGCTGTACATCAAACATGACCTCATAAACAAAATCTAAAATCTTAGAATAAAAAACTCTGGATACCATATATGTATAATATATAGTGTTATTCGGTGCAGCTCAGTGAGAAGGAAATTTTATGCAACTTGTATGCAGCAGAAGGCAAACCAGTATGATTTATCTCTAGATTTTACTGGTAAATTTACTTGAATGCTGTTTTTAATAAAATGACTTATTGAAGAGTAATATTTTTCGTTAAATAATAAAATGCCAATCACCATTTTGTACTGTTTCCCTGTACTGTACTGTATTTTGTACTGTATTTTAGCATCACATCAAATGTGATTTATTACCAAGACAACTTTCTTAACACTACAAAAACATGACAAATAAATAATTTCTTTATACTACAACCAAGTTTCACCCCCCTTTTCCTAGATTATAGTAATTAAAAATAATAGCACTTTTCTTCTGTAAAAATCCCTTTTCTCTTCATAAAACTCTGACATGAAAGGCTTTTAATGAAATAGAACTGAAACTGTGTTTTTCCTTTCTGCATGTTAAACTTCAGGTAAATTAGTAACATGTTTTTCTTTTCCAGATGTTCCGACATACCGACAACCTTTTCCCAGTCCTACTTCGGACCTTGTCAGATGAATCAGATGAGGTAAGGTGGCTTAAATCTTTTTATATCACTAGTTGTTGAGCTCCCTTGTCTTTTAGTGTAAGATCTTGGGGTTAAGAGAAAACTAATGTGTCTGTTTCTCACATCCATGCCAAAAAGCTATGACCTCATAATCACTATCCTTCTCTCTGACCAAATGAATGGGCCAAGAACCTCTTTTTTTTTTTATTGATACCTTTTTAAAAATATTACGTAACATTTCCCACTGTCTCTATCCCTTTGCAGAGAGCCATCTCTTATAATAAAGAAAAAAAGACAAAGAAAGAAAACATTTTTTAAGTAATAAAAATTATTTTTTATTAAAATTAGTTAAGTATTCTGTGCTATAGAAATATATAGTGACTTGATTTATGACACCAGTGGAGCACCCGCTTCCCTCAGGCGTTTTCTGAACGTTTCATAGAATACTATGTGAGTGAGGACACCTCTTGGCAAATAGCTCTCACATGACTGTCTCTAGATGGGGTTTAGGGGCTTAAAATAGTTTGGCTTAAGCCTTCCTTTGCCTGGTGTCTTAGGCTTGCTAGCTCATGGGGAACAGCTAAAAACAGTCTTGATGATAAGTGTCTCTGGGGGTAGTCATTTGAATTAGAGTCTAAGCTCCTTTTGGGTGGGGATCGTCTCGTATTTCCAGTGCCTAGCACAGTGCGTGACACATGGGTGCTCGGTAAGTGCTTGCTGATCATGAGATGACCAGGAGAGACGGTGGCATGCTGCTTCTGGAGTTCTTGAGTCAGTCTTGCTGATGGCTGTGCGTGCCAGAGCTGGGTCAGGGAAGACTTTTACTTGGGATGGTGTTTCCTTTCTCTGAAGGGAGCAAGGGGTCAGGTAAGAAGGCACATTCTGATGGGCTAGGCCTTTCTTGACCATTCTGTACCAGCTTTCTGGTTCCAGGTTCTTTCCAGGTTCATATCTCTAACTGCCTATTACACATTTAGCGCATTGAAAACTGACCTCATTCTCTTTCCCCCCAAAACCTCCCCTCTTCCTAACTTCCCTGTTGCTATCGAGGGCACTGCCAATCTCCCAGTTACCCATGCTCACAGCCTAGGTGTGAACCTCAGCTTCCCTCTCTTACCCCTCCATGGCCAAGCTGTTGCCAAGGCCTGTCAATTCTGCTTTGCCAACAGCTCTTGAATATGTCCCCTTTTTTTTTTTAAATTTCTTTATTTTTAGTTTTCAACATTCACTTCCATAAGATTTTGAGTTCTAAATTTTCTCCTCTTCCTTTCCCACATCCCTCCCCAAGATGGCATGCGATCTGATACAGGCTCTACATATACATTCCTATTAAACATTTTCACATTAGTCATGTTGTAAAGAGGAATTAGAACCAATGGGAAGAACCATGAGAAAGAAGAAACAAACAAAACAAAAAGAGAGCAAATAGCATGCTTCGATCCACGTTCAGACTCCATGGTTCTTTCTCTGGATATGGACAGCATTTTCCATCCTGAGACTTTTGGAGATGTCTTAGGCTCATGCTTTGCTGAGAAGAGCTGAGTCTATCAAAGTTAGTTATCACCCTATGTGGCTGTTACTGTGTACAACGTTCTGCTGGCTCTGCTCACTTCACTCAGCATCAGTTCATGTAAGTCTTAGCAGGTTTTTCTGAATCCCTCCTGCTCATCGTTTCTTTTTTCTTTTTTTTCCTTTTTTTTTTTTTTTTGGCTAGGCAGTGGGGGTAAGTGACTTGCCCAGGGTCACACAGCCAGTAAGTGTTAAGTATCTGAGGCTGGATTTGAACTCAGGTCCTCCTGACTCCAAGGCCGGTGCTCTCTACCCACTATCCCACCCAGCTGCCCCCTACTCATCATTTCCTACGGAACAATAGTGTTCCATTCCATTCATATACCACAGCTTGTTCAGACATTCCCCAGCCGATGGGAATCCCCTCAATTCTTGGCCACCACAAAAAGAGCTGCTGTAAATATTTGTGTATGCACAGGTCTTTTTCCTTTTTGTTTTTTATCTCTTTGGGATGGAGACCTAGTAGTGGTATTGTTTAGTCAAAGGGTTTGCGCGGTTTTATAGCCTGAACGTGTCCCCTTTCCCCTCTGACGCTGCCATCACGCCAGTGCAGGCCCTCCTGCCCTTGAGCCTGCATTATTGCAGTAGGCTTCTGGTGGATCTGCCTGCCCCAGGTCTCTCCTGCTGCCAGGTTAGTCTTAAAGCTCAGGTCTCCTCACTTCAGACCTATTCAGTAAACTCCAGTGTTTCCCAGTTCACCTTCAGGATCAAATATAAAATACTTTGTTTGGCTTTTAAAGCCCTCCCTGACCTGGCTGCTTCCTCCCTCTTCAGTCTTCTCATGCCCCCCGTGTGTTCTCCAACATGGGCCTCCTTTCGTTCTCACACAAGCCTCTCCCACGTGTGTGCATTGTCACTGGCTCTGCACAACCTAGAACTCTTCTTTCTGGCCTCTGCCCTTTGGCTTCCTGCAAATCTTAGCACTCGTCTCACTTTTTGCAAAAAGCCTTTCACAGCAGTCCTTCATCTCCATGCCTTAAATATCTCTAGTTTATTCTGTGTGCACAGATGTTTGCATAGTGTCATTTCCCCCACCCCCCATTAGAATAGCAACCTCTTGAAAGCAGGGGTTGGTTTTTTGTGGGGTTTGCCTTTCTTGTACCTCCAGCACTTAATGTAGTGCCTGACACATAGTAGGTGTTTAATAAATACTTGATGACTTTTTGGTGCCTCTTTGGGACTAATGGGATGAGTCTTGACTTCTCTCCCTTTCCAAACTGAAATGTTCTTCCCCTCTCTCCTTGGCTTAAGGGTAGCTGTGGGACATAGTGCCCTGCTCGAGACAGTGGGTATTTGGGGCATTTGGGCACTTCAAAGGAAAAGCCAAATGAAACAGACCCACCAGCCCAGGCCCTATCTGAATCTGGGATGTGGGAGGGCTGGCCGGGGAGCACGGGTCTGACAGGTTCCCATGGAGGGAGGTGGCCAGTTGGTCTCCACATTTCCCATGGGCCTTTATGGTGAAGCCTGATTTTCCCTACCTGGATCTCCATTAGGAAGGGCAGATGCCCTGGTGGGTTGAATGTGCTTTTCCCTCTCTGCCCTGTCAGTGGTGATCCTCCAGATCCAGAAGGGCCAAGACCACATGATAGGGGGACAGTGGGATCAGTGCTGGGTTTATAGTCAGAGGTCTTGGGTTTCAGTCCTGGCTCTGCCACTTACAACCCATGTGACTTTGGGCAAGTCAGCCCATATCTCTGGGTCTCAGTGTCTTTATCTGTAAAATTGTTGGACTAGCCAGTGCATCTTAAACTGTGCGCACTGTGGACCTGTATAGGGTTGTGACCCACAGTTTAAGAAGTACTGAAAGGGTCGCGTGTGGAAAGTTTAAGAAGCCCTGGACCAGACGACCGCAGAGGTCTTTTCCTGCTCAAAGTCTGCGATCCTGCCTCTCTCCCTTCCCCCCTTTCCTCCCAGACCTTTCACTGTAGGCAGCCTGCAAGTCCCAGATAGACGGCTTGTCAGACTGAAATGACTCATAATACAGTCAGGTCCCTCATTTGAATACAAAAAGGGAAAGAATATTTCTGATTGATTCCTTTCCTAGCACTCCAGTGGAAACAGCTGAGTTTTCAGAGTCTTTTAAATTGGGTTGTTTAATCCCATCCAACTTTCTCTCCCTTGAAATTGGTTTTTTGTGTGTGTTTGAGGGGTTCAGGAGGAGATTGAGTACATTAAACAACTTTCTCAGATTGCTTCCGTGGAAATTTGTTTGCTGAAATAGCAAGTGTTTTCAGGGCTTTGGGGCCTATTGAGGAAGGAATGGGAGGCTTCTGTCTAGGATGATTGTGCAGGACAGAGGCTGAGGGGAAGAGAGAAAGAATGGGGTGATGGGGGAGCGTGTGGGAGCTCTGCTAGTTTTTAAGTCCCTTGATAATTAGGGGAGAGCCTTGGCCCAACCAGGCACTAGGTGTTCTTTCTGTAACTTGTCCTGGCTGGCCTCACTTTGCTGTAGCCTTAGTTTTTCTGTCTTTCCAAACTCTTTAGGTAAGAATAGGTCCAGTCAATCCCTCTGCCCTGAGGTAGGACCACCTCAACCATCCCAGACTTCCCAGTGTTTCCTTTTTGAAAAAGAGCTGTGGAAGATTCCAAGGCTTCTTTCAGCTACAACAAACTTTGATGAATCACTTACTATGTGCCAGGCACAGTGCTTAGTGGAGGGGGTACAAGAGAGAGTGAAACAATCTCTGCCTCAAGGAGCTTATATTTTAGTGGGGGAGACAGCATGTGCCTTTTTAAGCATGTACAGAACCTACACAAAAGAATTACAGGGGTAGTGGGGAGGGGGATCAGCCCTTGGAGGAATCAGGAAATGCTGCAGCCAGCAGAGGGCTCATGAGCGGAGTCTTGAAAGGAACCCAGTATTCCAGTAGGCATGTGGTAGGGAGGTTCCCATTGTAGGCCTTGCGAGTTAGGAAGGAGTAGGAACGTCCTGTGTAAGGAGCAGAAAGTAGACCAAAATGGCTAAACCATAGTGTTTGAGGAGGGGCGAGATGTGTGGAAAGACTGGGAAGAGCTTTAAGTATTTGCCCAACTGTGCAGTTTATTATAATCTGTCCTAAAGGCAACAGGGAGTCCCTGCAGTTTGAGTAGGCTGGTGATATGATCAGACCTAACTTTTCGGAAGTCACTTTAGTGGCTTTGAAGGTGATTGGCTTAAGTTTATTTTATCTCCTCTGGCCCTTCTTCAGAGGAGATGGAAGGTGATTGGCTGCCATTTGTTCAGCTTTTATAACCTAATTATGTTTCCCTTCATCCTTTCTCCCAGGTTAAATTGCTCCAATTTCAGTAATCTTTCTTCCAGGAAAATGTTTTTTGGACTTATTTTCCAAGTCTTTAGTCACAGTGCTGAAAGTTCATCCATATTCTCCTGGTCCAACTGAAATTTTAGAGGCCAGAATTACACTTGAGTTAGGGCTGGACCTTTGGTTTGTGCAAAAACTTTTTAGTTGAATATAATTAAAATGATCTGTTTTGCGTTTCATACTTCTCTCTATCTCATTTCGTCATAAATTCTTCCTTTTTCCATAGATCTCATGGGTAAACTATTCCTTACTCTCCTTATTTGCTTATGGTATCATCCTTTATGTCTAAATCATGTACCCATTTTGACCTAATCTTGGTATGTGGTGTGAGATGTTGATCTCTATCTAGTTTCTGCCATACTATTTTCCAGTTTTCTGAGCAGTTTTTGTCAGATAGTGGGTTCTTATCTCGGAAGCTGGAGTTTGGGGGTTTATCTAACAGTAGATTTACTTTAGTCACTTATTATTGTGTCTGGTGTACCTAATCTTTTTCCACTGATCCACCATCCTGTTTCTTAGCCAGTGCCAAATAGTTTTGATGATTGCTGCTTTATAATATAGTTTTAGATCTGGTATGGCTAGGCCACCTTCCTTTGCATTTTTTTTTCATTAATTCCCTTTATATTCTTGACCTTTTGTTCTTCCAGATGAATTTGGTTATTATTTTTTCTAGCTCTATAAAATAAGTTTTGGTAGTTAGTACAGCGCAGAATAAGTAAATTAGTTTAGTCAGGTTTGTCATTTTTATCATATTAACTCAGCCTGCCCATGAGCAATTGATATTTCTCCAATTGTTTTCTGACTCTGTGTGAAAAGTGTTTTGTAATTATGTTCATATGGTTCCTGGGTTTGTCTTGGCAGGTAGATTCTATAGTGTCTTGTATTGTCTACAGTTATGTTAAATGGAATTTCTCTTTCTAACTCTTGCTGCTTGGCTTTGTTAGTAATATACAGAAATGGTTTGTGTGGGTTTATTTTATATCCTGCAACTTTGCTAAAGTTGTTAATTATTTCAAGTAGTTTTTAGTTGATTCTCTAGAATTCTGTAAATGTAACATCATCTGCAGGGACATAGTTTTATTTCCTCAATGTCTATTCTAATTCCTTCCATTTTTTTCTCCTCTTATTTCTAAAGCTAACATTTCTAGTACAGTGTTGAATAATAGTGGTGATGATGGGCATCCTTGTTTCACCTCTGATGTTACTGGAAATGCTTCTAGCTTGTCCCTATTACATAGAATGCTTGCTGATGGTTTTAGATAGATGCTACTTATCATTCTAAGGAAAGCTCCATTTCATCCTCTGCTCTCCAGTGTTTTTATTAGGAATGGGTGCTGTATTTTGTCAAAAGCTTTTTCTGTATCTATTGAGATAATTATGTTTTCTGTTGGTTTTGTTATTGATATGGTCATGTATGCTGATAGTTTCCCTAATATTGAACCAGGGCTGGACCTTTGAAAGAGGGTTTCTCTCCTCAGGTTGGTGCTGGTGAGGGGAAGCAGAGATTTGAGTCTGAACTAGGGAAAGTAACCCAGGGGTTATATGGGTGCCAAGCAGGTCCTAGAGAGCGGGTGGTAGATCATCCCCACAATTGAATGGCACTCTGTGCTCGAGCCCCAGATGGTCATCGTCCCCTTACTTCTCCATTTTGTTTTGTTCGTCATAGCAGAGTGAAGCATTCTTTAGGTCTGGCCTTCCCCTGATATTCTCAGTTACCTGTTTTTTCATCCTTCAGGATGAGTGGCTCCTTCTCCACTGCTACTTCTGTTCCATCTTCATCTGAAAAATCCCCTTTGTCAAAAAGAATTGGCAGGGGTCCAGTGAACATTGTTGGCCTTCCTTACACCCCTCCATCAGCTGCAGAGCCACTGGCTTTCTTTGGTGTTTGTTTTTTAATTTTTTATTGATTTTGAACATAAAGATGAAAAAAACATTTCCATGTACACAGCACAACACAAAAAGAGAGGCGTCAGTATAAAACCATGATTTCTATTTCACAGTTTATTTTTCTTAATAAACTACGTAATAAATACTGCATATCATTTTCAAAGCTACACTGATTTTCTCTGCTTCCTCCTAAGTTTTCTTTTGTTCTCTCCTGTGAGAACCCTGCCCTAGAAAGGGCTTCCATTAGATGCAAAAATGTATATATGTGGGAAACCATACCATGCATCCTTCTGTTTATCAGTTCTTTCTCTGAAGACGGATAGCATCTTCCCTCATAGGTCCTTTGTAGTTTATTTGAGTATTTATAATACTCAAAATGACTTAGTTGTTTAAGGTTGTTCTTACAACAATATTACTGTTACTATGTATGACCTTCTCTTGGTTCTGCTCATTTCACTCTTCATTATTTCATACAAGTCTTTCCATGTTTTTCTAAAATCAGCCAGCTCATCATTTCTTGTAGCACAGGACTATTCCATCACAATCGTGTACCACAACTTGTTTAGCCATTCCCCAATTGATGGGCATCCCCCCCAGTTTCCAGTTCTTTGCCACCCCAAAGAGAGCTGCCATAAATGTTTTAGAACATATAAGTTCTTTTCCTTTTTACCTAATTGCTTTGGGAAACAGACCTAATAGTGGTATTACTAGATCAGAGGTTACATATATACAATTTTATAACTCTCTGGGTATAATTCCAGATTGTTCTCCAAAATGGTTAGATCAGTTCATAGTTCCACCAACAGTGAATGTGTCCCAATTTTTCTTCATCCCCTCCAACATTTGTCACTTTCCTCTTCTATCATTTTAGCCAATCTGATAGTGTAAGATGATATCTCAAAGTTGTTGTAATTTGCATTTCTCTGATCAATAATGATTTAGAGCATTTTTTCATGATTATGTATGATTTTGATTTCTTCATCAAAAAACTGCCTGTTCATATTCTTTGACCATTTATCAATTGGGGAATGACTCATATTATTAAAAATTTGACAAAGTTCTTTATATGTTTGAGATATAAGACCTTTATCTGAGAAACTATCTATAAAAAAATTTTCCTGGTTTTCTGCTTTCCTTCTAATCTGGGTTACATTGGTTTTATTTGTACAAAACCTTTTTAATTTAATGTAATTGAAGTTATTCATTTTATACCTCGTAGTGTTCTCTTTCTCTTGTTTATTCATAAATTGTTCTCCTATACGTAAGTCTGATAGTTAACACATTCCATGTTCTGATTTTCTTGGGATATCTACCTTTATTTTATTTTATTTTATTTTTGGTGAGGCAGTTGGGGTTAAGAGACTTGCTTAGGGTCCCACAGCTAGTATCATGTGTCTGAGGTCAGATTTGAACTCAGGTCTTCCTGACTCCAGGACCGATGCTCTATCCATTGCATCACCTAGCTGCCCCTGGTATATCTACCTTTATATCTAGGTCATGTATCCATTTTGACTGTTTCTTGGTAAATGGTGTTAGATATTGGTCTGATGGTCTAAGCCCATTTTCTGCCAGATTGCTGTCCAGCTTTCCTAACAGTTTTTCCCAAATAATGAATTCTTTTCCCTAAAAGCTTAAATTTTTACATTTGTCAAACACAAGGTTACTGTAATCATTTCCTCCTGTGTATTGTAAGTCTGTGCTGTTCTGTTGATCTACATTTCTATTTTTTAGCCATTACCAGATAGTTTTAATAATTACTGCATTATAATATAGTTTAAGATCTGGTACTGCTAAACTTCCTTCCTTTATATTTTTTTTTCTTTAATTCCTTTGATAGTTTTGAACTTTAGTTCTCCCAAATGAATTTCATTATTTTTTCCAGCTTAGTAAAATATTTTTTTTGGTAATTTGATTAGGATGGCATTGAGTAAATAGATTAGTTAGGTAAAATTGTCATTTTCATTATATTGGCCTATACCTACCCATGAACAATTAATGTTTCTCCAGCTATTTAAATCTGACTTTATTTGTATAAAAAGTGTTTTATAATTATGTCCGTGTAGTTCTTTGGTTTGTTTTGGTAGGTATACTCCTAGGTATTTTATATTGTCTGCAGTTATTTTAAATGGGATATCTTTTACTATCTTGCAGGGTTTTATTGATGATATATAGAAATGCTAAGGATTTTTGTGGGTTTATTTTGTATCCTGCTATTTTGCTAAAATTATTATTTCTACTAACTTTTTAATTAGGGTTTTCCAGTCATATCATCTGCAAAAAGAGATTGTTTTATTACCTCGTTGCCTATGCTGATTCCTTCCATTCCTTTTTCTTATTGCTATTGCTAGCATTTCCAATACAGTATTGAGTAATATTGGTGACATTGGGCATCCATTTTTCACTCCTGATCTTATTGGGAAGGCTTCTAGCTTATTTCTATGACAGATAATCCTGCTGATGGTTTTGGATAAATGGTTTTTATCAATTTCAGGAAAAATCCATCTATATCTGTGCTTTCAATTGTTTTTAATACGAGTGAGTGTTATATTTTATCAAAAGCTTTTTCTGCATCTGTTGATATAATATGATTTTTGTAGCTTTTTTTATTGATATAATCAGTTATGTTAATAATTTTCCTTATGTTAAACCATCCCTGAATTTCTGGTATAAATTCTACTTGCTCAGAATGTATAATCTTTGTGATATATTGTTGTAGTCTCCTACCTAGTATTTTATTCAGGGTTTTTATATTCATATTCATTAATGAAATTGGTCTATAATTTTCTTTCTCTATTTTTACTCTTCCTGATTTAGGTATTAGTACCATGTTTGTTTCATAAAATGAGTTTGGCGGAACTCCTTTGCCTACTATTCCAAATAATTTATTTAATATTCAAATTAGTTGATCTTTAAGTGTTTCGTAGAATTTACTTGTAAATCCATCTGGTCCTGATGCTTCTTTCTTTCTTTTAAAGAGTATTTTATTTTTTCCAATTACATATAAAGACACTGTTTAACATTTAAAAAATTTTTTTGAGTTTGAAATTTTTTGATTCATCTAATTCTGAGAGAGGAAGGTTAAAGTCCCCCACTATTATAGTATTACTTTCTCTTTACATCTGTAATTCACTTATTTCCACTAAAAATTTAGATGCTGTGGCATTTGGTGCATATAAGTTTACTATTGATGTTGCTTCATTGTCTGTAGTACCTTTTATCATAATGTAGTTTCCCTTCTTATCTCTTTTAATTACATCTATTTTAGCTTTAACTTTCTCTGACATCATGATTGTGACCCCTGCTTTTTTTACTATTTTAGCTGAAGCGTAATAAATTCTACTCCAGCCCTTTATTTTAACTCTGTGTGTATCTCTCATTTTAAAATGTGTTTCTTGTAAACAACATATTGTCTGATTCTGATTTTTAATCCATTCTGCTATCTGTTTCCATTTTATGGGTGAATTCATCACATTTACATTCAGAGTTATAATTACTAGTTGTGTATTTCCCTCCATCATATTTTTCCTCACTATTATCCTTCTCACCCCTCTCTTTTTTTGTTGTTGTTTTTTATTAATTTATTTATTTTTAGTTTTCAACATTCACTTCCACAAGATTTTGAGTTCCAGATTTTCTCCCTGTCTCATCCCTCCCCCCAGCCCAAGATGGCATGCATTCTGGATGCCCCTTCCCCTAATCTGCCCTCCCTTCTATCTCTCTCCCCCTTCTCTTATCCTTTCCCCTTCAGTTTTCCTGTAGGGCAGGATAGATTTCTATACCCCATTTCCTGTATGTCTTATTTCCCAGTTGCATGTGAAAAGGTTTTTTTTTAACATTTATTTTTAAAACTTTGGGTTCCACATTTTCTCCCTTCCTGCCTCCCCACCCACCCTCATTGAGAAGGCAAGCAACTCGATACAGGTTATACATGTGTAGTCATGCAAAACACTTCCATAATAGTCATGTTGTGAAAAACTAAGTATATTTCCCTTAATTCCTATCCCACCCTACATTTATTCTTTCCTCTCTTTTGATCCTGTCCCTCCTTAGAAGTGTTTGCTTCTGATTACCCCCTCCACCAATCTGCCCTCCCCTCTATCATCCCCCTGCTCTCTTATCCCCCTTCCCCCCAGTTAGGGTAAGATAGATTTCCATACCCAATTGAGTGTGTGTTAATCCCATCTTAAGCCAAATCCAATGAGAATAAGATTCCCTCATTCCCTCTCACCTTCCCACACTTCCCCTCCACTGTAAAAGCCTTTTCTTGTCTGTTTTATGTGAGATAATTTACCCCATTCTACCTCTCCCTTTCTCTTTCTCCCAGTATAATCCTCTCTCACCCCTTATTTTATTCTCCAGATATCACCCCTTCATCTTCAGCTCACCCTGTGCCCTTTATCTATCTATCTGTCTATCTGTCTATCTATCTATCTGTCTATCTATCTATCTACATGCATATAATTTTTTCCTCCAACTGCCGTAATACTGACAAAGGTCTCATAAGTTACAGATATCATCTTTCCATGCAGGAATGTAAACAGTTCAACCTTAATAAGTTTCTTATGATTTCTCTTTCCTGTTTACCTCTTCATGTTCCACTTCAGTCTTGTATTTGAAAGTCAAATTTTCTATTCAGCTCTGGTCTTTTCATCAAGAATGCTTGAAAGTCCTCTATTCCACTGAATGACCATTTTTTCCCCTGAAGGATTATACTCAGTTTTGCTGGGTAGGTGATTCTTGGTTGTAATCCTATCTCCTTTGCCCTCTGGAATATTATATTCCAAGCCCTCCGGTCCCTTAATGTAGAAGCTGCTAAATCTTGTGTTATCCTGATTGTGTTTCCATAATATTTGAATTGTTTTTTCTGGCTGCTTGCAATATTTTCTCCTTGACCTGGGAACCCTGGAATTTGGCTACAGTTTTCCTAGGAGTTTTCCTTTGGGATCTCTCTCAGGAAGTGATCGGTGGATTCTTTCAATTTCTATTTTGCCCTCTGGTTCTGCTATATCAGGGCAGTTTTCCTTGATAATTTCTGGAAAGGTGATGTCTAGGCTCTTTTTTTGATCATGGCTTTCAGATAGTGCAATAATTTTTAAATGATTTCTCCAGGTCATTTGTTTTTCCAGTGAGATATTTCACATTGTTTTCTGTTTTTTCATTCTTTTGGTTTTGCTTTACAGTGTCTTGATTTCTCATAAAGTAACTAGCTTCCATTTGCTCCATTCTAATTTTTAAGGAAGTATTTTCTTCAGTGAGCTTTTGGACTTCCTTTTCCATTTGGCCAATTTTGCTTTTTAAGGCATTCTTCTCCTCATTGGCTTGTTGGACCTCTTTTGCCGTTTGGGTTAGGCTATTTTTTAAGGTGTTATTTTCTTCAGTATTTTTTGGGGGTCTCCTTTAACAAGCTGTTGACTTGTTTTTCATGATTTTCTGCATCACTCTCATTTCTCTGCCCAGTTTTTTTTCTGCTTCTCTTACTTGCTTCTCAGAATCCTTTTTGACCTCTTCCATGGCCTGGGACTGATTCATATTTTTCTTGGAGTCTTTAGATGTAGGAGCTTTGACTTTGTTGTCTTCTTCCGGTTATATGTTTTGATCTTCTTTGTTACCAAAGAAAGATTCTATGGTCTGACTTTTTTTTTGCACAATTTGCTCATGATCCCAGCCAATTGAGTTATAAATTCTTTGTTAAGGTAGAGGTCTGCTTCCAATGTGGAGAATGTACTATCCCAAGCTTCAGGGATTTTGTGCAGCTTGTTTTCAGAGATATTTCTAGGGATCTGTAAATTTTCAATTCTCCCAAGGTGATATGATAAGGGATGAGGTGTTTACTCCTTTTCTGGATTGTGCTCTGGTCTGTGAGTGACTACAAGCACTCTTTTCTGCTTGGGACTGTGAGGAGGGTTCTCTCTTCACAGCCACTACAAGCTCCACCATGTCAGGGTTCCTCCTCGCCCCAGAACTGTGACCCAGATCCAAGTAGAGCAAAGTAAGAGAATCCTGCCTCAGCACCAGCAAAGAGATCCCCCTCTGATCAGCCACTTGATTCCTCCTCAGTCAGTGGGTTGGAAGCTCAGCAAGCAGCCACCACCCCGGGGCCATGCGTGGGGACTGGGGCTGGGGACCAGGCTCACACCATAGTCACAGGCTTTTCCTACTGACCTTCTAAGTTGTCTTTGGCATTTGTGGGTTGAGAAGTCTGGAAACCACCACAGCCGCCCATGATTCAGTCCCCTGAGGCCTGCTCCAGGTTTGCTGAGGCCTGTTTTGCCTGCATGCCCACGCTGAACTGCATTCCTCTCCCAGCCCATCACAATAGACCTTTCCAAACAACCATCCAGGTTCTCTTAGTCTGGAAATTTGTTTCACTCTGTCTTTCTCTGGGTTCTGCTGCTTTAGAATTTGTTTAGAACCATTTTTTAAAGGTATTTGGAGGGGTTTGGGGGAGAGCTCAAGCAAGTCACTGCTTCTACTCAGCCATCTTGGCTCCACTCCCCCCCTTTTTTTACCATTTATTTCTTTACCGTATCTTTCTTCACATTTATTTCTAATCTCTGCCTCTCTAATCTCTACTTTTTTAAAGAATCCCTCCCTTATTCTCTCTGTTTACCCTTCTGTTCTTAATCTATCCCCCCAAGAATCTCTTGCTTATCCTGTCCTCTCACCACCTATTTCTTTATAAATTTAGAAGATTTTTATACCCTTCTAGATGTATGTTTTTCTTTCTCTAGCTCAGGTTCTGATGAGAATAAAGTTCCAGCACTACCAGCCCTTCACCCCTGCCTTCTTCCACTGTAACAGTTCTTCCATTTATGCCTCATTTGTATGAGATAAGTACTCCTTTTTACCTCTCTCTACCCAATTTTATCATTTAGAATCGTCCCATTATACTCAGTTCTCAGCCTTCTATCTATATATGTTCTTTCAAACTACCCAAGTAATGATAACATTCTTAAAGAGTACAAATATAATTTTCCCATATAAGACATAAAAAATTTGACCTTATTGAGTCACTTAAAATTGGTCTTTAATTATCATTGGTCTTATGATTCTGCTGGCTCTTATATGTCAAATTTTCCATTGAGTTCTGATCTTTTTGTTACAAATCTTTCAATTCATTAAATGTCCTTTTTTTTTTTTTGTATTCAGGATTATACTCAGCTTTGCTGGGTAAGTTATTCTTGGTTGCAAACCCAGATCCTTTGCTCTTTGAAATACAATGTTCCAAGTCCTTTTGTCTTTTATGTAGAAGCTGCTCGATCTTGTGTTATCCTGACTGTAACTCCACAATTTGTTTTTTCTTGTTGCTTGTATTTTCTCCTTGACCTGGGAACTTCAGAACATGTTCCCAAGAGTTTTCGTCTTGGGATCTCTTTTAGGTGGTGACAGATTTTTTTTTCTGTTTCTGTTTTACCCTCTTGTTCTGTGACTTAGAGGAAATTTTCCTTAAAAAATTTCTTGTAATGTAGTATCTAGACTCTTATTTTGATCATAACTTTCAGGTAGTTTGACAGTTCTTATATTATTGCTCCTCAATCTCTTCTCCAAATCAGTTGGTTTTTCTTTTTTTTTTCCTTTTTTTCTTTTTGCTTTAAATAGTATTTTATTTTTTCCCCAATTACATACCAAGAAAAATTTTGGTGTTCATTTTTTATAAGATTTTGAGTTCTAAATTTTTCCCCCTTCCTATCTCCCCTCCCTATTCTGAAAATGGTAAGCAGTTGGATATAGTTTATACATGTGCTATCATGTAAAACCAATTTCCATACTCGTCAGAATTGTAGAAAAAGAAATAGATCAAAAGGGGGGAAAAAAACACAGAAAAGAATAAAGTGAAAAAATATGCTTTGATCTGCATTCAGAGTCCATCAGTTCTTTATCTGGATATGGATGGCATTTTCCTTTACGAGTCCTTTTTAGTTGTTTTGGACCATTGCGTTGCTGAGAAGAGCTGAGTCATTCATAGTTGATCCTCACACAGTGTTATTGATACTGTGTACAATGTTTTTCTGGTTCTGCTCATTTCACTTTGTATCAGTTCGTACAAGTCTTTCTAGGTTTTTTGGAAATCTGCCTGCTCATCATTTCTTACAGCATAGTAGTATTCCATTACATTCATTTATCACAGCTTGTTCAGCCATTCCCCAATTGGTAGGCATCCCCCCAATTTCCAATATTTTGCCACCACAGAAAGGACTACTATAAATATTTTTGCATGTTGAAGTCATTTTCCCTTTTTTGTGATCTCTTTGGTGTACAGACCTAGAAGTGGTATTGCTGAATCGTAGGTTATGCGCAGATTTAGAGCCTTTTAGGCATAGTTCCAAATTCTCCAGAATGATTGGCTCCGTTCGTAATTCCAGCAGTGCATTAGTGTCTCAATTTTCCCACAACCACTTCAAAACTTACAATTTTCCTTTTTTGTCATATTAGCCAATCTAATAGGTATGAGGTGGTACCTCAGAGTTATTTTAATTTGCATTTCTTTAATCAAAAGAGATTTACAGCACTTCTTCGTATGCCTATAGATATCTTTGATTTCATTTGAAAACTTCCTGTTCATATCTTTTGATCTTTTATCAGTTGGTGAATGACTTGTGTTCTTATAAATTTGATTCGGTTCTCTACCTGTTTGAGAAATGAGGCCTTTATGAAAGGCACTTGCTATAAAGATTGTTTCCCAACTTTCAGTTTTCCTTCTAATCCTGGTTGCATTGGTTTTGTTTGTACAAAAGCTTTTCGATTTAATATGATCAAAATTATCTATTCTACATTTCGTAATGCTGTCTTTCTCTTGTTTGGTCTTAAATTCTTCCACTCCCTTTAGATCTGATTATTCCTTACTCTTCTAATTTGATTGCTTCATTGTCTGTGGCACCTTTTAGCAAGATGTAGTTTCCTTCCTTATTTTAATTAGGTGTATTTTTGCTTTCACTTTGTCTAAGATCAGGATTGCTACCCCTGCTTTTTTTATTTCAGCTGAAGCATAGTAGATTCTGCTCCAGCCTCTTACCTTTACTCTCTCTGTGTCTCTTTGCTTCAGGTGTGTTTTGTGTAAGCAGCGTATTGTAGGGTTCTGGTTTTTGATCCACTCTGCTGTCTTCAGTTGTTTTCCTAATGAGATGCTTCACATTCTCTTTTCTTTTTCATTCTTTTGATTTTTGTTTTCTTAATTCTTGGTGTATTATAATGTCATTAGCTTCCCCTTGCCCAGTTCAAGTTTTTGAGGAGTTACTTTATTCCTTAAATTTTTGAATCTCTTTTTCTAATTTCTTGACTTTCTTTTCATAATTTTCTTGTATTGCTCTTATTTTTTTTCTCGTAGCCTTTCTTATTTGATTTTTAAAGTTCTCCCAAGAACTCTTTCTGGGCCTGTGACCATTTGACATTTTTCTTTGAAGTAGGAGTGGCTTTTTTAACTTCACTGTCTTCTTCTAAGTATGGACCCAGATCTTCACTGTCCCCATAGTAGATATCCATGGTTGGATTCTTTCTCTTTTGCTTACTCATATTTTTTTAGTGGCTTATTATTATAGGTAGCTTCTGATCCCAGCTTCTGATTCTGTGGGGAGGGTGATGCCTCAGGCTTCAAGTTTTTCATATTGTTGTTTTCTAAGCACCGTCTAGGGCCCTGCCGGGTACTTCTCTCCGCCCACGAGCTAGGACACCAAGCCACACCGTCACCACAAAAGCTCTTGCTCCCTGAAGTCCTTCCCTTGGCTTCAAGCTTCAGCTCACCCCTCTGCCCTGGAACCGAACCCAAGGGACTCTGCTCTCTGACAAGTGCCCACAGCCAGCAAAGTCTGCTCCCCTCTGCTACCACACTCCCTGGGCATGTGCTCACACTCCTTCTCACCCACAGCCGCAGCCGGACCACTGGTCAGCATTTGGTCTGCACAGCTGGGATGGGCCAGCAACTGCAGAGGACCTTTCAGTCTTCCCCTGCTCAGCTGTTGGGGACACACACACACACACACACACACACACACACACGCACGCATGCGTGCACGCACACACACACACACAGAGTCACACACACACCCCCCACACACACGCACCCACACACACGCGCGCATACACACACAGACACACACACACAGACACGCACGCATGCATACACGCACACACGCACACAAACCCACACACCCACACCCAGACACACATGCACCCACACACACGCGCGCATACACACACATACACACACGTGCGCGCGCACACACACACACACACACACACACAGAGTCAGGTGAATGCTCCTGCAGCCCAGGAGGCTGCCCCCGGGCCTTGTTCTCTGTTGATGTCTGCAGGTGTTTGCACTTCAGTAAGGGTGGAACCAGGAAGGTTGCTTCTTTCCTAAGGTTCTCTTCAGTTGTCTTAGGAGGACAGCTGCTTTACCCCAGCTTTTGTTTATTTCTGCTACTCGGAATGCACTTTGAGGTGATGTTCTGTGTTGTTTGTGGGAGAATTTTGGAGAGCCTGGTATTTCCTGTCTTATTCCGCCAGGCTCCCAGAAAAGGTGATTTAGATTTCAGTAGTATCAAAGGCAGAAAGCATATGGGCAGCTGCTGTGGGGCTTGTGGTTGGGAATAATCTTGCTTTTGCACCCTCCCAAAGATGCCTGTCACTGGCTCCTGGTTGAATAGGAGTCTAGTGGCTTTGCCCATAGTAGGTGCTTGGTGTCAGTGTAGCATTAATGGGATTAGTGCATGCACTGGACTGTTGCTACAAAAATGTGAGTTACTAGAAGTCAGGACCTGTGCCTTTTGTGCAGTTCTAAACCCTGAAAGGAGCTAATGGTGGGGCTGGAAGAGGCCTCAGGGCACCTGCTGAACCACCTTGCTTCCACTGTCTCAGATGGTAGGATCTTAGAAGGGATCTAAGAAGGTCACTTGGCCTAAATTCCCACCAGCTTATGAATTCCCTCAATGACATCCCTGGCAGCTGCTGCTCAGCACATTTCTTTCACAGCTTCACTGTAACTAGTTCCAATATTAGTCACTCCTTGCAGTCAGGAAGGTCTAATGCACATCTGTCCTAAATCCTCCTGCCCCAACAGCCCATTTCTGCTAATTCCAACAATAACTGAGAAGAGAGCCAGGCACTGCTATCTCAACTGTCTGTGGAGAATAGACAATCTTATTGAATCTGTGCATAGCAGATAGAATGAACTTAGATTTAGTCTCCCCTTTCACAGAAAAATTGGTGAGGGTCAGAGTGTGCAGGGACCTGGATTACCAGCTTCCCCACCCTTTGTTCTCTCCATCACCCCGTCAGCCCCTTCCCTTCAGTCTCCTATGTGCCTGTTAATCAGAGCTGCTGACTCTACTAACCCAGGCTGCTCGCAAACAGTGGAACTATGCTGTCTGGTCCAGCCACAAGAGAACTGAGCTGCCTGCAGTGCCCAGCCTCGCACGGCAGCAGCTCCCTCTCATCTGGGCCCTCGCTGCAGACTTCCTTCTGCTGAGTTAGAGGGCACTCAGCTAGCTAGTGACCCTGCATCCTGGGAGGAGGGAAAGAGGGGGGTCGCCTGACATTCACAGCTCACATCCCCCCCAAAATCCAAGTTCCTCTTGTCACACTTTTTTTTTTATTCAAAAATGAAACAAGAATTCCACCTCAAGCTGACTTGGCAAATCAGAAAAGAGATTGCCCCTGCTATGCTTAGTCATCCTGTGAAGCCATGAAGGCCTGGAAGCCGTGTTGTAAGGTGGCTTTCCCAGCGCTTAGAAACCTCATCAAGGGCAGGGGCCTAAAAGAACCACGAACAGCCCAAAAGGGAGGTCTTGGCTTTTTCTTCATGAATTGTATGAATTGTGTGTGAAGCTGCCACAATACAATAGGACAAACATTTATTAAGCGCTTACTGTGTGCAGGCACTGTGCTGAGAACTGGGGAAACAAAAGAGAAGAAGACCATCCCTGCCCTCTAGGAGCTTACAATCTAATGGAAGAAGACAATACACAGGAGGAAGCTAAAGGGGGAGGAGGAGGGGAGGACCAGAGGGTACCCAGCGCAAGGGTGTGATGAAGACATTAGTAGAGTTGGGGCTTTCTAAAAAGGGAGGGTATGAATGAGATTTTTGCTCCACCTTCAGCCCTCCAGTCAGAGGGGCAGAAGCAGCTGAGGGTACTGATGAGGTGGGAGGAACAAAGCTGAATCTCCTTGATGATGAGTTTCCTGCTTAAGCTTTGGTCAGACTGTAGCTCCCAGCCCCTTAGCCTGCAGAGAGGCCTCTCCCTTTGAGGAATAATTTGTTTCTGGGAGGGAGAATTTTTTTTTTATTTGATGGTCCGGGTTCCCTGGGGAACTAGAACAGAAAAATGAAAAAGGGAATAGAATCTTGCTCCCAAGGAAAAGGCCAGTGATGCCATGCTGTGCTGCCAGGTGCCAGGGAAGGAAAGACAGGCCAACACTTCTCTAAAATGACAACAAGCAGCCTTGTTGCTTGGATTATGAAAATACCCATTGTAATACCGTCAGCACTGGCAGCACTCCTGAACACCCTGTCAGACTTGGGGGCGTAAGAATCACCTCTCTTTTCATCTCCCTCAGGAGTCAGGTCCCATTTTCTCATCTCAACATCTGTTGCTTTCCTTACTCACCTTTTACCAACCGAATGAATGGCCCTCCCCACAAAACAAATCCCTATTCTCTGTTCCTTTCCCAAGGGACCTTAGGGCTCTTGTCCAGTGTGCGGGACAGCTCGGCCTAGGAGCTGAGCTATGGGAGGACATGTGATCCAGGGCCCCAGGCCACGAGGCCCTCCTCATCTTTATTCCTTACTGCTGTAGATAGTGCGGACAGGCAGAGTCCTGAGACCCTCTCTTCACTCAGGCCTCTCTGCCTGGTCCTGGGAGAGTTTCTAATCAGTGTCCGGTCCCAACTCCCTCTCAGTGACATGAACACTTTCATTTGATTACTAGGCCTGCTTCAGGGTCATTGAACTTATAGCCAAGACGTGTTAGAAGGTTAGCTGTCCAAAACCAGGCTACATCATCTCTTGTATGCCTACATGTGATCAGTGTAAGGTACAGTATATAGCATGTCTGAAGACATATTTACATACATGTGCTTGTAGCAGAGAGAAATGGTCTTTACCGTATTTACCAAGAGAAGTGCAATAACCCAGGGGGTGGGGAATCCAGCCTGGCTTGGGGGAGCATCCCTTATCCAAAATTGGAGTCATTCCAAGGCCCTTTTTTATTTATTTTCAGTTTTCAACATTCACTTCCATAAGATTTTGAGTTCCAGATTTTCTTCCCATCTCTCCCTTCTCCCCACCCCAAGACAGTGTGCCAATTTGATATAGGTTCTACATATGTATTCATAGTGAACCTATTTTCACATAAGTCATGTTGCAAAGAAGAATTAGAACCAATGGGAGAAACCACGAGAAAGAAAAAAAAGGGGGGGAAGAGAGCAAATAATATGCTTCACTCTGCATTCAGACTCTATAGTTCTTTTTCTGGATGTGGATAGCATTTTCCATCATTAGATCTTTGGAGATGTCTTAGATCCTTGTAATCCTGAGAAGGGCTAGGTCTGTCAAAGTCAGCCATCACACCATGTGGCTATTCCTATGTGGTCTCCTGCTTCTGCTCATTTCACTCTGCATCAGTTCATATAAATCTTTCCAGGTTTTTCTGAGGTCTGCCTTCTCATCATTTTTTATAGCACAGTGGTATTCCATTGCATTCATATACCACAGCTTGCTCAGCCATTCCCCAGTTGATGGGCATCTCCTCAATTTCCAATTCTTTGCCCCCACGAAAAGAGCTGCTATAAATGTTTCTGTCCATGTGGGTCCAGGGCCCTTTTTTGCTCCTGTCTAAGGCAGCCTCTGGCATACAGCCCTCAGCCCTGACCTCCTTTACTCCTGCCTCTGTAGGAGAGGCGCCGTGGCACTGGACTTGGGCCGCATGGGAAGAAATTTCCCTCAGATGCTACTGTGCCTCTGTGGCCTTGTAGGTGTTTTCTGGGCAGCCCTCCTTTTAATGTTCCTCCCCACATCAGGGCAAGCCAGTAAACACAAGTGCACGGAGCTTGCCCATTTGGGAGCCGTCACCCTTCCTGTCTTGTTTCATTCCATTCTCTTCCTTCAGCTCCTCAAATGTAAGTGGATCCGGGGGGGAATGGGGGGGCGGGTCTGGGGATACATACGAAGGCCAGTCTGGCTTTTTAACTTTGGGGAGGAGTAACAAGTCTGTTTTTATAAAATACCTTCAGGAAAACCAAATGCCCCTGCTCTCTGTGTGGGGCTCTGGGCTGTCACTTGTCTTCTGAATCCCCCAGAGCACTTCTAGTCGTCCCTCCCCTCTGTTCTTCCCTAGTCACTCATCGGGCCTCCTGCTTTTTGTGGAATCTTTTCTACCTTCTTCCCCCTCCCCAAAACACAGTTCTCATTTGCTAGGGTTTTTCTCCATTCTCCCTCCAGTATATGTTCTGAATCTACACTGGTCTTTTCTTCCCTCACCCCCACCCCCTCCAGATCTTCCAGATTTCTGTAAACTTAGCTGAAGTGAAGGACTCCAGTAGTAGCGCACATTTATAGAGCACTTCCCGTTTGATCCCCACAACAGTTCATCCCCATTCTGTGGATGAGATAACAGGCTCAGCAGAGTTCCTAGGTCACAAAGCTAGTCTGAGGCAAGAATCAAATGCCGCTCTTCCAGACTCCAACCCCAGCATCCTCTTCACTGTCGTCCACTGCCTCTTCTAAATTACTGTGGAGATCTTACTCCTATAGGGAGCTCTCCTGCCCTCTGTCTCCACAGACAGTGAAGAGGGGAGCTGAGAAGTCACCACTGCTTCAGTCCTGGAGGAGGAATCAAGACATTCAGCTTTGACTTCATTAAATGAGGAACACACATTTACTTTCACAGCATGTCTCAACTGGGATCATGCCAGAAAGCTGGACACATTTGCTCATTCTTGGCTCTCCCTGAAACTTCCTTTGGGGTGTTCTGTTTTTCCCCATCCATTGCATTCTGAAAGAAATTCAGAGAAGGGAATGGGGGTAGAGGGAAGGGAGGGAGGAGGAAAAAGAAAGCCAATAAGCAAGAGGAGGAAACTATATTCCAGTCACAGCCAGGAGCCTTCCTGCCAGTGAATAGCCTTAGCCCCTCTGCTTGGGATGTGCCCAGATTCCCAACCACCCTGAGGGTCATGGAGGCAAGTATCTGACACAGTCTCCGCTAGGGGGCTGGAGAGGACTCTGAGTGAGACCCTATACTAGGGCATGCAAGTCTGGAGACTCATGTGAGACCCCCTAGCCCTCTACCATGAGGGTTTTCTTCCATGCTTTGGTATTCTCATATTTTGGTTCAAAATGTGGGCAGCAATCACGTTTCATTATTGGTTGGGCCACGATCCTGACGCATTCATCCCAGCTCAACAGTTGGTGAGAGTATAAGGAAGAGCCATAGGGCTATCTTTATTTTCACTAATATAGGACAGGTTTTGTGGATGGCTAAGCTACTAACTCTACCCAACAAATGTAATAAATTCCTGCTGTGTGCAGAACACTTTGTACAAACCCGGGGCAGGGGGGGGGGGACACACAAAGCTCCATTAGATGTGAACCTTGCCCTTAGGAAACTTACACTTGGTGGGAGGAGTCACATGGCACACGTGCAAATAACTTATACAAAATGGGAAATAAATGTGTAAGAGTAATAAAAATCAGCATTTATAGAGTGCTTGGAAGGTTTGCAAAGCACTTCACACCTTACCTCATTTGATCCTAACAACACACCTGAGAGGTAGATGCTATTTACTGTTGTTTTTATGCAGATGACGAAACTGAGCCCAAAAGTCACACAGCTAGCAAGTGTCTGAGGCGGGATTTTTAAAGTCAGGTCTTCTGACTCCAGGTTCAAGAATCTGTCCAGTGTGCTATATCGCTATCCCTAATGTTCTTCAGGGTCTGAGGACAGAAGACTTTAGAACTAGATAAATAAAGGAAGGCTTCCTGGAGGGGTGACAACATTTTGGCTGGTTCGTGATGAATGGGTGGGATCTTACCAGATAGAGATGAAGGGTACAGGCCTCAAAGACAGGGAGCAGCATGGACAAAGCTGCAAGTGCAGCACAGGGCATCTCCACAGGTGGGAGCTGCCTAGGAGTCCAAGTACATGAAAAAAATGAGGGTGAGATGAGGAATTATGGCCAGTCTTGAATCCCAGGCTAAAGATCATGGGATCCTAGGTCTGGGCTTAAGAGGGACCTCAAAGGCTCTCTCATCCCTCTCATTTCCCCTGAGACCGAGGGAAGTTCATTGGTTTACACAGGCAATAAGTGTCAGAGGCAGAATTAAAACCCAGGTCCTCCAGGTCCAGAATGGCACTCTTCCTCTTGACCCGTGATGCCTTCGTAGGCTCCGTTGAAGGTTTTCAGCTAAGGGCTGTCCTTGGGGAAGCTCAGCCCAGAAGCAGTATAAACTGTGAATCAGAGAGGCCAGAGCCTGATGGCCAACACTAATAGATGCTGAGGGGGCGGCCTGCGCTTCTCCTGGCCTCCCTTGAGAGAGGAACAATCCTAGCAGACTCTGGCAGGGATGCTTGAAAGGACTTATTTTCCTCATGCTAAAGGCATGAATTTTCCTGGGGTCAGAAGACTGCCAGACCTCACAGCTCACTCCCATGGTTGCCATGTGATCAGCATCTGGGAGCCAGAATGACCCTACATCTCAGTGTCAGAAAGCACTCCCAAACAATAGATCCGTCCTTGTTCCGGTCGAGGCACTGATCTGGCATGCTGAGGCAGGGTTGTCCCCTGACCAGAACTCTGTCCCCTAAAATAGAGCTGGCTCAGCTGACTTGAAATAAGAATTGACCAGTAATGATATTCCTTCCAAATCTTCAGCCTGAGGAGCTGGTCATGTTTACAGAGCCCAGTGCTGGCTGCTTCTGTTACTGGTATCTTCTCACCCTTTACTTCTGTTCCCAGCCCATAGCACACCATTGGCTGCCTCGCTCACATTTTCCCTTGCTGTCCTGCAAGTTGCTCTGCTTGCGTGCTTGTGGTTTCTTTTCAGAAACCAGAATTTCTTCCAAGTTGTGTATTGGGGTTTTTTTCCTTCTCTTGAGATGGCTAAAAGCCGAATTGGCATGAATTTCTTGGGCAATTTGCTGCTGTGGATAGAGCCAAGCCACTCCCTGGCCCCAGTGCCTGGGAACCACACATGGTCAGACCAGGAGAAACACTCGTGGAGAAGCAGCATGTCCCTGACCCTGCTGCAGGACCTGGGTCATCCAGCTAAGCACCCACGCATCTCTGAAAGCAGGTTCTTCCCTGCTCCTTGAGAGCAGACCCCTCCCCAGTGGAGTCCACCCCAGCCAGAGCAGATGAGGCCAGAGTTTGGCTGAGAGCCCACTTTCCTCGGGATTGTGTGTGGACATTGCCATGGCACTAGGACTTTCTCAAGGTTCCGAGGAAACCCACAGAGCCCAGAGTCTGTATTCTCTCCTAGTAACCATGTGATGGGTGCCCAGGAGACAGAATGGCCTCTCCACTCAGCCGGCTGCCTGGTAACCTATATATAGCTGGTGTTATGTACACAGCTATATGCTGCAGTTGGCACAGCAGACCTCTTCCCCATTTGTTTCCTGCCCGCACAGTGAATTGATATCCTATGAGTATACCCCCCTCGTTCCCAAAGTAATAGCTTAGGATGACGCAAATGAACAGTGCCTGGAACCAGCAGGAAAAGACCTCAGGGAGGTGAGAGGCAGAGCAGTGTGACCTGGGTTACATGCGGCTTTAAACACAGCCTGCTTTCCTATTTTTCTTCTCCCTTTCCTGAAGATAGATGGTTGCTAGTATGGCCCCCAGAGTCCTGTGTTTACTATTTCCATCATTAGTTAATGGGCATTGTGTAACAAATATGAAGTGCCTATTACATGTGTGGCACTCAGGAAAGGCTTTCAGAAGTTAAAAAAAAAAAACAACCACCCTAGAATCCACATCTCGGCATATGTTTGAAGTCAAGACAACAGTGAATTGAAGCATAATACACGAATAAGGCCTCTTGTTGAACAAGAACAGGGCTTGCTCTTAGCCTAAGGCCTATTGACTTTGATTTTGACCTATTTTGATAACTATATTTCAATATAATGGGGTTTCCTTTGTAAACCTACTTAACCAAACTGTCACCAGCGGGGTCCATGATACAGAAAAAGGTTAAGAATCCCTGTTAGTATTGTGTCTTCCTGGATTTGAAACACAATTGGTTCCACCTAACCCAAGAAATCTATCCCCTTTATCTCCCGCAGTCTAGACTTTGTCTTTGAGGGGCTTTGTTCCTTAGCATGGATGAGAAGGGAAAGCTCTTGGGTGGATGCTTGGTCTGGGTTGCTGGGACCCAGATTGTATGCACAAGGTTTTCTGAGCATCGTCCTTCCCGGCTGCCCTTTCGCGGGCCTGATGGATGGTGAGGGCCTGGGGGTCTCATTGCTGCCATCTGTGATGGCCTGTTTGTTTTGGGTAACCAGGGCCGAGGCCTCCAGCTCCTGGTACCAGATGGGACTGCATTCCTCCAGAGTCTTCTCAGGAGGGCAGGCACTCTGGGGCTGATTTTTCCTTTACTCGAGTTCCCTGCTATCTTGGGGAGTGGGGAGCAGGGTTTCCAGATATCTTTAGGATAAGCTTCCCAGCTGCCTGGATTATTCCTATCCTTATTAAACTGCAGAAATTGCCTTTTGTAGTCAGAGACTTCAGAAAGATAGCTCTGTGTCCTGACCCTCCCAGAGGAAGGACTATGATTTCCTATAGAGCATTTGTGTTCTCAAACTAGTATGGTGCTAAGTGGCCCCACTTGACCTATGTGATATGACTTCACCTAGATTTGAGCAGACTCTCCGATCTCCTATCCTACTACTCCTGGAATCCTCTGAGAAGAAAAACGAAGCAGCTTTTCCCCAAGTAGGACTTATCTTCTGACCTTCCTTAGCCAGATGCTCCTTCCTTCCATCTGACCCCAAGGACATGCCTCAGTATGCTCCTAGGTCATCCTATTGGCCAGCCCCAGAGCAGGCACAGTTCACTGTCAAGTCAGCTAGCTTCCAGAGTAAAGAGGGAGCTCGCTTTTACATAGGCCTGTGAAACCGGCTGGCTGAGCTCTAGGGCCGAAGCAGCTCGCCAGTATTGAACTCGATCTTTGGGAAACTGGAAGGGAAGTCAGTGATTCCAGCAGACCTGGGCAGCTAGCTGTAAATCCTCTGGTGGAATTTTCCATGAGATGAGAGAATAAAGGGGGGGGGGGGGCTGGCCAGTTTTCAGGTATTTATTAAGAACCTACTGTATGCCTAGCAATGGCTTCATTTGCTGGGGCCTCCTGACCTGCTGGTTTGGCAGTGAAGGTTGGCCCAGCCTGTCCCTGTAAGCTTAAGGTTATGGAGGAGGAGCCACAGCAGAGTGAAACATCCAGATTGGTAGATGTATCCTTGAACATCAGGGTTCATCTTTTGGGAGGGTTCTGTAGGGGATTGGAGAAGTAACCTAGCTCACTTTGCTCTAAAGAGGGGGGACACTCCACCCCCCACAGACCCTCCTTGGACTTAGAGAGGAGCATTTGCTTTGGTCTGCCGGTCTTAGAGCCTGGCTTTGCTCCATAAGCCATGGGAAGGCAAGAAGGCAAAGAAGTCTTTGCCCCTTTCCCCTTTGTAGGCCCTTCCCCAGCTGCTTTGTCCAGTGTTTCTAGTAGCCAGTTGTCACTGGTCTTTTCACTGTGCTAATGGCCACCCCACTTCGGAACGAAGGGACCCAGCTAATGTGCCTTTCTAACACCCAGCCTGTTGCCATGACAATGGCAGGCACTCCTGTTACTGCAGAATATTGCTTTCTTGTAGCCTTCCTCCCTTTCCCTCTCTCACACACAAAAAGAAAGCACAAGTGTTTTATATTCATTTTGCAAACGGCTGTGCAGTGCATACTAATTGTCTGGCTTGCTCCTGACTTCCCAGGGCCTTATCCAATTCCAAGAGCCAAGGCCTTGCAGGAAAACCCCAGCCAGGAAAGAAGACAGCCTAGCCAGCCAAGGAGAAGTAGGCAGTACTCGTTTTTCTGGAGGTAGGAGATCAGGAGAAAAGTAGCATGACATCTGTTTCTGTAGGGCTGTTGTGCATCCTGTAAAGAGGACCTTTATGTTTATCTCCTTGCCTCAGGGATGTCCCTTCGTATGTTCCCAAGGGCTGTCCCACCTCTGAGGCTTAGAGATCCTAAAAGACCAGGAAATAAGTCTGAAACTGCACCCGAAAGGGTGGCCCCTTTGCCCCTTGCAGCCCTGAACCCTGTGATTCTGAGGACCCAGGTGAGCCTTGGTGGGGGCGGGGAGAGGTCTTTCTGTGCTCCATGCTGGTGCTTCTACTGCCTCTTAACTCTCTAATTGCCATTCTTCCCAAAGAGAGGGAGGCATAGATGGAGGAAGTGACTTGACCAGAGGCAGAGGCCAAGACTAAGTTAAGATTGGAACCCAAGGCTCTGGACTTTGCTGCTGCACAGCTGATCCCTTCAGCCGGAGTGTGAGGCCAGGGTTCATAGCCTCAGATGCCACAGAGCAAGTCATTCCCCTCCCCGTCCCTCTGCTTTCTTCCCAAGTTGTGTCTGAGAAGTGGGTAAGCCTGCAGCCAGGGATGACAGTTCTCTGAGCTCTCTTCTGAGACAGGTGGGCTTTTGCCAGCCATCAGGTACCAAAGACTGGCTGTTATTTTTGGAACCCAAAAGCTAAATTTTGTACTGTAATTGTATAACCAAAATTTAATTTGCTACTTGGTGTTAAACTTTTTAAAATAAGAGAATTCAATATCTAAACTGTGCCACAGGATCACAGACTGTCACAGCTCAGGCCTGCTTTAGATAGGGAGTCACAGGTTGGGCACTCGATGGACGACGTGCGTCAGTGTATCTTTTAACCTGAGACTGACGCGTGCCAAAAGTAGGTGCCTGTCCAGGCAGCATGAAAGCCAGCCCTGCCCTTTTGGGCACCCGGCCACCCCTGTGGCAGAGGAGGCTCTGCATTCAGCCCTCTGTGCTAAGAGAGTTTGCTGGTTGTCTCAGAGAACCAGACCTCTGGGTCAGCAGCCTCCATTTGTTAAGCACCTGTAGTGCTCGAAGCGCTAGGCTAAGCACGGTAGTGTTGGGCCCCACCATAGATGCCGAACATAGACATCCCTGAGCCTCACCTGAATGCGTCTTCCCAGCCAGCTGCTGCCAGGTGGGCCTCAGTTTATTGACTCCTTTCTCTTCGTGATCACATTTTCCCTGTGTTTGCCTGATGTCTCAAGTCGTCCCTCTTCTGGGAGAGATGGGAGGTGAGCTAGGCAGCTAGCTGGAGGTGGCCAAGAGGCTGAAAACCCTTAGAGATGTAAGGTCACGTGGCTTGTGCCTCATTGTTTGACTTTGGGCAAGTCATGTCCCCTCCTGATGTAAGAGTTGTCTTCCTTTATAAAATAAAGGAGGGAGATGTATGTTTGCTCAGTAGGAGGAAATAGTTCCTGTGGCCCGGGGTCCACATGTCCCAAGTAGTCAGGGAGCATGGAAGCAGCCATTAGCATGGCAGTGGCATCCTCCCTGATAGCACAATGGTCTTCCTGGCTTCTTCTCTGCTTCCTCCCATCCCCTCCCCTTCTCATCCCCTCCATTCCTTTTTCCTTCTGTCACTGGGGCATAGAGCATTCAGCCTGCTGGCTACTTTTCCCAGTGGAGAGCTGCAGGCAATTATTTACCATGTTTGTGAACACAGGCACCTTCCCTGTGTCTCTGAGCCCTTGTTTTGCCAGTTTGCTGAATTCTGATCTCTTAAGAGCTCTGAAACACTTTGCCGTGGCGTTTGGACACTGCTTTGCCCTCTGGTAGCATTCCTGCTGTTATCCTATGTTTATGTTGCTAAGTATACACACACCCACATGTGTACAGAATGAGGGGATACTGACTTTTCATCCATTTCATCATAAATTCATTTACTGAAAACAGAATAAAGTTCTGAACTCGTCAAAGGACAATTAAGTGTTTGTCATATAGGTCAATAATAAGTGGATTTTAGGGATGAGACAAAGGTAATTCTATAATTGATTAGAGCTCAGGGAAAGTAAGTGTATTAGTTCTGTACCCATACTATGTGGGATGAAGGAACCCTCCCTTCTCTTCTGATCAGTTTAGGGAGGCTTCATGGAAGGGCTTAGATTTCAGGAGTTCCTGTTGTGATAGGAGAAATTGCTTAGTAACTTGTTGAAGAAGAGACATTTCAAGCACCCTGTGCTGCTTTGGAGAAGGCTTGAAGGCATGTGAACAGAAGAGTGGACTTTGAAGGTCAGACTGGACCTAAGAAGGAAATGGAGGGGAGGATCTGGGGCTGGACTGAGAATGGGATCTGGCTTCCTGGAAGGAGCAGAGGGCTGTGCCACACCAGAAGGGCAATCATTCAGCAAAAAAGAGGCATCGAGATACAGCTGTGTCAGTGTGCAGGCTGGCGGCTGAGTCCTTTGAGGGAATGAGAGTGCCAGGCAGGATGGCGGAGAGAAGGCAGACGGCTCCATCTTAGAGTGAAGGGACACTTCCTGACATGCCCTAGTGGGCAGTGCTAGTGCCCCTGCCAGGCCTGTGGGTCTGAACTGCTGCAGTCACAGTGCCCTGTGTGTACTGTATAGTGGGAAGAGCAGAATACCCGGAGCAGAGCCCTAGAGGGACTTGTTTCAGGGGGAGGGGAATTGATATTGAAACATGAGAATGTACTGATTACTCAGACAAGTGCTGGTCAGTGATGAGGGTGGATGCCATCACTAGGGTTGTCGGGAATGTAACATAGTGTTTGTGCCTAACTCCACTCTGGCCTGGTCTCCATCCTGGGCGATCTGAACTGCTGCTCTGCCTCTCCTGGTGCAGTGGCTGCCCTCAGCATGGACCCAGTGGAGTATAGAGAGACAGGCTCGTCACCGAAAGACTGCCTGGCCATGGGAGACTACAGTTTTTAGTCTGAACCACTCATGAAATCAATAAGAAGTAGAAGAGGTGTGACTTTTGGTAGAAGTGGAAGTACTGTTCACATCAGTGAAATCACAGAGCTTCTGAATTGTAGCATGAAGGAGAAGAGCTCAGGACACCCTTGCTCCTCAGGCCAGGATGGGCCAGGGTTGCTTGACATCATTTTCTCAGTGTTGTGGCATAATGCCTTAAACAAGAGGAGAAACTGAGGGGGGAAATACTACATAGCATCACACAGGGCTCACCACAGGCCCAGGGGGAGATGCCGAAACAGACACAGGCAGTGAATTATAAAGAGCTGAAGTCCAAGACTCCGGGTCGCTCATTGGTCCCTTTTCCCCTTGGGCTCCCCTCATTCTTATCCAGGGACTTAATTCTCCACAGACAAAGAGGGCAGTGAGTTATGGGTTGGTCGGCAGCCTTTAGATCTCAAGATTCCCTCTTCAATAAATTATACTGTTTTTCTTATTATCGGCCATCACATCACATTACATTTATGTAACATTTCAAGTGCTTTCTCATTGTTGGTCTCAGACAGTTCTCGCAACCAGCCAGATTTGCTGACTTTGTTTCCCCTTCCCACATCTTGAAATCTGATTTTTAATCTTGCCTGTCATGTTCCTCCATATTCAGAGTTAAGCCTTCAGTTTATGAAGGGGAAAGGGCTACTAAGCTTCTCCCCAGCTTATGTCCTGTCCTCTAGCTCTCATCCCCTGCTACTCTGTTTCTCTCCCCTAAGGTTATCCTGAAGGATTTGGAGGTTTTGGCAGAAATTGCATCATCCCCCGCAGGCCAAACAGAAGGTCCTGGCCCCTTCGACAGTCCCAATCTGCGGGTCAACCACTCGGAGCTGCAGGCGCCCACCTCCGGCAGAACCAGCCTGCTGGGTCCCCCAGGTAAGCATTCCCCTGGAGTTGGCGTGCTAGAAGAAGCTCTGCCCTGCCTCCCTGACCCTGAGGGCCTTGACAAGACGGGTATCCCTTTTTTTCTCCAGAAGCAGGGCAGTTTACTGGACTGTATCATTCTTTAGCCCTGGAACTCAGCCAGGGTCTGAGTATAGAGTTTCTCAGGCCTAAGTGATCAGAAAGTTTCCTGTCAATGATTTCTTTCCCCCTCTGAAGGACTGCAGATGTCCAGAGACTTCTTCCTTTCCACTCTGATCCCACCTCAAGCTGTAGGAGATGAGGAAAAACCTTTCTTCCCTTCATATCGACCTTCCTCCACACCTGGACCAGTCACTTCTGTTGGCACTCAGTAACATTCACTCACTGTAAAACTAATGGGCTTCACATAACTTTTCCCCTGGAACAGCTCCGGATCCTGAACCTGACTTCCACGAGCTCCAGGCCCGCTCAGGACGTGGGGCCCTCTGGATCAAGCACCTGCCCCTCATGGAGTTGTCTATGTTGCAGGGACAGAGCCTCCTGTGCCCTTTGTCAGGGGCCTGAGGACTGGGGGTGGCCTCAGGTGCACAATGACCAGGCTGACAGCACCTTTTTCATTAAAAATCTAAAAATAGTAGACAGGCAGGCAGCCCAGACAGGAGATAAGAATGATTCAGACAGGATGCTGGAGAGCAGACCAGGGGAGCAGAGGCCACTGGAGGCTCTGCCTCACCTTCCCATGCTTCGCCTCTTGTCACCTTTCCAGTTTAGAGGTTTATTGTTTTGTTTTCCATGTAAGTTTTATTTTAACTTTTATCGTCAAGTACAGAGTAAGGAGCATGCAAGGTGAAGTGGGTTTTCAGTGATTCTGTGTGTCCATAAACTTGAACTGTGAACAGCCCTCTGGCTGGCTGTTTGTTCTGTGCCTTCCCCAGCGCCGTGACCACCTGTCCTCACCCACGTCGCCGCTCCCTGCGGACACAGTTGATGGGGACGTGTTTTTGCTTCTGCTTTCTCTACTCTGCTTTGCTTCCCCTACATCTTCCCGTCCTTTAGACTTTCTAGATGTCTCACGTCTTAGTGTGCCGTGTTCTTCCTGCATTCATTAGCCAGTGTGGTTAACCTTTCCCCAGCCGATGGGCACGTTCTTTGTTTCCTGTCTTTTGCTGTTTGTATGTGTTGCTAGGAATATTTTTATACAGGTTGGGTTGTTTCTCTGTCAGTAACTTGCTTGGGGAATAATCCCAAGAATGGAGTCACAAGCTCTGCATACTTTTATGGCTGTGATTGTACAGTTCCTTATTGCATTCCGAAAAGGATGGCCCAGCCTCTGACTCCTCTGCAGTGTACTTATAGCACGCCTGGTTTGCCCTTCCTGTGCCAGCATTGGCCTTTCTCTTTCATTGTTCTGCCAGGTTGATGCATGCTAGGTGAAATCTCCCACTTATTTTAATTTGCATTTCTTGGATTCTTTGAGATTTTCAACATTTTTTTTCATGTATTGTCAATAGTTTCTTTCTTTCCACCAGTGTGTGCCCCAACTCCTTTTGTCCTTGGCCTGTCAGGAGAAATAGAATGACCCTGATGGTATGCCCTGGTGATGCCTGGGGTGTCTCCGGCACTTCCCTTAGGGTGACCCCGTCTAAGGGGGCAGCAGTTGTCCACATCCTTGGACATTACTCACATTCTCCTTCCCAAAGACATGAGCCTTGTTTGTTGTCTCTCGTCCTTCGTGGTGATCGCTGACCAGTGGGACACTGCTGATGCGGAGGGAGCTCTGAGAGGCCCTCCCTTAGCCCTGCGCTGCATTTCAGTGGCTGTGGGGGTGCAGCAGTAGCCACCCCATCCCAGCACCCTGGCTGGTCTTGTAGCAAGCACAAGAGCCTTGAGATCAGGAGGCCTGGGGTAACACTTCCTAGATCCGTTAACCACTCTGAACCTCAGTTTCTTCTTTTGTAAAATGGGGGCAGATAATATCTGTCTTACCCTCTCACAGGGGAGCTGAGGAAAATACGCCCCCAAAGTGCCCTGCAAATGTGAGCTGCTCTCAGTGGACTAGGAGCGAAGAGCCAGGATCCCCTTCCCTCAGACCCCCCTCCTATGCTGCCTGACTGTCTGGGAAAGGAGATGTGTGGGGGCAGAGGTCTTGTAAAGGAAGGAAATGAAAAGATGTGAGCTTACCCCAAATAAACTGGCCTGTTTCTTTTTGCAGAAAGAGGGTACGGTTGAACCCTCTTCCTCATCAGTTACGTTCTAGCCGCATCCAATCCTTGGCTGCCGCCTAGCTCTCAATAAAGATGGAAAAGGAAAAGGGAAGGGCGTCCCAATCTCACCCTGACTTCTCTTTCCCATTCTGCCCAGGATACACTTATTTCCATGCCATTGAACTAGGCTTCCTTGAGGCATATTCAGTAGCTGCAGTCAGGAAAGCAACATCCCACTTCCTGAGTCTTGCTCAGGATTGCTTCCGCTCTGACAGACCATCTTTCCCCTTCCTTTCCTCACCCCCAGCAAGGCTAAGAACTGGGTGCTCTCTTAGCCTCACAACTTAAAACTGCGGCGGATGGAGTAATTTGTGGAACAGTGCTTAGAAGAGGAGAGTACGTTGTCCTGGAGCATTGAGATCTGGCAGACTTTGTCTTCCTCATAGTGGGAAGGACCCAAGAGAGAAGAGAGGTTAAGATTGAGAACAGCTTGTGGGTGGGGAGGGGCAGCCGCCAGGAGAACACATCCTGTGGGGAGGAGGCCAGCGGAAGAGGCGAGTGCTTTAGCGTCAACACCTCATGTCTCCTGGTGCCAGGAAAGGATTTATCATATTCCCTGATTCTCAGAGTTACTGAAACACAAAGTTATTTGAGGCGGAACGGTCAGAGAGAGTGCCAGTCTCAAGGCACAGCCAAATGCTAAGGCCACTCTCTTGCTGAGGCCTTCCTGTGATCCCACAGGATCCTAGTATCCCCATCTTTAGAGACCCCTTTTCTAACAAAGGAGACAGTCTCCACAAAGTGAGGGTGGTCCTCTAAAGCACTGGTTTTCTTTAGAATTTACCAGCAGAGGGCCTGAGGGACAATGGCACATCTGGATTTTTGAGTTGTTTTGTCCCAGCTAGGTAGGGAGAAGATGGGGCGAGTACCCTGTCCCAAGTAGGGACTGGCAAAGCCTTAGGTCTGTCTCGTGTCTGGGTCCTTATTGTCTAGAAGAGTGAGTAGGTTATCCTGGGGGATCCGAAGCATCTCTCTTTGGCCTAGGTGCTTCTGAAACATGGAGCGGGTGGAGTTATAAGGGAGGCAAAGCAAGGGGTCTGTTGCTCTGTCTGCTTCCAGGGCCATGGGCCTGGCAAAGACCACGATATACTTCACTCCAAATTTAAAGAAATGATGAAATAGTCTGATCAGGAGGGAATCCTAGCCTGAAAAGAATTATGGACAGCTGTTCACTAAACTCTGTGGTCTCCTTGACCGTCCTGCCCTTCTAAGAATATCGGGGATACTGACAGAGAGACAAAGGCCCAGTGAGGCAATATTATCAACCCAGAAGGAACCCAGCAAGTATTGGAATAGACAGAGGCCCTGGCCCTGGGCCCAGCCGGTACGGCCTTTTCTCTGGAAGGTGAAGGGACGCGCCAGTGGCTGAAGAGGTTTGGGGTCACTGGGGGAAGCAAACCGTCAGTCAAAGTTGCCCTCTGGGCAGCCCTTTCCCACTTGGTTTCTCAGACTCATGAAATGTGGTGAGGGGAGGAGAGGCTGTCTTTTCTGTGTCTTGTTCTTGCTGCATACATAAACCAGAGGCTCCTGTTTGGGGAACGACTTCCCTCCCATTCTCAGGAGTGTAGCTGTTAGGACTTAACAGTCTAAGCTCTGCTTTGCTGCTTCTTTTTATCGGTTTGATTCCCTCCCCTTCCCCCATCACATGTGCGAAGAGTTGTGTGGTGTTTTTTTTAAAGCATAGGAGACAGGGCATCTAGGGAAAACCGTAAGATTTTATAGGAAACTGAATGCCCCTCCCTTCATGTTGAGTCTGAAAGCCAAAGCTCTCAGGGACTTGGGTACAGTGACAAGAAGCAGAAAATGACATCGTGGAAGAAAGGTCAGTGCTGCCCCGGCCTGTTGTGATGTGGCTGCCATGGGCGGGGGGGCCTTCCTCTCTTGGGCTGCCCCAGAGGTGATGGCTGCTTGGCCTTTCCCTTTGCACTCCTCATCCCTGTTACTTGGTCTCGTCTGTTGGAGACACTTGTGTCCGTGGAATCCCAGGCCAGGAAAGAGAGCAGTTTGTGAGGCTGGTGTGAGATGATAGCGTGACTGCCGGAGATGGCAGCGGTGACAGAGGCCAAATCCACATGCTGCTTCTCACGAAGATGCAGGGGCGGACGTCTCGGTGTTTTCTGGAGGTGTTTCTGGCTCCTAAGCCTGGTGGCCCAGAATGAGGAAAACCTTTTGGGCCTGGTGTGACTCAGCTTATTTCTGTGCTTTTCCCCCCCTCCCTTTTACCATTTGGTTACTAGAAGGTGGGAGAGCCTTGCTAAGCCCTTAAAGAGAAGGCAGTAGTACTCCTGCTGGGATAATTTCTTCATCCCCTCAAAGGGCCACAGCCAAAGTGTAGAATCTTTGATCAAAGGACTGGTCTTTGGCTTGTCCTTCCTCCATTACTAGGCCCACCAAGTGACCCAGGGTACTTCTCTGCTACAGGAGAAGTGGCTGGCCAGGACACCTGGAGGGATGCAGATTGGCAGAATCCTACAGTTTGGGCCTACGTGCCTGACTGGTCCTGCCAATGTGGGGCAAAAAGAGTTCATGTCAAGGCTGGTCCTCCCCTCCGTGTTCATTCCACTCGCCTTGCCCTTCCTGCCACAGAACCCATTCCTCCTGGGAGGTGGGTGTTGCTCTTGGTGCCAGACCTCTGCCTGTCCCCAGACACAGAGCCACCCAGAGGGAGCTGGGGAGGTGTCCTCTCCCCAGCTGTCTCCTCAGCCCCTTGTAGTTTCCTCCTGCATACATGGTGCTGAGCCTTCCCCCTCCCCGCCTTGCCATTGCTGCACTTGGCTGCCAGCCCTCCTTCCTTGCAACAGCTGTTTTCTTGGGACATTTTCATTAGCCACTATCAGCTAGAGATTCTTCTGTTACCCATTGACTTATTTCTTACTGTAAAAGCTACAGCCAAAAATCCATGCTGGATTAAGTTAGATTGCCCAGGTTGGACATTTCCTCCGCTGGAGTGTCTCTGTGGGGTGGCCAGTAGATGACAAAGGGGATAAACCGCTGGAGTCAACCCCACCTGTATCTTAAGCTCCCTTCTGTCTGCACTGTCAGGGGGCTTACTTCCCTTCATGATTCTGCTGCTCCTCAAATCATTAAGAACCCATTTTCTTCCTGATTTGTCCTGGCTGTTTAGTGACTTTCATTGGAACCAGAGCTAGATAGCGGGATCAGGACCCGGGATGGAGGAGTTAACACTTAAGTGTATGGGCTTTAAGAATTAAGCATGTTTGGGAATAAAAAATTTTGCAGATCGGCCAGAACGTTCTGTGGACACAGTTGGGGGGCACTGCTGCTGTGCCTGGATGCATTTCTTGCTCCTCCGCGCATCTGACACATTCCTGTCCTGTGAGACCACCAGGTTTGGGTTCTCCTTCCCCACAGGCCTCGAGGCTGAATCTTCTGAGCCGCCCGTCCCAGCAGGGGAGGTGGGTGGAGTGGGGGCCGTCCGACTGGAACTGAGCTCAGTGGCTGACGTTGTCACGTCTGGTTTGAGTGAACAGGGCTATTTTTATCCTGACGTGGGAGGTTCTTTCACGTCACATCCACCAAACTGAAATCCGAAACATCCCAGAGAAGGTTGTTTGTGAGACGCTCTGCAGAGTCTCATGTCACCACGTCAGGCTTCACTCGGCGACATCTGCAGAACCCGGCTCGGCAGCCGCTGCCCGGAGGAGAGCTGGCTTTGTAGACGGAGTGCTCCCGGCAGCGTCTGGGAGACGGATGGGAAGCAGCTCGTTAGGAGCACTCGGTCTTCCCCCGCATCGGCAGCCTGTACAGTATGCTGGCCTTGCCGGCTTTGCCGCTCTTTCACAGAAAGAGCACAGTTTCCAAACTCTTCTGCTTCTCCACTTAATACACGCCCTGCTTTCCCTCAGACTCCCAGCCCGCGCAGCTGTTCTGTCCCATGCTCCCTTGCCACCATCTCTGAATGAGGGGAAACAGTGTGACAGAGTCGCCCAGCAGCTCTAGGGTTGGCTTTTGTCAAGAGGCATCCACGGCCACTGGTGGGAAGGAAGCATTTCCCTTCCATCCAAGCACTGAGTCCATACTGATGCAGGAGGGTTGGATGTGAGGGACCTTTGAGCTTTGTCACACAGAAGACGAGGAGCTGTAGCTGGAGGAGAACATGGTAGAGATTCCTTCTGATTCCTGAACTGGCTTTAGTGTGCTGTATCGCACCCGTGTGTTCATTCTCTCTGTCTAGCTCTCTGTCTGTCTCTCGCTCATGTTTGTGTAGCCCTGACTATGAAAAGAAATCCTTTTTTGTTGGGTTTGATTGGGTGCCTGCAAAGTAGTTTGGGGAGACGATTCTTCTTTAACAGAGGGCTTCCTTACCCAGAGTTGGGAGAGCCTGGGAAATGATGAGGCAAGCTTCCCTTTTCTCACTCCCCTTCCTCCCAACTCTGTACTCCATCCACCACTGACTTCTCCCCACATTTACTGGGAGATGCAGGCTTCTCCTAGTGCTCTTGACAGTGCCTTTAACTCTGTGCACTTGGAGTCTTGGCAAAGGCTGGTTTTTATGAGGGCAAACTGGGCTTTTGCTCAGCCTTCTTACTCCACTCCATGCTGAGCACAGGAGCAGCTTCCCATCTGCTACCTTAACCTCCAGGCCTCATAGTTATCTGATTCCTTTTAAGCTTGTTTGTGAACTCCTGGCTCCAAAACCAGAATTCCTTTGTCCTACCTGAAGCCCAGAAATGTTACCTTCCCCCTTGCAGCAGAATAGTCTGGAGTCAGCTGTTCCCTGGTCAGATTTTCCCAGGGATCTCTAAGAGCTTTCCAGATCCTTCTGCTCAATCCCTGACGGACGTATTGCTACCTAACCTGCCGAAGACAAAGTTTAGATTAGAGAGTAGGAGTTCTGGCCTTCATTCTTATTTGGGAGAAACCCAGGCACAGTTCAGACTAGTGTTCAACCTTCCTTTGCCCCTGGAGAGGGCCCCGGGCCCCTAGCAGGTCCCCAAGCAGCTGATGCCACTGCTCACAGGAACTCCATGTCAGAGAAATTTTGAAGTCTGGCGAGCTTATGAACCAAGACTCTTAAAAAGAAATGCAGTGTGAGAATTTGAATTATCTGAGAGGTTTCCTAACATGTTTTTGCCTTCTTTTCTCTCATTCCTTGAAAGCCCTGCCGTTCCCTCTCACACATACTCATTGGCCACATAGCTCGTGGTGGCCTCTGTACTTAGGTTGGCTAGTATGGGAACAATATGGCCCAATGAGAGATCAGTGCCTAAAAGATGTCAGAGGTCATGGTTCCTATCCCAGAAAGGCCCAGATTCTTCTCTTTAGCCAGGCTGCTTTGCCTATAAGCAGATTGAGTTCCCCTACCTAAAGGTGTTATAGGTTGATTAAGTCACAGAATCTGAGAAATGGACAGAGACTCTGGCTGTACATCTGCGAGTCATCCTTCTCCAACCAGAGCCTCCCAGCAAGCTCAGAGATATGGGTGCTCACTCTAGGTCTTGTCTTGAAAGTTTCCCAGAGAATTTCAGATGTCCTTCTGACATTCAATCCAGGGGCTCCAAATTCATTAAATTCTGCAAGTGCAGTAAATCTTCGCTAAGCACCTACTATGTGATAGCTCCTGAGGAATACAGAGACTAAAATGAAGCAGTCTGCCCTCAAGGAGCTTACATTTTGCTAGGAGATAGGCCATGTAGAGAGTGAAAGGGGCAAAGGAGGGATCAGACCAAGTGCACAAGAATATTTGAGGAGGGGAGAAAGTACTAATAAGAAGTGGGGGAAATTGGGAAAGAGGACTCAGGGGTGAGAGCACCTGAACTGAACCCTTCAGCTTGGGTTTTTAAAGGCAAGAAAGAAAAGGGAATAGTAGATTCCAGGCATGGAGTTAGTAGATGAAATAGCAAGTTCCTGAAAAACAGCTAAGCAATGTGGCAGCTAGGTGGCGTAGTGGATAGAGCGCCGGCCCTGAAGTCAGGAGGACCTGAGTTCAAATCCAGCCTCAGACCAAACACTTGACACTTACTAGCTGTGTGACTCTGGTCAAGTCACTTAATACCAATTGCCTAAAAATTAAAAAAAAACACACACACACAGCTAAGCACAGAGTCTTGGTTCATTCAGGCTGGAATATTGACCTGAGTGAAGGAAAGTCATGTGAAATGAGTTAGCAAAGGGAGATTGGGGCCTGATTGTGAGAGGCTTCAAATGCCAAGCTTTAGGAGATTTTTGTCATGGGAGCAGGAGAGAGCAACTGATGGTGTTATAGCACAAGAATGCCACCCCCAGATCTATGTCTTAGGAAGCCTGTTATGGCATCTATGTGAAGGATGGGTTAGAGGTGGCAGAAGGAAACCAAATGAGGAGTGGTCAGGAGAGTCCAAGAAAGGTGCTGTGGGCCTGCCCTAGGCTCGAGGCTATGTGGGTAGAGAGGAAGGGCCGGGCTCAGAGATGGCTGGAAGGTACACTTGGAAGGACTTGATGATTGGTCACAAAAAGGGACTGAGGGAGGAAGAAGAGCCCGTGTGGCTCGGAAAATGGTGGCTTTCTCCATAGAAATAAGGAAGTTTAGAAGAAGAATAGACTTATGGGGTCAAAATGGTAACTTCAGTTATGGACAGATTGAGTTTGAGGTACCGACAATATATTGACGTACGAATGTCCAGCAAGGCCTAGTACATCCGGAGACCCTTATTGAACGATAGCAGTGAATGCTAAGGGACTGAGGAGAGAGAGAGGTCCCATGACTGAGCTTTGGGGAACACCTGGTCCCCCTATGTAGTGGTTCTGTGTCATGATCACTTAATCAGATTGAGAAGCTGGAGGTTCTGTGCCATCCTTTCTCAATTATGTGTCATTGAAAATAAAATGCCAGTGGTAGCTGTAAAACTTGGTGATGGTTTTCAAGGCCATGGAGTCATCCAGATTAATAAGAGCCAAGTCGTTGACAGAGGAGGTCCATGAGATTGGTGGTGGTGGTTGCTGTTTGTCCTTCATTCTCGAAGAAGACCATGACATCAGGGAGGTGATGCCATGACATGCAAGTGAGTTAGATTTAAGTGAGGCAGGGCTGTGCAAAGTCACCAGCCTCGCTTTCTCCTCTGGAACTATCAGGGTCCAGTGATAAGACAGAGATAGGACAACTGGAGATGGTCCTCAATGAGGTTGGAATGCTTTTTTGAAAAATAAAATGAGTGCCTAGCCATTCTCCGTGACCTCAGAATATTGAAATCAAGAATATCTTCTCTGGTGATCCTGAAGCAGTCATTATGTCCTCCCTGCTCTTGTTATGGATTCCAATGTGCTGGGTTAGTATTGAGTTGCTCTGATACATATCACTGTAGGGATTGATAATACAGAACATTTTGGCAGTTTCTTGAAATTATAGGTGTTAATCTCCTGACTCAGAACACAGTCCAACAGCTTGGTTACCAAGTAGGCATCAGAGAAGATCATTGTCATGAAAAATTTGGTGAGAACAGTGGAGTTGGCTCCTCCTGCCAGGCCTTTCTGTGAACATTTGACTTGGGGTCCTGTCTCCCTGGCAGTAACTATGCCAGGCACCCCAAGCACCAGACCAGAGCTGGTGGTGTCCAGTAACATGGTGATGGGGCTCCCCAGCCTGTCCTGCCTGGGCCCACACTCAGAGCACTTAACAGAATTCTTTGTGCTGCTCTTCTACATGGAAAAAAGAGGGACCACAAAGAGAAAACAGACTAGTTCAGTGTGGCACTTATGGGGACTTAAGGCATTGTGGACTGTAACCATCAAGACCTGGAGACTTGAATAACAATAATAATAATGATGATAGCTGACATTTATGTAGCGCTTTGAGGTTTATAAAGTACTGTACGTCCACTCTCTCGCTGGTGCCTCATAACAGCCCTGTAAAGTAGGTAATATACGTACTGTCCCTGCTTTTACAGATGGGGAAACTGGCTGAGAGGTTGTGACTTGTCCATGGCCTCACAGCTATTAAGTAGCATCTCTTCCTAATGCCCACAAAGGCATCCAGCACCTCTGTCATGGAGGAGGTGGACTCCTGAATCGGTCTCTGCAGAGGAGAAAGCCTTCTTTGGCTGACACCCAGGTGGGTCCCATTTCTTCTTGGGAGTCTCTGCAAACCTTGGGTGATTATGGGCCTGACATTGTATGGCAGGAGATCAGACGACCAGGAAGCACCCCACAGAAGCTAGCTCTTTTTATGTCTTCTTATACAGGGTACTGGGTGTTTGTGGGTATATGGATATATGTGTATATGCATGCCAGAAAACATAATTTTTAATTGCACAGACCACAAATAACTAAATTGGCAGCATGAAGGTAGGGAAAGCTAAAGAATGAATAAGAAATCAGGCTGTGTTAGAGTAGCTGTATCCTAGGGATTCCTCTTGTAAGGCATCAGCCTCACCTAAGCCCGAGTGTTGGATTAATTCCATGTACAAGAATGTGACACTTGATACTAAAAATAGCCCCCATGGGCAGGTGAATGAAGAGTGTTTGCCACTCTGCTCACCTAGTACTAAACAGGCCACAGGTTTTCTCAGTAGGGATCCCAGAATGAGGCCTGCTCGCATCTCCCTGAAAGTCATACGGGGTAATGTGCGCAAAGACATCCTTTAGGTGTCTCCCAAGGAAGCAGAAGGCCCTGAGGACTTCTTAGGGTAAATATCAGGAAAAATTCTTCTTCTAAATAGATCTAATTTCTTCCTCAAAGGGAACTTTGAGAGGAGGTGAATAAAGTCAAAAGCCTTCCAAAGAGGTGGCTTCTGGGAAATGGATTTTTCCTGCTGATTTTTCAAATGTGAGTGCTAATGAAATAAACTAGCATAGAATCCTCAGGAATACATGGTTGGACCACTTTTCATGTCTCTAAGATCTGTCTCCTTCCCTCTACTCACATGGCCACCCATGTCCTCGTCACCTCTTGTCCGTGCTGATGCATCAATCTCCCAACTAGACTCCAATTCATTCTCCATCTCAGTGCCAATGTAGCTTTCAGAAAGCCCATGTGGTCTCGTTGCCCAGCCCACTTGAGAAGCGCCTAGTGCCTCTCTGCTGCCTTTAGGGTGCCCACTTCTCAGCCCAGACCCCGGCCTGCTGCTCTAGACTCATTGCGCATCAGGCCCCTTCACACACTCTTCATTCTCAACAGACTGACTCAGTGGATGACTCCTCAGGCCCCTCTCCCTGCCTCTGCACAAGGTGGCCCCTGTGCCTGGACTGCATCCAGTCCTCCCCATGCTGCGTCTCAGAATCTGGAGCTTTCTGCAGGGCTCAGCTCAGGTGCCACCATCGCTGCCAAATCCTTCCTCATCCACTGGGCTGTGAGTGTTCTTCCCTTCCCCCTCAGATCTTCTTCCACGTGCGTATCTCTTTGTGTGCTGTCTTCATTCCCTGTGCCCAGTGCCGTAGAAGGCCCTTGAAGGCAGGGACTTTTTCTGGTTTTGTCTTTGTAGCCCTAGCATTTAGTCAAGCAGCTGGTGCCTCATTAAGGCATGTTGTCTTTTTAGAGTGTAGCACTCAGTTGGCAGTCGTGCGCATTCTTCATATGTGAGACAGAGATAAAATCCCAGCAGTGTGGAGCCTCCAGGGTTAGAAGAGTTTTATGGTAAAGCCACAGTACAGATTCTGCTGGGCCTGGATGTCTGGGATATGCTCTGCTTTGAAGGTCATTAGATTATACTGGGAAATAAGCCCCATTCCCACATCAGAAGTACAACCTCACTTCTAACTCCAGACTTACTCGTGTTCCTTTGACCCTGGTCCCTCTCTTTTTCTCCTCCTTGCCTATCTGCCAAATTACCTCTGTCTCATCATTCTAAAATCTGCTCAGAGCGCTTTGCTTGTGGGGCCTGAGGGAGTATGGCATAAAGCATTGGGTTAAGGGAAAATAAAAGCCCTGTCCGTCACACATCTATGCTCCATATCCACATTTATTAGGAAGAGCAGGAGGCATGATTGAGGGGGGAGTCACACAGATATGGTTTATATTCTTGTTGCATATGAAGGACCAGTATGTCAAGATCTTACATGCTCTACTTCACAGGATCCAGTGAGACTCTATAGAAGCTGCTTGGTAACATTAGAGTGCTAGAGTCCTGAGCTCGCTGCTTTGCAGACAAGGTTCTGTACACAGGGTGGCTAGATTTGAGCCTCACTTTAATTTCCTCCGGCCCACAGGGTGAGCAAATAGGATGGCAAAGACGCAGCAGGCCTTTAAAGGTTTTTAGCTAAAATACTCTGAAGGGGTACCAGTGGAGCAGTACCTCCATGACCCATTACCCTAAAACTGCTTATTCAGTCCCTGCTCTGTGCCCTGCATTGTGCCAAGTACTGAGGATGTAAGGCCAAAGTGAAAAAATACCCACTCAAAATGAGCTTGCCTTGTAAAGGAGAAGACAAGTACATATGGAAATATAGACAGCCTGCATACATACGAAGAGAAGCCATTAGTGGCTGGTGCTTCCAGGAAGGGCTTCATGCAGAGGATGATGCCTGAGCTGCATCTTATGGGAAGAGAGGGACTATACGTGAGAGGTGAGGAGGCACACCAGGCTTGGGGGACAGTCAGTGCGAAGACCCAGAGAGCGAGAGAGAGTCTCTTGAGTAAAGGGCAGAGAGAACCTCAGATGGAGTGCAGAAGGAAGAATGCTGTCTAGCAGACTGGGAGGCTAGACTGGAATCAGGTTTCATGGGGCTCTCAGAACCAAACAGAGCAGTTTACATTTTATCCTAGAGACAGCAGAAAACCTTTAGAGTTGGTTGATTAAGGGAGTCCATGGTCAGATCTATATTTAGGGGAAATTCTTTGACAGCTGTCTGTAGGCTAGTCTGAATTGGAGAGACCCTTGAGAGAGGGAGACCCATTTGGAGGCTGTTGAGCAAATGAGGGATTGGATCAAGATGGTAACCGTGCCAGTGGAGAGAAGGGGGTCAGATACCAGGTGCTGGGAAAGTGATTTGGCAGCTAAGTGGTTATGTGGTGAGAGCAGGAGTGAGGAGTCCAGGATGAAGCCAAGATAATGAACCCAAAACACTGGAAGGATCAGGGTGACTTTGACAGGAAGAGGGAAGGGCTTAGCAGGAGAGATAACGAGTTTGGTTTAAGACATGTTGAGTTTAAGATATCTCTGGGACATCCAGTTTGAAATGTCCAAAAGACAATTGATGATAGAGGATTGACACTGAAGGGAGAGATGAGGAGTCCTGTGCATAAAGGGGATGGCTAAGAAATCGTGAGGTTATAGAGAAAAGAAGAGAGCCCAGGACAGAAACACGGAGAACACCCACATGTTAAGGGACATGGTGGAGAATAAGGAGCTATTAGGTAGGTAGGAGGAGAACCCAGTATCCTGAAAACCCAGAGAGGAAGGCATGTCCAGGAGGGTGGTTAGCAATGCTGAGGTAGGAAAGGAGGCTGAGGCTGCAGAGCTGAGTGATTAGGAGGAAAGGTAGTACAGGCAGCAGGTGTAGACAGCTATTTCAAGGAGTTTGGCTGAGAAAGGGACCCTTTTCTGAATAAAGCTAGGTGAGGGACTCCACAGTACCCAAGAGTAGGAAGTTAGTAGGACTCTCCGTCATTGAGAAGAACGCAGGAAGATAGCTCTTGACTTCCTCATCTGGTCTTGAGGCTGTCTTCTAGCTCTGTACCAACGATCCCATGAGCTCAGGTGGTTTCAAAGATGCCAACGTCAGGGAGAAGTTAAACTGTTTTGTGACACAGATCTTGCCAATGTTTGTAGACAATATAAAAATCAAATTGTACTGTAGTTTTCCTTTCTTTGAAAGCAGTGTTAGTAAATGAGTTGCCTCTCTGCCCCTCATAAGTTTGGCAGACATTGGAATTATGGGTCTTACCTGTCTTTCCTTTTTCTCTCCTGCAAATAGCTGTAGTCGAGAACTGAATTGCTTTTTGTATGATGCTTAATATTGTTTGCTAAAATGAGTTTTGTGTTTTAAAAGTAAACAATTGCATGGAATTGTATTTTGTATTGCATTTCTCTAAGGACAAATTCAGCCAGAGTTTCTGCCCAGGGTCTTTGACTTCCTTCTCTAGACTGTTGACCTTCGACAGAAGGAAAGTTCTCCCACTCTGCAGTAGACATTTGCTTGCCCCAAGGGTATTTACATTTGTTTGGATTCCGTGCGGGTCCTAGCGCCCTGCGTGTCTCAGTCAGTCTGACCAGCAGCGCTGTTCCCTCTTTCCAGGTACCAGAGGTTTGGAGTGTTCGCCTTCCTCTCCCACCATGAATTCTTACTTTTACAAGTTCATGATCAACTTGCTGAAGAGGTTCAGCAGTGAGCGCAAACTCCTGGAGATCAGAGGAGCCTTCATCATCAGGTCAGCCTTCGCCTTCTTCCTCACCAGGTTCCTGCTTTTCCACGTTCTAGAATCACTGTTTTCTTTTTTCCCCACCATGGTCTCCTCCCTCCCTCCACCCTATTCTTTTTCTTACCCTGTCTTTGTGCTTAAAGAGAACTCAGGACTTCTTCAGCTACACCTTGAACATCACACCTCGTTGCTAGTGTTGCCTTTTACAAGGCAAGTCAAGGTTGATGTTTCAAAACAAAGAGATTCATTTTTTACATATTGAGAGACCATATTTTCCCCGGAGGTTAAATATCCTCTTATTAAGCTCTGTTGTCAGATCCTATTTGGTGGGGGAGACAAATGAGCCAGATGGAGCATGAAATGAGGCTGAGCTTTAGGGAGTCAGCCTGCTGAGCCTCGTGGTTTGTCTGGGGTCAGCGGTAGCACTGCCTGGACCAGGCTCTGCTGTTGAGACGAATCTGGCGGCCCCGCCTCCTCCATGGTATGTGGGGACTGGCCTGACCCGCGGGCTCCAACACTGTGATCTGAAGGGGAGTTGCTGAGCCTGAACCTTTGTTTCCCACTTGACTCCGGAATGGGGTCACTGGAAGAGCGGCCTGTGACAGCTGGCACAGTGTCACCTTCAGGCCCATTGAATCTAGGGCACAGAAGCAAATTCTGATGGAGTCGCTTAGGGGTGTGTCTCTGGAGAGGCCATGCTGCCCCTGGGTACTGTCGAGAATGGAAAATTTGTTCTGCTCCCCGCCTCACGGGACTCACCATCTAAATGAAAATTCAGGAAGGCATTCCATGATGGAGGATTAAATGCTGAATGTGGCATTCTGTATCGGAAGTGTAAAGCTGCTGCCAGGCAGCCCCAGAAGGCAGAAAGCAGGGTGACGAGGAGGAGGATGGTTTGCTTTCCCTCAGACCCCTCCACCCCAGAGAGGGAGCTCCGATGACAGCCGGGCAGTGCAGTATGACAACGCTTTAAAGAACATCTCTGCTTTGTCCAGCTCCTCCTTTCGAGGAATCAAAAGGAAGGAAGGTGACTAGAAACAGCAAATCCTGTCTGCTCTCGCACATGAGGCGTTCAGCTTTGATCTCCCACTTAGTGTGGGCGGCAGGCAGCCTGGTGCAGTGGGCAGACCCGAGCCTGAGGGTCTGTGCTGAGTCCGTGGGACCTTGAGCAAGTCCCTCAGGGCCACCTTCTCTTTTCCAGGCCCTGTCTCTGACGTCTGCCTTGCCCTTCCTCCTAGTGTTACTGTGAGGAGTAAATGGGACAGTGGCCATGGAAAGGCTTTGGAGGCTGTGATGCCCTGTTGACGGGACAGTCTGGGAGGGGCCCAGCCTCTCTCTGTGATAAGAGGGCTGCTGGTGTGTTTCTGTTTTTCTTGGACTTGGGCTCCTTGAGGCAGGTGAGAATGATGCAGCTCTTGCACTCTCTGCATTCAGCCACATTGATCGAGCACCTCCCAGGTGCCGGGTCCTGCGCCAGGTGCTGAGGTGCCTTGGACACGTCCTCATACACACAAGGTGGTTTGGCTTCACGTGACGCTCAGCTATCTGAACTATCAAAGGACATCTCACAAGCACATTTTGGAGAGAAAGAGAAAATCCACAGAGAGCTCCTGTCTCCTGATTCCTAGGTCCATCTAAGCCAGACTGAGCATTGGCCCAGGCTCGTGCCTAGAGGACCAGGGCCTCACCTGCCATGCCTGGCTCCCTGTGGACAGCCTAGCTGCCTGTGGTGCCTGACGCCAACATCTGGGGCCACAGCTTCAGAGTCAGTCTGTGCCCAAGTTCAGTCCAATCTTGGACTGAGATCTAGCACATGCTCCCAGCTACTTCACCCTCAGCCAGCATCACCCCAGCCTCTCCCATAGGAGAGGCAGCATGACGTGACTTAGTGGATAGCAAGCCTCGAGGAAGACCTGGGTTCAAGTCCTGCCTCTGATGGGCAAGTCCCTATACCTTTCAGTGTTCTAGGCAGATCTTCAAGACTCTCAAGTTGTAGGAAGGGAGTGATGATCTGCGTTGGTGGCAGGAATTTCCTCACCTGGCAGCTAGAGAAATCCCGAGTTAAGACAATCCCTGTCCCGTTATATTCCCCGATCTCCTATTTGGGGTTCTTCAGCGGGTTTGTTGATGTCTTTTCAAACCGCCAGCCTCTCAGTTCATTGGCCCCATGAGCTCACATCGCCTCCACATTCACTCTGCACCAACCACCCACAGCACTCATCCCTGAGATGCTGGCCGTTACCTGATAAGCAGCCTTCCTACAGCCCCTCTCTGGTCATCGCCTCCTCTCCTTCCATGTCTCCTTCTGCCCTTCGGTCCTATTCCAGCTAAACCTATTCTTTGTCTTTGAGGCGATCTCCAGTCCTTCCGTGGCTCACATCTCACTTTGGTGAGCTGGGCCTTGTGTTAACCAATCCATTCTACTCCAGTCTTGACCCCGGCCACCTTCTCCTCCTAAGGATCCTCCTTGATCCTACGTCACTCCTTCCTCCTCTTCTGCTTGCCCTCCCAGGCTGCTCAAAGCTGCCAGGGAAAGCCACATAACCACATGAGCCACCCAGGCTCTTACTGTCGCAGAGAAATCCTTTTGTTCTTTGACTCCCATCATCAGTTGTTTGAAACCTTCTCTTCTCTCCTTAAGTCCCCAATATTATCCCTGCTCCCTTCTCTCTCAGCAGATGTCCTTACCTCCTGCTTTAATATGAAAAGCAACTCAGTCATTAATGCTCACCTTTTTTAAAAGCACCTAATATGTGCCAGGCACTTAGCCGAATGCTGGGGTTACAGAAGAAAGCAGAAGACAGTCCCTGCCTTTGAGGAGCTCACGGTGTATGGGGGAGATGCTAAGCAAACACGTATGTGCAGACAAGCGGTAGACAAGGTGAATGGGAAGGAATTCAAAGATGGAAGGCCCTAGGATTAAGAGGGGTTGGGGGCAGCTTTCTATAGAGGGTGGGATTTTAGCTGGGACCAGAAGGACACCAGTAGGTGAAGATGGGAAGGAGAACAGTGCAGGCATGGAGGGCAGCCAGAGAGAATGCCTGGAGCTGAGAGCTGGAAGCTCTTATTGGTGGAGCAGCCAGGAGGCCCCGGGTCACTGCATCGAAGAGGGGGAAGACCAGAAAAGGAGAAGGGGCTTGCTTATGAAAAACAGAGCATTTGTATTTGGTTCTGGAGGCAAAGGGGAACCTCTGCAGGTCGCTGAGTAGAAGGGTGACCCGGGGAGACCTGCACTTTGGGATAATCCCTTTGGTGGCTGAATGGAACTGGGAGTGGAGACTGACAGGAGGCAGGCAGACACTCCTTGAGCCACCCCGTAGCAGCCCTAACAGATTGTTGCAGTAATCCAGACCTGAGGGGATGCAGGTGTGTCCCCTGTAAGGCCAGAGACAGAGGAGAAAAGGGGGTGCATTGGAGAGGTGCTGCAGAGATGAAATCAACAGGCCTTGAAAACTGTTTAGATAGGGGGTGGGGGAACAGTGAGGAGTCCAGGATAACCTTGGTGCTTAATGAGCACTCATCCCTTGGCTCTGGGCCTCAGACCCCCTTCATCTTCACCCACCTTCTGTGCCTTTATTCCAGTTCCTGAATCAGAGTGGCCCTTCTCCTTTTGAAGACCATCCCCTCTGCTTTTACCCTTGGAACGTTCCCCATCAGTTGTCCTCGCCCTGGAATCTTCAGTCTCTTCCCTACTGGCTCCTTCCCCACAGCCTACAAACCTTCTTACATTTATACAGTCTTGATTCTGAAAGTGCCTTCCTGTATTTCATCCCCACAGGTGGCTTTTCACTCCTAGGGTCCTCAAAAGAATCATCTGTACTCACGGCCTCTGTTTCCTCACCTTCACTCACTTCTTAAATACTTGCAGTCTGGTCTCTAGCCCCACTACTGCACTGAAACTGCCTTTCCCAAGATTCCCAGTTATCTCTTATCTCCACTTCCACTGGCCTTTTCTCTGCCCTCATCCTCCTGGACGCTCTTTGACCTTAATGCTGTTGACCATCACTTCGGCCTCAGTGCTCTCTCCTGCGGTGACTTTCCTCGCACTGCTCTGTCCAGACTGTCCCTTCCCGATGTCCCCCCAGGATTCTGTCCTGGAGTGCCTTCTTTCTCTCCACGTGCTCCCTTAGGGATCTCACCTGCCCTCGTGGATTCAGGTTTCATATCTATGCAGATGACTCCAAAATCCATCTGTCTAATCCTGTCCTTTCTCCTGAGCTCTAGCCCCACATCGTCAGCTCTATGCTGCTCATTGCTTCATGGAAGCCCTTAAGCTTCTTATTCTGTCACAAATGGAAGCCTTCACATTCCCTCCTACCCCAGGCTATCTTCTAAGTTGCCTCGTTTTGGTTGAGAACACGGCTAGCCTCCCTCTTATCCCAGTTCATCACCTTGGAGTCATCCTCAATGACTTCCTCTTCCTCACTTCCCAGTCAATCCTAACTCTCAGTTGCTAAGTCTGGTCAGTTATGTGTCCATGTCTCTAAGTCTCCCTCTCTCCATCCTCCTTTCCCCACCCAGCCCCCACTCCATCAGACCCTCATCGCCTCTTATCTAAACCACTCCTGTAACAGCCAGGAGGCTTGGCATCCTGATTTCCAGCCTCTCCATTCTTCATGCAGCTCCTCAAATCTTCCCGAGTCACTCTCCTGCTCAGAAGTCTTCAGCGTCTCCCTACTGCCTCCTCCTTTCCTGGTATTTAAGGCCCTCTACAACCTGACTCCACTCTGTTTTTCTGTCCTTGTTTCATGACTGTTCTTGTGTTCTACTGCCCAGCCCGTCACACAGGCTTCTCTGGACTTCCCTCCTCCTCTAAGCTGAAGACTTAGCAAGTCAAAAATATGGGTTTTAGTGATAGGAGGAAAGGAAGAAGGCCCTGCAATTTTGCTTCTGCATAGACTGAAGTAATCTCCAAAACAGACCCAAGCCCAGAGTCCGAGGGTTGGGAGGGAGCCCAGAGGCCAGCTGGTCCAGCCTGCACCTGAACAAGGCTCTCCTCTCTGAATAGCACTCTAACAGCTTATCTTTCAGCCTTGGCTTTGGGGGGAGCTCACTACCTGCCGAGGCTATGCCTTCCATTGTTTAGAAGTTTCTTTCTGTGCCACCCCCGAGTCTGCCCTTTGGCAGCAGGCATCCGCAGCTCCTGGTTCTGTTCCCTGCAGCCCAGAAGAGTCCAGCTGGCGGCCTTTCCACCGTGCCACCGTTCACATAGGCCAGCATAGCTCTTATGCCTCATCTTCTCTTCCTCAGGGTGAGTAGCCTTAGCTGCTTCCGTTTTCAGGCTTTGTCATCCCAAGGCACTTCCTCATCAGGGGGCCGTCGGAGGCACTTTCCCATTTGTCAGCACCCTTTCTGCGCCATTGTTCCCAGAACTGAGCACATTCACCATGCAGTCTGATGGGGGTGGAGTGTAGCAAAGCCGCCCGCTCTCCAGTCCTGGACACTGTCTCATTGCAGCTAAAGGCACGTTCGGTTTGGGGGCAGCTCTGGAGCTTCTCAGGTCTCCTTCATCTGATTTTGCCTTTGGGGGTCATGGTGAAAGCAGTTTGTGACCTTGGACTCTGTCAGATCAGCCCCAAACAAGTCTGGGCCACCTAAATGCCAGGTTCCTTACTTCATGTACTGTCTCTTTATGGAGCACAGACCTCCCCCCTGTGCAGAGCCCAGGTTCTCTGGTGGGCCTGAGTCTGGCCTTTCTCCCACAGTGCTTAGCACCCCACAACACCCTTTTTTCCAGAGTGGCCTTTGCCCACAGCAGTGTCCAGGAGACCAGAAGCACAGCACTTTCTGCCAATTCCAACCACCTCTGTGCCCAAAAGCCAACCCATGTCATGCCATTTTATCTCAAGGACACCAATCAGCTCAAAGAGAAACATCTGGATTCTCAGAATTCTGGAGGCAGCATGACTGGTAGATTTAGTGCTCGCTTAAGGCAAGGAAGACCCGGCTTCACATCTCATCTCCAGCCCTCACATGCTAGCTGTGTGACCCTGGGCAGATCACTTCACCTGACTAGGCCTCGGTTTCCTCTACTGTAAAATGAGGATATGGCATTAAGGGGCCTCTGAAGACCCGTGCAGCCCTGAATCTGTGATCACCTAGTCCTGCAGACTTGTTTCTGTTACAGGGCGAGACCCTGCAGGAAGCGTTTAACTGGAAATGGAACTGAACAGGGAGCAGCAGAACCATTGGCCTTCTCTTCATGTTGCTGCTTCTCTTTCTACTCACAACTGCAGGGATAGAAATGGCCTCCACTTGGAGATGCCTGAGATGAGCCCTTTCAAACCTGATAAAGCATTCAGTAAATAATTTATTAACCCTCTCCCACGGCATAACTGTCTATCATCATTAAGCACATCCTAGATTAGTACCCTGTAAGAAGCAAGGGGAGAGAGGGGGAGGGGAGAGAGAGACAGACAGAGAGACAGAGACCCAAATGAGAGTGAAAAACTCTTTAGGTGTGGGATCTTGGTCCTGTTTAACCACGGTTTCTTGGCTGCAGGGCCTACGTTCAGAAGATAAGACAGCATAAAGTAGAGAAGAGTGACTTAGGAGCTTTCTTGAGGTGGTTTCTTGGTAGGTGTGGAAGGCTTGTGTTCCCTCTAAGGTCCAGCATGAATGTTTGCCCTCTCTATGCCTAGCTTTCTGAGAGCACTGCTTGAAACACATTGGAACTGGTGACCAAGTTAGAATTAGTTCACCCAGAGATGAGGAAGGCCCATAGCCCGTGTGTTATCACCCATTGTCTCGTGTTCCATTGTCTTGTGAAACAGTTCTAATTCACGTCAGTATTAGGGAGGTTCTGTGTAGCCCTGTACCCCTTGTCCCTCACTCAGACTTCCCTTAGGAACAATATGGTGTTGTCCAGGGTCTAGCATTCCCCCTGGCCACAGGGGAATGATGCAGAGCCTTTGTTGTGTGGCCCAACCTTCTCTGGCTTCCTCTCGAGTGCCATTTGATTGTGGAGCAGTGTGCCAGAGGGCCAGAGAGAAGCTGGAGGTCACGTAGGACGCTTGTAGGAGAGAGGCCTAGTCAGCAAACCATACCCGCAGCCTTCCTGGGACTTGTAGCTCTCTCTGCCTTCTTTCCTATTCTCTTGGTTCCTGGAATTGGAGGGTGTACCTCCCTGGACACCAGGATCAGGTCATCTCTCGTATCCCCTGCCTGTGAAAATGAGACCCTGTGGTTTTGATGATTAAGCCCACCATATTGAGTACTAGCCTCAGGGCACCAGGCTGTCTGTCCCCCATCTCGAGAGAAGTACATGTAGGGCCTTGGGTTTCAGATAGTCCTGTGGAACAGTCCCCTGTCCACCCTAAAACAATACCACTAGAAGGTGGGCATGTGTGTAAGCTCCCTCCCTCAGCTCCTTCCCACCCTACATGCTAATGTGGGCAGAACAAACACAGGGCTTGTTTTCACATGGACTCAGCAAAAAAGGCGGGAGGGGGTAGGAAGCAGCCTCTTTGATAAAGTGCGATATGAACTCAGGCATAATCCAAACAGCTGTGATCTTTACAAGGGATGCTTCTGTGCTGGGAAGTGAGCAAGTCTGCAAAGACATTTTGCTTGGCCTGCCACGACGGCCCTCTGGCCAGCTGCCCCTTTGCTTTAATGAACTGCATTTTTCCCTTCCCTCTGTTGTCTTGCAAGGAAGAATGAGCAGAACATGCTTTTTATTTTGATTTGGGGGTTTTCACCTCTGTAACACTTTTTTGATAATGTAACCAAGCACTGAACTCTTAAGACTTTGACCTGATTAGGCCTCAGTCCGCTTTGTAAACTCAGGAGCTTCCTTCTGGTGGGAAGGAGAGTTCCTGAAGCGCTTGGTTTCTTACCTAGAAATAGGCATGTCAGGTAGGTGGGAAATTTCTTAAAGGAGAATCCCAGGAACTGACAAAAGGTGACAGATGGATGGATGATAAGGACGGTCATGCTTCCCTTCAGTTAGAGAGTAATGGCTCCCTCGCTCTCTCAGCTGGCTTAGGTGAGAGAGGAACAATGTGGGACACTTGTAGAAGTCCCTTCCCACGCTTACCTGCTCTCTCTGTTTCTGTCTTCTCTTTGCGTCATTGACAGTATGTCCTGGGACTGCAAGCTGCTTCTCGATAAGGCAGGCTTACTTTGAAACCTTTTGTGTCTAGTCTTTTGGTGTGTCGTGGAGAAGGCACAGCAACCCAGACAATGCTCACCAGCCTCTGGAATCTGCATTTGTTTCTAAGTGTAGAGGTGGCCCAAAGAAAAAACCCTTTTGCGCTTACTAGCTGTGTGACCCTGGGCAAGTCACCTAACCCCAATTGCCTTTAAAAAAAAAAGAGAGAAAAAAAAACTTTTATACACTCATTGGGAATTTCCAGTCTGCTGGACTCATGTTTTGCCTATGGATGCCATGTTCTTGTTTAATCGTGGCCAAATCGCCATTGAGGCAGCCCAGGCTGACATTTACCCTTTGAATCACTACTGTCCTTCCTATTCCCCTTAAGGCCTCCCAGACCTCTGCCTGTGTCATCAGAATCAGCCACACATTCCTTTGCTCTGTCCTATACCTGCACACTCATTCCTTTTCCTAAATAATTTCTCTGTAAGTTCTATGAAGAATGAAGCTATGGGCCTCTAGTCTGTCTTAATCTACACGTCCCCAGTTAAAATGACCTTTTTAAAATCGAGCCCAGCCTTCAACCAGGTCCTAGAATTTGAAGGACACATGTACTTCACACACCCTGTTTGTCTTCAGTTCTTACCTGCCACTTTCAGCTTTGATGGGTTGCATTCATTTTATTGGAGTAAGAATGAAATGAAAAAATAAGAGGATCCAAATAGAAGGGCCCAGATTGCTGAAGGATTTTGCTTTTACCAGCTTATTCAGGTCTACTGTGGGCCCTGGCACAGCGGGGAAGGTACAGAGTGGGAATAGTTTGCAGAGATTTTGTAGTCCCTTGGTACCCCCAGCAGCTGATCTCCATGGGAATGCTCCTTCTGAAATCTGTCATCACCCCTTGGCCAGCCAGGCAGAATGTGGTGTCCAGAGTCATTTTGCACATGCTGCTGCCTTCTGAGCTTGTAAGTAGAGAGTGCTAGGGGAATGTAAGGGGCAGGTAGACTGGGGTAGAATTTTACAAACTTGAAGAAGACAAGAGTTTTCCAGTGAAAAAGAATCCTGCCCTTGGGGATAGACATTCTTAAGGAATATAATTGGAAGATGGGCCCCCAGGAGTGTCTCACCTAACCTTGTTTTCAGTTGCTTCCGGTACTTTGTATGAGCTTATTTGTTGGCACTCCACCCAACATCTTAGAAACCCCTCCCAGAGAATGGAAAAGGCCGTCAGAAGGGCTGGAGATGTCTACACTACTCCAGAGCAGCCCTTCAGATGCAGAGAAGTTAGGATTTGGGTCCTGGTAAGATGAAGCTAGGAGCTGGTCTCTTTAAATGTCCTCCCCAAAGCATCTCCAGTTGAGTTCACTGTCCTACGTTTTGGAGCTGCACGGGGACACAGATTGCACCAAACTGCCTGTAAGAACTTCATATGTTTTCTTTGGGAAAATGGAAACCACATGTGATTGGCCTCCTTAGAATGGACCGGTATTATAAGTGTGTGCGTGAGTGTGTGGGAGTGAGGGAACAGGGAGAATGAGGAGGAGGAGAGGAGATACTGCCTGAACAGGCCTTTGCACAGAGGTTCTCCAAAGGGCATTCTCCCCAATTTTCAAACGTCCTCCTGGATCCCCCTCACTAGAAGGAAGTGGGAAGCATGCCCAAGGATCCTATACTCTCAACCAGACACTTTCTGGACTTTAGAAGACACCGAGTGGGTGCCACTGTTGTGGCACTGTTGAGGTTGTGTCAGGCTCCAGCTGCCCTGAGACTCAGCCTCCCCTCCGCTCTCTTCACATCTGTCCAAGGGCAGAAGAAAAAGCTGAGAAAAGTAGGGAAACCCTCCTCCTCCTTGTCCTCTTCCTCCAAGGGGAACCTTTTCCTTCTCACTTTATCCAGGGCTGTGTGTCCAGTTTAAGTCCCAGTGCTTCTGGCATCCTCATTTAAAACACCCAATTCCCCAGACACATCCCCAGCCTCCTCCTCCTTTACCTTGTCCTTCCAAACCCAGAAAAGCTCTTTCTCTTTGTAGCCAAAACACATCAGGAACCTTTAGCTCCCTTTATTGCACCCCTTCTCCTCCCCAACCCCATCTCTTGGAAGAGCCAGGGTGGTCACAGGGTTCACATTGAGAACTTGTTTTCAAAAAGCAAGGCCCTGGACCTTTGTCTGAAGTTTGAGTCTTGGTTTCCATAGGGAGTCTGCAGTGCTTTCCGGGTCTCTGCCTGTTTGTTACAGTTTACCTAAGCGTGCCAGGAAACTTTGAAAGGTTTGATTAGAAACTCAGGCAGTTTGATCAATTGAAATGTTGCAGGGAGCTCATATGGATCATAGCTTGGCATCTTTTTTGAAAATAATAGAACCCTGTAAAAGTAATTAATTCCGTACCCCCCCCCATGCCAATCATTAGATAAGATTGTATCAAAGCCATTGTAAATATATTTAGGTGTCTTGATTTTTAAAAGTTTTTAAGTGCTGTAGGCTCTGTAGATTCAGAATTCAAGTCTAGAATTTAATAGTTCTTACGCTCCAAAAAAATTCTGTTCTCCAATCATTTAAGCTTTTACTTTATATTCATTGAAGAAATAACAGTTTTTAAGAAAAGCTTAAATAAAGCTGCCTGTTCCTTGTAAAAAAAAAAAGTAAGACAGCTGCTGAGCATGTGTAGTGATTTTGGCTGAGAGGAGCCTGGTTACGGGGGAGGGGAGCCTTAGATTTGGGTCTCTGTGGCAGATCAGAATCACTTGGGAAGCAGCCGGTTGAGTCTGTGTGTGGGGAAGTGCTCGGAGCAGTCCAGATACCTATTTTTAATCCACGCTATAATGGGTCCTTCTGAGTTCTTAGTTTCCAAGGTGAATGATGGACTTTAAAAAAATATTCATGGCTCTGTCTCCTAGAAGGGCACACAGTTTGTTTGGAGGTGGGACCGGGGGAATGTTTCGTGTTTGTGGGAGTGGGGTGAGATTATTACTGAAGAATATAAGTTGCTTCCAGTCCATTCATTTCATTGTGAGAGTAGGTGTGATCCAGAACCTTCCTGGTGTATTTAAACTCCCTCAGAGTCGGTACTGAGGCCCCCTGGGCTTGAGGTCCCTTTCAAGGACTGACTTAAATATCACGGACCGGTCCGTTTTTGTCAGTGCTTTTGAGCTGATTGGTCTTTCATGGTTAGATGAGTACAGGCCCTTAACTGAGTTGTCGATGGAAAGCATAAAGGAGGAGACCGCACACTGGGTCAGAGGGAAATGAGGAAATGTCCATTTGGCATCACCTTTAGGACAGCCAGCCCTACAGCAGGCATACCCTTCTTGACCACCTCCACTGTTCCCTACCTTGGAGATCCCTGGAGGTGATAAAATGTCCCAGGCACAGGGGGGTACAGTTGGCATTTAGGACCCCTAGAGTAAGCAGTGGAATGCTTCCACTTATGGTCCTGCTGAAAGGGCTCTCTCAAGGCAGCAGGGAAGCGCCAGCTCTTGGCCAGGGATTAATGAGAGAGAGATTTGTCCGGTCCGGGGCCCAACTAGTCATGTGTACTGCAGCTGATCTCTCTGCCTCTTTTTCTATACCAGAGAAGGTAATTCCTGCCCCCCTTCGGAGGGCAGATCTCGCAGTGCTTTTCCCCGTCTCTCCTCTCCCCTGCCCTAGCCCCATCAGTCACCCTGTCCTACCTCCCAGCCGTTTTGGGAAATTCTGCTATCACTGGAACCATGTGATAGTTGGACGGCCAGTGTGCCGCTTGGTCTGGTGCTGCTTGACCCTTCTTTGTTGAGCTGTGCCGCATCCCTCCTCCCTCCCAATTATTCGGCTTTTCTCTCGGCTCCTGCCCTTTTCCCTGTTCACATTGAGCCCTGATGCCCTCCTTACTCTCTGGAGCACACTTTTTCAAATCCTTCTTGTTGTTTCCTTTGCTCCTCATCTCTTTTTACCTCCTTTTGTATCTAATTTCCCAAATTCAGACTTTTGTGCAGCTTCTGCCTCTCCCTCCCTGAAGGAGTCACGCTGGCTGCCCTCACCCCCACTCCTAGTCACATGCCTCAGGCTCTTCCCCAATTTCACTTGGCCAGTTTCCTGTACTTGAATCCATCTAAGCCTCCTTGTTCTCCCAGTAAGCTCCTTTCTTTACTGTGGAAACGTGCTACCTATCTCACTTTCACCCTTATCATGCCTCCTTATGTTATCCTGGTCATCAGTAAGCATCTGGCCTGCCAGTGGCCTTCCCTGATGTGCCCAGTTTGCTCTTTCCTTCTCCGGCCATTTAGAAAGGAAGAGGAATCCATGGCATCATTTTGAAGCACCCAGCCCTTGTTACTGCTGCATAGAGAAACATAGCATAAAACTGGCTTCCAGCCAGTATTTCAGACTTAGTTGTCTACCTCCCCCCCGTAATAACACATTTATTTTTATTTCCTTCAGATTCTTTGTGGCCCATAATCACCAGTTCTTGGCCTCTCTTCTCCTTCTGGTTAGGAGAGTGTTGGTCAGAAACATTGTCTCTGTCACCCTGAACGTGGTACTGGAGTGGGCCGATGGGGAGTTCAGGCAGGAACTCCCCTTTATGGCTGCCTCGGCTGTTCCCGTTGCCCTAGAGTTTAGCATAATGGTTTGGTTTTGTTTTTGTTTCTTTAAGCAACACCAAAAAACTAAACTCTTCCTTCTGGAAATGGATATTCAAATGCCCTTACCACATCACCCTTCACATATGTAGACGGGGCAAGAAGGGGAATCTCTCCATGGTCAAATAATGGGTCAGCTATGTATTATAACTGAGATTAGAACTCAGGCTTCCTCCACCTAGGCCTGTGCTGCCACCTGTATGATCACTCAGACTCAGCCTTACAAGCGATCCTTATGGTGGGAGAATGTACGGTCCAGTAGCCAGTGACCTGAGTGCTCACTGGGTTAGTGTGCTCTGAAGTAGTAGCCACCATCATTTCCCAGCAAAATATGTTCATGATGGGATTGGTTAATGGAGTTAGGGGCAGAACAAATACAAAAATAAAGGTTACATTAAGAAAATAATGACCTGGCCCATAGAGTGGAGAGGGGCAGGTAATGGTGCTTTGGAATATGCAGGTGAAACAGCTTTCTGCGGGGATAAAATAAGCCATCTCTATTTCTTTCCATCATCATTCCATGCCTGAGAGAGGAATCCACCTGCTACTTGGTTATTTTAAATTCATCCAAAAGAATAAATAATTCTTTTCTAACATTTAATTTATGATAGACTGAGACTGAGAAGGCAGGTTATTACCATGTGATTTACAACATGCTGCCTTTTCTCTGGCACCCTTTTCCCGGCTGGACTTGGGCATTCACAAAATGGTGGACACCTGAAGGTAGCTGAAAAAAGCCTGTGGTATTCAGCTTGAGTTCCAAGTTCAATTCAGTATTGATGGACAAAGTGAAGCAGGGCCAAGTGTGGCCTCCAGGCTTAAATGAACTCTGAATGAGAGTGAGGAAAGGACTAGAACAGGGGAAGAATGAGAATTGATCAGGGCAGGGTAGGTGCATTACTCAGTTCTTAAACCTTTTGGAATGTAGGGAGCCCCCTCTGCTTCCACTCTTCCATTCACATGGACCTGGGTTTAATGCTCTCTCAAAGTAGCATTTGGTGTTCATCCCCCTCACTCTTCCCTCTCCCCCAGCCCCTAGTCACCGCAGCTGTAACTAAGTCAGGGATTGGCATTTAAAGACCGCCTGCTACGATTTAAAATCAAAACAATCTTTAGAGCCCCAGTGCATTTGTGATACAGATTAAAATGCTTACAGGTTTTGGTTTTGAATAATACTTCAATCCTTCCTCCCATCAACATGCTCAGCTGGCAGGCTGTAGAAATTGGTCCTAGAATCTCTCTCTACCCACTGCTTCTTACCCTTGCTGGCAGACTTCTCCAGCATCACAATTTTCCCCTCATTTCTAACCCCTCTTTTCTCTTTCCTCTTCCAACCCCCTTATTTTCGTAATGAAAAGAAACTGAATGAGGAGCAATAAGAAGCTTGGTTGCTTCCTTGGAAAATTAGGCCACAGCTGTCAGGCCAAGCAAGTGCAGATACATCTCTGAGGATGGAGCTGCCCCAAGCAACTGTTCAGCGCCCTCTACCACTCCCCTTTTTAAATATAGGTACCCAGGAGCAGAGAAGAAAGCAGAATGTTGGGGAAATGGGAGCGTAGCAGGAAATAATTGATTCATCCTGTAGGGAGAGAGTATCTGGAGCATGAGATCCCTGCTACTGCTGACACGGGGAATTCCAAGCCAGGACATTTTAAGGGGCAGGGAATGTGTGGCTGTCATTATCTAGCTGAAATGGGAAAAGCTAATGTGTGTCTATCTTAGGGATCCATTTGATGTTTCGATGCCTCCTGAAGCAGGGCCTAGGTTTCCATGCAGGAGGGGCCTGAGGCCTGGCAGGGAGCTGTGCCCGGCCCTGAAGCATCAGAGCTACCCTGCTGAACATTTTCAATACTTTCAGCTCAAGAAGAAAGTGGTCCCTTGGGCTCACCAAGGGGAGGATAGAGGAACCCAGGGGTTACTTAGCTGGTTCACATTTCCTAACTCTGCCTGGAGCGGCTGTGAAGCCGCAGGCTCCATTCAGTGTTCGTCCTGCCTTTAGCTCATAACATGCCACAGGGCGTCACAGGGCCACTTGAGAACCTGGGCAGGAAGCTCGTCGGTCAGCGAATCCTTAACTGATGGCTGCACAGAGTCCTGGGAGGTTCAGGTTTTTAGAGGCTCCTTGCCTGGACACAGTTCATCGGGACTTTGTGAAATAGTTTTCCTTGCTCCGAGCACTTCTGCCAGTGATTTTGGTAGGCTTTTCAGAGACTTTAATTTCTTTGTTTCCTCCAGATATTAATTTAATTGCCCTCTGTTCATTTCTCTGTCAGTCCTAAAGCTGGAAGTTTCCCTCCCAAGGTCATTTTTCCTTCCTTTGAGGTGAGCTGTGTATGAATCCAACCCAAGACAGATACCACGTCCTTGGCCAACCTCCTCTATTCCAGGAGGTCCCTCAATTTTTCTCTCAGTGTCTTCCAGCCCTGACAGTTGCCAAGTCTTTAGTTAAACCAGGCCAGCACATCGACTCAGTTGCACAGCTTTCCCCTTCAAGGTCTCCTTATGCTCAGGGTGTAGTAATCGGTTTTCTAGCCCTGCGCTGTGTTTGCCCATGCATAATCATGTATCTCCTGACCCTCTTTAGGGACATCTGCAAACTTACCATTCTGGAGAACCCCTAAAGGGAGAGGTGTGAAACAGAGAGATACTAATCCTTCATGTACTTCCACCCCACAACCCTCTTTCCTAACTCCCACTTTCCTGTTCTGCGAAACGATGCTTAAAATAAAAGGCAAAGCTCACCCAGCTGTCTGCTGCCCTGGCGCCCCAGGTCGTGCTCTGTTACTGGGCATCACGATGACAGACCCAAGGAGAGTGGGCCTGGAGCAGGCTGGTTCTATTTACCCCCTCTCAGTTTGCAGGACAGCTTGACTCCATAGATAAGTATCTGTAATTACAGCTTGGGGAAGGCCAGAGTTCTCATTTCATTTCTGTGATGTTTGCTAAAAAGTTTAATCCTCTCTTCACTTGCCTATCACCCAGGCCCAGTCTCAAGGTGCGAGTTAATGGGTTTTCAGGGGAGAAAGGACAGGCTGCAGAACTGCTGAGAAGCAAAGCACATGGGGGGGGGGGAGCAGGGGCGGGATAGGAGAGGAGGGCGGAGTTTGTTTGGTAGTCAAGGGGCAAAAAGAGAAAGCATGAACAGACTAGAAGCAGATGCAAGAACCCGTTGAAGACAGAATGATCACGTCTGACTCAGGCAGTCACTCCAGCTGTCACTGGTGGGCAGGGTCTACAGTGGGCTGCCATTAAATCTACCATCTTTATGCTCAGGGCCAGTTCTGCTCCCATCATGCTCTGCAGTGACCCACCATCCTCCCCCCCCCCACTCCCTCCTCCCTTCCCCCTCCTCCTCCTCCTCCAACATAAGAGGAGTAGCTAAACACGGAGGGTTTTACGGTGAGCACTTAGAATAAGGTGCAGGACCTCACCAAGCTCCCCCAGTCATCCTCTGTGCCAGCACTCCTATCTCGCCCACCCTGAGCTTTCTTGACTCATGCAGAGCTATTCTAATTGAGGATAGAGACAGACTACATCTCCATTGAGAATACTTCCATCCTTAGCCTCCTCCTCACCTGCCCCGCCTCCTGTGAAGGCGGGCCCTTTTTCTGCCTGGATTATGCTAATCACTTCTTGAGAGCAGGCCGACTTTGTAGGAGGCTTGCCTGGTTTCGAATGAAATAGACGCCTTTTAAGCAGTGCCACAATCACTAAAAATATCTTTTCCCTGCTGTTGTTCCTTTCGTTTGTAAAATGCATGTTTCCATTGTTAAATCGACTGCAACACCCACTTGGCCTGAGGGAAGCTCTGGTTATAATCGGCCAACAATGACTCTGGTTTGGGCAGCCCCACATCAGAGGACCCACATGTCCCTGCCCTGCCTTGTAACAAATCTCTGGGAGCCAGTCCGAAATAGGCTCTAAACGGATAGGATTCTGAAGACTCTTATTAGAGGTGAGACATGAATTTTTCCCTTGCTCTTATGTTGGCACTTCTAGTTTAAAAAATAAAAGGAATTGGAAGACCTTCAGTGGAAGGAGTGGACTTGTGGGTGACTTCTTGCCTTTTCTGTTCTCATTGCCCAGTGGGGGATGCTGAGGGGCTTCCCCACAGAGAGGCTGAAAGCTCCCGGACCTGGGCCCTGTGTGCCCGAGACCTGGATCTCCCTAGCTGTTGCTGCAATAGAGTCACTCCTACACAGGCACTGATGTCGATTCTCACAAGGGCGACACACTGAAGGTGGCTTACACTGGAAAAAGTGTATGAATGAAACCATGGATTTCAGAAGTCCCTGAAAGGATGTTTAGTCATAGGAGGCCTTTTAAAACCTCTCAAGAAAAGAAAGAAAAAACCAGACTACAGAAGTCACCCTGAAGTTTGGGTAAGAAGAGTTTAACAGGTTCCTTTGTCTCTTCTTTTGCCTGGCTCCTCCCAGCTTTCCAGGCCTTTCAAAGTTGAATCTTTTTCTCCTTCTCCACCAGACTTAGCAATCAGGCAGCTCTGTTATTTGTTCTTCATTACCAACATCAAGCAGTAGCTTTGAGCTTCCCATTCCTTTTTCTGGAGTTTATCTTAGTCCTTTAAAAGAACACTTGTAAAGAGCTATTTTAAAAGCTCCGTTCAGATCATTCCAGAAAACCCTTGGAATAGAGCTTTGAAGACTGAGATGGACATGATCCCTCCGCTGTTAAATTGGATAACTTGTCGACTTCTATGGGGACCACAGGTATTGGGATAGGAAGAAGTAACACTCTACAGCCAAAGTACCTTCTTCAGTGGGTCCAGCCTAGCCTCGTGCAGTGACAGGGAGCAAAACCTAGAACTAGTAGAGATTTATAGAAAGCCACAGAATTCTGCCTAGATTAACTGATGCAGAAAGAGCTGTCTGGGGCCACCTTCAAACCTGACCACCAGCGTGTTGCAAGATGCAGGCACCCTGCGTGGTAATCAAGGGCAGCATCCTTCCCAGGAGACTCAGGCGTTTGGATTGGGGTGCCAGTGCAGCCTGAGGGAAGAAGCTTTCAAGGTGTTGACAAGAGGCATTGTGGCTTGATGGATGACGGTTTGGCTTTTGAACCAAAAGGGCCAGAGCCTAGTCCCAATTCTGCCTGAATAAAGTTCCTGTCCGTCTTTGTGCTCTAGTCTTCACTGCTGTGCAGCAGAACAACTAATAATCCTCATACCACAAAGAACGTTCTTGTCTGCTGCGAGGCTGATCTATTAGCAGAATGATTTTTTTCCACTAGGCTCTGTGCTAGACCCAGGCAACCCGTGTCCAAAAGCTAAATCATCCCTGCCCCCTTAAGAAGACAGCACATACACAGATAAGTGAATACAAAACAGATACAAATTAAATTCAGTGTGGTGGGGGGCGGAGGCTGCTAGCAACTAGGAGCAGAATGATAGTAATTCTGTAGGCAGTGGCTCTTGAGCTTTCAGGGATTCCAAGGGCAGAGATAGGGAGGGAGTGCATTCCAGGCATGGAGGACACGCAGGAGGTAGAAAGCCTGGACAGAGAATAGGGAGTAGCTGGCTGGCTAGAATATAGCTGGAAGAGGAACCCGACGGAATAAGTTCAGAAAGGTAGGCCGGGGGGGAAGGGTTTGGATTACCAATCGCAGGAGTTTCTGTTTTATCTTAGGGAGGAGAGAAAACCATTAGAGACTTTTGAGCAGAGGAGCCGCTTAATCAGGCCTGTGTTTTTGGAATATCACTTTGGTGGCTGTATGGTGTTTGAACTGAAAAGGAGAGAGGCTTGAGGCCGAAAGACTAAAAAGTCCAGGTGAGAAGTAATGAGGACCTGGACTCAGAGGACATTAACTTGAGCAGAGAGAAAGGGAGATGTTGTGGAGGTGGCCTTGACGAGACTGCTAAGATCTGGGGGCAGTCAGAAGAGGTACGGGAAAGAGAAGACTAGAGGATCACTCCAAGAGGGGGCTGGAAGGCCAGGTGGTACCCACAACAAAAATAGGGATGTGCGGGAAAGATCTAGAGAGAGGGCAGCATTTAACACAAGAACGCAGTGATCTGTGGCCAAGAAACAAATAACATCCCCCTGACTGGGGGTAGAAAAAGGAGATATAGGTTATATCACTGTTGTTAATAGAAGTTGATGTCCGTAGTCATTGGGTAATTTTGTGGGCAACCCTGAAGGGCACCTAGAAACCCAGAGCACCTTATTCATAGCATATCCCTGAGCATTCTGGGGCTCTGGCTCCTGGCATCAACCGAAAGACTGTTAGAGTGAGTCAGGCAACAAGCATTTATTAAGCACTTGCTCAAAAGCAAGAACGCAGGTCAAACAGTCCCTTCCCTCAGGGAGCTTCCCCTGGGAGAGACGACAGGCGTGCATGCGTGCATTCACATGTATACATGTGTGCATATAAAGACTAAATACACAGTGCAGAGTCGTCTGGGGAGGGAGGGCACGTGCAGTTGGGGCCGAAAGACATCACATAGCAAGTGATGCTTGATGTGAATCTTAAAGGAAACCAGAGATTCTGAAGGCTGGAGTAGGGGGGGACTGCTTTCTAAGACAGAGGCAGGAGAGGGAGGGTTGTATGCAGATTTTTCAGTGGGACAGTATGGCTAGATTGCAGAATTCGAGGAAGGAAATCGTGTGTAAGAAGACTGGAAAGGTAAGAAGGGTCCACACTGTGAGGAGATGTAATGCCAAACAGTAAAGTTTGCATCTGATCCTGGATGCACTAGGAATCCACTGGAGTTTATTGGGCAGCAGTGGAGAGAGAAGAGGACACGACCAGACCCATGCTTTAGGAAGAGTCTCTTTGGGGGATGTGTAAAAAGTGGACTCAAGTGGGGAAACCTTGAAGCAGGAAAACCAGAGTCTTGAAGCTATTGCACGAATCTAGGTGAGCAGATAATGGTTCTGTGAGTGCAGAGAAGAGGATGTATGAGAGAAATGTCATGGAGTTAGAAACGAGATTTGGTGATGGATCATATGTAGGGTGAAGGAGGGTAACTTCAGTGTTTTGAACCTGGGTGACCAGAAGGATGGTGGTACCCTTATAGAAACAGGGAAGTTTAGATGTGGCCTGGTTTGGAGGGGAAAGATGAGTTGTTTTGGACATGTTGAACTTGAGATGCCAATGGGACACCCAGTTAGGAGTGTCCAGTAGGCAGTTCATGTTGCAGGACTGGAGTGTGCGCAAAATTGAAAGAGAGAGAAGAGGAAATAGAGGGGAGAGGAGAGAGAGAGAGAGAGAGAGAGAGAGAGAGAGAGAGAGAGAGAGAGAGAGAGAGAGAGAGAGAAGGGGGCTGGGTATGTAGGTCTGGGAGTGCTCTGCAGAAAGAGGCTGATAAGGACACCAGGAGAGATATTGTCAAGAGGAGAGAAATGAGGATCCAGGACAGGGCCTTGAGAGTTAGGAGGCATGGCAGAAATATTGAATCAGCAAAGGAAACTAAGAAGCAGTGGTCAGATGAGTAGAAGAACCCGAAGAGAAGGGTGTCGCCAAAACCCAGAGAGCAGACAACATCCAGGAGGGGAGAGGGTGACCAGCACTCCAGATGCTGCAGAGTTCAGAGAGGGCAGGAACGGAGAAGAGGCCATTAAGTTTGGTGGTGCCTTGAGAGAAAGCAGCTTCAGGCTGAGAAGTCTGAATCCAGACCTGTGGGTGAAAAAGAGTGAGGGGAGCGGCAGCACTGCATGGAGATGGCTTTTTTTCAAAGTGTTTTTCTGAGAAACGGCAGAGAAATCTAGGACAATAATTAGCAGAGATGTACGGTCTTGGGTTTTTTGTTTTTTGGGGTTTTTTGTTTGTTTGTTTTTGTAGGATGACAGAGATTTGACCATATTTGTAGACAGTAAGGAAAGAATCAGTAAAGGGGAGTAACCAAAGAGTAGAGAGAGAAGGAGGGATGCTGATTAGGGTACTCTGCTGGAGAAGATGGGAAAGGATAAGATCGAAGGTACATGAGGAGAGGCTGACCTTGGGAAGGAATGTGGTCACCTCTTCATAGACTTTAACAAAAGAGAAAAATGGTAGATGATGATGTCAAGGGGTTATCAAATGAGGAGAAAGAAGGGAGTACTAGGGGAAAAAAACTTGGTTTTTGTTGTGTTTTCAGTTAAGTATGAGGTGCAGACCCCAAGTCTTCAGAGGAGGCAAAGAAGAAAGCTATTAGAAGCTTGAGGAGAGAATCCTGGGAGAGTGGAATAGAGAATTAATTAGGGAAGAGAAAAAGGATTCCCTTGCTGCATTGAGGGCCTATTTAAGATTACATCACATAAATTTGTGTAACTATGTTGGATCTGGTCAAATTAGGTATCATAAATTTTAAGTATATAGTAGATCAGGAAAGCACAGTTTCAAGACTTTGTACAGCTCCATTCAGTAACTTAGGGGTAGGAACAGAAAAACTGAATGGAGCAGTAATCCATGGTTGGGATTTGGTAAGGCAGTGGAGAGAACGCCAGGCCTAAAGTCAGGAAAACTCATCTTCCTGAGTTAAGTGCCCAGACATTTAACTAGGTGTGTGACCCTAGACAAGTCACTTAACCCTGTTTGCCTTAGTTTTCTCATCTGTCAAGGGAACTGGAGAAGAAAATGGCAAACCACTCCAGTATCTTTGCCAAGTAAACCCCAGTTGGGGTCAGGAAGAGTCAGACACGACTGAACAATGACAAAGGCATGGATGGATTGCCCCCTCTGTCATCCCCGCCCCTTTATTTGCTTCGGTCTCTTCTTGTCTCCTGGCTGCTTTCCTGCTGCCTACAACCTTGTCTTTCCTAATCTTAACAAGCCCTAATGTAACACAGATGCATCCCCCCCATCCCTACTGGTCGTCATCCCACATTTCTTCTTCCTTCTGTGGCCAGACTCCTGGAGGAGGCCATCTACAATAATTCTCTCCGTCTCCTTTGCTCGTGTTCTCTTTTTCACTCTCTACAGTCTGGCTTGTGACCCCATCATTCAACTGAAATTGCTTTTCAGAGCTACCAGTTATGTCTTAGTTGCCAAATCTCATGACCTTTTCTCAGTCCTGATTCTTCTTGACCTCTCCACAGCCTTTGACGCCACTGATCACACTCTTCTCCTTGTTACTCTTTTGTCTCTAGGTTTCTATAACACTGCTTTCTCCTGCTTCTCCTCCTACCTACCTGTGTGATTGTTCCTTCCCAGTCAGCTTTGCTGCATCCTTATCCAGATCTCACCCACCAAAGGTCTGTCTTGGGTCCTCCTCTCCAGCCCCTCTAGACTTTCACTTGGTGATCCTCATCTGCTGTCGTGGATTCAGTGATCATCCCTGTGCTGAGATTTCTCAGATCTCTTTATCCAGCCCTAGCCTCTCTCCTCCACATTCAACATCTCCAGTTGCCAATTAGACATGTCAAATGGGATCTTGGGTAGACATCTTAAATTCAGCACATCTAAAACTGAACTTGGTGTATTTCCTCCAGAACCCTCCCCTCTTCCTAACTCCCCCATTGCTGTCGAGGGCACCACTATCCTAGCCCCGCAGGCTTACAATCTTGGCTTCTCACTCCCATCCCCCCCCATACCCAATCTGTTGCAAGGGTCTGTCCGTTTTACCTTAGTGACCTAGCTTGTATGTGCTCACCTTGTCTATGAGCCAGCCAGCCCCTGGTACAGGCCCTCATCCCCTCTCACCTGGACTGCTGCAGTAGCGGGGGCTGGAGGCTAGAGAGGGCTTTGCCTGCCTCAAGTGACTCATTCATTCTCAACTCAAGCTGTCAAAGTGATTTTCCTAAAGGTGTCTGACCATGTCAGCCCACCTCACTCCCACTTAAACCAGTGGTTCCCTATCATCTCCAGAGGCAGCTAGGTACCAAAGTGGATGGTGCCCGGAGGCAGGAGGAGTTGAGTTCAAATCCAGCATCAGACGCTTATTAGTAGTGACCTCTGGCAAGTCACTTAACCTCTCCACCTCAGTTTCCTCAGCTGTAAAATGGGGATGATAATAACAGAACCTACGTAAAAGGATTGTTGTGAAGATCAAATGAGCTAATATTTGTAAAGGGCTTAGCACAGTAACTGGCACACAGTAGGCACTTATTAATGCTTCTTCCCTTTCCCTTCCCTTATTTTAGGATCAAATATAAACTTATCTGTTTGGGGTACAAAGTCTTTCACTTCCTGGCCCCCTTCCTTTCCTGCCTTTTTATACCTTACTCTGCCCCACCTACTCTTCTATCCAGTGACACTTCTTCGTTGGATGTTTCTTGAACAAGACACTCCATCTCTTGTGTGGTACGTTTTCTTTGGCCGTTCCCTGTGCCTGGATTGCTCTCCCTCTTTATCTCCACTTCCTGGCTTCCTGGTTAAAATCCTGTCTTTACATGAAGCCTTTCCTGATCGTCTGTAGTGGTAGTGTTTCCGACTCTTGGTTGTTTCCAGCTTCTCCTGTATATGGGTCTTGTTTGTATATAGTGGTTGTCCGTGTTGTCTCCCATATCAGACTGTGCGTTTCTTGAGGGCAGGGACTGTTTTTTGCCTTTCTCTGTATCCCAGTGCTTAACTCAGTGCCTGGCACATAGTAGGTGTTCAATAAATGCTTACTGAATGCTCAGCCGAGGGGTCGAGCTTGGGCAGGAGGAAAGTGGAGCCAAAGCTCACAAAATACTCAGGATTGTAGAGATTGCAGTTGAGATTAAGTTTGGAAGGAATAAAGCACAGGGAGAGATAGACCAGGAGATTGAGATTGGAGACAGGAATTACAGAGTTCTCAATCATAAAAATGGGCACTTGTGAGTGGTGCCAAGATCAGGGTGTGACCAACCATCTCTGTTTAGAGCAGAGATGTAAGTTACGGGAATGGGCTGACAGGAACATCAGGAGGAAACATGATCTCCATCTCTTTAAAGGCATGGGAAGAAAGCAGTGCTTCAGTGGGAGGGCAATGCTACGTCTGAGTTCGTGGGGTCCTTTCTCTGAAGCGTACCAAGATCTGGGAAGGTCGGCTGCTCCCCAGCCAAGTGGAACCACAGTCTTGAAGCCTTGGAGAGGCAGTGTAATTTTGTGGGTTCTATTTGGGCATCTACCACCAGTGATCATAGGACCTTGGGGTAGTTGTTTCCTCAGTGTTTTCCCATTGCCGAACAGGGAGATTCTGGGGTTATTGGGAATTAGGCATGATGGTCTTTGTAACTATAGCTCTGGATTCATGGTAATTATTTTAGCGAGGTCATTCTTGGCAGCCTGCCGCTGCATTAAAACCCTACCACATCAGGCCACAGGAAATCAGCGAGGCCAGATAACCCACCTCTGGGATGTGCTACTCGAAAGTTTCTGGGAACTTGCTGTTAGAATCCCTGCCTTTAAAGGATTCTGTCTCAGGCTTGAGGGATCTCTTTCCATCTTCTTCTGGAGGAAGCATACTGTCCCTTCAGCAGGTTAGGGTCCATGGGGGTGAGTAGAGGTGCCAACAGCCTCCTGCCCCTCTGTAACATTCTGCTCCACCAGGTTTGATACACAGCAGTCCTTGAAGTGTGGCCTCTGAAAACATTTGTTGTTGAGTCATTGAAGTCATGTCTGATTCTTCATGACCCCATTTTGGGGTTTTCTGGGCAAAGATACTAGAGTGGTTTGCCATTTCTTCCTCCAGCTCATTTTACAGATGAGGAACTGAGGCAAATGGGGCCAAGTGACTTGCCCAGGGTCACATTGCTGGTTAAGTGTCTGGGGCCAGCTTTGAACTCATGAAGATGAGTCTCGCTGATTCCAAGTCCAGTGCTCTGTGCACTGTGGCGCCACCTAGCTGCCCCTCTAAAGACACAGGTACAGCAGCTGGCTTGTAGCTTAGCTGATCATCTTCCCATTGCCACAGCATACATGATATATTGATCAGGAAGATGCTGGAAAAAAAAAAATAGACTCTTCTTTCCTCCATCTCAGTAGCAGAATAGATTCCTTCCCAGTTAAAGGTGGTCCCTATACTAAGGCTGCATATGGAGTAACTTGGGGTCCCCTGGGAGAAACCTGCATCACTGGGGCAAAAGTTCTTTGAAGTTCTTATTCCAAGAGGAGACATTGAGAGAGTTGAAATAAAAGTTGGTATTAAAAAGGAATTTCAGTTGAATAAAGGTTTTTGACAAGTTTCTGTTGTGAATATCATACAGCAATAAGGATTTAGGAATATCTGGTCAGCCAGTCAGCACAGAGACAGCAGGACTTCTCTTATCATGTCCCTTTGGCCTAACATTTTATTATTTTTCGTTTGACCTGATTGTCCAAATGACTGAAGCTCAGTTGCTGAGAAGCCCAGGGCTTAACAGTCAAAGGATAAATAAAGACATTGAGTGTGATGGCTAATTCAAGAGCCTGAATGCATTGTAGGCCTCTGGCCCCTTCCTCGTGGCCCTGTTACCTAGTTTTACTTTTCCTGCTCTGTCTCCTCATGCTTCTTTTCCTTGTTCTCCTGACATTGCCTCCTTCCCCAGGGATTTGAGAGATCCTCCACTTGGCTTCTCAGTCTTTCCAGGTACCTTTCCCAGTCTGCTACTTTAGCTTAAGTTGGCCCCCCAGGCCTCCAATTTGGGTAACAGCCCTTTCACTCCAGTCTTTCCCATTAACTGTTTCCCTTGCAAAGCTGTATTCAGATTTGCTTTTTGTCACCTTGTTGTAGGCATGTAGGTAGTCGCCTGTGGGTGAAATAACTGTTGTTTGATCTCTCAGGGGATTGACCTTGGAGACCAGTCTCCAAAGGGGTTCTAGCTGTGACAAGATTTAGAAAGCAGAGATCTCTAAGGTATGAGGGACCAAAATCTACCTTATCTCCCTTTATATTTGCAGTTTCAAGTCCACACCCTAGTCCATAAAAATGGCTCCGATCAATTTCCAATTCAAATTGTCTTAATTGACTACTTTTAATATACTCAACACTTGACACTGTAGGAAATACAAAAGTTCCTGCCCTTGAAATATAATCAAAATCTAGTTCAGGAGGCAAGACAGACATCAATGAAACCGTTAAGTGACAGTACAAAGCGCAGGATGTAATTAAATGCCAAAGTGAATACTGCCATAGGAGAGCAGAGAACAAAGTTAGCAGTGGGGGCTGAAGGAATCGGACACAGGGAAAAAGCTCCTTAGGCAGGATCTTGTCAAGCATTTGACCGGGGAGGGAGCTGGTAGGAGAACACTCCAAAGAGGAAGCACTCTGAGGCACAGGAGACCAGAGAGATAGGTACCCATGCGTGTAGACACACACACACACACACACACACACACACACCCCCAACACCCTCCTGTGGAAGGCTGGTCTTTTCATGTGTGTATAGACATGAATATGTATATGTTTTTTCATGTATGTATACATACACACACATTCACACATATACATAGGAAATAAGAGGAAATAAGGTAAAGATTATAGAGAACCCTGAATGTAGGTTAAAGGACTTGAACTTTATTCTGAGGGAATCATCATCATCATCATCTTCATCATCGTTATTGTTATTGTTATTATTTTGAAGCTTAACATGACTGAGAATGGATGATGTACTCCGTGTAAATCTCCAGGCCTGTGAGCTCCTTGAGGGCAGGAACTGTTGTTCGCCTCTGTGTGTGTCCGTGGTCCTTAGCACAGTGTCTGACACATAGCAGGATTTTAATAACTATTCATTGAATGCATGAATGAATGGATGAATGGTGGGGAAGAAGAGGTGTCTGTACCTTGAGTCAACAAGTAGCATGATGTCATGAAAAGAGCATTGGATTAAAAGCCAGAGGACCTGGGTTCAAATCCCTGCTGTGGCATTTCCTAACAGCATGGCCTTTGACAACTCCTTTTCTTTGGACCTGTTTGCTCATCTATAAAGAGCACGGATTGATTCAGATGACCTCTGAGGCCCCCTCGATTTCTAAATCCCATGATCTCGCCATTTTCTTTGCCTGTTAACATAGTCCTTAAAATGAAATGCCAGTCTGGCGTTTGTGTCGACCCAAGCAGATTGGGTGCTGCTTTGGCAGCCAGGATCAGGCTGTTTGCTTGTCTGTGAGGACTCACGTCGGTCAATAAACATTTATTAAGCACCTACTATAGAAATAGAATAGCTAGCATTTGTATAATATGATAAGGTTTGCGAAGTGCCCCACAAATGTTATTTTATTTTATTTTATCCTCACAGTAGCCCTGGGAGAGAGGTGCTGTTATTATCCCCATTATACAGATTAGGAAAAGGAGGCAGACAGCTTAAGTAATTTACCCAGAGTTACACAGCTAGGAAGTATCTGAGGCTGGATTTGAACTCGTCCTTCTGACCCCAGGTCTAGGACTCTTATCTATTAAACCACCTAGCTGTCTCTGCTATGTTCAGTCTATGAAGTTTGGGCCACACTCAAGGACCTAGAGGGCCACACGTGGCCTTGAGGCTGCAGGTTCCCCTGTTCCAGACACTGTAAAGTACTGGGGATACAAGAAGGACAAAAGGCAGCTCCTGCTCTCAGGGTGCTCACGTCTAAGAGGGGGAGACAGTATGAAAGCAACTTTGGACAAACAGGATATAAACAGGATCCATTGGGGTGATCAGGAGGGAAAGCCCCAGCACTGAGGGGATCACAGAAGGCTTCGTGTCGAGGATGGGGTCTTAGCTGAGATGGGAGACACAGAGGACAGTGAGAGAAAACTTCTAGAACCAGGAGACGGAGTGTCTGGTGCTAGGGTCGGCAAGGCTGCTGTCACTAGGAGACTGGGGGGTGGGGGGGGGTGTATGAAGGGCTTTGAACACTAAACAAAGGATTTTCTATATGATCCAGAGGGGATGGAGAGCCATGGGGGAGTTATGTCGTCACACCTGGGCTTTAGGAAGATCACCTTGACAGCTGGAGTGCAGGCTGGAATGCAGAGGGGACAGGAAGATCAAACAGCAGGCTGTTGCAGTAGTCCAGTCGAGAGGTGATGAGGGCCTGCACCATTGTGGTGATCTCATCAGCTCCTGTGGATTTAATTACCTTCTTAATGCTGACAGTTCTCGAATCTGTCTTTCCTGCCCTAGCCTCCCTTCTGAACTCCCATGTTGAATCTCCAGCTGCTTCTCAGACATCTTGAACTGGAAGTCTAGTAGACAGTTTAAACTCAACCTTTCCAAAACAGAACTCATTTATCTTTCCCCCTAAACCCTTTCCTACCTTTCCTTTTACTGTGGAGGGTAACACTGTCTTCCCAGTCCCTCAGGCTCCCAAACTGGGAGTCATCCTGGATTACTCAATATCTCCACCACCGCCACCCCCCATATCCAGGCTGTTGCCAGGGACCTAGAAGGCCACATGTAGCCTCAAGGCCACAGGTTCCCTGCCCCTGGACTAGAAGGATAATGGTGCCCTCAACAATCATGGGTGAGTTAGGAAGAGGGCAGGGTTTTGGAGGAAAGAGAATGAGTTCAATTTTGGACATGTTGATGTTCAGATGTCCACAGAACATCCAATTTGAGATGTCTGGTAAGCAGTTGGAAATGTGAGTTTGGAAGTTAAATGAGAGGTTAGGGTTAGATGAGCAGATCTGAGAATCCTCTGCGTAGAGAGATCATAGAATCCAGGAGAGCTGATGAGATCACCAAGTGAAGTAGGACAGAGGGAGAAGAAAGGAACAGAAGAATAAAGCCCAGGCCAGAGCCATAGGAAATACCTGGCTTTGGCAAGCAGGACCCAGAGGAGGAGCAGCTGGACAACTGGAGGAAAACCAGGAGAGAGTGGTATCCCACAGTGACCCCCACAATAAGAGAATGGGCTGACACTGTCAGAGGTTGCAGAGAGGCCAAGAAGAGCCAGCTTGAGAAAAGGCCACTGAGGGATGACTGGTCACTTTGGAGAGCAGCTTTGGGTGAAGGGTCAGAAGCCGGATGGCAGAGTTTGAAAGAGAGTCGGAGGGAGAGAACTGAAGGCACCTGTGTAGATGTCCTCAGGGCATTAGCACCAAAAGAAGAAGAAAGGGAGGATAGTTGCCAGCAGGGATGGATGGGTCAAGATGAGGGAGACTGCGGTGTGTTAGTAGATGGTAGAGAAGTAGCCAGCAGCAGAAAAGGAGAGCTGACAGATAAATGAGAGGGGGCAGTCTGCTGGAGAAGATGGGATGGAATGGAATCACTTATACTGCAGAGAGAGGTTTGCCTTGGCAAAGAGAAGGGCCACCAGTTCCTGTGATGTAGAGGTGAAGGAGGAGGTGGTGGCAGAAGGCATCTGCATGATGGGGAAGGAAGAGAAGAGGGAGCTCTTGGGAAGTGGGCTCTGGTTTTTTCCAGTGGAACATGAAGCTAGTGTTCCTTGAGTTCTAGCTTAGTCTTTAGGTGGACTTCTGCTCCAGCCTGCCCTAGAGGCAGAGCCCCCAGACCCCACCAGAATGGCCAACAAGGATGACTGGGCAAGAGGCCAAGAGGAGGAGATCTTTCTGATCACCATGAGTATGGCAGTACTTGATTTAGGCAACTCTGGGAAAAAATGGCCAAGGGTCTGTCTTCCCTTTTCCTCACCCTATATTGCATCACATGCCACTCCCTCAGTCCTCTTCTAGCAGCTTGCAGAAAAAACCAGAAAAATAAGACTCCCTCTACCCTCCCTACCCTCACCCCCAACCCGAAACTTCTCAGTGTATCAGCCACATCGACTGCATTAAGCACGATGAATTTTTAAAGCATGAGCTGGCAAGATTGCTCTGCCTGCCTTGGCTGAGGACTGATTGAAAGAAAAGGGATTACAGTTTTCATGCTTTGGAGGGGAAGAGGAGTAAGGTGGGGAGAAGAGAATGTGTCTGAAGCTTTTTAGCTTTCTGAACTTGGGGTGTGGGGCCTTTCTTTCCTCCCTGTCCTAATTTTATCCTCTTTCTGAAAGCTGCTTCCTCTTTAAATTCCTAAAGGATCACAGCTGTTGAACAGGGATGAAGGAGGTGAAGACGGCGGGGGAAGGGAGGGCTTCCCTCTTCCGGTCTGGGTTGCTTCAAGGCATGTGTGTTTCCCAGCTTTGGTATTAGGTTGTTCTTTGGATTTCTTGAATACAAAACAACAGGTGCCTGCTTGAAAGTAGCCTATATCATCCCAGCCTTGTGGTTCTAAAATAGACACGGACCTCCGGGAGTGGCTAATTGGAGGAAGAAGCCAGGGCCTTGACCCATCTGTCCTCTCAGAGCACTAGGTAGTTGGGCAGGAAGTGGGGAAGGCTTCAGCTTTCCCCTCAGGGTGCCACGTGAAGAGGTCCCCTAGTCCAGCAAAGGGTGGCCAGGGCATTCTGGGATTAGCTCCATTCTCGAGCTCCCAGTTGTATCCAACCCAAACTAAATACTTGCCTACCGAGTCACCAGACTGAAGTCTGGAGACACCCCGGGCCCCCCTCAGATCCGTGGTCAGAATTGGCATCCAAGGATAGAGAAGATAAGGCCTTGGCATTCGTCAAGGTGAGAGGCGATGAGGGCCTGACCTGAGGAAGTGGCTGTTAGGAGGGAGAAGAGAGACTATCCGGGGCAGTTGTGGGAGTGGAAACAGCGAGTTTGGTTAGCCCATTGGCTGTGGAGGGTGAGGGCGATTCAGAATGGAAGGGTGACGATGAGGCCGTGATCACAGAAGACTGCCTTTGACAGAAGGAGGGGCGGGGCAGGGGAGTGGTGATTTCTGCTTTGGACGTGCTGAGCTGGTGCTGTATCAGAGACGTCCAGTTTTGAGTGAAGGAACCAGTTGCAGGGTTGTTGTAGAGAACGTACCCGTGATTCAGGGGAGGCGGTTGGGTTGTGTCTCAGGACCTAAGTGGTGGTGCTCATGACAGGGAGCACGTGAGTGGTTTGGAGGATCTGGGGAAACAGCCCGTTCTGGAGAGCAGCCCAAGGGCACTGGCTCTCCACACTGACTCAGTGGGTCCATTTGCTCTGCTCTAGTGAAATGGAAGGGACCGAATGAAATTGCCCAAATCCCATGGTTAATTATGTGGCACACTGTTGCTCAGAGCCCAAACCATATTTTGGGAAAGAAAGTCCCTGATTGATTTCGCTTTGGGGGTTGAGAAGAAAACACTAAAGAAACTGCAGCCAACTTAGAAGGCTGGTGCCGGTGTTTTGTTCTTAGTTTTCTGTGTTAGTCAGGGGAAGTTAACCTTGAAATCCAAGTGATAGTAAGCAGAGGCAGCAGGAAGTGGCAGGTGCTTCTAGGTTCACACGCCCTTCCCTGGGTGCTTTCACCTTCCTTCAGGCAACAAGGGGAATAACCAAGCGCAGCTGAGACGGCAGGGCCTCTCTTGGAGAGCTGGCCTGGGCTCTGGACTCGTAATCTCCTTGTTGGTACAGTGTGCAGAGAGTTTGAAGGTGACCAGAAAGAAGCTGGATCAGGGTGCCTTGGGTGGTCTAAACTGCCTCCCTTTTACCTTAGGTTCGTTGTGAGTCTGGGTCAGGTCTTCTCTAGGGCCCTCTCCTCTGGTTGGGCTGGACATGCCTTAAGGTGCCAAAGAATGGTTTTCCCCAGGGTCTGGCACCTCCTTTGAAGATGGTGGAATGCTGCTGGATTCCCAGCCTTTCCCCACCCTTCCCGTGCTCTCCACAAGGTCTCTGCCCAAACGTCCCTTCTGTGTGTCAGACACATCGTCTGCTTCTGGGTTTTATCACTTGTTTGGAAAGGCCTCTTTGGCCAGAGCTGGGGAAGGAGAACAGGGTAAAGAAACAAGGAGAGGGAGATTGAAAGTTGGCTGGTTGATTCTAAACAAATTGAGATTAGCTCCGTTTCCAAGTCCAGCATCCATGGTCTGGTTGTAATGCTGTAACAATAACAAGAAACCTGGAAGAGCCATTGGATTCTGTCCTTACTTGGTGATAGAAGCTGGAGGAGAAATCGCAGAGATATGCAGCGTGCTGCTCAGCCCCCTCGGTCAGGCCAGACCGTCCTAGATGTGTGATAGCAGTTAATCCTGTCTTGGGGAGGGGATGAAAAGGAGTTGGGGGGGAGGCTCTTTATCTGCCACTTGGTCATGGGGGAGCACTGCAGATGCCAGAGACACAAAGGCTGGGGTCCATTCCAGTGATGACGGTGGCACAGCACATGTTACGGTCTCTCCCCCTTCTTACACCAGGCCAGGTCTCTACCGTGTCCAGACCAGCACAAGTGAGGTCGGCTGCCCTCTGTCCCAGCTGCGCCTACCCGGCCACTTTCCCCATTGTCCCCTCCCCAGTTCTTTGTTCCCCTCATCTCTTCTCACAGGTCTTCCTGGTCACCCCACAAGGCTGATGAGATCTATATTTGTCCCCTTTGCTGCTAGGCAGCTGCCCTCCGTAGAAGGCCTCTCCTTTCAGCCTGGTTCTTTTTGCCTAGCCCAGAGGATCTCCATGGGAGCCATGGGCAGAGGAAGTTGCCTGTGTGGCATGTGGTCCCAAGGGCAGCACGAGGCCTCATTAGCCACCCTGACACAGAGTACCTCTGTGGCTTTTTTTACCGTCCACAAGGGTGCCATGCCAAGTGGTGGAAATGCTGGGGTATTAGGGCAAAAAGTAGGGAGAGAGGCCTCTAGGTGGCTGAGCTGGAGTCACACTGACCAGCTGTGTGGCCCTGGGCAAGTCTTTAACTTGTGTCTGCCCCAGTTTTCTCCACTGTAAAATGGAGACAATCCCAGCACCGACCTCCTGGGGCCATTCTGAGGATGCAGTGAGATAACACAAGTAGAACACGGGGCCTGGCACACAGCAGGCGCTTAATAAATGCTTGTTTCCTTCCTTCCATTGGCAAAAGGAGACTACTGCAGGGTTCACAGGTGGTCTGTATATTTGGGGCTTGACTTCAGATGGCTTTCTGCTGGTAGATCAGAATGTGGCTTTGCCTGCATGTTTTGTGAAGATACGGCTTGGAGCCCACCCTGCTCCTGCCAGGCCTTCTCTGCCCCCCCCCCTTCTGCACCGCAGGGAGCAGAGAGAAGCAGAGAGACCCTTGCTCCCCTCTCGAGGCGGGGCCTCCGGTGCAGCGGGGGGAGAGGCTCTCCAACTTGGGCTTCCCATTGGCTCTGCCATCTTTTGATGGTCCATGACCACATGCTGAGCCAAGGCTCTTTGGGAGAAAATCTGAATGAGCTGATAAGGGCCAGAAAGCCCCACCTGGGAGTTTCTTCCTTCTGATTTTAGCGGCCCTCTCTTTTAGAAGAAGAGCATTCAGTAAAGAAGGCCTGGACAGAAACACTGGCAAAAATAGCAGGTGTTTGGGTCTTCTCGTGCAGCAGGCAGCCTCGGGCAGGGCTGATGCTCTGAAATGTCATTGGGATGCACCTCCACCCCAGGGCCATGCCCAGCCTGTCTTCCCAGGGCAGCTGGGAAGGATAGAGACTCGGGGGAGCCTGCTAGGGTGGGGCCAATCACTTGGGAGTCCCTTTTATGGCTGCAGAGTTAGAATCAGCATCCCTCTGCCATCCTACGCTCTTCCACTCCCTCACCCCCAAGGTCAGGAACAGTCCATAGAACTCTAGCAACAGGCCAGGCGAGTGACAGGAGGGCCCCCTGACCGACGCAGCCACAGTGGACCGGAGAGGGAGATCCCACTCGAGTCTTGAGGTCTGTGTGAAAAGGGGGCAGCCTGCTGAGGCAGCCCGTGGACCAGGGCATCGCACCAGCTGAGCCATCTGGACCGGAGGTGCCCTACCATGTCTCCATTTGTCACAGGGTCACACTGATCCTCCCATTATACTCTCAGGTATGTGTGAGAGAGTGCTGCACACACATGCACTCACCAGGCTTAAGCTTCAGCCACCTCTGTGGCATAAAGCAAGCAGAGTAGGAGACTCCAGAGAGTAGTGATGGTCCCTCTGTCCGTCGTGTCCCCACCAGAATCTTCTGCATTGTTCTCCTGCCACACTCGCATACCTTGTCCTGAAGAACTTCCCAGACGGCTGTTTAGTGAAGAGTGTGTATGCGTGCGCACGCACACACACGCGCGCGCACACACACACACACACACACACACACACACACATTTTAAAACACAGGTAAATGTTTAATGATTGCTGTCTGCATTCCATTATTGATCCTGAGCTGGCATAGCCTCTCGACCTGGGCTTCTGTGGGGGAAGATGATGATACAGCAGCCCTGGGATCTGTTCCTCTTGCAGGCCCCGCATACTACATGAAAACAGTGCCCTGCTCTCTAACCGCAGAGGTCATTTCTCAAGATGCTTCTTTGGGGCACTCCCTAGCCTGTGTCACTGGACACTTCCTTGCCGGCCTTCCCTTCCTTCGTCTGGTCTGCTCATCGTTCAGCTGTAGGTTCCACGCCATTCTTATTCTGTGCTCAGAAAGGTGTCACCTTCTCATCAGAACTGCCCCCACTGAGCCTCGTTCCCCAGAGCTAGGACTCCAACTTCAGACAACATGTGAAGTTCCAGGAAAATTCAGCCCCAGCTAGGAGGCCGTGACGAAACACAGCTCCTAGCCGAGGTACCGAGGAGCTTCGTTAGCTGCCAGATCCCTCCAGCAAGCTCCGGGCTCCAGGGCACTACCCTGGTGAAGCCAGATGAATTTTTCAATCTGTTTATCAACATGGCAGCCATGTCTTCTTTCAGCAGTCAGCAACAAATAAAGGGAACTGGTGTCCTGAGAATTCTAATAACCAGTTTGGTGGAGGGAGGAGGTAAAAGATGTGATTGGCCTCTGGCCCTTGCCAGCTGTGGACGGCTGTTTCTTCCTTCTTCTCCTTCCCTGTGGTGGTTTTTTAATAAGTGGAGCACAGAGAAGGAAAATCCTTTCGAGGAGACTTGATGTGTGATGAATTGTTGTGACCTTTTATAGGGTGTCAAGGAAACACATACTCAGAAATCTCCTAGGATGAATAGGCATTTTGTGTCCTTGCTGGGTCTGTCCAGAGAAGCATTGATCATGCCGTGGAGGGCCCATTGTGCTTGGCTTTAACCAGAGAAGTGGGGAGAATAAGACATCCTTTGGGATCAGTGAGCAATGTGTCGCAGCCCAAATGCCGCCATCTTGGAATAGGAATTCGAGCTCATGCTTGGCCCTCCCCTACTCCCCACGTATGTGGTCTACGGTCCAGCCTCCCCAGCCCCTGGCTGCTCCTCACACTCAGCACTCATCTCCAAACTCCGGGCGTTTTCCCTGGCTCTCTCCCACGTGTGGAATGCCCTTCCTCCATGTTTGCATCTCTTGGCTTCCTTCGAGTCCCAGCCAGAGTTCCACCTTTTGCAAGAAGCCTTTCTCGAGGCCTTCCCACCGAGATGATCTCCTGTTTCTGTCTTGTTTGCATTTAGTTGTTTGTGTGTTGTCTCCACCTTTATGTTGTGGGCCCCTTGGATTGGGGGGTGGGGGGACACTCTTTGTATTCCCAGCATTTAGCACAGGGCTTGATGTATAGCAGGTGCTTATTGATGTGACTTGACCACAGACAAATGGGCTGAACTAGACTCTGAATTAGAGGTGTGGTAACTTATCTTCTAGTGGTTTTCTTCCTGGGAAGGGTTGAGGGAAGAGAAGGAGGCCTGTTAAGAATGGCTCCGTGCACTCGCTTTTGGCACGAGGCTGTTGTAAAGCCACTTCTTGCTTTCCCTCGTGGTTTCTAGCTTTGCTGGTATGGGAACAAGCCTAGAGCAAGGAGAGGTCTTCTTTCAGCACATCCCCAGGGTCTCCCTGATCACTCTGGCTGGCTCCTCTTGCCTTTTTCCTGGCCCTCCTCTGTGGTCCAGCCTCTGCTGTGCCCTGAACCCTCTGCAGCATCTCTGAGAGGCGGTCATTGCGCTCCTTAAACACATCGGACCTACCCCAGATGGGAACCTTTCTGTTACGTGCTCTCGCACACACGGCCCAGCTGTGCCGGCACCTCGCGTCGGGGGTGAGATTGAAGGGGGGCGTGCTGAGCGTCTCTTGCCTTGGTGACAGCTTCAGCTGCTGGATCTTATCACAGAAGCAGCGGCAGCTGCAGTTCACACGTGTGTTTGACCAGTTGTCCCCTCCAGCTCTCCTGCCCCTTCCTCTTTAGTTCAGTGCTCACAAACATGCCTGATCCGTAATCTCAGAGACAGAACGCTGTGGAGAATGGAGCGCACTATTTGTGTCCCTTAAAGGTCTGAGGAAGCTTTTCTTCCTAAAAGCCAGGCTCTTTGCACTGACCTCAGCCTTCTTGCTGCTGCGTTCTGGTTCACTCTGCCCTGGGTGTTTCCTGCCTCTGACATCCATCTGCTTTCTCACTTCATTGCAACAAATATTTATGAAGCAGCTACTATGTGTAAGACACTCCACTAGGAGCTGAGCGTGCAAAGAGAAAAACAAACCAGTCTCTGCCCTCAAGGAGGGATTAAGAAAGCACAAGAGGTGGAGAGAAGGAGGTAACTAGAATCGCTCTGTGGGAGCTTGGCTGTGGAAGAGAGTAGAGCACAGGATGATTACTTGACTGAAGGCCTGGGTCAGGGGAGGGTTTTTTAAGTAAGAAGGAGACCAGGGCACGTTCTAGGGAAGGAGCCAGTGGAAAGGCAATTCAAGATGAGAAGAGAGAGCGGTCCAGGAGAGACGCTCCCAGAGAAGACGGCGGCTTGGGAGGGTGGGGGTGTGCAGGCTCTGGGCTTGGCCACAGGAAGCTCCGTCTGTCCATTGGTGGTGGCAGGTGGAAAGGAGCCTGGGAGCAGGGAAGAAGGGGAAGCCCTAGGCAGCTTTGGTTTTCTCAGTAAAGGGCTAAGGCGTGCCCAGAAGAAAACCTGCTGCTGCATCGGTGCTCATCCTCCTGGTACCAAACCCACCAGACCCCAGCTGCGTGGAGGCTTGTGGTCCACAGTGGCTTAGCGCTTCCTTTGCAGTAAGCATCCTGCTGCCTCCGATGCCTAGAGGTGTCTGTGACGCGGGCCTGGGCTCGTCACCGGTCATGGGTGCCTTCTTTCTCTTTAAAGACAGTGGGTATGAGTGGTTACCAATGATAATGGGCCTTCTAAGTTTGGAAGTCCTGATAATTCGAAACTTTGTGCTTTTCCACTCATACCTTTGATCTCCTAGCACTTAGGTAGGGGTAGGCATTGTGCCGGTAGGAGTCTCGGAACCCCTTCTGGTGGTAAGCTCCAGGCACTTCATCTCCGCACTCTGATTTTCTGTGCTCAGTTCTTCCCTCTTCTGCAGGATGCAGAGCACGGGATTGGGATGGGATCAAGGCAGCCTGTCTGACGTTTGCTGTTTGGCGGTTTGGGTCCTGGGGATGTTACCCTATTTCTCCATTACCAAATGCTCTAGGATTTTCCTAGTGTCACCAAAAAAAAAAAAAACCAACCAACCTCCCCAGCTAATCAAAACCAGGCTGACAACAAGGCCAGGGCTTGTATTCGGATGGAGATTCTGGCCAAGTTGGATGCTACTCAGCAGCGTGATGGAGTGTGAAGATGGGGAGAGAGAAGCCCTGCAGATTTGGGAGAGCGGTGAGCCCCTGGTTGTATCCTTGTTAGCTGCGGGGCCGCCGTGCGTCAGAGGCGGCTTTGGCTCAGCCCCTCCAGCCCCATCTCCAGCAAGCCTCTTCACTCAGAGCTGAGTTGTAGTCTGTAGATTCATCAGGGGTGGGGAACCTTCAGCCTCGAGGCCACAGGTAGCCCTCTTAATAAAAGGAGTTGTTCTGTGAAGTTGGGATTCAGTCAAAGAGCTGCACTTGAGGACCTAGAGGGCCACATGAAACCCTAGTCTGGAAATGTAGAGTGCTGGCCAGGGCCATTCCAAGGTGCTTCCGTGTGGGACGTTGGGGGCTTTTTAGCTCCCCCGTGCTATTAAACAGAGCAAATTGGGAGAGGAAGGAGAAGGCCTTTACCAGCCACTTCCTGAACCTCGTTGTTTCTACTCCATCATCTGTGGGACTTTGGGAAAGTTCCTTTTGTAAGCTCCTGGAGGGCAGGGACCTTGCCTTTCTGTGTGTCTCCCTTACTTAACATAGTTCCTGACACCTAGTAAATGTTTAATGAGTGCTTGTTGACTTGCTGGCTTTTTTTTTTTTTAATGTTCTGCTTCATTAGAAGTAACATTAAGCACCAACACAGATAATGATCGGCGCTTTAAAAGTGCTGCATTTAAAGCGCCCTGACTCTTCCTCGCCATGATTCTCTGGACACTCTCCCTCATTTTTCCTTGTGTGGTCAGTTAGGTGCGCCATTCTTTGGGTTTGGTTTTGCTTGGCTTTGCTTTCACTGATGTCACAGAGGTCTTTCCGGATTTCTTTATAGCCCACATCCTAGTTCCTCTTTCGTTTTTCCCCATCCTCTCTGTTTCTGAGGGGCATAGAGATCAGTTGTTCTCCGGTTCATCTTGTGACATCTCCTTTGCATATCTGCCTTCTCCACATGCCTTTGCTCTCATATTTACCTGGCCGGTACTGGGTTAGCTTCCTATACTTAGCCCCATCCCCTGTTCCCTGCCATGGTTCTTACTCCTTCCCTACCCACTGAGAAGCTTTCCTTCAGACGTAGATAGTTGTATGACCTCTCTGTCTTTCTGCTCCCCAGTGACCAAGCAAGTAAGCATGAAAGACAGCACTCTGAGGGTCCCTCTGGAGATTCAGTCTCAGGTACCTCTTTGCTTTCCAGTCTTTAACAGAGAAGATAGTTAATGGGTCCAGCAGAATCCCCAGAGCCTTTTGGGGCTGTCGAGAGTTAATGAGGTCAGGATGTGGGTGTTGCACTCTGGATCTGTAGGTGAGATCTGTTGGAAGGAATGGAGTCCAGCCTCTTTCTAGATCTTTGCTTGTTTAAACAAGCCCCTTTCTGCCAGCACAAGGCTCTACGTCAAGGATAGTGCTGGTTACACAAAGAACCAGAACACTGAGGCCCTGCCTGGCCTGGCAGGCTCCTCTGCCGCCCGTCAGACAAGGAGTTCTCTGTGGTGTCCTGCCCCTGACCAAGGTCAGGAAGAAGGGACAAGTGAAGGGTACCTTAGGACTTGCCCACCCCGGTCACCTAACCCCACGTGTTTTATTCTGTCTTGTACAGGCAGCTCTGTCTACTGTTGAACGCTGAAAACATCTTCCACTCTATGGCCGACATCCTTCTCCGAGAAGAAGACCTCCAGTTTGCCTCAACGATGGTTCACGCCCTCAACACTATCTTGCTGACCTCCACAGAGCTCTTCCCGCTGAGAAATCAGCTCAAAGATCTGAAGACTCTGGTACTTAATCCTCACACACTCCAACGAGTCTCTTCCCTTTGCCATGAAGTGTGTAATGCAGTCTTGCAAATAAGTACAGGAACTTACTGGCCCAGCTACTCCTCATATCCCCCATTCCTTTCCCACCTGCACACCCCAAGAGCACCAAGAGTGAACAGAATTGTCATTCAGAGTTTCTTTACTAACTTAGCATAAAAGTTGAACCACCCCCGGTAAGTAGCTAAATGCTCCTATCTCAGAAGTGTACCACTCCTTTATTTCCAGCCTTGTTTTTTCCCCAAGACATCTCCTGAGAAGAGCTCAGGATCCTTGCCTTAGGTCCATGGGCCATCCTAGCCCTGGAAACCTCCCGTGTCCTTCTCTCCTTCCCCATCCCATCCTCAGTTAAAAGAACATGCACCTGCCATAGTTTTCCCATCGTCCAGGTTGATAAAGAATCCAAATGGCAGCACAGGGTTCTCTGAGGTCCCTGTTGACAGTCAAGGGACTTGGGGGGACTCTGTCTCCGTGAGTGGAGAAGAATTCTAGGGTCCATGACTAGAGCAGGTTGGTATCCAGCCCCCGTGTCTGGGGACAGGGCCCGCGAAGCTGTCTGTCTGAAGGTCCAGCTTTCAGAGCGCTTCAAAGTGCTTTCATGTGCGAAGGGGAGAAGGTCCGGGGCAGGAGTCCCAGTTTGTTTTCGTCCCTCCAGGCCCCTTACCTCTCTCCCCTGCAGCTGTGCACATCTGTACGCAGGAACAGCCTCATGTTGTTGCCTTTCGGTCTCCAAGGACAAATTGGGCCCCATCTGATGACTCTGAGTCAGGGTGGTTGGAGAGGCAGGAAGGAGACTGCAGATGAGCCCAGCTAGAACCACAGCTTTCTGCCACAGACTTTCTTTGGCAGACTTTAGAGTCCCATAAAGAGCCCAGTGTCTCTCATCCCAGGCTTAGCAGAGAGGAAGAAGCTAAAAGCTGTGGATTGGGAGAGAATGTCATGGGGGAGGGGGCGTTCATTTGGGGGATTAAAAAGTCGTGTGGACACACAGAGAGGTCGGTCTCCTAAGCACACACAAAGCTGGCGTTAGACACGAGATTGAGGGGCAGCAGGGGAAGCCGATAGACCCTGGTGAGAGTGACAGTAAGCTTCATGGCTAGAATCGGAACCCAGATCCCCCAGGTCAGCTGAGCTCAGCTCAGCTCCAGATGCTGGCTGACCTCAGGGATCTCACTCCCTCTTTCTAAGCTTTGTCTCTTCCCTTCTAAATAGCGAGTTTCACAGGACCTGCCTCACATGGGCTTCTTAGGAATAAACAAGTCCATATCTGTAAACTGCTCTGGACTTCTTGGAAGGAGCCATCATCACTGCGGTTATTTCCAGACACTTGCAAATTCCTCAAGAATTTTCCCTTGGGGCAGAAATTCCCTTCAGCTCAGGCTCAGCCTTTGGGTGACCCTCTCCATGGGGTTGGGAGACCTGAGAAGCAGCAGGAGGAACTGCTATCATGTGGTGAATGCCTTGGAGAGAACCGGGTGGGATGCTGCAGGGAGAAGTGTGGTGCTAGCCCCCAGAGAGAGCTTTCTTGCCGCCCAGCTCCCTGTGCCTCTCCCGGAGCCTGCCACAGGGTCCAGGGGAGCCAATTAGCACAGTTTTGCTGAAGACCAAAAAGCCAGCACAGATGAGAGGCCTTCCTTCCAGCCTGGCCTCGGCCCCCGGGGTATCTAACTCCTGTTGCTTCAGGGCCTGACAAAGCCATGGATGCTGGCCCTGCCCCCACAGGTCTGGGTCCTGGTCTTGCCGCCCCTCCCCCACACCACCCAGCTCCTTGCCCATTCCTCCCTCTCTCCTCTCACAGGAGAGCCAAAGCTTGTTCTGCTGTCTGTACCGATCCTGGTGCCACAACCCAGTCACGACAGTGTCCCTCTGCTTCCTTACCCAAAACTACCGGCACGCCTACGACCTCATCCAGAAGTTGTATCCTTTTCTACAGCTGCCGGGGCACATGGTGGGCACAGAGGGCCATGTGCCCTGCCCAGAGCCACTGGACAGTGGGAGTCCTGGAGCAGCTCTGGGGGTGGGCAGCTAGCTGGCAGGGGAGGAATGTGGTGGAAGGGGGAGACTGAAGCAGTGTTCCTGGGACTGCTTTTGATTAGGGCAGACTTTGGCCCTTGGGGAAGAGTCTGCACAGCCTTCCCTCTCCGGCCTCGGCCACCCTGAAGACCAGTGGATGGTCCAACCCTGAGGTGCATTGATGATGGTGACAGCTGTTCAGGCTTCTGTTATTCATCTGCTCAGGCCCCCAGTGTAGGCCCTCCCGCTGGTGTCAGAGCTCTAGGCCTTTCCCTTCTCCGACGTCTTCCACCTCACTGAGGCAGCAGGAGGCTGGGCTGGAGCGGCTAAGGCCATGTCATAATATGGCAGGCCAGGAGAGAGCTAAGGAAGCGGAAACAGTTCACTTATAAGGAGGGAAACCTTGGCCTACTTCTCATTAAGAGCAGCAGAGAGTAAAGGTGGAAAAAAAATTCCATTCCCATTTATGTTGAACCTGGGTCTACACGTGGGTGCCAAGCCCAAGGTGGGAGTCTGAGCTAGGGAGAAGGCGATTGGAATCCTTCGGTTCTGTTCTGAACACCACCTTGGGAGCCAGGCTCTTCCCAGACGCCCTCCTCACTTCTTCAGTCGCTTCCCGAGGGTGGGGGAATGTCAGGAGAGTGGGCAGCTGGTCAGCATGCACCCTGACAGCTGCTTTGTGTACAAGATCCTGCCTAGGCCCAGCCTCAGTGGGGCTCCATGCAGTTTTTCCAGTCAAGTACTTTTCTGATTAAGGTCCTCTTTTCTTGACTAAATGTCCAGTGGTGATCTAGAAGTCACTGTGGATTTTCTCACTGAAGTGGACAAGCTTGTGCAACTGATTGAGTGTCCCATTTTCACATGTAAGAGCATTTGAGTGTGTGTGTGTGTGTGTGTGTATGTGCGCGCACTCAAGTGCCTTCGTGTAGGGCCCCACTTTCTTCCCCAACCAATTGCTCCAGCTCTACAAGTAAATAGAGCAGAAGTTATGTGTCTTTCTGCCAGGAGCCAGCCAGGACCTTTGTAGAGCCTCTGATTGTGTATGGGGCAAAGCTAGTGGCCCCCACCAAGAAGGGCTGTCAGCTGAAAGGGTCGGAGAAGGGGGACGGTGCTTGGGGCTGGAGCAGAACAGTGATGGGGGAGGAGAGAAATCGGTCTGAGAGGCTTCTTGTTAAGGAAAAGGGGAAACAGTGTGAGACAACAGGGAAAGATATAAGCCCCGGGGAGCCTGGTGAAAATGAGCATGCTCTGAACATGGTCCTGTATAATACAGTCAGAGGACATGTGGCGATCACTTATGCCCAGCTCAATTTTGAGGGTACAACTCTGTGGCACGGACAGTGATCCTTTTTAGTCATTCCCCTCCCCCACCAGTGGTAAAATGGACATAGTAAAGAGTCTCTCTGTGTCTCCTTTTGGGGTGGTCCTAGCCCAGCCTCTAAGCTTTGGGAGGATTTCCCCAGACCTTTCCCTGACATTTGGGGTTTCTTGATACAAAAAAGGCTTCCTTCAAGTACCTTCCCAACTCTCAGTGTCTTATCTGTTCATATAAGAGCCCTGAACTATCTGTCCTGTTGGTGGCCAGAGAATGGAGTCCTTATCACCTTAAAAAGTAAAAAGAGGAAGTACTGTCTGCTGGGAGCAGAGCAGAAATAATTATGCTTACTAAACACAGGCCGAGTGAGAGTGGCAGCCAGTGGAGAGAGCAGTCTGGCTTAGGAACACTCACACCTCCCATGCTTCTGAGGAGACTCTGCTCTGAAACATATGTGTTTACAGTACGGCTAGAAACACATGCCCTGGAGTAGTTGGGGAACAGGCCTGTGCAGGTTGCCTTTCCCACCAGACAGTCCTGGCCTCTGCCTCCAGCCAGTGTGGATGGATACCCTTCCACGGTGTGCCTGCTTCTCGCAGGTCCCCCCGTGCCCTGGACAACGAGGCTGAATTCAGAGCAAGGGAGATTTTTGCCTCAACTTATCTCACATTCATGTGGCTGGCTTGCATCATCAGTAGACTGCCCCAGTGATTGGTGCCATAGAAACAGAGAGAGACCCTGTTTCCCCGAAGGATGAGGTAACAGCAGCCCCTCCCAAGGGCTTTATCTTCTCTTCCATTCTGGCCGCCTTTTACCAGGGACAACAGTCCACCGAGGCTCAGGTTTGATCCAATGTGTTCCTCTCCTTCAGCACCAGCCAGTGGACACCCAGCCTTAAAGGTCTTAACTCACACCCGACACCGCCATCATCCAGAGCTAGGGAGAGTCTTTTCCATCAATAAAAGTCATTGAATGCCTACTGTGTGCTGAGTGAGCCCTGTCTTCGGGGGGCTCGCTGTCTGACTGGACAAAGAGGACGTGTCCGAAGAACGTGCTCCTCTTTGTTGTCTTAATTAAGTGCCACACGCTTGCTGGAGGCGGGAACTAGTTGAACAGCTGTTTTTTAAAAATCGACAGCAGAGTGGTTATTTCCTCTGGACTGACCCAGAGCAGAGGAATCCAAGCATCCCATTGCTTTGATGAATGAAGACTCCTGGACCAGAGTTCTCTGGAGCTATTGTTAAGGCTTGTAGGCCTGATCCAGCTGGCCAAGTAGATGGTTTAAAGAGCCCTTCCTCCTGCTGGGCACATGCAGACACCTCCAGTGTATAGAAGGCCATCACTTACTGTGCTAAACGCCGGCTAGCCCCCAAGCTCCAGAGTATCAACTGAGCTCCCATCCGCCTCCCTATTCCCACCCTGAAAGCACAGGCCAGGACAGAGCATCAGGTCCTCACCTCAGAATGTGGAGGTGAGCACAGCTTAGGGTCTTTTGAGGGCATCCACAGGCTCCTTCCTGCCCTCTCTCACCAATAAAAAGGGAATTCACCATGGCCTTTCATAGGCCATGTTTCCTCCTGGCCTGGCATTCCCCAGGGGGCAAAGGCAGTGATCTTGGATTTGCACTGACCTGGCTGCTGGCAGGGGAATAATTGTAGGGCTGCTACAAGTAGAGGATTGTGGGTTCCCCTTACAGAAGAGACAGAGGAAATGTTTCAGGGAGCGAGCAGCAAAATCAGATTTGTCCCTGTAGTTTAAAGCCCAGATGTCCACTTCTAAAAAGGACAGTCTGGCTTGCTTCAGACTCTCTCTTGTTCATAGGTAAGGAGAGGCTCTCTGCCTTCGGAAGCTGCTATGGTCTGAGGCCACAGCAGCCCCAGGCCTCAGGAGGTTGCACCCCTCTCATCCAAGGGGGGCCCAGAAAGCCCAGTCTTGGCGCTGCTAATGCAGATCTCATGTGTGTTCTCTGCCTCATGCTTCCCTGCCCTTCTTTAGAAACAGACCCAGAAGGGAGGTGTCCCATTCATCTCCAGTCTCCCTCACCCTTAGTTGCCATAAGGGGAATTTCCCAACCTGGGAAGTCTAGAGAGGCAGCATGTTGGAGTACGATTTCAATCTGATCTCCAGAAGCATCCGCCAGCCAGCTTCCTCTGCACTTAGAAGCCAGATGCTCTCATGCACATACTCTGTGTATATGTGTGTGTGTGTGTGTGTGTGTTTAGCCAAATATGAAAGCATTTTTCCATTCTGTCCTCCCTTCAAGCTGTCCTAATCCACTGCATTTCTCCCCAGATCACACTATTTATAGCTCTGCTGCGCTGGCACGTGCAGAGGCAGACACAGGAATCTGGTACAAGCATTAGACCCTCTTGTGAGGGTGGTTGCTGGGCACCTGGGAAAGAGGGGATGAATTAGCTGATGAAGCAAGCCCAAGCTGGGTTTGGTGGGGAGCCAAGGGCAGGCCAGGGACTAGCTTCCCTTCTCTTTTCTGGGGTCTCAAGGCAAGCGCAGGCTCCTGGTTCTTTCTGTGAAACATCAGATTGTCAAAGGAAAATAGCAAGACTGGGGCTTACTGTTCTTCCCACCTCAGACATCTGCCCTTCCTGAGGAGGAGGGCCTAAGACTAGAAAGAAAGATGGGTCTTTGGGATGGAAAGGAGATAAAATCTCCCCTTGACCCTGTGTCTTCTCAGTAGAGCAAGGCTATTTATTTTCTTGTCCAGTTGGGACCAGGCCCAGAAACAGTGATGTGGCGAGCCTTGGGAGACAGAGGGATTCCCCTCATCCCATTGGCCCTGGGGGCACAAGGGAACCATCATGAAGGACGGGTGTATGTGACAGGCAGGGGGACTACTCTTCCAGTGAGGAAGGCCTGGCTCCATATGGAGGAGAGAAGGAGATGGAGTTCAGCGCAGACAGCGGCCAGCCTCGTGGGATGGCTCCCGCTCATCCTCGTTCCTCTGCTGCTGGTCGAAGGGGCTTTGACCTCAAGGGCTGGACAGATGGGGATGGGGGAGGTGGGGCGCCAGTCCAGAGCCAGGGAGTAGGGCCAGAGCCTTTCTCATCGCCTCCCTCCATTTCTCCTCAGATCTGCGCCTGCAGCTGCTGGATGTGAAGAATAACCCCTACCTGATCAAGGCCTTGTACGGTCTGCTCATGCTTCTCCCTCAGAGCAGTGCCTTCCAGCTCCTCTCCCACCGCCTGCAGTGCGTGCCCAACCCGGAGCTCATGCAGACTGAGTAAGTGCCTCAGGCTTGCCGCGCCTCCCCAGCCGCATCTCCCTGAGGGCCCAGCGCCACCCGCCCGTCCTGCCGGAGGAGAGAACCTTCCAAGGCAGGCCCGGGGATGCTCGCCGAATGGGAGAACTATAGCTAAGGTTTGCTTCCCTCGCTTCAGCGGGATTGTGTCAGGAAGCGATGTTGCCCTGAGCCCATGCAGGTGACCAGGCCCCGGATTTCTGGTCCCAGACGGCCAGGAGGGATCTGTGAACCTTGTGGTAGATGGACGCACACCTCCTGGAGTGGGAATATCAAGAAGCCATTGGGTGTTGGCAGGTTAGCACCTCCTGGGAATGCTTTTCTGAAACAGTTTCAGAGCAAGCTTTTGATGTATCCCAGGCTGTTATGTGATCCCAAAAAATCAAAGGTTGTCACAGAGCTAGTGAAAGAGGGAAGTTTGGAAAGAAGTATGGGCAGCACCATCAGTGCCATCCCGAGCAAAGGATGTCCAGACAGGGTAGGTGGGCCTCGCTCCCTACAGACATCTTCCCAGCCCCCTGGTTCAAAGACCTGGCTGGTGAGGCTTTAGACCTTTGGTTTCCTGAGCTCCAGCCCCTGAATACAGAGAAGGCTGAGCCTTGAGCCATTGACCTGCCTCCCAGGACAGTTGGACAGAAGGAGGAGAGGAAACGTTGGCATCCTGGGGACCGAGGGACATGTCTTGGAAACAACTGAGGGGCCCACAAGGGTTGTTGACTGTCTGCCAGCTGCTGGCTGAGTATGAGCACAGGTCCCAGAATGCAGCGGGCTTGGGGCAGCCATGTTCTGGGAAGAGCCGTTCTCGCGGGGGGGTGCCCGGCCTAGCACCGGGCACACCTAAGAGGGCTCACTCGCTCTGGCAGCCTCTGGAGAGCTGGGCCTTTGCCCCAGGGGTGGGGGAGGGGGAGGCTCCCACCCATGAGTCCATCCCTGGCCAGGCCCTAGGAGCCTGTTGGGTTTTGTCTATATTTGGTAACCCTTGGAGGGCTCTGCCTCATCCACAGGCATTTGGCATCTGAGATGGAAAATTTCACTTGTCAGGTCACCATGGAAACAAGCAGAGCCAGGGAGAAGATTTACACTGAATGGAGGGAGCCCAGCTTGAATCAGATGCCCCCATTTGTTTGGAATCCCTCTCTCCCCACCCCCACCCCACCCCCCAGGTTGTATGATGATTGGGCCAACCTTGCTGCAGCCCCAGTTGGCTGGGGGTGGGGAGGGGGAGCTCCTTGAAACAGCCCCCACGGAGCCTGCACTCTAGTTCTGGGAGGAGTGACTTCCCCTTGCCAGCTCATCTGACCTGCTCTGACTGTCCTTCACCCTCCCACCTTACTAGATACAGCATCAGCCCAGACCTCTGCGTTTCAAGATTTCCTTGGCCTGTTTACCATCCCATGCCTTGCCTTCCCCAGATAGGAGTGGGGATGACTGTGCTCTCTCTGTCTGAGCACTGCTGGGGGTGACAAGGCCCAGCTGGAGAGCTGCATTTACCCTTGGATTCAGGGCTCAAGGAAGGCATGCCTTGGACTTTTTTCCTTCCTCTGGTTTATGTCCCAGTCCAGCCCAACTCCTTCCCACCCCTTTTCCTAGAGAGAGTTCAAGGGCACTGCTGTGACTTGCCAGTTCTCCTCTCTCTCACACATGAGCCGCAAGGGTAAGCTGGATAGCCATCCATCGGGGCTGGCCTACTGCACGGTCCTGGTGGCAACCCATGTCCTCAGCCCACCTCCACCCCGGAGAGCAGGGAGCCCTCGGGGAGGCCTAGAAGGCAGAGCTCAACTGGGCTTTCTGCTGACCAGGTTTCTACTTTCCTTGGCTGAGAGGCCTGGTGTGGTCACACATCCAGCTTTCCCAGCATAGCAGAGGGCTTGGTCTCTCTGCCTCAGGAAAAGAGAGATGGGATTGCGTGGTTGGAAGTGATGTCGTAGGAGAGCCAGAGAGAGAGAGGGCACCTTCCCCTCCCTCAGCCGGCCACTGCCTGGCCTATAGAGCTGTCAGCCTGAGGTCTGATTAGCAGTGACCTACATTCCATCACACCCCCCACCGTGGGGCCTACCCATTGTCCCGCCACCTCTGCTTGGCTGTGTCGCACCCGGGGCAAAAGGCACTGGCAGGAGTTTGGTGAGGGCAGGAGTCTCTGGAAAGGGTCCCTTACCCTGCCCAAACATTATGCCTCTGACTGACCTCAACCTAGACCAGCTAGGCTACCCAAGGTTCCCTGCTTAGGGCAAAACACACACATTTTCTAGGACCACTTGGGGAGGCTGTTTCTGCCCTCAGGGACACTAAATCTCCTCAAACTCTGGGTTCAAAGGAGGGCAGGCCCTTGGCAATTTGATGTTGGCCACCCCAAGCCGGTGCCCTCCCCCCATTCCTCACCTCCTTCTGTTGAAACGAAAAGATGCCAGGTTAAGATTCAGAGCTGTGGGCATTGCCTGATGCAGATGTGAGAACAGGTCTCCGAGGTGGGGAGAAGTCAGAGGGTGAGTCGAGTCAAGGCAGAAGGAATTTATTAGTCATCTGCTGTGTGCCAGGCCCTGTGCTATGTTTTGCGGATACCAAGAAAGGCCAGATGATGTCTACTGCTCTCCAGGCACTCCCGGGGTACCTGAGGACGTGACAGGCCAGCAGCTATGACCAGACAGGCTAGAGGCAGGATAAAGCGGAGGGTATCTGCCAGCCCTCGGGCCGCTGGAAGAGCCTTCTTGTTTGTTTGGTTTGGCTTCGTTTGGTTTTTGGTGAGGCAGTTAGGGTTAAGTGACTTGCCCAGGGTAACACAGTTAGTTTTGTGTGTCTGGGGCCGGATTTGAACTCAGGTCCTCCTCACTCCAGGGCCGGCGCTCTGTCCACTGTGCCACCTAGCTGCCCCTGGGAGAACCTTCTTGTAGAAGAACTCGAGGGACGCCAGGAGATGAAGATGAGGAGAGTGTTACGGGCATGGGGCAGAGTCAGGAGATGGTGTGTGTTGCATGGCCCAGGAGGCCAGCGTGCCTGGATGATGAGGCCTGTGTGGGGCCCATGCTGCTGGGAGGTAATTCCTCTGCCCCCCATTCCTGTCTTTGGCTGAGTGACAGTGCTTCTGGTCTTCTTGTCTGAGGGTGGGATCTTGCCAGTACACTCACTGTTCTAGGTCACCCGGACTTAGAGCTAAGTTGGCTCTTGGATGTGATGAGAGCCCAGGCCCAGGCCCTGCTGAGGAGCCTTCCTGGCACTGCCTACCCCGAAGGGGGCAGAGGGAAGAGGATCGTCCCCCAAAACTCTCCCGTGGCCAGAGGCAGAGCAGTCCTGATCTAGAAAGCTGGCAGTTTGTTAACAACTGCAAGAAGAACTTGGATTTCTGTCCCAGTTGAGCTTTCTCTGAAGTCAGGAGTCAGGAGACCTGCCTTCTGGTTCTGGCCTTCCCATTTCTTTTCTCTGTAAGATGCAGGTGTCATTGGCCTGGAAGCTGAGCTCTCCAGGCCCTTCCACAGCTATATCCTCTTTTGCCTCGGCCTTGGTCCCAAAGAGTCTAGGAAAGTGGCCTCAGCAAAAATAGAAGGGGAGTGGGATGAGGATAAAGAGGGGTCTCAGCAGCAGCTGGGAAGGGGAGCAGGAGGGGCGAGGTCGCTGCACTGGGGCAGAGCGGACTCCTTTGAAGGCCCTGACTGGCAGACAGCTGGGCAGCCGTGTCAGGTTGCCCAGGGAATGGGGCCTTAGCATGTGGGAACAAACAGCTGAGTTGGTTTTCAGAGACACTTGCTGATCCCTGATGCCGTTTTCTTGGGAGTGGCCTTGTCACCCTTCAGGAACATACCCTGAGACCACAGGCCTCTCCACCCCCTCCCGGAATGATGGTGGCCGAGGAGAGCCTCTCCCTAGTGAGGCCAGAGGGAAGGATTGGGTCTAGGGGACGGGAGACCTTCTGATCCCCACCAGAGTCACCTGGGAAAGTGGCCCCTCACCCCTGCCTTCCCAGCTGAGGCCAGGATCAACCTTCCCAGGAAAGAAGTCTTACTAACAGGGCTCCTCCCCCAGCTCCGCACTCCTGGGCATGACTCTCGGCTTACGCCCACCCCTGGGGAGATGAGCATTCTCTGTGCTCCATCCAACCCAAGCTGAAAATAAACCTATCCAAACAGCCCCCCAGAGGCAAGAGCAGGCAGCCTCTGCTGGGGGCAGGGGAAAGTAGATCCAGCTGGCCGCTGTCCATCTTCTCCCCACCCCCCAGGCCTGGCCACATTCGTGCACGAGGCCTGGCATTAGCTAACCATGTGCTCTCCCATCTCCCTGGGAACCCCTGATCTTGTTTCCTTCTGGACGTGAAGTCCTTGGGTTGCCAGGGGCAGAACTCAGGTGCCTTTAAGTGCCTGTGTGTCGTAGGGTGTGTGAAGCACTCTGTGTCTAGGGATCTGGCAGCAGCCAGGTAGCAGGGGTGGAAGGAAACTGGATTTGGAGCTAGGAAGGCCTGGTCTGAGCTGTGGGCTCCTGGACCAACCACGTTGCCTCGGTCTGCCTTAGTGGGATCTGTGGAATGGGCACAGTAATGTACCTTCCTGCCAGAGTTCTCATGAGCACCAAATGAGACACCATGTTGAGTGCTTTGCAGACCTTCAAGTATATGTAAGCCTGGCTTTCCCCACCAGAAACAGCATTGGGATTTGGGGCATCAGGCCTGAAGAACCCCACCTGTAGCTCAAGACTCCCCAGACTATGTGTGGTCCAGGAAGAGCTTCAAGGAGATCTGGGGCGACAGGGGGTGTGAATGCTGCTGTGTCTGTGATGTTGGGCATCTTGGGTAACGCGAAAGGGTCTTGGCTTTGGCCCAAGATTGATCTCCCAGAGGACCTTCCGACAACGAGCCCTTCTGATCTGCCGGAGCCTCTGGACACTGCCCAGTGGCCTCATCTCCTGTGGCCAGCCCAGCCAACTCCAGGGAGGGATCCCCACCCAGGGCATGGATTGAACCAAGAAGCTGCAGGGCTACCATTTCCTCAAAGTTCACATGGCAGCGTCCCGTACCTCCTGTTATTTGACCGCATCGTGAGCCCCTCCACGTGAGGTTGAAGGAGTTTGGTCCCACCTGCAAGGGAGGATTCTGTCCAGTGCCCCAGGTTCCCTTGGGTGGCCCCCACTTAGGGCTACTCCTTCCCCTGAGGTGGAAGCAATTGGCGCATCCTCTCGACATGCCTCTGGCTCCCTCAAAGAGCAGGCGGGGAGGGGGAGGGGCAGAGCTGTGGTTTTGCTTCTTGCTGAAACCAAAAATGTTAACTATTTTGTTAGAATCTCAGCAAGAGGAATCAAAGTGCAGCTGTGGGGGTGAGGAGTTAGGGAGGGGACAGAATTCCATGAGGAGCCTCCTCAGGAAGGTGAGGGCAGAGACAGTGACCAAAGCTGGGGGATGAGGGGGTGGCGAAGAGGTCAGAGCTCCCGGCCAGGCGAGGCTTTGGCTGCCTTTCTGCCCAGCTGTGACTGTCCTCAGCTGCCCCAGACCTAGCACCTCCAACCTTTTCCCAAGGCCTTACCCTGACCCACTCAGAGGGCTAAGCCTGTTCCCTCCAACATAGCACCCACCCATCCCACCCCATCCTGGAGTCCCAGCTGGCTTCTGGCTTGTTGCTAGCTCAAATGTCATTCCAGTCCCTTCCCCCCCTGGGAGAAACTCATAAACAGGAAATGCTTCCCAATGATGTGTGCTCTGGGCTCTGTCTCCAGTCCCATCCCACCCCTGTCAAACCAGGGGCCACATGGATGGGGGCCAGTAACCCAGATGGACAGTTCAAGGTCCACCAGCAGGCATCAACATTCGCCCTGTCCTCCAGAGCAATGGAGACACAAGCCAGGGATGATCTCTGGTCTCTCTAACCTGTCACATAGTTTCATCAGCGTGGGTGCTCTTCCACCAATACAGATCGCAGCCCTCTACAAGTTAGTAAATCATCTTTGAAAATGGCTGTAGCAGAAATCTTCCATGATCCTGGTGAGCCTGACCCAACTTTACAAGGTTGGTCCTTGGGCAAGGCTATCCCCCTGCTCGTGTTTGCAGCCTTCCTGGCCGTCCCTGGTGTGACCCAGGGTCACCCACACACCATGACAAGAAGTGGGCAGTAGGGCCTTTACCACGGCCTTTAATAAGAGCATAATGGGTAGAGCACTGGGCCTGAAGGCAGGAAGACATCTTCCCGAGTTCACAATCCCGCCTTAGACACTTAGCAGCTGTGCGACCATGGGCAAGTTACTTAGGCCTGTTTTTTTCAGTTTCCTTATCTGTAAATTCATCTGGAGAAGAAATGGCATACCACTCCAGTACCTCTGCCAAGAAAACCCCAAACGGGGTCACAGGGAGATGGAGCCAAACAACTGAACTGGACGTGAAATGGACAGCAACAGAGTTGGAGGCACTGCAGTCCCTGTTTTAATGAATGCCTTTTTTCTTCAATTACACTCATTTTTTCATATACCCCGCCTCGTCTCACCTCCATCAAACCTGCTCTTGTAACCAAGCAGATACAGTCCAGCAGAGCCATCGCTGTGTCCAGCAGGAGACAGTTGTATGTGGTGTTCCACACCCATAGTCCACCACCTCTGCACAGAAGGAAGATTTTTTTTTCAATTCTCCTCCAAGATCCTAGCTTGTTCGTTATAATTGCATAGCTTTAAAGCATTTGTTAAGCACCTACCGTATGCAGTTTGTTTTTCAAACATTTGTTAAACATTAGGGAAAAGAAGACAGGCTGCTCTCTGCCTGGAAAGTTTATTTTTTGTTATTGTTTTTAATATCAGTTTACCCTCTAGGCAAGGGACAGTCTGCCTGAACCCCAGCCCCTGACTTCTTCATTATTGGTCCTCCACATTTCTGACACTCTCACCAGGGCTAGGCTTCCCATAGTGTGGCAGGGCAGATGGCTCTGGCCGGGCACTCTCCTGACTCACAGCGTTCTCTCTGTTTCTGGCTTCTCAGGGATAGTGTAAAGACAGCCCCAAGCTCCCGGAAGGTGGATTCCCCCAGCATTGACTATGTGGAGCTGCTGCAGCACTTTGACAGGGTCCAGAACAAGCATCTGGAGATGAGACACCAGCGGAGTGGGCGTGGTGACCAGCTGGACCGCAGGATCGTCCTCTGAGCCCTCAGCATGCACAGCTTGGGGGCAGAGGCTGGTGCGGTGGTCCTGTGGACCATTTGTGGCCTTCCCAAAGTTCTTTCCAGGACCTTAGCAGGGAGGTGAACAGGTAGTGAGCGTGCTGTCTTCTACTGTAGCTAGGCACGCCCTGCAGCCAAATAGGAAGCCCGTTCAAGGGCGGAGGAAGAAAGGCTGCTGCCCGCCTCTCCATCCTATGGCCAGGAGCGGCCAGCACTAGCTGCTGCTTGCTGGCCCTTCCCGGCTGTGCTAGAGTAGCGCAGTAGCGGCAGGGTTGACCCTCCAGCTCTCCCTGAGACGGCCCTGAGTCGCCTTGAGATGCGCCCCTCTGCCTCAGAAGTAACGCGCCCCCCCCCCATAATCAGCTCTTTTAACAGGCCCCTTCCATTTGGATTGAGAGCAGAACTCGATTGCTCCCTCCCTAGCCCAGATCTCTTGACATGTCAGTGTGTCTGTGTACACACAGATGTAAATGTTCTGGCTCTTAATCTAGTCTCCACCTGGATCACAGAGGTTTGTATGTTAGACTGGAGATCTCCCAGGTAAAAATAAAGGAATGATGGTAACTTTGATCCTTTCCCACATCTGTGCTGCTCTCTTTTTTTCCCTTTTTAAACCCCCTATATTCTTCAGGGCTCTCTGTCACTTTGGCCCTGGCTCCATGCATTAAACCAGGAGAAGGTCCTGACAGGCCAAACCCTCCCTGGCACCAAGACCAGGCCCCCAGCTGCCCAAGTGGTGCCCGAGGAGTCCGGAAACCTAGATTTCTACGGTGCTCATGGTCACCTTGTGTTGTCTTCTCATCCCCCATCCCACAATAACAGATCTAACGGGAGGCCTTGTGCAGAGAGAACCCACCCCCCCCGGTTTTTCATCCTCATTACCTCATCCCAAAGGCCTCTTAATTATCAACAGAACCAGTTTTTATTTTAAAAATACTTTTTAAGGCTATGTACCCCCTGTAAAATTAGAATGTGATTTATTTCCCAGCAGCAGGATGGCTGTGGTGTCTGAGGACCAGGGGGAAGGCCCCTCTGGGAGAGGCTTTCCAAACCTCCCAGGGTTCCAAGGGGCAGGGGAAACAGAGCCCCAGGTGATGGGGAAAACTGAGGCAGAGAGGGTCACAGAAGTAAAGCTGGGAAGGAGTCCAAATGCCCTACCTGCCCCCATCCTTGCAGTTCCTTTCTGGATCAAGGGCAAAGACACCAGTCAGCTGCCCCAGTCCCCATCGTCACCCAGGACTACTAGGCATTGGTTAGCTCTACATTAGCTGGCTTCAGTTTGAACTAAGTTCACAGAGTGGTTCTGGCTGGGAGCAGTCAACAAGACTAAGTCCCTACTGTGTGCCAGGCACTGAGGATAGAGATCAGACCTGTGATTTCATTAGAGAACTCCCAGGTGATGAAGTGCCCTCTACCGATGCAGGTCACACCTTTTCTATAACTTACAGACTTAAGAGAGATCTGGGGCACCAAGGTTGAATGACTTGGCCACCAGTGTGTCCCAGAAGGCAGGACCTCCTTTGTCTGCAAAACCAGCTCTCTCCAATGTGTTGTCTCACTATGCTAAAAACCAGGGATACAAGACAGAAATGAAATGGCCCCCTGCCTCCTAGGACCTTACGTTCTACCGGGGGAGTGCATATAGATGGGAATATCCAAAACTTGTGCAAAACAGGGTCCCACAAAAAGGTCTCCACGACTTGGAGAATAGGGAAGAACTCCATGTGGAAGATGGCCCTTGAGCTGCACTCAAGCTATGCAAAATTCCAGAGAGAAGAGCTGGAAGGTCTTGGGAGGACCAGCAAGACGGCCAGTTTGGCTGGGAAGGGGACCAATGATTAATAAGCCTGGCAAAGTAGCTTGTGAAGGGTTACAAAGGGCAAACGGGAGTGTTCATGTTGAGCCTAGAAGCAGAGAGCGGGGAGGGAGGCCACTGGAACGTAACTGAGTAGAGGAGCCATATGTGACCAATGACCATCTAGTGCCCGGGACTTCAGCTTTGGTTGGCAGACCCTGTGATGCCTTTCCCTCACCAACGATTCTCACTGTGCACTAAGGGGCTTGCCTCCCTAGGTCCCAAAAGAAGCGTAATGCTCATTTGCCTTTGAAGTCATCGACCAGACCGAAGTCGTAGCCTTTGCCCGTATTTTAATCCTCATTCCTTAGCACAGTAGCTGGGACATAGTAAACATCTAATAATGCATCCAACTCTTAATAACCCTCCACCAGCCCCCAGATGGGCCGGCCGGAAGGGATGTCCATGAGACTGGCGACTTAAGACCTCCCCGGCCAGACTTCATGGGGGGGGAAGGGGGGCGCCAGGAAGAAGTGCCTGGCTCTCCAGGGAATCCCGGTGAGGGACGAGGCTAAAAGAACCTCATAGGTTCATCTGGTGTCTTTTCGTGCGTCTGAACGTGAGTCTTCGTGAAAGGAAGGGAAGATGCACCTCCTCCCCCTCCCCCATAACATACCTGCCTACCTCTGTAACTCAGGAGTTTCCTGGAAGGAATGTTTGGGGTTTGTTTTGTGTTATGTTTTTTTTTTTCTGGTGCCCCCTAAAACAAGCTCCTCAACCAGGGTCGCAAATATAAGCCCCGAGATTAGAGCTTTCTGCCTTCAACGTGCAGGAACCTCTTCTAGGTGTCTCCCCCAATCTGGATGACTGGGCGGGCGGGGGGGGCGCCAAGCCTCCGCGGAAATCAAAGTGGTCTTGCCTGGGGGTCTCATGAGGATCCATCCATGCCCAGTCCCAATTTCCCAGCAGCGCCCCCTCCTCCCTCTGGGTCCCCTTTGTGCCACCCCGCAGCCTGGGCTCTGGGGGACCGAGCTCACCAAACCAGTAAGGCAGCCCAGGGGCTCGGATTTCAAAGTCTTCATTCCTGGTCGTGAATGGGCCTGCGCTGAGCTCGGCCTTTCCCACAGCCGCCCCCTCCCCTCCGCTCGGCTCCGCTCCCCTCCTCTCCCTCCCTCCGCCCGCCGGGTCCCTCCCCCTTTCCCCGCGCCCATGTGACGCCGGAGCCTCCTGGGCTCGGATTACCGCCCCGTTCGTTCCCCGCCAGTCCCCGGGATCGCTGCGCTGCGCTGCCCTGCGCCCCCGCCAGCTCCCTGCGCCCACGGCCGCGGGGGAACGGACGCGGGCCGCTGCGGGCCCTCCATCCCGGGGCGGCCGCCTCCCTCTGGCGCGGGGAGGGCCGGGGCCACTAGCGGAGCGGAGCGGAGCCCGCCGGCCGCGGGATATGGCTGCGGAGGGCCGGCGGCTGCGCGGGCCCCGGGCCCGGGGGGCGGCCGGCCGCTGAAGCCTAGCGCTGCCGGAGGCGGGGGCTCTGGACCGCCCGCCTGCGGGGCCCACCGCGCCCAGGCTAGCAGGAGCAGCCCGGGGGTCTGGCACGGCTTTTTGTCTCTCCTCCCTTGCGGATTCGCAGAGCCCCGGGAGCCGCGCCCCCCCCGCCCGCTTGGCCAGTCCCAGACCCTGCGCCCCGGCCGGCATGGAGACGGTTGAGAAAGAGTGCGGGGCCCTAGGGGGCCTCTTCCAGGCCATCGTCAATGACATGAAGGTAACGGGGAGAGAAAGGGGCCCCGCCCCCTCGCTTCCTACCCGCGCAGCTCACGCTCTGGGGGAGCCTGCGACCGTGAGGGACCCCGACCGGGGTGGGCGCGGGGGCAGCCTAGTCCTGGGGTCCCCCGCCCGTCCGCCCTTCCGTCCCTCTGTCCTCCTGTCCGCCCGTCTGTCAGTCCGTCTGCTTAGACCCATGTGCTCTCGTCTACTGTGTGTCTGTAGGCACTTGGGAGGAACCTATGTATAGAGCTGGGACTCTCTGCGCCCTTATGTGTGTATGTGTGTCTGTGGGTCTGTATGTGTGTGTGTGTGTGTGTGTGTGTGTGCGCGCGCGCGCTCTCGCGTGTGAGCGCGCTGTGGCTGTGACTGTGGCCGTGGCCATGGGCCGGGCCGGGTCTCCTGTCCTTGTTCAGTCTGGCTTGGGGAAGTAGAGGGAGGAGATGCTAGGGGTGGAGGAGTGGGCGGTCAGGGGGTTCTGCCTTCGGTTGCCGGACAGAGCCCTTCCAGACTGCCCAGAACGTTAAACCCGCTCTCCCTACCTCCTGAAAAAAAAAGGCTGAGGCGGGGCTGGGGAGCGGGGGGTACCGAGGAAGGGAAACGGGGGCTGGGAGGGACTGAAACCTCAGCTTTCGGGGGGAGGGGGCTTTGGGATGACCCCCGCCTTCAGAAAGGATCTCATTATTACCCGGGGACCCGATGGCCCAGGAGGGAGCCGACAAGTCTCTGCGCCGCCCTTTAAATCCCTGGGCTCTGGCTATTCGAGACTGGGTGCCTCCTTCTTTCCCCTCTCCCTCCTTCTTTCCCCTCTCCCTCTTCCCCCATCCCCCAATCCTCCCTCCCTCCCTCCTTCCCCCTTCCCCCCCTCTCCTCCCCCTGGCTCCTTACTGCAGCCCCGGAGCCCAGACAATGCTGTCATTGCCAAGGCCAGGGGGGAAAAAATAATAAAGCCGGGAGAGAGGACTTAACTCCTTCCCCACCGGCCTGCATCTTTTCGAAGACCCAGGGACCAGGGTCCTGCCGGACGAAAGTCAGAGCACATGTATCCTGCTGACCCGAAGGGCCAGGATTGGTTGTTGTTACTCCAGGGCTTCCCCCTCCCCCCAGAGCCTTGGGGAAGTGGGGGGGAAGGGCGATCAAACCCACAGTTTCCCAGGCCTGTCCCGGGGCTTGGGGGCGGGGAAGGAGCTGGTGGACTCAGCTGGGACAGCAAAGCCTCCTGCCTGTCCTGTCCCCTGGCCTGGGAAGAAAGGCCTAAAGAGCAGTCACTCCCCTTCTCTACCCAACCCTCCGGCCCACATATGTTACTCTACTCCCTTTATCCCAGGTTCCTAAAATGTCCATCTCACACCTTCTCTCCTCTTTCACCTGAGACCTAGCCCTATGCCCCCCTTACCCCCAGTCAGGAAGAAGGAAGACGCTATCTCTTGTTTCCACAATCGGAGATATTGAGGCCTGGGAACAAATTCAAGGTCACCAGGGGGAGTTGGTTAAGAGTTTAGTAGCTTGCTGCCCCGGCTAACACCCCTTCCTGTATTTCCAGTAGCCTCTCTGCCCTGCAATTGTAGCATGGGAGGGTAGAGAGAATGGGACCCGTGAGCCTAGTGACCCTTCTCTCCCTATTGGGGTTACCAGGACCTGGGGTATAGGTCCCAAGACCTCAAGGAAGCCAAAAGAAAGGGAGGGACCTTTGGGGATCAGGTAACTTCAGAGGGCAATGCTTCTGTCCCTAGGGAAGGCAGAGCAGGGCAGGGCAGAGAAGAAGAGTCAGGAATTGGTTTGGGTGGACAGGGGAGGAAGGGATCTGAGGGTAAAGAATGGGGTTAGACAGCAGACTTGGGGTGACTGGGGGTGGGGCTCAATTTGGCAGATGCCATCTGTCCAGAAATTGGACTTAGATGTTCTAGAGTTTAGCCTTTGGAACTACATGATGCCAGCTTCTCTATCAAAGGGCCCGAGCCAAGTCTTCCACTTAACTCCCTCTCCTAAGGAAGGGAGGGGGAGGGGTCAGCCTTGGTTTGTTTTCTGGAGCCTAGTGAGATTCTGATCCAGTGAAATGGGGCAGAAAGAAGAGCTGGAATTAGAATCCAGAATACCTCACTCTGGGGCAAAACTAAGGGGCAGGTAATACATTCCTACAATATACTACATACTAACTACATACATCATATGAATGTATGCTAACGAGAGAGAGAGAGAGAGAGAGCGAGACAGAGAGACAGAGACAGAGAGAGAGACAGAGAGACAGAGAGAGACAGAGACAGAGACAGAGAGAGAGGGGGAAGGAGGGAAGAAGAGAGAAGGAGGGAGAGAGAAAGAGAGAGAGAGAGACAGAGAGAGAGAGACAGAGACAGAGAGAGAGACAGAGACAGAGAGAGACAGAGAGAGAGAGAGAGAGAGAGAGAGCGCTCGAGCGAGCACTCAGGAAGGACCCATCCAGCTTTAACAAGGTGCTAGGACAGGCAAAGCTAGTCCAAGCAGAAAGCAGAGTTGCTCCCATTGCTGTGGAGTTTTCAAAGCCAGCTTCCCCCAGGGAGCCCCATTACTAGAATCTCTGCCACTCTGGAGGCCAGAGGGCATGCAGGGTAGAGCTAGGACCCTGGCACAGGGAGCTGGAGAGATGAATGTGGCAGGCTGCCCCGTGGCAGGACTGGTTGTACCACCACCATCTCTCACCCCCCTGCTGCTCCAGGACTGTTTTCCTACCTCTTAGATTTGGTGGGGGTGGAGAGGGAGGGTTCTACATTTGATTGGCTCCTAGGAGCATCCTCAGCCTGGGGCCTGATGTTCAAATAGCAGCAGGAGGCTGAGAAAAAAGACTTTGAGAAATGTACTTGGAGGAACTAGAGAAGAGAAGGTGGTCAAATCCCACCTTGCACCCCCAGCCCACTAGTCAGTGTGCCACGGACTCGACTGGCCACAGGCTGTTATCTGCTGTCCTACCTCAATGAAACAAGCACTGGGTTTGGAGTTAGTAGACCTGGATTCAAATCCTGGCCCTCTTACTTGCCTGGGTGACCTCCTCTCTGAGTCTCAATTTCCTCGTCTGCAAAATAAGGGAAATCTAACTAGCTGATCTTTAAGGTCCCTTCCAACTCTACATCCTGTGAGCCCATCAGCATTGCTCAATTATTTATTTACTATGCATATCTTTCCCCTGGCCCTCCAACCTAGGGCCTGTGATTTAATCAATACAGGAAATTCCCTGTGAGGAAACTGTTACCAACACAGACTAAAAATTAACTCCTGTTCTCCGGTTTATAGTCTTAGAGAGTTCCTGGTGACACTGACAGATTTAGTGACGTAGCCAGGGTCACACAGCCAGTAGGTGTTAGACTTGAACCTAAGTCATCCTGAGTTCCCTCCCACCTGAAGTCAGCCTTGGTGCTTCTATGTATTTCAAAAAAATCCAAAGTTTCATCCAGTTGGAGTTTTGCACCTCCAGTGACCCCTTTTCTAAGACCTCTGCATGCAACAGTCGACGGCAATTCCATAGCCTCTGATTCCCAGCACCAGCTTCCAAGTTCCCAGGCTTTTCAGGTGCCTGTAGAAGCTAAGCCATGCTGAGATGGCAGTGCCAGTGTCCCCCATTTCTGTTGTGGAGGAGATAAGGCAGTGGGGAGAAGTGGAAAGACCGCTAGATTTGAGATCTGTCATTCCATTGCTGGGTGACCTTGAGCGATAAAGTGGCCCTCGGTTTCCTCAACTGTAAAATAAGGGGGTTGGACAAAATCATGTCACGAGAGCCCTTCCAATTCCAGAGCCCCTGTTAATGAAAGTTAGTAAGGGCTAAGGAGGTCCAGTTCCTTCGAAGCTGGTCGCCCAGCAGATTCATGCTCCCTGAGACTTTGATGAGGCTGTGGGTTTTCCTCATTCCTTTCTTCCCCTATATTTTCCCTTTTCTGCCCTGCAAACAAAAGATAAAAGGACCAGCTTTTGTTCAAACATCTCTTTACCCAGGAAGGCAGGCAAACCTTAGTCTCCTTCCACCCCAAGAACAAGACATAGTGTGGAGACAGATCCTTTTTGTGTGTGTGTGAGGCAATGGGGTTAAGTGACTTGCCCAGGGTCACACAGCTAGTAAGTGTTATGTGTCTAGGCCGAATCTGAACTCAGGTCCTCCTGAATCCAGGGCCAGTGCTCTATCCACTGTGCCCCCTAGCTGTGGAGACAGATCCTTGGAGCCCTCCCAAGGCTTCGGTTGTTGTCCTTCTGACTTACTTTACTCCTATGGGAACAAGATCACAAGTTCATAGATTTCAGTGTGGAAAGGAACTTAAAGATCAGTCCTTCCCTCCCCCCCCCATACAGATGAGGAATCTGAGAGGTTAAGGGACTTCCCTAATGGTCACACAGCTAAGAGGTATCTGAGGCAGGATCTGAACCCAGGTTTTCCTGACTCCAAATCAAGCATTCTCTCCATGGCTGCCTGTCAACAGCTGAGTCCTTGCTTCTTTGTAGATGGAATGTGCCTGGATTTATAGAAATGTAGATTTAGATGAGGACACACTGGCTCAGAAAGGTTAAATGATTTGCCCAAGGTCATCCAGTTGGTGAGAAGGATAAGCATCTCAGAATTTTCTGGCTCTCTGATCTGAGACGCTGAAACAGGATGCCAAAAGAGATTAGTTGAGCCTGAGGATTTCATGGCTGGAAGCATTTTGCAGGTGAGGAAAATGAGGTTCAGAGATGGAAAACAGGTCGTTATTAGAGGCAGCGTCAGGGCTAGAAGCCTTTTCTCCTGGCCTCCTCAGGCCAGGGAGTCCGGGTGATTTCATCACACTGTGGCTGCCTGCTCCTATCCCCAAATGCAAAGATTGTTTAGAATCAGCTGACTCCTTGGGACCTGAAGGATGAGGAAGGGCCCCAGGGCACTGGGGAGGCTCTGAGGGGCCTAAATTTGTGGGATCCCAGAGCCCGGGGGCTGATTCCAGTTTCTGGCACCTATCCCATCTACCAGACCTGGCTGTGGAAGCTGGAGACCTGAGTCATCAGAAGCTGGAGGAGTTTGGAGAAGTCTGTGAGCCACCCCCCATACCCCCACCTTTGCCCAGACTCCCACCCCCACCCTCCCCCTCTGGCCTCCTCCTAAAAGACTTCTCCAGATTTCAGGAATCCCAGCTTGAGAGCAATAGGGTGCATTCAGGGCTAGGGAGGGTATGACTTTTCTTCCCTGTCACCCCCCACACCATGTCACAAAGCCAAACCAGGGAGCTGTGAAAGGCAGTGTTATAGGGAAGAGAGGGGGACGATACAGCCGTGCCCAACAGTATTTTCTTTGCAGCCCACGTCTATATAGCTCGGGTGAGATCACGCCAGGATAGGAGGCCATGGGGATTCCCCATCTCCACGGCCCCTGCCCTTCTCTCTCTTCACTCAATCCCTCCACCCGCAATGTGCTGCCTGTCACTGAGACACCCAAATCCCCGAAGCCACAAATGTAAGGTGTGGCAGTGTCCTGAGAGCCCAGGAGCAAGACAAGCGAAACTGTCAAACCCAGAAGAATTATTATTAATGTAATAATAATAATAATGGCTTGCATTGACATAGGGCTTTGACAAAGTGCTGTTATCTCATTTGATTCTTACAAACTATTGTTATACCCATTTTAAAGACAAGACAATCAAGGCTAAGAAAGGTTTCTAGTAAGCGCCTGAGCTGGGATTTGAGTTTAGGTCTTCCTGACTCCAGATCCAGCAATCTCTTCACGATGCTGCCTGGTTCTGCGTCCTGTTGCTGTCCTTGGGGTCAAAGCTGGCTCAGATGAGAACATGTTTCTGAAGTGCTTAGCACAGCACCCAGCAAATAGCAGGCACTTCATAAATGCTTGCTCCCTTCCCCCACACACAACTCCTCAAGGAACCTTGGCTCCTCCTGCCCTCTGCAGCCTCGCCCTTCCAGGTTCTGTCTCAATTTTCCCATCTTACAATTCCGTCCTTCTTTGGGAAGGACTTACAGGTGTCCCTGACACCCAGAGCAGGAAGTGGGTATCTTTGCAGGGTTTATACCCTGGAATCATGGGTCCCTTAAAGAGGAGAGACCCTCAGGGAACCGAGGAAGCCAGTGAGGACTCGGCAGCTGCCCAGGGCCTGGGCCAGCCTCTCTTTGAAGGCTTTAGGCCCCCTAATCTAAAGGTTGGTGCTCAGGGAAGCCGGGTTTTCCCAGGCCAGTTGTAAGGGGCACACAGGACAGGAGGAGGTTTAGCTGTGCCCAGTAGCCTGGGGCGAGCTCTGTCTAAATCACTGGTGGAATGTCTGTCTGAAGTGGGCACCCAAAGGATGTGTAGGAGCCTCAGGGCCCATAGGCCTCAGCCCCGAGACATCACCCCAACCCCTCTAGCCCTCATCTTTCCAACTTTATCCCTTGCTGCCATGAGCTCACCACTTTGGGGGGGGAGGGGATTCAGCTTTTAGAATCTACTTCCCTCCCTGCCCATCCAGTCCTGTGGTCAACAGCCCGGGCTTTAAGAATGTTCCCTCACTGGGAAACTCTTGATAGAGGCCTAGGGACCCACTGAGTTCTGGTCTAGACTCATAGTGATGGTACCTCTGCTCACTCCCAGAGATGCCCGCAGCAGCATGGGGGTGTTGTAGAGAGAATTCTGGGCGTAGAGGCGAGAAGACCTAGGTTCAAATCCTGACCTTTCTACTTAGAACTCGATGACCCCGTGGAAGTCACCTCACATCTAACTGAAACATCATTTTCTCCATCTGTAAAAGGGAAATTAAAAATTCTCTCAGAGAACTAAGAGACTCACATGAGATAGTGTGCAGAAAGAGTTTTGCAAACTTTAAAGGTATGTGTGTCATGTGTGTGTGTGTCATGTATGTGAGGAGTCCCAAAAGTCTAATCCAGTCATAAGCCTACCCCAAATCAGACCAGCATCTTTTTTTTTTTTTGGCTAGGCAATGGGGTTAAGTGACTTGCCCAGGGTCACACAGCTAGTAAGTGTCTGAGGCCAGATAGGTACTCACTAAGATGAGTCTTCCTGACTCCAGGCCCAGCACTCTGTGTACTGTGCCACATAGCTGCCCATTAGAGAGAGAGATACATATACATATATATGCATACATACTCATATGTATCTGCATCTCTCTCTCTCCCCTTCTTTTCCCCCCTCCTCTCTTTCCTCTCTCTTTCTCTCTCTCTGTCTCTCTGTCTCTTTCTTTCTCTCTGTCTGTTTCTCTCTCTTTTCTCTCTTTCTTTCTCTCTTTTCTCTCTTCTCTCTCTCTCTTTTTCTCTCTCTACTCTCTTTTTACTCTCTTTTTCTCTTTCTCTCTTTCTCTCCCTTTTCTCTCTCTTTCTCTCTCTCTCTTTCTTGATTTTCTCTTTCTTTCTCTTCTCTCTCTTTTCTCTCTCTTTCTTTTCCCCTCTCTCTCTTTCTCTTTCTCTCCTTTTCTCTTCTCTCTCTCTCTCCTCAGTCTGCCTCATCTCTCTTAATAGGAGTTTTAATACAGGGTGCCCCCAAATTTTAGCAGAGTTTTAAGCTATTGAAGATACATATAGATACACACATATATACATATTACATACATACATATATATACGTATATATATTATATCATATATGCTCCTATTAAGAAAGATGAGCCAGACCATGTGAGGGAATGTGATCTGGAAGCCCAGGCGCTAGGATCTGGCTTCTGCCATGGCTTCTCAGCTTGTTCTATGCCTTGATCATCCACTTCATCCAATAGAAACAGTAACTGGAGCTTTTTCCGGCTCTAGTGGTGGCCTTGGAGTGAAGAAGACCTGGGTTTGAGGTCTGTCTCTGACCTGGCAGGTCTGTGTGACTGTGGGAGTGTCACTGCCGTTCTCGGGGCCAAGGCCGTACGTCGAAGACAAGCTCCCGGTCTGCCTCAGTGGAGGGAGTGTCCACACTAGGATTTCCCCGCATTGATTGAAATACTAGGCAAAGACCCTCCTCTGCCACAAAAAAATGGTAGTTAGGGGTGGCCTTGTCCCTAACAACAGTAATTACAGCTCCAGTAAGAGCCCCACTGTTTGTGGAGGGTTTTAAGGCTTAGAGAACACTTCATCGGCAGCTGGCAGGCGTGGTTTCTAGTCCCTCAGACAAATCGCTTTCCTCTCCCTGGCTTCAGTTTCCTCCTCCAAAATGAGAGGGTTTGACTGGCTGAGCCTAAAAGTCTCTTCCCCCCTGACACTCTGGATTCTGTTAAGTTCACAACTGCCCTGGAGACTCTGTGCTCTCCACTGGGCTTTCTGTCTCTCCAAAGGGTCAACTTCAGAGGGCTTGGCTTGACCTGGCTCCCCTCACCCGGTACCATCCCTGCCCTGCCCTGAGGGGCCCCAGCCCACTGGTCCTGCCCCCATACACACAGGGACCAGAGCAGGGCTGGGCCTCCAGAGCAGGGATGGTCCTTCAGAGCAGGGGTGGTCCTCCAGAGCAGAGCTGGGCCTCCAGAACGGGAATGGTCCTTCAGAGCAGGGATGGTCCTCCAGAGCAGAGCTGGGCCTCCAGAACGGGAATGGTCCTTCAGAGCAGGGATGGTCCTCCAGAGCAGAGCTGGGCCTCCAGAGCAGGGATGGTCCTTCAGAGCAGGGGTGGGGCTCCAGAACAGGAATGGTCCTCCAGAGCAGGGGTGGTCCTCCAGAGCAGAGCTGGGCCTCCAGAACAGGAATGGTCCTCCAGAGCAGGGATGGTCCTTCAGAGCAGGGATGGGCCTCCAGAACAGGAATGGTCCTTCAAAGCAGGGATGGGCCACTAGAGCAGGGATGGTCCTCCAGAGCAGAGCTGGGCCTCCAGAACAGGAATGGTCCTTCAGAGCAGGGGTGGGGCTCCAGAACAGGGATGGTCCTCCAGAGCAGAGCTGGACCTCCAGAACAGGAATGGTCCTCCAGAGCAGGGATGAGCTTCCAGAACAGGGACGGGTCTAGGTAGTTAAGAAATGGCTGCAGCAAACCCTGTCATTTCTAGAGATCCCTCTCTCTCCAGGCTCAGGGACTGGCTCCTTGTGCCAACAGGAGGGAATTTTCATGGCACTGGGGATTGTAAAGAGGGAGACAGCCCAGGGCTGGACCTGGGGCCCTGTGGGATCAGGGTGAGGGTGTGGGAGACTTTTCCCAGCCACAGCTGCTGGCCACTCCCTACCCAGGGATTCTGTGGCTCGCAGTTTCTCCAGTATTTGCCTTCCCTCTCCTGGGACGGTCAGGCTCCGGTTTGGGGGCTGCTCTGTGTGGGTGGGAGGGTGGGAGGTAGAATTCTTATGTTCCCTGCAGTTCATTTGTCTTCCCTTCCCATCCCACCCCCTCAATGCCCTTTCCGTTCAGTTTCCCAGACCCCAAGCAGAGAGGCCTAAAGTTGACTCTCCTCGGGCCTGGGGATTCACCTTAGGCTCAGAAGCCCCTCAGAGCTAAGAATGTCTTTTTCTATGTTTTTATAGACTGGGGGGGAGGGGGGGGGAGGCTGAAGGCAACTCCCCCTGAAGCCTTGACCAGAAGACTCCTGAGGGAAGTGGGGAGAGAAACCAGGTCAAATGTGCTGCTTGGGCAAGCCAGGAAGCTTCTAGAAGTTTGAAGAGAGACAGGAGGGAGTCAGTAGAGCATGTGGAGGGAGAAAGAGCTGAGTTCAAACCCTGCCTCAGACATTTACTACCTGGGTGACCCTTGCCAAGCCCCTTCTGAGCTCTCTCAGCCTCAGTTTCCCCACCTGTAAAAGGAGGAGAATGATAGTACCTCCCTCCCGGGGCCATTGGGAGGCTCGGACGAGGCACCCTAGAGGACCTTTGCCAACCTCAAAGTATCAGCCATTACTCACGTGAGTCTCCCCTTCCCCATGTGCCTGTTTGAGCTTTCTTTTCCCTCTCCCTGTGGGGCCTCCCCGGATGGGAGTCTGGCCAGGCCCTTCCCCCAACACCAGGCATTGTGTCTGCGTCTGGCTCTCTCTCTCTCACACACACACTCACACACACGTACACACTCTGCCTCTCACACACACGCTCACACACATACACACTCTGCCTCTTACACACACACTCTCACACAAACATGCACACACTCACACACACACTCTCGCACACACATACACTGTCTCACACACATACACATACTCTAACACACACTCACACTCTCACACACATACACACTCACACATACGCAGTCTCACACACATACACATGCACACACACTCTCTCACACACATACACACACATACTCATACACACACACTCTCACACATTCTAACACACACTCACACTCTCTCACACACACATATACACTCTGTCCCACACACATACACACTCTCTGTCATACACACTCTCACACACATACACACATTCTCACACACACTGTCTCTCTCACACACTCACACACACTGTCTCTCCCACACACATACACACACAGACTCTCACACACTCACACACACACTGTCTCACACACACTCTGTCTCTCACACACACACATATACACACTCTGTCCCACACTCACACACACTCTCACACACATACACACACATACACACAGACTCTCTCTCACACACTCACACACACACACTGTCTCTCCCACAGACTCACACACTCACACACACACACTGTCTCACACACACTGTCTCTCACACACACATACACACATTCTCACACACACACTTTCTCTCCCTCTCTCTCTCTCTCTCTCTCTCTCTCTCTCACACACACACACACACACACACACACACACACACACACACGAGCCTCACTCTTCCTGAAGGAGAGAGCCCAGGATAGGGAGGCCTGGGAACTCCTGAGGTCTGCCTCAGCCTCAGCACTGGCCCCCCTCTGCCTTTGGTTCAAGACTGGGCTTCCGCCTTGCCAGCCCTTCAACAGGAAAGGTCGCCTATGTAGGGCAGGGCTGGGTGGGCTAGCCCACCCTCAGCTCAGGTCCAGTCGGCCCTTTCTGGAGGGGTGGGTGTTGAGGTGGGACTTGGCTCGGGGGCCCGATGCAGTCACACTGGTTCCCTTCGCTCCGGCCTTCCTCATCAGAGGGCAGTATGTGTCAAGCGAGGGGTGAGCCTGTAAAAGGCTGTCATAAAGACGCCTTTGAGCAGCCCGGGAGGGGGGGGGTGGGAGGTGTGGGCCAGAAAAGGCTCTTAAGAAAACCAACCAACTTGTTTTGCCCAAAGCTAAACACAACAGCTCCAATTTGGGCCTTGGGGGGAAGTGTCCGCCTCCCCTCAATGGACCCAGACGGGAAACTCCTTCCTCCTCTTTGGGCCAGGCCAGGATAAAGGCCATACTGTTTCCCCCCTCCTTCCTCCCCACCATAGGGAAGAGAAAGGTACTTCTGTCCCCAGTACAAGTGCCTTATTCAGGGCCTGGGTGGCTGGCTGTCCCCCTAAAGCCAGCAGGGCCCAGCACAGCCACCATGACCATTCCAATCTGAGCCAATCCTTCCCCAGGACAGGGATGGCCTGGTCAGTTCATGTCAGAGTCACCGCTACAGACCCTGTCTTAAGGTGGGAAGCAGAGGGGGCAGAGCAGGGCCAGGGAAGGGGAGCATCTCAGAGCAATGCCAAGCATCCTTCATGGGAGTCCTTGAGGCTCAAAGGTGGTCAGCCCCCTTAGCCAGCTGTGGGAGAGGGGCTAGCTCATTGTTCAGGAGTAAAGCAGAGAACATCCTTAGCATATGGGCACATGAGGGGAGGCAGCTAGGTGGCTCAGTGGATAGAGCACCGGCCCTGGAGTCAGGAGGACCTGAGTTCAAATCTGGCCTCAGACACATAATACTTATTAGCTGTGTGACTCTGGGCAAGTCACTTAACCCCATTGCCTAAAACAAACAAGAATATGGGGACATAAGGGACAGCTAGGTGGCACAGTGGATACAGCACTGGTCCTGAAGTCAGGAGGACCTGAGTTCAAATCTGGCCTCAGACCAAACACTTGAGACTTACTAGCTGTGTGACCCTGGGCAAGTCATTTAACCCCAGCTGAATATAGGGACATGGGTTCTGCCACTCCCATCTAGGGGCACTTGCTGTGTGACCCAAAGCTAATAAATATCCCTTTCTGTACCTTGGTGTCCTTGTTTGTGTATGCATACATACATACATATACACATATAGATTCTCTCTCTACATGTGTCTGTGTGTGTATGTATGTATTTCCCTCCACTCCTTGGGAGCTGATAGGAGTCAGGGGTGGACATGGAGCTTTCTGAAATGGCCCCAAGGGATATCTTGGAGATATTTTATATTCTTCTCTTGGGTCAACTTGGGTTTCTAGAACCCATTGTAAGTCACACAGGCCACATAGACACATAGCTTAAGGCTTCTTGGATTCTTTGAAGGGGTAGGGGTCAATGGTTATGGCATGCTAAATACAATGTCAGATTTCTTCAATATGTTAGTTTTGCTGAACACTCCTCCCTCCTTTTAATTCTTTGTTGTAAAGGATACCTGTCTAAGAGGGAAAGTAAGGAGGAATGCATTAGAAAATGTAAGTGATATAAAAACAAAAACAATTAATAAACATTATTTTTTAAAACTGTTAAGGAAGTGAATTGCTCTGAATGCAAATGTGGTTCTCTTCCCTTCTCAGTCCCTAGACTGCCCATTCCTTTGAGGTTAGGGAGTGGAGAACAGTAATAGTGGAAAGTCTGGGTTGGCTTGTCCTTTGGACAGGGACGGCCACTCACCATTCTCCATCTCCGCTGAGGGCAGAGCTGGAGGAATGAGGATGAAATAACCACCCTGGCCATTTAGGTTAGACAGTGGGGTGAACCTTGGCTTGAGTCCTCCTAGGGCCGTGGCTAGGAGTCCCTCCCCTAAGGCATTGCTCAGTGCAGGGACAGTGGGTAAGATCTGGGAGACCGGTGTTCTAGGTCCCTCTTGTCTGCTTTGCCAACATCCTGCCGTGGATGGCATGGTGGAAAGAGTGAAAAGACCTGGTTTTGACCTGTAATGTTGGCCAAGTCCCTCCATTTCTCTGAGCCTCAGTTTCCTCATCTGTAAAATGAGGGCCCTGGATGAAGATAACCTCTAAGATCCCTTCCAGCTTGAAATTTATGATCCTAACAATTTTAAAACCCTTCTTTCGCCATCCCATCCCTGTCTTTGTCTGCCAATACAAGGTCAGCAAGAATATAGTCCCAAGGCAGCTAGCATACCTGCACAGGTAACTGCTGCTCCCCAGCTTCCGGCTCCTCTGACTACCCCAGCACCCCTTCATTCACCTTCCCCACCAGCCTCTTCTCTGCACCCTAGCAACAGCTGCTGTAATGGAGAAAGCCATGAGAATTCCGGGTCTCTTGTGATTCATGGGGCTCTAAGGGAAGAGATGGGCCATATGCCTTTGCCAGGGACCCAGAAAGGGAGCATGACCTGTTAGCCTTCTCCAGACCCAGTGGGGTCTCCCAAGCTCTGCTCTTCCAGAAGGTGCAGGACCAAGTTTCCACTTCCATTTTTGCCGCAATATGAGAAATGTTCCGTCCACGAAAGCCCTCCTGTGATCCCCACTCATGGCTTGCATGACCTCAGAGGCTACATCAAAGATGCACAAGCTCTGAGAGCTCTTACCAAGCTGTAAAGGTTTCAATAAAACTTAAGCTTCCTGAGGGCAGGAGCCATTTCTGTTTTTATCTTTGCATCCCTGGTGCCCGGCATAGAACAAGCACTTGATAACTGCTAATTCATTGAAGGAGGCCCCAGAGAAGGACTACGTACATATCTGTTGTCCAGTGACCAGCCTTGCCCACTCAGAGAGGATCATCACCAGGTTGGCATCATGGCCATCCATTTTTGACTACAGCAATTCTTGAAGACCATTTACTAAGCTTTAAAGAGGGTTAATCTGCCTCAGGAGGAGTACCCATGCCCGCAGAATTACAAGTCCTAGGGTCATCAGAGTATGGGAATGGGCCAGTCTACTTCATTTTCCATTCCTTGGCATGTAGCAAATGATAACAGAGAGGCCGGGCTGAATCTTAGAGAGCAACTGTCATTCACTATTGTCTATGTCACCGGCCTTGCTCTCTCTTCTCTTTCTCCCTCCAGAGCTCCTATCCCATCTGGGAAGACTTCAATTCGAAGGCCACTAAGCTACACTCTCAGCTCAGGTGAGGCAGTCCTGCAGCTCCTCAGTGGCACTGGGATGGGTGGGGCTGGGCACCCCAAAGAAGCCATCTTCAAGACCCCCAATGGGCAGCCCAGGCTCATCATGTTGCCCACTCCCTCTCCTGGTGCCCAGCTGGCATGGCCCAAGAGAACAGAGGCAGCCTGAGGATTCCTCCCAGCTGTTTGGCTGAGTCTTATCCCCATGGGAGGGGTCCATAGCTCAGACTCCTGACTTTGATCAGGGGTGGGCTGCAAGAGAATCAGCTCTTCCAATGACTCTGCCATCCTCCTGTCTCCCTCAGGACCACGGTCCTGGCTGCAGTTGCTTTCCTGGATGCCTTCCAGAAAGTGGCTGATATGGCCACCAACACCAGAGGTAGGAGGCTGGAAATGGGGAGAAGGAGGGCAGGGAAGCAGGAGTCAGGGAATAGAACAGGGACAGGGGATGCAGAAAGCAACAGGGATATGCAATGTCACAACCAGTGGAAGGGGCGTAAGACCCAGAGTTGGGTTCTCAAACTTGCTCTGAATTGTTGGGCAAGTTGCTTAACCTTTCTGGGCCTCATTTCCCCACCATTCTATGAGAGGAGGATAATTACTGTTCTTCACCCCTAAGGGTATATACCAAGGGCAAGTGAGATCATGTCTGAAGAGGGCTTTGAGCTCCTTAGGGGCCCAGAGCAGTTCTGGTATTGGTCTACCCTGTCTAACAAGCAAGCAGCACCATGGACAACTCCAGGGTCAGGTCTGAGGTGGGGGAGACCAGAGACTCCATCTGATTCCATCAAACGGGATGGACACCTGCTGGAGCTGTCTGCCCCTTGTCCTCACAAAAAGATTCGCGGTGAAAGCGGGCTTGTGGTCCAGAGAGTTTCATCCCTCAGCTGCTCCGGGTGCTGTCAGCAAGGACTGGAGAGGCTTCTAAGGTTCTGAGGATAGTCACAGACACATGTGACCAGTAATTGCAAATAGAGAACAGTACTAGATTTGGATTCAGAAAGCCTGGGTTCAAAACCTGCTTCTGCCACCTACTTCCTGACCTTGGGCAAGTCAATCGACCTCTGTGGGCCTCAGTTTCCTCATCTATAGAATAAACAGGCTAGACTAGGTGAACTCTAAGATCTCCTCCCATTCTAAACCTATGATCCTATGAATTGAGAAGGAACTCCCAATCAATTAATCAATACTTATCAGTTAATAAATTAAATTAATTAATTTTAATTTAATATTAAATCAAATCAATACTTATCAGTTAATGAATTAACTAATTTTAATTAATTACAGATTAAATAAGTTAATAAACATTTTATTTCTTAGCTTCCTAGGTTCCCTGTACAAAGAAATTTAAGACATGGGCCTCCACCCTTAAGGAGCTCCCTCCCTGGGGTGACAGTGAATTATAACTAATGACTAAAGGCAGTGAACAATCACTTCAGATTAAAGTGGTCCTGGAAGGTTTCATGGTGGAGGTAGCACTGAAGATTGGATAAGATGGATGTTGGACTGGCCCTTTTCCTCTGTATCTCAGTAGCTTTCCAGAGAATTGGCAATGATGGGCTTAGCGCATGACCTTAGCACTGCCCCATTAAATCTGTTCATTCATTCAGCAAGCATTTATTAGGCACCTACTATGTGTCAGGCACTGGGGATATAAAACCAAAAATGAAACAGACCTGGACCTCAAGAAGCTTGCATTATACCGAGAGGAAGCACCGTGCGTTCATGTGACTAAATACAACACATGTACAATGTTAACATCGGGAAGGATGGCCATACCAACTGAGGGGAATGTAGAAGGTAGCATTGAGCTGAGTACTGAAGAAAGCTTTCGAGAGGTAGTGATGAGGAGGGAAGGCATTCCAGGCACGGGGCACAGCCTATGTAAGAGGATGGAGTTGGGAAAGAAAGTCTTGTGCAAGGAACAGTTTGGCTGGAATGTAGGGTACCTAAAGGGCAGTGAATTGTAAAAGACCAAGGGAGAGTAAACACTGCTTCCCCTGAAAAGAGAAGGCTCACAGGGTTGGCACATGGCTGTCCCCAAAGGACCTGGTGGCATAACACTCCAGGGATGAGTGATGACCGAGCCTTGGCCTTGAACAGGGTGGGAGCCAGCAGGGATAGCCAACTGGACACAGTGTTCCCACCCCACCTCTGCCTGCCCACTCTTCCCTTCTACACCCTGACTCTGGGATAGTAAGCTCATTATGCCCATAGGCTTGAAACACAGAGCCCACTCTGTCGGACTAGGCAGAGTTCTCTAGTCTGGCTGGTGGGCAGTGAAGCAAGACATCACCTCCCTGAGTCAGGGAGGTGGAGGCGGTGGTGGTGGAGGTGAGTGGGGACCTCCAGGGGCCCAGGGAAGACAGCTAGCTGTGGTCAAGGGCCTGGACACTCGGGGAGGCTACCAGTCAACAGTCAACAACATTTAGTAAGTGCTTACCAAAGGCAGAAATACTTGAGTCAGGCATTGGGTTCAGCCCATTGTGAGAAGAGACAGAAAGGGACCCTTGAAGTCCCAATAACATCACCCTCTACGGAGAAGAACTCTTCATCTTTGGGGCAGGGACCTGATCTGACCAACATGGGCCCTGCGGGGCACAAGGGTTAAAGATTGGTGCCCCCCTTGAACAAGAGCTCCCATCACCCCCCAGTAGAGTACCCAAAACATAACTGATTTGGGCAAGTTGCTCCCTATACCACCCTGGTGACCCCCTGGTGCCCATTTAGATTGGCATGGCAAAGAGAAAGGATAGGCATGTGCCATTTCTGACCCCTGTAGTGCAGACACCTTTGCCTTTTTTAGAATCTCTAAGGGAGGCTAATGATCAGGAGAGAGGCTTGAGGAGGGTTAGGAAGGAACAATTCTGCCCACGGGCACACAAGCTCGACATCTCTCCCACTCCCAAGTGGCAGTGGACAAAGGGATCTCGGACCCAGCTGAGGAGAGTCAGTGTTGGACTTGGAATCAAGAAAACCTGGGTTCAGACCTGCCTCCTATCCTAACTGTGGGACTCTGGGCAAGCCACTTAATATTTATGGGCCTCAGTTTCCTCATGTGCAAAATAAGGAGGTTGGACCTGGTGACCTCTAAGATCTCTTCTAGCTCTAAATTATAGTCTATGACCTCAGAATCCGCAGTAAAAATACCCAACAAATACCCATCCAGCCTCTGCCGGAAGACCTCCAAGGAGGAGGAAGCCTCCACCTCTGGGGCAGCCCATCCCCCCATCCTGCCTTGGAACAGCTCTGAGAATTAGGAAATTTCTTCCTGACATCAAGACAAAATTGGCTTCTTCACAGCCTTCTTCCATTGCTCCTGGTTTTGCCCTCTAGACCAAACAGCACAAACCCACCCCCTCATCCCCAGGATGGCCCTTCCAATACGTTGTGTTCTTTAGCCTGAGCGCCGCGGAGAAAGTGGAGCCCTGGGAACCAGAACTAGGGCGAGATCTCTGTGCTTACAAGCACCCAGCTCTGGGTTATTTGGAGGGGCTTGTAACATGGAGAGTAGACTAGTGGGAAATGTCTGTCTATACCCCAGACCTGGGTACTGGGGAAGGCTAGCCCAAGTGGGTAGGACATTGGTATGGCTCCATCCTGGATTATTCCAGATTCTGCCTCCGGCCCCTTTTTGCTCCTCAGAAGAGCAACCATGCTCTTTCTTTTTAATTTAAAATGTTAATTAACCTAATAATAGTATTTATAAAGCACTTAAAAGTTTAATTTAAATTTTTTTATTTTTTCCATATGCTTTTGAATTGAAAATTTTTCTCCCTTTTCCTCCCCCCACCCTCCCCAAGACGGCGCACAATCTGATATAGGCTTTACATTTACATACCCATTAAACATATTTTCACATTAGTGAAGTTGTAAGTAAAAATTAAAACAAATACGAGGAACCATCAGAAAGATGAAACAAAACTAAACAGAAGGTAAAAATAAGTGATAGCTATTCGACTTCCATAGTTCTTTCTTTGGATGTGGACAGCATTATCCATCCCGAGGCCTCTGGAAATGTCTTAGATCCTCATAATGCTGAGAAAGGTTCAGTTTAACAATCTTAGTCATTGCATAACGTGGCTGTCATTGTGTACAAAGTCCTCTTGGTTCTGCTCACTTCACTCAGCATCAGACCATATAAGTTAAAGCACTTAAAAGTTTGCAATGCACTTTACATCCCATTTGATCTTCAAAGCAACCCTGGGAGATAGGTGTTATTATTATCATTCCTATTTTATAAATGAGAGAACCGAGGCTGAGAGAGGTTATGTGACATACCAGGGGTCACCCAGATATTAAGGATGTGAGGCTGGATTTGAACTCAAGCCTTCCTGACTCCAGGTCAGGTTGTAGAACTCGATCCATAGTACTGCCCAGCTGCCTCATTTGTTTTCTTTCCCTCTTGCTACCATTTCCCTCACTGAACGAGAAAAAGAAAACTCCCATGATAAATATACATAGTCAAGCAGAAGTTCCCATGTTGTATGTCTCATCCTACATACTGAGTCCTTCCTTTCTCTGTCAGGAGGTGGGTAGCAGGCTGCAACATTGCTCCTCTGGGATGGCTGGTCATTCATCGACCAGAGTTCTCAGGTGTTTCAGAACTGTTTGTCTTCACAGTGTTGTTGTTATGACATAAATTATTCACTTGGTTCTCCCTTCATTCTGCATCAGTTCATAAAAGTGTTCCTAGGTTTCTCTGAAACCATTCCCTTCATCATTTCCTATGGCACAATACTATCCCATTATATTCCTCAAGAGATGAGCACCCTCTAAGTTTCCGGTTAAAAAACAACTCAACCCTTCTCTCTGTTCTCTTGTGGTGTTCCCCTGGGGTACCACTGGGGGTTCTGCCCAAATGCATGTCAGCCCTATGATTAGGGAAATTCTAGGGATGGTTCCTTGACACGAGGCTCAGAAACACCTAGGAGCACTGAAGGGCACCATCCAGGATTGCCACTCTTATCCTTTGCAAGCCTATAGTATAAGATCCTATGGAGATGTCAAAGATCGGTCAACATTTCCCAAGATGAACCACCAGCTTCCCTAAAGGGAGGGAGGCAGCCCCTGGCATGTGGCAGTGTGGGTCCTGGTCACTGTGCTCTGGGTGGAGGTAGGGAGTGGTAAAGGGGAATGCCAGCTGTCCAAGTCCTGTAGCTGAGTGGGCCCTGCCACTTGGACCTCTGCCTATCCTTCCTTGAAGCTTGGAGCTTCCAGACATGTTAGGAATGTGCCTCTAGTCAAACCCTTGAGGGCAGCTGGCATCTCAGACCCCAGCCCATGGGGCCAGTGTCCATTTTTATTCAGGCATCTGGTATTTATTCAATTCCACTGAGTTCAGCAAATATTTATTAAGCATCTTCTGTGTACAGAGCCATGGGCCCAAGGCTGAGGGAAACATGAAGTATAAAAAAGCTTTAGTCCATTCTCTCTTGGAGTTTACTGTTAATGACACCTAGAATTTAGTGCTTTAAGATTTACGAATTTAAAAAAAAAAAAAAGATTTACAAAGCCCTTTACATACATTACCTCATTTGATCCAACCCTGGTAGAGGATTGGGGCGAGGGGGGAAGGGGAGGGGAGAAATACTTCTATTATTCCCATTTTACAGATGAGAAAACTGAGGCTGAGAGGGTAACTGACTTGCCCAGGGTCACACAGCTAGTAAGCATAAAAGGCAGGATTCAAACTCAGGTCTTCCTACACTATCTTGCTAGGAGAGTGCTTGCAATATGCAGGGCACTATGTTTAGTGTTGAGGGCAGGGGACTGGTATACAGAGGAGTATACATTGCCCCTGCCCTCCCAGAGCTTAAAAGTCCATTAGGGAGATGGGCTATGTGCATAGCAAAAGGCTGAAGGCATATGTGATAAAAAGTGGAGATGCACTGGATTCAAAACAGAGGACATGAGCGTCTAGATAAAACTTAGTAGCTTTGTGACCTCCGAAAGCCACTCTCCCTCTCTGGGCCTCAGTTTCCTCCTCTATAAAAATGAAGAGGTTAGACTAGATCATCTCTAGGGTCCCTACTGGTGTTAAATCCCCTGATCCTATGATAAAGATGATGAGAGCTCCAGCAATAATACTGAAACTGGCCTTGGATGGACGTCGGCTTAGGAAGAGAAGGCATTCTCAACACTGACAATGGTAATGATCAAAGCAATAGAGGTGAGTGAGTGTGAGCGTGGCTCCAGGAACAGGATCACCGGTCTCACAACCACGGGGATAAGAGATGATTCCAGCCTCAGGACTTTGTAGGACTTAGAATCGGTGAAGTAGAAGGAGCCCGGGGGAGTCAGGAGAGGAGTTCAGTTTCCAACCTTGGACAAATGATTCTCTCTGGGTCTGTTTCTTCCTTTATAAAAAAAAAAAATGGGATAGGACTATCTAACTCCTTCCTGTAAGATTTCTGACCAGCTTTTACATTCTGTGTGTCTATGGAAACCCTCAAGTACTATATGAGACTCAAGCCTTCCCTCTTTCTCCTCCCTACCCACTGCTTCTCTTCCCCAGCTAGGCCTGGGCTGGGCCAGGTGGCCTGCAGAGGCTTGAGGACAACATGGGAGCAGACTGGGAAGATGTCCAGGGAGGTGGACAGGGAAATAGGGAGGTGGCCAAGTTGGAGCGGGAGGGTGCTGGCCGCTCCCCAGTGCTGGACATTTCTGTGGGCAAGCATTGCCCTCTGGCGGCCAGCAGGAGGACCTGCCAGAGACTCAGTGTCCCGGGCAGTGGCAGCAGCAACCCAGGCCCTCCCCCAACCCCACCCTCCTTGAGCATCCTTGGAGAGCCAGATCTGTCCCATGACAGCCTCTCAGCATGGAAGGGACTCTTGTTTTTCCAGGGGCCACAAGAGACATTGGCTCAGCCCTCACCCGGATGTGCATGCGTCACCGAAGCATTGAGACCAAGCTTCGGCAGTTCACCAAGTGAGTAGGGTTGGCAGGGGCTGAGGCCAGGGCTGGGACCCACACTAGGCCCAGGGAGGCCTCCTCACCCCTGATTCTTCCAAATTTTGTGGGGCGGGGACCCAACCTCTCCCTCACAGCTAACCTTGTTCATGCCTACAAGGGGGACATGCCACCTGGTCACGGCCAATGGGAAATTTGCATTTCTAATCTTCCTCCGGCCCTTGCAGCGCCCTGTTGGAAAGCCTCATCAACCCCCTGCAAGAGAGGATTGAGGACTGGAAAAAAACCGCCAACCAGCTAGACAAGGACCATGCAAAAGGTGCTTACGAAGGGAGGGAAGAAGAGGGGGAGGAGCGGTGTCAGGTGAGGGGGGCCAGGAAGGTTCGGTTGTTGGGTGCACATCTCAGTGGCCCCCGTGGCATGGGTCTTGTTTTCATTCCTCTCTTCCCATTCAGAGTACAAACGGGCTCGCCATGAGATCAAGAAGAAATCATCAGACACACTAAAGCTGCAGAAGAAAGCGCGAAAAGGTAGGGCCCCCCAGCCCGAGGAAAAGGGTTCTAGTTACAGACATTGGGAGGGACAGGGTGAATGGTATAAAGACCCGCCGATCTGTGTAGCCGAGAGCCTACGGGTGGGCGGCATCCCCTCCATCCCCGCCCCAGTGGGGGAGGCAGCGTCAGGGTTTGTGGGCATGGTACAGCAGGCAGACCCTGCAGGAGCCCACATAGCTTCTGGCTTTCTGCCAGGGCATCTCCCAATGCTTTGCATTGTTCCAAGAAGGAAAGAGGCCAATGAGGTGGCCGTTGGTCTTTTGCAAAACCAGCTAACCAGGGTTCCTCCTGGCTGGCATCTTAGGGAAGGATCTCAGGTTGGCTTTAGGGAAGCCTCAGGGTGATAGAGCTCTAACACACACACACTTAACATAAGCCCCTCTAGAAACTGCCCACCTCATCTTCAAGAACCCTCCCACCTGACAAAGGGAGTTGTTAAGAGGGAGCCCAGGGAGGGTCAAGGGGTTCCACCTACTTCCCCTCAAGATGAGAGAAATAGCTCCTGTCCATCAGCTGTCTTTCACACATTCTCTCTTTCTCTCTGTCTCTCCCTTTCTCTCTTCTCTTCTTTCTCCTCCCTCCCACATCCTTCCTGTAGAGCTACTTGGTAAGTCAAATGTTGTCGCTGTCTGTTCCAGCTGGCCTCCCTGGCCCTTCCTCAGGCCCTTCTCTCCCAGCCCCTCACCCTGCTTTCATGTCTGTGTCGCATTTCTCTGTCTCATATCGCTCCAAGGGGGCTTGGAATGAACCTTTCCAGACCGCAGTATCAAGGAAGCCCGGTCATCCTGGAGAGATTGGGGTGGGAAGGCAGTAAGGTGTCTGCTCAGTCTCTTCCACCTGGTTACATGAGTCCTCCCTTCTCTGATGTCCCAGTGGGTTTGGTCTTCAGTAGCTGTTATTGTTCCCCAGGAGAATCTGGAGGGAGGGAGGCATGATCCCATCTTCCCAGGTATGAGGCAGAATGGTATCAACCCAACCTACTGCCTTCTGGAAATTGGTGAAAGGAGCCGTTATGGGACCTCAACTCAACTCTGCTTTGGCCATGGCTGTCCCACAGCCAATGACATGGGGTTCATTACATGTCTCCCTCCCCCTGCTAACACCCTGTCTCCCTTTCCCCTGTATCTCATCTTCTGTCCTTCATACACACTCTCTTTCCTTCATTCTCTCATTTTCTTTCTTTCTTTCCGTCTCTCGCCACACTGTTCCTGGGGGAGGCAGTCATCTGGGGTGAGCCCTGGGGCTAATGCTGAGACCAATTTGAATGGGCTTGGGCTAGCCCCCTCCTTCTGGAATTCCCTCCCCACTGTCTCCATCGGGAGCTCAGGGAGCAGGACAATTCAAACCTTTCAGTTGTTTTTTGTCCCTTGCAGTGAGGAGGTGCACCCTCCTCATAGCGTAGCCCTAAGGCTGTTATACCTCTACTGGCCTTCACCATAGTAGGTAACCAGAATGGGAAAACATTTCCCAGTCCATTCTTGGAGCCCACAAAGCCCATAGCTATGTGCTTTGTACCACCCTCAGGCTCAGCATTTGCCTTGTCCCATCCTCATCTGCCCACTCCAGCTGCATTCTGGGAAACTGTCTTGTTGCCGCCTCTCTCCTGCTCATATGGTCTTCTCGGCCCTGGACGGGGTGGAGGGTGACAGGAGTGCCTGGTTCCTATTCTTTGGACTCACATCAGAGGAGGCCTCTGAAAATCTAGTCCCTTTGCCCCTGGCCACCAAGCAACAGTTCCCAACATGCACTGCTTCTATTTTCACCTAAGTGGGTGAGCCACGTGTGTGCTTGGGTCTGCAGTCTCCGCCCGCCATGTTGCTGCCTCAGTGCAGGGCATCTCTGGCCTGCGCTCCCAGACAGACCTTTCCCTGACACCTGAGGCCCCAGGTGGCCCTGCAGCTTTGGCTCTGGCTTTTGGCATCCTCCATACTTGTGTGTTTTTGTGTGCCTTCTCGCCCTCCCTGTCTGGGACAAGCTCTCCACGCCCACCCCTGCTGCATGGGTCGCTGCATATTCTGCCCTAGATCGAGACCCTACAAGGCCCTGGGCTCCTCCCATCATGTGGGCTCATGCTTTCCCTCCAGCCTCCACCCCTGCACCTATGGAAAGCCCCCACTGCAGGCAGAAGCCTTGCCTTGCTGGTCAGGACTGGTGCTCTCTGTACCCTTCCGCAGACTTGTGGGGAGTGAGAAGGCTGAATAAAGGGGCCTTCTCCCAGAGAGGAGCCTGGCTTGGCCCACTTGGGGAGAAGGGTGGCCTCCCCATCTGGGCATCTCCTCCTGTCCTCCACAGGGAAAGGGGATTTGCAGCCACAGCTGGACAACGCCCTCCAGGACGTAAATGACATGTATCTGCTCTTGGAGGAAACAGAGAAGCAAGCTGTTCGGCGAGCCCTGATTGAGGAGAGGGGGCGATTCTGCACCTTCATCACCTTCCTACAGCCTGTAGTGGTATGCCGCTACCAGCGAGGGTGGGGCAGGAAATATGCTGGAGGAGTGAGAAGAATGCATTCTGAGCTGGCTCCCCAAAGCCTTCTCCTTAGAGCCTAGGGGTGGACCTCTCCCTCACCATCAGGCATTGCATATTCTGGCATGATGATAGAATGAGGGGCTCTGAGGAACTGAATATTCTAATCAATGTAAACTTCTAACTTGGACCATGCCATCCCTTTCCTTTGTATCTCCAGGACCTAGCTGGGTACTTAGCCCAAGCAAAGGAAGGGCTAGATAAATTCTTTATTGAATAGAGAGCTGCCGTATAGGGCACACCCAGATGACCATTTTCCAAGGATTCTAATACTTCTGACAAAACCAGTTGTGAACTCGTGTTTCTTGAGTGGTTCAGGAGCCATTTCAGGATTGTAGCCTAGGAGTTCTTTTCTGTATCATAGACCCCTTTGACAACAGACTGAGGGAGCTGACAGACCCCTTCTCAGAATCACTTTTTTAAATGAGTAAAATAAAATATGTAGAATTACAGAAGAAACCAATTAATACTGAAATGCAAGTACCGCAACTTTTTTTTCAAAAACAAGTTCATGGACACCCCAAGCTAAGACCCCATTGAGCTTTGAGGGCAGGAGGGAGGGAGAGAAAACAGGATGCCAGGCCTCAGTATAGTCTCCCAATCCTGTACCACGAAGGAATCAGGCTGCACCTAAGAGAGGGGTGCAGTGTCCCTCTGTAGCGGAACACTGGAAGAGGAGGATGGGAGATAGATCCCACCCCCCGAGGACAGGTGTGATGATGTTTGCTGACCGTCCCCTTTGGCTTCCTTCCTCCCTCCCAGAATGGAGAGATTACCATGTTGGGAGAGATCACTCACCTGCAAGGCATCATTGATGACCTGGTGGTGCTGACTGCCGAGCCCCACAAGCTGCCCCCAGCCAGTGAGCAGGTGAGGGCTCTTTGGGAGGGGAAATTGTGGCCAGTGGCCTGCACATCACTGGGCACACATCTGTGCCTGGGGGAGGAAGGCCAGGAGAGATGTCTGGGAGAGAACAGAGAAAGCCAGGCAGCTATGGGTAAGGAGGAAGGGACAGAGTTTGCCTGGAGTGGCACTCTTAGCTCTGGCCCATTAAGGAAGGCTTATGTACAGCATGGTCAGAAGCACTCACGTGAGCCATGCAGACTGCAGATACTCCGGGAGTTCAGAAAAGGGTTGTCTGTATGACCATGGGAACAGAGAAAGGGGAAAAACAAATCTCTAGGGCCTCGAGGCAACATGGCAGTATAGAGCACAGGACCTGGAGTCTGAAGGGACCCGAGTTCAAATGTCGCTTCTGGCACTTACTTAGCTGTATGACCACAGAGAACACATTTCATGTCTCAGAACCTCATTTTTCCCATGTGGAAAACAGAGCTTAATAAACCTCATCAAACCTACTCTGGGTAGTTGTGAGGGTCCAATGTGTGTAAAGTACTTTGTAAAGTACTTTGTGAGCCTTAAAGCATTTATATTTCAATATTTTCATGCAATAGAAAAAGATCTGGCTTTGGAGTCAGGCAGATCTGGATTCAAGTCCAGACTCTGACAAATACTGTGTGTGACCCTAGGCAAGTCACTTTTTTTTTTAGGCAATTTGGGTTAAATGACTTACCCAGGGTCACACAGCTAGTAAGTATCAAGTGTTTGGTCTGAGGTCGGATTTGAACTAGTCTCCTGACTGCAGGGCTCATGCTCTATCCACTGCACCACCTAGCTGCCCCAGCAAGTCACTTGACACCAGAGCTCTAAGTCACTCCCTAAGATCAGTGATTGTCAAAGTATGGTCTAGGGAACCCCCTCAAGGGTCCCTGTGACCCTTTCAGGGAATATGCAGAATCAAAATTATTTTCATAATGATACCAAGATATTTTAATTTCTAACACAGTAAATATCAGTAGATATGACAGACATAAACAAAAGCTCTGGAGTCCTCAGTAATTTTTGAGTGTAAAGGTCCTGAGACCAAGAAGTTGGAGAGAAGGTGCTGGCCTGCGCTGGTAGAAGGAATATTCTCCATGCTGATGAAATCACTGGGCCCAGTCCTTCTGACTCTTACTGTTATTACAGTGGTAAACCCCCAGGGGTTTGCTCATGAAGTGGGAGCAAGGAAATAGGGAGAAGTGGGGATACCGAGGCATCCCACAGGGGGAGCTGCTTCTCCCTGTCTAGGGTCAACCTGGAGCACAAAGACCATCCCGCCCCCTCCCACTAGATACAAGGGGCAATAGAGCTGGAGGAATCCAACAGCGAACTGTCCATGCATGGCCCAAAAGAGGCTTCTGCGGGTCCGAGGGATCCGGAGAAGGGCGTGGGAGGAGGGGTCTCTGTCTCCCTAAATTGCCGATGGCAGCTGCCTTGGCTGTGAGGGAGGGGTGCCTGGCTCTGGTGACCCTGGTCTCTGCCCCTCATTCAGGTGATCAAAGATCTGAAGGGCTCTGACTACAGTTGGTCATACCAGACTCCGCCATCTTCCCCCAGCAGCTCTGGCTCTCGGAAGTCCAGCATGTGTAGGTAAGTGTGCTTAACCAATGGGAACTCTGCCCTTTGAGTCCTGGAGGGACACGTGGGGGGGGGAGGATGGGGGGAGGGTGTGACCTGAGGGCTTGATCCCACTTGGCTTTTCAATCAAAGCTTGCCCTAAATCAGTTCAATTAGTTTACTCTGAGGCTCTACCAGGCACCTATGTATGTATACCAACGATTCTTAACTTGAAGTCTGGAAACTGTCTTTAAAAAATATTTCAATAACTATATGTCAGTACAATTGGTTTCCTTTGTAATTCCATGTATTTTGTTTTCTGCATAATTCTGAGAGGAGATCCCTGAGGCTCACCAGACTGCCAAATAGGTCCATCACAGAAAAGGTTAAGAATCCTCGGTTTACCGTGATCAGATTTCATTTTTCCATGTGTAGAAAAAATGTGCCTGAATAACATCATAAATGTATGTGTACACACATATATTTTTGTACACACACACACGCACACATGTATATGCACAGCTTCCAAGGTAGTGTGACCCAGTGCAGAAAACCTCTGGGGAAATCAGGAGAGGGCTTGTTTTGAATTCCAGTTCCGATGCTTATTAGTCATGTGAGCTTGGACAAGTCATTTGACTGCTAACTCCCAGTTACCTTCTCTGTAAATTGGGGGTAATAATACTTGCAATGTCTACCTCCCAGAATTGCTGTAAGGAAGGCACGTTGTTTACCTTAAAGCACCCTGAAAGTGCTAGTCATTATTGCTCCATGTATGTTATATTACATGCACAGAAACATATACAGCTATAACTAATACTACATCATGCTTCCTTTCATGCATTTTGGCCTAGTGGGCAGAAAGTTTTGCAAAGCAGTATCTTGCAACAATCCTGGGAGGTAGGTACTATTCTTATCCCCATTTTACAGATGAGGAAACTGAGGCAGGCAGCAGTGAAATGACTTGTCCAAGGTCACCCAACTAGTAAGTGTGAAAGGCAGGATTTGAATTCAGGGCTTCCTGACTCCAAAGCCAGCACTCTCCACTGCACTAGTTACCTCTGGGACAGAGGACCAGTTTGAGGGTCAGAAGATCGGGGCATTAGTCCAAGCTTCCTTAGACACATCTGGGTCACTCTGGGTGATTCCACTCCTTACTTAGTGTCCCTGCTTGAGTTTTATATCTTTCACATGGTGACCCCCCCCCCAATCTTTATTGCATTGGGATTGTAGAGCGAACAGAAGGCGTCAGATTGATCAAACTCGGGCATGGCCTTTGTTGACCCAAGAAGCAGTGGGACAAAGCCCCTGCTCCTGGCCCAGACCCTGTGGAGTAAGCCCCCAAGAGTGACCCCGCCCAGTCCTTTCCCAGATTCTCTCCTCCATCCCCTCCCTGTCCTTGACACGCTGTTCCGTGGCTCAGCAACTCCTGCCTACGATGCCTGTGTCTCGGAACCTGTTGTCTTACGCTGTCTTTTCCTTCCTTTGCCCCCCTTCTCTCCTCCCCACCTTGACTCCCCCTCGTCCCCCCTTTGACCGCTGTTACCACTCTTCCCCTCTTTACTCCTCCCCCACCGCACTTTTTTCCTCCCCCTCCCCTGCCATCCCCCTCCCAGCAGTGGTAACAGTACAAAGGGTGGCGCCCCATGGCCCGGCGGGTCCCAAACATACTCACCCAGTTCCACCTATCGCTACCGCAGCCTGGCGCAGCCAGTTAACCCCAGTACCCGCCTCTCCAGTGTCTCCTCCCATGACTCTGGCTTCATCTCCCAAGATGCCACATACTCCAAACCTCCGTCGCCAATGCCCTCGGACATCACCAGCCAGGTGAGGAGGATTGGTTTGGGAGGGCCAGGGCAGGGATGGGGAAAGGCGGGAGAAGACCCTCCTCTGCTTCTCTTAACAATGTAGAGAAAAAGGTATCCCAGTAAAATGCCTGCTCTGCCCATTTACTGGCTGGATGACTCAGGCACCTGTGACCCCTCTAAAATTTAAAGTTCTTTAAAACCCCTGTAGGCCTTCATTTTCTCATCTGTAGAGTAAAGGGGTTGGTCTAAGGTTCCTTCTAAATTTATGGTCCTAAAATCGCTGCTGGGGAAAAGGAGCTAGCCTGAAATGCCGTCCTAGAAGGATAGACGCTCCCCCTGGTGGCCAATAGGATAATTGGTTCCCCAACTTTGGCCATCCAATACAGATGGATGTACCTTGAATTGGAGGCAAATGAACACTCTTGGCCTTGGAGTAGAGAAAACTAGGGGTCAAGAAAGACAGCAAATCCAGGTCAAAGGAGACTTCTGGACTACAGAAAGCAAGAATAAAACTTAGGAAATAAGGAAATAATCTGGAAGGTGGAGGGCAAATGGTGACCAGGGGAAGTAGACATTAAGCTGACCCAGACTCCTAGAATCCTGGGAACCAAGGCCATCGTAGGGCACCTTCTCCAGCTGCTCTTCTCTATGTCCAAAGAAGGTGGTAGCAGTGATCACAGCTAGCCCTTCAATGGGAGGCATGTGTTTACGCCTTGCTAAGGAGAAGAGGCCCGCCAAGGGGAGGCAATTTTTTTCTCCACCCATAAGCCATTGAGAGGGTCTCTGGGAAGACCAAAGCTGGGATGAACTAGCAGCTACTGTTCCATGTAGAAGAGGATTCTTTCTGATTACAGGCGCGTCTGTCTGCTTGCATGTTCCAGTCCTTGGCTAGGCTCAAATTAACCCTTTGCTGGCACTCTAACTGTCCCCACTTCACAAGGTGTCACAATAACTTGACTTAAAGTGGGGGAGGGGCAAAGGGAGCAGTTCTGTGTGTGTTTGTGGGGGAGAAGGGGAATCCTGGACAAAAGACAACACACTCAACTCTACGCAGTCCTGACATACCAACGAAGCTTGGCTCAATGGCCAAGTCTCTGGGGAGACTCTCCTCTCCATTTCGGCAGAAGGGCCCACTGTACCTATGGGCCTGCCCAGGATGCTTTGAGATGTCAAGACAGAAAGACAGCCAAGTAGCTTCTTCTACCCTCTCCCCAGAGACAGAGGTTCCCATCCCTCTAAGGTCTCCCACACAAGAGCACGGCCCGTCCATTTCACTCAAGTCCAGGAGTCGAACTTCCTGACCAAGAGGAGCCAGACCTCAGGATGCAGAAGGAAACATACTTTTTTTAGACATAGTCGATGCTGGAATTTGCTTTGCTTGACTATGTCTCTCTGTTACCAGAGTTTTATTTTATTTTTTTTTCACTTAGGGAAGTGGGTACAAGGGAGGTATACTTTTTAGTTAAAAAATCAGTAAAGTAAAAGTTACATTTTTAAAAGATTAGGGGATGATGAGCAATATGACGAATCACAGGGGAGGGGCGTGGTCAATTAGAAGGACAAGAGGACCATACATGTTGTGTGGGCCAGTGACTGTGTCTGCAGCATGTATAAATTTAGAAAGAGGGGTATCCATGGCATTAGGAGTGAGTTGGGGATGGGTGTCTTCTGGGTTATGTTCTGCGTGCACAGGGTGCTTGAGCTATTTTGTTCACATGTGTATGGGCATACACATGACTGTGTGAATGTGTGTCCATGTATGTGACTTTCCCTCCTCCTTGGGATGGTGTGTGTCAGGTGGGTTTTTGCTGTGGACTGTGGCCTTGGCCCTAGAGCTCTGGGAAAGGTGCATCAGTGCATGTGCAAACACGTGTGTGTGTGTGTGTGTGTGTGTGTGTGTGTGTGTTGTTTATTCATGTGCGTGTCTCTGCTGCTGCATGCCCTCACCCTAACCAGGTTTATTCTCTCCTCCACTCTGCTGTCCTCCTCCTTCCTCCACTCTGCTCTGCTCCTCTCGCTCTCCGCGTGTATCTCTGGTGGACTGCTCCTGCTGGCTGCACCGCAGAAGTCCTCCAGCTCGGCATCCTCTGAGGCTTCGGAAACCTGCCAGTCAGTTAGCGAGTGCAGCTCCCCCACCTCGGTCAGTGTTGCCTCCAAGGACAGGCAGGGCGTGGGAAGGGAAAGGAAGGGCAGGAGAGCATTCTTGTCCTCACAGTGCTGCTCCTGGAGCAGATGCTTGGTGAAAGCTGTGTCCTCTTCCCCTCCTGCCCTTAGATCATCCCTCCTCCTCAAGAGTCAGTGGGGCATAGGGGGAAGGGAGAGGAGCTCCTTAGCCAGCACCAGCCAGGAGGTGGTTTCTGCATGCCATTCCCTCCATCCTTCCCCTCTCACTGCCATTAACCTGTACTCAGGCCCTGCCCTGGGCTGCTTGGGGACTACCTGTCCCACACCTCTCATCCCTCCCCTCTCCTGCCTGTGTTTCAGTTTATTGCTTTGTAGCCAACTCTAGAAAGGTCTCCTCTGTTGCCAGGCCTTGGGAGAACTGAAACAGGAGGTGAGAATAAGATGGGGGAATGGATAAGGAGGTGCTGATCTCCTAATGAAACCCACGGCCACAGTTCCTCTGAAACTGTCTCCCTCAGTAGCCCATCTCACTTCATCCCCCATCCTCTCCATCAGCTGCAGGACAGGTGAACCTGATTCATCTACCATATGCCCCAGCTTAGGCATCAAGATTCAGCTTAGGGGATGAGGAGATCAGGCTGTGGTCCATACATGGGCTTCTTGGACTTCCACCAGCTGACGGCCCTGTTCTTTTTGGTGATGTGAGCCATACTCTCTCAAAACAACTTTCACCTCCTCATCCCCAAAATAGAGGAGGGGTTTTTGGAGGGGTGGGTCGAGGAAGGAATTGACAGTGCTTTGGAAGCAGGCCGTTCTCAGGGCCAGCACAGATGAGGGCTCCTTCTTGAGGCAAGTGGGGGCACAGCCAGCTTTCCCGTGCCCTGCCATCTTCTTGCTCTAACCTTGATCCTATTGGCACAAGCCTGCCCACCTTCCTGTCACCCAATCTATAACTGTTCTCCCCACCTTCAGGATTGGTCCAAGGCCGGCCCATATGACCAGCCAATGGCAACCACTCTGCAGCGGAGGAAGGACCGAGTAGAACATCTGAGGGAAGCAGAAGGGGGCCCAGGCAGCGGGAGCTATCCCAGCATTGGTGGGGAAGAGACACCTCGACCCAGGATGTCCCCTGCAACCATCGCAGCTAAGGTACACCATCCCCTGAGGGGGCAACATTGGCAAAAGCAACCTGTGTACCCTCTGAACTGTGGAGATGCCCTGAGACCCAGGAGTCATTCCATGCACAGCTTCTCCCTGGCTCTCTTTTCCTTTGCCCTGAGCTAAGTGGTTGGCATATGAGGGTCAGAAGTATGGGAGGAGCCCCCTGATAAGAATGTTGAGACATCTGACTATGGGTAACCAGGTGGTGTGAGCAAGAAATCAGAGATGGGAGCTTAGAAAGAGGACAGTTTGGAGCACAGCAGTGGAAGAGGAAAAACCACAAGATCAAAATTCCTTTTTTTTTTAATTATCGAACATTTTTTCCTCCCTTCTACCTCCTCCTTCCCTCCCCCCACCAAAAAACCCGACCCTCATAACTACTAAACAGAGTCAAACAAACTAGCTCCCACATCGGTCTTGTCCAGAAATAGGTGTCTCAATCCGCATCTTAGTCTTTCTGTCAGGAAGTGGGTGACGGCTTCATCATTGGTCCACAGAATGATGGTTGATCATTAAACTGATCAGAATTCGCTGGGCTTTCAAAATTGTACATTTTTATAGTGTTGATCTTTTGTTTTGTTTTTTGGCAAGGCAATTGGGGTTAAGTGACTTGCCCAGTGTCACACAGCTAGTTAGTGTCAAGTGTCTGGTTTGAGACTGGATTATGAACTCAGGTCCTCCTGGATTCTAGGGCTGGTGCTCTATCCACTGCGCCACCTAGCTGCCCTTATAGTGTCGATGTTAAAGTAGAAATTGTTCTCCTGTTCTTCTCAATTGACTCTGCATCGGTTCATAAAGTCTTCCCAAGTTTCTCTGAAACCATCCCTTACATCATTTCTTAAAGCATAATAGTATTCCATTCTATCAAATTTGTTCAGCCATTCTCCAATTGATGGGTACCCCCCAAAGTTTTAAATGCCAGAAGTCTACGGGTCCCTTCAGAGGAACAGAGCAAGAACTCTACGTAGGTAGAGCTAAGGAGAAATATTTTAGTTTGTGAGGCTGAGGGGAGGAAAGAAGGAAGGACTGTGCCGTCAAAGTGTAGATGCAGACTCTGTGAGCAGAGTGCCAAAGATGTGGCCCGGGTGGGAGTGGGGTATAGACACGACCAAGGTCAGGGATATGATATCTGCAGGTTGGGGCAGCTTGCTACCTTCTGGTTTCTGGATTTGTCTAGACGAGCTCACCTTCATCCCACCTTGGCTCTTCTTTCAGCACGGTGAAGAGGTCTCTCCCGCTGCCAGTGACCTGGCCATGGTGCTGACGCGGGGCCTGAGCCTTGAGCACCAGAAGAGCAGCCGGGACTCCTTGCAGTACTCAAGCGGCTATAGCACACAAACAACCACCCCCTCCTGCTCCGAGGACACCATCCCCTCTCAAGGTACTGCTCTGGCACCATCGACGGGGCTCTTAGAGCAACAGGCGGAGGACAGCACGTAGTACCCGATGACAGTCAATATTGATCTAGCTTGTTAAAGTTTGCTAAGCACTTCATAAACATTGTCACATCTGATCTTCGCAGCAACCCTGGGAAGTGGGTGCTATTATAAATCTCCATTTTACAGATGGCTAAACTGAGACTGAGAGGGGTTAAGTGACTTGCCTAGGGTCACACAGCTACTAAGTGCCCGAAGCTGGATTCAAAAAAATGGAAGACACATTAGATTTGAGGGCAGAAGCTTTTAGGATCATAGACTTAGAGGTGATACAGGTTATGTAGTCCAATGCCCTCATTTTACAGAGGAGGAAACTGAGGTCCACAGAAGTTGAGTCAATCAAAAACCTTTTATTAGGGGCAGCTAGGTAGCGCAGTGGATAGAGCACTGACCCTGAAGTCAGGAGAACCTGAGTTCAAATATGGTCTCAGACACATAACACTCAACACGAGCTGTGTGACCCTGGGCAAGTCACTTAACACCAATTGCCTTAAAAAAAAAAAAGTTGAGTCTGGCAACCAGGTGCCAGACACCATAAGCACTGGGGATACGAAGAAAGGAAAAACTGCCCCTGCCTTCAAGGACCACACATTCTTTTGTTTTTTTAAGGGTTTTTTTTTTTGGTAATTTTTTTAATTTTAAACTTAAATACAAAATGAGAAAAGAAAAAAATTGCAATGTACACAGCAGACCATAAGAGAGGATTCAATATAAAGCAATAAATTTCCATTTCAAATATAACAAACACGACTCATGGTTTGCAAAGTTGCCCAGCTTTTCTTTGCTTCCTTGTTGGTTTTCTTTTGTTTTCTGCTGTGCACTTTGGACTTTATTTTTTCCCCTCCCTCCCCTCCCCAACCTAAAGAAAGCTACAATCAAGCATGGATAGGTAGATATCCAAATATACATCGATATCTATAAACATACACATGTAGACTCATATGCACTCACGTACATATTTGTAAGACTGTATTATGCTTATTTCCACTTGTCACTTGTTTCTCTGAAGGTGGACAGCGTCTTCCTTCGTAAGTCCAGGTTCTTCCATGTTTTTCTAAATCAACCAGATCATCACGTCCTACACCACAGCAATCTTCCAACCCAATCACATCCAATCTGAGAGACTGTCTAGGAAAGTTTTTTTTCTCCCAATTTTCTGCATTCCTTCTATTCTTGGCTACATGGGTTTTATTTATACAAGAAAATTTTAATTTAAAATAATCAAAATTAACCTTTTTACACTTCAACAATGCCCTCTCTTATAATATAGGTTAAGGTCTAATACTAAGGAGCAAAAATTCTAAGGGGAATGACTTCCCTGAGGTCAAAGAGGAAGCAAATGGTACCTAAGGGCTTTGACCACAAATCTAATACGTTTTCCACTATCCCGCTAGATTAAATTTTGGCTCTGCTCTGACTTTAGGCAAGTTATTTGGTCTCAGTTTCTTCATCTGTAAAATGAGAGGCCCAGACAAGTAATAATTTCTAATAATAATCTCTAAAAAATCTCTTCCAGTGTTAAATCCATAATCATATAAAGCAGGGGTTCTGAACTCTTTTTTTTTTTTTTGGTGCCATAGACCCTTTGGCAGTATGATGAAGCCTATGGACTCCTTCTCAGACTAATGTTTTTAAATGCATAAAACAAAACACACAGGATTACAGAGGAAAATTATTATATTGAAAGGCAGTTATCAGAATTTTCTTTTTTCTTTTTCTTTTTTTTTTTTTTTGGCTAAGCAGTGGGGTTAAGTGACTTACCCAAGGGTCACACAGCTAGTAAGTGTTATGTGTCTGAGTCCAGATTTGAACTCAGGTCCTCCTGAATCCAGGGCCGGTGCTCTAGCCACTGCGCCACCTAGCTGCCCCTCAGAATTTTCTTAAAACAAATTCATGGACCCCAGATTAACAACTCTCTATTGTAAGAAATGTTTGGAGATGTTGCCTTCTGAAGTACAAACCCAAATAACAGATGGAGAGAGGAAGTCAGTATCATGGCATGGGTAGGATGTGATTCACAAGGCCCTCCTTGCTCCATCCAGTCTCATCTCCCTGTGTTCTCTGCGTAAGAAAAGCTGGAGTTCAGCTTTGGTTGAGGGGGGGAGCTATGAAGAGCGTAGTGATGAGGGGGTGGATTCTATGTATATAGAGCCCTGAGGTGGTCAGGAGGTGAAAAAATTCCTAGCAGCAGGCCCTACCCATAACATGGCATCTAATGCTGAAAAATATAAGACCTATCCTAATATGTGCTGGGATGGGTGGAGATGAAGGAATGAAGAAGCTTATGGAAGGGGCTTTGTGTATCTTCAGCACCTAGGACAGTGACTGCCTTCAGGTGTGTGTGCTCATGTATGGTGACGCTGTCTTTCATGGGTGCCCCAGGTTCAGACTATGACTCCTACTCTGTGAACGGGGACGTGGAAGTCGAGGGGCAGAGTGAGTTCGACAAGTCTTCCACCATTCCCCGAAACAGCAACATTGCCCAGAATTACCGCCGGATGATCCAAACCAAGAGACCCGCCTCCACGGCCGGACTGCCCACAGGCATGGCCCTGCCTTCAGGTGCCCCGCCAGGCGTGGCCACCATCCGCCGCACACCCTCCACCAAGCCTTCAGTGCGCCGCACTCTCTCAAATGCTGGCCCCATCCCCATTCGCCCACCTATTGTCCCAGTGAAGACCCCCACAGTGCCCGATTCACCTGGTTACACAGGCCCCACCCGGGTGGGCAGCGAGGAGTGCGTCTTCTATGCTGATGATGCTGCCTCATCCCATGCCCCTGATTTTGCGAAGGCCTCCCCCAAACGGCTGAGTCTCCCCAACACTGCATGGGGCAGCACCTCTCTGGAGGTGGCCAGCTACCCAGGAGCAGGACAGTCTCTCTCAGCTGAGGAGGCTGAGGAAGAGCAGCAGCAGCTGGCAGCCAATCGCCATAGCCTGGTAGAGAAGATTGGGGAGCTGGTGGCAGGTGCCCATGCTCTGGGAGAGGGGCAGTTTCCCTTTCCCACTACCCTATCTGGCACCTCAGCGGAAGAGACGCCTCTACCACCCCCTGCCGCTTCGAGTGACCCTCCAGCTGAAGACATGCTGGTGGCCATCCGGCGTGGGGTGCGGCTTCGAAGGACCATCACCAACGACAGATCTGCCCCCCGCATCTTGTGATGTTGCTGCTGCCTCCCCGGCCTCCCAAGTAAGGGAGCCCTCATGGCTTGGACTGAGCAGCTGGGGCCTCGAGAGAGAGGAGTGAGGAGAGAAAAACAGTCGGGAGCTACATTAAATACAAAAGAAAAACAATAAAGGAGAGAAAAACAAAAGTTTTTAAAAATATACAAGGCAAAGCCACTTTATGGATAGAGACACAGAATCTAGATTAAAAAATTTAAACGAGAAAAAAACTTCTTTAACAAACCTTGGAAAGGCGGAGCCATTAGCCTTGAACTCTTCTGGAGTCTCTTTCATACTTTTCTCACCCCATCTGTTCCCTTCTCTTCTCCTCATCTCCTCGCCACCCCTTGCCTTCTACACCTCTTGCCCCTCCCGAGTGAGTGGTCAGGCCTGGAACCAGTAGCTCCACAGCTCCCCCTACGTTCACACCCATGCACACACACAGAGCTTCCCACAAAAGAAGGAAATGACTCACGGTCTTTCTCGGACTGCGTTCGTCATCTCGTCATCTCGTCCTCCAGCCGGGCCACTAGTCTGAGCCGCGGCTTGGTTCCTCCCTAACTTGCCTTCCCCTTCTCCTTTGTTCTTTCCTTCCTTCTCAATGTCTCTGCTCTCTCGATTAGCCAGGACGGCAGGAAAGGGAGAACATGAGGCCAGTAGCGCCTCAGCGTCATGGGGCCCACCAGCGGAGGTCTTTTTACTTCATTTGAGGGAGCAACAAGGTGGCTAGGGCCTGCCAGTAGGCTTCAGGGCCTCACTTTGGAGTCCATTATTGCCTTGGCCTCTGTAGCGATAGGCAATATGGCCTCAGGAACAGGAACCCCTGAGACCAAGCCTGTCAGAGGTGCGAGTAACCAGAAGCAGTCCTTGGTCTTAGTAGGGTCTTTTCGAGTCTACACCTTCCTACCACTCATCAGATGTATTGGTGGGCAGAATTGGTTCTTTCTGGTGGGGAAGGTAGGAGACCTGTAGGAGCTGAGGAAAACACTGGGAAAAGGAAAGCAATGTCCCAAGTGCTATGGAGAAACTCGGGTCCATGGAGGCAGTTGGCAATGTCTCTGAGGGAACCAGGTCTAATTGGAGCACCTTGTGACAGTAACTCTGGTGGCACTTTTGGGTCAGTTTCAGCCATCCTGTCACCCCAACCCAAGACTTGGGGTCGAGGGCTAGAGCTGTACAGAGGGTATGTGTGTTGGGAGGGGGTGGGGATTATTTTGTTAATATGATAATAAAATGAAGGCGATTATACCTGGGTGAAGATTGTGTGTGTGAATGGAAGGTATGGCTGTGTGTGTGTTGGCGTAAAAGTTGTATCTCTGCAGAGGGGTGTGTGTGTGTGTGTGTGTGTGTGTGTGTGTGTGTGTGTGTGTGTGTGTGTGTGTGTGCTGTGCACACACGTGTGACAGAAGCAGCTGAACTGTAGCCGTATGGGCCTTTGGCAGGAAAAGGGAAGTTGTATTTGTTGTTAGAAAGCCATGGAGTGGCTGCTATTCTCTCCAGTGACTGGAGTTTGGCCCAAAAGGTCGGAAGGGCCTGGGGGTCTAAGCTGTAGACCCCTGTGTGGCCCATGGCAGGGTTAGGGCAGTGAGGGAGGCAGGAGACGGGGGGGGGGTGATTACTGAAGATTGGCTTTGACCCTCTGTTGCCAGAGGAGATGCCATCCATGAAGACCCCATCCGTGGCTCTAGCCTTCCAAGCCTGTGCCAGGAAGCAACAGGGTAGTAGGGTGGGGGTGGCCTTGTCTGCCCCCATACAGTGCCAAAATATGTGCCCTATTCTAGGGCAGAGGCAGGGGTGGGGGCTCAGGCCGTGGAGAGAGTTGCTACAGAAGCTTCCACCTCTCCTCCCTCTTTGTTCCACCACTCCATAGTCTAAACAGGGTAAAAAGCATGTGAGATTAAGGCGAGAGGAGTGGGTCCTGTACCCAAGAGGAAAGTGTCCAAGGGGACAAAAAGGACTCAGGCTGCGGGCCCATCACCATCACCACCAGCTCCCAGAGACAGGGTCTTCAGTGGGTTTGGGAAAGCTGGTTTTTCCTTGTATCTCAACTGGTTGGGAATACATCTGAGCCTCACTCCTCCATTGCCCTTTGCCTTAGGAGCCCAAAGGCATCTTTCTTGTGCCATAAGATAAAGGGGTCCTTGGATTCATGGCAAGAAAACCAAATTCACCTGAATTCCCTTCCCTTTTCCATTGGGCACTTCAAAGGACATTATCTATGCTGGGGGCACATTTTCTCAGGCTTTGGGGGTGTCCTTTAAACCCAGTCTCAAGAGCCATCTGAAGCATTTCTGAGCTAGAAAGCATGAGGGCAGAGAGGAAGCTGAGGCCCATGAGCTCTGAGGCTGGAGGTCGAGTGGTGGTGATGCCGCGTAGCAGGTATTGAGGATGGCAAGGGGACAGAGAGCAAAGGTTGCTGAGTAGCCGGTTCGGAAAGCTTTGGGCAGGAGTTTGCTAGGCAGCTGGTGTGATGGGCCTGGCATTTTCACATGTAAGCTGATGGTTTGCGGTGGTGTGGCATGTGGGACGTGCTGAGGGCTGCAGCCAGTGAGTGTGGTTGGGGTGGGAAGGGGTGGGGTAGTGTGTGTGCTGAGGGAGGGGGGGTGTAGAGGAGCAGTTTTTTGGTGTAAAATGATGGGAAGTATAAGGGGTTCCTCTTCCTCTGTGCCTTCCCTTTCCCCGCCCCTGTGCTCCCTTATATGCCAGGAAAGTCATTTGACTGCTTTTCAGGGACTTTCAGGGGCCCATTTGGTCAGAAGATCCTTGCTGTAGCCTGTGCAAAGGCACCGGTCACTACTCCAAACTATTTACTTGTCCAACCATGCTGGAGGAAGGATACTCTGACCCACTGCCAGGGAGGATGTGTGGGTGTCAGGTTTTCCACTCTCTCACCCATTCTCCCTCTTGACCAACAGCGTTAGGGATGGCTCACTCTGTGGCTGCGGGGCAGAATTTTCCGCGGGGGGGGGGGACTCCAGCTCTGACCTTGGCCTTGTACTACTTTACTACCCTGAGTTCCTTCTTCTGAGTGTTCCATGCAAACAGAGAAAAGATATACCATGGCCGCCCCATTGCTTTTCTCCAGAATGTCCAGGGACGCTCTTATCCCTTGGTTAGAGACAGTGGGAGCCTCCTGTCCTCCTGTACGGCTTCAGGTGAGGGCTCTGCTGAGAGGGCTGGCAAGATACTGGACAGAATGAATGCTCTTTCCTCATTTCAACTCCTAAAGTAACACTTCTCTTTCTCTTGCTCTTTGACCCCTTTCAGTCAGGAATAAGAAATGTTCTTTCTTCCAAAAGGAAGAGAAAAGGCCCCCATCACCCTCTGCATGCCATGCTTTCCTGGAGTGATGAGATAGGACAAACTAGAGGAGAAGGCAATGCAGGAGAGAATCAGGAAAGTCACAGGGCCTTTAAAGATGCCCCCAAGTACTCCTCCCTAGGCTGAGCCCATCATATCCCCACTGCCCTGGAAGCACCCCTGGTGTTGTATATAGAGCTCCAATTCTGCCCTTGTTTTCGGGCTCTGGCCCAGCCCTGTCATTAGTGATTAGTAATAACCACATAGGCCCCGGCCCGCCAGCCCTCTCAGACCGGAGCCAACAATACCACCACACAGACTTTTTTTTTGTTTAGTTTGGGGATTTGTTTTTATTGTTCATTTTGTACAGAGAAAAATCCCTTTCAAAAGTGTCTTTTGACTGACGTAACTTTTCTGGTGCTGTTGTTAACCTGTTTCTTTTTTTAATTTATTTTCCCTTTTGCCCCGTACTTCTGTCTTCCCTTTGGCTCCCCTTTCCTCACCCGCTCCCCTACCCCTCTACCCAGCCATCGGTTCTTTTTGTTGGTTTGTTTGTTGGACTTTGGACAAATTATCCTTTTTCTCCTGCCCCACCATGATCCAGCCCTTGAGTTGAATAGTCACTGCTACAAGTAACAGACGCACTGTGAACACTCCAGTATTAATAAAAGCTGTACTGTAATTAACGAATGCCTCTTCGAGACTCCTGCCTGGCTTCCTGTTACTCAGCTGCTCTCGCCTCTATCCACCTCCTTTCTTCCCTCTGCCTTACTCCTCTCCGCGCCTTCCTCTAGGAAGATGGACACTTGCTTGGTCCTGGCTTCTTGGTTTCACGCTCTCCACTGCCATGCAAGGCACAGTGTCGGCTCAGTGTGGGGACTACATGAGCCTAAAGCACCTAGCTAGGAAATAATCAGAGCCATCCAGAAAAGGAATGGGTTATCTCAGAGGACTTCTCAGCAGAGCCGGGACGGCTATCTATCAGGTGGTCATGAAAGGTCACGAATCTGGCTAAGGCTGTTAGCACTCATGCCAGCTGCCACCCAGCATTACCTGCTGCTGCTTTTATGAAAAAGGTATAGCTAGGTCTGGGGGGAGGGAATCATCTTCATTTCCTGGGTTCCTGGGGCTGATGGCTCTCTCTGCAATATCCAAAGGTATCTGGAGTAGATAAAGCATTTATTTAGTACTTACTATGTACCACTGTGCTAAACATTGGAACATTGAGGACATATGTATATATGTGTGTATGTTTATATGTGTATATATACATACACACACATATTATGCAAACAAGAAACAAGACAGCTCCTGACCTTGAGGACTTTACATTTTAATGAGAGATTACATAAAGGGATACTAGAAAGGGGGGAGGAGAATATTAGTAAAGAGGCCTGGAGAGGAAGGCACCTTGTAGCCTTGTTCCTGGCCAGATAAGACAAAAAACTGGGGGGTAGGGCAGGGAGGAGCCCAAGAGTGGAGCCCTGGGATCTCTAGAAGAGCGCAAGCAAGATGTTGAAGGGACTCTTCAGTCCACGCCACATAAGATCTGTTGAAGGAACTAGAAATGTTTAGTCTGGACAAAAACAAAAACAAAAAAACTTGGCATTGAGGGACCTGGGGGAGGGAGGAGAGAGAAGTTACAAAGACTGTCATGGAGATCTTCAGGTATTTCAAAAGGCATCGGGTGCTTAGCTCCAGAGGGCAGTAGTAGGAACCTTTGATTAGTGGCTGCAGAGACTCAGATGTTGGCTCTCAGTAAGGAAACACCTGACCTCTGGAGCCATCCCAAAGTGGAATGGGCGCCAGACCAGTGGACGAGAAGGGAACTTCTTCCCTGGACATCCTTGACAAAGGGACACAAAGATGCACAGTTTATCAGGCAAGAAGCATTTATTAAGCATCTGCTATGAGCCGGGAACTGTGTTAAGCACCAGGGATACAAAAAAAGGCAAATGGAAGTCCCTGCCCTCAAGGAGCTCACAGTCTAACGGGAGATACAGGAAGCAAACAAATATGTACAAACAACCTATAGACGGGAGAAATAGGAAATAATTAAAAGAGGGAAGGAAATGGAATGAAGAGGGGTTGGAAAAGGCTTCCTGTAGAAGGCAGGATTTGGGTCGGATCTTAAAGGAAGCCAGGGAAGGCAGCAGGTGGAGACGAGGAGGGAGACCATTCCAGGCATGGGGACAGCCAGAGAAAATGCCCAGAGCTGAGAGATTAAGTGTCTTCTTCATGGAACAGCAAAGAGGTCAGTGTCACCAGAGAGAACGGTGTATGTCGAGGAGGAAGGAATCGGAAGACTGGAAAGGTAGTAGGGAGCTAGGTTATGAAGGGCTTTGAATGCCAGAGGATTTTGTATTCGTTCTTGGAAGTGATTGGGAGCCAATGGAGTTTATTGAATTGGGGCCGGGGGGGGGGGTGACCTGTGCTTTAGGAAAATTAATTTGGTGGCTGAACGGAGGATAGACTGGAGTGGGGAAGAGATGGAAGGTAACAGACTCACCCACAGCTATTGCAATAATCTAGGCATAAAGTGATGAGAACCCGCATCAGAAGGGTGGCAGCATCAGAGAAGGGGGCATATTTGAGAGATGATGCAAAGGTGAAATCAACAAATCTTGACAACAGATTGGATATGGAGGGTGGTGAGAGATGATGAGGAGTCCCAGACTACTCCTAGGTGTGAGTGTGAGGGACTGGGAATATAGTGTTACCCTCAACAGTGATAGGGAAATTAGGAGGTTTCAAGGGAAAGATGAGTTGTCACAGACATACCGAGTTTAAGATGTTCATCAGACATCCAGTTTGAGATGTCTAAAGAGCGGTTAGAGATGTGAGAGTGGAGGTCAGTAGAGGCTGGGGCAAGATAGGTAGATTAGAGAATCATCAGCATCGACGGTAATTAAATCCATGGGAGTTGAAGAGATCACTGTGTAAAGTAGTACAGAGGGAGAAGAGAAGGAGCCTAGGATAGAACCCTCTGGGACACCTACAGTTAGAAGGTGCGATCTGCAGGAAGATGCAGCAAAGGAGAGTCAGAAGGAGAGGTCAGAGAGGGAGGAGGAAAACCTAGAAAGAAGAGAGCACCAAGGATTAAGGTGATTACCAGTGTAGAAGGCCAAAGAGAGGTCAAGGAGAATCAGGATTTGGCAATTAGATCATTGGTAACTTTGGAGAGAGGAGCTCTGGGGAATGATAAGGTTGGAAGCTGGATTGTAAAGGATTAACAGTGACAGGAGAGGAAGTGGACACACCTCTTGTAGACAGCCTTTCTGAGTTCAGCTAAAAAGGGCAGAGGAGATACAGGGTGAAAGTTAGCAGGGATGGAAGGATCAAGTGATGGTTTCTTCAAGATTGGGGAGACATGGGCATGTTTGTAGACAGTAGAGGGAGAGGCTGAAAATAAGTGGAAAAGTGAGGATGGCAGAAGGGGCAATCCATTGGAGGAGATGGGACAGAATAAGATCGCTTACAGGTAAAGGCCTTAGCAATAGTAAGGCCACTTCATCATGTCACATGGGTAGAGGACAGCGGCAGAAGGCATACGAGTGACGGGAGATGAGGGAGCTCACGGCAAACGGCCTCTGTTTTTTCCATAGAGTATGAGGCAGGGTTCTCAGTCGAGAGAATGGGTGGAGGGGGATACATGGGAGATTTGAGGAGGGAAGAGCTTAAATGAGATCATATTTGCTATATACTCAGCACTGTGCCTGGCACACAGTAAATGTTTGTTCCTTTCCCCTTTGCTTGGCAGCCTCGGCTGTCCACTGAAGCTCTTGGGAGGGGGGGAGGTTCCTGTCCCTCTGAGGGAATGTGTATCAGGCTTTCCACTCCAAATGTGAACATCTGGAAAAATGGATCAACTTCCAAGGGGAAACCAAGGGTGTAACCCCCCCACCAGCAGAGTAAGCAAAGCCCCAAGAAGTTGTATATGATCTGACAGAACTGCTCCCCTCCCCCAAGAGTGGGTAAAGTTTAGCCTCCAGGAAGGCTCCCCAGCCTCTCCTGAGCTATGAGCATCTTCTTGTCCTACTGAGGTCAAAAAAGAAAGCTGGGGCAGGGGAAGATGAAAGACACTGGGGAGACCTAGAGGCCAGGCCATGGTAAGTAGAGGAAACAAGGTACCACGGAAAGAACCCTGGGTCTGGAGTCAGAGAACCTAGATTCATTTTACAACCTGTGTGACCTTGGGAAAACATTTTAAACCTTCTGGGCCTCAGTTTTCCCCTCTGCAAAAGAAAGGGGTTTATAATGGACCATCCCTCCAGCTCCAAATCTCTGATCCTATAAAAGAGTGTTGGAGGAAAAACCCTCCTGTCCTGCCTGCTCACAGCCTGGCAGAAGCTGACACGTCACCACCAAAAAAAGGGCCTAAGGAAGAGCACTGCACCCCTGCCCAGCTGCCTCATTTGGGTAAACACAAAGTCACAAATCAAATAAAATGAAAAACAAGTATTTAATAGGAAAAAAAATTAAAGAAATGGAAAAGAATCAGCATGGCAAGACATGGCATTTTAATACACCCCATTCCTCCTTCCCAGTCCCCAGGCTGTTGTCTCCAGTGAGGGCAGCCCCTCACTCCAATCGCCCACTCCCAGCCCCCAACCCCCAGAACCCCTGGCAGATCCCAAAGGCCAAGGGGGGCAGCAGCCCCAGAAGCCAATGAGATGCTCCTCCCTGAGCATCCTGGAAGCAGTCCTCAGGGGATGGCAGCTCTCAAAGAGCAGTGACCCCCCCCCCAGTTTTTCTCCCTTCCCAGAACTCCACCACCATCCCCAATCCAGGCCAAAGGCCTTTTGACGGGCCTGCAGCAAACTGGCCCAATGAGCTTCTCTGCCAGCCTTTCTGGGAGTCCTTCTTTGACCTTGGAACACTAGCACTCCCTTCACTCTATAGAACATGGTTTTCCCTCTCTGAGATAGGTCCTCCCAACTGCGCAGGCGGCATTCTCCATCAGTAGGTAGGCTTGTAGCAACCTCACCAGCCTTCGAGTTCCTCCTCTTCCAGGTACCTCCTAGCTCTCCTGGAATAGCACCCCAGGCCACCAGCTCTGGAGAACAGCTAGTGGTGTCGTTACAGAAAGTTTGCTCCCCTCTTCTTCCATCTCAGAAACAGCCCTACATTTCCCCAGTGTTCCTTGGGCCCAAGGAGCTCAAAGCACTTTTACAACATTCCCCTTCCTGCTTTTGGTCTCTGCCCTTGGAAGGGAGGCAGATGGCAGGGACGGATCTTATTTTTACTGAAACTGAAGGCACAGACTCAACTGGGAGCTAATCTGGGGTCAGAAGCTCAGGCTGCTCCCCCCATCAGCCACTCCTCAGCTTTATTACCATTGACTGCACACTCTGCCCCACTCCACTGGGGTCTGACTCAGCTCTCTTGGTACTGAGGAACCCCACATCTCTTCATTCTGGCAGGGGCCTGGGATCTATTTCGCAACCATGAAGACAAGGGCTAAAGCAGACAAACAGGACAGGCCTGCTCCATAGGCAGAGCCCTCTGCCCTGCCTATGGGAGCCCATGGGAGGGGCTGAGGCCTGACCACACCAACTTCAGTCACTAAGGGCTTCTGAGGCAAAAGGAAAAAGAGAGAGAGACTAGGCTCGAGGGGATAAGTAAGTGAGAAGACAGCCTAGCTCTTCTCTGGCAAGATCTCTCCAGAAGGAAGAGGGGCTTCTTCTCTGAGCTGCTCCACAAGGGACTATTCCCAGGATGGAAATGGGGGCGGGGGGATTCCAAGGGCCTCCCTCCCAAATGCTGAGGTGAGAATTACAGGCCTGAGACGCTTGAGAGGCTGGGCCCAAGCGGTCCCCCTGGGCTCCAGAGCAGAGTCAAGACTAGAAGGACTTGCTCAGGGTGTAAAGCGCTCTTCCCCCAGAGTGGCCTTCCCCTCGGGGGGCCTCGGCTCTCTCTCTGCCACCACAGATGTTTGGGCTCCTGAATGACGGTACAGCAGAGTGGCTGGGCCAGCACACTGGGGAGGGGCGTGGTGGCTGTGAGGCTGAGCTTGGGGGACCACGCAGTCCTCCCAATTGTGGATGTTACTCTCTTTACCTGTGAGAGAAGACAGAAATCAGGGGGCTGTGGTTCAAATCCCACGTCTCTCATTATGTGTGTGCCCTGGGCAAGCCACCTAACCTCAATGAGGGAGCTGGACCTCACGGTCTCTTCCACCTCTAGGTCTACAAGCTTATGATTTCTCGGGTCTCAATTTCTTCATCTCTAATATGACGGAGAGTATCATTAGACAATCTCCACACCTCTAAATCTATCCTCCGAGGAAAGCCACCTTCCCATCACAAGTCCATAAAAAAAAATGCCACTAGAATTAACATACTGGGATTCTATTGGAAATGTTGTGAATTGCCCCCAGGTGAGTACCACCTCTTGAGACATACATGTGAAAGTCACAGAATTTTAAAAGTGGGAAGAGTAGCTACACAATACCTAAAAAGGAATCCTCATTAATAATGATGATGATGATGATGAAGATGATGATGATGATGATGATGATGATACATAGGTTTGCAAAGGCTTAACACATGGCATGTCACTATGGTCATCCAGTCTCTTCCAGTGAGGAAGAGCCTACCACCTGGAGGCAGACCATTGGAATTGGGCATAGCTCCAGTGGTTAGAAAGCTCTTCCAAACATCAAGCCTAAATTTGTCCACTTTCTGGCTTCCACCCACTGCGCTTCAGCTGGCCCTCTGGGGTCAAAAAAAGCCCAAGTCTAACCCTGACAGGAAAGCCCTTCGTAAACCAGAAGACAGGGACCCAGTCCCTTACCCTGAGTCTCCTTTTCTCCAAGCTAAGCACCTCTAGTTCCCCAGTTCAAGGTAAGGAAGCACAGGGCATATATTACATGTGGTATAGGGCAGGTAGGACATGTGGCAACACTTAATGGATGCCCATCCAGGTCCTGAGGGCTCCCTCAGCACCTTGAAGAGGCCCATCATCCTCCTCCCTCCCACTCCCTGTCTCCCCCTGCCATCCTTACAGCACAAGCAGTAGAGTAGGTCCATCACTTTGTAGCAGTTGTCAAGAAGTGCCTTTGGCTTCACCAACTTCCGGTCCCTGCCTGAATTTGCAAGAGTCAAGATTGTCTCCACCTGTGGGTCCACCTGCAGGTCCTGGAAGATAAACACACTGAGCCATCAGGACTGCTCTGTAAAACAGGAGCATCATGGTCCATACCTACATTCAGTTCTGGGCACCGTGTTTTAAAAGCAACACTTAAAAGGGTAGCACAGCCAGAGGAGATGAGAGGACTTGAAACCATCAGACAGCAAAAGGAACAAGGATTTTTAACCTAAAGACCAGTAGATCAACTGCCCCAAAGGGCATAATCTTCTAATACTTAAAGGGCCCATGAAGAAGAATCACAGAAGCTCTGGGCAGCAGGAGACCTCAGGGACCATCTAGTCCAAACTCCCACCCTATAACAAGCTTGAAACAAGGCAGAACCAAAATGGCAAAGGAGCAGGAGGCAATAAAGCCACGTGGCCACCCACAGCTCCTCCATACAACAAACCCAACAGCTGGCCATCCAGGCACTGCTTGAAGGTCATGAGGGACAGGAAACCTACTACTTTCCAAGGTGGAATATTCCGCTCTGTGATAACTCCCATGGCTAGTCAGTTTTTCCCTTACATCCAGCCTAAATTTTCCTTCGCAACCTCCACCCACTGTCCTCTGGGGCCAAGAAGAGCAAATCTGATGCCCTTTCCATGTGGCAGCCCTTCAAAGGGCTTATCTTGGAGAGAGCCACCGTCCTCTTCTCCAGGAAAAACATCCCCAGTCCCTTCAATCAGTCTTAATATAGCATGAACCTTCCTCTAGCATGGCCTTCACCATCTTCGTAGCCCTCCTCTGGACACTCTCCAGCTTAACAGTGTCCTTCCTAAAAATAAACTCAATACTTCAGATGTCTGGCACACATTTTACATATGAGGAAACTGAGGCTTGGGGAATTAGGTGAGGGATACAAGAGGGGCATGAGATTTAGTCTCTGCTCTCAAGGGGCTTCAAGACTAGGTGGAGAAACAAGACAGACACGCAACAATCAGAGAGTGAGAGGCAACCTAGACGTGCTCTAAGTGTTGAGGGAAGGAAGAGGTCACCGTGGGCATCTGAAGCAGAGAAAGCCTTCATGGAGGAAGTGGAATATGAGCAGAGCTTTGAAGGATGAGTAGAATATATATTATATATATTATATGTAAAATATATAATAAATATTATATATACACACACATACACACGTCTGCATATGGAGAAGCCTCCAGTGCCCATGCCACACCTGGCTGCTACCTCCCCACTTCCTGGCACACAGCCCCAATTCATTGCTTCCCATACCCTGGGTCAGCTGGGGTCAATGCTGACCCCTTCTCTTCAACCATTTGGCAAAAGGGAGAGGAAGAGAGCCTAGTAGGGAGTAATTTACCATTGCAATGTCCCGGACATAGATCAGAAGTTCATATATTTCCTTGATATAATTCCAGGATGGGTGCGCTTCCAATAGGACATTCTGGATGATCTCCATAGTGTTACAGTTCAGTGAGGCCCACAGATATCGAAGATTTGACTGACTCACCTCTGCCTGTTGCTGCAAATGAACCAAGGGAAACACAGTAAAAAGCCTGAAAACTCAGGAGTATTAGGGAAGCATGAGTTATTACTGTCATCACCATTATCACAAATAAACTTGGCTTAGATCATGCCCCTCCAATCAGTCAACAAGCTTTTATTAACCACTTACTATGTCAGGCTCCCCTTCCAGCCAATGGAGAGAAAGAATGGGGAGAGGGAAGATAGGGAGGAAAGCAAAAGAAATCAAGAAACCCAGGCACCATATTACCGCAGTTTGTTCTGCATGGTTTTAATGTCTAGCTGGTCTGGATGTTTTATTTGATGTGACTAATAAATTATATGACTGTTATTTGTAGGCTGGAGTGGGTGGGGGAAAGGTAGAGGGTTTTCCATTTAGGGCAATTTCTGAGTATATGCCAGAGCGTACCCATTGGACTGCCACTGAACCCAGGAAGAATGTTCACAAGAAGACCAGCCTTTGGGAGGTAGTGTGATTATTATTCCTTTTCAGCACTGCATCTAGCTGAGCACTAGTCCTGCATCCACACCAAACTCTGCTTCACTAAAACCGATGAGCCCCACCCTGAACCCTCTCAGATCCATGTACAGGGAGCAGATCACAAGATTCCCAGTATCACTAGCATACCTTTCCACTCAGATAGGACTTTTTCCTGGCCATTTTCTGGGACTTCCACAAACTCATCCTCCCAAAGCAGGGAGGCATGAGTAAAAGGCACATGTGCCTGGACATGAAAGTTGTTAATTAAATATTTATTGAACTGAATTAGAAAGAAACCAAAAGAAATCCCAACGTACATAAAGCTGACATTGTCCTAAAGGATGTGTCCAATGCTAAGAGGTGTTTAATATCTCCACCATCATTCTCTTCTTTGTATGGCTTCCATAGATTAATGTTAAGTTTCCACAATTTCTGTTTTAATACAGAAAGGCACACTTTTATTTTACAAGGCACAAAGTTCACCTTCCCTCCATTTCAAGGGTCCAGTCTAACTGTAAGAAATTCACACTTGAGTAAAGCGTAATACCTCTGACCCATGAGAATATCCCATTCCCTTATAAAGTGAGGAGGGCCTGATAAACTCACTTTCCAAAGGAGTCCTAGGGGCCACCTTCAAGGGGTGGAATTGCTGAGAGAGCTCCTATTGCAGAACAATGGTCAAGAGGCAATGATTGGGCTACAGGAACTTACATGGAGATACTGAGACTGCAGCAAGGCATATAACAGAATCTCTCCTGATATCTGAGGTTGGCTTATAGTTTGATGAAATCAGAACTGGATGCATCACTAGATGCACAGAGCAGTGATTAATGGGTCAGTGTCAAACGAGAAGGTGGTCTTTAGTGGAGGGTTCCATTAATCCGTTCTTGTCCCTGTGCTGTTCAATATGATGGTAAGTAACTTGGTTGAAGAAAAGGATATCACACAAACCTGGGAAGTATAGCTAACAATGGATGATAAAGTCAGAATTCAAAAAGATCTTGACAAAGAAACAGAAGAAATGTAATGGGGATAAATATAAAGTCTATCTACTGGGTTCAAAATTCAATTGCACAGGTACAGGATAGGAGTTGTGATAAGAAAAATTTTGGCTTGTCCTGCTTCCATTTACTTAAGATTCATAGATCACATAACCAGCTAGACCCTGCAGAATCAAGCTGAGACATTGAATTATAGCTCCAGTGTCAATGGTTAGTTTGCAAATTCCAGCTATGATACCAGTGTTTACTGACTAGTTTATTATTTTACCTGATACAGTTCTTCTCCATCTGCCATTTGCTCTTGAATGTACAAATTACTACCTTCCACTTGACTTCTATAAAATTCCAACGTGCCTATCCCCAGCAACTGAGACTAAGATTACAAAACTGCTGCTCAGGGCTCACTGACTTTTGTATGCAGGAAGTATATGCTCTGATAACATAATAAATTGGTTTTTCGTGCATCTGCCTGTTGATGGCATGATTGGCAGCAGTATGTGACTGGCAGTTATCAATCCTTGGACAACTCTTGTATCAAGGTGCCCTAGCTAGAAGAGGTAGAGAGATTCAGGCAACCAATAAAGCTACTTCCATCTTAGGCTACAGGAAGTCTTCAGTATAAGAGATGATAACATTTCCACTGACTCTGGCCCTGGGCAGAACATGTCCAGAGGGCCTTATTCAGTTTGGGGCACCAAGGTTTTTAGGAAGGACACTGACAAACTGCAGCTCATCCAGAAGAAGGCAAGCAGCATGGTGAAGGGACTTCACTTGAAGGAACTGGAGGCAGGGAGGATGGGAAGAGATACTTAATAGTTGTCTTCAAGTATCTGAAAGGCTATGGGGTAAGACAATGATCAGAGAAGCTGGTTTGTGCACCCAAAGGGCAGCTCTAGCAACAATGGGCAGACCCATGGAAATAGAATTGGATTTAAACTGGACTTCAGGAAAATGCTCCTAATGAATACAGCTGTGCATAAGGGGAATGGGCTGCCACTGGTAAGCTGCTGGGTCCCTGTCCTTGGAGATCCAAAGCAGGGAGGTTAGGTGACCCCTTATCAGAGATGCAGCAAAGGGGATTCCAGTTCACTTAGGGATGGACTAGGTAATCTGTGAGACCCTAGGACGCTGAAGTCTTGTAATCCTATGACCTCCTCCAGCCAAGCAGCTATCCCTAGGGGCCACTCTGACCAAAGAAAAGGATCATGGCAAAGTGCTGGATTTGAATCCCATCTCAGATACCAGCTGTGTACTTAACTGCACTTCGGCACTTAACATTTCAGAGCTCCGCTCTTCTCTTCTGTAAAATGGAAATAATATTCTTTATGACATTTCAGGCCTAGATAACTGCAATAGCCCACTGGTTGGTCTTCCTGCCTCAAGTCTCTCCCTACTCCAATCCATTCTCCTCTCAGCTGCCAAAGTGGTCTTCCTTAAATGCACATCTCACCACGTCACCCCCCCTAACTCAATAAGCTTCAGTGGCTCCCTATCATCTGCAGCATCAAATATAAAATCCTCTGGCATTCAAAGCCCTTCCTGCTTCCCTCCAGTCTTCTAATACTTTACTCCCAGTCCCCTCCGACCCTAATCTAGTCTGTAATCCAGTAACATGGCTCTCCTTGCTGTTCCGCACACAAGACACTCTTATCTCCCAACTCAGTGCATTTTCTCTGGCTATCCTTCAAGCCTGGAATGCTCTTCCCTTCTCATCTCCATATCCTGGCTTCCTTTAAGTCTCGGATAAAAATCCTCCCTTCTGCAAGAAGCCTTTCCTGACCCCCCATAATGCTAGTGTCTTCCCTCAGTGATTCTGTCCAATTTAGCCTGTCTAGATCTCATCTGTGCATAGTTGTTTGCATGCTGTCTCCCCCTTGGATTGTGGGCCCCTCAAGATTTTCTTTGTATGCCCAGCACCTAGCAGAATGCCAGACACATAGTAAGTGCTTAAGAAATGTTTGTTAACTTGACTCCCAGAGTTGTTTTGAAGACAACTAATTGGAAAGCTCTAGATAAATGTAGGCTACTTTTAATAGAAGGAGATCCTTGGACTGCTTCCCGGGGGATCAGGTCTGAGGGGAAAAATGACACACTGCTGAACTTCCCTGATGTTTTCCTTAGCCTGCCTCAAAGACAAACACCAGTATCTCAACAGAATGTGGATTAAAACAGCCAGTCATGGGGGAAGGGGGATACAGCTAACAAACCTTTATTAAGCATCTGTTACATACAAGGAATTATGCTCAGCGTTGAGGATGCAAAGATGACCTAAATGGCATTGTCTCTGCCCTTGAGGAATTTACAATCTTGCCCTGATTAGTTGGGGGATACAAGGCTTTGGATGCCCTGCCTCTCCATCACTGGCATCTGGTTGTGGGATCGGAGGATGATACTCCAGAGAAAACTAAGGTGATGAGAGCCAAGTGACATGGAGCCCTGCATTCCCTGAAATGTGAATGGGCTCATGGGAAAGGGAGCTTCTTACCAGCCTGGTGATGTTGGCCAATCTGAGCACTCCCTCATAGGGCACGCTGATCCTGTAGTCAATGGGGAAATAGTGTTTCTGCAGACACAAGGAGGAAACACAAGGTGAGAGGCATTCGCGCACCTACTATGTGCTTGGGCGCTATGCTAAGGATTAGGAATTTTTTTTTTAAATACAGGACCAGTGATTTCGTTGATGTAAGTAAGGAATTTTAACTTTCACAGACATAAAATAGCAATTTCTCTGCAACTCATATAATCTTTGAAAAATTCAATTAATTTTTTCCAGTTAACTATTTTGTCTCTTCTACCCCTGTCCCACTGAAATAAAGAAAAAAGGAAAACCAAAATCCTATGTATAGTCAAGCTAAACAGATTCATTAGCCATGCCCCACGGTGTATGACCCCTTCTACACCCTGACTCCAGCATCCGTCTAGAGGTGCATGGCGCATTTCATACTGGACCTCTGGAGATACGTGACCCTTGGCACCTATCAGAATTCCTATGTCTTTCAAAGTTGTTTCTCTGCTACTGCTGCTTTGTATAAAAGCTCATATGGTTTTAGATACTCCAGGGCCAGACTAGGTCACACAATCAGTATGTGTCAGAGGCAGGAATGGCTAAATAAATACAAAATATATATAAAATGCAGAGAAAGTAATTTTGTGGGAGAAGGGAGGAGAAAAGGGCACTTTTAAGGACCTAAGCACATTCCTATAGACTGTGGCCAGAAATATATCATATGTAAATATATTAAACAGATACTATGTGCAGGCATTGTGTTAGGGGCCATGGATAAAAAAATGAAAATTCTTACTCCCAAGAAGCTGACAAAAGACAACAGTTTTGCTGAGTTTTGAAGGGGATTCTTTGAGGTAGAAATGAGAGAGAGAGAGAGCTGTCCAGGTCTGGGCAACAGCCTGGACCAAGGCCCAGAGATCACGGATAGAGGGTCACAAGTGAGGAACAGCAAGAAGACAAGTCTGGCTGAATCTCAGACAGCACAACAGGAACCCCAGAAAGGGTCAGCTCGGGCCAGGCGGGGAAGGGCCTTAAATGTCCAACCAAGAACGACCAGTTAAACCTGTGCTTTCAGAAAACCACTTTGTCAAGTCTGTGGTAGACAGATTAAAGAGAGGAGAGACGTGAGGCTAGAGGACCAATGTAGAGGCTGCACAATAGTCCAGGTGAGAGGCAATGGGGGCCTCAACTAAGATGGTCGCCATGAAAGTCAAGAAAAGGGGATGAGTTCGAGAGATGTTGTGCCGGAAATGACAAGACTGCCAACTGCTAAGTTGGGTAGATAAGTGGATACGGGAGAGTGAGGAGTCTGGAAAGTCTCCAAAGTTGTAAAACTGAGTACCTAGAAGGATGCCCAGGTACCCTCAAAAAAAAAAGGGAAGTTCAGAAGAGGATTGCATTTGAAGGGAAAGATAATGGGTCCTGCCTTGGCCACACTGCATCTGAAATGCCTATGGGACATCCAGTTTGAAATGTCCAATAGTCTGTTGGAGATCAAGGACTGGAGATCGGGAGAGACTAGGACTGGATATAGAGACCTGGGCGTCACCGTCATAGAGATCATAATGGGAGCTGATGAGTTCACCCAGTGAAACAGTAGAGAGTGAGAAGAGAGAGGCCAAGGCAGGGCCTTGGAGTATATCCAGAATCAGGTTCTATGAAATGGATGAAGATGTAGCAAAAGAGATGGGGAGAGAGGAAAGGAGGGAGGAGGGAGGGAAGAAGCAAGGAAGGAAGGATAGATGAATGGATACATGGATTTACTAAGCCCCTACTATGTGTCAGGTACTGGGCTAAGCACTTTGAATTTCATTATCTCATTTGATAGGTAGAGAATCAAAAGGGAGCAAGGTCACAACAACCCAGAAAAGAAAGAATATCCAGGAAAAGGTAGCTGATGCTTCAGAGAGGTCAAGAAGGATAAGGATTGAGAAAAGGCCATAAGAGTTAGCAATTAAAAAAACCACTGGTAACCTTGGAGAGAGCTGGTTCAGCTGAGGTTAGAAGCCAGATTGCAAAAGGCTGAGAAGCAAGAAGACAAGAAGTGAAGGGTATGAGAAAAGCCAGCTTTATTTCTAGGAATCTGACTGAAGAAAGGAGGCGTGATATAAAACAATATCTTGAGGGCAGAGTTGAGTCTAATGAGGGCTTGGGGTTTTGTTTTGGGGAAATGTTTGTAGGCAGCAGGGAAGGAGCCGGTAGATAACTCAAGATCTGTTCTCGAGTAGAGACTCAACATTAAAGAGAGGAGGAATAATTGTGAGGGTAATTTGCCAAAACATGGGAGGAGATGGGACTACTGAATACATGTAGAAGGGTTGGTCTTGGTGAGGAGAAAGGCTATCTCTCTGTCAGACGCTGGAATAAAGGTGGAAAGGATTCAAGACAATATCAAGCAGTTGTGAAATCTAGAGAAGGGGCAAGAGGAAGTTTGTGGCTAATGGCCTGTTTTCTCAGTAAAGTATCGAGTCTTTAGCTTAAAGAATGGCTTGAGAAGAGAAGTCTTGGGAGAGCTATTGGGAGGAGTGAGCTAGAGAGTGAAGAAGGCAGGAGTAAGTGTTGGTTGCCTCGCTCCAGTGAGAGCCTAGATGGCATCAGATAACATACACTGTTGGTGGACCTGGTCAGTCCTGCTGTGCGACTCCCTTCAGCATCGTGTGAACAGGAGCAGAGGAGGCAGATGGTGGGAGACATCCACAGGTAGGTTTGTGGATATATGAAAAATACTGAACAAAAAAGCAAGGAGATTTGAGAGTAGAGGACAGTGGAGATTTGACCTGATCAACAAAGGTTCAAGATTGAAAAGAGAGGAGAGTGAAGCCATGGCAAGGGTGATAGGCTGGTAAAGCCCAGAAAGATGGAAAGGTTAGAGGCAATGGTGAGGATCAATAATATCCTCATAAGAGGAGTGAGACATAGGGAGAGAGGGAGTGATGGGGGGATTGGGAGCAGATAAAGAAATTTCAGAGTTCTTGAAGTGGAGGATGGCGAGATGAAAGGTGTGGCCAAAGGAGAGAGAACGACCTGGCCCAATACATAACAGCCAGCAGGAGCTGGACTGGGTGATAAAATGTGGACAGAGTGAGGAGAGGCTGCAGCAGCATGGGGAGAGAGTGGAAGCAGCAATGGAGAGCAAGGAGTAGTCTAACTTCTGCACAAGGACCAGGGTGTTGGCAAGGCAAGAGACAAACTGGTACTGGAAAGGATGTCCAGGCCTGTGGCATAACTAGGGTAGGGGAAGAGGCAGAGGAGATGCTCGGGCTCTAAGAGTAGCAGAAGAAACTCAAAAGCAAGAGAAGACTGTTAGATATTTGCACCCTACCATGGTACAGTGGACAGAGAGCTAGCCTCAGGGCCAGGAAGACCCCCTCTGACATGTTCAAAATTATGACCCTGGGAAAGTCACCTCAATGTTCAAGGCAGCTCTCTCAGACCTGAAGTCACAGAGAAGATGCCAACCTGCATCAGCAGTAGACAATTTTCTCACCCTACACCAAGGCATTCACAGATCCAGTCCTTATCCTTATCCATACATCTCATGAGTGACAGTGAGGAGTTACATGTGTATCCCATGAGAGGCAACATGCTATATTGGATGGAAGGCTGACTTGGGAGTCAGGAGAACTCCCAAGTTCGAGTCTTCTCTCTGATACATAATAACTGGGTGAGCCTGGGCAAGTCACAACCTCCCCATCCCCCAAGCAGCTCTAAGTCACCCACAAATCTGCGTATAACTCTCTAAAGATGACTGAACAGGCCAGTTTCTGGGATCTTCAGCATTCTGGCTGAGACCCAGAGAAGCAGCAAAAATTTTTTCAGAGGCTTCCTGGAGTCAATTTTTTTTTTTTGGAATTCATTTTTGAACAACAAAGTGAATACCTAAAGGAAGTGGGATAATCATATAGCCTAGCAACAGAACAGCCCACCAACACCTCCATTAAGGACTCTTAGCAAGAATAATACCAAGTATGAAAACATCACCAGGTGTGAAAACACCACCAGGGAAACAGCTGCTGCAGTAGCTATAAAAGTATAGGTCTTCCAGTTTTAGCTTTTGTTTTCTTGGAATGGTTGTTATTACATGGTTAATCTATCTTTGTTTCACTGCCTGAGAAGCTGGGGGGAGGAGAGCTCCAGGGTGGCAAGGGGGACAGGGAAGGAGATGGGAGAGTTTCTGGCCTCTGGTTGTTGGTTGGCACAGTAAATTCCAAGAGTGGCTCTTCCTTACTGTCTCCATCGGGGCCATCCCCAGTTGTCCTGATCTATATCTTGGCCCCATGGAACCCTCTGCACAGCCCTCCCTCACTTAAAACCAATTCACTTGTAAGTCATAGCATCACCTTTCTGATGTCACGGTCCTCTTCAAGCACAAAGGACAAACAATGACAACTGTCTCCATCTTGGAATAGCTAAAAGGAAGACCCAGGGATGAACAGCTCAGGGTGATGGGTGCGGGAGGAAAGACTGGAAATCACAGCCTGTGACTCCAGTCAAGTCAAGGCCCTTGGTGCCTGGGGAGCTACCCACAAAGAAGACAGGTTGGACCCACGGACTCACCATGTACCGGACCCGATTCTTATATTGCAACTTGTCTCGGAGGCTCCCTGTAATGGCACACTCTTTGGTCTGGGCCTCCAGCCCTCACTCCCCACGAAAGTGCCAAGGCAAAACCAGAAACCTGCAGATCACAAAGACAAGGGCACTCAGGGGGAGGTTAGTCCCTTCAAATGTCTGCTCTGCTTCCAGCCCCTCCTGGCAGTGAAGAAAGCCTTGGGGAGGGTCTCTGGAATCTAGTCTCCACCAGAATACCAGAGAGTAATAATAATAACAATAATGATGATGGTGATAATTTACATTTAGCCACTCTACCTACATTGGGGCCAGCTGGGTGGCACAGTGGATAGATCACTGGGCCCTGGAGTCAGGAAGACCCAAGTTCAAATCAGCCTCAGACATTTCCTAGCTGTGTGATCCTGGGTAAGTCATTTAACCTCTGTTTGCCTCAGTTTCCTCAATAGGGGAAATAACAGCAATTTCTCCCAGAGTTGTTGTGAGAATCAAATGAGACAATATTTGTAAAGCACTTAGCACAGAGCCTGGTACAAAGTAGGTGCTTTATAAACATTTCTTCCCTTCTTCTTGCATGAGCTTCCACCAGTCCTACGAGGTAGACACTACAAGTCCTATTATCTTACTTTAGAGGGGAAGAAACAGACTTGGGGGAATTAAGAGACTTGATTTGTGATCATACAGCCGGCAAGCGTCAGAAGTAGGATCTGAACCCCAGTCTTAAGACGCCACAGCCAGCACTTTCTCCACTATAGCTGAAGTGCTGCGGGGACACACACTCATCAAGGTGGCCATCAGCTGCTTCTGGACCACAGGTCTGTCTGTCTCTCTAGAGATGGCTTTGCCTAGTTTCTGGCCACCGAGGCAAATCACACCAGGCACAAATGTGTAGACATGAATTGGTTCACCCTAGAGTCTACACTGCCTTCCTCCCCCAGCCACTCTTAACTTCTGGGCTCATGGGGTAGAAACTCAGTTTTAAGGAGGATCTCTATTGTTCTCATCAGCACAATGGCACCTCTTCTCTACCCCAGACCCCTTCCTAGGACCAGACTCTTAGTAACTTTGCCTCCAGCCTGGACATAATCACTTTCCAAGCATGGGCAGGATGGGAGTCAGCAGAAGGAAGTCAAATTCCAGCCTTACCAATGACCTGTTGGCTTACTCATGGCCATTCCTTCTTTGTTCTGTGGCTCACCTTCCGTCTAAGAAAACCTGTGAGAAGAATCTCTGAACCCTGAGATTTCACAAGGCTGGCACCCTGATACTCTGAGGGCCCTCTTGGCAGGGCTGGTCCTCAGCAAAAATGGAGGAAAGTCTGTCTTTGTGTCTACAGGAATCCTCTTTACACCCATCCCTGTTCTTCCCTGTCCCCAGAGGCCTAACTGGCAAACTTCCCACTAAGGTGTTAGCAAATAACGTCTTCTTAGCAATAAATGTGTTTTAACTGGGGGGGGGGGGGAGAGGCAGCAGGTGTGGTTAGAAAGCCCAAAAAAAAATGAATCTAATGGTAGAATTTTTGGCACCAGAACAGGCCAGTGTGGGATGGAGGAAGGTGCCGCATCCAGTGCTTTTCAAATCATCACTCAAATAACCCACCCCACATAGGGCAGCTAGGTGGTGCCATAGTCACAGAGCACTGGGCTTGACATCAGGAAGACTCGTCTTCCCGAGTTCAAATCTGTCCTCAGACACTTATTAGCTGTGTGACCCTGGGCAAGTCACTTAACTCTGTTTGCCTCCGTTTCCTCATCTATAAAATGAGCTGGAGAAGGAAATGGCAAACCACTCCCACATCTTTGCCAAGAAAACACCAAATGGGGTCACAAAGAGTGGAACATAACTGAACAACAACCATTCCCAAACATCTATCGGTAGGTTGGTCCCTTCCTTTCATCACTGTGTGTCATATCTAGGACCTCCTTTCTATTTCTATACCCAGATCTCCGTCCCAGCTTCACCCCCCAAATTTGACAGTACTTACCAATATTTTCTCCCTTCCTCTGCCCCCAGAGCCTACTCTTTGCCACCTCTACTCTCCTGAGTTCTGGATGTCTTCCCGTTGACAGCAGTCTCTCTCCCAAGTTACAGGGTTTGGAGGCCCTTCTCTTCCCCTCTGAGTCACCCAGACTGAGATCTATAGCACTAGCCCTCACTACCACTCCCCCCAAACTCTCTGCATTTATTATGTCTTTACTTGGCAGATATTTTGAATTTATTTATCTGTGTATATACTGTTTCCCCCCCCAACAGAATGTAAGCTCTCTGAGGGGCAGGACCTGTTTCATTTTTGTCTTTGTATTCCCAGCATCTAACACAGTACCTGGCATATAGCAAGTATAGAATCAATGTTTGTTAAATGAATGTATAAAAATGAATACCCTGGGGGACACTTAGAAAGCCAGATCCTATAAGCTATCAGAACTAGCCCTTTTAAAGTTCCACACCAATATTGCTATACGACTTCTCCAATCTGCTAATGAATAATAACACTAGTTAGCAGTTATACAGCATTTTAAAGTTTACAAAGTGCTTTACATCTATTATGTCATTTGACCCTTGCAATCCTGTGAAATCAGTACTATTATCCCCATTTTAGAGATAAGGAAAGTGAGGCTGACAGATGATAACTTGTGGCTAACAAGTGATAACTTGCCCAGAGTCATGTAGCTGGTTAATGTCTAAAGGAGGATTTGAACTCAGGTCTTCCTGACTTCACGTCCAACACTTTACTCCATCACACCAGGTAGGGGCTTTTAAGAAACCACTGCAAATGGCTCTGGTTGGGTTTTTTGGCAGGGATTTTTTTTTTCTCCAAAGGGTAGTCTGTCAAACCCTGAAAACTTCTTAAGTTTTACCACTGGGGGTCATTATGAGTCCAAGAAAGGCTTCCTGCATTAAGGGAGAGAGATGTGATTTTGCAAGCTTTTCTGAAGCCAGCTGAAAGGAAGCACCGATGTGGCTCCCTCAGCCCAACCCCACTGTTAAGGGATGAATATGATCTGCTTTTTCCCATTCATTTTCCTGGACAGTCAGTCAACAAGCATTTATTGAACACCTACTGCGTGCCAGGCACTGTGCTGAGCACAGGGGATTCAAAGAAAGGGGAAACAAAGTTCCTGCCCTCAAGGAGCTCACAGTCTAATGCAGAGACATACGGGATAATTTGGAAATAATCAGTAGAAAGAAGGCACTAAGTTTAGGGAGAACCAGGAAAGGCTTCTTGTAGAAGGGGGAATTTTAGTTGGACTTGAAGAAAACCAGGGAGGCCAACAGCTGGAGATGAAGAGGGAGAGAAATCCAGGTAGAGAAGGGGATAGCCATTAAAAATACTACAAGTCAGGAAAAGGAGTGTCAGGTTTAAGGAAGAGCAAAGAGGCCAGTGTCCCTGGATTACCAGTAAGTGAAAGGAAGACTGGAAATGTAGGAAGGGGACAAAATACAAAGGGACATATGATGATGTCAGAGTCATCAGAGGAGGCTTCTGGAAAAAGTCTCTATGTGAGCCAGGCCTTGGAGAACAGGTATGATTTGGCTAAGCAATGAGGAGGCACAGCCTTGGATCTGGAATCAGGAGACCCAGAGGTCTAGTCTTATCTCTGCCACTAACTCATTAGCAAGATATTTCACTTCTCTGGGCCTCAGTTTCCTCCTATGTAATAATAACTGCTGACATTTATATGGCCTTTTCACAATAAGCCTGTATATTGAGTAGTACAGTAATCTCCATTTTGCAAATGGGCAAACGGGGTCAGAGAAGTTAAATGACATGCCTACATCACACAGTTAGTAAGTGTTAGATAAGATTCGAACCCGTATCTTCATGCCTCCAAGGCCAGGGCACTATCCACCATGCAGCACTACCTAATCTAACTTAAGAAGGCCCAAATAGAGATGATCTCTAAGTTGCCTCCTACTTCTAATGGTCTTGTGATTCTACTCAAGCCCACACAGGTTCGCCCCTTCTCTGAACTCCTATGTCTATATCATGGGACCTTTCCATCTGACTTGCAGCTGAAACTTTCTCTGTGTTGTCTTCCCCAGGGATCATCTGTCCTGCTTTTCTATTTGCATCTCCAGTGCCTGAAAAAGCACTTAATAAAATGCTTTATTCATTCATATCGCACAGTCCAGACTTAGACTATAGGGCCTGATTGATGATTCACTGATAAAAATTTTAGATGTGATTTGTGATTTCTCCATATCACAAGTCCTAGGCAGGCAGGTCTCCATGTATTCCTTCATCTGTGCCTTCTACCATGCTTCAATATCCTTCCTGCTTTTCCCTCTACCCATATTCTCCTTATCCCCTGAGGCACAGATCATTTAATGCTCCCAATTTTAGATGTCAAGTTTTCAGTCTGTCATATTTTCGCTAATCCACCATTTTGTTCTTTACTCTATCAGTTTATTATCTAGAAAAGTGTAATTTTAATGTAATCAAGAACAGAAAAATATCAACTCCCCTTATAACTGGGATAAATGGGATAAATTAATTTTATTTGTTTCCAGAGGTTTTTTTTTTAATGTTTAAATCTCTCATTAGCTGGAATTCAGTAGGATATATGGTGTGGGTCCAAATCACTTTCCTACCAAACAATTTTCTCAAGTTTATTTGTTAAATGATTAATTCTTTTCCCAATTTTTATTTTCTAAAAGTTTGTCAAACACTGATCTTTCAGATTCACCATGCTACCTTTTAAAGTTATTTCAAGAACTTTTGGGGGAAGGTTATGTCCATCAGTCTGAAATATTCAGCAAATGACCGTTTTTTCCCCAAAAAATATAAGGCCAGAAGAGCAACAGCCATGTTTGTGAAATGTCCCCACCCTCCCTCACCCCCAGCACCCTGTGGGGTTCTGGTCACCAGTAAACACTAGGCTCAATAAATTCTTTTGACCAATTGATCCATGACCTACATATGAACATTTCCCACAAACTAGGGCAGCTAGCCCATCACTTTCAGGCCTTCTGATATGTAACGTTGCCTCAAGGCCCCTGAAATGCCAGTAGATCCACTGGACAGGTACAGAAAACACATTTGCTAATTAGAGGTCTTTTCTTATACCATCACTGCCTTAAGAAACCGAAAGGAAAATGAGAAGTCATAGGCAGGATGGCTGCTGCCCTGGACTCTGGCCCCATTATCCAGATAGCCCCAACCCTCAGAAAGCTAGGAAACCACAGCTAATGTCTAAGTCACTGGCCCCCACCACCAGCTCTCTACAGTTCTGACCTCTCAGCTTCCCTACCCTGGGGGGTCCCCCTCTGCTCCACATCTAACCCCAATCTGGCCTCATATTTTGGGGAAAAGGGGTCATTTGCTAAAATATTGAAATATTTAATAATATTTAAAAATAGACTGATGAACATATCTTGCCCAAGGCATCCAGATTTACAAAATGGAAAGGGAGTTGACATTCAGTATTGCTACTCTAGATAGGACGCAAAAGATTTTTTTTTTAGGGGGAAGGGTTCTAGACCCACAATCTCATCAATGATGGGAATCCCTGTTGCAGAAAGCCTCTCCTCTTAGGTAGAGTAGCAACTGATCTGTAACCTATAGTCTGAAAATTTTTCTTTTTGGGGGGGGCCGGGGAGGTGCACCATTGAGAGGTTAAGTGCCATACTTCTGGTCATATACGCTAATATATACCAGGGGCTGCACTGGAACCCAATCACTCCTGACTCCAATACCACCCCAATACTATTTCCACTACCCTATATGGCCGCTCAGGAAAAAGAGATTCTTGCTAAAATCGGATGCAAATCACTTCAGGGCTGAGGTATTAATGCCCAGGCATTCAGAGAGATTTAGCAAATGTTCAGGCGCCGAACAAACGTCGGCTGTTGCTACCGTTATCCCTGTGATTGCTTCTCCTCATCCTGTTTGGTGGAGTTTCCAATAGAAACGGTCCCGGGACAAGCAGCTTTCCTCTTCATTAATCCTCATCACTATTTTGATTCTACTTATTATCACCAAAGCTAAAAATGACCTTCCCACTTAACAGTATATACAGGCATGATTGCTGCACCCTATTTCTGTCCTCCTTCGTGGAGTAAAAGGAAGAATGTGCTGTGTCCTAAATACGTCAGAATGTCTTCATGATCAGCTGTGCCTTCCCCAAAGACTTCATGAAACATTGGAATGCTTTTTAAAAAAAAAAAAGTGTATTTGGGAAGGGTAAGGGCTGGGGCAATGCTTATCATTTTCTTTTCTTTTTTTTTTTTTTAAAAAAAGATAAAAATTTTCGAAAGAGATACCCTCAACCAGTAACCCTCAAGGAGACTAGAAATATGCTCCCTGCCTACCTCATTCCTTTATTTTTCTCTCCATATTTTCTCTCCAAATAGAAGGCAGATGCTGCTTCCTGATCTCACTGAATCCCTTCCAGCCATCCCCAAGCATCATCCCAGGAAATGCCCCACCCCCAGACTTTGGGCCCTCATTGCTACCCCCCCCCCCCCAACAAACATGAGGCTTCTGCCAAGGATGGTTCTCAGGCAGAAAACACACAGGCTGTCCAGGGCAGAGCCAAGGGTTAAGTATCTCAACTTCACATATGTTTAAAAAAAAAAACCCAGAGTGCCACAGTTACCATGGTTACCACTGGCCCCTGGCTTAACCAGAATTTTGACTGGCTACGGGCCCAGACCATCCTACTCACAAAGACTTAGGTATCCACCACGGGGCATGTTGATCAGCTGAGTCCAGGAGGTGAGCGCAGGCAGCCTCTCCCCACAGTGGCCAGAAAGCCAACAAGAAAAGAGCTTTGCTTACATGGCTACAGTCTCCTCATGGGCAGGCACAAAGCCCTGCCGAGTGAGGGGCAGAATCCAGCTAATGATCTGAACCAAGGTCAGGGGGACAGAAGCAGGGGGGTAAAGGGGAATGTCGTGGGCCTGCTGTGAACTTCTTCTACCCTGATCTCCTCATCTGCGTGGGCTGCTGTTGGCCAAAGATGCACATCCTCTCCCTCGTCCTTCCTCAGCAGGAAAGGCTGGCCCTGGCCAGGCAAACTGGTGTTCTGGTCCAGAAGAGAAGACAGGAGCCCTCCAGCCTTCCAGAGTCCAATCAAAATCTGGTGGTGGCTTTAGGTTTCTCCTTTCACAGCTGCTCAGTGTTAAGTCTGTTCTGGGGAAGAGAAAAGAGGAAAGAAACATTACATGAGAACAGTGGGCCTGTCGGGCAACAATATTCACTAAGCACCTGATGCTTTACAGAGCACAGTGCAAAGTGCTCTAGGATGGTGACAAAAAGGGGAAGGAGCATTTGTACGGTGGTAACTACGTGCTGGGCACTGTGCTGGACGCTTTACAAATGTCTCATTCGATCCTTGCAACAGCCCTGCAAAGGTAGATGTTATTATTATCCCCATTTTATAACAATTTAGGGAACTAAAGAAAATGAAGTTCAAGTGACTTGCCCAGGGTCACAGAGCTAATAAGTATTCGAGGCCAAATTTGAACTCGGGTCTTTCTTCTCTAGGGCCAGCAGCCTAGGCAATGTCCCATTGGCCGCCTCTTGGGAGAGAGGTAAAAAGAGAAGAAACCAAGGTGAGATTTGTTTGGGACTTGTTCTGTGAATTTTGGATTCAGTCCAAGGCTGCACTTGAGGAATCAGAGGGCCACGTGTGGCCTTGAGGCCGCAGGGTCCGCACTCCACTCTGACACTTGCTGGCTGTGATGATGCCAGAGCTTGTGACTGCAGGAAAGCAGAGGCCCTTCCTAAGTAAAGACCAGAATATAGACCAGGAAAGCTGTGACCATACTTTTCCCAAGATCACATCACCTAGGAAGCATCAAAAACTTGTAGACTCCCAAGACTAGCTCTGAAAACAGTAACACAAAAAAGCCGAAAGTTATGGGACAGTGCATCCCCATCCTCAATTGTGTAGAGCCCAACTTTAACACAAAGTTCAAAGTCAAGAAATGGGCTGGGAAAATGAGCAAACAACTGAAAAACAGTTTGACCATGAAAGCTAGTACAGTATCAGGGAAGACCAAGACGTAAACTCAGAAGAAGACAATAATGTGAAAACAGCTACAAACAAAGCCTCAAAGAAAAATGTTAATTGGACCTAAGTCCAACAAGAATTCCCCAAAGAATTACAAAAAGAGATGAGTGGTAGAGGAAAAATTGGGAAAAGAAGTGAGACTGATGCAAGAAAATTATGAAAATTATGAAAAGTAATTAACAGCTTGGTAAAAGAAGCACAAAAATTCACTGAAGAAAATACACCTTAAAAAACAGAATTGGCCAAATGGAAAAAGAGGCATAAAATCTCACTGAAAAAGTAATTTCTTAAAAATCCAACTTGGAGACTGGAAGCTCAAGACATCAAGAAACAATAAAACAAAGTCAAAAGTATGAAAAAAATAGAAGAAAGTGTGAATATCTCATTCAAAAAGAACTAACTTGGAAAATAGATCAAGGCGAGATAATTTAAGAATTATTGGACCAACTGAAAGCCATGACCAAAAAAAGAACTAGACATTACATTTCAAGAAATTGTCAAGGAAAACTGCATTAATATCTTAGATCCAGAGGGTAAAGCAGGAATTGAAAGAATCTACCAATTACCTCCTAAAAGAGATTCTAAAATGAAAACTCCCAGCAATATTACAGCCAGATTCCAGAGCTCCCAGGTCAAAGAGAAAATACTACTTCAAGCAGCCAGAAAGAAACACTTCTAATATCACAGAGCCCACTTGGGATTACACAAGATTTAGCAGCTTCTACATTAATGAAGCATAAAGCTTAGAATATGATATTCCAGAAGGCAAAGGATCTAGGATTACAACCAAGAATTAACAACCAAGCAAAACTGAGTATAATTCTTCAGAGGAAATGGATAAATGAAGTAGAAGACTTTCAAGTATCCCTGATGAAAAGACCAGAGAGAACTGAATAGGAAATTTAACATTCACATACAAGACTCAAGAAGCACAGAAAGGTAAACAAGAAGGAGTAATGATAAGAGTCTCAATAAAGTTCATCTGTTTACATTCCTATATGGGAAAGATACTACATGTAACTCGTATGAACTTTAACATTAGGGCAGTTAGAAGGAGTTTACATAGAAGGAGTTGATTTGAGTTGGTTATGTTGGAATGATATCCCAAAAAAAAAAAAATGAAGGGGGGGAGAAAGAGGGATGCACTGGAAGAAGGGGGAAGGGAGAGGTAGAATGGGGAAAATTTTCCCACATTAAAGAGATATACAAGGAAAAGCTTTTATAGTGGAGGGGAAAATGCAGGGGCAATGCTTGAACCTCACAGCACCTCTCATTAGAATTGGTTCAGTGAGGGAATAATATATATATATATACACTCTCAGTTGTCTATAGAAATGTAACTTACCCAAAAGGGAAACAGGACAGGAAGGGGATAACAGAATGGGGGGAAAGAGAGAATGATAAAAAGGAGAATAGATTAAAGGAGGCAGTGGTTAGAAGCAAAATATTTTTGAGGAGGCACAGGATAAAAAGAGAGAGAGAGGAGGCGGAAGAGAAGCAGGAAAAAATTGGATGGAGAAAAATACAGAATTAGTCACCATGACTGTGGATGTGAATGGGATGAGCGCACCCATAAAATGGAAACACATAACAGAATGAATTAGAAAGCAGGATCCAACAGCATGTTGTTTACAAGAGACACACTTGATACAGAAAGACACACACAGAAGTGAGCAGAACCAGGACATTCCACACAGTAACAGCAACACTGTACGATGACCAGCTATGGCAGACGTAACTCTTCACAGCGATATAAGGATCTGAGACAATTCCAAGAGACTCACAATGGAAAATGCTCTCCACATCCAGAGAAAGAGCTGTGGCGTCTGAATGCAGATGGAAGTAGACTATTTTCACTTCTGTTTTTTGTTTTTTCTTTCTTCTGATTTTTCCCTGTTATTCTGACTCCTTTCACAGAACGACTAAGGTGGAAATGTGTTTGTCATGAGTGCACGTGTATAGCCTATATCAGATTGGTTGCTATCTTGGGGGAGGAGAGGAAGGCAGAGAGGGAGGAAGGAAGAAAAGTTTAGAGCTCAAAATCTTATAAAAGAATGAATATGGATAAATATCACTGCATGTAGTTGGAAAAAACACTATTTTAAAAATATAAAACAAAATATTGGGGAGTGCACCTAACAAGACACACCTAGGAACTCTATGAACACAATTACGAAACACTTTTCACACAAATAAAGGCAAACCTAAACAACTGGCTGAGTCAATATAATAAAAATAATCATTCTATCCAAATTTTTTTTAAAAAGACACAGTTTAAAAAAGGGCTGGTGCAGAATCTATTATGCTTCAGCTGAACTTAAAAAAAAAGGCAGGAGTAGCATTCATGATCTCAGACAAAGTGGAATCAAAAATAAATCTAATTAAAAGGCATAATGAAGGAAATTACATTTTGCTAAAAAGGAACCATAGACAATGAAGTCATTTTTTAAAAATTTATACAGCAAGTTTTTCTGATAAAGACTTCATTTCTCAAGTATATATCGAGTATAGAACTAAATCAAATTTATAAAAATAGATGCCATTTGCCAGTTCATAAATGGTCAGAGGATATGAACAGGCAGTTTTCAGAATAAGAAATCAAAGTTATCTATAGTCATATAAATATGTTCTAAAGTATTCATTAGAAAAGGCAAATTAAAACATCTCTGAGGTACTATCTTGCACCTTCAGAAATGACAAATACTGGAGTGGATATGGAGCGGACGTGGAAAAATAGGTACACACTAATGAACTGTTAGTAGAGTTGTGAACTAATCCAACCATTCTGGAAAACAATTTGGAAGTAGGCCCAAATGACACTGTGACTGTGCATATCCTTTGATCCAGCAATACTACTACTAGGTCTATATTCCAAAGAGATCAAAGCAAAAAGAAAAAGACCAATATGTACAAAAATACTTATAGCAGCTCATTTTGTGGTGACAAACAACTGGAAATGGAGAGAATGCTCATTAACTGGGGAATGGCTGAACAAGCTGCGACATATGATGGCGATGAAGTACTATTGCTCTGTGGGAAATGACAGGGCAGGGTGATTTCAGAAAAACATGGCAAGACCTATATGAACTGATGCAAAGTGAAGTGAGAAGAGCCAGAAACTTGGCTACTCTGATCAATAAATGATCTAAGACAAGTCCAAAGGACTCATGATGAAAAAATGCTATCCACCTCCAGAGAGAAAACTGATGTATAACTTTCTCACTTTACGTTTCTTACTTTAAAAGAATATGGCTACTATGGAAATATGCTTTGTATGATTTCACATGTATAACTGATAACATATTGCTTACTTTCTCAGTGTGTTGGGGAGGGGGTGGGAAGGAGAGAGAGAATTTGGAACTCAACATTTTTTATAATTGAAGATATATTTTTTAAAATAAATGAAAGCTTTTGAAGTAACAATCAGTGCAAGTAGGCTAAGAAGGGAAGGAGTTGATTCAGAAAAAAAAATCTTTTCAGCAAATATCTCTGATACGGATCTGCTATCCAAAATACATAAAGAACTAACAAATATATAAGACCACAACCAAAGACCAAAGGGTATGAACAGCTCTCAAAAGAGGATCTGCAAACTATTAACAATTTGAAAGACTGTTCCAAATTGCTAATAATAAAAGCAATAACAATCGAAACTCTGAGGTTCCACCTCACCCCCAGCAAAGTGCCCCAAAAAAGCAAAAGATGGCAATAGTCAATGTTGGAGGAATTGCATAAAAACAAACATGCTAATACATTCTTGGAGGAGTTGTGAATTCATCTGACCTGTCTGGAAAGCACCTTGGAATTAGGCTTAAGAAGGTGACCAAAATATCCATACCATTTGACCCAGACATCCATCTCCAAATAATTTAAGGACAGAAAACCCCCAAAATATTCACAATAGGATTTTTGTGGTATCTAAGAACTGGAAACAAAGTAGATTCATACCAATTGGCAAATGGCTAAAACAAATTGCATAACATGAATCTACTGGAATATTATATCCTCTAAGAAAAAAATGAATATAAAAATTTAGAAAAGCATGGGAAGACTTCCATGTAAGTAAGTTCAGAGTAAAATAAGCAGAGCCAGGAGAATACAATTCACCATACAATTCACAACAGTGTAAATGGAACGAACAATAATAAAACAAACCTTGAAACTGAATATTGCATAATTATGACCACGCACGGCCCCAAAGAAGAAACGAGAAAATGCTCCTCACTCTCTACATTACAGAGATGGCATTACTATGGATATAAAACATCCCATGCATGTACTATCAGGCAATTGATGTATTGGTTAGTTTTACTGAACTCCTCCCATCCCTGCCTTTTTTTTTCTTCACTATAAGGAACAGTTTACTTAGTAGAGGAAGGGGAAAGAAAAGGGATATATTCAGAAATGGAAATGATATTAAAATAACAAATATTATTTAAGATTTTCTCAAGAATGTATTTGCTTTGTTTCCTGAAAACTAATTTTTAAAAGTCTTTAAACTGAAAGCAAGAGGGAAGGAAAAACCTGCCTGTATATAACTTAAAGCCTATTCTCCATCCTCCATTGACCACACCCTTATTCCCATCCCACTCAACCAAGGGTGCGTGTATAAATTTTTCACAAGCTGGGGGGGGGGAGTCCTATGGCACACTTTTAAGTTTAATTTGCATTATTAACATTTTCTCCATCAGTCAAAATAATCGACAGAACGATAAATCAAGCCCTGATTTGTAACATTTGCTCGTTTCCAAGGTATAAATGCTCAAGCTGAAAATTTAGCAGTTGGCTCCAGATTGTCAAGCTGGCTCCAGCACACCATTGTGGCCTCTAGTCCAAGCCCATCCCTGCTTTATATCCCACTCTAATGCCACCTACTTCCCTATACTCTCTGGAATGATGCTCCATTGGTGACAAATCTTTTATCTTTCATCTTTTCCTTTCCATCCGGCTCCCTCCTAATGACACGACCTCCTTGGCCAACACTGGTTGCACTTCCATTCATTCCCTGCCCTCCACCCCTACCCCCTGACTCACTGGTCAAGGTGGGGCAGTTAGAATACTCCTTGCTCCCCACTTCCAAGCTTACATTCAACTTCTCCTCTTGGGAGGTTCACTCACTCCATATCTACCACCCAATCAAAATTCTGATAGCTGTTGTCTACTGGCCTCTGTGATATCCCCTTTCTTTCCTCAATGAGTTCAGTACTTGGCTCACTCCTGCCCTCACGCTAGATGATTTCAATCCTCCTTCAAAAACCCTAACCTTCCAGTTCTCCTAAAGTTGTTCACTTCCCATGACCTATCCTTCCACTCCACTTCAGCTACACCCACGGTCATAGCCTCAGATATGGTCATATCTTTAATCTTGCCACCACCCACAAACACACCACTTCCACGTTTATGAACTCTGAAATGTCCTTATCTGATCCCATTCTACTATTATTCTGCCTCTCCCTCCACCTTACAATCCCAGATCCTTCACTTCATCCTCACTATCACCTCCAATCCCTTCACCTCTTAATTCTTTCCCAAACCATCACCTCTGTACTGGCACACTCTCCTCACTTCCTCATCTTGACCCCTTAGGGTTCAACTCTACACTGTCCACTTTTGAGTCCCTTGTCCCCTCATCACCAATCTGGTCCTGCCAATCTCAAGCCTGGATTATTCACACCATCCACTCCCTCTACTCCTACTAACAGGTCACCAAAAGAAGCTGGAAAAAATCATGAAACCATGCCGACTGGATCCATCACAAATTTATGTTACATAATCTCAAATGGGCCCTCATTAAGGCAAGGTAGTCTGCTTATCCTTCTCTAAATGACTCACTATCTCACCACAAACCTTTTTATTCCTCCTCAAACCTCCCACAGCTCCTCCCCCATCTTCTCAGCTAAGAACCTCATCTAATATTTCACAAAGACAATTTAGGTTATTCACTAAGAATTTCTTCTTCTCCCCCCATCTCTGCCTGTTAGACATCTCAAACTGGACGTCCTCTAATTATCTTAAACTTACTATGTCCAAAACTAAACTCTCTTTCCCCCAAAACCTTCTCTTCTTCCAAACTTCCTTATTACTATTGAGGGCACCACCATCCTCCCAGTCATCCAGGCTCAATATCTAAGCCCTTGACACCTGACTCTCACCCTCCCCCCCAATATCCAATCTGTTGCCAAGGCCCCTTGATTTTATCTTAGTGACATCTCTTGCATATACCCCCTCCTCTCCTCTGACATTCCACCACTCTGGCACAAGCCTTCATCACCTCATCCTCTGACTACTGCAATAGCCTGCTAGTTGGTATCCCTGCAACATATCCACTTCAATCCATTGACCACTCAGCTGTCAAAATTATCTTCCCAAAGTGCAGGTCTGACCATGTAACTAACACACACATACACACACACACACACACACACACACACACACACACACACTCTCACACTCTCTCTCTCTCTCTCTCTCTCTCTCTCTCTCTCTCTCTCTCTCTCTTCAATAAATTCCCATGGCTCCCTATTACTTTCAGGATCAAATAGAAAATCCTTTCATTGGCCTATTAAAATCCTTCATAACCTTCTCCTCCTCACCCCCACCCACCCACCTTTCCAATTTTCCTCCTTCCCCAGTGACACTGACTGTTCCCAATTCCACCTCCCAACTCTTACAACTGTTCATTGACAATCTCCCATGCTTAGGATTCTCTCCCTTCTCGTTTTTGCTTCCTGACTTCCTTCCAATCCCATGTAAAATCCTACTGTCTACAAGAAGCTCTTCCTGATCCCCATTAATTAAGATCAATACCATCTTTCTGTAATTATCTTTAATTTTTCCTTTATAGACCTTGTTTATACATAGTCGTTTACATGTTGCCTCTCCCATTATACTGGAAACTCCCTGAGAAGAGGAATTGCCTTGGTTCTTTTTGTGTTATCTCCAAAGTTGAGCACGCACACGGTCCACCGTAGATGTTTAATACACATTTACTGAATGACCAAGTTAGCTATCACAGAAAGTTAATACAGTATAGAAGAACAGCAAGAGGGGGCGGAGCCAAGATGGCGGAGTGAAAGCAGTGACTTGCTTGAGCTCTCCTCCAAACCCCTCCAAACACTCATAAAAAATGGCTCTAAACAAATTCTGAAGCAGCAGAACCCACAAAAAGACAGAGTGAAACAAATTTCTAGCCCAAGACAGCCTGGATGATTGATCAGAAAGGTGTACCGCACTGGGAGTGCAGCACAGCGCGGCAGGGGCGCGCAGGCTGCAGCAAACCTGGAGCAGGCCTCAGAGGACTGAATCGCGGGCAGCTGTGGAGGGACCTCCAAGGCCATCTAGTCCAAAGCATTAAGTTTAAGATGAAGAAATTGAGACCTGGGAAGGTTGAATAACTTGCCCGAGGTCACAGACAGTAAACATCACAGGTAGGATTTGAGCTCTTACTTTGGAGCCAATATTGCTTCTACTACAGCATACTGCCTCCCTAAAATGAATATAGGGTCCTACCCCTATATCAAGTGACGTAATCACAGAAGACTCAGATACCTCAGTTGAATCAATCAGAGCAAAATAGAGACGAAGGAATTTTCCTACAAGCTATCACAACGTGTGAATAAGCTATGAGTTAATTTGAGAGTATTATAGGGCTCTAGCATTTGCAAAGAAGCAGATGAACTCATATAGGAAACATCTTGTAACTGAGAGTGAAAGACTCAGTTATACCTCTAGGCCTATGAATGAGTAGGGCAGTCAGTTAAGTTGTAAACCAGTCTAGCTGCCTGTACCTCCAAGTCCAAGACCTGAGGATTACAGGGCTCAAACCTGACCCATGAAATCTCAATCTCAATCTCAATCTCTCTCTCTCTTCTCCTCTCCTCTCCTCTTCACCAACCCCAATGTACCCCACTGGCTATGCCATCAGAGAGACTGGGAAAGCAGTAAATAGTGCATTCAGCTGGTATGAAGCATTAGACAGGTAGGAGATAATATATCCATTGGGAGCAGATGGACATACTGAGGACAAATGGATTTTTATCCATTTGTCACTTGCGGAGGGTGGCAGCTTCAAGAAGTGACCTTGTTGGACCAAGAAAAGAATGGCAGCTTCGCACTCAAGAAAGGATTTCCAGGCCACAAAGAGCCAGGAGTTGTGAGTCAACTCTTTACCACATATTTTTTCTACATATGTTCTTCACTACCACTAGTCCTCATGTATATTCACATGCTTTGTAGCAAGTGATCTTATTATACCACCTTAATAAATACATTTGCTAAAAGCTAATTAAGTTTACTGGCTGATTGTCAAAGAAAAGTACACCAGTGGGGGTTTATGCATGACAGTACCACTAGAAACCTGGATCCTCCAGATTACTCCCTAGAAACCTAAGAGTAAGTTAGAATCTCCCTCTAGGTCCCACAAACCACAAGTGGAAATGCAAATTGAGGTAATATCCCAGAGAGAGTTTTATACAAGTGTCACAGCAAAGGCATGGGAAACTTGAGAGGGAGTAACCACTCAGTCTGAAAATTTATGATGAAGAGAACAAATGAGTAGCTAGCCAGGCAGCTGAGTTTTGAGGAAGGCAGATTTCAAAGAGTTCAGAGAAAGAATGGTTAGAATACTATAACCTAAAATTCTACACGGGAAAGCAACTCAATAGCAATGAAAAATTCTCAAGAATGAAATTCTAAAGATACTAGGAGAAAAGGTTCTGATGAGGAGGGAAAGCGAGAGTTGAATAAAGAGACTGAAGTAAAAATACACGGGAGTTCACCAAACAGCTTCAGTTTTTGAAAGATACATACAAAAAAAGTAAGCAAGGTCAGAAGTCTCCAGATAGAGGAAAAGGGGGGTTGAAATTGGAGTCAGAGTACTTGGGTTCAAATCCTGGCTCTCCTTCTTACTCTCTGCCTGACCTTGGATAAATCCCCCCTTAGACTGTGAGCTCCTGGAGAACAGGGACTGCCCAGCCATTGACAGGGATCTTTGAAACATCATGGAGAACTGGAGAGATACTGAAGGACCAGGGAAGGGTTTACATTCTGATTTTTTTTTTTAAGTGAGAGGCAGGGAAGGGTCTGGGGCAGTGAAAGACTGGGAAGAGAACTGAATCTGCAAACTAAGCCAGTAAATTTGACTTTGGTTCCAGGCAAATTTCCAGAATAGATTACTAAAGGGATAGTTGGCAAACATCTGAAAAAGAAGAGGTGATCATGAAGAACCAGCCTGCCCTCGTCAAGAACAAGTCACTCCAGCTTAACGCCAATTTATTTTCTGACATGGTGACTAGGCAGGCAGATCAGGGCATGATGTAGACATCCTAGCACAGCATTTGGTTAAGTCTTTTTTGCTATTTTTGTGGACAAGACAGATAGATGAGGACAAGACAACAGTAAGGGTAGACGATTTGGGGGCTGGTGGATTGACTGACCCGAAAGAATAGCATGTAATGGTTGCAGGTCACTTGGAAGGGGGTCAGTCACCACTGGGATGTCCCAAGCATCTGTGGTTGGCCCTGGGCTGTTTAACACTTTATCAGTGACTTGGATAAAGGCATAAATGTTGTTGTTTGTCCTTCTTTCTCAAAGAGGACCAATGATGTCAGGAAGGTGATGCCATGACTTGCACGTGAATTGGATTTAAGTGAGGCAGGGCTGTGCAGAGTCACCAGCCTCACTTTCTTCCCCCAGAGCCATCTGGGCCCAGCGGTAAGATATATATCAGGACAACTAAAGATAGCCCCCAAAGGCATAAATGACATGACTGTCAAATTGGCAGATAGCAAAAAGGTGGGAGAGAAAGATAATATACTAGATCTCACAGTAAAGATACAGAAAGGTCTCAATGGGCCAGAACTGAACTGGGCTGAACCTACTAAGATGAAAAAGGAAGGACAATCAGGTGGCGTAGATAGAGCACTGGGTCTGGGGACAAATCCAGCCTCAGACTTACTAGCTGTGTGACCCTGGGCAAGTCACTTAACACTCTTTGCCTCAGTTTCCTCATCTGTAAAACAAGCTAGAGAAGGAAATAGCAAACCACTCTAGAATCTCTGCCAAGGAAACCCCAAATGGAGTCATGAAGAGTCAGACATGACCAAAACAACTGAACAACAACAAACAGAGAATGGATTGAAAAGGGCTAAATGCAGGGAAATCAATGGAAATGACTGAACAAGGGCAAGGTAGACTGGCTTTGTTTAAGGTCACAAAGCTGGCAGGAACCTTGGCTCAAACCTTTGACTCCGAAGCCAGTGTTTCTTTACCATCCTTGTAACTGACTTTAAAGTTATTATCATCAGCATCAGGAAGGCCCACAATAATTTCACAGCTATTTACTCCTTGTAACATCTTTAAAACAACCGCATTATATAATTTGTACTTATTTAATCAGGAAAAACATCTTGGAAAAGGAAAGTTTTGGGCTGGGTTTGGCCAAAGATAAAACAACTGATAAGGTTCATGCTTAGGTTGTGAGAGAGTTTGTAAAACAATCTGGCCAAATCCACCCGTGGCTATTAGATTATAAACTCCAGGAAAGAACAGGCTATGTCCTCGTCACCCTGATGCCCAGCACCAGGCTTTGTCCAGGGCAGACAGCCAATCACGATTTGTTGAACTAAATTTAGGGAAGCTTCGAGCACTCACACCTAGGTCCCTTTCTCGGTTCTATCCTAAATCTATTTTCTCATATTTAGCCAATCAGTTCAGTTCAATAAGGATATACTAAGTGCTGTGTTAGGTACTGAGGGTACAAAGACAAAAAAATTATCCCAGACCTCAGGGAGCTCAGATTCAACTGTGAAAAAACAAGACATATGGAGATAAACAAATATAAAGTGCTTAGGGGTATTTGGGGGGGATGGGGGTGCAGTATATGAATAACTAGGGAAACAAGAAAGGCTTCCTGTAAGAAGTGACCCTAACACTGAGCCCTGAAGGAAGCAGAAGTCCAGAGGTGAAGAGGAAAAGCCGGCCAGGCTCAGAGGACACAGCCTAATGGAGCTGGAAAAGACCAACTAGGCTCGTTTGGCTGACGGTCAATAGAGTGGAGAGGGGGCTCTTTCAGCTAAAACTTAAGAGTGGGAAGGGGTAGATTATCTATTAATGGAATCAGCCTGGAAAAAGAGAGCTAGACTGTGAAGGGCTTTTAATGTCAGTCTAAAAGAGTTTGTATTTTATCCTTGGGAAGCCTCTGAAGATTCCTGAACAAGGGAGAGACAGGATCAGATTTGTGCTTATCAGTCTGTATCGTATGAATCTGAAGAAAGAAAAGAGAAAAGGCAGCAAGTGGGTACCACAGTGGATAGAGCACCAAGCCTGGAGTCAGGAAGACTCATCTTAGTGAGTTCAAATCTGGCCTCAGACACTCACTAGCTGTGTGACCCTGGGCAAGTCACTTAACCCTGAGTGCCTCAGTTTCCTCATCTGGAAAATGAGCTGGAGAAGGAAATGGCAAACCACTCCAGTATCTCTGCTGAGAAAACCACAAATGGGGTCACGAAGAGTTAGACACGACTGAAAATGACTGAAGAACAACAAATAGAGAATGGGCTGAAAAAGGCTAAATGCAGGGAAACCCATTAGAAGGCCACTGTAACTGTTCCAGGTGAGGAGGGCCTGAACTACAGTAGTGACCATGTGAATGAATCAGTCAATAAAGGACACCAGTGTTCACTTGAACAGCACAGTCAAGAAGCCTTTTGTGTCTCTTGGCTAAACTCCAGTATTATCTCCCAGGAAACAGAGCTAGGATGGGCACCCAGACTCCAGAAGGGAATATGCAATAGACCAAAATGCATCTGCTGCTCCCACCTTCAATGTGCCTATGGTCTAAACAACAGAGAGAGAGAGAGCATTACAGGATATAAAATGGATACTTTCAATTGCATCAAAAAGTTTTGCACAAACAAAACCAATACAGCCAAGATTAGAAGGAAAGCAGGAAACGGCAAAATTTTGTTACAGCAAGTTTCTTTGATAAAGACCTCATTTCTCAAATATATAGAGAACAGAGTCAAATTTATAGGAATATGAGTCAATCCCCAATTGATAAATGGTCAAAGGATATGAACAGTCAGTTTTCAGAAGAAGAAATCAAAGCTATCTACAATCATATGAAAAAATTCTCTAAATCACTATTGATTAGAGAAGTGCAAATTAAAGAAACTCTGAAGTATCACCTCACACTTATCAGATTAGCTAATATGACAGATAAGGAAAATGATCAATGATGGAGGGGATTTGGGAAAATAGGGAAACTAACATGCTGTTGGTGGTGTTGTGAACTGATCCAACCATTCTGGAGAACAATTTGGAGCTATGCCCAAAGGGCTATAAAATTGTGCATACCCTTTGACCCAGCAATACCACTACTAGGCCTGTCCCCCAAAGAGATCGAAGAAAAAGGAAAAGGACCTAGTTGTACAAAAATATTTATAGCAGCTCTTTTTGTGGTGGCAGAGAATTGGAAATTGAGAGGATGCCCATCAATTGGTGAATGGCTGAAGAAGTTGTGGTATATGACCATGATGAAACACTATTGTGCCATAAGAAATGACAGGCAGGATGCTTTCTAAAAACCCTGGATAAAGGCATAAATGAAGACTTACATGAACTGATACAAAGTGAAATTAGAAGAACCAAAAAGAAAAACACTGTACGCAGAAACAGCAATATTGTATGATGATCGACTATGACTAACTTAGCTTTCTCAGCATACAATGATCCGAGACAACACAGGACAGAAAAATGCTTTCCACCTCCAGAGAAAGAACTGATAGAGTCTGAATGCAGATCAAAACATACTTTTTTTCCTTTCTTTATTATTCTTAGATTTTTTTAGTCTGCAGTTAATTTTGCAACATGGCTAATATGGAGATGTTTGCATGACTGCACATGTATAATCTATGTCAAATTGTTTGCCTTTTCAAGGAGGGGAAAGCGGGGAAAGGGAGAGAGAGAATATGGAACAGAAATTTTTTTAAATGAATGTTAAAAATTTTTGTTTATATGTAATTGAGAAAAAATAACAACTAAATTTAAAAATAAAAAAATATACACCTATGATCTCTTAACAGTCAAACCAACCTTCTTTATACCCAACAGTAGCAGGGATGTTGCTGACAGGTTTATGTCAACAGCACATAGGTCCCTACGAGCTCTCAGCATCACGTCTGAGACCATCTCTCTACAGGGGTAGGGAACCTGTGGGATTTGTTCTATGAAGTCAAAGGGCTGCACTTGAGGACCTAGAGGGTCACATTTCCTCTAATATTGTGGCTGCATTATGAGTGAGCCCAAAGAGTTCAAGGCCACTCAACTGACAGAGTGGGTTCCCAGTGTAAATTCTAACTGTACAATTCTGGGCAAATCACTGCCCTTGTCTTTTCCCACATGGGGGACTTTATTCACAGGACAGGGAAGCTGAATGATAAAAGGGACTCATTGGAACTCACTTCTTCTGGAGAGTGTCTGAGCAAGCTCCCACTCTGGTCAGAGCATTCTTCTCACAACCAAGGCAGGTAGTGCAGGGATTATCAATGTCATTTGATGGCTGAGGAAACAGAAGTGTAGAGAAGGGGAAATGACCAAATCATGGACACAGCCCAGGTGGAAACTATCTTCTGTTCTGTGGAACCCCAAATCAATTTCTGCCCTCTTCCATTTACTCCTAGTTTAGACTAAACTGCCACCATGGCTGGATACAGTTAACACAACTCTCTCATGCCCATCATTTCATCTGAACACACCTGTAACTATACCAGGCAGATAAGATTATCCTCATCAGAGAGACAAGAAAGTTCAAGGTGAAAGGTTAAGTAACTTCTTGGGTCATAAAGGCTAACCACTGGCCATGCCAGGCCTAGGACTAAGGTCTTCTGGCCCCTATTCCAATGTCTCTCCTACAATCCCACCCTGTCTCTCCAAAACAGTTTTGCCAATGCTTTGTTAATAGGCCCCTATCTTGATTTAATTCAACTCAAAAGGCATGTAAATTCCTACTTTGTGCAAAGCATTTTGCTACATACTGGGGGCTACCCTTCTTCCCCTAACCCATCCCATTCCCACCCATCCGCCGAAAAAGTCCCTATTCTGAAGGAGCTTATTCCACTGAAGGGAAACAAAATGTTCACAAGTGAGCAAATAAATAAAAACAAAGTTAACTTTGAGAAAGAGAGAATGCTCATAACCAGCGTAAGGGTGAAGAAGAGGGAGCAGGAAAGGGTTTGTGGAATCTGAGCTGGGCTTCAAAGGAAGCTAAGGTTTCTATATGGCAGCTGGGAGCCACTGAATATTTTTTTTTTAGTTGGGGAGAGAGGTGTGTTTATGAAATAATCAGATCTGGGTTTTAGGAATGTCAGTTCGGCATCTGGAAGGGGGGGTAGGTGGCAGAGGGAATACACCATCCATGCAGAAACAGCCTGCCTTCATGTCTACACGGAGGGCTACAAAGAGGAATATCCTTCCTAGCCGCAGAGCTTTTACCTCTCACTGGGAGCACCAAACAAGTCCACAGATAACTGTATTACTAGACAGAATGTGGCAAAAGGAGGCTGGGACAAAGAGTGTGGGAGGACAGGAGGGCAGACTCACACAGAGGGGATTAAACGAAGAAATCCAATTAACCAGAACATTATTCTCCGGTCATGCCAACTGGCGATTACAGTAGCTACATCTGCAAAGTATCCCAGGGGCATCTCCTTCCAAACACAGAACTCTTCTAAATCGTGGTGTCTGGTACAATCCTGCCCAGGAGGGTGGCGCGAGTGAGAGGACCTCTTGTTTCCTAGACCCCGCCAGCTTGTGATTATCGATGGCAAAGAGAGGACAGGGTCACTGCAAGCCACAGATGAGCCGGAAAAATACTGTCGCACCCTCCCCAACCCAATCTTTTAGCAGAGGAGCTGAAATACAAGAAAACGGTCTCCCCTCAGTTTAACGTCCTTCCCACTTCTGTCTTCACTCGCTGGTGGTACTGCTGTTCTTCAGTCATTTATCAGTTGTGTCTGACTCTTTGTGACCCCATTTGGGGTTTTCTTAGCAAAGATACTGGACTGGTTTGACCTTTCCTTCTCCAGCTCATTTTACAGATGGGAAAACTGAGGTAAACAGGGTTAAGTGACTTGCTCAGGGTCACCCAGCTAGTGAGTGTCTGAGGCCAGGTTTGAACTCAAGAAAATGAGTCTTCCTGATTCCAGGCCCAGGGCTGTACCCACTGAGCCACCTAGCTGCCACTCTGATAGAATTGGTCATGGTAGAGGCCAGACCAAAGAAGATGGACAGGAATAACCAGGGCTAGTCTAGTAGGCTCATAGTTTAGCACTAGAAGGGAACTCGGAGACCATCTAGTCTCACCCCTTCATTTTACAGTCGAGGAAACAGGTTTATGGAGGATAAACGACTTGCCCATGGTTAGTGAGCATCACAGGCGGTATTTGGACCCAGGTCCTCGGAGTCAACAGCTGTTCTTCTGTTGCACACAGCCTCCAAACTTCCTGTAACTGAAGCATCCATGATACTTGCTGCAGAACACCTAGAAAGACCCAGTGGCTGGCCTTTTGGAGGCTAGATAGTCATCACTGAAAATACACTGGCTGAGGGCCAAGAGACCTGGTTTACAAGCCCACATCTGCCTGAAACAAAGCCTCAGACACTCGGGCAAGTCACCAACCTCTGTCTCAGTTTCCTTACCTGTAAAATGGGATAATTAACAGCACCTACACCTCATGGGGTTGTTACGAGGATCAAATGAGGCAATCATTGCAAAGCCCTTAGCACAGTGCCTGGCACATATAACATAAAAATGTCAGCGATCGTTTTTTATCATTATTAGTATTATTATTATGCTTTTTCTTAGCATTAGCTGGACTATTCAGGAGCCAATTCTCCAGGCTGTGAATTTTCCAGGTCCCCCGATTCTCTTTCCTCACTCCCACCACAGCTTGTGACTCTCAGCAGTGACAAGCCACTGATATTCACGGGGGGATTTAAAGTTTACAAAGTTCATCACACATTCTATCAATGATCAGATGAAGGCCACAGTGCAGTGGGAAAGGGCGCGGAATTTGCAGTCACAGGAAAGTCACAGGAGCCCAGGTCCAATCCTGTGTGACCTTGGGTAAATCTCTCAACCTCTTGGGGCCTCCGTGAGGAGCAGGTAAGTGCTTTAATGAAGGTAAAGTGCTGTATAACCACATGAGGCTATAGAAGCGCCAAAGCACGATTAGTATTTGGGTTTTCACCCATTTAACACAATACAATTCATTCCAACACAAATTATCAATTACCTCCAATGGGCCTATATGTAATCACAATCATTTGTGCCGAAGCCTGCCCTGAATTCTCCTAACTCACCAGAAGAGAGGCTCTTCAGGGCCAATCCACCCAGAAATTCCTTTTCCATATTCTCCTTTGGCTTTTGTCCCTGTGAGAGGAGCTTTGAAAGGGGATTCAACAGCTGTGGATTCAACACTGCCCCTCCCCCCTCTCCCATACACCAGCACCAGGCTGCTTTGTTTTGCCCAGGTCACACAAAACCCCCTCTCTTCCCTTCTCACCCAGAGAACTTTCATCTATAAACCTCCCTTGAAGGTGGCCGATGCTGACCCCACAGCACATCCTGACACCGCTGTGTCCTGGTGGGAAAGCCCTGACACTTGATCTGCGGGCCATTTCCTGCTATTGCCTTGTTTTTTTCTTGAATGTTTTTTCCATTATCCACCTTGAATACATTTTACCAGGGGGTTTTGGTTTGTTTGACTGATTTTTTTTTTAACTGTGCTGAACTGGACAGATTACATGTGCATAGCTGTAGGCATTATACTGGACTTGCCACCCCCAGCTAGGACGAACACTCTCACCCCTTGCTAATACTGACTTGGAGTTCAGTGGGCAAAGCATAGGGCAATCAACCAATTGACAAATATTTATTAAATGCCTACTATGTTCTAGGCACTGTGTTTACAAAGAAAAAAAAAAAATCATTTCTGCCCCTTGAGGAAGAGCCTGCAATGGATAAATTTACAGTCTAGAGAAGATATGGGGGGGACCCACCTTCCACCAAGCAGACAGGAGCCATGAATCACTGTTTCTTTCTTTTTCTTTTTTCCTTCTTTCATTTTAATGGAATATCTAACACAGAGGCAATCCCAGGTCAAGCTCCATAACCTGCCCTAGACTTTGTGGCCAGGTCAAGGTTCATTGGAGAAAAGGCTAAGTCATGATAAGATAGAGGAAACCAGAGTCCAGCTTGTGATCAGAAATGTGATCAGATGCAGCCAGCCTTCAGCATCCTTCTCCCACCCCCTTCCTACTTCATACCTGAAAGCTGCAGATGGGAATGGGGGAAGGAGAGAGTGAGGCAAGAACGTTCAAAGGCCAAAGGAAGACCGAGAAGACATCGTTTGGTAACACGTACATTTGTGAGTTCACAGAGGGTAGCAAGCTAGCCTTCCACATAGCTCATACAGTTCCCAGATCGCTATTTATGGTAGAACATTCTAACAATAAACTGTTACAAAAATTCCATTAGAATGGAAGCGACTTGAGGGCAGGGACCCTCTTTCCTTTTGCTTATATGACCATCCCTAGCATTTTAGCCCAGTGACTTGCACATAGTAAGCACTTGATAAATTCTTGTTGAATTGAGAAATGCTAAATTACCACAAACATATTCAGCCAGCCCCATCCCTAAAGTTCCACAGAACCACTCCTACCAGATAGCCTTGAATACTCATCAGAACCAGCCCCACCCGGCTCCCATCCCTATGCCCCTCTCCTCTGGAGAAAGCTGGGACTGGAGAGTCCCAGAAGGTCCAGTGCAGGCAGCCAGCCACTGAGAGAATGCCTGCCAGCCTATGCCATAAGAGCTGCAGGAAAAAATTAAAATTAAAAACATTTTAAAAGCTCACTTCTGCTGTTAGCCCGGGCTCTCAGAGGCGACTCCAGTCAGTTCCTGTCCACACCTCCCACACCACAGGGCCCACAAAGGCCCATCAGGGAACTAAGTACTTTCCAAGAAGACTGTTCTGGACAGCTAGTTCCCCCTCCAGCTGAGCTCCTGCCTCCTCTCCTGAGCTGGGAAAGGTTTAGGCTGCAGAGGACTGTCTGAGGTTTAACCAGACAAACAAGTTGGCATACTTCAAGGCCTAATGGAGTCATTTCCAGGAATCGAGGCAACAGAAGGCAGGGTTTGTAGCACCCAAAGCATCTCTTTTCCCAGGGCTAGGAGTTAATTAATTCCAGACAGACCTGTTAGAGAGTATTTTCTGTCTGCTCATTCCAACCTGAATATGTTTAGAGGATAACCCAGGAAGCATCATACTTAAAGAACCATGCTGGCTACCTAAGGATTTCAGGTTAATCTTTTCCTTTCCCCTCCTCCCAATTCCTTCCTCCTACTTTCCAATCCCCTGCAGGAGTTCAAGACTCTGACAAAACTGCTCTCTGGTCCCGCAGTCCCTGGGTCTGAGCATGACCTACTTCAAGGATTCTGATGATCTGCAGGGGAAAATCCAGGGTTGTGCCCTCCCAGGATAAACATCAGTGTCACTGAACCAATGCTGTTTCTACTTGTCTGCCTCGTTTTTACTCTTGGACCTGGAAGGAAAAGCTTCCTTGTACTACCGGGGTATTTGCTCTGGCAGTTCCAATCGCTCAATAAACACTTATTGAGTGCCTGCTACGTTCCAGGCATTGTGCTAAGCTCTAGGCAAAAAAAGAGGCAAAAGACAGTTCCTGTCCTCAAGAACATAAAATAATCTAATGTTGATCCTTTGACAGGCTAGGTCTGAAAAATGTTCAGTAACCAGTTTTGTTGACTGTGTTCCCATTCATCACGCCCTCCCCCCAAACATGTCTTAATCTGAGCCCTGAGTCTATCACCTCTGTCAGGAAGTGGGAAGCATGTTTCATTATGGATCCTCTGCCAGCGTATTTGGGCACTGTACTGATCAGAGTTCTTAAAGCCTTCTGAGCTGTTTGTCTTTACGGTGTTGCTAGTGCATAAATTGTTCTGGTTCTGCTTACTTCACCTTGCATTAATTCTCTCAAGTCCCTTGGTTTCACCTAAAGTCTCTCCATCATTTCAGCAGGATGTTCCATTACATAATTTGGCAGCAAGGTGGCACAGTGGAGAGAGTGCTGGACCTCGAGTCAGGAAGTTCAAATCCTACACCTCTGACACTTATTAGCTGTATGACCCTGGGCAAGTCACTTAACCTCTCCCTGCCTCGGTTTCTTCATCTGCAAAATGAAGAAAAACTATAACAGACAACATTACATGGAAAGTGTATTTGTGATTTCAGAAGATGAAGGTTATTACCAACAGTGGAAGATCAAGGAAAGGGCCTCCTAGAACTTCTAATCCAATCCCAACTTAAAGTCTGAATTGAGTTTTAAAGGAATTCAACAGGGGGAAAGAAGGGGGAGTACTTCCAGGCACAGAAGAGACCAAAGGCATTGAGGCAGGGGGCATATAGCATATTCAGGGGGACAGAACTAGTCTGGCTGGAAGGGACTTTAGAGACGTTCTAATCCAATACTGTCATTTTACAGAGGGGGAAATTGAGGTCTGAGGTTGGGTTAAGTGACTAGACTGGGGTGGGGAACCTGTGGCCTTAAGGCCACACAGTAGCCTTCTAAATCCTTAAGTGTGGCCTTTTGACAGAATCCTTAAAGGATTTGTTGTGTAAAATTTGGAGTCAGCCAAAGGCTGCACCTAAGGCCAGAGTTCCCCACCCCTGGACTAGACCAAGCTCACAGAGCAAGGTAGTGCCAGAGACAATACTAGAGCACAAGGCTTCTGCCTCCCCATCTGGGGCTCTTATCACACCACACTACTTCACCTCCTCCTTTATCTCAGCTGCCTCTTTGGTAAGATGGCACCACCCTCCCTTATTGGGATGTGGCAATAAATAAACAAACAAACATGAAATAAAAGCAACAGTTCAGTCCGTCTAGACAAAGGATGCTTTATAAATGTGAGGCGCTGGAGATCATCAACAGATATGTGTATGGCACTTCAAAATTTGCAAAATGCTTCACGTACATTATTTTACCACACACCACACATTAGCCTTCACCACAACCCCTTACGATAGGTGTTATAGGTCTGATTATCTCCATTTTATGGATGAGGAAACTGAGGCTCCTAGACCTTAGGTATCACGGCCAAGGTCATAAAAATAGTAGGAGCTGAAAGCAAGATTCAAACCCAGGTCTTCTTGACTCTCTGCCACAAAAGAGTGAGGCAAGAAGTGATTTATTTTTACTAGCTGTGTGACCTTGGACAAGTCACTTAACCCCATTGCCTAGCCAAAAAAAAAAAGTGATTTACTCTGTCAGCACAAATTCCGCCGGGGCTTTCCCATACCAACCTAAATTCCACCAGGGTGAAGGTAGGGGAAACATGATCCCAGAACTCCTCCGGACACAAGGAGAGACACGTGAGCCACTGTCCTATTTGGAGAGATAATCAAGTCTTTTGTCTCTTGTTTTGTTTTCTAGCAGCTGGCACAGAGCAGGTGTTCAAAAACCTATCTTCATCAGCCGTTAACTCTTGCCAGACTAGAGAAGATGCACATTCAGTCTCCGTTCCCTGTGAATCAGCAATTCTAGGAGGCTCAGGGTTCCAACACTTTGTGTCGTTCAGTCATGTCTGACTCTCAGTGACCCCAGAAAACTCATTGGGGTTTTCTTGACAGATATACTGAAGTGGTTTTCCATTTCTTTCTCCAACCTGTTTTCCACATAAGGAAACTGAGGCAAACAGGGTTAAGTGACTTGCCCAGGGTCACACTAAGTTGCTGTCTGACATTCTATGTTCCATCCAAACTGGTCTAACAGCTGTTCCCTGAACTCAGTGCTTCGTCTCCCACCTTTGTGCATTTGTACGAGCTGTTCCCCATCCTTCAAATGCATTCCCTCCTCATTGACACTTCTCAGAATCTTTAGATCTTCCTTCAAGTCCCTGTTGAGGTACCCACTCCTCCACGAAGCCTTCCTTGATCTTCCAGTATCATTTCCTCATTCAGGTTACTTTATATTTATTTAACGGCATAAATGTTCCACATACACAAACACTCTGTAGGTATGTCTCCATCTCTGTCTCCGTCTCTCTGATGGACTAGCTCTAAAAACTGTCCCTTTAACTGCATGTCATAATCAACAACAGACATTCTTCACCTACTTGGTTTTCTCCAGTGTGGGTTAGGCCAAATTCTTTTGCATGACTATGTATGTCTACAAAGCGACTCTACAACGTTGCAGAGCTTGATAGCAATCAATCAACATTTATGAAGTGCTCACCAGGCCCTGTGCGACTCCCTGGGGACACAGAAAGAGACAAAAGACAGACACTGCCCTCAAGGAGCTTACAATCTAATGATGTCATCTGTAAAGAGGATGATTTGGAGAGCCTCGCCACCTCTAGGAAGTTGGGGGGTTTTCTGGGGTTTTTCTTTCCAGTCCAGTCTCTGTGCTATATAGTTCCTTCATTACCAACCTTTGGGAAGCATACATCTCCCCATGTTATGCCTAACTTGACATTTATGATCAGAGAGTTGTCTTATTCTATCTTTTCAAAGAACCTTGAATCATTTTTATGGATGGATGGCAAACACTACAAATGACAAGAGTAAGGCCTAGAGAGCTGGGCCTGGAAGCAGGAAGACCTGAGCTTCAAACATTAGCTGTGTGACACTGGTCAAGTCACTTAACTCTGTTTACCTCAGTTTCCTCATCTATAAAATGATCTGGAGAAGGAAATGGCGGACCACTTCAGTATCTTTGCCAAGAAAACCCCAAATGGTGACACAAAGAGTCAGACGTGACTGAAAAACAACTGAACAACAAATGTTGTTACATTAAACTAAATTCTGTTTTTCCCAAAGGAGAAGGAATCTGGCCTAGCATCATTGTTATTTCTCAAGTTCCTGGCTCAATTTAATTAAATGTAATAAACATTCATTAAATACCTACAGTATACTTTTCTGGGCCTCAGTTTGCTTCTTTATAAAATCAGGGGGGTTGACTAAGTGACCTCTGAGATTGCTACCACCTCTAAATCCTATGACTTTCCATGGAGTCAGATGCTACCAAGTTCAGATAAGACCTGGCTGATGCCTCAAACACGATTTGACCCCGCCCCCACCCACTGCCCTCAATTTCTGATCAGTGAAGACCCTATATACCTCCCAGCTCAGCACTCAAATTTGTTCTCTCTGTGAGTTCCAAGCTGCAAGGATTAAAAAGCATGGCACCTACAACTGCTCTCTGGCAGCTGCCCCAAGTACCTGATGTGATCAATCACCATCTTCAATGAATGCTTGGCACTTGGTGCCCCCAGGAGCTTCATCTTTGGAGTGGAAACAACACTCAAACATGCTGACAAGCTACAAGTGATGGGCCATAAATAAGCAGGTGTTGCCCACACATACAGAGAAACCTTGTTGTAATATTAAATTTGTATTGCTGCATTATGTCATTATGACATATAATATAAATAATTAATTATTATTATAATAATACAAAGTGTCCTTAAAGTCTTAGTGTAGTTTTAAGCTATGAAAGCTTTTATTATCATATTATATGATAATATAGTACCATAATAGTATTATATATACTGTATCTCATATATGACAATATTATGACAGATTTGTGTATTATATTTCACATGATTATAATGTTACTATAATAACCTTGTGCCACAGACCTTGAGGGTAGTATAATAGATTCTCTCCTCACCTCCACCTCTTAGAACTCCTAGCTTCATGGGGCAGCTAGGTGGCTCAGTGGATAGAGCACTGGCCCTGAAGTCAGGAGGACCAGAGTTCAAATCTGGCCTCACACCATAAAAGCACTTTAGATTGTTACTATCAGCATAAAACTGAACTTCATGTGCTTTCTTATTTAATCAAGAATACTGTATCTCTTTAATCTATGCTTGCACTTTACTTAAAAATAGTATTTTATTTTTTTCCAATTATGTGTCAAGACAATTTTTAGCATTCATTTTTACAAGATTTTGAGTTCCAAATTTTTCTCCCTCCCTCTCCTCCCCTCTTCCAAAATTGGTAGGCAATTTGATATAGGTTATACATGGACTATCACGTAAAACATATTTCCATATTAGTCATAGTTGTGAAAGAAGAAATAGATCAAAAGAAAAAAAACATGAAAAAAAATAAAGTGAAAAATTATGCTTCCATCTGTATTCAGAGTCCATCAGTTCTTTATCTGGATGTGGAGAGTTTTTTCTTTTGTGAGTTCTTTGTACTTTGTCTTGGATCATCACGCTGCTGAGAAGGGCTGACTTCATAGCTGGCCATCACACAGTGCTGATATTGTGGGCCATGTTTTTCTGGTTCTGCTCATTTCATTTTGCATCAGTTCATACAAGTCTTTCCAGGTTTTTCTGAAACCTGCCTGCTCATCATTTCTTATAGCACAGTAGTATCCCATTACACTCATATACTACAGCTTCTTCAGTCATTTCCCACTTGATGGGCATCCCCTCAATTTCTGATATTTTGCCACAACAATAAGGGTTATTAATAAATACTTTTGCACATGTAAGTCCTTTCCCCTTTTATATGATCTCTTTGGGATACAGACCTAGAAGGGGTATTTGCACTTTACTTTTGGTGCACTTAAATGCTGCCCACTTAGAGATGGACGAACTATCCTGCTGGTAAATCCTGTGGAGTTCTCGTTTTTCATTTAGCAGCCTCTGAATTTTCCTATCATTTTTGTCAAACCAGTCTTGGTACTCGTGCATGTTCTGACCCTGCTGAGTAAATGAGATACTGAACACTGAATCTCTGAAAGCTGCCTACTCCTTTTCTCCTCCTCCTTTGCCAACTGTATATTGGTTCAGCTTTCCCTCCAAGTTGGCAATGACCTCTTCACCTCAGAGAAGCACTCTAATCTGTTGACATTAAGTCTTCTGGTAGCTGTCTTGCCTTGGGGCTGCCACTTTTGTTGAATGCAAAGATTTAGCTTGGAGAGGATAAGTCTATGATCAGTCCAGCACTCTGTGCCATACATCCCCTTCCTCACTCTCACATCCCATCTTGTCTTTTCTCCTTACAATGGCACCATCTGTTAAATGCCAATGTTTTCTATGAGTTTGCATCCACGTAATTTTATTGTATTTAGGTAAACAGAAGACAGTGTTGGTGATGAGAAGGCCATGAGAAGCACAAGTCTTCAGAGTAAGTGACTGTGGCTGTTCCCAACTCCATTTCTCCCAAGGACTTCCTGCCAAGTTTGACAGTCAGTGTCTACTCTGGCATTAAAGTCACCCAAAATTATAAGCTTATCCTCTTTTAGCACATTGATGATGAGGGTCTCTAGGTCTTCATAAAATTTAGGCGAGGCCTCTCCTCACCTAAGTGTGTAAGAGACATCTAGCTCAGCCTTGAAGGAAGCTGGGGATTCTTTTTGTTTTAGGCAACTGGGGTTAAGTGACTTGCCCAGGGTCACAGCTAGTATCAAGCATTTGGTGTGAGGCCGATTTGAACTCTGGTCCTCCTGACTTCAGGGCCAGTGCTCCATACACTGAGCCACCTAGCTGCTCCATGAAGCTAGGGATTCTAAGAGGTAGAGGTGAGGAGAGAATCTATTATACTACCCTCAAGTCTGTGGCACAAGGTTATTATAGTAACATTATAATCATATGAAATATAATTATAATATACAAATCTGTCATAATTTTGTCATATATGAGATATAGTATATATAACATTATTATGGTACTATATTATCATATAATATGATAATAAAAGCTTTCATAGCTTAAAACTACACTAAGACTTTAAGGACACTTTGTATTATTATAATAATAATTAATTATTCATATTATATGTCATAATGATATAATACAGCAATACAAATTTAATATTACAACAAGTTTCTCTGTATGTGTGGGCAACACCTGCTTATTTATGGCCCATCACTTGTAGCTTGTCAGCGTGTTTGAGTGTTGTTTCCACTCCAAAGATGAAGCTCCTGGGGGGCACCAAGTGCCAAGCATTCACTGAAGATGGTGACTGATCACATCAGGTACTTGAGGCAGCTGCCAGAGGGCAGTTGTAGGTGCCATGCTTTTTAATCCTTGCAACCTGGAACTCACAGAGAGAGCAAGTTTGAGTGCTAAGCTGGGAGGAGGTATATAGGGTCATTAAATACCTACAGTGTACTTTTCTGGGCCTCAGTTTGCTTCTTTATAAAATCAGGAGGGTTGACTAAGTGACCTCTGAGATTGCTACCACCTCTAAATCCTATGACTTTCCATGGAGCTTCAGATGCTACCAAATTCAGGTAAGACCTGGCTGATGCCTCAGACAGGATTTGACCCCACCCCCACCCATTGCCCTCAATTTTTGATCAGAGAAGGAGCTTCGTAAGCAATCACTGAATGAATGAATTACTATATAACAAGGTCCCTAGGCCTGAGGTTTTAACCTTGGGTTTCACCAGACTGCCACAGTAGTGCAGGATCCAAAAAAAGGTTAACCTTCGCTCTGAGGAATATTTTTTTCTGGATCTTGGGCTTCATTCCCACACTGGGTTTTACTCTGGTTAAAAATTATTCGGTTTCTCTTTTCCAGAAATTCAGGTAATTAATAATTCAGTTCAATATGCATTTATTAAAACACCCACATACAAGGTGTTATGCGAGGCATAACAAGTCATTGGCCTCAAGAAGAGAGTATTTTGTTGTAAGATACAACATATAAACAAACAGGCAGATACAAGATAGTCTGAGGAGAGATGGAATTAACAATTAGGAAGATCAGTCAGTCAGCCAATCAAAAAGTATGCATTTAATTCTTACAGGGCAGCTAGGTGGCAACATAGTGCATAGAGTGCCCCAGGGTGGGGGTGAGGAATTGAGTAAGGGGGGGATTGGAGTCAGGAAGACATCTTCAAATCTGGCCTCAGGCACTTATTAGCTGTGTGACCCTGGGCAAGTCACTTAACCCTCTTTGCCTCAGTTTCCTCATCTGTAAAATAAGCTGGAGAAGGAAATGACAAACCACTACAGTATCTTTGCCAAGAAAACCCCAAATGGGATCACAGAGTAAGACACAACTGAAAATTGACTGAACAACAATAACTCTGTGCTAAACAATGAGAACACAAAGAAAGGCAAAAAAACCATCCCTGTTCTCAAAGAGCTCCCAGTCTAATGGACAGGCTTCTATGAAGGACATGGCGTCTAAGGAAGATGCTAAGGAGTCTAGCTGGAACACACCATTTATAAGGGGGAGAAATGTCAAAGGAAGCTAGAAAAGCAGGCTGAAACCCAATCATAAAAGGGTTTGCCCCAGAGGACCCCAAAGCAGACCAGTGAAGCACTGCTGAGAGATAAGGAAGCTCAGAGACCCAACACAAAGTTGGAGAAACATCCATAGCATAAGTCTCTCACTCTGGAAGGAAGGAGGGAAGGAGGGGGGGAAGAGAAGAGAGGAGAGGGGAGAAGAGGAAAAAAGAAAGAAGGGAGGGAGGTGTAGAGAAAGAGGGAGGGAGGGAGAGAAGGAAGGAAAAAAGAAACAAAGAATGAGCAGCAACACACAACAGAACCATCCTTAGAGGGCTAGGAAAAGGTGATTCTGGGAAAGATGGGAGCCATAGAGGGTGGTGAGTCCTAATCCCAAATCTATAATCTCACTGTGGAAGTGACCTCATGCAAGGGACTTTGACAAGAAATTGTTCTTATCGTTATTGTTGTCATACAGTCACTTTCAGGCGTGTCCTGAAATACTGGAATAGCTTGCCATTTCCTTCTCCAGCTTTCTTACTGATGAAGAAACTGAGGCAAACAGAGTTAAGTCGCTTGCCCAGGGTCACGCAACCAGTAAACGTCTGAGGCCAGATCTGAACTCTAAGTACAATGCTCAATCTACTGTGCCACCTAGCCACCTCCTGCCAATAAATTAGGAGGAAGTTATAAGTAGATGGGTTATAATCTGCAAAGATGAAGGAATTGTCTACACCAAATAACAGAGCCTTAAAATACTGAAGCAGGTACACACACACACACACACACACACACACACACACACACACACACAACTCCTCCCCTTCAGAGCGATAGGGAAGTTAAGGACATATGGTGACAAGTCTGAAAAGCCCACTATTCCTTAAGGTTGTTTTACAAGAGTGAGCATTTATATGAAAACTGTCATTGCTCAGGATTCACACACATTCAATAAGCTGCAGTGGCTCCCTATTACCTCCAGAATCAAATATAAAATCCTCTGTGTGGTACTCAAGTCTCTCACAGCCTCCCCTCCCCATTTTTCCAGTCTTTCATACCCTGAGCACCCTCCTCCCCCAGCATCGGCAAAACACTGTGGCGCCTGCTGCTGCTGGCACAAGACACTCCATCTCAGCTCTGGGCATTTTTCCTGGCTGTCCCCCATACCTGGAATGCCCTCCTTCCTCATCTCCTCCTCCTGCCTTCCCTGGCGGGAAACCCCACCTTCTTTCCCGATCCCCCTTTATTCTAGTGTCTTCCCTCTATTGCTTATCTCCAATTTTTCCTGTACATGGACGTTGTCTGTATAGAGTTGGTGTTTATGCTTTCTCCCCATCACACCGAGTTCGCAAGGGCAAACACTGTCTTAGCACAGATGCTGGCACATATTTGGTGTTTAATAAACGCCTATTGACTGACTGAACCCAGTCGCACTACCATCTTCGTTTCTGTTCCCTCCACCTCCTTCCAGTTCTCCCCCTTTCTCCTCTCCTGCTCTCCTGCTAAGCACCTGTCCCCCACCTGAACAAGAAACACATCCTCTGTGTCCTCCAACACAAATAACAAATTAAATTAAACATCATGATGAAAGCTTCCCTGCCTTTCACTTACATTGTTTCCAAAGTGCTTTACCTATGTGAACTCATTTATTCCTCACTGACCACCCTGTGACGTAGGCAAGCCAAGGATTCCTTCATTGCAGCACTCCGTGTATTGAAGACTTCACTGGCTAGGCTAGTATATCTTTCAACAATTTCCTCCCCTCACCAACTTAGCTTCAGGGCTTTCAGGGGTTGCTGTGTTCAAAACAGCCACTACCACCCAACCTGGGGCTAATTTGGTAATAGGCTCCTCCAATCTGAGTGAGCTCAGTCGTTTGATGGGTGCCATCAAATGGGTCATAGGTGAAGCCTTTCATCTACTCAATAAGCATTTACTTAAGTGCTAAATTCTTCTGATATAAAGAAAGGCCCACTGCAATCTATGGTCTAACCTCCAGGAACCCAAAGTCATCTTCTGGCCAAGCTAAAAAATGGAGTCAACTTCGGTGGAGAAGGGAAAGGATTATTATCTTAATTTCACTGATGAGAAAACTGAGGCATACATAGATATGGAGGAGGAGACTGAACAGATTTATTTTTTCTTTTTTAATGTATTTTATAATATTATTTTCCTATTTCATGTAATATCATAAATTTTAAGAGGTAAATAATTAAATTTAGTTGGAGAATTAGTAGTTATCAGTATCTACTGTGAATGCCATATTTATAACTTTTTAAGAGAATTTTAAAACTTGAATAATTCGAACATTCTTTCCTTTGTCTACCACTGATCAGATACATTCAAATAAAGCATGAGACGTTTAAGTGTGCTGCTTTATCTTACAAAGAACAAGTCCAGTATGATGGACCAATTCTGGTTCTACGGGGAAATATATAAGTCAAAGGACATTTTCATTACTTGGGATATGGGCTGGCATTTTTCTTTTCTAGAGCATAAGGTGTTATAATTGGGTTTTTAAAAAAAACAAATTCAGCCTCTTTTCACAGTTATGCCAAAGCCCACAATAAAAGCAGGTCTTTCCTAATGGCTCTGGTTTTCCCCTTCTGGTGAAAATTCTGACCCAGAACTCCCAACCTTGGTTTTGCAACCCTCCAGAGTATCTTAAATTTTCTCAAAGAGTATTAAGAAATTCCCAAGAAATTCTATAAACAAAACTAGTTGTGACTCACTGTCCTATAAAATATATACCATCGAGCTCTTTTCAGAGGTTTGGAATTTTTTTTTTAATTTTCTCTCTAGGTCATCCAAAGAACAGCGGCATGTCACTAGTCCAAAAATACTGGGCCCTATCCACAGGAATTTCCTTGGAGTGGATGCCTAGAGATTTAATCCCCAAAGAAGATGATTAATCGCAAGAATTCTACCTTCATGGATTTGGAAAAATAGGGACACTAATGCACTGTTGGTAGAGTTATGAACTAGTCCAACCGTTCTGGAGAACAATTTGGAGCTATGCTCAAAGGGGTATAAAACTGTGCATACCCAGCAATACCACTACTACGTCTGTATCCCAAAGAGATCAAAGAAAAAGGAGAAGTACCTAGACGTACAAAAATATTTATGGCAGCTCTTTTGGTGGTAGAAAGAATTGGAAACTGGGGGGATGTCCATTAGGCCCATCAGTTGGGAAATGGCTGAACAAGTTGGGTATATGATTGTGATGGAATATTACTGTGCTCTAAGAAATGAAGAGCAGGATGCTTTCAGAAAAACCTGGAAGAATTTACCCGAACGGAGTGAAGTGAGCAGAACCAGGAGAACATTGTACACAGTAACAGCAACACTGTATGATAGATGATCAACTGTGAAAGACTTAGCTACTCTGATCAAGACAATGATCCCCAAGAATTTTAAAAGACCCATGATGAAAAATGCTATCCCCCTCCAGAGGGAGAACTGATGAACTCTGAGTACAGACTGAAGCACATTTTTTTTCACTTTCTTCATGTTTCTTGCCTTTTATTGTTTGCTTTTGTTTTTGTTTTGTGCAACATGGCCAGCATGGAAATGTTTTGCATGATTTCATACATATAAATGATATGTTGCTTGCCTTCTAAATGGGTGGAGAAGGGGTGGGAGGAAGAGAATTTGGAATTTAAAAAAATGTTAATGAATGTTAAAAATAGGTAGGTAGATGAAGAATTCTACCCTTGTGTCCAGTGTTACATATATGCCCCAAATAACATAAATAATGAATTCCCTAAAGCGTTCACATTATTTAAATGAGCATAACATAGCTCTACTGGGCTAGAACCCACTATCATGTTTTACATAATTATAACTTTAGAATAGTGTGAATTCAAATTTATGAAGATTCATCATTCACCTAATTTGGACCTAGCTGTACCTCCTCTAGAGCATGAGACCTCAAAAACAAACAAACAAACAAACAAACAACTCTTTCTTTCCATCAGGTAGCAGAAATAAAGCCAGAAGCCAAGGAAGGTCATTTGTCCTGCCCAGGAAAGTCTGTCCCAACCTCTGCTCTTGGCTGAAGTTTCCAGCAAATCACCTCCCGGGGCCAAGAGAGGCGGCTGCAGGCCATAACACTTACTTAGGGTCCAGTCTCTCCACAGTCAGCCTCTCTCGAATTCACATTCAGGGAGCACTTACCATTTATAGGGAGTTTCTAAGCCTCGTTAAAGCCCCTGAGGACCGGCTTTACTATCATGTATATTTTGCAACAGCATCACTACTAAGCAGTGTCAGCAGATCCTGAGCATATGCTAAACAATTCTTGTCATACATGGCTGCTCGCTGATAACCGTAGTAATAATAACAGCAGCAGTAACTGCAGTAGCAGTAATGGTAGTAAGATGAGTAGTGAAAAGTAGTAAGCTATAGTAATGGTAGTAATAATGATAATATTCTAATAATGATGATGATGCCTCTCATTCTTTTCAAGATACTCTTACAGCTTGGCTTTCCATACACAATTTCATTTGCTCGCCTAGAACAGCCCCAAGAGAGATACAATAGGAATGGTTATTCATGATTCACAGTCAATCAAAAGCAATTATAAAGTATCTAGTCTGTGCTAGGCACTGAGCTAAGCTCTGGGAAAACCAAAACAAAATGCAAAAAAGCCTAGTCCTAATTGGGGAGACAGCCTACGTACAAATCACTACATACCAGACACAGAGTTGATAGAAGGCAGTCTTTTAAGTAAAGGCCCTAGCAGCTCAGGGGACTGGGAAAAGCTTCTGCCCTCCTTAAATTGTCTTTTTTGACATTTTTATTCTGAACTTAAACAACAAAAAAGGGGGGGGGAGCATTTTCAAATACACAACAGAACGCAGAGGTTGCATATGAAGCCATGAATCTCTATGTCATACCACTTGCCCTTTTTTAAGTATATAATAAATTACCCCACATGTCTCTTTCTCAACTTCCTTCTGTTTTCTTGCATGCATTTAAGAAAAACAATGTTTCAATAGGCTTTTTTATTTGCTATCTCTGCCACTAGCCCCCCCCTCCAACCTCCCAACAGCCCTCCAAAAGGAAACAAAACCTTTGGAAACAATCAAGTAAAAGAAATTTCCACATTGGCCAAGCCTCTTTCTGCCCCAAGTCAGCCCCTCTGTCAGGACGCAGATAATGCACTTCATCCTCGGTCCTCCAGAGACATGGCTGGTCATTGCACTGATCACCGTTCTTCAGTCTTTCCAAGTTTTTGTTCTTTCCAATGCTGCTGTCCTTGGGTAAATTGTGCTCCTTCTACACTCATCAGTTCCCATGACCCCAGATTCTCTGCAATCACGTCTTGAGTCATCTCTTAGGTGTAATATTACTTGATTATATTCCTATGCCACAATGTGTTCAGCCATTCCCAGGTTGACGGTCAATCCCCCCCACCAGAAATTAGTTCTTCTCCCCCCAATGTTTACTCCCCCACTCAGGACAAGGAAGACTGTTTCACTTGCAGTCAAACTGAGACATGTTAAAGACCTTAGCTTGAAAAGGCCAAGGCCTCCCACTGCATCCTGGGCCATCTCCAGTTGCCTGATCTATATCTGGCCACTGAACCCAGATGGCTCCAGAGCTGAAAGTGAGGCTTGTGACTCTGCATAGCACTCCCTCACTTAAATCCAATTTACATGCAAGTCATGGCATCACCGCTGTGATATCACAGTCCTTTTCGAGAACAAAGGACAAACAGCAGTACAGCAAAGCAACTTCCCCCTAATGCCCCATCCACCCACTTTCTCCTCCATTGAGTCTGATCTATTTCTATCTCACACTGTTTCACGTGTTCACCATTCTTTTGTTCATCGCAGAGAAATTCGAGGTTCATCTAATGTCCGCTCATCCCACCTCTTCCAACTCTTCTCACAAATCCTGATCATGAGAAACAGAAAGTTCTACCCCCTTCTCCCTCCTTTCTATATTAGTGTATTCCTTTTACCCTTCCTTCTCTTTCCCCACTTAACCACTCAGAACAGGATGAGTCCCCCCCCAGGTCTGAACTAGTCTTAAAGGAAGACAGGGAGTTTAAGGGTCAGCAGTTAAGAGACGAAAGCATTTCGGGTGTGGGGAAAGTCCTAGAGACATAGAGATTGAAGCAAGTGGGTCCTGTAAAGGGCAATGTTGTATTAAAACACTGGAAAAAACAGGAAGGGACCAGATTGTGACAGGCTTTAAATGTCAAACAGATAACACGACCTTAGAAGTAATAGGAAGCCTGAAATTTACTGAATGGGAGGGGAGGGAGAGGGAGGGAGTAGGAGGGGAGATGACTTGACATGATGGGGCCTATTTGTTGTTTAGCCAGTAAGTTGTGTCTGACTCTTTGTAGCCCCATTTGGGGTTTTCTTGGTAGAGATACTGGAGTGGTTTGCCATTTTCTTCTCCAGCTCATTTTATAGATGAGGAAACTGAGGCCAACAGGGTTAAGTGACTTACCCAGGGTCACATGGCTAGCAAGTATCTGAGACCAGATTTGAACTCAGGAAGATGAGTCTTCCTGAGCAGGTGACTTGCCCAGGGTGTGAACTTAGGTATTCTGGCTCCAAATCCAGCTTGCTCTCCACTGCTCTAATCACCACTCCCTTCTTTTTATAAAGAAAAAAATGTATTTTGCAAAACTGTTCCTTTCTTACATGCAAATTTAACCTACGTATGAAGCTCTCACTGGGTCTGGAGTTAGAAGACCTGAGTTCAAATCTGGCCTCAGATACTTACTAGTTATGTGACCCTGGGCAAGTCACTTAACCTGGTTTGCCTCAGTTTCCTCACCTGTAAAATGAGAAGGAAATGGCAAACCACTCAGATATCTTTGCCAAGAAAACCCCATCGACTTGGTCAACTGAAGATGAGTATCAAATGAGTTAATATTTATAAAGCACTTAAGTTTATGATAGGTTTTTTTCTTTTTCTTTTCTCTATTCTGTATTTGTTTTCTGGTGTTTGAGTAAATAAAGAAAAAAAGCATTTTGCAAACCTTAAAATGCTATATAAATGGTAGCAATTTATTATTATTGGTTGTGTTAACAGTCTTACACTTGGCCTGTTCCCCACACTGTCACTATGTTATGGGTTAAAATGGCATTTTGGAGAAGGTCTGGGAACCTCATCAGCATTTGTAACACTGTTTCCATGGATTTCAAGTTCCAAACAATCCACTTTTACAAAGATACTTTTGGAACCTTAGTAAACTGTCATGTGAGAGTGCAAGAGAAGCCTACTACATATATATATCAGGCACTGGGCTAGGCACTAGGGATTCCATAACATTGGGATTATTAGAACCCCAGGGTCCTGGCCTTCCTTCTCCTTCCCTTCCTCCAGGCACCTACTACCACTCCTACCAATAAGTGACAGCAAAAATCATAAAGGTTCACAATTTCTTTTTTACATAATTTTGTAAATTTTTTCCTTTGGATTTTCTTTTTCACTTACTTCATTTTGCTTATTCTGTAACTGGGTTTGTTTGGAGGGGATATAGCCCAAAAAATTATTTGAAAGGGGATGAGGAAAGATAATGATGAAAAGAATATTTTTTTCATTTTCAAATGAATTTGTTAATTAGGGATTAGAGACATTCTCAAAGAGGAGGATGGGAAAACTGAGATCCCAGGAAATGAAGGGGGGGGGAACAAAACTATCTGCCAGCAACCAGTAAACTTTGTCCAGAGGCAAGATTTGGGGGGGGAAGGGAAAGAAAATTGTCCAGAAGCCTTAGTTTCTGAATCTACTTTCACCAGAACAGATATGCCCTGAAATTGCCTGTCCTTGACAAATAGGCCTATCTCGGGTGTTTTTCAGAACTTCGAGGTCTTGAGGTCTTTTCACAACTCCTCCCCCTTCCTCGGCAAATAGCCTTTCCTGATCACACCTAGAAACACTACTCTGGTCCCAAGGGTGTGGTACCAATCTTTAAATGCACATTTAAGTCCTTGCCCCCTGTTCTCCCTCTTCCCCCACACACACACTGGCAAAAAAAAAAAACCTTCAGAATAATACAGAATGGAAGGAAGCAAGGAGCCTCCCTTTCTTCCTAAATTTAGGACTGAGAAACATCCATAATTGCAAATTTCAAAGAATGTGGAGGAGAAATCTCCCCCACTTGCAGAATCCCAGGACTATTCATTCTGCAGAATGAGAGGCAGCCTGCCAAAACAAGGTGACAGCAAAGGATAAACTCCAGGGTTCCACTACCCAGTACCTTGGCAAAAGATAGTGCTAACCGGCTCCTCACCCAGTGACAGCCTAACTCCTGAACCTGGCACCAGGAAGACCTGGGTTCGAATCTCCCCTTCCCCCCCATAGTAACCACACACACACTTATGAGGTACAAGCAAGTCATGGATTTAGGGCCGTGGATAGGGAGGACTTCAAAGGCCCTCCCATCCAACCCCTTCATTTTAATTATGAATTTCTATAGCTCCTTAAGCAAAGGGTCCTTGCAAAGCACCCTACATATACCATCTCATTGGATCTTCACAATAACACTGTTCTATCATTATCCCCATTTTACAGGAGAAGAAACTGAGGCTGAGGGGCTATGTGACTTGCCCAGGGTCATACGACTAGCAAGTGTCTTAGGTGGGATTTGAACCCAAGTTTTGAGGACTGCAAGACCTAGAACTATCCTGTCTATACACCTCGATATGCCCTCGGTCCTTGAGTCACAGCTTCCTGAGGGTCAAATGAGATCGTGGCAAGAAAGCACCCCCAGAAACTTTAATGCGCTATATAAAAATGTCAGTTATTATTCCAGTCACCCAACACTAGCCAGGAAAACGCTCGGGAAGCGCCGCTTCCTCTCCCTTGGTTATGTGCAAGCGCAGTGAACAGAAGCCCCGGCTCGCCCGGCGGAGCGTCCCAGCCAGCCACTGCCCTCCCCCAGCGCACGAGTCTTATCTGTACTCGCAGAGCGGGCTCCAAAGCGTGCACGCACTCACCGATAGGCAGGGGCCGGGTGCCGGCTGGCAGACAACTGCCCGGCCTGCCCCTAACAAGCTTCCTGCCACCCTCCCCGGGCGGGGCTCTCCGGACGGCTCGCTCAGTCACTGTCGCTCGGGCAGGCACTGGGCAGACTAGGCACGGCCGACGGAGGGCGAGCTGAACTAGCAAACACCTGTCTGCACGTGGACGGGCGGGGCCGCGTGGGCTGCACCCGCCCCCAGTCCTTCCCACAGACCCTAGTGGGGCGCAGCGCCCGAAGCACCTTCGCCTCCGCCCCACAGCCTAGAAGGCAGCAGCGCAGTCCCGACGCCCGAGTCGCGCAGACACCACCACTTTCATCAATCGCCCCGCGCCCCTTCAGGGCCTGGCCAGGGGCCAGCCCTGCTTATTCACTGCTGCCCCTAGACGCCCTGGGAAACAGGGCGAAGAGGGAGAACGGGACCTGGCTGGAGCGCGGGTCCGGGGATCCTGGAATCATCAGCGCCCCGCTCCCCAAGCTCTTACGTAACCGGCAGTGAGACCCCAAATTACGCGGGCGTCGCTCTCAGCTCCAGCAGCGGCCGCTCGCGGGGCTTCTTTACCTTCGCCAAATGCCCAAGTAAGGGGGCGGCAGAAGTCTGGCTGCCCCTCGACTAGCTGGAGCCCTTGCCCAAAGGGTGATCGTGGGCTGCGGATCCGGGCAGGGTAGGGCCACTTGCAGCCCCACCTGGCAGGCAACTCGCCCCAGCTTGGTTCACAGAGCTGCACGGCGTGGCATGGGTTTCCCCTCGGTCCCCCAGCCCTGCCCAGCTCGGCTCAGCGCGGCTTCAGAGGCTCCCCACCGGATGCCCAGGGCCAACTCTTCCACTAGTCCCTGCGGTTCCTCCAACTTGGCTACAGACACACATGCACATCCATGCACGGGCAGGCTTGCCCACCCGAACTTTAAGCGCAGCACTGCACCTCGGCACGCACCGCTTACCTGGGCTGCGCCGGGCGCAGCCGGTCTCACTAGCTGCTCTGAGTCCGTGCCCGCTCCGCGCCGCGGCCGTGCGGCTCGCCTGCCTGGGCTCCAGGGCTCCTCGTGCTGTCTCTCTCTTCCCCACCCTTCCACCCACCCACCTACCGCCCCCCCACTCGCCGGTCACGCGCCTTCAAGCGCGCGCCTCCCTGCCCTCCTGCAGCCCGCCCGCCCGGCGCTGGCGCTGACTCCCGCGAGGGTCTCGCATATTCGTTCCCAGGCTTCGCTTGCCACGCAGATGACTCAGAGCCGCGGTGCGTGGTGGCAGCGGCAGCATCAGTCGGAGCCAGAAACCCTGAGAATTCCCGGAAAGCGGAGGGGAATTCTTCCCCAGGGCTCAGAAAAACGCCCTTGAAAGGAGGACCATCCATCCCGGAGATTCCAGCGATGTGGGTTGCAGCAGCTATTCGGGCATCATCCAGAATGTAGTTTTCTGCGTGTGTGGGTAGCATTTGCCAGCCTGCTTACACCAGACAAGGCCAGGCTGGCAGAGGCAATCTCTCACTCCCCGTCTTTGTAGCCGCATTCCGGCAGCTGAGGATTTTCAGTCTAGAGTTGGAAAGGACCTCAGTGACCATCTAATTCAGCCTATTTCACGTGTAGCCCAGGTCCCACCCTTTTTTAGTGCTCCCCCGTCGTGAAGGCACAAACAGAGATTCCCACCTGTCTGGCAGGCTTCCTCCTCCTGAATATCTTCTTGGCAGTAATGATAACAAAGGGTGGTACCAAAGTGGCAGAAGGTGGTGCCCAAACGGGCACCTCGTTCCCCTTACCTCCTGAATGGGGGAGCACCTGACTAGCTGGGTACCTGCTTGGCAGAGAATCAACGACAGATCACCCTTTGTCAACACCCCGAGGCAGGGGGAAGCTCTCGCTCGAGTCCAGATTGGGAGCTTCTGGTTTGTGCCTGCTTTCTTTGCACTTCTTCAACAACAAAGAATTTTCTTCATCATGGTGTTGTTCATGTAGCAATGAATGGTTAGGGAAGATAGTGAAGTGTCTGGAATTATTCAACAACTTCTTGTCCCTCACTCCATTGCTTAACTCTTTGCCTATGGATTTTCCTCAGGTTGAAAGTAACCTTAAAGGATCTGTAATTCCCTTTACTTTTTGGTTAGTTTGAGCCTCCAGCCACAGGCCGCTCTTCCGGAAAAACATCTCAGAGTTAGATCTGTCTCTTCCCTGAAAACACTCTCCCCCCGCCCTACCCCCATTCAGTTTTTCCCAGGTTTTCCCAATGAGTACAACCTCAGTAAGCAATTGCTGGTGGTCACCACTGTTTAGAAAGACAAACTAAATATTTAACAGAAAGGTAAATTTTTCCTCCCCCAAACCCCATAGGAAAGGCTTCAGGACTCCACTAAGGAGTTTAAAGAGATTTGGGGTGGGGGTGGGGCGAAGTTCACCTCTACAACTTCTGTCCTCACATGTCTCCTGTCAGGCCCGAGTAACCTCTACCGCAGGGTTCTGTCCCTTTGAAGCCATTTCCGTTTTTGAGCATCTCTCATCTCCTACAGTTATCCTTTCTCTGGCTCCTGGCTTTTGCTCCTATGATCAGATTTCCTCTTAGAAAAAAATTTTTTTTAATTTAAAAAAAAACAGATTTCCTTTTGGAATCTGTCTCCTGGACTCAGGGAACTGACTTTTAAAGGTCACCCTGAGGCATTATCTAGTTATTCCTTTTCTGAGTCATTTGAGAAACCATTCTAACCTCTGGGATCACCTGGAGTGGCTGGATTTTACAGCTCATTTGACACCTGTTTAAGCAGCCCCTTCTCTGTGATTAGGTCAGTGAAAAACCAATTCCTTTAGGCAAGTGTGAGGAAACTAAGGCCCAGGGAGGTGGGAAATGACTTTCTCAAGGCCACCAGTAAGACTCAGAAATAGAATTTGAAGCCAGGTCCCAAACAGGCTAAATCAAATCTTAGCAATCATCTACTCCAACTTTTATAGAGGAAGAAACAAGTTCCAATTAAACCAAGATTTATTAAGCACCTACTGTATACAAAGCACTATGCTCCTTGCTGGAGATATATAGACAAAGAAGAAAGTTCCCTAATTTCAAAGACCTTATTTTCTGGGGTGGGGGGGGAAGGGAGAGGAGGTGACCCTTCCCTCCTCAAATTACACGGATAATTATGGTCCAAGGAAAATTGAGGAGAGAGCATTAGCAACTTAGGGGATCAGGAGATAAGGTGACACCTAAGCTGAGCCATGGAAGGAATCTCAGGATTCTTAGAAGGGGAGGTGAAGAAGGAACACAAGACAAGATGGCTTATTGAGTTCTATTTTAACTAGAATATAAAATGCTTGAATGAGAATGGTGTGACATAAAGTATGTAAAGGCCTTCAGATATCAGGCTGAGACTTTTGTATTGTGCCATAGAGGAAATGGGGAGCCATTGAAGACTTTTGTATAGGGGAGTGACAATAATTAGACCTGTGTCAACTCGGTGTTTAAGTGGCTTATCCAAGACATCAAAAAATTACAAAATTGAAGAATTAGAAGGGACCTCAGCAGCCTCCAGTCCAACCCATCCATGAAATTAATCCCCCCTATAATATAACCAACAAATGGTCATCCAGCCTGTGCTGGAAGACTCCCAAGGACCCAACATCCTTCAAGGCAACCACTCTACTTTTGGACAACTCCAATACTTAGGAAGCGCCTGACACCAAGCTCATATTGGCCTATTTTAAATTTCCACACTTTTTGCTGCTGGTTCTGCCCCCCATGGCCAAATGGAATGACTGGAAGAGCTAAGATTTGAACCCAGGTCCTCTGATGCAAGTTCTCAATACAGTTGTTGCTTCCCCATCAAGACTATTATGGTTTCAATATATCACAGGTCAGCATAAGAAATTAAATGGGAATTTTGCGGATGACACAGAAATAGTTCAGAAACTCAAAAATGCATGAAATATATGTACAGTATTGTATAATATCAACATATTTTATCTTTTAATATCATAATAATTCAGATTTCTTTGGTATGAAGGGAGGACCAAAAAATTTTATGTGGATTCTCCAGGTCGTGGGGGCACCCCTAACCCCCGTGATGTAGAAGAGGTAACTGTACAATGCTCTTCTCTTCTGTACCACAATTAACTCCTTCATATGGCAATTTTGCCTGTCAATTCCAACCTTCCCCCCCCATATCACCATCCCTGCTCTTACAAAATTTCAAGGACAGTCATGATTCCAGTTCAGCCAGGCAGAGCTGAAACTAGGAATTCCAGGACATGGTTGTAGAGAGGGCAAATTTGGTTGCAGAGAGGGCAGACCTGGAGAGAGATCTTTATGTCCAAACCTTGGGACATAAAAAGATGTTGGGAAAACCATTGCTAGATTAGACATCTGAGGAGGGGAAAGGATGGAACCTGGCTAGGGAAAGCTCACCTTGGGAACAGGAAGGGATTGGGATCCCACTTCAGTTGAACAATCCCAATACTGACATAGACTCCATACATCTCCTGTGCAAGGTGAGTCATGTGACTGTTAGCCTAGAAACACAGTAATGGAATCGGCCCTGGTAAGAGATGAGGAGTGCATAGGATTATGGACCCCAAGCTGGAAGGGATCTCAGAGATGATCTAGTCCAATCCCCCATTTTCCAGATGAAGAAACTGAGGTCTAGGGAGATTTAGGGATTTCCTTAAGCTCACGAAAGTAGTAAGTATCAGAGGCAGAATCTGAACTCAGATCCTCTCACTCCGGAGCCAGTGCTTTTTCCACTGTACCAGGCAGACCCCAAGAGTGGAGTACACTACTGTGGACCCTGAGGCTGGTAACTGCAGAGCAGATGAGAGGGCGGGGGCATAGCCCCTGTTAGTGCCTTGGGAGGAAATTCCAATTGCCTAACCCTAATTACAGCTCTGTAGTCAGGTAGTAGAAATGATTAGCCAAATACTTTGTGATAGTCATCAGGGATTTGGGAAACTGAAAACATTTTTTTTCCCTGACTGATTCAGGAATGTCCCAAGTTGAGGACAAAAGGAAAGGCTGAATTCTTGGTGAACAGAGAAGCTTTGTTTGAAAGATTTTGGCCTCAGCATGCTAGACTGTGGGGTCCAATGGACATATTCAGGAAGCCAGGAAACCCAAGTTCAATTTTCAGCTCCCCCACCGACTTGCTATGTGATCCAGGGTAAGTCAACAAGCATTGTGAAACACCTACTGTGTGCCAGGCATTATGTTAAGTGCTGGAAATACAAGGCAAGGCAAAAATATTCCCTGCCCTCAAGGAGCTCATGTATAAGAGAAGAAGCCAATATGCAAACGATTATGTCCAAATAAGATAGAGGAGATACTCTCAGAGAGGTCACTAGCATTAAGTAGAGCAGGAAAGGCTTTCCTCACAGAGCCTCAGTTTCCCTACCTGAGAAATTGAGAGCCTTACTTCATAATATTAGACCCTCTGGGACATCGATAAGCATGAAGTAGATAGTGTCTGTAAGGCTCTCTGTTGCAAAAAGGCTTTGGGAGCAAGAGGTCTTGTTCTCCTGTTGCTACTTTGAAATTGTTTTTGGCCTTATACCTCTTTTCTTTATTTTTTCCCCTTATTCAAACGGTTGTAGCCTGGGTCAGCATCCTTCAAACCACATCTGGTTTTGAATAAAGCTGGGACATGCATAATCACAAATACCACCCAAGCAGCCCCCTCTCCCCATCGTAAGGGACTCCTCTAAAAGAAATAGCTCTTCTCTGTTAGTTGGAATGGAAGGGAATGTTTCAGATGGATTAAACCAGAATGCCCTGAAAGGCAGACCAACAGTTGTCCACAATGCCCAGATGTTTTGATGACTTCTCTAGGTCAGTCCCAAAACCTGAAGCATAGGCTCAAAGCTAACAGAGCCCTTCTCTGAAATGCTGACTTCGGGACCAATTTAGGTTCACACCACTGATGTGAGCTGTCATTCTTCTCATCTCCATCTGCTGAAATCCTCTTCTTTCAAGGTACAGCTCACATGCTACTTTGTACATAGAACACTTCCCGCGCCCAAAGCCAGAAGTAATCTGTCCTTCCTCAGTTTCTCACACCTACCTGCTGAACCTCTCCTGTGCATTTATGACATTCTGGTTTGTCATTATTTTGGCCCCAGGATCTGTCTATCCTCCTAGAAAAGCAAACAGGACTGTATCATTCTTTATCTTTGTACCACCTCCACCATTTCCCCCTCCCTCCCCTCCATTACCAAGCACAGATTCTTGCAAATTGCAGACTCTTAAGGAGTGTTCACTGAATTGGTGACACAGTCTTGTCTGAGAGCGTTCTGGAGCAAATCGTAGTCCCGGAAGGAAATTTAAATAGAGGCCATCGTATGACCCCTTGCCTTCGGAAAGGTCCAGACTTAATATTTCCCAGATAGATGAATCTTCCTGAGAAGAAGATTCTGAAAGCTTCCCATACTACACCAGTCTAATTATACAGGAGAGTTTTCCTTATATTTAACTCAGTCCCTCATGCTATATGTACCTTTTTGTTCTGTCCTTGGGAAAGAATGATTTCCATTCTCTGCATCAGAGCTTTTCATTGACTCAAAGGTAGTTACTAAACTGTCCCTCAGCCTTCTCCTCTCCAGGCCAAACCTTCCCAGTACCTTTCCCCTTTTTTCATAGGTCTTTCTTCTGTATCTAATGAAAATGATAAAGTACGCTGAGCAGGTCCAGCCTCTGAAGAAAAATCTTTGTGTTGTCTCTGCTTTTGACACTCTTCTGTTGATATTCATTCTAGGTCTGGCCTGCCAGTTGTCCCCTTTCTTAATCATGAGGCTTAAAGGTCACATCTTCCCATGTTATCTTTCTTTGTGTTACATAGGAAAGGTTCAATGGTAGCTTCGTGAAAGGCTCACTATTAAATCTGGAATGAGATCTAAGCCCCAATTCTAGCTTTGTGGAACCTTGAAAAAGTTCGCTTAACTTCTCTGGGCCTCAGTTTCCTTCTCTGTAAAATGAAAGGGGTGAATTAAGTGATCTCTACTCTCCTTTCCAGCTCTGGCTCCATGATCCAGAGAAATGATATTTTATTTTTAAAGATAAGTCAGTCAGTCAATAGACAATCATTTATTAAGCACTCACCATGTACCAGGCATGTGCTAGGCTCTGGGGATAAAAAAGAAAGGAAAAAGAATATTCCTTTCCTTAAGGACCTTACAATTTAGTTGGGGGAGACAATATGCAAATGACTCTGTACAAACAAGTTGTAGACAGAATAAACTAAAGATACTCTATAGAAAGATGCATTAGCATTAAGGTTTATCAGGAAAGGCTTCTTATAGAAAAGGTAGGATTTTAGATGCAATAGGGCTTGTTTATTACCTACGGTACTAAGTGGGAGCAAAGCACTTTGTAAACCTTGAATCACTGCAGAAGTGTGAGATGATATTACTATTCTGGTTTTTATGTAGCCAGGTGGGTTGGCATCCAATATCCCTCAAGTTATTTGCAGGTAAGGTAAACTGGCTTAATTGAAGCAGCAAGAGAGAACAGTACGAGTCAAGTGGGTAAAACCACCACTACTTCTACTACCACCTGCCCAAAGACACAGTGGAAAAATTCCAGGACCTTGTACCCATTGTCAAGGCAACCAGCTTCGTGGAAGAGGCAAAGCACATCATCTCTGGCACAAATGGATGAGTAAGTCCCAGATCATTCTCCTCCTGACTATGCTTCTGACTTTCTCTAGACTTTGCCACCATGATTCAACTGCCTTCTCATCCTAGAAACATCCCTCTGCCATATTGGCTCTTTTTCTTTGGTGAGTTCCTTCTGGGCCCTCCCTTTTGGGGATGGCCCCAGGCCATCTATGATTCGCTCCCCTCCTGGCAATAGTTCTCATTCTCTCTGGACTTTACCATCTTGACTCAGAATGACTGACCCTGAAATATTCATCTACCATACCAGTCCACCCACTTCCCCAACTTTCTTTACTGGGTCTTCAGTAGCTGTGGTTGTTGAGAATGTGGGGGATCTAGCATCTTTTGATAAAGTTGCTGGGTCAAATATCCACAAATCTCTCCCTCTTTTCCTGTTCTTCTTCTAGTACTTCTCAGAGAGTTCTTGCTTTACATAGATTCACATTATGCAAATCTGAAGAATTCAGAAAGAAATGTACATTCCAAAAGAACATCTATGTTAACCTTGTTATACAGTACCCTGCTCTCTCTCCCTGCTCCTGCCGTTCAGCTAGGTCCTCCATGGCCTCTCCCCCCACCACAATCACCAAAAATAAAACCCTAGAAAAAGTCCTCCTAGTGAAAGCAGGAAAGCTGGATGGACATAGAGAAGGTAGGGACAGATGTGGGGAGGAGGTTGCTTGGGACATCCTATTTGGAGAAAGGAGACCTTTGCCCGTACCATACATCCGCCCTTATGTCTGGGTCCAGTATGCATTTGGCATGGTGTCTGTCCCCAACCCCTGCCCTCTCCTGTCTGTGTCCTCATCAGGCCCCCCATGTGTCTACTCCACCCCCTTCCTCTATATTTGGCCAGGCCCCCACATGGCTAGCTAGTCCTTCCTGGTTTGGCTTCTTTGTCAGGGGCCCCCCCAGGTGCCCTTGGGATATATGTGACCCCCTTCCTCCTTTCCTTCTCTTCCTCCCTCCCTCCCTTCCTCAAGTCCTTTTCAAATTCTCATTGGGTAAAAATTGCTTTATGTAGAGGTCTGCTGAATGGTCTGCTTACATAAAGCAAGAACTGTGTGTACTTGGTATGGCTAGAAAATAAAGATATATTTATGTGTCAATAGGCAGGCCCAGATGATAGCCTTCCTACTTGAAGGTGGGAAACTGCATTCCCCTAGAAGCAGTTACACAAGTCAGTATCTTTCACTGCCCCCAGTTTGAAAAGAACAATTGAAATCTCACTAGTGAATGAGGGGTGGGAAGGGGAGGGAGGTGAGATAAAAGGAAAGTAGCTAATGGAGAGGGAGGGTGAGGAGGAGCCATTGTCTGGGGACTGAGTGAGCAAAAAGGGTCAGGTCCCAAGCTGGAAAGCAGACAGCTGGGTGAGAAGAATGAGGAGCTGATGTGACACCCCCCCCCTTCACTGGTCTGGGGAGAGTGAGACCAAAAGTTAGGAGGATGACTAGTAGTCCCTGGAAATGGGGACCAGGAAAGTCTGACACCAGATTTCATTCCCAAATATTGCCCGATAGTCGATTTTATTAAATGCTTTCACTTTAAATTTGCAGTAATTAGGTTGAGATTAGTAATGTAACATCAGTGGTGGCTCAGAAATCTTTAGAAGATCTAAATATATTATCTCACTGGATTCCTGTAATAGCCATGATGAAAAAGTTTTTAAATGCTGCAATCTGTTGCTAGACTATTGGAAAAGGGGTCAAAAGTTATTATGTATGCGTGTCCCACATTTATGTAAGCTATTTTTTTTAAACAATTTCTTTCCCCAAAGGAAGATCCACCTTCTCTCCCTCTCATCTCCTCCGTTCTCTAATTGAGAAAGCAAGAAAGACAAAACCCCTGTTATAAACATGTATAATCAAGCAAAAGAAATTCCTGTCTTGGACAAACCTGAAAAAAATTTTGATCTCCATCTCCATGCCTGAGTCTATCACCTCTCTAGCATCCTATCCTGTTTCATTGTGAGTCCTCTGGAGTCCAGGTTGGCTATTGGTATGATCAGAGTTCCTACGTCTTTCAAAGTTGTTCGTCTGTACAACAGTGTTGTTATTGTATAAACTGCCTAGTTCTGCTCACTTCACTCCGCATCAGTTCCTACAAGTTTTCCGAGATTTCTCTGAAACCAACCTTTCATAATTGCTTATAGTGCAATAGTATTCCACCAAACTTTGTGCAATAATCTGCCCAGCCTTCTCCAGTTGATGGACACCCCTTTACTTCCCAATTCTTTACTACCACAAACAGAGCTGCCATAAACATTTTTGTACATACAGGTCCTTTTCCTCTGCCTTTGATCTTTTTAATCTAGAGACTAGTAGTGATATTGATGGATCAAAGGAGATGCACAATTTGTAATCTTTTTGTGGGCATAGTTTCAAACTGCTTTCCAGAATAAGTAGACCTGTTCATGGCTCCCATGACAGTTTTGTTCCCTCAGTCCCTCCAGCGTTTGTCATTTTCCTTCTTTGTCTACTTTGCCAATCCAAATAATAATAATAGCTAACATTTATAAAGGGTTTATTAGGGGCAGCTAGGTGGTGCAGTGGATAGAGCACAGGCCCTGAAGTTTGAGTTCAAATGCGGCCTCAAACCAAACACTTGACACTTACTAACTGTATGACCCTGGGCAAGTCACTTAACTCCAATTGCTTAAATAAATATATGAAGGGTTTACTATGTGTCTGGCACTTGACAATTATCATCCCATTTGTTGTGATCTTCACAACAACCCCCCAAGGTAGGTGCCATTATTACCCCTGTTTTACAAATGGGGAAACTGAAGCAAACAGTGGTTTAAGTGATTTTCCTAGGGTCACACAGTTAGTAAATGTCTGAGGCTGGATTTGAACTTCAGGTTTTCCTGACTCCAGGCCCAGTGTTCTACTATTAAGGGCATGAGGTGAAGCCTCAGAGTTGTTTTAATTTATATTTTTCTCATTATCAGTGATTTAGAACATTTTATATGGCTATTGATAGCTAGGATTTCTTCCTCTGAAAACTATGTAGGTATTTTTAACAGACAGAAATGTCTAATTGATACAGAGATAATATTCAAGCTAGAAACACCTGGCTTCAGATCATATCTCTGACACATTTCTGGTTATGTGACCCAGGACAAATCTCTCAATGTCCCAGGAAGCTAAGACTATAGTAATAGCTAGCATTTATATAGTGCCAGGCACTGCGTTAAGTGCTTTACAAATATGATCTCATTTGACCCTCACAACCCTGTGGTGTGAGTGGTATAATTTACCCCTATCTTAGGGTTGAAGAAACTGAGGCAGAGATTAAGTGACTTGCCAGGGGTCACCAACTAGTGATTGTCAGAGGCCCAATTTGAACTCAGCTAAGGTCTTCCTGACTCCCAGCCTAGAGCTCTATTCACAGTGCAACCTCCCTACGCAGAAGTTTCTGAAAAGGTGCTGACCTGTGTTGGTAAAGAAAGCTCCCCACACTGACAACATCACAACTCCAGCCCCAAAAAAATCTCAACAGGCAACTTTTCAAGTTTTTCAAAGTTTATAAGTTATTTTTGAGATGTAAAGAATTAAGCAAAATCTGCATAAGGGAGGAAACAAAGGTATATCAGATATTGTTTGGAAAATCCATTTTTCTTTGGCCTTCACATCATCGGTTTCATGTATCTTTGATATATAAGGAAACTGAAGCCTAGTAGACAACTCTAAGAATCTAATGGAGAGAGCAAAAGAAGAAAAAGTAGGGGTGGGTTTGGGAATGGGGGGAGACGGGATAAGCAGTGAAGAGACCAACTACCCATAGGGCAGGGAGTCTATGAACATGTTTTTAAACATTTTTTGAAAATCATATTTTAGCATATTTGGTTTCCTTTGAATTCCTCCATGTTTTATTCTTTGCATTTAAAATTGTAATTATGAGAAGGGTTCCAAAGGCTCCCCCTGATTGCCCGCAGTGTCCATGTCACAAAAAGGATTAGGAACCCCTACTCCAGAGCTTAGGTGTCCACGTTTTCCCTGGTTATCTAAGATCTAAATGGATGTTAATATAAAAAAACTACACCGGTTTTCTCGTGTGGCTTGTAAACTGACTCGGGGCAGTTCCAGACTCAGAGTTGGGCTGTGTTGGGAGCCTCATCAGCACAAATCCCCACGGTGCTGCTCTGAAAGAGCAACTTTCAACAATGATCAAAAGATGTAGTATGGTAGTGTTTAGTGCAGCACCTAGCATATAGTTGGCAATTAATAAATGCTTGTTTTCTTCCTTCCTCCCTCACTCCCTCCTTCTCTCCCTCTTGCCTTCCCTCCTTCCCTCCTTCCTTCCTTCCTTCCATCCTTGTTTCCCTCCCTCCCTTCCTCCTTCCCTCTTTCCTTCCTTTCTTTCTTCCTTTCTTCTATCCCTCTCTCCTTCCCTCTTTGTTTCCTTCCCTCCTTCCAACCTCCTTCTTCCCTCTCTCCCTCCCTCCCTCCTTCCTCCCTTCCTTCCTTCCTTCGTCTCTCTTTCCCTCCCAGGTCTTCTGACTCCATGTGCAGTATTCATTCCACTACCCTATGTTGCCTTCTGTTTAAAAAAAAAAAGTTCTTTCACTTCTTGGGAGTCACCTTACACATACTGGTTCTCTTCCAGTCTTTAAACACTTCTTCAGAGCAAGCTCAAGATGACACAGGAAGCCAATGTCTGAGCATGACTGAAGCCCAAGTTCTCTGATTCAAAGTTCCCAAGTTCTTTTTGCCAGTATTTAGAGGTGATGAGGAGAACCCTCTGATTTAGACTGGGGTACTTTCCATGGAGCTGTACATCTTTCCATGGAACATGAGGTCTGGCCTGCAGAATTCAGGAAAAGGAGTAATGCAAAATGAGGCTAGAAAGATCATTTGGGACCAGTTTATTCAGAATTTTAATAATCAAACAGGGGATTGTGTGTTTTATCCTCGAGGACAGAAGGACCATTGGAATGTGTTGAGCAGGAGGACAACAAAGTCAGATCTGTATTTGAGGACAATCACTTTAGTAACTAGGTGAAGGAGAAATTGGAGTGGAGAGAGAGACTTGGGACCGATTAGGTGGCTATTGCAATAGTCCAGGTGAGAAATGATGGATACTTGAGTCAGCAGGGATCAGATGCAAGGGATGTTGTGATGCTAATAATGGCCATGTTTGCAACTGATTGGCTACGTGGGGTGTGGAAGAACAAGGAGTTAAGGTTAACATTGAGAGTATAAGGTTGAAGTTGGGAAAATGTTGTATCCAAAACAGAAACAGACAAATTTGGTAAAGGGATGTGTTTTGGGGAAAAGAAAATGAGTTTTGTTTTAGACAGATGAGGAAAGTGAGGGTAAGTGACTGGCCCAAAGCCACACAGAGTTGAGGTTGAAACCCACATCATTTGACTCCATATTTAATCAATCTATAAACCCACTATACCATCAAACAATCAGTAACTATACCACAAGTCCCTAAGCGGTTACGCTAATTTATCAATGTTTTCAGTTTCATAAAGAGCATCTGATTCAGTAAAAACGTTATAATCAATCCATTGAAGATTTTGTGAGAGTCTCAGTGATCCTTAGAGGCCTTGCTTCAGAATCCAAAGTTAGGAGTGTTTGCTGGCCTGTTGATCCTGACAGGCAATCAATGGTTCTCTTGTAACAGAAGACTTAGTGCTCCAGAGTAACCTTAGAAAACAGTACATGGGAAGAAATCCCAGCTGTTGAGAGAATTGAGGGGATTGGAGCAGAAAATGGTAGTGGGAATTGAGTCAACCATACTAACTCCATCTTGTGACTCAATTCTGGATCTAGCTCAGTTCTCTTTCTAGTCAATTATAGGTCTGCTCCAATTTCTGTCTTGTAAAAATACGATTCAGTTGTGGGAATTTGTAGAAAATCTTATTGCACTGTTTGAACCTAACTCCCTGTGTGTGTAGGAAGCTGGACCACCTCTCCCTGCTATTTAGAGATCCCTAACTAAGGACCTCGGTTATGCTGATCAAAAACTTGGTCAGATCCTAAGATGGATGCAAGGAATTTACGCACAATTATACATCTCAGAGCAACCCATATGTCTTATCTGAAAACTGGCCCCACATTGGGCAATCAGTTATTATTTCCATGCTCCTTTGATGGTTCACAGAAACTTTTGGGGAATAGAATACCTCTTTTTCTGAATTCAGGGAATTACACTTGTTTGCTCTCCCCCTCCCAACTTTCTTCCTAATCTTTCTTCCAATTAGAAATCAGATTGCTTAATGTTGTGTTGATTCCCTTTACTTAATTGGTCTTATTTGATTAATTGTTTTTAACATATAGAATGTATTTAATGTATAAAAATCTGTCTCACCTTGTATTTGGAGTCCAGGCCTAAGCTAAGGAGGTCTGGTCTTGGGCTGTTGGGTAATTGGCATGTGTTGCTTAATAAATCGATACACTCAGAAGATTGAACCTTTGTTTCCCCGAGTCGTTTCATCTTTCTGCTGCTACAGTATCAACAGCCATATGGCAATAAAATGCTCTGAGTCACTGACGGAGCAGTACAAAGTAAAGCAAGTCTAAAGTTATACCTCATATCCATCAGATTGGCAAAGACGACAGAAAATGAAAACCATCGGAGGGGCTGGGGAAAAACAGATTCATTCACATGCTGTTGGTAGAGTTGTGACCTGGGTCACCCATTCTGGACATCAGTTTGGAATTGTACCCACAAAGCTACTGAACCATGCCTGCCCCACCAATCCCACTACTAGGTCTATACCCCAAAGATATTTTTTAAAAAAAGAGGAAAAAGGACCCATATGTACAAAAATGTTTATAGCAGCTTCTTTCATAGTAGCTACAAACTGGAAACTAAAGAGGTGCCCATCAATTGGGGGAGGGCTGGACAAATTATGGCATATGAATTTAATGGAATTCTGCTGTGCTATAAGAAATGATGAGGGCAGCTAGGTGGCGTAGTGGATAGAGCACTGGCCCTGAAGTCAGGAGGACCTGAGTCCAAATCCAGCTTCAGACCAAACAGTTGACCACTTACTAGCTGTGTGACCCTGGGCAAGTCACTTAACCCCAATTACCTATTAAAAAAAAAAAAGAAATAATGAAGGGGTTGGTTCCAGAGAAACCTGGGAAGACTTGTATGAACTGATGCAGAGTGAAGGGAGGACAATTTATACTATTTATATTGTTATTATTTATTAATATTATTAATTTACAACAACATAAAGAAAAATAACTTTGAAAGACAATATATCTCACCAATGTAATGAACATCCATAATTCCAGAACACAGATGAGGAAGAATGCTTTCCATGTCCTGACAGAACAGTGATAGATTCAAGATGCAGAAGGAGGAATACATTTTTAGAAATGTTGGATGTGGGATTTTGTTTTGCTGATTATACACATTTGTGACATGGGTTTTGTTTTTCTTTTCACTTGGGAGGAGAAGGTGGCAGAGAGAGACTGAGGTAGAGATAGGGTTCCCCAAAAAATGAAAAGAAGATAGGAACAAGGTTGGAAGGAATAACAGAGAAGCAGAATTGCTTTGAAAACTATATGAGAAATTTATCACATACTTAAAAAGAAAAGCAGGCTCTACATAGGAGAGATTTGCAGTTTTATGTACAATTTCCTTCTGTTCTCTAATTATATGGAAATGCTCATTTTCTTCATTAAGTTCAGAATTTTTTTAAAAGGCTGTCTAAAAAATAAAAGCAAGGATTTATTATTAATTATGTATTAAATATTAACATTAACATATTGATATTATAAATAGATATTATTTCTTATTAATTCATTAAATGTTATATTTAGACTGTTCTATCTGAGTAACTAATTGGGTTCTTCTGCCACACAGATGACATCTCTTGTACCTTTAGCATCCAGACTTTATGAGCTGCTAGCAGCTGAAAATTCATCCCTTTATGGCCAGCCAACCTGGAAGAGAATCTCTCTGAACCGAAACAGGCTGTTCCTCAGACAAGCATGGCCATCCTCAAGACTGCACCTGAGATATTTCTAGGCAGGCAGGCCCTGCCAGAACTTGCTAAGCTGGCATTATCCTCAAGAACCCTGGGTTACCTCTCAGGCACAATGATATATCACAGGAGGGTGGAGGTGGAGACTGGAATATAATAAGGCTATTTACTGAATGGCCTTTCACTGGGCCTTGCCCTCCTTTCCTTGGCTTCAGACTTATGCAATCTGTGCATACCTGACCTCTTCACTCCATGTCTATACCTGCTATGCAGCAGACATCTTCTCATTCATTTAACCCAGAGAACTTTCCTGGCATCGGCCCACTGACCAGTCAGGACAATGGAGAGAAGTGTCCCATGACTGGCATTGGGACTGGAATTTGTCCTGAGAAGGTCTGTCTCTTTTCCAGGCACAAAGAAGGAAATGAGGAGAGGGGTGCCCCAACAAACAGTGAAACCAGGTGACTCATGCAAGAAACCAGATTCAGGGACTAATAAGGTAAAAATACAACAAATATCTATTACATGCTTACTGTGTGCAGGGAAGTGAACTATAGAGGTATGGAGGAAATAAGCATTTATGAGGGACCTACGATGTGCCAGCACCATGCTAAATATTATTTCATTTGATATACAGAGTTCACCTGAGGTATGGTCTGTACCTTCATGCAGCTTTTTTGAGGTTGAGTTACAAATACAGATAATTATAAAATATATTACAATTCAAGCCCTTTAGAGGATTGTAAAACAAAGTGCTTTGTGAAGTCTAAGCTCAATTCAGATCCAGGCTCTGGACTTACCACTTTCTGATCAGCTGGCTCCAAATACCACCAGGCCTCAGTTGTCCTTATCTCTAAAATGGGGCATGTGCTAAAGTGTATTCCTGGGGTGCTCTCTCAGGAAAGTAACCCTTGGTCCTTACTTTACCCTGAAGTCCTGTCTGGTAAGGTGGGTTGGAACCAGATTGTGAAGGAGTCTCTAAATGCTGGATTGTGTACCCTTTATCCCGGAGGCAATAGAGAGCCCTTGTGGTTTCTTAAGCAAGAGAGTAACATAGTCAAGCCTGTGTTTTAGGAAGACCCTTTTGGCAGCTGTATGGAGAACAGACTGAATACGGGGAGAAACCAGAAGCCAGAAGGCCAATTAGGAGGTAAGAGGTCGCCATAGGAAGGGAGAGGCAAGGACTGATGAGAGCTGAGGCAGTAAAGACTTATTCCTCTTGCTGCCCCTGCCCAGTGCCATCGTGGCAAGCACCCACCTAGGCACCACGTGTTCATGCTGATCTTTCCCCTCCCCCCAGCAAAAAAATAAAATACTTGTCAGTATTTTCCTCTTTTGATTTTTGCCCAGTAGCGCATAGAAATAATGCAAAGTAATTATCTCCTCTGTACTTAGAGGCAGCTAGATGGCCCAGTATCGGAGTCAGAAAGACCTGAGTTCAAATCTGGCCTCAGACACTTGCTGGCTGGATAACCTTCATTTGCCTCAGTTTCCTCAACTGCAAAATGGGTGATAATAGTAACCCTTACCTCCTAGGGTTGTTGTAAGGATCAAATTCTCAAATATTTGTGAAGTGCTTAGCATGGTGTCTGGCCCTTAGTAGGTGCTGTATAAATGCTGGTTATTATTTTTATGATTATGGACAAAAGCCACTCTTATCAAGACTAGGTTTCAATTTGCTTTGCCTTCCTTTTCCTCCTCAACATTTAGCCCAGTGCCTCACAAATACTAAGCGCTTAATAAATGTTTGTTGACTGACTTCTTTAGCTATTGTATCTTCCAATCCTTTTTTTTCTCTGTGTTTCAAATGTTTCTCTGAAAGACTGAGGATTGGCTTCATCCTGGGCTGTGGGTCAGAGGACATCTTTAATGAGGTTGCCTTTGATTCAGGCAGTCAAGCCTAGAAGAGTTCTCTTACATGTAATTTTCCCTTTTTTTCTCCTAGATTTTTCTCCCTGTCCCCTTTCATCTTCAGATCCATTGATCAGCCTTTCATGGAGCTAGTTAGCATTTGTCATCCAGACCAAGAAGAATGGACTCCATGTAGGGTCATGTGAGCATCTAGACACCTCTCTTTGTAGAATTTTGTTTCTTTTGTCCTGGGGGACAGGAGGACCCATTCTTGACCTTCTATTTTCCATTGATTGTACAGATCAATAGATTTCAAACCAGAAGAGATTGGCGAGCCTCTGCCAAAAGGTTTAGTAGCAAATAGTCCTAACAGTTCTGAAGAACAGATACAGAACTCTCTTTCCAGCAAGTCTGGAACTGGCAGCATCCTACTGAGTTGGAAGAGAATGGGTCTTAGTGCTTCCTCCTGAATCATCTAGGGAATCAGTGGGATGCTGATACGGATTCAGAAAGGATTTTTTTGACCTGTTTCTCTGCCTCTGTCCTCGAAACCTGTCTCTGAAGGAACTATGGAGTCTGAATGCTGATCAAAGCATACCATTTTCACTTTTTTCGTTGTTTTGGGGAGGTCTTTGTGGCTTTTTCCTATTGTTCTGTTTCTTCTTTTATAATATAAGAAATGTGGAAATATGTTTACATGATTGCACGTGAATAACCTGTATCATATTGCTTGCCATCTTGGGGAAGGGGAATGAGAGGGAGGGAGAAAAAATTTGAAACTCAAAATCTTATAAAAAATGAATGTTGAAAACTATCTCTACATGTAATTGGAAAAAATGAAATACTACTTACTGAAAAAGAAAGAAGGAAAGAAAGGAAGAGAGAAAGAAAGAGAGAAAGAAGAAAGAGAGAAAGAAAGAAAGAAAGAAAGAAAGAAAGAAAGAAAGAAAGAAAGAAAGAAAGAAAGAAAGAGAAAGAAAGAAAGAAGAAAGAAGAAAGAAAGAAAGAAAGAAAGAAAGAAAGAAAGAAAGAGAAAGGAAGGAAAAAAGGAAGAAAGAGAAAGAAAGAAAAAGAAAGGAAGGAAAAAAGGAAGAAAGAGAAAGAAAAAGAAAGGAAGAAAGAAAAAGGAAGGAAAAAAGGAAGGAAGAAAGAAAGAAAGAGAAAGAAAGAAAGAAAGAAAGGAAGGAAGGAAGGAAGGAAGGAAGGAAGGAAGGAAGGAAGGAAGGAAGGAAGGAAGGAAGACAAAGAAACCTGCCTCTGGAGAGGATGTGTTGTCCTTTAGCATCCTCTGGCATGTATAGAGTAGAGCTGTGTTTCCCACTGGTACAATGCAGTAAGGTCTTGAACTCCTTTCAGAAAGTTAATAATAATAATTAATAATAATAATAATAATAATAAATAATAATAATAATAACTAGGATTTATATAGCACTTTAAGGTTTGCAAAATGCTTTACAAATATCAACTCATTTTATCCTCACAAAAACCCTGGGAGATAGGTACTAGTATCCCCATTTTACAGATGAGGAAATGGGAGACTGAAAGAGGTCAATTAATTATTAACAGGGGGTCCTAGTCTGTCATTTACTCAAAACCAAGGCCGTCTAAACATATTGCAGTCCAGAGGAGGAGATGGCGTAGTATGCTTCAAAGAGGTCCAACTTTGACAAGTAATGAATTAATTGCTAGTATAGCCTCAGCTTCTCTGAGCATGCCCAGTTCTGACATGGAACTGTCCCTAAGGGACCTTAGAGCATGCCCACCTTGTTCAACATGGAGCCTGCTGTGTCCAATTCCATGTGGATGGAGGGAGCCCCCTTGGACTAGTTGCTTGTGTCTTTAAAAGCTATGAACCCCAATCATTTGGGTTTTTTCCACCATGTTTTGCCTGAACTCTTATCTGCTGCATGAGGAACTGAACAAGGAGAGGGGAAGGACTTTCCTTCCCTGATCCTTCTAACCCCAGCTCCAAGACACAGGTCTGGGGGTGTTTGTTTCTGTGCTGCTTGCCCTCCTTAGTTTCAGGTGCCATAGGTGATCCCCATCGAACCTCGGAGTTTAAGCCATGGCAGCCTTGGGGGCAGGACGGGAGGAGGAATGGGCAGCCAATTAGCCTGGCATGGAACTCCTGAGAAGCCAGGACCTTGGACTTGAGCCCAGGGCAGGTTTCGACTCTGTTCTATAGAAACTGAGCTAAGCTATGAACCTAATCCCTCCTCCCCCTTCCAAGAGACTGAGACGGTTCAAAGGCTGGGGCTGGGGGGATTGTGCCTCCTATCGGTTGGGGAAGTCAGTTTGTATATTTGTGATTATACCTTTAGGAAGGAAATATTCTTGTAGAAGCTTCAGTGTTAGGGGAGGCTAGGTGGTACAGTAGACAAAGCTCCGGCCCTGAAGTCAGGAGGACCTGAGTTCAAATGTGGCCTCAGACACTTGAAACTTACTAGCTGTGTGACCCTGGGCAAGTCACTTAACCCTGATTGCCTCACAAAAAAAAAAAGCTTCAGTGTTAACACTAGCATTTACGTAGCGCTCCAAGGTTTAAAGAGAGTTTCAAAAATATCTCATTTCAGCCTCACAACCCTGTGAGATAGGTGCTGTTATGACCCCCTTTTTACAGATGGAAAAACTGAGGCAAACAAAGGTCAAATGACTTGTCCAAGGTCACAGAGCTAGGAAGTGTCTGAGGCTGGATTTGAACTCAACTCCTTCTGATTCTAAGCCAGGCTCTCTATTTACTGCACAGCTAAATGAGATAACACATGTACAATGCTTAGAAAAGTTTTTCGTAAACCTTCAAGTGCTATAAAAACGCTAGCTATTACAAGAAATGATGAACAGGCTGACTTCAGAAAAACCTGGAAAGACTTATATGGTCTGATGCTGAGTGAAGTTAGCAGAACCAAGAGGACTTTGTACACAATAACAGCCACGTTATGCAATGACTAAGATTGTTAAACTAAACCCTTCTCAGCATTACAAGGATCTAAAACATCTCCAGAGGCCTCGGGATGGAAAATGCTGTCCACATCCAAAGAAAGAACTATGGAAGTCGAATCGCTATCACTTATTTTTACCTTCTGTTGGGTTTTGTTTCATCTTTCTGGTGGTTCCTCCTATTGTTTTTAATTTTCACTTACAACTTCACTAATGTGAAAATATGTTTAATGGGTATGTAAATATAAAGCCTATATCAGATTGTGCACTGTCTTGGGGGGGGTGGGAGGAAGGGGGAGAAAAATTTTTCAACTCAAAAGCATATGGAAGTGATTGTTGATAAATCAAAATAAATTAATAAAAATAAAAAAATAAAAAATGCTAGCTATTTCTGTTGAAAATGTATATATATCGTACATGTACATGTACATTGATTTCATCTTTCTCCGAGGTCAAGCTAGCTGCCTTAAAACCAAGGATTTTTTTTCCATTTTACAAAGTCCTTCTTACTTACATTCTGTGTCTCATTCACGTGTTGTCCAGAATGAAAATTACAGAAATGTACAAATCTATGTGATCTACCTATTCCCAATGAAATATTTTTGTACGTATAAAGAAATACAAATTTACTATTGAAAAAATATGTGTGCTTGTAGATAAACATGTATATTTCTATGCAACATAAATACAAAGTAATTGGTGAGGTGGAGGCATAGGAAAGGACTTAAGGTGAGTTTTAAAGGGAAATTGGAAGACAGCCAGTCACACACACACACACACACACACACTCTCTCTCTCTCTCTCTCTCTCTCTCTCTCTCTCTCTCTCTCTCTCTCTCTCTCTCTCACTCTCTCCCTTCACCCCATCTACTTCTCACTCATGGGGCAATGGGTAGAGTGCTGGAATGGTAGTCCAGAAGACCTGTCTTTAATTCCTGCCTTAGGGAAGCTAGATGACATAGTGGATAAAGCTCAGGCCTTGGAGTCAGGAGGACCTGAATTCAAATCCAACCTCAGACACTTGACACTTACTGGCTGTGTGACCCTGGGCAAGTCATTTTTAACCTGTCTGCCTCAGTTTCCTCATCTGTAAAATGGGGATAACAATACCTGTAGCATTTACCTCCCAGGACTGTTATTAGCATAAAGTGAGAGAATATAGGTAAAGCACTTTGCAATGCCAGCTATTATTATTAATTATCATTAATTACTCATACCCTGAGACTGAGAAAGTGAACCTGTGGGGAGGGAGGTTGAGTCTTCTAGTGATCTGAAAAGTTCTGAGATGACCGCAGTGGGTGGGGGCTTGTCCCCAGAACTGTTCCTGCTGGAGCTGGTCCCCATAGCAACGATAGCAATCCCTTGAGCTAGGCCTGGCCCAGCTGGCTGATGGCCATCTCCTCAGCCAGAAGCCAGAATGCAAGGGGCAGCTTGTTAGGAAGTCCTATCCTCTGCCTCATCAGTCCAAATATCCCTCCTCTCACGGCCGCAGATGGCCCTTGCCCCTCCCAGTCACCCAGGTTTGAAACTCCAAGTGACAGCCGTGCCTCCCCCCCCCCCCCCGTTCCCCACACTCACACCCTCTGTCCCAACCCCCACACATCCTGTCAGATACCAGGTCCTGCAGGCTCTGCCTCTGCAGTATTTCTCAAACCAGCCCCCTCCTTTGCCACCACCCTAGATTATCCTTATGATCTCACTCCTGGCCTCGCCTCTTGACTGGCCAGTCTCCCTGCCTCCTGCTTTTCCACCCAACTCACCCTAAGCAGGCTGTCATACTAATCTTCCTAAAACACTCTGCTAATCACATCACCCTCCTCAAAACTGTTCAATGGTTCCCTAATGCCTGCTGAATAAATCTCAAATTTCTTAACCTGGTGTTATGTGCCCACCCCCTCCCCAATCTGCCAGGAGTCTCCTGTTTTGGACTTGTCTTTCACAATTTGCTCTAATGGGCCCTCCATGCCAGCCAAACCTCTGCTCCAGGACCAGAGCTAAAAGGTCTAACGGATTAGAGATCATATAATCCCAATCTCTCATTTTACAGATAAAAATGAGGGTCACAGCAGTTAAGTAACCTGCCCAAGCTCACAAAGGCAGCAGGGAAAAGAGCCGAAATACAAACTCAGGCCTTCTGGCTCTCAGCCCAGGGCTTATTCCCTGATGTAATGCCCCACTTCCTTCTAGACCAGGGTTCCTTAACCTTTTATGTATTATAGACCCTTTGGGTGACAGTCTGGGGACTATGGACTCCTTCTCAGGATAAAGTTTTTAAATGCAAAAAAAAAAAAATTAAATACCTAGGATTGCGAAAGAAACCCATTCTATCAGAATACAGTTACAGAGCAGGTGACTACAGATATCTTCTGAAAACTGCTGTTCACATCCTTTGACGACTTATCATTTGGGGAATGACTTATATTTGTATAAATTTGGCTCAGTTTCCTACATATTTGAGAAATGGGACCTTTATTAGAGACATCTGTGGCAAACTCCCCGAGCCCTCCAGTTTCCTGCTTTCCTTCTAATTTTGGCTACATTTGGTTTTGTTTGTTCAAAATCATTTTAATTTAATGTAATCAAGATTATCCATTTTATTTCTTGTGATCTTCTCTATTTCTTGTTTGGTCATCAACTTTTTCCTTATCCATAGGTCTTACAGGCAATTTTTTCCATGCCCCCCTAATTAGCTTATGTTGAAATCATGTACCCACTTTGACTTTATCTTGTTCTACATGTGTGAAATGTCTGTCTCCACCTAGTTTCTGCCAGATTGCTTTCAGTTTTCCTAGCAGTTCTTATTGTATAGTGAGTGCTTGCCCCAATACTTGAGATCTTTGGGTTTATCAAACCATAGCTTACTGTGCTCATTTGCTCTGGTGTATTATGTACCTAATCTATAGATTCCATTGATCCACCACTCCGTTTCTTATTCAGTGCCAGATTGTTTTGATGATTACTTTGGAGTACATATACTTTGGAGTATAGTTTGAGATCTGGTACTTCTAGTCTACCTTCTTTCACTTTTTTCCCCATTGATTCTCTTAATATTCTTGACCTTCCAGATGAATTTTGTTATTATTTTTCCTAATTCTATAACATAATTCTTTGGTAGTTTGATATAGCACTGAATAATTTTTAGGCATAATTATATTTAAATATTATATGATGTTATTAAATATATATTTTATAATATATAAAGGAATATATTTATTATAAAAATAAAATAGGACATTTAAATATGATAAAATTTACATTTAAATATATTTCTAATTAATATTAGAATAATAATTTTATCATAATATTATGTTATATTAATTATGCTATAAAACACAATTTAGGCATAATTATATTTAACATAATATGTATAATTATATTATAAAATATTTTGTATTATATTACTGTAACATATGATTATGCAGTAACATAATGATAAAACAATATAGTTCTACTATATTAATTTACGATTAATATATCATTTGATAATTGCCATTTTTATTGTATTGACTCTGCCTACCCATGAGCAATTAGTATTTCTCCAATTGTTTAGATCTCTCGTTATTTGTGTGAAGAGTGATTTATAATTGTGTTCATAGGGTGCCTGTGTATGTCTTGGCAGGTAGCCTCCCAAGCATTTATACTGCCTGCAGTTATTTTAAATGGAATTTCTCTTTCTATCTCTTCCTGCTGGGTTTTGTTGGTGTTGAAATACAGTTATCAAAATATTTTAAAACATACACACACACACACACACACACACAAGTTTGTGAATCCCAGGTTAATATCCCCTGTTGCAGATAGAAGGCATTCTCCCCAGATTTCCACCTTTTGAAATTCTTACCCATCCTCCCAGGCCCAGCTAATAATAATAACTAATAACTAACATTTATAAAAATACTTTAAGGTTTGAAAATTACCTATGTCATCTCGTTTGATCCTGGCAAGAGTCTTAAGAGGCAGGCGCTAGTGTTATCCTCATTTCAGAGATGAGCAATTTGAGGCTGAACAGGTGACTTCCCCAGGCCTACACACCTTGTAAGTCTCTGAGGAAGTATTCGCACTTGGGTTCTCCTGACTCCAGATCCAACTCTCTAGCCAAGTCACCACCTGGCTGCCTCCAACGCCGCCTCTTTCATGAAGACTTCCCTGATTTCTACCCTATTCCTCCCTATCCCTCCCTTCACCCCTAAGCCATTTTTCCCTCCTCCCTTAGGGCACCTACCATTTCTCTTCCTCCTGTCATTTGTGCACTTATCCTTTTCCCCTCCACTCTCTTCTAAATTCCCCGAGAGCAGGGACCCCCTCTTCTACTCCTTAGCTTTCTGCCCCATTCACCCTGGGTGATGTCGTAATTGCATCAGTTGGGAACTAAGATTCCACCCCCATCCCACACCCCCACATTCTGTCAAAGCCCAAAGTTAGGCAATGAGCAGCAAGGACATGCTGGAGCCAGAAGACAGAGCCAGGATAAATAAATAGGCCTCTGGGGGCTCAGAGCGATTCTCTGCTCTTCCCCGCAGAGCTTTTGATCCTGCATGGCTCAGATACCCGGAAGGCTTCAGAACCCAGGCAGCATGTGATCAAGGCTAGAGACTTTTACAGTACCAGGACCCGGGGTTTGAATACTGTATGCATAACTTGGGTCAAGTCCTTTAACTTTCCTGATTCTCATTTCCCTTCTCTGTGAAATGGGGGAATTCGATGATCTCTAATCTAAATCTCGGTCAAGTTGAAAGCACACAGCTTGGGAGTCCTCAGATGGAGTGTTCAAATCCTGCCTCTTTCCCTCACTGCCTGTGTGACCTTGGGTAAGTTACTTCATCACCCTGGAACTCAGTCTCCTCATCTATAAAATGAGGAGATTTGGATGAAGTCATTTCTGAGATCCCTTCCAACTCTAATTCTGTGATCTCTGGTCCTAAGTCTTTTCCTGGTGCCCTGTACCTCCATTTTCTACTCTCCTAGAGGCTGAAGGCAGGGAACCATTGGACAATGGTTTTCCATCTCTCTCCTCTATATGTGCTCTTCCCCCATTAGGTTGTAAGCTCCTTGAGGGCAGAGACTGTATTTCTTGCTTGGTTTGTGTCCTCAGAGCTTAGCACAGTACCTGGTACGTATTAAGTGCCTAATACATGCTTTGTAATAGGTCAACAAAGAAAGGAAAAAAGAGAGTGTAATGGGAGAGACAACATACAAGTGATATAGAGGATAAATGGGAAATGATTAAGAAAGGGAACAGACTAGAATTCAGAGGTAGAATTCAGAAAGATTTCCTGTAGAAGATGGGAACTTTAGCTGGGACCTCAAGGAAGCCAGGAGAGCCAGGAGGCAGATGAGGAGGGGGAACATTCCAAGCATGGGGGACAATCAGAGAAAATGTTCGAAGTTGGAAGATGGAGCAGCAAGGAGGCCAGAGTCACTGGAATGCAGAGTGCACTGAAGGTGGGGGTGGAGAGTTTAATAAGAATAATTTCTGGTGTAGCTATAATAATAGCTAATATTTATATAGTGTCTTTTAGGCACTATGCTAACTGCTTTATAAATATGATCTCATTTCATCCCCCACAACAACCCTGGGAGGCAGGTGCTATTATTATTCACATTTTACAGATGAGGAAACAGAGGCAAATAGGGTGTTAAGTGCCTTTCCCAAGGACATGCAACTAATAAGTGTCTGAAATAGGATTTTAACGAAAGACTTCCTAACTCCAGGCCCAACACTCTATGCCCTATGCCATCTAGCTGAAAAAGCTTATGAAGAGCTTTAAAAGACAGAGGATTTCATATTTGATCCTGGGGGTGATAGAAAGTCACTGGAGTATATTGAATGGGAGTGTGTGTGTGTATGTGAGAGAGAGAGAGAGAGAGACAGAGAGAGAGAGAGAGAAAAGAAAAAGAAAGAAAGAAAGAAAGAAAGAAAGAAAGAAAGAAAGAAAGAAAGAAAGAAAGAAAGAAAGAAAGAAAGAAAGAAAGAGAAGGAAAGAAAGAAAGATATGGTCAGATTTGTGCTTTAGGAATGTTAATTTTTTATCTTTTTCTCTTGGTAGGAATATTAATTTGGCAGCTAAGTGCTGTGTGACTATAGTGGGGAGAAGCTTGAAGTTGGGAGACCCACCAGTTGGCTATTGCAGTAATCCAGGTGTGAGGCAATGGCAGACTGCACGGGATGGTAGCAATATCCGAGGGAACAAGGTACGTAAGAGAGATGTTGACAAGGTAGAATCCACAGGACATGGCAAACATATTGAATGTAGGCAGTGAAGGAGAGTGGGGAATCAAGGAGGACACCTAGCTTTTGAGCCCACGTGACTGGGAGGAGGGTGGTGCCCTCCACAGTAATAGGATAATGAGGAAAAGGGGAAGGTTTAGGGCAGGGGTGGGGAATCTATGGCCTTAAGGCTACATGTGGCCTCCTAAATCCTTACATGGGGCCTTTTGACTGAATCCAAATTTTAATTTGGATTAAAAAGCCCACACTTGAGGGCTTTAAGAGAAAAGATAATGGTCAGTTTGGGATGTGTTGATTTTAAGATGTCTATGGAACATCCATTTTGAGATGTCTAATAGGCAGTTGGAGATGGGATAGGAGAAGAGAAGGAGAAGAGAAGAGGGTCCACAATGGAGCTATGTGGGATGCCCATGGGCATGGGTGTGACCTGGATGAAAATCCAGCAAAGGAGACTGAGGAGCAGTCAGAGCAAGAGAAGAACCAGGAGAGGGCAGGGTTACAAAAACCCAGAAGAGGATGACTGCAGGTTTCAAAGGCTTCAGAAAGGTCAAGAAGGATGAGGTTATCGGATTTGTCAATGAAGAGATCATTGGTAATGTTGGAGAGAGAACTTTCCATTGAATGATGAGGTTGGAAGCCAGAATATGGAGAAGTAAAAAGAGACAGAAGAAAGGAAGTGGAGATACCATCGTAGATGACCTTCTCCAGGGATTCAATCCCAAAGGGCAAAAGAGACACAGGACAAGAGTTACAGGGGATGGATGGATCAAGTGAGAGTCTCGTGAGGATGGGGGAGATATGGGTATGTTTGTAGACAGATGGGAAGCAACCAGGAGAGAGCAAGAGATTGGAGATTAGTGAGAGAATGGGAGTGATAAAGCGGGGGAGCTGCTGGAGAAGACGGGATGGGATGGGATCACTTGTGCACATGTCAGGGAGAGCCACATCATCATGTGAGACAGGAGTGAAGGAGGAGATAGTGGAGGAAGACTTCTGAGTGAGATGAGGGAAGGAAGAGAGGAGGAGAGAGAATTTTTGGTAGTGGAGGACCTCAGTACTACTGTCTCCATAGCTACTTTAAGATTTGCAAAGCATTCTGCATAGATTATCTGATTTTATCCTCACAATAATCCTAGGAAGCAAGTGCTCTTATTATCCCCATTTTATAGACAAGGAACCCAAGGCAGACAGATATTATTTGCCCAGGGTCACACAGTCAGGAAGTATGGCACATTTTAACTTCGGTCTTCCTGATGCCAAGTCCAGTACTCTGTCTACCAGGCCACCTAGCTACCTCTGTCTGTCTACCTGTCTATCCACCCACCTATTTATTCATTTATCTATTCATCTATCTCCCCACCCATCTGTTTATTCATTTATCTATGTATCAATTTATTTATTCATCTACCCACCTATCATCTATCAACTTATTTCTCTCTACTTCTTTCTCCTCTCTTTCTCTCTCTCTCTCTCTACTTCTGTCTCTCTGTCTCTGTCTCTGTCTCTGTCTCTCTTCTCTGTCTCCCCCTCCCCCCTCCTCTCTCTCTCTCTCTCTCTCTCTCTCTCTCTCTCTCTCTCTCTCTCTCTCTCTCTCTCTCTCTCTCTCTCTCTCTCTCTCTCCCCCCTCCCCTTTCTCTCTCTCCTTTCCCCCAGGGCTTATTCCATGACTATCCTTCTGTCCCCAGATCTGATTGCTTCTCCTCCTTTTCATCAAGCTTGGTAACTTAGGAATCACATACCTTGATGCCAAATAGCGGAGCTTTTCAGTTTCTCCATCTCCCTAGAGAGTGAGATGGAATTCCCTCCTGCTGCTTCCTCCAGCTCTGGAAAAAGCCAGCTACCACTTGCTCTCTGGTCTCCCCCAACCCTCTTCTTGCCTTTGTCCAGCTATATATACCTGGATGCTTCACCATCTTGAGCCTCCTTCTGGCCAAGGCCTTGGCCCTACCCTTCCATCTGAAAGAACTTCTCATGTGCCATAGACAATGGTCATTGGAAGGCAACCAGCCACCCCCAGGTACTCACCCACCTTTCTTCCCAACAGTGGCACTACTCTGTCATTCCTCTCCACCAAGAGCTGGCTATCGATTAAAAGGAAAGGGATCTTGACTGGACTCTCAATGAAGGGAAAGGGAAAAGAGTAGGACACTGCTCCTCACAACTGAGGTTACTTTCCTTGTCTATCCTGGAGTACACTCACTTTAAAAAAATTTTTTTATCGGCATTATTTTCTTTTTAAATTTTGAGTTCCAAATTCTCTCCTTCACTCCCACTCCTCACCCACCCACTGTGAAGTCGATATAACATTAATTATACATGTGAAAGCAATATATCAATCCTACATGTGAAATCATACAAAATATATTTCTGTATTAGTCACATTTCCAAAAAAAGCAAGAAAAATAAAGTGAGAAAAATATACTTCAATTTGTACTCAGAGTTCCTCAGTTCACTCTCTGGAGTTGGAGGACATTTTTTCACCATGAATCTGTCGGCATTGTCTTGCATCACTGTATTAAGCAGAGAAGCCAAATCTTTCCCAATTGATCATTACAACATTGTTACTGTGCACAGTGATCTCCCGGTTCTTCACACTTCATTCTGTATCAGTTCACGTAAGCCTTGTCATGTTTTTCTGAAATCACCCCTCTCTATCACTTTGTAGCATAACAGTATTCCATTCTAATCATATTAGTACCATAACTTGTTCAGCCATTCCCCAACTGATAAGCATCTCTTCAATTTCCAATTCTTCCACAGCACCAGAGGAGCTGCTGTAAATATTTTTGCTACATCTAGGTCCTTTTCCTTTTTTGATCTCTTTGGGGTCCAGACCTAGCAGTGGTATTTCTGGGTCGAGGGGTGTCCACAGCTTAATAGCTCTTTGAGCATAATTCCAGATCCTTCTGTAGAATGGCTGTTACTCCCCTAACAATTCATTAGTGTACCTATTTTCCCTCATGCCCTCCAGCATTTGTCATTTCTAATAGGTGTAAGATGGTATCTCAGAGTTCTTTTAAGTGTGTCTTTTTCTAATAAATGTTGATGTAGAACATTTTTTCATATGCCTATAGACAACTTCAGTTTTTTCTTCTGAAAACTGCCTGTTTATAACCTTTGACCATTTATCAATTGGGGAATAGTGCCTATTTTTATAAATTTGACTCAGTTCTATACCCAGTATATATTTGAGAAATGGGGTCTTTATCAGAGAAACTTGCTGTAAAATGTTTTTAAATGACACCACCATCTATGGTACCTCTTGGTAAAATGTGCTTTCCCTGATTATGCCTTTTAATTAGATTTGGTTTTGCTTTTGCTTTGTCTGAGATCACGATTGCTATCCCCCGTTTTAAGTGCAGCTGAAGCATATTCAATTGTGCTCCTGCTCTTCGTTTTAACTCTGTCATTTCGTTTCAAGTGTGTCTCTTATACACAACATATTGTTGGATTCTGGTTTCTAATCCATTCTGCTGTCTGCTTCTGGTTTACAGGTGAGGTCATCCCATGCACATGCATAGTTGTGACTGTTGTTATTGGGTCATTTTAGTTGTCTGCAACTCTTCATGACCCCATTTGGGGTTTTCTTGGCAAAGATATTGGAGTGGTTTGCCATTTCCTTCTCCAGCTTATTTTACAGATGAGGAAACTGAGGCAAACAGGGTGAAATGACTTGCCCAGGGTCACACAGTTGCTAAGTATCTGAGGCTAGATTTGAACTCAGATCTTCCTTAGTCCAGGCCCAGAGGTCTATCCACTCTACCACGTAGCTGTCCACAGCGATGATTAGTAACTGTGCATTTCCCTCCATCTCGTTTTTATTTGTTTCTTTTTCTCTTTTCTCTCTTTTTATCTTGTACCTCCTCAAAAGTCCAATAAACACTGCTTCCCTCAATCCACCCTCCCTATTATCATTCCCTGCCTTTTCTCTTATCCCCTTTTCCTTCTATTTCCCTATTAGGTAAGTTACATTTCTATACACAACAGTGTGTATGTGGTATACATATTTCATTTCATATATGTGTATGTATATATACATATATATATGTTTTCCCCTCTACTGTTAAAGCTCTTCCCCTTGTGCACATATTTTATGTGAGAAAATTTTCCCCATTCTGCATCTCCCTTCCCCCTTCTTCCCTATGCATCCCTCTTTTTCCTTTCTTTTTTTTTTTTTGGAGAGCATCCCAACATCATCGACTCACACCCATGCCCTCTGTCTATGCAAACTTTTTTTAATTGCCCTAATAATAAGGTTCTTACGAGTTACATGTATCATCTTCCCAAATAGGAATGTAAACAGTTTAACTTTATTGAGTTATGATTATGAGATAATTTGTGATTTATTGAGTAATTTATGATTACTTATTCATATTTACCTTTATATGTTTCTTGAGTCTTATTTCTGAATGTCAAATTTCCTATTCATCTCTGGTCTTTTCATCAGGAATGCTTGAAAGTCCTCTATTTTATTAAATATCTATTTTCCCCTTAAGGATTATACTCAGTTTTGCCGTATAGGTGATTCTCGGTTGTGTCCTAGCTCCTTTGCCTTGCAGAATACCACATTCCAACCCCTCATTTTACTAGGGGATGAGGGGATTGAAAAGGACCCACCACCAAGTAAATACCACTTGTACTTATTGAAAATTAATTTATCAATTAAACACCTACTATGTGCTTAACTCTATCCTGAGACTAGGCTGCAGGGGATACAGGATAAAAAAACAAAACCAAAACCAAAAACCAAAACCATGGTCTCTGCCCTCCAGGAATGTACATAGTCTGGTTGGGGAGGATAGAGATAGAGACTGGACCTGTAATTTCATTACGATAAGGACCTCCCTAATGAAGAATCTGGGAATCTAGCAAGGCACATTGGTACAGTGTGTGCAACTTTGTAGTCTTAGAGAGTTGTCTGGAGCCCTAAGAGGTGAAATCGCTTGCCTAGTGTCACTAAACCAAGATGTGTCAGAGACAGGATTTGAACTCAGGTCTTCCTAGCTCTGGAGTCAGCTCTACTACATCAAGTTTCCTCACTGTGGAGATACACAAGGGTTAAACTGAAGCTCAACCCATAAACAGACATTTAAGTACCTGCTATGGCCAAATATTTGTATTAATTTCATTGTAAGGAGCTACTAATGGACTCAAGGGCTGGGGGCTCTCCCTCACTCTGTCTCCCTCAGCATGCCTTACTCCAGAAACCTGGGAATCTAGTCCGAATATGCTTCAGTGCTCATGAAGCCTGCTCTCTAATAAGAAGGGGTCAGACTACCTTTTCTCACACTCTTCAAGCTTGTTAACACTCACCCAAACCCCCCAACCTCTAGGGACAAAGAGAAGTTCAGCCTCAGCACCAGGGTCCATCAGTCAGAGATCTACCCACCCTCAGGAGAATTCCATGAGAAATCTAGGAAACGGTTGGGGCGGGGGAGAGATTCCCTTCCAACTTGGAACTGTGAGTTACCCTTTACCCCATGTGCTCCCAAAGCTTGAGTCCTCTTCCACTGGATTCTGTTCTTGGGGGGTATGCATTCTGGGCTTTGTGGGGGAGGGGGATGTATTTATACCAACTGTTCTTGCTACACTATCTCAGGAAGTAACTCCAACTAAAAGCTAATTAAGTCTGCCTGGTAATCAATAAGAATTTGTACTAGAAGAAACTCAACACTGAGGTTTGCTCCCTAGAATCCAAAGGGTAGAAGAAGCAGTTGCTGCTCTTTAGGGACCCAACCTGCTGGTCAGCTACAAATGAGGAGAATTAGCCCTGAGGGTATGATATAAATATATGCAGAATGTCTACCAACTAGATAGATGGTCACTGTTGTGGGTGAAGGCACGAGGGGAATTCAGAAAGGTTTCATGTCGTGCTGGAGCTGAGTAGCTTGAAGGTGAGAAGGGAATATATTCCAGGTCTTTGTCTTGGCTTAGGGAACCGCCTCCCTCCCGGGGTTTTGACGGAATACAGGTTCATTCTAGAGGTGAATCTGACCCTAAAGAGAGGAAGGAGGTCAGTCTTGCTCTCTGACTTGTTGCTCCCATCCAAGGGTAAAACTCTTGGGAAATCTCTTTTAAAAACTTAGCAAGGGCAAGAGTCTAGGGTCACTCCGAAATGTAGGTAACAGGGTCCCTACTAGAAAAGCTTGATAAGAATATTAAGCATAGCACTTCTATTTACTTAGGACTCAGAGATAACAAGTGAGTTTTCTTTGGCTAGGGGAAATTGAAAGTATAATTTCCTCCTGCCCTTCCCCCATCCTGAAGGAAGACCCTAGCCTTTGTCAATTCGATTCAATACATCTTTATTAATCACCTATTTTGTGCAGGTCACTGAGGGTACAAAGACTGAAAAAAAAAAAGTCCCAGGTCTCATTCTATGGATTACAAAAGCTGGGGCCAGAGGTTTGTATCCACAAGGAAACAGAAACCCCAAATCAGATTATAGGTAGCCAGGGAAAGTCTTCGTAATGAATCACCCTAATGCCTTTAGGCAAGAAATAAGGGACTTGGAGCAAATCTCGAGGATCCAAATGTGAAACAAAGGAGGAGCCAGGATAGCTGGCATGGGGGCGGGGGCACGTGGGAATGCCACAAGGACTGTGGGAAACAGCTGTGGAAAGTACCTGGCTCCAACCCAATCCCAGAGCCTTCACCAGCCAGCCAGTGGGGCTCTCTTGCATCTCTCCTCCTTTCCCTGGTGATATACGATTGATCCAATCCACAGGCCTAGTGTGAGTGACAATATCATCTCACCTGCGTTCCAGAAACCACTCTGGGAATCTAGGACATGGTAGCTATCGAACCTTAAGAAGTAAGAAAGAGATTTAGGAGAAAGGGGCACTGGGTCTGAAGTCAGCAGATTGGTGTTTGAATTCTGGTTGTACTGTTCAGACAGTCTTGGTTGCTAAGGCCCATCAGTGCAGTATCCCATGCTCCAGACCCTTCCTTGACTTTAGAGAACAAATGGGAGACTCTAATGGTGGGAATCTGTCAAATGGTGCTGAGGGGAGCATATATTTGTCATACAAATAGGGCTGACCTTGAGCCCACAGAGGAGAGATGTGTCCTCCCACACCTAGCATCTCCCAGGCAGGGCTGAATCTCAACAAAATCGAGAAATAGGTCATTTCTCTTCCCTACCCTGGTTTCCCCTTTGTATGCTTTTTATAGCTGTGAGTGACATCATCAATGTCTCTTTCTTTTGGGTACGTGGTAATCTTTCTCCCTATTGAAACAAGTGTCAGGAAAAGATCTGAGAAGCTCCTTCACATGAAGAAAAGTCCTAATGTGCTGTCCCTTTCCAGAGATCTTTCTTTGTATTTTCACAAAGCAAAGCCTTAAGCCAAAGGAAGAATTCTCTAATTGTGTATTTTCAAATATCTTCGAGTGTATGGGGGAAAGATTTGGGAGTTGGGAGTTCTTGGTTATCATCATATAAAAATATGTTTAATAGGTAACCAGCACTATCTGGAAAGCTACACAGATTAAGTGACATGTTCAGGATCTCTGCCCTCAGTGAGCAGAAGCATCTAAGACACAAACATGCCAACAGAGTTTGGCTTTTAAGCCAACAATGTAGAAGGCTCAGAGTTGCTCTACCTGGTTCCAGTTGGCCTTGCAGGAACTTGGCTCCTGGCCATCCAGTGACGTAGTGCCAAATGGGCTTGGAATTTTGGTACAGCATGGCAGACTTTGAATGATCCCGTAGTACTCCTCTACTCCAAAACGGGCAGGAGGGGCAGGGGGCTGCACCAGTTAGAAGAAGAGGCAGCTTTTGTCTCAGTCTCTCTTTCCTCTGATCTTTCAGATAACTTCATGTAACTCCACAACTTCCACGAGTGGTGGGGAAGAGCTTGTCTATCTGCACTCAGCATCGTAGTGACCGTGCCCACATGGTAGCTAGGGCATGGGGATTTAACTAGGCAAATGGGGTCCCGGGCCCCTGCCTGCCTTTTTTGGTTTCTGTGTTTATTTTTTCATGATCATTGGCAAATGAGTTTCTATCCTGAGATGGACATTCCCAGGCTTAGAGGTGACTTTGTGCGTTTGAGAAGTCTAGTTGTCCTGGGTCCCATTCAGTTAGGGTGAAGGGCAGGAGTTCCTGGCAGCTATCCCAGGGCTCTTAGATAGGATAGACACCAACAAGAGGACTGGGTTTTTCCCAGCAGACACATGGGAAATTATTTAGACAGTACAGATCCTGGGTGGCATGTGAAATGTCTTATTGACAGCCCTGCAGCCTGCCTTATATTCTTTTTTAAAAATATATTTCCACATTAGTCATGTTATAAAGAAGAATTAGAACCAAAGGGAAAAACCCTAAGAAAGAAGGGGAGAGAGAGAGAGAGAGAGAGAGAGAGAGAGAGAGAGAGAGAGAGAGAGAGAGAGAGAGAGAGAGAGAGAGAGATGAAACAGTATACTTGGATCTGCATTTAGACCCCAGAGTTCTTTCTCTGGATGTGGATAGCATTTTCCATCATGAGTGTTTTGGAGTTGTCTTAGATAATTGCATTGCTGAGAAGAGCTAAATGTATCAAAGTTGGTCATCACACAATGTTATTGTTACTGTGCACAATGTTCTCCAGGTTCTGCTCCCTTTACTCAGCATCAGTTCATGGCAAGTCTTTCCAGGTTTTTCCAAAGTCTGCCTGCTCATCATTTCTGTCTTTTTAAATCAATTTATTTATTTATTTATTTTTAGTTTTCAAATTCACTTCCATAAGATTTTGAATTCTAAATTTTCTCCCCTCCCTCCCCTCTCCTCTCCCCAAGACTGTGTGCAATCTGATATAGGCTCTGCATATACATTCACATTAGACATATTTTCAAATTAGTCATATTGTAAAGAAGAATTAGCACCAATGGGAGAAACCATGAGAGAGAAAGAGAGAGGCAGAGACAGAGAGACAGAGAGAGACAGAGACAGAGAGAGAGCAAATAGTATGCTTCGATCTTCCTTCAGACTCCATAGTTCTTTTTCTGCATGTGGATAGCATTTTCCATCATGAGTCTTTTGGAGTTGTCTTAGATGCTTGCTTTGCTTTGAAGAGCTAAGGCTATCAAAGTTAGTCATTGCACAATGTGGCTGTTACTGTGTACAACGTTCTCCTGGTTCTGCTCACTTCACTGAGTATCAGTTCATGTAAGTCTTTCCAGGTTTTTCTGAAGTCCTCCTGCTCATCATTTCTTATGAAACAATAGCATTCCATTACATTCATATACCACAACTTCTTCAGCCATTCTCCAATTGATGGGCATCCCCTCAATTTCCGATTCTTGGCCACCACAAAAAGAGCTGCTATAAATATTTTTGTACATGTGGGTCCTTTTCCCATTTTTATGATCTTTTTGGGATACAGACCTAGAAATGGTATTGCTGGGTCAAAGAGTATGCACAGTTTTATAGCCCTTTGGGCATAGTTCCAAATTGCTCTCCAGAATGGTTGGATCAGTTCACAACTCCACTAACGATGCATTAGTGTTCCAATTTTGCCACATCTTCTCCAACATTCATCATTTTCCTGTTTTATCATATTAACCAATCTGATAGGTGCAATGTGGTACTTCAGAGTTGTTTTAATTTGCATTTTTCTAATCAATAGTGATTTAGAACACTTTTTTCATATGACTATAGATAGCTTTAATTTCTTCATCTGAAAACTGCCTGTTCATATCCTTTCATCATTTACTAATTAGAGAATGACTTGTATTCTTATAAATTTGACTCAGTTCTGTATATATTTTAGAAAGTGCTTTATATTCTAATGAGCCTCTCAGAAGACTGTAACAGTAATCATAAATTACTGAATCTTGTTTTAAATTGTTCTGTTAATCTGCTCTGCATCTATGTTTGGCATTTCTTTTGTGTGTAGAAATAAATGACCTGTCCCTAATCTGATTCATATTGTACATGGATTACCACTTTTTTATTCTCTTCTTTGGAAAAAAAGCCCTAGACACAAACCATAACCTAAGCTATAATTAAAATTGTCACATGACACCAAAGCGTGGGCTGAACAAGACAAGAATGTGAAAGCAGGAAGCCTAGCCCTGGTGTCATCGGACGCCAGGTTCCCCAGGACTAAACCTGGTCCAATGACATGCCTGTATACAGAACAGAGAGCAGATTTGGTATCCCTACCCTTGTGGGTCCAATGACAATTTCTCAGAGTTAGATGACAAAAAAAAAAGTTTTTTTCAACTACTGCCTCTGTGTAAAAATGAGTTTTTAAAAAGAAAGTTACTACTCAAGAAACAGCAATGGTCATTAGACCAAAAGACAGATTAATCCAAGATATGTCATCCCTAATTTACAGTGGGGGAACTGAGGAAAAAGAGAAACAGGAATTTTACTAGGGGCAGCTAGGTGGCATAGTGGATAGAGCATTGGCCCTGGATTCAGGAGGACCTGAGTTCAAATCCAACCTCAGACACTTGACACTTACTAGCTGTGTGACCCTGGGCAAGTCACTTAACCCCATTGCCCCCTCAAAAAATAAATAAAATAAAATAAAAATGAAAGAGGAATTTACCCTTCATCAAAGACTAGTTCCAAAATCTTCCAGGTTAATAACACTGTCTGGCAAAGGCTGTGATCAATATCAGCCTTCAGGTGCAGGAAAACATGCCTATATAGGATGGGGGTCTCCAGCGAGATCTGAGGGAATGATGAGAGGGGGTGGACCACGGACAGGGAGGCAAAGCACTGAATTGGAACTAATGTTGTCCGTGTGTTAGGGGGATCAGTAGTGATCTGTTAACACGGGGGAGGTACGAAACACAAGGTAGGTAAGAGATGAATCTAGCAACTTCGGGCTGGTGTAACAGGATGCGAAGAAGGGTTGAAAACTGTCATGGGTTTCTAGGGATCTTCCCACTGGGGTTATCCAGCAGGCTCTGCCCATCCCCAGCATCTGCTAGCGGCTCGTTCTGGGCTGGAGACTTGACAGCCCACACAGTCCATCTGTGGCAGGTGAGCTGAGTAGTTGTGATTTCCTCTAGTGGGGCAGAAGCCATAGGTTTAATTCCCATAAAGGCCATAAATATTCCTGTGAGTCACCGACTAAAGCCCTAGGGTCAGCCAGTTATCTTCTAAGTGAAGGCTCTTAATCCCATAGCACATCAGATAAAAGAGCATGGCTAAGCCAGTGCAAATCCATAGCCTTTCATGGGCATGTTACTGGGAGCATGAGCCCTCCTGACTGGGTACCTAAAGGCCATCAGAAAATCGGGTCTGGTGTGGTGGCAACAGCACCGGACTTGCAGTCAGAGCGTTTGGGTTTGAATCCAAACTTACCACCGCTGCCCCTGTCTGGGCCTCAGTTTCCTCATCTGTAAAATGAGATATCCCTTCCATTTCTTAATCCATGATCATAAATGCCATAATCCCAGGGACTTTCGTGTATGATGGCAGAACTTATTTGGGGTCAGGAGCAGAATTTTAGGTCTATTAAATAAATAAAATAGTGTTTAGTATTTTGAAAAACCTTAAAGTGCTATGTAAATGTGAGGTATGATTATTATTATTACATTGAGGGACAATAATAAAAATAATCATAGCTAGAATTTAAATAAATGGTGCTTTAAAGTCATCAAAGCACTTTACAAATATCATCTCATTTGATCCTTACAACAGCTCTGGGAGGTAAGTGCTATTATGATCTCCATTTTACAGTTGAAGGAACTGAGGCAGGCAGAGTGACTTCCCCAGGGTCACACAGCTAGTGAGTGTCTGAGACCAGCTAGACATGGAATTTTGTTTCATTTTACATAGAAAGAAACTGAAACTCAGAGAATGGATGGGGTTTGCCCAGGGTTACAAAGCTAGTTGGTGGCAGAGCTCACATTACAGCCTGAGTTTCCATGATGAACACAGAGAAGCATGGAAAGACCTACTGGAACTAATGCAGAGGAAAGTGAATATCACCAAGAAAACAATTTACCCAAAGACCACAACAGCATAAATAGAAAGAACCACAACCCACAAAATCAGCAAAAGTAAATGTTTCAAAATTACCCAGAACAAGCATGGCCCCAAAGAAGAGATATGACAAGACCCTCCCCCCACTCCTTGGCAAGGGGGGATGGGGGTCCACAGGTGTGGAATATTGCATGCATATATTATTTTTTCCTTGATGTTTAAATGTTTTGCTGATTTTTTTCTTCTTCTTAAAAAAAAAAATCTTTGTTTTACAAGAGGGCTCTCTGGAAGGGGAAGGGATCCAGGGAGATATTTAGGTGATAGAAAAGCAAAAGCTATCGATAAAAATTTTTTAAGAAAATTCTTTAAAAAATTTTAAAGAAACAAATAAAAAATGCAAAAATAAAAGACTTTGAATTTCCTGACTTCTGGCTTTTCTGACTCTAGGGGTGGAAAGAACACTGCAGTTGGAACCATAAGATGTGGGCTCAAATTCCGGCTCTGCTATAAACTAGCTGTGTGACCTTGGGTGAGGCCTCAGTTTCCTCCTCCATAAAATGGGGCAGTTGGACTATATGATCCCTAAGGCCTTTTCTGTTTTCTGTGGTTCTGGGATCCTCCCCTTTCCACTCCAATTCTATCTTCTAGAAGTTTAGAAACATGACAGCCAAAGCCCAAGGTGGGTCCATGGGCCAGGGAGAGGAGGAATCCTGATGCCGAGAGCTGCCTTGCCTCCGATGCCCTTCCCCTCTGGCTGCCTTCATCCGCCTCTCTCTGGAGTCTGGCACTGCTTTCATCACCTCTGTGTGCATATGATACATATCTCCAAATAGACTGTGTCCCTGCCTGACTCAGACTAGTCTCATCAAGTTGGCAGGCATGGAGGGACACGGGGAATGCCCAAGTGTCTTTGCTCACTTCAGCCCTCTTCCCCAAACACCCAGTGCTAGCCACCCTTCAAGGCCTGCTTCTTCTGCAAAGCCCTCCTGACCACCTCGGGCCCATAGTGCCATCACTGTGGCCCCTTTAGTGTTCATTTATGTTCCTTTAATTTTTTTTTTTATAGATACATTCGCACAACAGAAATTTCCTAACAAAGAAAAAGCAAAAAGAGTCCCTGTCCTCAAGAAGCTTGTATTCTAATGGAGGAGGCATCACATATAAATCAACCCTTGGATAATGAATCTGGAGTTGAAAGAGGAGAGGTCTTAGAGGAAAAGAGGCTGGCAGCAGGGAGGTTGGAAGGGAGGGAGAGATGGGGACCAGAAAAGGCCTTCTGGAGGAGGTAGACCTTGAGCATGCATGAATCTTTTCTATTTTTTTTTTTTTAGGCAATTGGGGTTAAGTGACTTGCCCAAGGTCACACAGCTAGTAAGTATCAAGTGTTTGGTGTGAGGCCAAATTTGAACTCAGGTCCTCCTGACTTCAGGGCAGGTGCTCTATCCACTGTGCCACCTAGCTGCCCTAGAATGCATGAATCTTAAAAGGAAGCTGGAATTCTGAGAGTTAGAGATTGGGAGGGACCAGGCAATCCAGGTATGAGGCACAGCCATTGCAAAGGCCTGGAGATAGAAGATGGAGATGGAATGTCAAGTGAGGAACAGCAAATAGGCAGCACGCCCAGATCATTAAGTGTGTAGAGGGCTGTAATGAGTGAGAAGACTGGGAGGGGAGGAAGGAGCCAAGAGGTGAAGGGTTTTTAATGTCAAATAGGGGAATTTGTATTTGGTTCTGTGGGATCAAATAGGGAGCCCTTGGAGCTCCCAACAAAGTAATAATGGCTCACACTTACCTCGAGTTACAAGATTTATGACCTCCACATACACTATCTCAACCCACCAAACCCACTCACTCTCTATGTTATACTAAGCTAGCTGCTTAATGATTTCTCTGGGTCTCAGTCGCCTCATCTGTAAAATGAAGGGTATAGCCAACATGAACCCTAAGTTCCCTAAACAGTTAAGCAAAACCCCCAGGTGTGTGGTTGTAGGTGGTCTATCAGTGAGCTTCCACTTTCGTAATTTACTGATTGTAAGAGAAAGGAAGGATGTTTTCTGTGACTTTCGCAGTATGGTGTCATCACCCGCCGTTGGAGTGGACTTGATTCTGAGACATTTAATTTCTCGTTATAAGAGTCTCTGTATTCTTTGGGCTTGGTTTTCTTCACTCAAGTCTTCTTATGCTTCTCTAATATATTGCATTATATTCACACCTGAGTTCCTGCAGTTTCCCCAATCACTGGGCACGTACTTTGTTTCCAGGTTATCTTTATCTGCAGCACTCAGATTCCTTTTCCCGTTTGAAATCCACTCAAGCAAAATTTCTTGCCCAGTCCAAATTAGGGTGGCTGTAATATACCGACCCCAAGTCATTCATTCTCTCTCCTCTCTCAAGGAGTTTAGCACCTGACTCGCCACCTTTCTTTCCTCCTCCATGCCTGCTGTTATAGCAGGAGACTTCAGCATTTAAATCGATGTTCTTTCAAACTCCTTAACCTACCTTTCTCAGTCTCCTTAAGCCCCATACCTACCCCTCCTAATCTCAGTTATGCATAGGGATGTTCACACACCATTACCTCTAAGTGTTGCATATCCCAAATTAGACACTCTCAAATTCCCCCAACTGACCATAACCTCCTATGATTCTACTTCTCCCTATGCTTTACCCACCCTAAACCTATTGAGAGAAATGATTATTAATAACCAATGATTTGGGGAGATTCAGATTTCCCCCTTTTTCTTTTAACTTCATTTTAAGAACTTAGTCTCTGAAAGTGAGCTAACCTTCTCTTCTATCCAGACCCCACCCAGGGAAGGAAGCCATTGTGCTCTACTCAGGTTTGGTCGGGGCTAAATTCTTTGAATAGATTGCCCAAGGCTGGGGGTGGGGGTGAGGAGCAATTTGAGAAGTAAATGGCATAATCAAAGTTCGGGTCCAGCCCCTCATTGTAATATTCATTTTCTCTGGTTAACCAGAGTTGAATGCCACCTTTGGGAACATCCCCCTTTCAATGAGCATATAAACCCATGACCATCACCATAATTGTCTGGTCTAAGAGAGAGATGGCCAAATGACCATCCTTTTATTAATGAACATGCTGGCATTATTAATAAAATGATTAAATTACCCAGAAATTATGTCTCTTGAACCTTTTTAAATGCCACCCTATTCTCGATCATGACCCCCATATTTTCTGAGACCATTAACCCTGCTCTGATTTCACTTTCCTCCCTTTCCACTCCAATAATTAGCCATTTCAACCCTACCCTGTCCTCTGCTCTCAAATCCCTAGCCCCCTTGTTCTATTGCTGCTTATCTCTTGCTCTGAATTACTCTCACTATCAGCCTCCTCCACTCTTAACCCTAGCTGTTTAATGCAGCTGGAGGAAGTCTCACAAATATGCTGATGGGGCACATTACAATTTCATGTTATGCAACCTCAACTGGGCCTTCACTGTAGCAGGGTAGTGCTCTTATTACTTTACTGAAAAGAAAACGAAGGTCACTTGAAATCATCTTCTTGAGTTGGGAGATGGAATGTTGTGTGTGTGGAGCAGTATGAAGGCCTATGTAGCTAAATCATGGTATCCTTGGAGGAGAGTAAAGCAGAAGACTGGACTAGGGGGTTGTATCCAGGTTGTGAAGGGCCTTGGATGACAAATAGAAGATTTTATATTTGATCCTGGAGATAATACAGAACCACTGGTAAAGTTTACTGAGCAGGGAGGGGTCATGGTCAGCCTTTGCTTTGGGGAGATTACTTCAGCTGCTGAGTGGAGGGTGCCCGGGGAGAGACCTAAGACAGGGACACCAGCCATAGATAGGGCTATTGAAACAGTCCAGGGGTGAAGCGATAAGGGATAGCCCTGGGGTTGTGGCGGTGTGAATGAAGAGAATATAGGGGACCCAGGAAAGTTCTGAAGTTGGACCAGAAGGAAGAGTCATGAAGAAACCAAAGAGAACTGCTCCAGCAGACTGCCAGAAATCTGCAAAGGCTATGAGGACAGACAAGCTAGCAGAGGCAGACAGCCCAGGCCAAAGCCTCAGCTCCACAGGCAGAAGATGAGCATACCTGGCTTCACACAGACTCTTCACGGCTGAATTTTCCCAGCTTTTGCCAGATGCACCAGAAATATCACACTGGCTGTTCTGGTTGAATAGTGAGGTGATATCCATAATTGTTTTAATTTGTATTTTTCTGATTATTTATGCCTAGGCCGTGGGGCACTCAGGTAACCATCCCCAGCCATAACAGGAGACAGACAGGGCCAGATCAGCACCCAGGAAGTCTTGCCAGAGACAAAATAGGAGACAGTGCCAGAGCGAGACTAGTGCCCAGGCAACCCATGCCAGTCCAATGCCCAGAAGGCCTGTATTCAAGCCACAGCAGAAGACGAGGCCAGACTGGCACTCAGGTAATCCAACGCTCAGGCAGAGAAGGCACCCAAAGAGGACTACAGTGTCTGTTCAACCCTTGCTGGAGCCACATCATGATCCAAGGCAGCGCCTTGGAAAGCAGTACTTAGGGTTTTTTTAGGGTGCCTTCTACTAGCACAGTCAACAACATTGGATTTGGGCCTGTTAGGGGCAGAGGAAAGGACAAAACCAATGCTGGGTCTGGGGCTACACGAGGAAAAGGCGACAGAGAAAACCAGAAACCCAAACTAAAACTCTACATTGAGCCACCAGAGCCTAAACCAAAACCCAGCATCTCCTGCAGATGGTAAGGCCTGGTCTTTGCCACCATCTTTGGGAATAAGCAGGGCCTGCTGACTGCATCCAAGAGTACAGGGAAGAACAGAATCTGAGCAAGGTCCCAGTCCAGAAACTAAGGCTGGAGATATGGGTAAACAAAAGAAAATGGCCAGTGGCTTGAAAGAAACCCAAGAGGTAAACCCAGAGGAAAATGAGAGACAGAGAGAGAGAGAGAGAGAGAAAGAGAGAGAGAGAGAGAGAGAGAGAGAGAGAGAGAGAGAGAGAGAGAGAGAGAGAGAAGAGAGAAGACAAGAAACAAAGAAAGAGTCCTTACAGAAAGGAATGTCTTATTGTGTTTCAGGTCAACTCAAAAGAACGAGGAGGTACCAATTATAATTTCAGGTATGGAAACAGTAAAAATAGATATGATTAAAAGAGATAAAAAGAGAAACTACATTATGCTTAAAGTTACTATAGACAATGATCAATACAATACTTCATATGTATGTACCAAATGAAATAGTATCTAAATACTTAAATGAAAAGTTAATTGAAGTACTGAAATAGAGAATAAAACAATAATATTAGGATGATTCAATCTATCATATTCGGATCTAGAAAATCTACAAAAAAGGGGAAAAAAAGAAGTTAAGGACCAGAATAAAATATTTTAAGAGTTAAGTATGATAAATTTTTGGCAATTACTGAATGGAAACTGAAAGGAGTATATGTATTTCTCCATTGTGCATGGCACCTTTACAAAAATTAATTGCATTTAATTATTTTGTGTATGTTTGTATACTTCATTTTGTATTTATATATGTATGTATTGTCTCTTCCATTACAAATGTAAGCTCCTTCCAAGTAAGATTTGGTTCGCTCTTTGTACTTGTATTCCAGGCAACTAGAACAGTGACTGACACATAACAAGGGCTTAATAAATACTTGTTGATTGATTCATAAAAGCTCACAAATACAGAAAAGCAAAAATGTTAAACATATTTTAAACACTTTGCTGACCACTATGCAATAAAAATTATATTCAATAAAGAACTATCAAAGAAAAGGTTAAATATCAGAGATTAAGCTTAATCCTAAGGAATTAGTAAATTATAGAACAAATCACAGAAATAACAAATAATTTCATCAAAGAAAATGACAATGAGACAAGTTTTGGGATGTAGCTAAAATAGTCCTTAAGGGGAAGTATATATCTCTACATGCTTTCATAAGAAAGAAAGAAAAAAAAGAACAGATTAATGGAGCATGAAACAAAAATAAAAACAAAAAATAGAAAGAAAAAAACCAAAAAAAACAAACCACTGAATTAAAAATTCTGAAAAACTCAAAAAGAGATTAAGAAAGCAAAAAATCCACAGGTCAATAAAACCAGAAACTAGTTGAAAAAAAAACCACCAACTTACAAAATGTAAACAGATATACAAATTAATAAACTAGTCTAACTTTTTCTTAAAAGAGAAGAAAACCAGTTGCCACTATAAAAAATGAAGATAATTCAAAACAATTGAAGTGAAATAAAGAAAACTATGAGAAACTATTTTGCCCAATTATATGTCAACAAAATTGATAAATAGAAGAATATTTATAAAAATATAAAATATTCAGACTAACAGAAAAAATACAGAATTTAATAATTCAATTTTAGAAAAAGAATTAGAACAAGACATAAGTAAATTCCCAAATAAAAAACTCCAGATGAATTTATAAGTACTATAAAATATTCAAAGAACAATTAATTTCAATATTACACAAATCATTTGCAAAAATGGGAAAAGAAAGGATCCTACCACACTCCTATGATACAAATATGAATCGTCTATAATTTTCTTTCTCTGCTTCATCTAAAACAATTCAAATGGAAGCAATTCAGTTTCCTGGCATGACTGATAAGATAGTCCAGGTTTCAAAGGTCAGCACAATGGCTCTGTAGACCTTCAGTTGGGTAGTCAGTCCAATACCTCTCTCCCACTTTCCTTCAGAGCCTCCCAAACACTGAGCTAGCTCTGGCAATGTGTGCCTCCCTGGAAAGTATACTGCAAAGGTAAGTGATCTTTCCCACAGTATTCAAAACTTTTTCATTTGCTGTAACTGTGGTTCCACGTATTGATGGTGTGGTGCTGACTGGTGGAGCACCTGTGTTTTCTTGATGTTAATTGTTAGGGCAAAATTAACAAAGAATTGATCCATACTTTGTTGCATCTCCTCTTCAGAGGTTATATGGAGTGCTCAATCATCTTCAAACAAAAAATCATGCACCAGCTCTCCTTCCACTTTAGTCTTGGCTTGTAACCTCTTCAAGGTAAATAATTTCCCATCGGTGTGGTAGCTGACCCATGTTCATCCCCATTTGAAAGTGTTTGACAACACGACTGAAAACATCATGCTAAAAAGCATGGGGGCAAGCACACAGCCCTGCTCCATTCCATTGGTGACTGGGAAAGAGTGAGAGCATCATCCGTCATCCCATGAACCTGTGGGAGCATGCCATCATGGCACTGATGTACAATAGTGATGAACTCTATTTGACATAATTTCCCAGAAGCCCTCTTGACTGACAGTATCAAAGGCCTTGGTCAGATTGACAAAGATAGCAAAAAATAGAGAGGAGTGGTCAGAGGGGTAGAAGGTGAACCATGAGAGTCATGTACAATGTCATAGAAGCCAAGGGAAGAGAGAACATTAAGGAGGGGCTAGTCTAAGAGTGCCAAGTGCTATGGAGAGGTCAAGGAGGATGAGGACAGAAAAAATACCACTTGAGCTGGTGATAAAGGGTCACTGGTGACCTTGGAGAGAATCGGCTCAGCAGATTGATAGGGATAGAGTAAGGGTTTGGGGAGTTACTGGGTGATGAGACAGCGAGTATAGACTATTCTTTCTAGGAGTTTGAAAGTGAAAGGGAAGGAAAGATAATAGCTTAAGGTGCCCATACAGGGGAAAGGGACTGCAGATGGTTTTTGGTTAGGGGACACCTGCCCTAGCGATTGTGTGTGAACAGATTTTTTAATGGTTATTTTTTTGTTGTCCCAATTATTTAGTCTTTTCTTTATTTCAGTAATTAGTCCACATAAAAATCCTAAATTGTTCCTGGGTGAGTTAATTCCCACATCTTTGATGTTTTTTCTTATTTTGTTTTTAAATTTTATTATCTATTTATTTCTAACATTTATTTAAAAATTTTTTTGAGTTTCAAAATTCTCTCCCTCCCCCTCCCCACCCCTTCCCACCCTATTGTGAAGGCAAGAAAGGTGATATAATTATACATGTGAAATCATGCAAAACATATTTCCAAGTTAGCCACGTTGCAATGTGAACAGGTTTTTAAAAAGAAACAAGGCATATTCTCTGCCCTGAAGGATCTTATGATCTAGTTGAGGAAATGAAACAGACACAAGAAAGAGTCACATTTATGAAGTGAAATAAGTTTACATTCTGGGTAGCTAAGCAAACAGCTTAGAAAAAGCCTTCTTTCCCTGACTGCTGTCAAAATAAACTTGGTCCACCTTGTCTTGGCCCTATTCATCTTGCCTCAATCCAGAGACTGCTTGCGCAATAGTTTAAAATTTGTAAGCACAAGGGACAGCTAGGTTGCACAGTGAATAGAGCACTGGCCTTGAAGTCCTGAATTCAAATCTAGCCTTGGACACTTACCAGTTGTGTGACCCTGGGCAATCACTTAATTCTGATTGCCTCCAAAAAAAAAGCTGCAAGCACAGAACAATGCACCTTGTTTGGGCCTTGGGGTCCCAGAGTAAAGGAGTCCGGGGAAGGGGGACCATCAGCAAAGAAGGGCAAGAAGGATCCAGTTGACTCTGGAGTCAGAAGACCTAGGGTCATTGGCTGTGTGACTTTGGGCAAATTATTTAATATCCCTCCGCCTCAGTTTCCTCGTCTATAAAAAAAATATGATCAATATACTGCTTGCCTTTTCACTGTGGAGGAAGGGGAGAAAGGGAGAGAATCAGAAACTCAAAATTTTTTTAAAAAGGAATATTACATTAGTTGGAAAATAAATGAAATATTAAATTATTTTAAATAAAAATGAAGGAAAAAAAAGGAAGGAAAAAACCTGGTTGTTGGCACCATTGGTGAAAATCCAGAAGCAGGTTTTAGTCCTGCACTTGCAGTTAATCAGCTGTGTGACCTAAGTAAACCACAGCATTTCTCTGGGCTTCTGGAGCTGTGAAAATAAGGGGTTTGGACTTGATGATATCCAAAGTCCTTTATGATCTTGCCTCCTCTGCAAGGGCTGCTGGGAGCTGAGGGGTCCCCTGGTTTCATTTACAGCCGGCCAGATGGAACTGGTTCCCATCCCAGCTTATCTTCAGTGGCAGGAGGGGGAAGTGAGGAAGAAAGCTTTCTCCTAAAACAGCTCTAAATGACATAAAGAAAGCACAGAAGAGGGAGAGGGGGAGGGAGAAAGAGGGAGAGACAGAGTGAGAGTGGAGAGGGAGAGAGAATGAGAGTGTGTGGTGGAGGGAGGGAAGGAGGGATAGAGAAACGAAGGGAGGGAGGGAGAATGAGAGTGTGGTGGAGGAAGGGAAGGGAGAGAGAGAGAAATGAAGGGAGGGAGAGACAAAGACAGCCTGGTAGAGTCATGGTACTATATATCAGATCATCATAATCACAGGATCATGGAGTTTTAGAGGTGGAACCCTAAAGGTCTAGTCCCCCATTGTATACAGAGGACCAGAGAGGCCGAGTGGCTTACCTGGGACAGAATCCACCAGATTCTGTGACACCTAGGGAGCTCTCAGATTATTCTCCTCGGTCAGGTTCTAGGGTCTGCTAGGAGCTCCTACCAGCAATAATGACTGATGTCCCTCCCACCCAGTATCACAGCAACAGAAGGAACTTTAAGAGCTCATCTGACCTCAATTTTCCAGGCCCAGGGGGCTGATGTAATCCTGAGCATTCTCAGAGTCTGAGCTCCTAGCAGCCTCTTCCCACGAAGCTCAGGTGCCCTTGCCTCCTGAGGCGCACCCCAGCTCAGCTGGTCATCCTCCTGCTTCCTTCCACCTCTCCCTGGCTTCCCGACAGGCCGGCTCCCTTCGCCTTCACCCTAAGGGGTGGTCAGGATTGGCGTACTTCATGGTTCTCTGCTTGGGAGCCCTCAGTACTTCTCCTCACATTCCAAGGAAGAGGAGGCAGGGAGGGAGTACCCGAAGATGATTTTCTCATGTGATTCTGAAAATAACTAAAGACAATGACGGAATCAACGGTCCACAGCAATGGCAGCATCAGAGGAATGGGTGCACAGACCTCCAAGCGGACTACTCGGACAGTTTGGGGCCATCAAGCAATGAGAACGTGGGTGTTTTTCTGTTTTAAACAAAACAGCCTCACCTTATGTCACAACCCTTTTGTAGTACCTTTTCCTTCTTGGGTAGGTTGGCTAGCTCAAGCAAAAATCACAGGCCAACGGATGACTTGGATATGAAAAACACCTTGAAGTTTCAAGAATTCCAACCCCAGCCCCAAGCAGCCTGGCCAGGGCAGAGAGAGGCTGATTTGGAGCCAGAAAGCATGGATTCCAGTTCCAGCTTTCCCACCTGGAGAGAGCCATTTAACAACATTGAACCTCAGCTTCCTGATCTATAAAGGACTTGATTAATTAATTAACACTTGAACAACCTTTTGTGAGGATCCAGAGATACCAGATGTAAAAATGCATTCGAATCACATGGTACCCTCTGTAAACGTCAGCTAAAAGGAGTGCTGGGAGGTTGGGGAGAGATTCGATTCTCAGAAAGCCCTCTTCCCTCACCTGCCCACCCCTCTGGGGCTGCCTTATGTTGCCTGTCCAGCTTTCCCTTGGCTTTGAGATTGATGGGGTACCAGATCGAAATGTGAAACAGGGCTGGGTCCTGAAGGGCTTTGCACAGGCTGAAACCTATCAGAAATTCCCTCAAGCAGTTCTGGACCTGAGGGTGCTATGTTGGGGGTGAAAGAGGCCTGACACGCTCCTTAGAGAAGCTTGAGGGCTGTCCCCACCCCCCTCCCAATGATTCGCCTGGGCACTCGCGGTTGGAGGCAGGGCACCAGATGCTGCTGGTGCATCCTAGGAACCACCATTCAGGGGGATGCCCTAGGTCAGCGCTTCCACGTGAGGTTTCGACCCACAGTTTAAGAAGGACTGAAAGGGTCAAGAGAGGAAAAAGTTTGAGAAGCCCTTCCCTAGGTGATGCCAACTAGATGCCAACCAGAGAGACTTGAAGGGTGATCTGGTCCAATCCCCTCATCTTACAGAGGAGGAAACTGAGGCACAGAGCAGAGAACGAATTTACCCAAAGCCGGAGAGTTTTAAGTAGTGCCAACTAGAGTTTGGGCCCAGTGCTCTTATAATTATATTGAGGCTATAGAAGGCCCCCAAGCTCACCTGAGACCAATGAGCATTTCATCTTTTTTAATTACAAATTTTTTCTTAATTAAATATTAAAAATGTTAACATTTAAAAAAAATTTTCCATTCCAAATTTTCTTCTTCCCTCCCCCTTCCCTGCGAATTTAATTTGTCAGATTATACACATGTGCAGTCACGCAAAACATTTCCATATTAGCCATGTTGCAAAAGAAAAACAGACCATTAAAAAAAAATCAAGTAAAAAAAGTATGCTTCAATCAGCATTCAGACGCCATTAGTTCTTTCTCTGGAGGGGGATAGCACTTTTTTTTTTTATCATGAGAACTGTCTTAGATCACTGTATGGCTGAAAATAGCTGAGTCATTCTACAGGTGATCATCATGCAATGTTGCTGTTACTGCGCACAAAATTCTCCTGGCTCTGCTCATTTCACTTTGTTCTTGCCTTTCCAGGTTAATCCTGCTGGTCATTTCTTAGAACGCAATATTCTATCATAGTCATATACCACAACTTGTTCACCCATTGCCCAACTGATGGGGACTGTTTCCCGTTCCCAATTCTTTGCCACCACAAAAAGAGCTGCTATAAATATTTTTGTACACATAGCCCCTTTTCCTTTTTCTCTGATCTTTTTGGAATACAGATCTAGCAGTGGTATTGCTGAGTCAAAAGGTATGCAGTATGGTTGCCCTTTGGGCACAGTTCCAAGCTGTTCTCCAGAACGGTTGGACCAGTTCACAGCTCAACAGTGAGTGCATTACTGTCCCAATTTTCCCATATCCTGTCCAATGTTTATTTTCCTTTTCTGCCATATTAGCTAATTTAATAGGTGGGAGGTGATATCTCACTTACTTTGCGTTTCTCTAACCCACAGTGATTTAGAGCATTTTTCATGACTACCGAGAACACCGATTTCTTCTTCTGAAAACTGCCTGTTCATGTCCTTTGACCATTTATCAATCTGGGAATGACTCATTGTTACAAAAGAAACTTACTTTAAAAAACTTCTCCTCAGTTGTCTGCATTTGGTTTTGTGTAAACCCTTTTGAATTTAATAAACCAAAATTATCGATTCTGTGTCCCATAATGCTATCACTTATCAGTCACAAATTCTTCCCTTATCCATAGATCTGACAAGTACAATTTTCCAAGCTCCCTTAATTTGCTTATCTCACTGTATGTCTAAATCATGTATCCATTTTGACCACATCTTGGTATATGGTATGAGATGTTGGTCTGTATCTAGTTTTTGCCAAACTGCTTTCCAGTTTTCCCATCAATTACTGATAGGCATTTTCTTGCACATCTGTAACCTCTACTCCCCCAGTCATAAAGCTCTCCCTGACCTGGTGCCATCTTACTTATGACAGAGGACACACTAAGCCTTAGCATGATCCTGCTGCTCATACTAGCCGGGCTGTGAAGGTGGAGCAAGTCACAGGCATTTCATAGGGGTCAGGGAGGGGCCACTGGGATCTCAGTGGTCCAGTAAGATCCTTCATCATATTTCACTATACTGCACACCACCCTTCCATCTCAATTTTAAAGTTTTTCTTGTTATTCCCCAGTCAAAGTCAGGGTTACATCATCTTTATTTACCCTGACCGCTTGTGTGAAGGAGGTAAGAGCCAACTCACCCTGAAAACTTCCCAAGGGTCCTTCCAAGTGCTTCAGTCCTCTAGTTAAGGTTAGCTCTTAAGGAGTAATCCCTTTGTTTAAAAAATCAGGGATTCTAAAGTTTTTGTGTTGTGGCCCCCGTGCTGGTGAACTACAGGTATCAAAAAATAAATCCATTATATGCTCTTTGAGCTACAACAGGTTTTTACATTTTAAAATATAAACTTTAAAGTTTAGCCATTCTTAGCTCGTTGACCATACAAAAGCAAGCTGTGGACACTGGGCCACAGTGTGCCAACCACTGCTTTATGCCATTGCTTTCAGTGGCCATCAGTGTTAAAGGGATGTATACATATGGGTATGAGATGAAAACATCTAAGCTTTTATTCAAAGAATAAATCATTAACTTTGATTGGCCCCAATAAGGTCTCATCACAAACAATGCCAATGCATGAACTGTGAAATGGTCCATCTAGGCTGGATATTGATACAGAATTACAGCAAACTAAATTGTCCATATCCCTTGATACAACAGAAGTGAAAGACAGAAACAAGAATCCAATAAATGCCAAAATATTCATAGCAGCCTGTTTCCAGATCTCTGTTGCCACAAAAGTGGATAACCATCGATTGGCGAATGGTGGAAAAACTAGAGTGTATGAATGGATTATCGTGCGGTGAGAAATGACAATTCAGAAAAACATTTGTCTGAACTGACTGCAAAATGATGGAAGAATGAAGGGAATACACACGACAACATTGTGAATGACAAGATCACTAACAGGAAGTCAAAGTAACTGAAGTCCCAAATCGAGTCCCTGACAATAGATAATGCGTAGAGGAGACTGCTCATGGCTGAGGCAGAGTATCACAGATTATCAGGTGTTCTTGCTTCTTTCTTCTTGTCACTGGCAAGGGCTCATTCAAGCAGAAAGTTGTTTGTTTGTATGTTTTTTTTAAATCACCACGATCTGGCAAATGACTCCTCAACAGTTCTGACAGTGGAAATGAGAACATTTGAGGGCCAGTGCACTGTGCAAATGAAAAAGGAAGAGCTTCAGGCTAACAGATGGATTGGGAGTGTGACCTGGAAGCTTACCTGGCTAGGCAGTAGCTGAGAAGTGCAGGGTTCCAGTTTATTAGGAGCAGTGCCTGTGAGGCCAAGAGAAAAGTCCCTTTCTGTGGTCACTTAAAGGCCTTTCCCAGCCACCATGGTCCTCAAATCACAATCTCTGCATTGTTGACACGGCTGCTTTTCTCATCTAACCACAGTCGGTCTCTGGCCGACAGGCTCACCCACTCCCCACCACACCCTTCTCCAGATCTGCACCCCCCCAAGTCTGTGAACACCTTACACCCCTGCAGGCCCACCTGTCTCTGCTTGCTCCTCACTTTCCACTTGCTCCCATGGTTTTTCTGCCAGGGTCTAGGCAGCTCCTCTCTTGTTTTCTGACTATAGAGGCATTATCTGATGAGACAGTTTGAGAACACAACTCTCTACCAGGTCCTGGGCACTCCGCCAACGTGCAGCTGGGCTGACTGGTTTGTTTCCAAGGTGGAGCTGATGGTTAAAGGTGAGAACCATGGAGATCAGATTTCACTCAGTACATACCTCACGATACAAATGGAGACTTCTCCCACCAGACAAGTGTAGATCCAGCGTAACCTGTAAGCATGTTACGGTTCAAGTCTGCCTGGCAGGCATGGGCAGATGAAGGAGGGCCCAGATGGGTTTAGCTTTGGCTATGCTTAGGACTTTGCTTGGCGAATGAGGTAGCCTCGGACCTATTACTGGCCGGCACACCACCTCCCACCTGCAAATCCGGAGCCAGGCCACGTTACGTCCCTTCTGACAGGTCCTAATCTTCCTTCTCATCCTTATTTAAGATCTTAACACCAGGCAAGCCCTCAAGTTGTTCAGGTTTGGATATAGCTCAGCTGTCACATAGCAGATCCCCAAAGGCTCCATCCTTTAATGATGTCATGTGAATCCAATAACCCCAGAAATAGAAGGGCCAGAGAGTGAGTTGGAGTGGACCTCTGAGGTCATCTAGTCCCAGCAGCAAAGGACCAAGAATGTCCTCTTCAAGTGATTGTTTCACCTTGCCCACTGTCCCAGGCTCTGCCCTCTAGGGTCAAGAACATGAGCTCTGCACCTCTGGTGGCAGCTTCTCCGACATCAACCCAAACTTAGGGTAAACAATGGGGCAGCCACAGTTCCAACTTGAATCTCAACTTGTGGAGGAATGCTTCTTTTGGAAGAACGTCAAAAAGAAACTATCTGCAGAACCACAGCTCTGAGGAAAAACCGCAAGAGACTGATTTTGATCCTCTCTTGGTGTACTTAGATGACTGATGTACTGGAGGAACAGAACAGGGCAAACAGAGAGGAGAATATTTTCAGATACCGGGATAAGAAAGCTTCGGTTTCCTGATATCACTGGGAGACCATTAAATTGCTTGCTTTCGCTGAGTCAGTCCCACATGGAACAGGGACAAGACCCTTAGCACTATCCAGAACTTCCTTTAAGAGGACAGGATGCATGAGTAATGGAAAGATTTGGGGCTGAATCACAACTCCTGCTTTGGCTGCTGGACAACTGTTCCCTCAACCAAATCCACTGAGCTAGCTGGAATATTCATATAGAAAAATTCCCAACAGCTGTTAGCACGAGTTGAAAACAGATCTACAATCTATAGTCTTATGAATGAATGAATGAATGGATGTGTAGTTGGCCTTGCACCTGTGGCAAAGATGCTACCTTCTACAAACCCGAAATGGCCTCGGGTGAAGGAATGGCATTGCTGAAGCAGGATCCCTTTAGCCTTCAGACCTTATTTCAATTTTCCCAGACAGCTATCCTGTTTCTAGTGATGGCAGCAGTGCAGACTGATGTAGCACTGTTTATGCTTTAGGCTGAAGTCATCAACTTAAAATAATTCATACAAACTAAATTCTCAAGCGAGGAAATGGTCTCCCCAAGGAGAGGAAGGGAAATGATGGGGTGGTACTTCAAGCTCCTTAGGTCAACACAGAGGCAATGTGTTCTCTCCCTTCCTACGTAACTAATAAACAAATAAGGGGGAATGCCCCCGCTGACAGTGGGAAAAATGAAATGAGGACTTGGGGTCAAATCTTTAGTTAGGAAAGAGGTTGGAGAGACAGAAGTGCTCCAGTATCCAAGCTCAAACAGAGGTGGGTAACAAGGAAGCTAGAGAAAGAAAATTCGTCTCTGCTTTCCTTCCTACGTATAAATACTGTTGGTCATCAGGAGAAATCACAGACTAAGGAGGATGGAAGGCGGAAGGTAGGTTAAAACACAAGGCAATAACAACACTGGTTCTTTTGAGATGTGAAGCTGCGGCAGACTCACTTAATCCCGCAATCAAGACAGCCTGTCAGCAGAGGTCTGGGCAGCAGCCACATAATATTGTATGCCTTGGAGGGCAATGCCGGAGTGGGTACCATCACCATTTTACTGAATCAGAAAAAGTGAACTCTCTCCTTGAAGTCCCAAGCCATGGGCTGAGAAGTGCTGAGGGACACTGGATGATGTGGGTGGGGCAGGGTGTTTAGGCTGGCACTTTGGTGCCAATCCTTACTGCCATGAAAGAATGGAGGTGACGCCAAAAGGCCATCAGCAAATTCCCAGTCCCCACAGGCCGCCTTCTACATCTATTTCTTAAAGGCCATTTCCCATCACACCTGGAAACTATTGAATCCAATGGAAACGGCATGGCTGCTGATGACTGGTTCTTGTTTTGAGAAGGCTTATGTTCCTTTTAACAGGGGCCCCTTTGTTTTTTGGTTCAAAGTCAGTTATGTGACTTGGCCTGGAAGGTGAAAGAAGTAATGTGACTTCCAGAACTTGGCACTACCCTGACAGCCAATGGCACTGGCTTCCTTGTGAGCACTGGGATCTGAAACCACCTTGGAGTGAGTGTTTGTGAGAAATCTCCTTCAAGGAGAGCCAGCCACTGTTTTCTCAAAAAGCAACCCACTGATGGAAGTAATGTAAAATATCTATGGCGCCAAGGCAGCAGGTTTTGTTTCACCAAATAATAAAGAAGGAAATTAGGCTGGAAAGACAAGAAATCCACCTAACTTACTAGGTAACTTGAACTCAAGCCAATTAGAAGAAGTCAAGTGTTACCTGCCCGATCTGCCTTACAATGATAATTATATGTCATAAACCTCCACTCAATTTGTATTCTGAATCTGAGAGCTACGAAGTAATTTGTGGCCCATGTCAGATAAGAATGGCAGGAAAGTAGGGAAAAATCTAGAAGGGAACAAAATTGGAAAGACCGCTAAAGTCCAATTAAGTACCAAAAAAGAAAAAAAAACAATTATTTCCAAATCTTGCCACCTAGATCTTGCTGACGGGTGAAATAAATCTCCCTTGTAGATTCTAGCCTTAAGCCACAAGGAAGAAAATAAGAGAGCACTTGTAAAAAGAATGAGCTTGTATTTCTTCTGATCCAGAGTGGTACAATTCATGGTATTTGCACTATATGAGCAGTCCCACTTTCAGCTCTCCCCAACAGCCCCCATTCACCACCTTCTAAGGTCAACATTGTACAAAACTATATTTACAAGAAAACCAGTTAAAAATGAGGGGTGTGTACAAAAAAGAAGGGTGTGGTGGGGAGGGAAAAGCAATTCAAGCAGGGAATATGCCTGGGACAGAGGGGACATCCCAGGCTGGGCCAGGGCCATGCATCACTGCAAAGAGTGCATGGAATCATCTCTCAGTTTAAATGTTTCAAGATCTTAATAACTGCCCCTTCCTCCTGTCCCATGGGATCAAAGCAAAGTGATCACAAAGAAAAAAAGGAGGGAAGAGGGGGTAAACAACAACCTGTATGTCCTCAGAACTCTCTTTAGAACACAGTCTTTGACATGCCCACTGTTGGGCTCAGAAAGCATAGCGGGTACGGATGTCTTCTAGCTTCTTTGAGACCTCAGGTGGTGTCCTGTCCAATTCTTCTGATACATTTTTCTGTTTGTTGGGCTCCATTGAGTTGAACTGTTCACAAAGGTCCCCATCAATCACATTCTAAGAAAGGAGGAAGAGAATATCAGCACCCTAATGCTGAATTTGATACTGAATTTGAACAATTACTACGAGCAAATGAAGACACAGTGAAAAATTAAGAAAAGCCTTCTCTCTCATGGAACCTTTAATACAAGATAGAGGACCTGGGTTTAAATTCCACTTCTGACGCTTACTACTTGTGTGTTGACATTTAACCTTCCTAGGCCTCCCTCAGCTTCCTCCCTTGTAAAATCAGGAGATGGGATTAAATGGTCTTTCGGGGTTGTTTCCAGCTCCGGAGGTGTGACTGTAAGATCACACGACTAGGGCCAGGGCCTTAAGTTAGCCCTTAATGCCTAGGTAAGTGCTTCCTAAAAATGGATATGGGATCTGAAAGAACTGTTTCTGGGCATGGGGCAGAGAAGAGGTGAAAAAGAAGCTGAAGACTCTTGAATTTTGGCCAGAAAAAAAGGATAAGGCAGCTACTGGTTATGCCCCTCCTGAACACAGGACTGTATTAATCAATTCCCCTGAGGGAGCAGAGGTTGTAAACGCATACAGCTGCAGACTACCACACTCAGAGCAGGGCTATCTCTAGCCACATCTGCCTTTGTCAATTCAATCATTCAAAATTATTTTGATTCTTAATGGAGGGAGCATTCAGTAGGAAGAAATCAAGTTGTTTTGGTGATAAAGAGGGCCCAGGTCAAGTAGAATTAGAAGAAAGGGTGGGAAAGAGGGAGTTCCATTTCAGTGCAGACCCACCTTCACAGGGAAGTAGTAGGAACGGAAGCTGAGGTGGTCCCTTCCGCAGAGAGGAGGATGCTCAGACCGCAGGTGCATCTCCACATGCTGGAAGAAGTCATGATCCTGAGAAAGAAACAAAAACTAGAAAAATGAATCCCATGATGTGGCTTCCTAGATTGGAGATGCTGAGAAAACATCTAAATGAATCCCTGATTTCTCTGTCCTCATCTCTTAGACTACAGAATACATGTGCTCTGGCTTCAAAGAGCAACATGCTTCTGTTGGGTTTTCCAAGGCTTGCTTTCTTTCTATTACCTCAGGGCAGGGGCAGTAATATCCATTGAGGGGCTAGAGCTCATCAAGAGGCAGGCATGCTGTGACCGGGGAGGCCTCTGGCTCCAATTCGCACATAAACTAAGGTCTTGGCCTCAAGCTGTTCTTACAAACAGAGCAGCACAAACTCAGTTGACTAATGCTCTCTCTTAATGTGCGGGGCTAGGGTTTAGGTGTGATGACTTTTTTTACCTTAGGGGAAGACTTAATGGGGTTCAAACTGAAGAGAAACCTGCACCCACACCAGAGCACACCCTTAACCCTTCAAATATCCAGTTCAGAAGAGCTTCCAGGACCCTCCCTGCCAGACTGTCTCACCCACCCAACTTTTAACACTCCATCGAATAGACTATGGCTGCTCCCTTTGTCTTCCTGAAATGAGGCATGGGGCCTGATAACTGCTAAGTGGGAAAGAATTTTCTGGACTTGCTTTTCTAGACAGTGGCTCCCTGCAGACTCAGGAAATTACTCCATCAAGGAAGAATGTACTCTCACCTCATGGGATGTGAAAGGCACAAGGATCCCAATCCCGCCTGACAAGGTAGTGTAGACAAGAGATTCTGAGCCTCCTGGGATCAGTGTGGTCTTCTGTAAGGAAAGTACTGTCTCCCCCACATGATAATTCATGATTACTTCTGCCTGCAAACAGAATCACACCAATTTGTGTCCTCTTAGTACAGTCTGCTCTGGCTTACCAAGAAAGTCTCAAATCCCAAGAGGGTGAGGTTGGCTTTACTCTTCAAGTGATGGGCTCTTCTCAATGAATTTAAAGAATGGGGAAAAAAATGTTTGAAGTAATTATATTAGCTAAAACCCTGACATTCCAAATCCATAAGAAATTGATGCAGATCTTCGAGATTAACAATACATCCTCTGCAATGGTCAAACTGCAAGAAAAATAATTTACAGAAAAAATAAGTTACCAATAACCACATGAAAAGATGCTCCAATTCCCCTAATCATCAGAAAAATGCAATTCAAGAAAGCCTTAAGCCATCCCTGGCTGTGAGGAAACAGGCTTCTTAATATGCTTTTGGTTAGACTGGCCACAGAAACAGAACTGTATAGACACTGACTGCAACTAGGTATACATACTTTTAAGAAAGAAAAAAAAGTAGGCAGGGAAAACAGCCAGAGACGAAAGCGGCAGAATTTCAGGTAAGCATGTAAGAGGATCCAGGAAGGGGAAGGTTGCACAGCCAGACTCAAGGCTGACTCAGACCTGGATTTGAGCTCTACCTCAGAAACACACTGGCTGTGTGGCCTTAAGCAACTGCTTAACCTCTTAGAGCCCCACACAACTTGCCAAAACTCCAAGATGCAAGACAGCTGCCTAGCTGAATCACAGAAGAATCATTCCTGGGAATTCCCTACACCAGTGAAACCACAGCTCTGGACAAAAAAGGCCAGTGTGCTATGATGCAAGAGAGAAGGAAATGAAGGCCAACATGAGGCGCCCTGAAGGATCCTTTAAGAAAACTACATCCCTCCCTTCCCCACATTTAGATCCCCCCCCCTTCCCCGGGAACTCAGTGCGACTTACAGACGTTAATTCATCAATCCCTGTACCAAAATCTACAGACAGTAAAAAAGAAGCGCAGAGGGGGAAGGAAGCCCAGGGCTCAAATATCAAGGTCTGTGCTCTCAGGCATGAGTGTGTCTGTAAAGTTAAGGCACTATGTAAAGTCCGTGGCTCTAATGGAGTTGGGAGCAGGCGTGTGCAGACAGCTCCTAAGGTTTTTCTACCAGAGGAAAGGACTAGACCCTGGACCTGCCAGACTGATCATGGCCCCGGAGGCCCAGAAACATTACCTTTTGTGAGGCACCATTGAGAAGTCCCCGGTCCCACAGGGCCTTGTTTCCTGTCGGGTCTTCATCCACTTCATCATTGGTATTAGGTGGGAGCCTCACCTACCAGGAAATAAGACACAAAAAAGGGTCTCTTCTCTGCCCTGTGAACCATGGCATTATCCTGGGCAGCATACCTGCTGGGGAGCTACTCTAAGCAGGGACCTGTGCAGCTAGTAGATGATAGCATAGCTCTAAAGTCACGGAATTTGAGCACATGCCCACATGAAAAAAAATTAGGCTTAAAAAAAAATTAGGCTGTAGACAAAGCAAAAATGCTAAAAACCAAAAAACCACCAACCCCCTACCCCAAAAAAACCCCTAATCTGTAGCTAACAGACCAGTCAGTAAAAACGTTGTGAGTATAAATGACACTGGTGTACAATGTGAGTAGATGAAAATGTTTCTCAGCTACAATTTACTTTAAAACCCAACCAGAAGCAACAGATTTCTGTTCTATTGTCTCGTCCCCCACCAGCCTGACAACTCTCTCCCACCCTGCTGAAACCCTTCAGCAAGGACACTCACAACACAAATGTTGCCGAACTTGTCAGCCCCAGCCACAGTATCATAGTCCAAGAGGCTGGCCGTTGTGACCCAGCGGGGATAGGTGTCGTCAGCAAAGATGATGAGCTGGTTTTCATTGCGCTTGTACCTGACCCAGATGAAGCTCTCCTGGACATCAGACACGATGACCCGGTGTCCAATTGTCTGAATGCCAGAGATGTAGTTTGCAATGTGCTGTGAGAGGAGACGGCAGTGCAAATGAATCCTAAGAGCACAGGTAGCGCCCACTAGATTGCACCTGTCCCTGACCAGAGCATACACACGGCCCAAAAGCTGCAAGCCAGTGACAGCACCAACATGTCTTAGGTCAAAAGTTCTAAGCAAATAGTGAGCAGAGCTCAGCCTTTTCTGCAGCCCTAGGAATGGTACCGATGTAATGCCCCATGTAATGAGTCTTCCCGGTCTCTCTAGAACTTTTTCTCTACCCACTCAGTGCCTGGCACATGACATCAAAGGCACCAGAGAGATGTTTGCCTGTTGATGGACAGCTAACACCAGATCGACATCTTAAACCATATCACCAAGATCCTGAGTAACAGATTCCTATTATTTCCTCTTAGTATGCCAATCCACCTTCTTAACTTTCCCAAGAATGACCTTTCCCTAACATCCCAGAAACTGGGTTTTGGATCAGCCTTTCAAGAGAACTACAGACTATTGCTTACACCCACCACCCCAAACTTGCCTCTCCCTAACATCCTGATCCACTACTTCAGTTTTCTTACTCTCCCCCGACCCTCACGTTACCTTATTCTCACATTTTCGGAGCAACTTCTTTTTCCCGAGGTCATAGACACGCAACAGCTTCCCCACACCAATCAATACCCTGCCCTGGAATGGGGCAATGGCTGCAGGGACCTCTTCCACTGGTGTCTGAACAAGAGGGAGGAGGAAGGAAATACATTTCAAGCTCCACCTTCTGTAGGAAACCTTCTCTCGTTCCCCCAACTGCCAATGCCCTCCCTCCCTCCCAAAATGCCATACATTCAACTCCCTTGTATTTACTCTCTATCTTACTATCTCTCTATCTACGAGTAGAGAAGGTTTCATTTTTTTCTATCTGTATCAGTACTTAGCATAATGCTTGGCAGTAGTGGGCACTTAATTAATGCCTATCAATTGACTGACAGCTCTCTGTCAGATGTCTAATTCCAGCCATGAGCTCTGGCTCTGAGGCCCAGAGATTAATGCCCTCCCACACATCCCAGGCACATGGCAATAAGATACATTGCCAACTATAATTTTTGCTTCTTTGAGAAACAGATTGCTATACTTTCATGCTTTTGTCTAAAATTTTTTTTTTCCAAAAGGGGAATTTGCTAAGCAGTCTTATTCTGCTTTAAGTCACACAGAAGAATCAGAGTCAACTTCTATTTTGCAAACGGGAAACAAAGGTACTGAAGTTTCATACTTTGTGTGAGTCACCAAGGAAATCAATGACCTAACTAGGCACACAATCTGGGAATTCTGACCTCAACTCCAAAAGCCTCTTCTAGAGAGGAAATGTCAATTTAGCTGGCTTCAGCTGCTGCCTCCAAATAACAGGAAGTGCTGGGTTAAGCACAGTGTGGGTGTGGGGAAAGAGGGTACTCATGAAGATAATCAGCTAGATGCCAGACAACCTAGAGGGGACTGTGCACTTTTACTATTCTGTTTGGGCTTGGCTTTTTCATCTGGAAAAAAAAATTCACTGAATCCTATCATAAAAGGGGTTAGTATCACATATAGGAGAAAACACAAGATAAGCAATTTCACCTAAGGACAGAGCTAAAGGCACCACATTCATCAAATGTAGGCAAGTCTGACAATACCATTTGTTTGGAAAGGCTGGTCTTGGGTCATGCATTGCTCCAGTAAACAAGGGGCCAATTCAATCTGCCTCTCCCTAGCGTGGGCAGCAAATACCCAGCAGCTTCGGGTGGGACTGCCTGGACCTGTGTGTGTGTGAATGAACTGCAGTAGGAAAACCCCAACATTCTTAAAAATGCCACCGTCCTCTCAAAAGGGGGCTTCGGTCAGTCACTGAAATGGTCCTAGACTAACAACAATGAAGAAGGTCACTACAAAGTAAAAGTGTCACTAGATGGGCTCTTTCTTACCTTGTGCAAAAACTCCAGTTTCTCTCCACTGTTCACGAGTTTATAGGTATAGACAAAGCCTCCAGCCACCGAGCGGGGATTCAGAATGAGGTCTTTGGCTACACCCACCAGCACATACCAATCATCACCAGTATTTGAGAATCGGCATACTGCCACACTGTGGATAGAGAAGAAGGCCTCAGGGGTAAGTCTCAACCCAGGAATCTCCAGCCCCCTTCTATGCAACTCTGAAGTTCCTCAGGATCCTTACCTAAAAGCAGCCTCATTCTGTTCCAGCTGGACAAGATCCAGTGTGTTTCCTTGTATGGGATTCATTACCCGGACCACAGAAGCCCACTGTCCATTGCCTGCTTTGGGGGCTCCAAAGATGGATTCTGGGAGATTTTCATTCAGGAAGGCAGCAGCCATCTCAGCTGCCAACTCTCTCTCATCTTCCCCTGCTGCTTCTACCATTTCCTATAGTACAGAACGGAAGGCAAAAGCCACAAAGCGGTGAATAGGAGTCCAGTGAGGAGGGAAAAAAGATTAAGGTCAAGAAAGAAATAAAAATGTGTTGGGGAGTGCAAAGGGAATTTGTTTAGGCAGAACAATCTCCCTAAATGAGAGGCTTTTGCCTCCCCTATTCCAGGGTACAGTGGGCTTCTACTTGGCTGTAGTTCTGTCTGGATTCTTGCTGCGCAAAGAGAAAAGGAAAATGAAAGCTGTCTTGATTAGGCCAGGATCCGACATGGGGGAAACTGTGTTGTGCTGAGGCCTCAGACCTAAGTTTGAAACTTCTGCTCTACTCTTTATTCTTGGGTGATCGTGGACAAGTCACTTACGCTCTGTGGGCCTGTGCTTAGGGAACTGGCCTGGATAAAGTCTAAGACCCCTTTGGTGCTGTTTATGAAGGCAGCTGGTCCAGGATGCACCTCCATCAGCAAGCAGGTCAAACATCTTGACTCTGGCCATATCTAGCTGTCAGTGCTCTACTCCAGGGCCGGGAGGGATCATTACCTCTGCCATCTGCTGCTTCCTCTGTGCTTTTGTGGCCTCAGTATAGGCGTTGTGATCGGTCTCAATGATGATAAGGTTGTTGCTCTCAGGGTGGATGACAAACTTCCTTGGAGTGTACTGCAGGGGAAATGCTACCTGGTTGAAGACAGCACCGAGCTTCTCCAAAGCCAAAATCCTAGAGAGAAAGACAGGGTAGCTCATGAACGGGTGACCCACTCAAAAGGAACACATGCCCAGAAACGGGTTGGGATAGACCCAGATCTATCAAAGCCGAGGCCCTGCATTTATGCCTGTCTCTAGTGCTAGCAATAAGTAACACAAACCAATAAAGGATCCTGGATAAGGGAGATGTGGCTATCCAAGGGATCACATGTACAGAACCCACACATCACTGCAGTGGGACCATCCCATGTCTGGCAGCTGCCTCTCCGGTCCCTCTGCTCCATGGGAGTCTCTTTCTTGCCCAAGGCCATGATAATTGCCTCTTAGGTTGGAATATTTTCCTCACCACTACAAATACACACCGAAACTCAAAGAACCCATTCTGAAACTGATCTTAACTGGTAAGGTGACCTGAGAACACTTTAACATTTGTGCTGATCACAACTCCTAATATAATTAGTGGGTTCTTCACTAAAGTCAAACTACTCCAGCTTTGGGACATCAGCCATCAATGACACAGGGGAACCGCCAACTTGGAGGACAGAAACATGAGGGTGGGTGAGCCTGACCATCTTTTTGACAAGTAACAGAACAAAAGGACACACTTTTAACAGTAAGCATTCATTCTGGAACTCAGGAATCAGCCCAAGGGAAGCATAGACCTAATTCTCCATTAGCACTCTCGTATGCCCTAAAGACAAAAGGGCACTAGACTTGGGCAAGTTCTCCTCACTCTGATGCACAAGGACACTTAAACTGGGCTGATTCCCTACTCAAGTCATCCTCACATTCCCTGTCAGCCTTCATGGGCCTCACTCCAGGCTTGATGACTCATCTATCACCTCAAACAGTCCTGCAATCTTGCTATTGCAAATATCCAAACCTTTGCTCTATGCTAAACTGCAAACACAGATATTTATGTCACTCAAACAGGACTAAGAAACCCCACTTCTGAGAGTTATCCGTGTGTGTGTGTGTGTGTGTGTATACATGCATATATATTTGACCTATTTCGCCTCAACTGGGTGCATAGCACCATGCAAAAATAAAACACACAAAAACATTTTCCCACTAACAGTGCAGTCATCTCTTCAGATTAAGCCAATGAGCTTTTTTCTAGTCAAAGGGCTCTTTAAAGGGACAGATCAAGACTCTATCCCCATGTTCCTTCTTCTAGTTATAATTTCAGTAAATCACATTCCACTGAATTTCCAAACTTGTGCTACCCCTTCCTCTCCCAAAGACCTAATGAGGTTAATTCCTCCATCACCACGTATATAAGAACATGACAAAGAAACAGCACTGCCAACCAATTCCAAAAGCCACCTTATTTCCAGTTCTTACAGCCTCTTGCATAACTCCTCTGCACCCACTGAGGAATGGGCAAGGGAGGGATAGAAATGATCCAACTCCATCAGTCTACAGTTGTTTAGAAAGCACAGTAGCTTTGGCTTAATAGAAAAGCGATCACATGAGGAAGACCAAGGCTTTCCAAGAACAATTCCAGGGCTCATTCTCTCTTTTAATTCTGTTGCTGTCGGTTTCTAATGACAAGTGTCCTCATGACCCAAGCAAGAGACAACTGTCCCAACTTGCATTAACTCTGTGTGAGTCTTTTCATTCAACAAAACTAAGTGCTAACTACATGTAAAAATCTGTTATCAAGTGCTTTGGGGAAACAAAAACACGCAAGAAATTGTTCTCCTCAAAGAGCTTAGGACTCAATGGGGTAAAGACACATATATACATAACAACGGGGGACATACATGAAGTGCCATTCAATTGGTTACAGGAGTTCAGATGGAGACACTCTGGCTAGAGTAATCTGGAAAGGCTCCAGGAAGGAAGCGCGAGCTGGGCCTTTAGAGATAGTTAGAATTTCAGTAAGTGAGTTGAGGAAATTCCTAGTAGAAGGGATGGCATAAGCAAAGATACCGAAGGCAAGAAAGCATGGCATGGCCAAGGGATGGTGATTAGACCATTTTATCTCTGGTGGTTAGTGTTTACATAGGGATACAATGATAGATGTGCTTGAAAAGATGGGTAAGGGCTAGATTGTAGAATGGCTTTAATGCCAAGCTAATGAGTTTGGCCTTTAATCAGCAGGCAATGGGGAGCCATTATTAGATTCCAGAAGGAACGGACTGCCTTGATAAAAACTAAAATTTGGCTCTAGGATGCTAAATAAAACCCAAACTCCAAATATTGAAACTTGGCTCCAAGACACTAGAATTTCTGAAGAGCCAAACCTCTAAGAGTTTCAACTACATCAACGGACACTGGGAAACAAATGCCCCTAAATATTATCTTCTTCAGACACTCTAAGTGTACCAACATTGTGGTAAATTACCTCCTTGGTACTTCTGTTAGGTTGCAAAACTCACCTTAAAGTGTTGGTGGAGATGGCCACAATGCCCTCAGGACACTGCTCAGATGCAAACCCAGATGCAAATTCCAGGGTCTCATAGGACAGAGGCGTCAGATGAAAGCGGGACTGGTAAGAATAGCTCAGCCACGAGCGACTTGACATAGCCAAAACCTGAATGAAGAAGTGTCCACTCTGAGCACCAGTCACACTTAATGCCAGGGTAAGTTGCTGTTAACTTTGCTATAAATATTGAAGCAGCAGCTCAAGCAGATGATGGTAGAATTTACTACACAATTTTATAAAACCTTGAAGAACGTCCAAAAGTGAAAGAGAGCCCTATGAAAGACACCTAGGCCTTTATGTCCTATGTCTTTCTCATATTCCTGAAGGAGCCTGCTAAAGACAAGAAAAACTACCCCAACACCAGCTCTTTGCTTACAAGTAGAATGGGATATGGGGCATTCCTGGAGGCTGCAGGTATTCAGGGACATGTTCTCTCATCTTCTACTTTTCATGGTGCCCTTTTATACCAGCAGGCTTGACTGCTGCTTCACTTACCGCTTCCTGGCCCTGCATCCGGACTCGGAAAAGCTTCACGGGGCGAGAGCCCAAGTATCTCGTACGGGTGTCAGACAGATCACCAGTGACAGGGTCTAGGACAGTCCTTAACAGCACACCATTCTGAGCACAAGAGTGGAGGAGAGGAGCAGTTTGTGGTTATAGCAAAAAGAACCTCGCATGATCTGTGGTGACACAAGAAAACTCATTTTGGGCAAGTTTCTCTGCAGACCCTGGCCTCACCTTGGAGCTTATTTGCTTAGTTATTTCTCTAAGAGAGAAAACAGACCAGCTGGGATGAAGACACAGGCTCTGCTCTTCCTGCTCACAGGCGCACTCACCCAGCTGACAGACCAGGGCCCTGGATTAGGCAGGACGGCCCAACAAACGAATTTTCAAGACATTTGGGGCAATTTAATTTCGTGCACTATCCTTTCTCCTTGGGCAGGGAGGCCTGCTACACACTCTGGGAACAGCTAGTTTAACAACCCAGCTATAAGGCAACTTGTTCTACAAGTCCATCCACAACCAGGGGGCCTGGCTCCAAATGCTGGTGTGGGAACTCTGAAAGGGTCCCTCTGACCTGACCAGTGACCCAAAAACATTTCCAGTAGATGTTTTTAAAACAGACTTCTTTTAACGGAGTGCCAAACTTCACAAATGCAAGCCTGCATCCTGGAGCTACTCTCTGCAGACTGGCTGGAGATCAGAAAAGGGAATCCACAAAGGAGCCCTCCTAAGCTATGACCTAAGTTTCTCCACCCTCTTCAGCTGAGTTACCAACCCCTAGTGTAGTGACGGGTCACAGGAGACACAGTTAAATAAAGCGAACACGAGCAACTATCAAAGTGCTTGAGGACATGCATTCTAAGCCATCCCCTTACCTGAAGCCCGATGTTTAGATAGAGGAAGCCAATGGACCCCCTTTCCCCTAGCTCATCTTGCTTCTCGGCCCCGCCCATCTCAACAATACACAGCGACTCTGGTTGGGCTGGGAGGGCCTGCATGCTCAGTGGCTGGAGGCAGTCCTAGAGGAGATAGAAAGGACAGGATGAGTCCGGATGTCAAGGAATGACTCACTTGGGACCATGTCCAGAGAAAGTCTGAGGCTCTCTGGCCCGCTTAGGAAGCCTTCCAAGGAAAAAATAGGGCTGAGAAAATCCTGGCTTCTTTTTGCTTAAGGACTAGTGACTAAGCTAACCAACATGAGGGTGCTAGGGACCTGCAAGCTTCCCAGTTCCCTATAAAGATACAGGCTTCTTGCTACCTGTAAAAAGCTATCAGGATGGAGCTAGGCTAACAAAGACACCATAAACTCTTTTTCACTCTAACCCACATCAACATCATGATCCACTCCACACTGGACCCTAGGGAGGTCTATACCCCTAATGGAAAATCAGATTTGGGGCGACCCCTTCAGTCAAAGCTCCAATCTACTCTGGAGACATGGAAGTCACTCACCGAAGGGTCCAAAGAGATGATTCGAACAGTGTTGTCTACCAGCCCCACAGCCAGGAAACGAGAGCGTTGCTCCCCAGGAGGCACGTTGGCCAAACTCATGCATACCACGTCTGCAGACATCTCCTTTCGTTCAGTGTACTCATTCAGCTGTCCTGACTGCAGACATAAGGACAGGGAAATATCACTACCTGCATATGGGGACAGAGGAATATTCTCGCCATAACCATACCCAAGATTTAATCAGCACAGAGGTTTGGTACCATTGATACCCACTGACATTAGGTTCAAGCTCTCTGACAGACATTCATTTTCCCATAAATTACACTAACCAAAAATGGACACAATGATCATCAAAAGACCTACAAGTCTGGGGTCCTAAGACAAAAAAACAAAGAAAAACAAAACAACAATATAACAACAACAAAAAACTCAACCTCTGGGCAAACTGCGATTTTAAGGCTTGATTTTTAAAGAAAATTAGCAAAAGATTTATAGACAAACAAAGCAGTGTATACTGTGAAGTAGCCACATCCACACACTGTAGCCCTCAAAGGAAATAAGAATTACCAACTTCCTTTTTTTTGGGGGGAAGGATTATTGTGAGAAGTGGGCCCACGCTACAGAAATTAAATGTTGCATCCTTACAAAAGGCTCATATATTTGAGGAGAAGAGGGCAAAAGTCAAACTCAAGGGAAGCATGGTATGAAGCTGTTCAAGGTGCTGACTTCTCTAAAGCTGGCAAGAACCAGATGGAAGCTGCACACTTTCGTTTGGATTCCCAGAAAGGTTTCCGTAGAAACCTTCTAATCAGGAGGAGTCCAGGGCGAGCGGGGTTCCAGCCACTCACCCTCCTGAGTTCTCTTCTCTTGTAGCCAGCTGCCTAAGCAGCCTGGAACCAAGGCCCACAACCCTGACAGCAGGTGTCCTACACTAAGTCCTATCTGAGAAGGTGAATGGCGGTGGTCAAGCAACCTACAGGATCCATCTCAAAGTAGACTAGCTCTCCTCCTGTCAGTGCGATCACCACCTGCCGCTGGTTTACTGCACACTTCACAATAGTTTTCTTTCCCGGGGTCTTCCACTCATTTACTCTCTTATCTGCTCGGATGTGCCGGATGCCATCTGGATATACCTGGAAGCAAGAGCAAAAGGGAAACACATTTTAAAGTCACTCTGGCCACTGCCCAAAACAATCCCCAATACCAGGACTGCCAACTCAGGCCAATAACTTCTGAAGTTATAAAAGCAGGGCTCATAGGCCCCAAAGGAAGTCAAGTGTCAAATCACAGTTTATATTTTGCATGCCCAAGTTGAGATATTCAAATCTAATTATCTAAAACATTCTTAAAAATAAGTAAATAAATGAAAAATAAAACATTCTTACAAAGTCCTCCTGAGATGAGGATAGTTTAATAGATAAGAGTAATTGAGGCCTCGAGAAAAATTCCTGGTCCAAAATCTGAGTGATTAATATCTCAGAGTTTAAAATTTGATACAGTATTCTCTCTTAGCCTGGTCTACTCTCCAGCAAGTCTTCAAAATCTGTGCCCCAAATTGGAGTGACAAGGGCACAGAACAAATGGATTTGTCCTCAAGTTTCCGAGTTTCCTCACCTGCACCAAAGCATCATCTCCTAACAAGGAACAGGACAAGGTTGGAGTGGTACCCAGGAAGCCAGAATCTGTCACTTCTTCTACAGTCTCTCCAATAGAAAGTACCAGGGTGGCATTCACGAAAGACACGATGATATAGGCATCAAATTCATCTAAGGAAGGAAGGAGAAGGAAGAGGGCAGACAGTTAGTTTGATGCAGACAACATCTGTAACCCCAAATGAATACATACACAACATAAAGAGCTCCTCTTCCAGCAACCTGTCAAGAGCACAGCTCTTAGTATCTGTGGTCATCAGTACACAATTAAAATATTAAGTAGCACAAGATAACCAGGAGCAGATCATCAAAACGATGGAGACTATGCAAGAATCTGGGGAACACTGCTTCCAAAGTGACCCGATTTTCTCAATCTGAGCAAAGGCATCTCAGGCAAAGGAAATTTATTGATATTTGCCTCCAATGCCACTGAAAACTAACACCTCCCCAGATACGGCTGCTTACTATTGACACAGGGCTCTGGTGAGAAAAAAGAGTAACAATGGCTTAAAGGAACTGTAAAGCAACCCACTTTCCACACAGTAAACAGGGATCACGTCTTTTTACTGGCTACCAAGTAAGAGCTCATTCCACAGGAGAAATAGTTAGATTCAGGAAGGATTCCATATTACTTTTCTCCATAGAAGCTAAGTAGAGTACTTCATGAGAACATAATCTTAAAGGGCAGGAGAGAACAAGTAAATCAGTAATGGAAAGACTGCCAGTCTCTTCCAGGAGGAACGATATGGCAACACTGGTTGACTGGGGTCACAGAAGGAGTTTGTACTGTTAGTCCTTGACCTCTCCAGGAAATAAAATTAGGATTTTTCACTATTAAAAAAACAAAACAAAACAAAAACCAAAAACGACCTACTGCCCCAGACCAAGGCTACCAGGACAATTTTCCTTTAGAGAAATGCAGTTGAATAAACAAACACTAATGAGATTCTTCGGGAGGTCAGAGACCTTTACACACACACACACACACACACTCACTCCAAAAGAACGCTCCTTCATGCAATCCAGCAAGTTATAGGCCACTGGTTTCCCACCCATTCAGCTGTTCGTAACTGAAAACACAGAAGACCTAAACAATTTTGTACAAAGACATGTCTTTTAAATAATAGTTGAGATATTTTTCTTTTTCACAAGGACCTTATCCTTTTGACAGATAAATAAGAAAGCACTGAGGCAGGGGTATAGTATAATCAGAGTAGCTAGTGAACAACTAAAGTTGAATTGTCTGGGCACTTTTCAGACCACCTTGACCAACTTTATCATTTGAAGATGACCCTCCTGGGGCAGCTAGGTGGCACAGTGGATAGAGTGCTGGCCCTGGATTCAGGAGGACCTGAGTTCAAATCCGGCCTCAGACACATAACACTTACTAGCTGTGTGACCCTGGGCAAGTCACTTAACCCCATTGCCCAGCCAAAAAAAAAAAAAAAAAAAGATGACCCTCCTAACAACAGTGCACATACTTACAATAGCTTTTCCATCAGTGATGAGGGGCTGCACTGAGCCATCCACATTACCATCCAATCTACTTTCTAATCAACAAGAAGCACTTCTGAGATGGCCAGCTAGGAAACGCTGACTGTGTCTAACAGACAGTTTTCCTCTACGAGCGGGTTACCTGGGTCATATTTGTACCAAACCCCCAACACTGGTCTCTGTAGAACTCTGTTCATGTCACCTGAGCTAATGTTACTCCCAAGACAACTGAGTGTACTGATTAGAGTACTGGAACCTAGGGTAGTTTCTACTACTTACTACCTGCGGGAGGTCAGGCAATCTCTACCTTCTCCGGGCTTTGGCTTCCTCACTTGTAAAATGAGGAAACTGGACCACATGGTTGTCAGGGTCCCTTCCAGTTCTAGATTCCATGCATACAAGCCAAGTTTTGTATTTGACAGACAGACTAATAGGAAAAAAATGACAGATCTTCTGTTCCACGCATACACATTTAAGTATATGGAGAAGGAAAATTATTCATACAAGAAATCTATGAATATGACATTCATGACTCAGTATCATCAGCTACAACTGCAAGGAAAATTCTGAAGTCTCTTTCCCAGAGAGTACTGTCTGTGGTTAGACCAGAAACCTACAGACTTACTTCTTTCTAACACAACACTAAGAATGAATGGCCTTGGACAAATAACTAACTACATTTCAGTACCTCTGATTAAGTGGAGACAGATGCCAGATGCTTTGAGAGCTTCACATGACCAAACTATTCCAAGTATGAAATATCTTATAAGGACAGGATTTTCCTCCATTCTGCTTTTAAAAGCAAAGGACGCATTCAAAGTCCAACTCTATTTAGCACACGCCTGATGAACCTGGCTACATGTAAACCTTGAGAATTCTTCCTTGGTCAGAGCTTCCTGGCACACTTTTAAAAGCTCTTGTATGTGCTTGGAATGGCTTAATTAAAAACAAGATTGACATTTTCTTTTTTCTAGTTAATGGCAATTAATCCTAAAGGAGCAGTGTGTCCAAGTAAATGAAAGAAATTAAAGAGCTCTAATTGGGTAGGATTTCTAATCATGTGACTGGGCTTAGTAAAAGTCCATTCCATGAAAGTAAAAGGAACCGCATCTTTGTTGCGAAAGGGACAAAGCCCACTCAGCGCACAACAGAGCTAAACACAGAATCAGAAGCCTGGCTCCAGGACTGAGGTCTCATGCCACATGGATGGTGCCACCGCTGCCAAGCCTTTATACTCCCGCTAGTAAATTCAGTAAGCTCAGGACATTTAATTGGTATCGAAGCAGAGACCACTGCTTTCCCCACTACAAAAGAAGGCCCCTTCCACATTCCTGACACTGAATGCCATGAGAAACAGCCCCCACACCCTCAACTATAGCCAAGAAGAGCTAGAGCAGTTCCCTGCCCTCAGCTGCTCCAAAGTAACAGTTAAATTTTTGTAAAAGAACATGCTTCATTCACAACGGCCGACCACGAATATTTGTTACCCTGCTCGATGGGATTAATATTAACCAACTAATCAAGCCTGTTCACCTGCACAGTTCATAGGCCCAGTTAAACTTCTAAGTCCCAAACAGAAATTTACTCAAGCCAACTCGCTGACCCTATAAGGGCCAGCTTTTAAGGAGGAAAACTCTTAAGCACAAGAAGGCATTTGGGACTACCTGCCAGCTCCCTGTCCAGATTCTGGCTGAGACCTTGTCACACAGGCTGGTGGAAAAGACTTTAGTCTCTCTTTGAGCTGCAGGAGACACTGCCAACGTGAAATGCTCACGACTGCCCTCTGCCCAGAGGCTTCGGCTGAGCACTGAAGACAAGAATGGAAATACCCAAACCCCTCTCACCCTCTCTTGGACAACCACATCAACTGCACATTCTGCTTTTCAATTAAATAATCTGCTACCATGCTGCTCTTTCCTCCTCTGCTTCAACCAAGTCCCTAATACACCCAACAAGTCTGCTCCGGGGATCAATTTTTCAGCCTGTGCCAATTACAAAGTATTTACAAAGAGTAAACCGGATGTTTTCTAGATTACGTTTTTTAGGGTTAGTGGGACAGCCAGATGAATCATGGTTCCTAAAAGCTGTGAGAGAAGGAGGAAGTAGAAGACAACTAATGTCTGCCTCTGACCACTGAAGATCTGGGCAGGTGGGTTCACAGTATCATTACAACAGACGGCTGTCCAGCTGCAAAGTCACTCTCTGGGAGCTGCTCTGCTGGCAGGGCAGCCCCAGTACTTTTTGCATGTTCCTCTCCCTGGGGAGCCTGTGAGAGCCCACAGCAGACCCTAGCCGTAGGTACACACCTGTGGTGATCAGCACCTCCGCCAGCCACCTGCGGAAGAGAAAAAAAGGCTCGGTATTGGTAGTGTGTATCACCAAGTACCAGCCAGGGTTAGTGTTTGCCATGACGACTGCAGCATGTGGCACAGCAACACAACTATAGCCTGGGGTTTCCGGAGAAAAAGAGCCTGTATGGATAACACTTTTGTTTCATTTTTGGTTTTCAACCACAAGTGAGCCGAAGGATCATTCCCACACCGTGCTGGTCTCTCTTCAGCTTCTGAATCCTCAGAGCCCTCAAGACTCCTCTTACGGGAGGTACCACACGTGGCCTTGTGTTATGTATCGTCTTATTTCTCCCTCAATGGACTCTGGGTTCTGTAAAGAGCGGGGCCTAAGTCTCCTTCATGTTTCTAACTTCCACAGTGCCTACGAGAGAGCACTGTACATAGCATGTATCTGCTGAACCAATGAACTCATGAATAAACTGCACATACTATGGATTCACTAAACCAATGAATTCATAAAGCCTTGTCATCACAGGCAGGAAGGAATCAGAACTTCCCATGTTATTTACTGGGAGAGGGCTCAGGACTCACAGTCTTGTCCAAATTTACCATAACTAATATCCTTCTCCCACAAATCCCCACATCTTAGTGATCTGGGTCAGGTCAAGATAGTGTAATCTCTCACACAGTACTTTTCAAAAAACCTGCAATACCAGAAAGTCACCAAGTCAAAGGAATGGGTTTTCTTGTTGCCTTGAATTCACTTCAAGGGGCATTACAAACAGCATTATAATGGTTTTGGAAATTCCTAGAAAGTCTGAAAATTAGTAAAGTAATTCACCATGGTCCTGCTGCTTTCTTTCATGTCCCAAGCAATTTCTTATCATATCTACATTAAGTAGCCAAGAGAGAAGTGTAACAACAATACAATCTGAAACCAGACACTGAAGAAGGAAACGTCGTCCCTCCTGGCTAGAAGTGCGTTAAGTATTTTCCTCATGACAACCCCATGAGGTAGACACAGTGCAAGCAGAGATGAAGGGACAAGCTCGGAGAGGCTGTGATTTGCTCCCTCCAAGAGTGACAAAAGGGCAAAGCTGAGGCTCACACACTCAGCTGTGGTAACACTCCACCACCCCATGCTGCCTGCCTATTCTCTCACCTAGCAGCTAAGTTCTCCCTCCACAAAAGGAGTGAACAACCCCAGAAAGAATTCTACCTCACTCATCCCTCAGGACAGTATTCCCATGAGGTGGTCCATTAGGGACAGCTTGAGAGAACAGGTGGGTAACAAAAGAAAACAGGAAGATTTGGATTCAAGTCCCCGGGGCCAGAAACTCCTAGGAACAAGCTCTATCAGTACTACTGCCTCTTCCTTCCTGTTCAACCTCTGGGCAAGGAGCAATGGTGAAGAGCACCTTCCATAAGGGGTCTCAGTTTTCAGCCAAACCATTAGGTCTTTCCCCACTCTCAGCAGAATGTTCTGTTCAGAGTCTGGTTTTCTGAAATATAACCATTCCGGCCGAGCCAAACTGACTCTTGGAAGCTCCGCCCACTTGTCAAGTCACTACTGTCTATCAGGCACATTTTGCTTTGATGGCCAAATAATGGTTATCAAAACAGGAAATGAGGAGGAGAGGCAACTATTGCCTTGGAGCTGAAATTTGAGGTAAAGGAAAATATACTGGGATGTATCTCACTGGAACCTGGGGGATCCATCCCTGCAGGGAACACTGTCTGGTGCAATGAGTAATGTCCTGCATACCGCTGTGTGGCATTAACAGGTGGCTACTCCCTTCCTAGCCACTAGAAAGCATCTTGTCTAAGCAATCTCCAATTACTGTGGGAGCTGCCTCAAGACAGAAAAGTCAGAACATGAAAAGACTACAGATGGTGTTGGGTCAAGTGACAATCAGAAGCATCATAACTGCAGCCTTTTAGGGTTGCGGGCCTTTGCACAAGGGATTGTATTTGGCTACTGGGAAAAAGTTACCTACCTTCAATGTGACGCCGGACAGTCCAGACAGCATTGGGGTTACCAGGCAGCTCAGAGACAGCCATTTCTGACACCTGGCAGAAAAAGAGATAAAGACTGAATCTGGCCAAAAGGAGGATGGTCTTGCTGCCCACTGACTGGACAGCAAACACTCAAGGTCAACTCTCAGGGATCTTCTCTGTAATTGCCAGGAGTGTTTCTGAGTGCAGACAAAGAAAGGCAAGACACAGAGAACCCAAGAGAGAATGAACTGGTATCACTACGGCGGTTAATATCGGGACTCACTATTAACTTTTTCTTCTGCTGGGCTGCTCAAAAGTAACACATACGAACAGTACCATAATGCTTTCCCCCCTAATTATGAAGTAGAGGGAGCCTTGGCTTCTCAAAGGCCACCAATAACATGTTCTGAAAGGCCAGCTAAGCTGGAAAGCTTGAGTACAGGCCTAACCATGGCTTTTGTCCATCAGGTGAAAACCAAAGTAGCTACATTCAGAAATTCAGCACCATCAGCTTAGCTACCAAAAAAAAAAAAGACTATCTGGGGCAAAAGTAACTCACAAAGACTATCTAGAAGGACTGTGACCTGTTAGAGGGAGGAGCATCCTTAGAGCAATGACATATGCTCAACAGAGGTTCTTTAAAAAATTAAATGTAGCAAATAAGTGATTTTTATCTGTTCTCTCCACCAGAGGTGTCGAACACTATCGGCCACATATAACTCACAACACTGCCCAGTGCAGTCCAAACTAGATAAAATGCAGTTCCTATCTGATTTTAATGTGTTGATGTATTAATAATAATAAAAAAACCCATAAATGTGTGCCTCCCATTTCTCTACGGTTTTGACCCCAACTACTCTATACTAACTTCTAGAAAACCAAGGGAGGTACCCTAGGTCTTAAGGCCTCCAAGAGGAAAAAAAAAGCCTGGGGTCATTGAGACAGTGGTATGAAAATACAACATATTGACTACTAAGCACTAACATGACTAAGTCCATTTTGAATGCCACAGGAAGAATTCCAACCTCCTTACACATAACATCTAGCCAGAGGGGCGGCTCACAGTGCACAAGATGATGCTGAAAAATGTCATCAGGAGCACTAAGTCAACAGACTAAGTCCAGGACCAGATTTAATTCCCGAGTTAAAGACCTGGCACAGTAGGAGAACAACCTCATCACAGACAATACTAAAGAGGCTTAAGTTATGTTTAAATTTAGAGGTAGAACAGAAGGACGGCAGGATTGGAAATAAGCTGAAGTGACAAAATGAGGGAGGGGACTAATGATAAACATGGACCTAAAAGGTAGGTAGGAAAATGTTATGGATAGAAGACCATACATAAAGCCAATGAACATCAGCAGCCTGCTGAAAGGTTTTACAAATTCAAAAAATATTTCATTTTTTCTGGAAGACTAAGACCCAAAACTCGACACATGTATATATTCCACCACAGTGGAACCAATTCAAGTAACCCTTTCTAAAAAGAATCACCTGCCCAGAGGGCAATCAAGATGTACACACCCTTTGACCCAGCAATACCATTTCTAGGTCTATATCCCAAAGAGATCACACAAATGGGAAAAGGACCCACATGTACAAAATTATTTATAGCAGCTCTTTTTGTGGTGGCAAAGAATTAGAAATTGAGAGGATGCCAATCAACTGAGGAATGGCTGAGCAGGTTGCTGTATCTAAGTGTGATGGAATACTATTGTGCTATAAGAAATAATGAGCAGGCACACTTTAGAAAAACCTGGAAAGACTTGTATGGACTGATGCTGAGTGAAGTGAGCAGAACCAGGAAAATGCTGTACACAGTAACAGCCACATTGTGTGACAAATGACTAACATTGACAGACTTAGTACTTTTCAGCATCTCCAAAGGTCTCATGATGGAAAAGGCTACCCACATCCAGAGAAAAAACTACGTAGTCTGAATGCAAATTGAGGCATACTATTTACTTTTTTACTTTTTTTTTTCTTATTTTGTTTCTTCTTTCTTGTGGTTCTTCCTATTGGTTCCAATTCTTCTTTATAACATGACTAATGTGAAAATATGTTTAATAAGAATGTATATGTAGAGTCTACATCAGATTGTACATCGTCTTAGGGAGGGAGGGGGAGAAAATTTTAAACTCAAAAGCTTATGGAAGTGAATATTGGGAAAAAAACCCTCAAAAAGAATCACCAACAGAAGGATGACTTAGGGCTCTTAATGACATTTTCCAGGGTCATCATCTTGTGGAGCATGAACCACCCGTCTGGCTAAATATTATGTAAGGATGCAGTTGGAATTCTTCCTGTAGCATTCAGAATGGACTTAGAGATGTTAGTGCTTAGTAGTCAAATTTTCACACCACTGTCTCATTGACCCCAGGCTTTTTTTCCCTTGTAGGCCTTAGACCTAGGGAAACCTCTGGTTTTTGGAGAAGTTAGTGTAGAGCAGGGGTGTCAAACTCAGATAGAAATGGGATAAGACAGGGCTGGAAGAGATCATTCACCTGGAAAATAGCATTTTTTTTCTTTTTGCACAACAGACCAAATCCTAACTCTCCTGACTACAACCAGAGTAAAAGTATATTCTGTCACAGTGTTATCCCATGATCCCATCAAATAAGCTGGCAATCCACCTTACCTCTAGTCCATGTCTTAAAACCCTTAGAGAAGATCGTGGGCCCCTGCCACAAGCTACATACAGCTGTGGGGTGTCTTCATTGGCAAGATCAGCAATCTGCACAAAGTGACACAGTTAGGATATACCTTTCAGGATATACTTCTCTGACTATCACCCAAACCAAACAGGGTCAAGTTGACTCAGCTAGAGCTAAACTGACATGATTTCACTGTTGTAATATGGTTCCCCTAGCTCCCAAAAGGCAACACCCATTTTGGAGTGGAAGGAGAGACCCTTTCACTGAAAATGTCTTCAATTTCTGTGACCAGCACAAATTCTTCATTCAGTCAACTACAGGATAAAACTGAACACAGCCTGCTCAGAGATTCTCAATTACCTGAGGTTTAGAGAAATTCCCTCCAATCTAGGGTATGCTACACTTTACTAAGGTACTTTTTTCCTTCCTTTATTAAGTCTCCATTCATTCCTTTCAACTACAAAACTATCCAAAGTGGATTTAAAGCAGAAAATTATTTTCTCCAAGTCACTGAAGGAAAAAAAAAACTAATTGGCTAAATGGGAACAGTGGTCCTTGGTGTCATTTTCTGTTGCTCTCAGGTCTATCCCTTTCTCAAGAGGGAAAATAAGAGTCTACATTAAAACACACACAAACTTAGAAACTCTTTCTAGACCTCTTTGAAATCAATGTTCTGGACCAAACATTAACCATGTCTTGATTATCTTGGTAAAACCTGACTTGGTATCTCATAACTTTAATTTTGAATGCTAGAAAATTCCACTTTTGAAGCACCTCTATAAGAACCAAAACTTTCCCCAGTAGTTGTCTGTGTCCCTCCCCTGGGAAATGATTATTTCTAGGGAATGACATTCAATTTTTTAAAAATTGCATATTAAATGCCTACTATGTGCAAGATACTGGGTATGAGATTCAAAAAATTTCTGCCCTCAAGAAGCTTCTATACAATTAGAAGCAATGATAAATCTACATGTGTGTGTGCATACAGGTACATGCGCACACACATACTCTCTCCTCCCACCCCACACCCCCAGTAGTTTAAAGGGTTATTTAAAGGAGGGTTCAAAATTCTAAGTAAGCCCCTCAAAGCAACACTGCCATGCTCCCTAGAAGAGTACCTACAGTTTTTTCCCCCTTAAGAAAGGCTTCTTGAAGTCTTGCATATCCCAACCTAGCGAGGGAAAAAAATGTGCATGTCCACCCGAGCTGGTGGTGCTTCCCCCCCACACACTCAGGACAGAAGAGGAGGATTGGGTGGTACCTGACAAAAGAGAATAGGGGAGAGACTATCCAGCTCATCCACCAACACTAAGTTCTTGAGAGGCCGGGGCTGGAAGAAGAACGTATCTCCTTCTTCCAGGGGCATGGCCGAGGAGAACTCGGGCTCTTCATCATCATCGCCAAGATGAGCAATTTGATACAGGTAACTGTGGAGGAAGAAGAATCAAAATTTGGTTACGGCATTTGCTAGAAAATGGGAAGAAGAGCAAAAACACCTTCTCGCTCCATAAACGTCCTGTGTTACTTCAGCAGAGATTGCTCTGTGGGGCTAGAAAAAGCTCTGCTTCTCAGGATTTGGTCTTCTTCATTATCATTAAGCAGAGCAGAAGGAATTTTTGTACTCTTTGAAAAGTATAGTAAAATCAAAGAAGGAAATAGTGATAGTTTTAAAGGTTGAATAAATGTGACACATATAATCTTAGTGAAGCAGAATGAATAAAAGAAATCCAAAGGACGGCCAGACTCTCATTCTAGTCATTATTCTCCCCTTCCACATATTCCCTACAGGGCCCTATAAATTAATTTACTTTGCAAAACAAAAGTCTGGAATGGAGAACTGGGAAGTGACCAGGTGTAACAAGGTTAATTCAACCTGCTAATAAGCACCATGACTGATTTACCCTTACCCTACCAGCCTAATTAATAGATGGTGTATCGGTTTGAGGGCAAACCAACAAAAGGAAGGGAAAACAACAGAAGACAACTAGAATTGAATTGCCAATAGCAACATTCTCTAACTTCAGGCTACAAAGATGAAATGCACTTAGAACCCACAAGAAGCAAAGAGGTCAACTAAGTCAAATATCAAGCCCCCAAATCAAACAAATAATTAGTAAATCTAAATCCCAGATTACTAAACCCTAGGCTAGTATAATAGAAAAGGCTCCCAGCTAACTCACATACAAGATACATTCAGAACAGGCTGGGTCCTCAATAACTCAATTTGCGCAATAAGAAGACACAGGAAGATTTCTGAACTCTGACCTTATTTAATGAAAAGCTTCATTTTAGAAGATTAACTTCAAGTCTGTGCTCCTGATGGATTAGAGATGAGACAATGAAAACAGTTAAGAGGGTCCACTGCAATGGTCTAGGCAACAGACACTACAAAGAGCTGGCAGGTACTGATCAATTTCTTCTCATTCTTAATGCCACATGCATTTCTACAGAGGTTTGGAAACCAGGTTAGTGGGAGAGAACTGGCATGTTATTCACAGAAATGGTAAAGTTAGGAGGAATCGATCTGGAGGGAAAGCTCACTACAACATAGATGTGAAGCTGCAAAAGACCTTAGAGATCAGACTCATTTTTCAGATGAGGAAACTGAAGAGAGAATAAGTGACTTGTACAAGATCACATAAGAAATAATTTTGGTTTAGCCAAACAAGACACCCTAGTAAAAAGTATTTCAATGAATGCTGACTGAAGGAATGAAATCATAGAAAAAGTATAGACAAAAGCTAAAGGTCAGAACCTGGAAGAATGCCCATAGTTAGAGATGATGATGACAAGGAGCCATGAAGGACATGTCAGAGAGGGAGCAGTAACACGAGGAATTCAAGGAGGAGCCTGTAGTAAGGATTAAATGGTACAAAGATAAAGACTGAGAAAAGGCCATTGGAATGAGTGAGTCAGAGGCTAATGATGACTTAAAACTGTAGTAAAGGGTTATCCATCTATAAGCTTTGCAACCGTCCTTGACCACAATCTTCTCTGGTAAAACTGATCAAATAGGGTAAGAGTTACTCACTGATTTCCAAATTCGGATGCCACAAAGAGGAAGCCTGTTTTGAGCACGCACATAGCAGCAGCCACAGGGACAGTATCAAAATACTTCAGTCGGATCTCAGTAACCTAAAAGGATAAAACAGAAATGTGTGACACGTTAGGGGACCACTTGGGGGTTTTACATCAAGTGTATGTTATGAAAAAATTCAGTAGCACCCAAAATACTAGGAGGTTGAAATGAAGATCAAACAATTCTTCCAGCTATTACATGGTGCATGCCACCACCCTCTTTCTACCCAACATAAAATGAAGTAGAGAGAGGCAGCTCTCTGCTTCAATTAACTTCTATAAATCTGACAATCTTCATCCAGAAACAGATGTCTAAACAGACATCCCAACTCAACAGAGAATGAACTAGCTACATAAGCTTCAATGAAGGGAAAGATATAATCAAGATGCAGGAGGACGTGACAAAAAACACCTTAGCCAAGCACATTCATCACGTACATTTACTCCAAGAGATAAAAATGACATCTCACTCCCTTCTTAATCTACTTACCATGTCTTCATCTGTCTCCAAAGTGATTTTGAAAATGTCTCCTTGCTCAGTTTGTGCCAAAAAGAAGAACATAGACTTGGTCTTATGGGTGGCAGAGCAGACAAAAATCATTCCTCTCTCAGGGTCATCCAAGTCATTCTAACAAAGGCAAACAAACAACCAACCAAGATCTTAGAAATGATACTTTTCCTCTCAGAAGAATAACAGGTCTGAAACAGAGGCCAACATTTTAGCCACAGCAAATACTACTTTGGAGAAGGAAAACAAAGCAAGTATCTACCTTTTCAAAAAACAACTCCTGAACATCTTCTAGAAAAGCAGCTGAATTCTAACTCTACTGCCCCACGTCACCAATAGCTGCCTCAACAATATTACTTATAAAGACTGTGGCCAGTGTGTCATTTTGTAACAACTCAACCATATTTGGGCCTCAGAGCCTGATCAGATTCAGAGAGGTAAGTTTTTGTCTCCAGGGAAAAAAAATTCAGAAAATCATCATGAAATTCATCATTTCAGGCAAAGAGCAAAGCCATCATATACAACTGGCTTATGACACAAGGCATTATTATCTATCAATCATCTAGCTATTACTTCTTTTACTTTCTCCTCCCCCAAGTTCTGGATGTTATTGTTGGTGAGAATTTATATCTCATTAAATTTTTTTCAAATTTCCCCAACTAAGTTCCCTTCACCCACACCGAAATCCAGAGACCACCTTTCAAAAGCTTACCCAAGCATCTTCTTGTTTCCCAAATTGCAGGAAATTTCCTCTACATCAGGGTAATGAACCTTACAAGTACTCAACATGTAGTACTGAAGGTTACGACCTAGCAAATCCTATCAATTTGCTGTTACCCTTTTGGTAACAATAATAAAAATAAGTTCTCTTAGCACATACAATAAACTGTTTCCTTCTATGTTCCTTCTCCATTTCTATTCCCAAATAGCTCTCCCCCTGGTCCCAAAAGGTCTCACCCGCCTCCTAGGAATGGGACATCTGATATCAGGTTGATCACCAAAGTTCTTATAGGTGATATAGTTTTCAGAGCAGATCAATACACCACTTGGGCCATCTGAGCCTCCAGGCACTGTAGGATGAAGCAAAACATGTTAATGAGGCCAAAGAATCTCAAAATCTTAACAATTCCCTCTCCCAAAGGCAGACCATGGCTTGACAAGGAGAAATTTACCACTGAGTTATGCTCTTAAGCTCACTATCATAATAGTCTATCTTGTTGACATACAAATGCAATATGCACCTTTTTAAGGTTAGATAAGGGCAGAGTCAAGTGCAATGTTTGTGGACCTATGAAACGGGTGGCAGAACAAAATCCTCACAAATCCAAAGGCTATGACAACAGGCTGGAGCATACAACGTGGACATGTGAAATCCTCAACTCCCTGCCAAGTTTTCATCTGTACTAGTTTCTAAGCCAGCTCCCTCCCTGTAAAGGAAAGTGTCAGGCTAAATGGCCTCTAAGGTCTCTCTTCCAGCTCTAAATCTATGAGGTTTCTCTCCTCTATTTTCAGATCAGAGTCACGAACCACTTCTCATGACATACACCTGGTCCCTCAAACTCTCTCAATATAGTACTTGTATATACATGTGTTCTGAGACCATTAAAATACTCCAAATGAGTTTAAATTAGTTTTTGCCTAATTCAAAAGAGATGATAAACTCCAAGGCAAGAATCCTATGAACTGTACCATATTCCTTTATATCCCTTGTAATACTTGGCAGAATCTTAAATACAGAAGGTGCTCAAAAAAAATCTTTGTTCGGGATAATGTAGATTTTCAAAGGACAGTAACTTTTCCCAAAGAAAAGGTTCCTTTCTCATCTTCTTAAATACACAATTCCTACCTCCCCTTCCCCAATAGTTAGTTTCCTCACCTAAAAAAATTTAAGGAGAAAGGGTGATGGGCAATATAACCCTTAAGATCTCTGCCAGTTCTAAAATACTTGTTTTAGCACCATTCCTTTTCTCTAATGCTGAACCCAATGTTCTGTAAAACTTGGACTCAGTCAAAAGGCCACACCGAGGACCTAGAAGGCCACAGGTGGCCGCCAGACTACAGCTTTTATCTCCTGACATATTGTTGTTTGTCCTTTTGGAGGAGGACCATGACATTAGGAAGGTGATGCCATGACTTGCATGTGAACTCAATTTAAGTGAGGGAGGGCTGTGCAAAGTCACCAGCCTCACTTTCTCCTCCAGAGCCATCTGTGTCCAATGGGCAGGATATAAATCAGTACAGCTAGAGACACAGTGGGAGACCTTGGTCTTTTAAATCTAAGATCTTTCAGTTCTCACTTGGACTGAGGTACTGCCCATTCAGCGATTAAGGCTAATCAAGAAAAAAGTCAACGAATGGCCCCTTTTACCTAATCAAAAAAAAAAATCAATCTGGAAGGGGGAGTCCCTTAGGGTTTCTGGCCAAAAGAAACAATTACTATTTATATTCACTGAGTCATCAAGGCCTAAAAACAGGCCACTAAGTGGACCTGGACCGGGACTTGTCATTGGCCAAACAATGAAGCACAGTGAATTTGGTTTAAGGCAAGGTCTTTTAAGGAAGAAATCTAGACCAAAAACCCCAAGATATCTGGCAAGGATACAGCCGTCAAAATTTATATTCCTTTGGGCAAAGCACCCACAGGTAAGAGTATGACACCCTATGTGGACAGCAGGAGAGGAGCTCCTGACAAATTAACAAGAACTGAACCCCACCCCCCTTTCCCTAACATTTTCAAAAACCTTTCCTCCTGCCTTATAAACACCTTGATTTCCCGTGTTAACACATACACACACACTCTCACTCCTTCCACTTGACCCTACCAATTACCCCCAAATTTCTTTCCTTTCACTCAATAATCACGTAAAATGTGCTCTACATCTACTTTCTATCCATTCATTCCCCCTCCAGACCTCACCGTAATCTAGCTTCCATTTTACTGAAATCATTACATAAGGCACACCTTCAGATGTCAACCTATGATCCCATGCTCTTCAAGGTGATCTTCTTAAATCCAAGGGCCTTATCTCAACCCTCATTTTCTGCTATCTCCCCCTCCACATCATATCGGTAACAAATTCCTTCTTGAAATGCTTCCCACACTGGGTTTCACTGACACTTAACTTCCTGTGGGCATCTTTTTTCCTTGCTCTCCCTCCTACCCAAAACCTATCTTTAGCGCTCCCCTTTGATTTCTTCATATTCACGACTTCAGGGAACTTCATCAACTCTGTGGTTCCCACCTCTCCGGATCACTCCCACGCTAAACTCATTTCCCTCACTCCAGCCTGCCTGAGGCCAGGCCAGGCTGAGAAATGGGCCATGAGCTGAGGAGGGGCAGGAAGCAGCTCGAGGGAGATGATACCTGTGATGAGGAAGTTGCCGTGCTCCTCCAAGGGCTCGCTGTATTTTCGCACCACGTGGTTTAGCCCTAGATCTAACTCATAGAAAGTGAGGGTTTGCTGGGTATTGGCTGCCGCTTCTCCCGTTGGATCATTGTCTGCTTCCTGCAAAGAACAAAAAGCAGAGAGGAACAAAACCAAGCTGGAGCCACGTGGTAGTACACCTGCCTGGCAGAATGAAGGCAGGCCCTTCTTCTATATCTCAGGGGGTTCACAATGGGTTTTTCCCCAGTGTCTGCATTATGAGGTTATAAAATCACTTTTCCTCTCGTTGATGTTGTCTAACCTCTTCTATCTACAGCTTGTTTGTGCAGCTGCTTTGCCTGTCATCTCTCATTAGACAAGAAGCTCCCTGAAGGCAAGGATGTCTTCTGCCTCTCTTTGTGTCTTCAGTGTGCAAGATGAACGTTCACTGATTTGGGTAGACGGCTCAAATCAGAGCCTAGAACACTTAATACATGCAAATCAATTCCTAAACACTTCAGAGTAAAAGGCAGCAGCCCACTATGGAGAGGGCGAGACAAGGAGCTACACAGCAGAAGGCACTCTCTAAAAAATGCTGACCCAATGTGAAACAAAGGAAGAGAAGGAAAGCTACTCTACGGTGTCCTTTACCTCATAATCCATCTCCAGACAAGCAAACATGGGATTTTCAAATCCAACATCTACTCCAACCACATGATAAACCAAAGTATTGGCCTTGTGGGCTTCCAAAGGGGAGGAAATGGTAAGCCGGGCAGCAGCATCTCTGTTAAGAATGTAAACCAATTTCTGCTTTTCAATGGCACCTGAAGGTGAAGACAAAACACACACATGAGCACCCCATATCGTCTGCATCAAAAACAACAATTACAGAATTCTATGCAGAGCTCACATACCACGAAGATGACAGGATCACGCAACGTAAAGCTGAAAGGGACCTCCAAGGCCAGCTAGTTCAGGCCCCTCCTTGGACATGAGATAACTGAGACTCAATCATGCAACTTCTAAGTGTCAGAGACAGGACCTGACCCCAGGTATTCCTGACCATAAATATCATTTCAACAACTGTCTCTCTCCTACAATAGATCTACAATACCATACTTTCCATCTGTTTGTACTTAGCAACTTCTTTTAAAAATTGGCTTGTGTGTTCCTATGTATTTAAGGTAATTTGGGACTTAGTGAAAAATTATTTTCAGTCTAAGATCAACTATTCCCATTATTTCAGGAATATTCAGTGAGAGTTTCCCCCTCAAAGCCTGATCAGTTATACAACATATTTTCTCCAGAAAAAATCTCAGAGAAGAGACATGAATGTAAATCATCATTTCAGGCTGATGAAAACATTTATACCCAAGGTCAAAGAAGCCAACTTCCTCCCTAAAACAGTCATTCCCTCTCTCTACCACATCTAAAATGAGACAAGCTTGTTCTAGAGGACGATGGGTGGCTATGAAAATTACAGAAAGCAGAGAAAGGATTTATGTTGACCCTACCATTTAAAAAGACAGAAGTCACTACTCTACTATTGGGATATGACACATTTTACACATCAATAACTAGAATTGGGCAATAATTATACAGTAGGACAGCTAGGTGGCACAGTGAAGGAAATGCCAGGCCTAAAGTCAGAAAGACTCATCTTCCTTGGTTCAAATCTGACCTCAGATTCTCACTGTGTGACCCTGGGAAAGTCATTTAACCCTATTTGCCTCAGTTCCCTCATCTGTCAAATGAGCTGGAGAAGGAAATGGCAAACCACTCAGTATTTTTGCCAAGAAAACCCCAAAATGGGGTCATAAAGAGCTGGACACCACTGAAACAAGCAAACAAATTGTAGAGGTGTATTGATATCTTATCAAGAGAAATTCCCCATTTTCTAATCAGGTTAACCTACACAGTCTCAGAAACTAGAATTCCCAGCATATAGCAACCTCACCTTAAACTAAGCCATCAGTACAACCAAAACTATATAGAACCCAGTTGCAAAAATCACTTACTAATCATGACAGCTCTGCCTTTGGGATCAACAGCTAAGAATTGTCCAGGTACAATTCGGCGGCACCCACTCTTGCCAAAAGTTTCCTGATGGATCTTCTCAAACATGTTCTTGGATGGCTGATACTCCAGGATGACAATTCGGCCTGAGTCACTGCCAACGACAATGTAATCTTTTGTACCACCTGTCAACCTGAAGGCCATGAGGGATCTGATAACACCAAACACTTCCACAGTCAATAGCGTGTGCACCTTCCCAGTGTTGGGGTCAGGCCGGAGCAGCTCCAAAATCTTCCCTCGAGACACAACAATCTCTTGTTGTTTGGTCCCTAGATTACCAAAGAGGAAAGAAGATGATCACAAACAATCAACAAAATCTACCTGAAAAAGGAACACAGAAGTGCTGACAGACCACGGCAAATAACAAAATGCATTACAAATTCGTTTTATTGTATGTATTTTAAGAGGTCTCTACATCACTGCAATGAGGGTCCTCTGAAATGTACTTTCTTCTCACTACCTGGAAATCCCTGGCTTCCTTCAAGACTCAGCTCTACCTTCTACACAGATCCCCAGTGCTGCAAGTGTCCTCCCTCCCCAAACCACTTCATTTTCATTGTGGACACATTCTGTATACGCCATTTTATATATATATACACGTGTCTGTCTCTGCTCCTTGAGATCGTGTACTAGTCACTTTCTTTCTAATTCCCTCCAATCCAGCTTAACACACAGTAAGTGCTGAATTCTTACGGACCAATTTATACATCCTATCTCCCCAGCTAGACCAGTTCCTTCAGCAAAAGCACTGGTGGTCTTTCTTTCTCCCACAACACTGTGGGGATCAATGAACACTTACCCAACTTCTAATGACTTTGGAAATATCCTGGGAGACAGGAAAATATAACCTTGAGGTGACCTGTTACTACACCAATTTTAGAGATTTTGAAGCGGATTAGGCTAATTTACATTTGCAAACTGCCAGCTCTAGCCAATCCCACCAGATGACTGAAAATTTATCATTTGTTAGTTGGTTAGACAAAAATAGAAATGTTACTTTGTTTTCAAACTGGAAAAACCATGGCTAGAGAACTCACCTGAGAAGTTGCCATGAATGGCAAAGCTGATACCAGTGGCTCGCTGCAAGGTCAAGTTGTACAGGAACATGGTGGCAAAGTAACAGGGTCACACAGTACCTCTGAATTCAAGTTTCAGTATAGACCTGCTCCAACATGCACTAAAGAATATGTAAAAAAAAAAAACACAAACCTGTTAGTTTCAAACCCCCGCTTCGTCAGGATGGTAGGTGGGTGCATAAAACAAAAATTTTTAGGTTTTTTTTTCCCTCCAATAATTTGAAGGAGAAAGTAACGTAAGCCTTTCCAAGCTCTCGTTTCTTCCCAAAAATATTAAACCAAGGATGCAGCATAGTGTCCACACTAAGAAGCACTCCCTCTTCAAGAGAAGATTAACAAATTCGTTCCATCTTAAAAGAGTACCTGAGCTGGATCAAATGTCCAGAGGCACACTGCACAGAGCACTGAACCTGGAGTCAGCTCAGACATCCGGTAGCAGCTACGTAACCCTGGGGGAGTCCCTTAACCTCCTCCATCCTGTTTCCCCATCTGTAAAAAGCAGGCAACAGCACCTATCTCTCTCAGGGTTGTTTCTAAGAAAGAAACAAACGTTATGACAGTGCCTACTATGTGCCTGGATACTACGCCGCGCACTTTACTAATCTCGCTCTCTTCGATCTTCACTACAAGTCTGGGAGGTCGGTACTACTAGGATTCCCATTTCACAGATCAGGAAACCGGGGCTGGCCGAGGCGAAGCGCTTCGCCCGCAGTCACACAGCCAGCAAGGGTCGGTGGTGGGGGTTGAACCAAGGAGCCACCACGGGGTCTCGGCCGCCCGCACCCCAAGCCCGCTGCAGGCGGGCAGCAACGGCCGGATAACGGGCTCGGGTCATCCCTCCGCGGTCTCCCCCTCCGCGCTGCGCCAAAATGCTCGCCCCGGGCCCTTCCCAGACTTCCCGCCCCCTCGCGGGCCTGCGGCCTTCCTCCTCGCCCGACCTTCGCCCCGGGGGGCCCCTCACCCCCCTCCAGTGAGCAGCCCGGGGTGTGCTCAGGCCAGAAAAAACCCGAAGGGGCGCAGGGAGCCCTCCCGCCACGCCTGCCGCCCCCTCCTCACTGCCCCGAATAAGGCCCACGGCCTGAGGCCTAGCTTCCCCCGCCCCCGCCGCCGGCCTGGCCCGCCAAGCCCTCGAAGCGTCGGTGGGGACCAGCTCCCCTACATCCCTCCTGTCCCCCGGGGTGCACGGGCCTCGCGACGTCGCTACTTACCCCGCGGGCGGGCAGGATGGCGCAGATATCCGACGGATAGAGATTCCCCCCCCCGCCACAGGGCCTAAGCCGCCAAGAGCTCCATTCCGCCAGCTTCCTACATTCGCCGCCCAAAGGAGCCAAGTGCGCAGACGCCGAGCGAGGACCTTTCGGTCCCGCGCCAGAGGGAAAGGAGGTAGCCGACACCGCGCCTGATCCGTGGTCCACCTCTAGCCCCTCCCCCACCGTCATTTTGAAAATTATTTAAAAACAATATGAAATTCCTCCTTCCCTCCTAGCAGAGGCACAGATACTCAGGAATCAAAGTGCACCATTTTATATGTCAGTGACGGAAGCGTCTGGCATTTACACCGAGTGAGATTGTGTATGCAAAGCAGTGCCGACCTTGAAGCGCTATAAAAATGACAGTTGCTGCTCTTGTTATTATCATTATACAGGGTGCCCAAAAGTCTTAGCGCTCATCTATGTCGTTAAAAGCTTAAAAGTGCACGAGGACTTCGGGAACAGCCCCAGTTAAATCATTTTTTTCTCCATTCCTATTGTTACAGGCACCTACCTAGGCAGCCACACCCGCGGGGGAGGGGAGAAGGGAGGGGTCCTCCGTTGCGCCGCCGGAACTGCGGTGTCGGCACCAAAATGGCGGACGGGAGCTCCCCGGTCAAGCTGTTGGGAGGGGCGGCGGTGGCGGCTGAGGGTATGGGAGGCGGCTGCTGCTCGGAGCTCTCTGCCGAGCTCATCCGCTCTCTGACCGAGTTGCAGGAGCTGGAGGCAGTCTACGAGCGTCTTTGCAGTGAGGAGGTGGGCGTCCCACCTCCCCTCTCCCCGCCCCTCCCCGGGAGGCCCGGGCCTCCCTCTCGCCTCCGAGCCCTGGGACGGCTCGGGGACGGGCGGCTGGGAGGGGGCGAGGCCTGGAGGGGTGTGTGGTGGGGGAATCAGGGAGCCCCGCTTGCTGCGTCTCACGTAATCTCACCCAGCCTCAGTTTCCCTCTACATAAAATCTTTCTGGTACTTAAAGCGCTACGCAAACGTCAAGTTTCCTGTCATCGTTCGGGACTGTCTTGGGGGTGGGGGGCACGGCAGCCTCCTCCTGCGATCTGGTCGGGGGCCACATTCTAAGGACGACCTGGGAGTGACCATTGGGCGACGACCCTGGAGGCCCGGTCATCCTCCGAACCCCTAGCGCCGGCCCGCAGTAGGCACTTAATAAATGCCGATTGATTGATTAGTGTCGTGGACCCCATTCGGCAGTCTGGTGAATCCAGCCCTGGACTCTTTCTCAGATCGATGCCTTTAAATGCATAACGTAAAATGCGCTGGGATTACCAAGGAAAGCAGTCACGTCGAAAGTTTTCCAAACATTAAAAAAAGGAAAAAAAGATCAGACACCCAGCCCCTGCACACACCAAATGGGGTCGTTTAGACTGAAGAAAAGAAAACGTGGTAGAACTTCCAAGTATTTGAAAGTATATTATGAGGAAAAGCAGACGTCATTACATTCAATAAACGCTAAGTGCCTGCTATGCGCTAAGTACTGGCAACTGAGGCCTCAAGGCTTTTTTCCGACCCTGGGATCAAAAGATCTCCCTCACCCTTCCTCCATCACCCTCTCCCCTTCCACCCCTCCCTGGGTTTATCTTAGTAATTAGCTTTTCCTAAGTCCTGTCTTAGGCAGGGATATATTCACCCGGCTGAGAGCCCTGTGTTTCAAGTCTTTTAGGAGTGGAAAGGAGGGAATCTGCAGATTTGTTTGATTTTAAAATAGCAATGTGCACTTTAAACTGCAAAACCGCCTCACAGTCGTTTACACTTGAAAGTTTCCACACACAATAATGTTATTTAACATCACTGTGTCTCTTCCTCCATTTGTCTTTGCTTATGTTTTTCCTTTCACATAGACCTTTGATAGTCATGCATTCTGTTGTTTTTGTTATTTTTTCACTAATACTTCTTCACAAAAGTTTTTCCACATTTCTTTATATTCCTCATACTTAAATGACATCATTGCAGTCTATTACATTGATATACCATGGTCTATTCACTGACTGAGTGACTGATGTACCATGGTGTATTCAACCATTCACCAACTGTTGGATGTATTTCCAGTTCTTTGCAATCATAAATAATATTGATATATGTGGGTGTATATACATATGTACACATGTATGTATAGGTACACAGGAATATTTATAAACATATATTTGAATATCTGTAACTGTTAATAACACTTTTAATGTATATTCCCAATAATGGGATCATTGAGTCAAAAATTATTATTTTTGCCATTCTTGCTATGTACTGCCAGATTGTCCTCCAAAAGCCCAAATGTTCTGTGAAACTCTTTGAGGCCTCTTGCCTGGATTTAGATAGATCTCTGTTAAATGCCAGAGTCTATCAATTGGAGCCTCGAGACCTCTCAAGCTGAGAACTTTACTTTCTCATCATATGCACCAAATTCACTATTTACTGCCTGTCTGTCATGTTCTTTACCTAGCAGAAGTAAGAATCCTTCCCTCTGGTCCAGATTGGGCAGCTACATAGGGAACAGTGAAAAGATCATGAGAGCATAGATCTGGAGCTGGAAATGACTTTAAAAACCATCTAATACACTCCCCTTATTTTACAGAGGAGGAAACTGAGGCTCAGAGATGTTCAGTGATTTGCCTGAGGTCACACAGTAAGCAGCAAACCTAGGTCTCCTGGCTCCGAGATTAGCACCCAGCCAAAGCTTCTGTTTAAAGTTAGGTGTAAAGGGCTAGTTTAAGCCCATGCCAACTTATTGATCTCTTTGGGGATGATCAAACCTTTATGAGCACCAACTACAGCAGTTAAGTGTACCCCACACAAGATTTTTAAAGCAATTATCTGCTTTTTCAGGTTTGGTACATTTGACCTAGCATTTAACCACCATGCTAAGTACCTCATTTGTTGAATTTGTCAAGATTTGTAGGAGTCTCCAGGGGCTATTAGAGTTTTATTTTATATATACCAAATGTACTTCCGTACTGTTTATGGTGAGTTTTCCCTTGAAATCAGACTAAGCTATATTAATGGAATTGGATGGGACCGTGCTTTTTGGCTTTTAGAAAATAATGTTTGTAGTTGCTGTGCATTTCTTCTCGCTGTCCCTCTCTCCCCTAAGTACATGACCAATGTTGAAGATCTGAGCTTGTCTCTTCAGAGATGGTGTGAACCTGGAAATGACATGAGCTTTGCTGTTTGTTTCAGAAAGTAGTGGAAGAAGAGCTGGATGCCCTTCTGGAGCAGCAAAGCACAATCGAGAGCAAGATGATCACCCTGCATCGGATGGGGTGAGTGAGCCCCTTTGGCTCGTCAGGGACGATTCTCCTGTCACAGGGGAGTAGAATGGGAAGAAGCCCTGGATGTGGAGTCAGAGAACCTGCTTTGTGGAAACCCCATCCCTGCTGTGTCCTTAGTCCCTGTGTGACCTTAAAGAAGCCGCCTCATCTCTGTGAGCCTCAGTGTCCTATCTGTGAAGAGAGGGAGTTAGGCAAAGTCAGCGAAGTCAGCGCTTCTTAACCTTTTTAGTATCATGGACTCCTTTGTCAGTCAGGCGAAACCTAGGAACGCCTTCTCAGAATGTTTTTAAATAGGTAAGATTAAAAAGCAAACCAATTTTATCGAATTAAAGATGTAAAGGGCAGCTAGGAGGCTCAGTGGATAGGGTCCAGCCCTGGAGTCAGGAGGACCTGAATTCAAATGTCACCTCAGACACTTACTAGCTGTGTGGCCCTGGGCAAGTCACTTTACCCTGTTTGCCTCAGTTTCCTCATCTGTCAAATTAGCCAGACAAGGAAATGGCAAACCAATCCAGTATCTTTGCCAGGAAAACCCCAAATGGGATCACCAAGAGTGAGCTACAACTGAAACGACTGAACGACAGCAAAAAAGACATAAACGGGGCAGCTAGGTGGCTCAGTGGATAGAGCACCAGCCCTGGATTCAGGAGGACCTGAGTTCAAAGCCAGCCTCAGACACATAACACTTACTAGCTGTGTGGCCCTGGGCAAGTCACTTAATCCCATTACCTAGCCAAAAACAAAGGAAAAGAAAAAAGAAAAAAAAGAAAGACATAAACCTTGAAGTTTCCATTGGATAAATTAGCGATTTTGTTAGTTTCTTTGTTATAAATTTCTGGTTGTGTTTGGGTCTGATTATCATCTCCATGCAGACGACTCACAGATTTATATACCTAGATCCAGTCTGCCTCCTGAACTCTATTCCCACTTCACTAACTTCTTCCTCTTGATTTCAAATTAGATGTCTCAGAGACATCTCAGAATTCACACTTTCTAAAACAGAACTCATTAAATTTCCCCCCAAACCCCTCCTCTACCTGCCTTCTCTATTTCTGTCAGACCCCACCATTTTTTCTGTCTCACACATTCTTAACCCTGGCATTATCATTTTCCTCACTCCCTCTCTGTTCATATCCAATCAGTTTCCAAATCTTACTGTCTCTCCTGCCACATCTTCTCTTGTGTCCTTCCCCTTTCATGTACAATCGCAGCCATACCTTTTTTTCACCTCTGTCAGACTCTGGCAGTGACCTCCCAGTCAATCTCCTTGCCTCATGTCTCTCCCCAGACCAGGCCATCTTCCACACAATTGCCAGAGTGATTTTTTTCTTCAGCACAGTTCTGACCACTTCACTCTCCTCCTCCATTAACTCCTGTTGCTCCCTATCACCTCAGGGATCAGATTGAAGTTGAAGTGTTTTATACCTAGTCTTTCCCACCCCATTATACTTTACTGCACTTCCCACACTATGTAGTCCAGTCAAACTGGCCTTCTCTGTGTTCCTCACACATACAGCACTCCTCCCCTCTCTTCATGCATTGACCATCCTCCATGCCTCCGGGGCACCCCTTCCTCAACTCTGCCTCATAGACTCCCTTGCTTCTTCAATATTTAGCTCAAGCCCCTCCTTCTAAATAGAGCCTTTCAGCCAGAACCCTCCCTCCCTGAGAGAGATATATATATATATGTGTGTGTATGTGTATATATATTGTATATATATGTGTATATATATACATATATATATATGTGTGTATGTGTATATATATTGTATATATATGTGTATATATATTGTATATATATATGTGTATATATATACATATATATATATATATGTATGTATTTTACTTAGTCATACGTGTGTATATCGATGGTGTCAGACTCAGAAGCAGGGACCACTAAACCATACATGAAGATCTCTGCAGACTGAAGATTGACTCAGAAAACCACATATTAACATCATCTTTGTTCTATTGTATTTTTATTTATTTTGTTAAGCATTTCCCAATGACATTTTGATCTGGTTTGGGCCACACTCAGTTATGCTGCAGCTACATCAGTGGCCTTAGGCCATGGGTTTGACTCCAGAGCTGTGCTGGGGATGACCAGGGAGTAGAGAAAACACAGACAAAATATCTCCTAAAACTTAAATATTATGGCTCTTTTGCATATCTGCTGTTCATATGTGTTTGCAGCCCCAACCTGCAGCTGATTGAGGGAGATGCGAAGCAGCTGGCTGGAATGATCACCTTCACTTGTAGCCTGGCAGAAAATGTCTCCAGCAAAGTCCGTCAGCTTGACCTGGCCAAGGTAATCAAATCATGTTTTTGTTGTTGGAGGTAGTATTGCCTAGAAGAAAAGCCGGAGGGTCAGGAGATGTCTCCGTTAAGTTTGGGTTCTCAGTCTCGGTTTCCCCACCTGGAAATGATGGGATAACTCTTCTTAACCCATATTTTCAAATTCTGTGTTAATCTTTTCTGAACATGGTTGCTTGCCTTCAGTTGTTATAGTGAAGGTCCACCTAAGGAAAAACTATTTAATAATTAGAGCTATCTAAAGATAAAATGGGCTGCTTCAGTCAGTTCCATTTCATGGCAGATCTCCAAATTGAGGCAGGCTGGCTGTTGTAGATAGAGTGGATTCCTCTTCAGGTGGGGTTTGAACTAGATGACTGTGAGGTCAGTCCCTTCTCTCTGGGAGTCTGACCTGGAGATGGAGTTCAGCCTTTTCTCTACCTTCATACTTCATAGTGATGTCATTACTTTGTTTGAAGTGTTATTCATTTCCAGGATATTAATTATCCTCAGATATGTGTTCCCAGATAAATATAGCCATATTTTAATGTAAATGCAAATTTCATGTCAAATATATTTACTCATGTTATTTTTATTCTTGGCTTCTATTAAAATGGATTGTTGAGCTGACCATATAAATATAATGTTATTCCTCATATTAATATTGATCATTATCAATATTGCTTTGAATTATTGATCTGTGATTGATTAAAACAGTAGTTGTTGAGCTCCCACCACACACTTAACATTGGGAACTGAAGGTGATGTCATACTCATCCGAGCTCTTATCTTGTGGAGACCCCCGGCCCTTATCTTGTGGAGAAATTCATTTTCATAGGCATGGGAAGTGGTTTCTAAACACCAGGTCTCATTATAGAATCGCCTCTACCAAGCCATCCAGAGAGCTGACGACATCTTGGACTTGAAGTTTTGTATGGATGGGGTTCAGACGGCTTTGAGGAATGAAGATTATGAGCAAGCAGCTGCTCATATCCACCGCTACCTGTCTCTGGACAAGTCAGTCATTGAGCTTAGCCGGCAGGGCAAAGAAGGTGAGCTCTCCCCAAAGTTGTGTCTGTAGTGTTGGCTGCTGGATTTCCAATTCAGTTGTTAGTTCTGAACAAAGCAAGCATGTGTGAGCTTAGAGGATGGAATTGAGTGGGATGGGGCAACCAAAAGTCATACAATTATAGGCTTTAGAGTTGGAAAGATCATCAGAGTTCCTATGCTTCAGTTCCCTCGTGGACAGATAAGGAAATGGTGGCCCAGAGACACTATGTCCCATTCAAGGTTACCCAGCTAGTAAGTAGCAAAGCTGGGATGCAGATGCAGGCCGTTTGGCCATCTTTTCCCAGTGCTTTTCTCCTGGCTTCAAGCTACAAAAGAAAATGATACTTCTGGAGCACAGTCACTAAGCTGTTATTATGACACCGTTTAAATTGGCATTAGGCCCATGACCATTGTGTGTACCGATAAAATATCTTTCAAACCAAGTCTTAGACACCTTTTCTTACTAGGTAAATTTTGCAGCTTTCCTGGTGTTTTTGTTAAGAAAAAGTGTCTTGAAAGGCAATTTAATACAGAAGTAACACAGTTTTAGGGAGAGGTCTGGAAAAGCCATATGTAAGAGTAGAAATGAAACTGAGAATGGACCAGACTGGACTTTCTTTCCCCCTCCCATTTAGGGATCTTGTAAATCTCTGATAATAGGATAAGATGATCGAGCCCAGACTCTTAAGGGTCTTGGACCTGATAGTAAGGTATTCCTTTATTTTCCTTCTCTCATTTCTCCTGTCTTTCCTCCCACCCTCCATACAGGCAGTATGATTGATGCTAACCTCAAGTTGCTTCAGGATGCTGAGCAGCGTCTGAAGGCCATTGTGACAGAAAAGTTTGATGTCGCCACCAAGGAAGGGGATCTGCCCCAAGTGGAGCGATTCTTCAAGATCTTCCCTTTGTTGGGTTTACACGAGGAAGGGTTAAGCAAATTTTCAGAATACCTGTGCAAGCAAGTATGAGCTCAGGTGGTATGGTTGGGAGGGACGGGAGCTCTGAGCTAGAATGGGCTGAGCTTAGTGTCTGAGGGTACTCCCTGTCCCCAGGAGGCATCCCACCCTTCTTTCACCTTTTGCTTATCCCCAAGGCAGGATGCATGCACTCTCTGGATACCCGTTGACACCCACCTCTTCCCACAGGCCAGGAAGAACTATTGGAAAACTTAAGAGACAGACCATAGTGTTAGCCTATCCTCAGCACATCCAGTCTTCTCCTTCAGCTCTCTGCTTGTCTTAGGATCAGCAGAGTTCCTAATGAGTCAAAGCTTTGTAAAGTCCTGTGCCAGGCTGCATTTAGGTGAAACAGACAGGTCCTATGGCTCTGGGTAGTAAACAAGGGCCATGTTTGCCAACGTAGGGGAAATGTCTCCCTCCCCTTCCCCTCTTCCTCCACCTCCTGGATGAAAAGTGAAGCAGAGTGCTGGCTCTGGAGTTAGAGGACCTTCAATCAGACCCCACCTCTCACTCTAACTGCCTGGGTGACCTTGGGCAAGTCATTTAGCTTCCCTGAGGCGCAGTTTCTTCATCTCTCGATTGCAGGGGTTGGACGAGGTAAACCTACAAAGTTGATCTTATAATTATCTTAGAATTCTAGGTCTATGATATAATAGGTCTATGAATAAATGACTCACTAAGAATAGCCCTTCTTACTAGAAATTCTCCATCAGCATCCTGAGTTTAAGGAGCTTTTCCTGCCCCGGTCAGTTAGAAATATTTCTCCTAGTATTATCCCCTGATTTTCTCATTAATTGAGTAGAATTGACAAGTCAGACTTAGGAAGACCACTGAGGCGTTTTGCCTGGCAGTAACTGTGTCTTTTTAGAACATAGTGAAACTCAGAAAACTAAAGTTTAAAATTATATCATATTGGAAGGAGGACAAAAGATAAGGAGAAAACACATACAGTTGCAGCAGCTTCAGCCTGACCTATTCAGAGAAGCCGTTGACATTGAAAAACAGGAAATGGAAAAAAGACAAGATTCAGGCCTTGAGTGTGACTATTTCCCATAAAAGTTTAACTGTTATAAAGTAGTTGCCATGGTGAGAATTCCCAAAGGCACAGAAATTATCTTAGCAAGCACTTGAGTTCTTTGTCAAGCATAGATAGGGGACAGCCAGATGCCATGAGTTTAGAACACAAACTCATTATGTAACATTTTGGAGGTGGTTTGCAGAGGGTTATGAGGAGCAGCATCTCAGGAAAGAGTGAAGATCAGGAAAGGCAAAAACAAGTCTGCAGAAAACTTGGCAAAAGACCCCACAAAGCCACGTCATCCCAAGAGCGCTCATAGGTAACCAGGCAGGCCGGGAGTAGGCATGACATAAGTCAGCATTTCTGTAATCTGCTTTCATCATCACTGCAGCAACACTACATTTGGAGAGGCGCTGCAGACAGACAGCGAGTTGAGTCTAGAATTGAGTAGGAGGGAGAGAGCAGGATGAACTCTGTGTAGGAAATGGTGCAGTGCTTCTAACGACGCGAAGTTGTTCTCCGGCAGAAAAAACTCCCCTTTTCACACCAGTGTTCTCCCAGTAATACTGTTCATGTATGAAAATATATGTACTATATGTATGAATCTTGGACCACCACAGTCTTGGAAGTGTCAGAGTTGTAAGTGACTCACAGGGTGATGGAGAAGTGAATGCTGGGTGCAAGTCAGATTTTAGAGGAATAAGGCATGTTGTCAGGGAAATAAAAGTCTGAGGAGAAAAGGAGATGGTCTAGTCCCATAGCAAGTGGACATCCTGAGTATTTCACTAGTGCCCCCAAAATGCATAAAGGCCTAAAGGAAGGCCTCTGTTGCATCACACAGAATGAGAAAGCATGAATGGGCTGTGGTCTCTGTTGCTAGAAGGGAGACCCACATTGACAGAATCACGGATCCATTGATATATGTATATGTGCGCATGTACACACACACACACACACACACACACACACACACACACGTGCAGAAAATGCTAATCTCTGTAAATTAAAGATGAACTGCCTTTATGTTCTAGGCCCTTCTTTCCCTGTGTTGGCCATTGGAGAAATGGTGAAATTGGAAAAAATAGGCAGATCCAGGGGCCTTGTGCCAGGGAGAATAGCAGTAGTAGCTCAGGTGAAGATATAGTTATCATTTGGGGTTTTGCTTTTCTTTAGGTGGCAAACAAAGCAGAAGAAAACCTGCTTCTCGTGCTGGGGACAGACATGAGTGACAGAAGAGCAGCGGTCATTTTTGCAGATACCCTAACACTTCTATTCGAAGGTAGCCCTCTCTTCCCACCTTTCTGAAAAATTCAGACACTCCTGTTGTCTTATTGAAGATATGCGTTTTGGGATTTCTTCTCTCCCCTTTTTGTTTTTCCAGTAGAACTAATCTTATTTTTAACCTAATCTGCATAACTTGCTCTAAGCCAAGCAGGAATGAAGGAATTTATATATTGACTTTTTAGAGAAATTATTCCTTCCTGGCAGGTAGTTCTTTATTTCCCATTGGTCAGGTCCTACTGCTCATCTGATGTTTTGACCTTTTATAATTACTGGAAACAAATGCTAAGGCAATTTAGTCCTGAACTAAATTACTAGAAGGAAAGTAACATTGACCAGGGAATAAGAACTGAGTTATTGCTAGATTTGTAGTCTGGCTCAACTTTGGGTGAAAGAGTTTAGAGTTTGAGGGGACGAGGAAAATGGGCGTGTGTGTGTGTGTGTGTGTGTGTGTGTGTGTGTGTGTGTGTGTGTGTGTGTGTGTGTGTGTGTGTTACGAACTTACAAATCCAGCCTTTCATTTTCTCTCACCCAGGAATTGCCAGAATCGTTGAGACCCACCAGCCTATTGTGGAGACCTATTATGGGCCCGGCCGCCTCTACACCCTGATCAAACACCTGCAGCTGGAGTGTGACCGGCAGGTGGAGAAGGTGGTAGACAAGTTCATCAAGCAGAGGGACTATCACCGCCAGGTAAAGGGTGAGAGTGGGGCAGATGCCAAGCAGACCACACCACAGGAGTGGCTTACCTCAGCCCTGGCGGACTCAGAGTTAACAGCGTGGAGGGGACAGGAGAAGAGGCCTGCACCTCTGTACAACTCCAGTAGAATTAAAACTCTGCACTTGTCTGTTCTAAAAGAATGTTCCGTAGCTGAGGCCTGAGAAGGAAAGACATGAGAAGTGTCAGGTTGTTCATGTGGCCTCACTAGAGCCTGGTGTCTAGACCTGGCTCCTCTTTACTGCTATATGACCTTGGGAGAGTCATCTGACCCCTCATTCTCACCTTCCTCACCCTGCCCAACCTACGTGCCAAGGCTGTTATAGAGTTCTTGAAATGAGATCATGTACATACAGGTACTCTGCAGAGCCCATGGATGTTGTACAAATCCCGTCAAAACCGCTCTCTCATTTGTGAGTGAATGTGATTGAATGAAAAGGAAGGTTGTAGACATGGTGCCGTTTATTGCAGAATTTGGTGTTAGCAGCCCTTGCAGCAGGGAGTCCTAGACTTTGGAGTTCACTACTCCCAAGTCAGTTGCTGCTCTGTCTGTGTCATTTTGAGTGTAAGATTTATCTGAGAATGCGTGGGCGTCACAAGGAACCAGAATTAACCAACTAGTTGGTCATTGTAGAAAGCAAGAGATAGACCAGCAGGGTGTGCCCCAAGATTGTCCTGATAAATAAGCCTGTTGCGAGGTAGCCGGGGGGGGGGGGGGGGGGACCCGGGTAATGGTGTCCTCCTCCCTTCTTGTGATTGCAGTTCCAGCTGGTCCAGAATAGCATGATGAGGAGCTCAGCAGCAGAGAAGATTGAACCCAGGTAATAAACCTTCCCTTCTTTAGCCTGTAGGAATGCAACAGGAGGATGCAAAACTTTTTCAGGACAATGTGATCTTTTTTTTTTTTCAAACCCATCTTTTAGAAGTGTTTCTTATTCCTAATTAGCATTGTTGCTTTATGCATATGGAGTTATTTTTCATGGTGGAGGTAAGCATAATAATATTTCTCTGTGTCTTTCTCCAAATATGTTGTATTAGTCTCTTCCTGTTTACATGTACTTATTAGAATTTTTGAGACTATACAGCATGTTCTTGGTTTTTATTTGTTTGGACATACATTTTTATAGAAAAATTATTTGCTATACTTTATTTTTATTTTCATGAGAAACCACTTTTATCAGTATGAGGGAAATCTTTTTCTGCTTACTAAGTTGAATTTGGAACAAAAAAAGGTTAACTCTAAAATGTCCAGGATTATTAGCATGTAGCTAATGAAAAAGTTCTCAGTTTTCCTGACACCTTCTGCTTTGATTCTCTGTCACTGAAAATTGGGACCTGGGAACCCTGTGGAAGGTACTAGAAGAGTAAGGAGATATGTGTGGCAAGCAGAAGTTTTTCATGACACGTGAAAATCTGATTTCTGTGGAAGTTTAGTGATCTGCCCCAAGTAACCTAGCTGAGTAGTGGTATGGGGCGTTGGGGGATGGGGGCTTGGAGAGGGAGGGGAACTGCCCCAGACTTAAGATGTCATCAGTGCAGGGAAGTCCTGGTATGGACACAACTGCCTCTCATGTAGACCAGCAACTCATCTGTATATTACAGTCTTACAGACATGAATGAGAGAAAAAGCATTTATTAATAAATGCACTAAAAGGTTAAGGGAGCTGCTGGGGTCACACATTTCATTTGTATCAGATGCAGAATCTGAGCCTTTGTCTTCCTTGCTTCAGAGCCAGCCCTCCATCCTATACCAAAAGCCTTCATACTCTTGGAGGCCCCAGATGAAATTGGGAAATATTGAATTAAATCTAAAAAAAAATACAGTAGAATACAGTAGATAAATGTAAATGTGTGGTTTTCTAAGTCAGTATGTGGCCCTAGCTGCCTTTCCTCCTGCACAGCACAGAATATTCAGTTTGAGATTCTATGTGTTCCTGAAGGGAAGTGGTATAGAAAATATAGCTGCACTGTCAAATAGCTCTGCTCTTCTGAAAATGGGGAAAGACATTTGCCCAGTCAGCGCAGGCCTTCCTGCTCATGGTACCCCTTTTCAGCTGTGTGTCTATGGTTCGTCCTTAAGGGGAGACACTTGATGATGGTCCCTTGAGAAGCCTGACAAATCCTGCCTAGTAGAGGGGAGCTCGGCGAAGGCGCAGGGGCTCCACAGACATGGAGTTCTTCCATTGAGATGAGGTGTGGGAGACCTGCCTGGTGGTTCAGGCAGAGAGCACTGAACTGACTCAAGAGGCCTGAATCCCCTAGGGCTTTGGCTGTGCCACTGTCAGACTGTCATTGTACATGAGTCACCTCTCTGCTTTTCCCACCTGGCCTATGCCGTGTCTCTTCCAGAATTGTAGAGAGCATCAGAGGAGATGATGGGAAATGGGAAGAACTAAACCAAACATAAGGTGGCCTGACATGGATAGGATCTCCTGCTGTAAAATTTGGGACCCAGACAAGCCAGGGCTAGCTGATTTTAGGGCAACAGCACTTAAGACAACTTTTTTGTCTCCATGGCTTAAGCAAAGCAAAGGAGACTTGTCAGTTCTGCTCAGTACCCTGTTGGGATTGTAGACTGCCAGCGGTGCTGAGGAGCCCTGCAGACTGCTTGTAGTTAGTGGTTGACCTGTCAAAGCTTCCTTTGTGAGATGACGGCTATCTGGCTGAGTCCTGGTCATTGGGGCTCTGACGGGGTGGGGTCAGACTGTGTTCTTCACACCTGTGTGTCCTGCCACCCTAACATTTTCCCTGCTTCCCAGGGAGCTGGATCCTATTCTGACAGAGGTGACTCTGATGAACGCACGAAGCGAGCTGTACCTACGCTTCCTCAAAAAAAGGATCAGCTCCGATTTCGAGGTGGGCGACTCCATGGCCTCAGAAGAAGTGAAGCAAGGTCAGACTCCCTGAGGACTGGGCAAAGAGCGGGACTTTCTGAAGTCTCACACTATTGATATAAAATGAAAGAAACCTGCTTAGCTGTGCTGGCCTAGGAAAAAGGGCTCTGAGGAAGAAGTCCTAGGTCAGGGGTGCGGAACCCGCATCCTCGAGGCCACATGTGGCCCTCTAGGTCCTCAAGTGTAGCCCTTTGACTGAATCCAAACTGCACAGAACAAATCCCTTAATAAAAAATTTTGTTCTGTAAAGCTTGGACTCAGTCAAAAAGCCACACTTGAGGACCTGGAAGGCCACATGTGGCCTCGAGGCTGCAGGTTCCCCACCCCTGTTCTAGGCTGATAGGAAGGAGGAGGTGAAAGGGGCAGTAGAACTGCCCCTGTATTTTGTAGGGGAGGAAACTCGGGCTCCCAGGGGTGATGAGGTTGGTCACAAAGGGAATGAGTGGAGGAACCAGGGCCAGAATGTAAAAGTCTGGTATTTTTTACCCCATATCACACTACATGGACATTAATCAGTTATCTTGGATAAAGGCACAGATGACATCCGTATCAAATTTGTAGGTTTGGGGATCAAAGCTTGGGGGGACTCCAGTTGAGAGAAGATTCAGAAATATAGTGACAGCCTAGCTGGGACATCAGGCCTGGCACAAGGGAGCTTAATAAATACTCACTGCTTGATTGATTGGGCTGAAGTTAATAAGATGAAATTTGAAAGGCATAAATGTAAGTTCTTATACTTTGATTTAAAGAAGCAAGTCCAAGATGAGGGGGGAATGGCTAGACAATATTTTACCTGAGGAAGATTTGGGGGTGTAGGTAGACTGTGAGCTCATTATGAATTGACAGTTTGATTTGGCAGCCGTGAAAGTCTGCAATCACTAGCTCGTTAGGAGGGCCGTGATGTCCACGACAGAGGAGGTGATAGATAGGACCTCTGTTCTCTGCTCCTGTCAAACCACAGTTTTGGGTGCCCCATTTTAGAGCGGTTGTTGAGCGACAGGCTGAGGAGCATCTGGAGAAGGCAACAAGGACAGTGATGGCCTCGAGTCCAGGCCTTAGAAGGGTCAGTTGGAGGAACTGGGAGGTGGTCAGTCCAGAGAAGAGAAGCCTTAGGGAGAACTTGATGGCCCGTTTCCAGGCCTTCAGAGGGCCTCAGAGAACTGAGAACTACAGGTGGAAGCTGAAAGAGGCGACTTTAGCCTCGCAAAGGCTAAAGAAAAACTTGCTGACTAGGAGAGCTGTCCCATGGGGGAACAGGCCTGCTGCAGGGGAGGTTTGCTTCCCCTGGTTGAAGGTCTGCAGGCAAAGCTGGAGGGCTGCTGTCAGGCAGGTCGTAGAGGACATTCTTGTGTAAGTTTGGGGTGACCCCAGTGGCCTGTGAGGTGCCTCCCAGCTCTGAGATTTGGTGACCTTTACTGCTCTGTTTTGTGGTCATTGCTCCTATTGCTGTATGTTTTTCACAGGGATAAATATCTGTAAAGAAATAGTCCAGTGCCATTTATGTTTTTGCTTTTCCCATGCTTAAAAAGGCATGCATCTTTCAGCAAATATTGGGGAAATAGCTGCGGAGTCCCTCTTGGCAGACCCAGCTTCTCTTGGCCCAGCCTTCCACTGACCTGGGTATGTGGCTTCGGGTTCACTCTTGGCTCCTCACTCTCCCTCACTGCCTACAAACGGTCAGTTATCATGTTCTGTCCATTCACCTCCTCAGCATCACTTACATCCAGGTTCTCTCTGTTCACATGGCCGTCACCTTGATCCAGCCCTTCTCTTCTCTTACCTGAACTATCGTAGGCCTTTGTATCCCCAGCACCTAGCCCTGGGCTTGGCACATGGGTCCTTAATAAATGCTTGTTAATTGATTGATTGGTTGGTTAACGTGCCTCGGTAGGTCTAGCCTTGAATTAATATTAAAAAGAGGCTCTAGGGTATGATGCTTTTAGCTGTTGGCAGCTGTTATATAATTGCTCAGCTCATGGAACTGAGCTCATTTAGCAGCCTTCTGCTACTACTACTACTACTGCATTTGGTAGCCTACTACTAAACATAAGCAAGTCTCCTCCTAAGATACTTAGAGCCTAAGGAGCTTATCACTGTATTCATATTTAAATCACTATTGAAACGTGAGATGTTAACATTGTTATTGTTGTCTCAAATTGTCCAGTGACTTTGTTTTCCTGTTCTGGCCAATGGTGTGGATCTGCTACCCAGGGTTTTCTAGTAGTGAGATGCTCCTTTTGCCCCTCCCGGGGATGATAGCTGTTCCTGTGGTTTACTTTACTAAGTGGAGAGGGGTCATTTTCAGGGTCGTGGTGGTCTTTGTGCCTTCCAGAATCAGAGTGGAAACTGGGCTCGTTAGTTTCTATTATGTTTCTGCTTAGCAATTAGTCCATAGTTTTTGGCCGTGTCCCCAGCTCTAGCCAATGGTTAATGGTTCTTCTCTTACTTTGGAGGATTCAAGGAGAGCTAGCACCTCTGGTGTGAGGGCTTGCCAAACCCTTTTCAGGGATGCTTATCTTAGAGCATACTTTAGGGTTCTTTGTTGACAGACACCAATTGATCAACAGGCGTTTATTAAGTACCTACCATTTGCCAGTGCCTACAGTGTAACAATTTCTGCTCTTAAAGAACTTTCATTCAGAGGAGACAACATACATGGACGCACACATGTGTATGCACAAATGTAGGAGGCAGAGAAAAGCAGTCACTACAGTTAGGAGGCATTAGGGAGAGTTAGGTGGAAGGGGGTGCCTGAGCTGCACACTGAAGGAAATGAGGGATTCTGTGAGATGGAAGTGAGGTGTCAACTTGTCACCCAGGTCCCTCCTGGCTCCAAGAAGCTGTAGCGTGTGCAGTGGCCACACCCTGGAAAAACTGTCTCAGCCAACAGGCTAACCCAGTTGAGGGTAACCCCTCAAACCCTATGGTGAGTTACGAGGATGTGTACCCCAAGCAAGTGAAGACTTCCCCTGGCAGAATGGGAGGATGAGAACAGTTTGTTCCAATGGCCATGAAGGCAACTGAAGCAGGCACTGTGGAGCGCTTAGAGCTTGGTCAGACGTGGAGGATGCCAAGGTCATCCCCTGCATCCTGAGCCATCAGCAGTCGTCCCGACACTGGACTTTGATGGCTCTGGATGAGAGTGAGGCTGACGACTTTGTGCATCTCTGCCTTGCTCTGGTCCAATCCGTGAGCAAGTCAGAACGTCACCCCATCGTCACTGGTTCTTCTTGAAGATGAAGGACGAACAGAAATGTTTTCGATACAGTCTCAGATGTCTTCTTTTTTCTGGAGAGCTCCAGGGTTTCTTCTGATTTGAAGTTTTAGAAAGTCATTGTGGCCAAAAAGTAGAAGCTACACTGCCGGCCGTAGAAAGGCGATTGGTCGCGTCCCCTCTTTCTCTTCAGTCTTCTGTCTCCCACCGCGTGCTCTGTCCTGCAGCGCAGGGGCCTGTCCCCGCCAGCCTGCATGTCCCATTCTTAGGTTGTAGAGATGATCACAGGCTGGGCGCACTAAACCAGCGTGCTCCCATTCGAGTCAGGGCGCGAGCTGCCCCAGGCTCGGGCCCTCACCCAGCCTGTGAATCTGACGAAATGCCAGGTGGCCCTGGGACTTTCTCACGTAACCCTTCATCAGCTCTCAGTTTGGGAAAAGGAGGCATTTTCTTTTTTCTTTCTGAAGTAGCAGAGCCCCACACCCACTTTCCTCATCACGGCCGTATTGCTTGTCTCCGTAGAGCATCAGAAGGGTCTGGAAAAGCTGCTCAACAACTGCCTTCTGAGCTGCACCATGCAGGAGCTCATCGGCTGCTATATCACCATGGAGGAGTACTTTATGCGGGAGACTGTCAACAAGGTGGGCATGGCGCAGCTTAGCTTCCCTCGCAGCCTTGGAGCTCCGTCCCCACAGATGCATGTTTCTTTAGCTTGTAGGAAAGGGGCTCATGGGTACTGAGAATTCTTGCTGAGGCAATGCAGATCCTGGATCCACAGCTTGATAGTTTTATCAAGTTGTCTTTTACATATCACAGATTGTCTGTGCAGAGTATCAGCTTACATGATCCCCAGGTCATTGTCTGCATGAGAGACAGAAGGGGAGAAGATCCCCATAGTCCTGGCTGGCCCTGAATGGGGGTGCTGGCAGTGAATCATCTCCCTGCCTCAGATCTCTTCCCACTCTGGTCCATCCTCCAAACAGCTACCAGACTGATTTCCGTTAAGTGCAGGTCTGATCATGTTGGACCCCTAATCAGTAAACTCCCATTGCTTCTAGAATCAGATTTAGACTCCTCTGTTTAGCTTTTTAAAGTCCTTCCCAACCCGGTCTACACCAGTCTTTGCAGCCTCATTCTAGCTTCCTGCCTCCCACATTCTAGAATGGAGCCACGCTGGCCTTCGCTCTGTTCCTCATGCACCACACTCCACCTCCCATTTGTGCCTGTGCACCACTGTCCCTCATGCCCTCACGGTACTTCCTCACTTCCATCTCACAGAATTCCTCATTTCTTTCAGTGTGCAGCTCAAGCACCCCGTTCTACCTAGGTGTACTTTGGACCATCCCTCAGCAGTGGTATTCAGGCTGTGTTGGTCTCTAATGCATCCTTTCACCTTGACCCCTTGCCTTTTAGGCAGTAGCTCTGGATACCTATGAGAAGGGCCAGTTGACTTCCAGCATGGTAGATGATGTGTTCTACATTGTCAAAAAATGTATTGGGCGGGCCTTGTCCAGCTCTAGCATCGACTGCCTCTGTGCCATGATCAACCTCTCCACCACAGAGCTGGAATCGGATTTCAGGTACTATCGAACTCCTTAGAGGGATGCTGTGTTTTTCTGATTTGCAGGGTAGCTCATATTACCAGCTACATAAGGGGTAGTCTGTGGGTAAGGCAGAGTATGTGAATCTGCGAGGATTTTTTGTATCCCTGAACTATGATTTTTCTTTTCTTTTCTTTCTTTTTTTTTTTGGAGACAGTCGGGGTTAAGTGACTTGCCCAGGGTCACACAGCTAGTAAGTGTCAAGTGTTTGGTCAGAGGCCAGATTTGAACTCAGGTCTTCCTGACTTCAGGGCCGGTGCTCTCCCCACTGCACCACCTAGCTGCCCCGTTCATTTACTCTTGATCCATTTCTCCTTCTTCATTTTTTCCAGTGCCTTCAGTTCAGTTCTGCAGTGTGACTGTAAGGCCAGGTAGCCTTTGACCATAGTACTCAGCCATCCCTAAGTCAGTGTCATGTGACAGGGCTGGATTGGTTGAGGGAAAGAAGGTAGAAAGAAGATACACAAGGCAAGGGGAGAGAGAACAGTTCTTTCAGGTTGAGGCACAACCTCAAACCTCAGTTATGAGAATCATTGTTTCAGGAAGTTAGCTAGCAAGAGAGGAAGCTTTGGGAAAAGACCAGTCTTTTTTATGGGTCGTCCTTGCCATCTCTTCTGTTTCTAGGAGGAGATTTTCATCACTAACTCCTAAGGTGCTTGTATAGATAGAATCAGAACCAGCAACATTTTCTTGCTTTTGGGGGCAGAGGACACAGGAAAAGGGGCGGGGGGGGGTGCATCCCTGTTAGATGGCCATAGAAAAATGTTAGTACTAACAGGGATGACCACACCCTGGTCACACTACAAGAGCAGCGTGATGGCTGGTCATCGGGCAAAGCCAAGTCCAGGGGGTAGTCAGACTGCTGGGAACCAGTGGGGAAGCTGGTTTGCCAACATCTAGGACCTGATGGCTGAGGATCTGTTTCAGTGAGGGGTTGGTCTTGTTTTGTTACCTTTCCCCGTAATTGATGTTTTGGATTGGGTCTTTCTTTTCACCTCGGCCGTTACAGATCAGCAGTTCTGTAACTTAAGAGCCAAGCTCACAGGAGATCCAGGTTGGCACCAGAAGCCCCTGAGGCTGTGGGAGAGAGGTCTCGGTGTGGTCAGGGGCATCAAGAGTGGAGGATGAGGGCCCTCACTCCCTGCTCTGACTCTGTACCTCCTGCCCACCAGGGAGGTTCTGTGTAACAAGCTGCGGATGGGTTTCCCTGCCACCACCTTCCAGGACTTCCAGCGTGGGGTGACAAGCGCCGTGAACATCATGCACAGCAGCCTCCAGCAGGGCAAGTTTGATACCAAAGGCATTGAGAGCACAGATGAGGCCAAGCTCTCCTTCCTGGTAGGGTGCACCTGGAGCTCCGCTGGAGCCAGGCTCTGTTCCTTGGGGTTGGGTCGGAGTGGACAGGGTGGAAAGGAAATAAAAGCAAACGACCTCTAGCAAAGTCAATGTTCTTGGGAGAGGCTGAAAGCCAAGACTTTGTTCTTATAAAATTTCTGCAAAATGACATGGAGGAGTCTTCCATCTGTCTGAAGTATGAGCTCCTAAGGCTGCATCCCCTGGCCTATCCCAAGGTTCTCAGGGTCTTCCCACAAACATGTCCTCAAATCGCCTGGACCATGACCGCAGAGCCTTTACTTTGCCAACAGTTCTCAGCTCTGCAGTTTTCTCTCTGAATGCTGAGCCCGGGCTTCCTTCTGAGCTCTTCAGTGAGCCTGTAAACAGTCTCAACCTCACGTCTGTCCACAGACGCTAATTGTACCATGTGTGCCAAGACTCCCGACCAGATCTCTGATAGGAGAGCCCAGCATAGTGGGCATGCTCGCAGATCCCTTTGGACGCCACAACACTGTTTATAGAACGCATTTCCAAACAGTCAGTCTGCCACTGCTGATATGACTCTCTTAGCCACATTTTATAAGAAGGAGAAATGGATTTATAAAAAGTAACAGCTGACCTACCACTGAAGAAAGAGCCGAAGAGTCCTAATTCCTTGTTCAGTTCACTGATTTTCACTCTGCTTTAGAGTCGTACATAGTATGCTGTTTTCTCTTTTATGTCTTAACTATGCCTACCCACATTTGTCTGAGTCTGATATCCCTGTGCTCCAGTCATTCCAACTCTGCAGAGGCCAAAGTCTGTATACTGATGCTTCCTCATTTCTTACTTGGGGGGAGCCCACAGTTACCCTTTGTCTCCCTGAGCTAGGAAGGGGACCTTTTTCTCTCACTAGATATGAAGCTGGGATGACCCATCTGTTAGGATGAAAGAGATTAGCCCCAAATAGGCTTCCTTTCTGGAGGTCCCGTGTGTGGAAAATGTATAGTGTAGCACATATGGTCAGAAGCTGGCATAAGCCTTAGCTTCAGGGCCCCCATCTCTTTGCACAGAGGCTTAATGAGACAGAAGCCAGAAGACAAGCAAATGAAGATGATCAAGGCCATTTGTTTTATTGTGTTAAATGCTTAGTGACAAATCTCCAGTTATCCTGAAGCGAAATACTTAAAATGTCTTCACTCCCACTGCAGCTCTCGATTTCTCTTGTCATCTTGTCTCATTTGGCTGTCCAAGATGAAATCCTCCAATCGTCCTGACATATCATTCATTGTGAGCAAAGTGATAAGCCCAGTGAGCTAACCCCTAGGAAGGATTCTCACTGCAAAAGAAACTTTGAAGTCAGTCTCATATGAACACAATTGCATTTCTCCTTCATGGCAAGTTTTTTTTAAAACTTTAATAGCATTTAAAACAGGAATTTATTCACTTTTTTTTCCAGATTATTTGCAGCCATTTAAGAAAACTGAATGACTTGAGGGGGTAATTTTTAAAAATACTTAAAAAAAACCTTAATAACTATCAACAAAAACAATGTGTATATATATATATATATGTAAAACACATAAAACAGGGCAAAATCTTATACAAAGCACCTAACCTTTAATAATGCAGAGCCAAAATAATGTAATAAGCAAAATGAGATGTTTTGTGGATCCTTCTCAGATCTGTCCAAAATCCACTACCTTTGGCACCATTTTCCTCTTTTTTTCCTTTCCTTTTCATCTTTTTAAAATATAATTATAGTCATGATATCTACAGTTCTGATCACTTCATAAAGATTTTCTTCCATATTTCGTTATATGTTTCATATTTATTGTTTTCATGACACTATAGTATTCTATTCTATTAGTGTACTATAGTTTATTAAGCCTTTCTCCAAGTGTTGGAAAGATTTGCTCTTAGAGGGGCAGCCAGGTGGCACAGTGAATAAACTCTGGCCTTGGAGTTAGGAGGACCTGAGTTCAAATCTGCCTCAGACACTTGACACTGACTAGCTGTGTAACCCTGGACAAGTCACTTAACCCCGACTGCCTCACCAAAAAAAGAAAAAAAAAAGATTTGCTCTTACAAATGAGCAGCTGTGAATAGATAGATCGTTTTTCCATTTTTATGATGTTTTGGGAATAGAGTCCTAACAGTGGAATCACTGGGTCGAAAGTTTGGATGAGTTTTGTGACTCTTAGTGACAAATTGTTCTCCAAAATATTTGCCCCAGTCTGTCGTCCCTCTACAGTCTGCCTTTGTCAGATAGCCCTTAATGCCCTGAAAGCATCTTGTGCTTATTTTCCTTCAGTCATCATGACCAAGCAGTCAGTTTCATTGTCCACTGTGAGGTGATAGCCTGCCTCTAGGATCACAGAAGGTGATTCCCCTTGCTCCCTTCCCCCTCCCCATGCCCCTGCACCAAGCATGAGGCTTCATGCAGTCAGAGCAGTGACAGAGGTCTGGGTCACCAACACTGGTTTTCATTTTTGACAGACAGGAACAAGAAGGTCCTATGGGAAAGTCTGGTCGGTGTCCCTTTACCTGTATTGCTCAGAGATCAGAGATCACCCTTGGGGTCTATTAATGCCTTGAGCTGCCCCGGGCCCAGCTTCTCAAGCCTCCTCCATCTAACCATCCCACTTCAGTTCTTTTACCTCTTGCTTGGACTGTGGCAGTAATCTTAGGCTGCTCTTCCTGTCTCTAATCCCATTCCCTCCCCTTATTCCTCATGCCCCAATCCATCCTGTTCAGTCACCGGACTAAGCTTCTTTAAGTACGACTCCAGTCTTATCATTCCAACTCACAAACTTTCAGGGATACCTCAGGGACCATGCTCAAGTCCCCCACCATCTGGCAACTGCCAGTATTTCCACTTATCTCTTGCTGCTCCCCTGACCATACCCGCATCACTCTGGACTCACCACTGTCCCTGCCGTGTGCCTTGTGCTCATCCGATCCTCTCCCTGGGTCATGTTCTTTCTCTTCTGGGGATGCCCTCACTTCTCCCTTCATCTGACATAATCTTAGCCATCTTTACAGCTCATCTGGCCTCTGTTTCTGTGGAGCCTTCCCTGGGCCACCTACCTAGAAGTGATTTCCTCCTCTGAATTCCTATAGCACTTTGTACCTTTTGGCATCATTTTATCATCTGCTGACCTCCATTTAGGCTTCCTTTGGCTCTCATCTTCAAAATGAGAACTTCTTGGGGCAGCTAGGTGGCACAGTGGATAGAGCACCAGCCCTGGATTCAGGAGGACCTGAGTTCAAATCTGGCCTCAGACACATAACTCTTACTAGCTGTGTGACTCTGGGCAAGTCACTTAACCCCATTGCCTAGCCCCCCCCAAAAAATAAAAAACAAAATGAGAACTTCTTCCAGATACTATGATTAGAATTACTTGTACACATGTCCTGTTTCACATCTAGATGAGAAGCTTTAGGAGGGCAAGAGTGGTATCTCAGTGATCTTTGTAGTCTCTCCCAGGACCCTGTTTGGGCCCTTGTACTAATTAGGTCTCAAATGAAGGAATGGAACCACAAAAACCCTGACCTGGGGGCTGGTGATGTGGACCTCCGGGGCTTATCCAGCCCATGTCTGAGGCCCAGCTCGTTTGAAAAGGGATGTGGTGACAGTCACTCCTCAGAAGCGGGAGTGTTGCCCTCACTGAGTCATTGCTGACCTCCCTGTGGGAATGAAACCTGTTTCCTGGCCTTGTCAGATACTCATCCTGACTATTCTACCCTTTTAGCAGAAAAGCGCCCCCTCTAGGTGAGGCGAATCCTTGTCTGTCCCCTTAGGGAGCTGTCTTCCCCTGCCACTGAAAATGTGTCTGTCTGCCATTCCTGTGGGGCAATGCGCTGTGGGCCCTGACACCTAGGCAGCTGTGCTCGTCTTTCTTCCCTCTCCAGGTGACCTTGAACAATGTGGAAGTCTGTAGTGAGAACATCTCCACTTTGAAGACGACGCTGGAGGTATGTTGGAATGGCCAACTTTGAGCCCCTGATCCTACTGCAGTAGGGACTGTGGCTTTCTCCAGTATAAAGCAGGCTGCCAGGCACGTCGGTGAGGAAGGTTGTTTATTAATTGTGGTTGATCATCACAGGATCATAAATGTAGAGCTGCAAGGGGCCTTTGAGATCACTGGGTCCAGCCCTTTCATTTTGTAGGTGAGGCCGGTTAAGTGACTTGTCCAGGTTCATGCCACCAGTGCAGGCTCCAGCCCCAGCACTCTGTCTGCTACACCATGCCTCTCTTCACCAGCCTCTAGGGAAAGCTGGTTGCTAACATTTTATGAGCCAAACTAATATCCCGTAGCAGTTACTTTGTCAAGGATCAGTAAAGGAGAATCAGCCACATGACCTTCCTGCCCTCATCATGAATGGAAACTTAGCGGTGTTTGGCATGAGGCTAATGAAAGGAAGGCTGCTCTGCAGCCCCGAGGCAGTGCTGGACCAGGAGAAACAGTGGCAGTGATTCCTTCTGGCTGTGGAATAGAGCAAGCCAGAGGGGAGTGTGGGCATTGGGAGATGAAGTCAGCAGGGCAGTGGCCACTGGGACGCCTCGGGTGCCCCTGGGAGGAAGTGCAGAAAGGATACTGGGGTGCAGATTTAAAATCAATCACAACGCATTTGTTAAGCACCTACTGTGTACCAGGCACTGTGCTAGGTACTGGGGATACAGAGACGAGAGTAGAACAGTCTCTGCCCTCAACATTAGCTTGCAGTCTAATGGGAAACGGCATAAGTAGATACAGAATATCTAAAAAACGGATCAGAGGTGGTTTGCAGACTGCACTGACAGGTAGAAGGAGCGAGCTGGCCCTGGAGCCGAGTTGGAACAAAACCAAGGATTCCAAGAAGCGCAGTGAGGTGGGAGAGCCTCCAGGCCTGGGGAGGGCAGCCAATGCAGAGTCACAGAGACGGAGCAGTCATGTCTGGATCACAGAGTGCATAGAGGAGAGTTGCATGTACGAAGGCTGGGAAAGTGGCCAGCTTGTGAAGAGCTTTACATCCCAAAGAGAAATTTATATTTTGTTCTGAAGATTAGAGTTTATTGCCACTAGAGTGTCAGGTAGGGGGCTGACATGCTCAGTGTTGTGCTTTAGGAAAATCATTTTGGCAGGTGCGTGGCTGATGGCTCAGAGTGGGAGAGGGGCCTGAGGCAGGGAGGGAGCCCAAATAGCAGTCCAGGTGAGAGGTGATGTGGGGATGAATGAGTGGATGGGAGGGAGTCTGGGGAGCATATGCTAGGGATGTGGTGGAGATAAAAAATGGCACGTGGGGTAGGGCAGATGAGGATTCGAGGTCAACATACCTGCTGGACTCAAGAGGGTGATGGTGCCCTCAACACTAATCGGGAAGTTTGGAAGAGAAGAGGACTTGGGGGGGAGATGATGAATTAGAGATAATTACGGGACTTCTGTTTGAAATGACCAATAGGCAGTTTGTGGTGTGGGCCTGGAACTTGTGAGAGACATTAGAGCTGGATGTGTAGATGTGGGGGTCATCTTCTACATAGAGAGGGTACTTTTTTTTTTTTGCTTTTTTAGGCAATTGGGGTTAAGTGACTTGCCCAGGGTCACACAGCTAGCAAGTTTCAAGTGTTTGGTCTGAGGCCGGATTTGAACTCAGGTCCTCCTGACTTCAGGGCCAGTGCTCTATCCACTGTGCCTCCTAGCTGCCCCCTATAGAGAGGATACTTAAACTCATGTGAGCTAATGACCTGACTAGGTGCTCAGCATATGGTTTTAGGGTATAGCTAGTTAGTGGTTCTGACTCAGGTAATGAATCAGCAAAGGAGACTGGGAAGGAGCGGGCAGAGATAGTGTCAACATGTCAGATGTGTCCAAAGAAACAAAAGGGCAGCTAGACCTGTCACCTTTGCACTCTAAACCTCGGTGGGTACTTTGGAGGGCATGGGGCTCCTTCTCAAATGTATCAGTGCGATTTAAAAGATCATTCAGTTGTTCCTCTCTAGAATTCACTGCTCTGTTTTGAGAATTCCTGACTTTTCCCTTTCATCTGTTGTCATAGTATTTTGATGATAAACCCATTCAGGAAATCATCAAACTCAGATTTAACAGATTGGTTAGCCTGGTGCCACCAAAGAGGAAAAGACAAAAGAGAATTTCCATGGTGAGAACTGGAACATCATAGAGTCTCCTAAAAGGCCTTTAGAAGGCTGGAGGTACAGAGTTCTGGTGCAGCAAGGTGCTCGTGGATCATCTAGCCATAGATTAGACCAACAGTAGGCTTGCTTTAGAGCCTAAAGGCTAGAGATCGTCCAATTGGGCCCATTCCCTTCAGCTTCACAGATGATGACAGAAGCCCAGAGATGTGACCGGACGTGACATGACTAGTAATGGCAGAGGCAGGTCTCCCCTAGGGAGCCAGCAGGTATAGTGAAAGGACTCTGGATTCATGTCCTCACCCCAGACAAGTCACCTGACTCTCTGAGTCTCACCGGAGATGATAATGCTTACGCTGCCTATCTCACAAGGTGGTTGGGAATGTCTGGAAATAAAATGCTTTATAAATCTGAGTTGTTCTTAAGTAGTGAGAGGCTCCGAGCACCCCAGGACGGTGGGCCTGTCTCTCCATTACACAGCCAAGACCAGAAGCTTTATGTCCTGCTGCTACCGGGTGTGAACACTTGGAACACAAATGTAGCATCTTTTCCTAGCTCGTTTGTCTCTTTACTACAATTCTGAGATCAATAGCCCCATTTCACAGTATGAGAAATGGAGGTGCAGAGGCCATTGGGGAGAGGAAAAGGAGAGTTTCTTGAGTCGCATTTCATTCCCTTTCTAACACATTCCATCCCCTCCTAGAGCCACTTGGGATGAGAGGGAGGGCTGGTGTCGCCCTCATTTGTCAGAGATTGGCATTCTCTTTGCTTCATACTTAAATATGTACTATTTATAGTCTCTAAGGTTGTTTCTCTTCCCCAGAGTGACTGTACCAAGCTATTCAGCCAAGGGATTGGAGGGGAGCAGGCCCAGGCCAAGTTTGACAGCTGCCTCTCTGATTTGGCTGCTGTATCTAACAAATTCCGAGATCTCCTACAGGTAAGTGCCTGGCCAGGCTGCATCACCCTCCCCACCAGGACCAACGAGCCCCTTGGGCAGAAGGAGCCCATCTGTTGCCTTGAGAAAGCTGTTACTGGCCTCGTTCCACACAGCTTAGGAGAGAAGCAGTGGTGGCAGGAGGCAGCCCTCACTGCTACTGATGGCTGTCTCCCATGCCTGGAACCTCTCCCTCCTCATCGCCACCTGCTGGCGTCAAGTCCTAGCTAAAATTTCACCATCTACAATGTGCCTTTCCTGATCCCTCTTAATTCTAGGGCCTTCTCTCTGTTGATTATCTTCAGTTTATCCTGTTTACACCCAGTTGTTTGCATGTTGACTCCCGATTAGACTCAGCTCCTTGAGGGCAGGGACTGTCTTTTGCCCCTTTTTGTATCCCTTGCACTTAGCACAGTGCCTGGCACATAGTAGGTGCTTAATAAATGTTTATTGACCCACTGACTTGATTGGTTTTAACCTGGCTAGCTGGGAACCACAGTCATTGAACTCATATGGGTCCTTAGGAATAAAGCCTCAGTTGTTGGTGTGTGTGTTTTTAAAAATAAGTTTTATTGATGCCTTTTATTTTTACATCACATTTCTAGATTACATTGCTGAATTCCCCACCCTTGTAACAAAAGAGAAAAAGTTAAGTAAAAGCAATCCAACTGGTGCCAAAATAGTTTTTCTAATAGAAAAAAGAAAGGGAAAAAAATACAGCAAAACTGATCAATACACTAAAAAGTCTGGCATGTGCATCTTCCACACCTGTGGGCCCCTCTGCACAGGAGTGGTGGGGCCAAACTTGCTCTTTATAATTTTGCAGCATACATTTTCTATTCTCTTCTGGTGGTTGCTCTTTCCATTGGCATGGTTTTAATCATGTGCATTGTTTTCCTGGCTCTTCTTTCTTCACTGTATATCATGTATAATGTGTTCTGGACACATATATCTGGTTGGAGAGAACTAGAGGACATCCAGTTTGAAATGACCATATTGAGTTGAGTTGGGACATGTTGAGTTATATCAGTTCCCATAAGTCTTTCTGTGCTTCTCGGTATTTATCACGGTTGTCGTTTCTTAAAGCGTTGCAGTATTTCAGTTAACCATTCCCCAATTAATGTGGAATCTATTTTGCTTGCAGTTCATGGCTGCCACAAAAAGCAGTATAAACGTTTTAGTGTACTTGGAACCTTTCTCTTCATGACCTTTTTGAGATATATGCCTCGAAGGGGAATCTCTGGCTCAAAAAATATACGGACATTTTAGCCACTTTATTTTTATAATTCCAAATTACTTTCCAGAATGGCGATACTAATTTTCAAGTCCACTAACAATGCATTAGTGTGTATGTATTTCCACAACCCCGTCAACATTGATTATTCCCATCTTTTGCCATCTTTGCCAATTTGCTGGGTGAGAGGTGAAACTTCGGATTTGCATTTCTTTTATTAGTGATTTTGAGCATTTTTTCATATGGTTCTTAATAGTTTACCATTCTTTTTTTGAGAATTGTGACCACTTCCTTTCGTACAGTTCTTTTTTTGAGAATTGTGACCACTTAACTTTCTTTTCTTGATACATTAATTTTGTTTGCGCAAAAGTTTTTTCATGTCATGTAATCAGAATTATTCTATCTTTTGTAATTGCTTCCATCCATTGTTTAACTAAGAATGTATCTTATACCCATAGCTTTGAAAAGTGTGATTTGCTTCTTTTCCAAATTTTTTATAGTACTGAAAGGTCTTTAATATTTAGGTTGTATGTCGATTTTGAATTTGTTGTGGAGTGTGTTGTAAGATGTTATTAAACCCTTAGTTTCCTGCCTGCTCAGTGTTCTTATTCTCTCTTGGGGCAGGGGTACTTCAGCTTGCCAGGAGTCCCAAGGCACATGGTAACAGGAGGGTCAGAAATGCCTACATGAAATCCAAGGGGAAGCTCAGTCGGGCTAGCTGTTTGCCTTTAGAAATAAAGTGCTTTGCGTCATCAGACATCCCAAAGTCTACAGCTTCTATAAAAGGGTTCACCAAAACCTGTTTAGTCGACAAGCTTTTGATGGTCCTGTTCATCCTCACTGCAGATTCAGTGGAAGACCCTGGCCAATCAGCCTGCAGGGGAGCACTGTGTCCCTGGATCATAGGCTGCAGTCCCTGAGGAGGAGCGGGGCGGGGGGGGGGGATCTTGCAGCCTTCATCTGTCAGAGACATTTCATCCTGTCTTGTCCTTGATGCAGGAAGGCCTGACGGAGCTGAACAGCACTGCCATCAAACCTCAGGTGAAGCCCTGGATCAACATCTTCCTCTCTGTCTCCCACAACATTGAGGAGGTAATTCTGTACTGGGGACATGGTGATGATAGCAATAGCTAGCATTTAGATAGTGCTTGAAGCATTACAACGCGCTTTACAAGTATCCTCACAACCGTGGGAGGGAGGTGCAATTATTATCCCCATTTTACAGATGAGGAAACTAAGGCAGGCTGCTGTTAAACAATTTGCCCAGTCACCAGATAGTAAGTTTCTGCAGCAGGAATTCAACCCTCCTCTTCCTGACTTCAGGTCCAGTTTGTGACCCCCTGGGATGGCCCTGGGATCCCTGTGACTGGGCCATAGAGTATTGGTAGGGCCTGCTCACGGGGCTGCTTTGATCCCGCTGGTTTGCTGGCAGCTTCTCCTGCCTGCCTCGTGTTCTCACATCCCCCGTCACTCATTGGGAAGCAAGTTGTCTCCTCTGCATAGAGAGTGCTCTTGTGGAGGTTTTAATTAGGAGGGCACATCTGAAGGGGATTCTGCAGCTTCTCATTGCCTCATCCCCTTGTCTATAGAAAGCTTTTAGGTTTCTCTTGACATGTTCCCAACTTTACAGGCACCTAGTCCAGTACTTTCACTCCTAGAACACACATGCTAAGGAAGGAATAAAAGCGTTCAGAGCCCCAGCAGCATATCGTGTGGCCAAGTGCTCATGTGCGCCTTCAGTAGTGGCAGCAGGAGCCGAGTTCAAAGCCACGCTACAGGGATGAGTTGTTTCTTGGCTGTCACGTAACTGGGGCGTTACAGTCCTGCCATCAGCCTGCGAGCCCAGACTCTTTTAGCAGCATGAGTTGGGGGAGCAGGCAGTGATGTCAGAGAGCCCCGAAGGGATGTCGGGCTACCTGGTGGAGCAGACTTCATTGTGTCCTGTGGACCGGAGGCAGACATGACACTGAGCTTTGTTTTCCTTCCCAACATTAGGAAGAATTCAATGACTATGAGGCGAATGACCCGTGGGTGCAGCAGTTCATCCTTAATCTCGAGCAGCAAATGGCCGAGTTCAAGGTGAGCATCCCGGGCCTCAGAACTTTAGAGCCGTTCCCTGCGGGGCCTTGGGTCGGGGCAGCTTCAGCCTGCAGGGCCTGGTGCCCTAAGCTGATGTCCATTCTCTGTGTAGGTCGCACTCTCCCCCGTCATCTACGACAGCCTCACCAGCCTCATGACTAGCCTCGTTGCGATTGAACTGGAGAAAGTGGTGCTGAAATCCACCTTCAACAGGGTAAGGCCCTTGTGGCATGTGGTCAGAGCCCTGCCCACCAGCTTCTCTCCCGAGGGAAGGCCCTCCCATGGGACCAGCCTCCTTGGCCTGACTTCCAAGCTCACACTTGCTTGCTTTTCCGGCCTTCTCCCCTCTTATTCCCCTCCTTCCACTCTCTGCCTCGGCCACACCAACCAACCCGCTGTGTCCTTCAAACATGAAGTGTCCTGTGCTCCTTCCATGCCTTTGATCCCCCTGCCTGGTGGGATGCCCTCCTTCCTTCTGTCCCTGCTTAATTCCTCTTTTTTTTTCTGGTGAGGCAGTTGGGGTTAGGTGACTTGCCTAGAGTCACACAGCTAGTGTTAAGTGTCTGAGGCCAGATTTGAACTCAGGTCCTCCTGACTCCAGGGCCGGTACCCCTTGCTTAATTCCTGTTCACCCTTTAAAACTGCTCAAAACCACGTCCTCCATAAAACTTGTCCTCCTTCCTCTGGTCCATAAATAATGAGCCTCCTGGGCCTCACATAACAACTTGTTTGGCATGCTTTATTATGGCTGTGTTCCATGAGGGGAGGGGCTGTGCTTGGAAGTCTCTACATGCCTGACCCCCACCCCCACCCCCACCCCATTCATTTACTGGATGAAATGAGCAAACATACATACAGAAGCCCAGGCCTCTAACCTGAAGGGGCCTCCTCGGGCCTTTGTCTTGCAGCTGGGCGGCCTGCAGTTTGACAAGGAGCTGAGGTCCCTTGTGGCTTACCTTACCACAGTGACCACCTGGACCATCCGAGACAAGTTTGCCAGGCTTTCCCAGATGGCAACCATCCTCAATCTGGAAAGGGTAAGTGGAGGCTTTGGGACTGGCGAAAGCTCCCCTAGCTTGCCAGGGAAGGATGGGTTGGGAAGGAGCTAAGTTTCAAGAGACTACCGACCAGGGAACAGAGGGGACCTAGAGCCATGCTGTGTGGCACGTCCCACCAGAGAGCCATGGCCGGTAGAACCCTCTGCCCCTCCAACAAGAACCATGGGGCTTTTCCCCTTGGTAGCAATGACTGTCGGTGGGGATATTCCTTCTCCCCGCTGACTTGCTTCTCTGCCCTCCACTCCAGGTGACAGAAATCCTGGATTATTGGGGTGCCAACTCAGGCCCGCTCACGTGGCGCCTGACTCCTGCTGAGGTGCGCCAGGTGTTGGCCCTACGCATCGATTTCCGCAGTGAAGACATTAAGAGGCTTCGCTTGTAGCTGGCAGGACAAGCCTACCCAACTCCATGCGTTTTGGGGAATCTCTCAGTGGTTGAGGCCCAGAGAGCTGTCAGCCTGAAAATCCTCGGGATTTGGTGCAGCCAGGCCATCTCTTTGGCATGGCAGTAATGTCTGGGGGCCCAGCCTATTCCCTTTCTAGAAGCAGGTAAATGAGCCACCGTGGATATCTGTCTGCCTCCCAAGTTTGACCAAACCCACGAAGGACCCCCCATATACACTCCTGCAGAGAAGAAAAAAGCCATACGTTGGGCCAGGAGAATGGTAACGGCCAGAATGGAGAACACAGACCGTTTTTCTGCTGTGGGGAGAACAGCCACCGCCCCTCAGACACTAGAGAAAACAGTTATAGCTCTTTTTCGGCTGGGCCGATAGTGTCCTTGGGGGGGACGGTAGAGATCTTCAGGAGATGGAGGAAGTGAGGAATGTTTCATTATATGTAGTGGTCACGTTAAATAAAGACTGAGACTCAAAAACTGCTAGGTGTCTGGTTTTAAAGAAGGGACAAGGGAGGGGTCAAGGAGGTACCTCAGCCTAGAGAATGAGGACAGAAAGCGCCTGCTCCTCTTGGTGCAGATGGCGACATGTGGGGACTGGGGAAGCCTCCTTGGCCATTCACCACCCACCCCAGCAAAGCATCCTCTGACGGGATGAGTCCTGAGCAGATCACTCCAGCCTTGGTGTCCCACAATGAAACAGACAGGGGGAAATCACTTTCAAAAGCTTCCTACTAAAGAATGATTGGTTTATTGCCACTAAAAATCACAATCTGAAAGGCCTGGCTCTGGCACTAGCTTGTGCAGGTGTGTTCCTGTGCCCCCTTTAGAATATACGACTCAAGATTCATTTGTTAAAACCTGAATTTGCAATGACTTTGTTCGGTACCCTCCCCAGCTCCAGGCCCCTGGCTAGAGAATTGGGTGTGGGTGAAGACAGTATCTCACCACACTTGTTGCGGCTGGCATGAAGTGAGTCAGCCTCATGGACACCCCAGCCTCCCTGTGCCTGAAATGACCACGGTTCTGCTTCCTGCTCCTTCACCTACTGGCGGAGTTGCTACTACATTAGTAGTTCTCTGAAGCTTGGTGGGAGGGAAGTCTGGCTTCCTTTGGATTACCCAGCCCAGAAGGGAAATAAACTCCCTAGTATGCTTGCTACAATTGGGCCAAGGTGTGCAGAAAATTAGAATTGTGCTCTAGAGTTCCCAAGACAGAGCCAGCCTCCTATGGAAGGGGCCCTGGAGAAGGGAGAACGACTGAGATTCCCAGGGCTGCTTAATGTGGGAAATCAGGTACACGAGGGGATGATTGGTTTGGTTTCTGGGTCAGGAGGGGGTGGCTAGTCCGGACTGCTGTCAGCAGGCAGTGGTCCTGTATGACCCAGGGACCTCGACATCATCTGCAAAATGAGACTGCTGTGCTGCATGAGCAGCAAGCTTTCTTTAAACTCCTGATCCATTTGTGCCAGAGAAGCGCTGGAGGACAGTGGGCCCAGTGGTGCTAAACTCCAACAAAGCCCCAAGTAAACGTCAGTTTACCCAACTTGTAGAATGAGTTGTGACGGAATTAGCAGCATAACCTGGGGGAGGGATGGCCTGTTCTCATTGAGAGGGGATTCCCCTCAGTCTCACGTTAGCTCTCCCTCCTTACATCAGTAGAACAGTGGGGTTGGAGACCAGCTCGTGATCACTGGCCAGCAAGGTAGGCCCCTGGGGCTCTGAGCCTAGGCCACCATGACAGGAGGATGAGGTGAGCAAGGCTGAGATGGAGACCATGCTAATGTCCGCTGGGACTGGGAAATCCCAAACGCCTTGCCATTCCTCAAAGAATGGGCTTGCTCGCCATCTCAAGTCCCAGTGATTTCTGGCTCTGGCTCCCAGAGAGAAACAAAAGAGAATGGTGTTTGCCTCTCCTATGAGGAAAGTAAAAAAGCCAGGGCTCACTGGGCATAAAGTTCGGGCTCTTCCCTGCCTGGCATTACAACCGCGTCTGGCTGGAACAGGGCCTGGGAGTCCAGGAGCCGTCAGGCAGAAGGGTCACTGGCCAGCAGCTGCACGCTGAAGCCCTGAGTGTCCACCTCCACCAAGTGGATGCTGTAGTTCTCCAAGCCCTAGGACGGAAGCAGGTGAAAAGCTCTAGGAGGTGGAGAGGCCCCACAGAAGGCCAGGGGTAGGCCCAGCACAAAAAGCAGCTCCCATCATCTATCAGTCAAAGTGGGTGACTCGGGGGGAGCCTCAAACCCCAGCTAAGCCAATCAGCCTTGTTCATTCCCTTTCCCCATTCCACACCCCTGTTCTGAAGCGGCGTGTACCTCTGTCTTGGCCAGCACTCTCTCGAGGACTCTTTCTGCCGCGGTTCTTTAGTCAACAAGTAGAGAAAGCCACCGCCACCAGCCCCTGCCAGGCTCTGGCCATACACATAGGGCTTCAGGGCGTCCATCATATGCCGCACAGCCTGGGGTTCACAGCCAGGAGCCATGCACTTCTTCTGCCCCCAGTACTGAGTCAGACACTGGCCCAGAAGGGGCAGGCTCCCTGGAATGGGACACAGTAAACATAGGCAGCCAAGGGCATTCACAGCTTTGGAGATCAAGTCTACTGAGCAGGAAGCAGTCCCCAGGGCCAACAACAGCTATGAGAGGCCCAGAATCTCTCCTGAGTCCTCTACTGCCACTTCCCCTCTCTAGGGGCAGGGCAGCCAGTCCCACGACTCCCGGTAACAGCCCCTAAAAAGGCACATGGGATAGGTTAGGGACAGGGAAGGGTTGGGACCCATCAGCTTGTTGACCTAGGGTAGACCAGCATGGACCAATTCAAGCCAGACTGCAACTATGACTACAACCAGGGATCTCTTCAGTCCTGCTTCTCGGCTCCTCCCAACTTGTGCTTCTTCCTTAGTGTGTCTAAGGAGCCCATTGGGTGATTGGCACGTTAGGCCCCAGATGGTTAGACCTCCAAGGGCAAACTTTGGCACTGGTCTGTCACGTTGCAGGGGAAATGTGAGTGATAATGATGGCAGCTAGCATGTATCTCCCCTGAAAGTCCTGAATCCCAGCTCTCACTGAAGTCTGTCTAGTCACTGGGGTAAAGGTCGTTGGGTTCCCCTCCTTCCCCCTCCCCCAGAGTCCAATGGATCAGGTACCTTTTGGAGAGCTCCCCTGACCTTCCCCAAGTGAGGCACCCACTCCTCGAAGAGGACTCACCTCGGCTGAAGGCCTGGGCACATTCCTCAGCATTGCTCAGCAGAGCGCGGGCGTTGTCCACTACAGCAGGCAGCCGGGCATACCAGTTCCTCAGTACATCCTGCAGTTGGGGACGGAAGCGAAAAAGGAAAAGGAATGAAAATTGTCAGGCGTGGACATACTAACAAGTCCCAAATGAGGCATCACTCCCCATCATCCATCCTCCTCAGTCCACTTAGTGGATCCGGGAGAAGTCGACAAAGAGGAAGAACTTACCTGGAGCAAGTTCCGTGCCAAGCGGGTCTTGCCTGTGTACACTAGAAGCAGGTGCTCATTGAGGGTCTGGATGAAGCCTGCAGGCACCGAAATCTCTTCCACCTCCACCTTCAATGGCAGCTGAGGCCTTGATCGCCCTATCTTTATGCCTGGTACGAGGCCACCCACCTGGTCTTGCCAGCCACCTCCTACAAGTCCCAAGGCCCGGTCACTGGTAAAACATTTTTTGACATATCTCCCAAGCCTCATCACTGACTCCATATTCTCATCCTCTGACTCATTCATTCAATAGATATCAAGTGCCTACTATGCGTCAGGCACTCTACTAAGTGCTAGGGATACAAAAGAGGAAAAAAACATGGCTAATAAGGAGTTAGTTTTGCATGACTTCACATGTGTAGATATCATATCACTTGCCTTCTCAGTGGAGGAGAGAAGGAAGAGGAGGGATGGAATTTGGAACTCAAAATTTTTAAAAGTGTAATTAGGAAATATTTAATGAAATAATGTAATTTTTTTTAAGAGAGGCAAAAGACTGTCCCTGCCGTCAGGGAGCTTACAATTCAACGGGGGAGAAAACACACAAACCAATATCTACAAGGAAAGCCATGTACAGGATAAATAGGACATAATTAAAAGAGGGAAAATTCTTCATCCTCTTACTCCAGGGCTTTTAGTCTAGAGGAGCAAAAGAGCAAAGAGCCAAAAGATGCCAAAGCCCAAACTCTGCCACTTCAAAGCCGTGCTACTCTCTTTGGACCCCCTACCCTTGCTGAGCCTCAGAACTCTGTAAATGATAAAGCTCTATAAACACATGAGATATATATGATCATTGTCACTGTAACTTGCCTGGACCAGCTGTATCCAGCCCAGGAATATATCCTTGATGAATGAATGAGTTAATGAGTGAATGAATGAACAGCTCCCTCACTGGACTCCCAAGTAAAGGAGGTGAAATTTCCAGCTTCTGACCAGAGGTATGGGCACAGGGGCCCAGGAGAAACTGAGAAGCAGAAAAGGTCTTCCCATGCCAAGCACCTAGGGGGACTACAACTGAGTCCACAAATGTCTACAGTCCCTCAGCATCCCCAAGAAGTGGCCAGAAGGGCTGAAAATGACCAGAGACTTGGTGGGCAGCATTAAGTATGCGGGGAGATGAAAATGCCAGGCAAATCACATACATATTATGACATGAAGGTCCCCCCCAAACCTGATTGGGAATTCTGGGATATGGCCAGGTCATGGGTGATAAGAATATAAGCTCCTTGAGGGCAGGGGCTATTTTTTTTTCTTTGATTCCCAACATACTAGCATAGTGCCTGGCACATAGTAGGCACCTAATAAATGCTTGATGGTTTATGGCCCTTGGAAAAATTCTAGAAGAGCCCCATTTACAAGGGCTGGGGCCCCTACCCCACTGCCATTTGCTAAGCTCCCATTTCTCCAAGGTCCAACCTCTCTCCCTCCTTTCCCCCATCATACCTGTGGTAAGCATCTGCTCCAAATGTAGCACAGCGTGGATCAAGGCTTGAGTGTCCACTGCTCTACCCACTGCCCGATGCAAGGCTGCCAGCACTGCCCCTGCCAGGATGCTACTTGTGCCTACAGTGTTAGGAGAAAGCAGCATCTGCTTTAGCACCTTACTGGGCAGAAAGGGCTGAGGCTGGGAAGGGACTGGCAGAAAGAGGGCCATGGCCAAGAGTCTGGGGTGGAGGAGTGGACAGAGTGGGGCCAGAGCACAGACCAAGGGCACCACTGCTAACAGAGGGGCCACTCACCCAGGCCAGAGCCGTGAGGCAGGTCAGACCACGTGTGCAGCTCGAAGCCACCCCCAAAGCCATGGTGAAGCTGGGTCTGCAGGGACTCTGAGGAGGGAAGCTGCACAATCTGGGCACAGATGAAAGCTGCCTTCAGCAGAGCCCCTGAAAGGAAATGGAGGAGAGGAAGAGAGCTAAACCGTCTATCCCAAGCCAAACCGAGACATTCAACCCAATCCAACACACATTTCTTTTTTTAAATTGGTCTTCTATTTCTTACCTCACCAGAACACCCCATATATCTCTCTCCCTCCCCAAGAGTCATCCCATTTGATAAACAATTTTTTTGAGAAAGGAAAAAAGTCAGCATGATTGATCAATACATCAAGGACGTCCAGACATAAGTACAAACTCGCCAGCAGCCATTTTTGAAGCACCACTTTACAAGTATCCTCGTCCTTAAAAACAAGCCTCACTAGAAACTCTCATCCCCCCCAAGCTTTCATCTTCTCTCTTTCTTTCCAAGCCAAATTCCTAGAAAAAGCTGCCTGCACGCCTTCCTCCCATGACTTCTCCTCTTAATCTTTTCTAACCCCTTTGAAACCTGGCTTCCATCCTCATTACTCAACTGAAATCACTCTCTCCAAAGTGACCAATGGGAGTGGAGCCAAGATGGCGGAGAAAAGGCAGGAAGTAGCCTAAGTTCTCCTTAGTTTCCCTCAATGTGACCAGTGATCTCTTCATGGCCAACTCTGATAGCCTCTTCTCAATTCTCATCCTCCATCTTTCTCTGCACCCTTTGACACTGTCGACCACCATCTCCTCCTTGGGTTTTCATGAGACTGCTCTCTTGGCCTCCTACTGTCTGTGTCATCCTTCTGTCTCCTTTGACGGGTCCTCCAAGCCTCTGTCCTGGGTCCTCTTCTCTCCTCACTCTACACGCTCTGATTTGGTGATCTCATCAGCTCCTATGTTTTACTTACCATCTCTATTCAGATGACTCCCAGATATATCCAGACCTAGTCTCTCTGCTGAGCTCCTGTACTAGCCATCGTCAATGGCCAAACTGAATGTCCCACAGGTACCTCAAAATCAGCCTAACCAAAACTAAATTTGTCCTCTTTCCCTCCCAAACCCTCTCCTCTTCTAAAATGTTCTATTTCTATCAAGGCAACTACCATCCTCCCAAAGTCACCCAAGTTTGGTGTCGATTATTTTTTGACACCTCACTCACACCACACATCCAATCAGTTGCCAAATCTCATTGTCTCTGCCTCCAAAATATCTCTAGCACACCTCCTCTCCATTCCCAAAGCCGCCACCCCAGCATAAGCCCTCAGAGACTGTTATTTATTCTCCATGCCTCATGTCTCTGCCCAGCTCTCCAATTTTCTTAAAGTGTGTCTTTCCCCAATTCAAGAAATTCCAGTCAGAGAATAGGGGTGTAAACAGAAAGAGAAGGTGGAAAATGAAGAGAGTAAGAGAATTCCTTTTTCGGAAAGGGATGAAAAATGAATGAAATTTTAAAACTAAGGAATAAGACTGCGTGAAGCGGGGGAAAGGAAGTGGGAGAATATCAGACAATAAGAGGGGATCAAGAGCGAGGGAAAGTAAGGCACTGGGAACAGGGCCCCCTTAGAAAAGATTCAAGTGAAGTAACCAAGGGAATGTAATACTGTGTCTACAGCAGAAGAAACTGAAACTAAAAAGCTTCTGTCCAGATAACAGTGATGCATCTAGGATAAGAAGGGAAGGGTTCAAATGGGGGGGGGAGAAATTCCAGAGGCTTCCTCTTGCCTCTAGAATCAAATTCAAAGTCCTCCATCTGGCTCTGAAAGTTGCTTGGCTTCTTCTTCCCTTTCCTACCTTTTTATCCCTCACTCTCCTTTGTCTGCTCACCAGGCAGCTGAGTACACTAGCTCTATGCATGCATGCAGAAGTCACCTAGACTTTAAAAATTTTTTTTTTCAGGCAATTGGGGTTAAGTGACTTACCCAGGGTCACACTAGTAAGTGTCAAGTGTTTGGTCTAAGGCCAGATCTGAACTCAAGTCTTCCTGACTTCAGCTGTATCCACTACGCCACCTAGCTACCCCTCAACTAGACTTCTTGAAGTTTCTCATACACAACACTCCATCTCCCACCTCTGTGTCTTTGCACTGGCAGTACCCCTTGCCTGGAATGAACTCTCTCCTCATCTCTGCTTTTGGGAATCCCTGGTTTCCTTTAAGACTCACCACAGATGCTAACAATGCATGCCTAACTGCCTCTCCGAGACCACCTCTCTGCTTCATAAGAACCCATGTTGTCTCCCTCATTAGAGTGTGAGCTACTTGAGAATAAGGAGGCTGTGCATCCCCAGGCTCTAGCACAGTGCCTGGAATACAGCAGGTGTTTAATGAATGCTTGATCTCCACCGGTTAATAAGAGAGGAGGAAAAGGAGTAAGCATTTATTAAGTGTCTACTATGTGCCAGTCACTATCACAACATTATTATCTCAATTTGTCCTCACAATAACTCTGGGAGGTAGGTGCTATTTTGATCCCCATTTTACAAATGGGGAAACTGAGGCAGGCAGAAATGAAGTGACTTGCCCCGGGTCACACAGCTAGTAAGTATCTGCGGCTGGATTTGAAATAAGGTTTTCTGGACCCTGGGCTCAGTGAGTCATAGGATTTGGACCTCAGATATCATCGGGTCTCCACCCCATTTTATAGAGGATGGCACTCACAGTCAGAGGAAGGAGGGGGCCTCAGTCCTGTCTCTGTACACATTGTGGAGAGCTGGCTGGGAACAGAGGCTCTCACCTGGTGCATGAGGCTGACAATAATCCTGCAGGTCCTCCAGGCTCTGGCACACAAGCTCTGTGAACACCTCGCCCGAATGGGTCCTTATGGACAGCCGCAGCTCGGGCGGAGTGATTCGACGTGCCCTGGCCCCAATGGGCCTCCGCCCGTCCACCAGCACGGCCAGGTCCACCACAGCTCCCCCTTGCTCGTAGGTGATGGGCGGAGTATCACTCCAGCCACCTGCAGGAGAGGATCCCTGGACTCACTGAGGCCCAGGGATCCAACCGCCCTGGGTGCGGCAAAGAGAGAACACCCCCTACCCTGCAGCAGCCCCTGGGGCACAGGACGTAGTTCTTACCGGAGAAGTCCACCCTGGCTGGGCACTCCACCACCACCCAATGCCCCCGAGGTGGGGGTTCAACTGGCTCCATGGTAACAAAGTGCCAGGCAGACATCACCGCCTGGCGGATAAGGATCTGCTCGGCTCCTTCATAATGCCGAGCAGCTCTCACCAGCAGGGCTGGCCTAGACACACCAGACGGGAGGAAAAGATCAGACAATCCTTGAGCTAAGAGGGACCTCAGAGGCAACGTAGCACCACCCCTCCTCCCGTTACACAGATGAGAATGCCACCACCTCAGGCCCAAGACACTTTGGGTTCTACTCCCCACCTTTTACTCCCCTTATATGGTAGGAGGTTTGATAAAGTGAAAAAAGCAAAACAAAGCTGGGCTACATCATTTGGGGGAATGGTATGTAAATGTGATGGAAGGCTATTGTACTAGTAAGAAATGATGAAGGAGATGGTTTCAGAGAAGCCTGGGAAGACTTGTATGAACAGATGCAAAGCAAAGTGGGCAGAACCAAGTGAACAATTTACGCTGTAACAACAGCACTGGAAAGAGAAACAACTTGTAAGGTTCAAGAACTCTGTTCAATGCAATGATCAATCACAACTCCAGAGGACCAATGATGAAAGAAGCTACCCACCTGGCAGAGAGGAAATGGGTTCAGCATTCAAAATCAAACGTGTTTTTTGCACGTGGTCAATGCAGAAATGTATTTTGCTTGATTACAAATAATTGTTACCAAGATTTTTTCTTTTCTTTTCTTTTTTTTAAATGGGGTAGGGAGATAGGACAGAAAAAAATAGATTTTACTTAATTAGAAAAAAAACTTAAAAAAAAAGTGGGCTGGGCTAGAAATAAGTGATCTGGGCTCTACTCTGGACCATATGCCCAACTAGCTGATTGATTAGGTCAGTTAACTGACAGGCCAGAGAAATTGTTTCACCGTCCATCACACAGAAAAATGCTTTGAAATATGCAAAATGAAGCTAGATTGAGGATGGGTGGATAGACAGACCGACAGACAGATAGATAGATAGATAGATAGATAGATAGATAGATAGATAGATAGATGTGGATGGATGGATGGATGGATGGATGGATGGATGGATGGATGGATGGATGGATGGATAGATAGATAGATAGATAGATAGATAGATAGATAGATAGATAGATAGATAGATGGACAGATAGGTAGATAGACAGGTAGGTAGATAGATAGATAGGTAGACAGACAGACAGACAGACAGACAGACAGACAGACAGACAGACAGATAGATAGATAGATAGATAGATAGATAGATAGATAGATAGATAGATGGATGGACAGATAGGTAGATAGATAGATAGATAGACAGACAGACAGACAGACAGACAGACAGACAGACAGACAGACAGACAGACAGACAGACAGATAGATAGATAGATAGATAGATAGATAGATAGATAGATAGATAATAGATGGATAGATGGATGGATGGATAGATAGATAGATGGATGGATGGATAGATAGATAGATAGATAGATGGATAGATAGATCAATCAGTAGATAGATGATAGAGAGACAGAGGAAGGGAGAAAGACAGAAGACAAGATAGAGAGATAGGCAGAGGATAGAGGGAAATAGATGATAGAGGAGAGATAGATAATAGATGATAGATATAGATAAAGTAGAACTGACAGACAGACAGATTAGATAGGTAGATAAATAGAAAGACAGTCAGACAGAGCATATGTTAAGTGCTTACTACGTGCCAGGCTCTGTGCTAAGAGCTAGAGATAAAAAGAAAAAACAAATAAGACAGTTCTTGCTTTCCTCCAATCACTATCATCACTGTTACTATTATTATTAATTATCATTATTCCATCCCCGTGAGTGGCTTTCCCCTTCCTCATCCCAGGCATTACCCTAAGTTCACCTGCCCAGCCACTTGGTCCTCTCATGGGCAAGCTCTTCCACGCCCCTAGCCACGTCCCCTCTCTCCAGGTATTGGAAGGCCAGGGCCCACTCCTGGTTGGCTGCCGGTCCACTTCGAAGACCTCCATGGCCCCCGGCCATGCAACCAAGTACATCAGCTATACAGGCCAAGGCCCGGGCTGCCACACCAGGATCTTCAGAATGAGCTGCAACTGCAAGAGGGAACACGAGTCGGGGGAGGGCCAAGAGGACCCCGTCACTCCCAGATGGGTGGCCAGAGGCAGAACAGCAGCGACCACCCATAACAACCCATGACAATAGGCAGAAGCCCAAAAGCTTACCTTCCTCCTACTCCCACCAGAGGTTGAGGAGTGAGAGTCTATGCATAGGATTTAAAGAGAACCCCAGAACCACCCCCAAAATATCACCTCTACCTACGAGAAATTCCCATCATTCTAGTGGACTAGTGGGTTAAACAAAGCTAGGGAGAGCATCTCCAGAAGGCACCAGCTAAAATACACATATGCAAAATAAATAAAATTGGAATTTTTAATTTTAAAACTAGAAAACAAAACAAAATAAAACATGTATCTGCTACCTAAAATCAGTTAATTGGGGCAGCTAGGTGACGCCATGGATAGAGCACTGGCCATGGAGAAAGGACCCGAGTTCAAATCCAATCTCAGACACTTGACACTTACTAGCTGTGTGACCCTGGGCAAGTCACTTAACCCTGACTGCCTAGCAATAAAATAAAAACAACCAACAAACGTTTATTAAACCACCATGTGCCAGTCACTGGGGGTTTTCAGTACTGGGAATTTACAAAGACAAAGCATGAAACTGTCCCTACTCCCCAGAAGGGCACATTTCCTGCCCTATCCATTGCTCTAGGTATTAATCAGCCCATCAGACTGACATCCTAAGCTCAAAGGGAAATGCAGGGACAGTCAGGGTTCAAATGAGTAAGGAGGACAGACAAGCCTCACAATGGATCACGGGAAGGTCCAGGGAAGCGGATCTTAACCCTTGCTGTGTCATGGACCCACTGGGAAGCCTGGTAAATGAGAAAGGGGTGACTCCCACTTCAGAATAAGGCTTTTAAATGCATAAAATAAAACACATAAGATGACAAAGCGGGGTGGTTCAGTGAATAGGATGCTGAACGTGCTGTATGGAGGACCAGAGTTCAAATCCTGCCTCAGATACTTACCAGCTGTATGACCTGGCCTCAGTTTCCTCATCTATAAAATGGGGATAATAATAGCCCCTACTTCCCAGGGTTGTTCTGAGGTTCAAATGATACAATATTTGTAAGGTGTTTCACAAATCTCGAAGTTTAGAAAGATGCCGCAATTATATTGAAATACAGTTATCAAAATATAGAAAAATTTTAAAAGGTCACAAACCCAAGGACTGGGGTGAAAGAGCCTTGGGAGTGGATGCCTGGTGTTCTTACAAGGCAATTCCATCTCCTTCTTTCCTGTGGGGTAAGTGGCCCGCTTCCTAGACAAGGTCTGCCCTCAGGCACCCAGCAGAGACTTTCAGGATCCTCCCCTGCCCCAGAACTCATGCTGCTCGCACGCCTCTCAGGGTACAGGCTGGGTCAGGTCATCCAGATGGAGGAACGTGGCAGAGAGAGAAGGGGCTTCCCCAGGGGAGCTAAAGGGAGTAGAGACCATGGCGGGCAAGGGTCCACCCTCAGCTGACTGTGAAGGATGCTCTCCTGCCTCTCTTCCCCCTCCTCTGCTGCACCCCCTCCGCCCTAACCCATCCCACGTCTCATTCCGTTGGGCCCCTGATTCTCCTTCCTCCTCTCCTACTTATCAGGTATTCATGGAGAAGCTTTAAAATGTTCCCATCCTTCCCAGAAATAGTCAGGTTTTAATGGAAGATTCTAGAAAAGCCTGAAGCGCAGTAGGAATGAATTTCCAGTGATGGGATTTTGGGCACCGTGACAGGTGAGGGGGAAGATCTATTTGGGATGAAAGACCCCTTTTTAGTATGCTAAAAATACACGCGCACAGCCTCAGATGTCCTGAGCTGCCTGTGCAGACACCCAGCTAGAGGCCTTCTCCTTCCTCGCCAGCGTCACCCAGGACCAGACACTGTCAGGATGAGGTTTTCCACGAAGGCAACGGGGTGTGTGCCCAGGTGCCTGGGAGGAGGAGGGGGGAAAAAGATGCCTCCAGACCAGGGGTTCTTAATATTTTGGGTGTCTTGGACCCCACTGACAGTCTGATCAAATCTACAAATCCCTTCTCAGAATCGTGTTTTTAAATGCATGAAATAAAATACATAGGATTACCAAGGAAACCAATTATTTTTGGTTATATAGATATACTTTTTTCCCATCCAAGTTCACCATGGTCCCCACCCCTGGAAATCACTCACCGACCCCAAGTTAAGAAGGAGAAGGAATAGCTGGGGTCTGAATTCCCTTAAGCTCCATCTACTGGAGTGGTCTCCCAGAGGATGGTCATTTTCCCTGGCTGTCTGCTATGCCTGGAAGGCTCTCCTGGCTCATTTCTACTTCCTGACTTCCTTCAAGTTTCAGCTAAAATCTCACCTTCTACCGGTAGCCTTTCCCAACCCCCGTAAGCTGGTACTAAACTCTGTTGATTATTTCCAATTTTTCCTGTATGTATCAGGTTTGTACATTGCTTGCATGTTGTCTCTCCCATTAGACTGGGAGCTGCTTGAGGGCAGGCACTTTCTACCTTTCTTTGTATCTCCAGCACGTAGCCCAATGCGTAGCACATAGTAGGTGCTTAATACATGTTTACAGACTTCCCTATGGAGGGAATCTAATGATGGAGGACAGGAAATCTTACTCACCCTGGTCCAGTGTGGTCAGCAGCAGCCCATGGCACCCCTCATGGGTGGCAGCCCTAACCAACGGCAGCAGGCTCTGGTCCTGACGCCCCTCCAGCACACGCCGCACCTTCCCCTGAGCCTGCTGGAAGAAGAGGGTCCGGCGAGAAGCCAGCGTGGCAGCCTGGTCCAAGTGGAGCTGAACCTGCTTCCAGGACATGCGCCAGGCGGCTCTCCAGGCCTGGAGGGAGTCTCCACCTCTGGAGCCCAGCAGCCATAGCACATCCTGGGGGTCTGGGGACCGGGAGGCAAAGAAGACCGGGAAGAGCCGAGCAGTGAGAAGGCAGCGCTCTACTGGCGGGGTGTCTGGGTCCCATATGTCGCCATCCCTGATGCAGGGCAGAGACGAGGATCAGAGGGTCATGAGAAGGCGAGGGGGTCTGCTCCCAACTCGGCCCCTCTACCAGGCCCAGGGTGACTGGGGAGAGCTGGAAGGTCCTTGGGACAGAAGGTCAACACGAGGACCTTATTCCATTTGATGGGATGTCACTAGAGGTACAGAGCCATAGGTTAGGGTTAACCACTGTCAGCCCACCTTGGCAGAGGGGCACATTATCACCACCACCACCCCAGCCAAGGGGAAAATGTTCACATCCATCCCTAGGCCAAATGACAGGGGAAAGGGAATATGAGGGACAAGGGGAGGAAACCAGGCCTGTCTAGATAATATGGAATGGTCCACATGACAGGGGAAAGGTATACGAGGGACAAGGGGAGGAAACCAGGCCTGTCTAGATAATATGGAATGGTCCAAATGACAGGGGAAAGGTATACGAGGGACAAGGGGAGGAAACCAGGCCTGTCTAGATAATATGGAATGGTCCACATGACAGATGACCTGACTAAGGTTTCAGGAACCTGGAGTTCATGGCATAGGAAGGGGAGAAGGTAGGTGGTACCCGGGGATCTGAGATGGGAGGATTCTCCAGTGGGAAGTGGTCCTAAACCTCCACTGGGGTCATCCAGGCCTTCTGGCTACCTCAATGGATCCCATGGCCCTTACCGGATGCCTGTCCTCTGGAAGAACTCCGTCCAGGGCACATTGAGATACGTGCCCTTCCCCAGCGCTGGGCTCTGGAGAGGACAGAGATGGGAACAGTCAAAAGAACACAACTGGGAAGTGGTGGAGGTAGAGGTGGCAAAGGCAGGAAAGGGATGGAGATGAGTACCCAACCAGCCTCAGGCTGAGGAAGAAAGGCGCCCAGACGCAGGAAGCAGGGCTCAAACAATACACCGGTGAAACGTCTGAAAAACGTCTATAGCATTTCTTTAAAAAAAATCTTCAAGCAAATTAGCCCCAAACTGCTGCCCCCCTCCCTCCCCTCCAAAGAATCGGCCACTTGAGATGGCCACTAAAGAGATGGGGTTTTACTCAAGAGTCCCCTCTCTCCTCTAGGGCTCAACTTCCTCTTCCATAAAATGAAAGGATTTCGCTAAACAACGTCTCACTAACATCCTCTCCAGTGCCGACATTCCACGATGGCATAAAATGTTCTGCCAAGGATGAGCAGATCCTGCAAAAGCCCTCCCAGGTTCTGGACTCAGTCTGGCTCCATGTGGACTGAGCTCTGTCTTGCTTGTCACTGGTAAGCCTGCTGGGTAAAGGGGGGGAGGGGCAGCCTCCCCCTTAGACTAGAAGCCCCTCGAGGGCAGGCACTAAATCCCCAGGAGAAGCCAGTCTAGGGAGACAACACCATCCTTATAACCTGGGTACCCCAGACCCACGGGGCTGGGGCTTGTATCCCCATTGTTCAGATGGGGAAAGAGTAATTCAGAGATGTCCTGTGACTTCCCCAGGCTCACCCAGCAAGGAGAAGAAGCAATGATCATAGCATTTTATCTAGCGCTTTCAGCTTTGTGGAGCGCTTCACAAATATTACTTCATTTGATCCTCAAGACAACCCTGGGATATAGGTGCTATTCTTATCCCCATTTTACAGATGAGTAAACTGAGGCAAACAGAGGTTAAGTGACTTGCCCAGGGTCACACGGCTAGTGAATGTCTAGGGGAGGATTCGAATTCAAGCATTCCTGACTCCAAGTGCAACATTCTATCCACTGCAGCTCATTGCAGCCCCTAATAGAGATTAATCTATCTTTGATAAAAGGCCAATTTATGGAGCCAATTCCCCGGCCAACCTCAGTGATAGTGAAGGCCCCTAATAGGTGGAGTGATAAGATTTTTAGGTCAGAATAAGGAAAGGATCTTCTGTCTCCCTCCCTCCTCCGTGGAGAAGAAAGAACTGGACTAAAGTGAGAGGACCTGGGTTCGAATCCTGGCTCTGGTAATTACTAACTACATAAGCTTGGGCAGGCGAGGTAACCTCTCCGGGTCAGTTTCTTCATCTATAGGAAGTAGGGACTGGCACAGACGACCTCTAAGGCTCCTTCTGGTGCTAACGCTCCATGAGAGCAGCAGCACCGGGCAAGGCCCTACCTGCCAGTCGTCTCGGCGCCCAGTGAGAGTGAACACCTGGACGGAGGTGTTCTGCAGCTGGATGCGATGTCCTTGGAAGATGATGTCACGCAGCGCCGAGCCACGGAGGGCGCCGGAGGAAGCTCTGTCCAGCCCGAGCAGGAGGCACCCAGGGCCAATGCGGATGGGACCCTGGTTGGGAGAGAAGGAGCTGCGATGCGGCTGCCGGGAATTCTCCTCCCCTGGGACTGGCCCCAGGGATAGGAAGAACTGAGGTCAGAGACACTGGAGATCACTGCAACGGCCTCCTGATTGGCCTTCTCACCTGGTCTTGCCTCTCTCCAATCCATCCTCAACAAAACCGCCAATGGCCTACTCCCAAAGCATGAGTCCGACCACGTCACTCCCCTGCTTGGAAAGCTCGGAAAGCGGTGGTGGCCCCCAACTACCTCTAGGCAAAATGTAAACATGTCTGTTTGGCAGGTAACACCTTTCCCAATATACAGCTCCAGCCCACCTTACCAGGTGCACTGTGCAGGCCTCTCATTATTTTAGGTGAATACAACAGTGACCAGGGACGGAGAGCTTTTGGCCTCGAGGACATATGTGGCCTTCTAGGCTCTTGAGTGAGACACTTTGACTGAGTCCAGGTTTTACAGAACAAATTCTTTTCTTAAAGGGATTTTTATCTATTTTTATATATTAAAGGGTCCAAGGCCAGTGATATTCAGAGGTGCCAATCTCGGCCTTTAGGACCCAGAGTATCTGATGCTCAGGCTGTTCAAACAGCCTTTACAGACAGTAAGCACTTATTAATTGTTCACTGAATAAGTAGTTTTTTAAACTGAATTAGGCTGCCCCACTGGCTCCTTTCCTAGGCCCTTCTCTTTTGCCCACAGACCTCCTCCCTTTTCTCTCTTTCTTCAGACAGCCTGAGGTGGCAGGGAGAGAGGGGCTCCCCTTCCTCAATCCCCTCCACCTTCCTGGACAAACCTGTTCATTGAGACAGACAGGAGGCACCTTCAAGGTCTGGGGTGAAGGGAAATGGGGAAAGAACAGCTTTTACCTGGAGTCGGCAATGTTGAATCACACTCCCAGGGCCCAGGCGAACCTCTCCCTCCAGCAGGCTATTGACCACAGAGCAGCCGGCTTCTAAGAACTGAGGCTTCTGCAAAGGCAGGAGAGAAGGAAACAAAACTGGGCCTGGGAAGGTTATTCCATCCAATCCCTCTCCTGCTCAAAAGCCTCTCTGGCTCCCTATTGCCTACTGGGTCAGGCCCCAAATCTGGACCTGCCTAACCTCTCCAACACTGTCTCCTGGTGCTCCCCCACAACCCACCCACCACACACACACACATACACACCATGCTCTCATCTCATCTCAGTGCCTTTGCTCATGCTCTTATCCCAGCCCAGACGGCTCTGCCCCTTCCTCTCCAAATGTTCCAACCCCATCTACCCACCCTTCAAGGCTAATCTCAAGTCCTACCTTCGGGGAAGCTTTTCCTGATGACTATCATAAGATGTCAGAAGAGCTAGAGATTTAAGAGCTCATCCAAGACAAACCTCTTATTTTACAGAGAAGGAAACTGAGGCTCAAAGGAGGAAATGACTTACCCAAGGTAATACAGCTAATTAAGAAGCAGCCCACAATGAACTCTTCTGAATTCCCATGACACTCAGAGTCTGTATCACTCATCTGACATTGCAATATATCATGTCTAATAATATGTGTATGGGTGTTGACTCCCCAACTAAACAGTAAGCTCTCTGAGGGCAGGGACCCCGTTTCTCTTCTTCTGTTGCACAGGGTGGTTGATATTGCTTATCCTTCATTTTAGAAGAAGACCAATGTGGTCACAATGCTGTTGACTTTCTCATGAACTGGATTTGAGTGAGGCACAGTCACACAAAGTCATCAGCCTCACTCTCTCTTCCACAGTCATCAAAGTCCAGAGACAGGACAATAGTCTAGGTGGCTGGCGATGGCCTGAGATGCAGGGGTAACCTTGGTGTCTTCCATGTCTGACCAAGCTCTAAGCGCTTCACAGCTCCTGCTTCTGCCGCCTTCGAGGCCGTTGAAACTAACTGTTCTCAGCCAGCCGTTCCACCGGGGCAAAGTCTTCAAGTGCTTGGGGTAGACACTCCCCTAACTCACTAATGGGTTTGAGGCCTGTCAGTTGCCCTCACCCTGGTTTAGCACATCTGCCCAAACAGTTTCACCAGGGTGTGACCGCTGCACACGCTACAGCTTCCTGGAGCCACAGGTGAGAGTTGGGGGACAGGGGGACACCATAAGTGGATGAGCAGCCCTGAAAAGGGCTCAGCAACCCTGATGCCAGAAGTGCTAATCCTTCCTGAGTACCCCACACACCCTGGGTACAAGGCACATACTCAGTCACTTTGCATTGACAGGGATGAACAGGGAAGGGAGGCACACTCACCTCCACCTGGGAGTGCACAATTTGAGCAAAGAGGTCCCGGGGGAGCGTCAGGCTGCGGAGGTGGGCACTGGCCAACGAGGTCATATACTCGTAGGCACCATCCGGGATGTATGCTGTGGAGACACAGACCTGCGGGTGTGTATGGGTGGCAGGAGGGTTGGGTGGGACAGATACAGCCCTTACCCAGAGCAGCATCTGCTGCCTCTGAGGGCCCAAACCAGCCCCCTAGGTCAACGTAGAACTAAGGCTGGAAGACCAGACCTTGTAAATGAAGAGCGAAGGCTACCAAATGACACAATACCTGCGAAGCACTTTATAAACCTTAAAGCACTACGTACACTATTATATTATTATTATTCACAGGATTATTCTTATTATTTTATTTTATTATTATATTCATGGGATACCACCTTCCCCCTTCTACCCGCTGCCTCTGTCTAGACCAGGGGTTTTCTTTTTTTATGTAACCCAGACCCCTTTGGTGAAAGTCTGGAGAAGCTTTGCACCCCTTTTCAGAATCATGCTTTAAAATGTGTAAATTAAAATACGCAGGACACAAAGGAAACCCAATGTTAGTGAAAACAAAGATGTAAATTCCTTTTTCCCGTCTAGGTTCATGGACCCCCAGAAATCTAGCCCAGGTTAAGAATCCCTGGGCCATTTCTGGGACATCACAGCTCCCCCTCTACAAAGGCAAAAGATTATGGTGTCACTGAGGAAAGAAAGAATTGGGCCAATTCTCTGGCTCATCGGGGGCACATTCTGGGAGGACCACGGGATGGTGGCAGACGCTTACAGAGCTGAAAGATGTGCAGAGCGCTTCAACCCCCTGGCAACTCACAGCTGCCCAACGAGGTAGGTATGGCAAATACCACTGTGCCCGATTCATAGGTGAGGAAACTGAGGCTCCTGGGCAAAGTGATTTTCCTGTACTCACCCAACTAATAAGGACAAAGGATGAGATTTGAATCCAGGTCCTTAGGACACCAAACCCAGTGCTCTTCCACTACAGCCCAGAACGCACGGCCTTTGGAGCACCACCTGCCCATTCGATTCATAAATCAGCGGTTTCTGTTGGAGGGTATCCAAACAAGGGCACACAGTAGGCACTTAATATATGCCTGTTGGCTGACTGACACTGTTTTAGCCACGGGCTAAAGGAAAGGAGAGACTTCATTCCTTGGAAAGTTTCATCCAGGGGCAGCTAGGTGGCGCAGTGGATAGAGCAGTGGCCCCAGAATCAGAAGGACCTGAGTTCAAATCCAGTCTCAGACCAGACACTTGACACTTACTAGCTGTGTGACCCTGGGCAAGTCACTTAACCCCAATTGCCTCGTGCAAAAAAAAAAAAAAAGGAAAGTCTCGTTCAACTGACTAGCGTTTATTAAGCAACTGCTATGTGCCAGGCACTGTGCTGGGGGCTACAAATGAAATCCTCAATTAGCTTGCAGTCTAAGGCGGGGGAGACAACATGCAAACCACAAATATATGTTCAGAAGAGGTGGTAGGGAACTTAAAGATAAAGCACTAGGGGCAGCTAGGTGGTGCAGTGGATAGAACACCGGCCCTGGAGTCAGGAGGACCTGAGTTCAAATCTGGCCTCAGACACTGGACACTTACTAGCTGTGTGACCCTGGGCAAGTCACTTAACCCCATTGCCTACCAAAAAAAAAAAAAGATGAAGGCCACTAATAGGTGGAGGGAATGGACAAGATCTCCTAGAGTGGATGGGCTTGGGGCTGAGTCTTGAATAAGGCCAGGGAAACTAACAAGGGGAGGTAAGGGGTGATGGCATTCCAGGCATGTGGCACAGCCTCTGCAAAGGTTTGGAGACTGGAGATGGAGGGTCATGTTTTAGCAAGAAGTCTGGTGTAGCTGGATCAGACAGTATATAGAAGAGGGGTATGTAGAAGAAGACAAGAATGGTGGGGAGTCTCCTAAAGGGGCTGCGGTTTCCTGCGGCCCATTCCCAGCCCTCCCTGCGCTCCCCGATCCCTAGGAACGATCAGAGCAGACTTAGGCCACACCCACCAAGGCTGAGAGGCTGGTCCCGGAGCTCCTTCCACAGCACGGCCCGCGCATTCCGTCGGCCCCTTGTTTGGTCCGTGTCACCCTGACCCATCTCGGCCAGAAAGCTCTCCCGGTTCACATCCCGTGCCATGCACAGCAAAATGTCAAAGAATAGGGACAGCTATGGGCAAGGGCCAGAGTGAGAGAAGTCACAAACTGGTCAGGGGACTCCAAAGTCCCCAGTCTCAGCCTAGATCTGCCACACACCAGGGCGGGAGCGGGGACGGCTGCTGAGTATTAGCAACGTCGACAGCCATATCATGACATCTATGTCTACCCATCTGGGTTCCCCAGTTAAGTAGCGATGGTCAGGTCAGTGTCTGGGCATATTTAGGATAAGGTGAAAACAGTGCTGCCATAGTTTTAGTACTAAGCATCCTCCACTGGGCTCCCCCATTCAGTAGTCTCTCAGTAATATCCCCGAATGGGCACAGGGAGCTTAGAGGAAGGATAAACTATATGGGCACAACTTTTGTGATATCACTGCCTCACCACCCAAAAAAGAAGAAACAGACACACAGACAGGGAAAGAGAAAGGAAAAGAGAGAGAGAAAAACAGAGAAAAGAGAGGAAAAAGAGAAATAAAGAAATTGAGAAAGAGAAAGAAAGAAGTAGCAAATGAGAAAGAGAGAGATGGAGAAAAGAGGAGAGAGAGAAAAAGAGAAAAAGAAAGAAAAGAAGAGAGAAAAAGAGAAGGAAGGGAGAGAAAAGAGAAAGCAATGCAGGGAAGAGAAAGAAAGAGATGGTAAGAAAAAGAAGGAAGAGAGAAAAAAACAGAGAAAGAGATGGTGAGAAAAAAGGAAGAGAGAAAAAAGAGACAGAGAAAGAAAAGAAAGGAGGGGAAGAGAGAGAAAGAAAGATGGTGAGAAAAAGAGAGAAGGAAGAAAGAGAAAGGATAAAGAAAAGAGAGGGAGGGACAGAGAAAGAGAAGAAGGTAGAGATACAGAAGATGGAGGAACAGGGCCACGGGGACTTTACCTGGAAAGGCTGGGCGCCAGAGTCCAGGCCCATGTAGGTGCAGGCATCCAGGGGTGGTGAGACATGAGTAGCCAGGAGTCGCTCAGCAATTTCCACAGAGAAGAAGACAATTCCAGAGACCTGGAGGAAGAGCAGGGATTGATGAGCGACCCCCCTGGAAACGGAAAAGGGGAATGGACTGAGCTCAGGTGATGGTGGGGAGGGTGGTCCTGCCTCATTGCCAGCCTGCACTAGCTCCTGATAATCTCTCTAAGCTTTGGTTTTTTCCCCTATGACATGGGAATAGTAATCCCTCTGGAGGCTGTGAGGGTGAAATGAGCTGTTCTGTTCTGCTCAACTGTTTCAGTCATGTCCAACTGTCCATGGCAGCATTTGGGGTTTTCTTGGCAGACATACTGTAGTGGTTTGGATTGCCTTCTCCAGCTCATTTTACAGATGAGGGAACTAAGGCAAACAGGGTTAAGTGACTTGCCCAGGGTCACACAGCTAGGAAGTGTCTGAGGCTCAATTTGAACTCGGGAAGATGAGTCCTCCTGACTTCAGACCTGGCACTCTGTGCACTATGGCGCCACTTAGCGGCTAGTGTACAAAAAGCCCTTCGCAAACTCCCACGACAATCCTGAGACCCGTGCAAGGATTATCCCCATTTTGCAGATAAGGAAACCGAGGGTCACAGCAGTCACATGGTTGTTGAGGGTCAGAGCTGAGATGCCAAACCCATCTCTCCAGACTCCCAAGCCCGACGGTCCTCTCTCATACCAGCGGCACTTTTCCGTCGGGTCTCACACACTGCTGTATCTGGACCTCTGAGCCCTGGTAGAAAATGTTACGGACCAAGCCCTGCATCAAAGGAAGAGGGGGCAGCGTTGGGACAGGGGAGAACTGGGAAGTCAGACCCCCGGCCTCCAGCCAAGCAGATGGGATGCTGTGTAAGGTGGAGAATCGGAGGCAGGCAGACCCTCTCCTTGCAAATCACCCTTGGGGTAGAGGAGTATGGAATGAGGGCAAATGGTCTCTCAGAAACCCCCCAAAGGTTCTGGGATAACGGGTACACAGTAGGGGCTGGTGGCAGATCTGGGGCAAGAGAAATGGACAGAAGGCCTCGGGCTGAAAGTCCTGCTGGGGACCCCGGGGGCCCTCCTTCCTCCCACCACAACCTTGGGTCCACCCTAGTATCCTGGGGGTAGGGAGTACCTGGGAGTCAGTGAGGTAGACCCCATGGTCCTGGGCATAGGTCACACTCCCAGGCAGAGAGAACACCCTGGCTCCTCGGAAGTCATCCCAGCAGACCTCTAAGGGGAAGGGAAGCTGGCTATTCAGTAATGTCAATGGTTCAAAAAGAATTCACAGATTTTTTTTTGTATCAACAGTCAGTCAACTCATTTATTAAGCATCTACCATGTGCCAAGAGCTGGGGATGCAAAGAAAAGCCAAAAAAAAAAAAATCCCTGCCCTGAAGGAGCTTCCAGTCTAATAGTAGTAATGGTAGCCCAAAATAATCATCTAGAAACTCAAAAGGTTCCCATCTATTGGGGAATGGCCAAAAAGAGGGATGTAATTATTGTGCTGTAGGAAATGATAAAATGGATGGATTCAGAGAAATCTGAGAAGACTTGTATGAACTGATGCAGAGTGAAAGTGAGCAAGGCCCGAGGACTCTATGGAGGACCAGCAACGCACCTCCATTAGAGAGAGGACGGCCTCCAGATGCAACAAGAAAACAGGAGTTTTCGGACGCGGTCAATGTGGCGATCTGCTTTTCCTGATGATGCATATAGATGTAAGGGTATGTGATTCTTTTGTGGCTGGTGTTCAGCTTTGTGTTTTTAAGGGGAGGAAGGTGAGAGGGAGAGAGTAAATTCTTGTTGATTGAAAAAAAATAATAAAGCCATGCTTGATATGAGGGTCTCTGGGAGGCAGGAGGAGATATAGGGAGAAATTGAGGTGATGTAAAAACAAAAACAAAAAAAATCAATAAAATTTTATTTTAAAAGTGATGGTCTCAATAAGTAGGGGGAAGGAAGTAAAGGGAGGGAGAGAATTTAGAACTGAAAATAAAACTTAAATGCACAAAAGAAAAAAGAGAAGTGATAGTCAAGGGCTCTTGGGCCCATGGGGAGATTCTCAGTAAAAGAGGGGACCCCAGCACTGATGGATGAGTAAGTAATACCACCATGTACCTTTCAGAAAGAAAAGAGGATTTCCTCCATAGGGATAGTGTAATGAGGCTGAGAATGTAGGGAGTAAAGAAAGAGAAGAAAACAGCAGAGCCATAGCTTGGGATGGGGGCAATGTGTTGTCCTTGGCTCTGCTAAAGACCCCAGGCCAATCTCAACCTGAAAATCCACTTACCAGGGCTTGTCGGAATAGAGAGAATCATGTCTGTGCTGCAGACCCATACTCCAGGTGGGGAACCACGGCCCAGCTGGAAGAGAGAGCACAGCTCATGGGCAGGCTGCCTCGAATGGATGAGGATGGAGGGTGGGGCCATGAACGCTCTCTTCCTTCCTTTCCCACTCCATCCCCAGCTGACTGTAGCCACCTTTGGACTCTGGCCCACTCTAGCCCTTGGCCTTGAAGAAGGCAAAAGAAGAGACAAGGTCTTCCAGTTCTGCTAGTAGCCATCTTCTCCAATGATTATGGAAACTGGTTAACTCCAGTCCAGTTGCCCCTGACTTCACATAGATCTGATGAAATGTAGGGAAGCCAGCACCAGATTATCCAACCACCTCTTAACCCTAGATGTCCTCTAGCAATGAAGTCCTCCTTGTGGAAAGGGAAGAGAACCAGAATTTATTGGCATGGCTATTACTCTAAATACTTTACAAATACGGTGTATGCCTGGAGCTGTCCCCATGGGCCCCCTACACCCTGATTCATGACAGCGTGAGGCAGGGGGTACAGGGAAATTTCAGGGAGGGAGAAAGCCCTTGGGGTGAGCACTCAGGTGAGACTGACGAGTCTGACCCCAAGCCAGGCCTCACCTTGTGGGTCATGATGTATAGCAGCACGTCCAGGTTACAGGTGAGAGACTCCACTCGAGCTGTGGGGTCCACCAGCGGGAGGCAGGTGAAAGCTCGGCCACAGTCATCAAAAGGGAAGTCTCGGCCCTGGGAAAGGAATGAGCTAAGTCTGAGAGGAAGCAGGACTGAGTCCAGAGAGGGACTTGGTTGCCCTTTGGGTGGAGGGAAGGCAGAAGGGAGAGTAAGAAGGCAGTGCTTTCTCCATTCACTTCCCGACGTGGGCCATTTCTCTTCACAGGAGAGGGAACCCCCTACTCCTGCCATCTCCCTCCTCAGACCCAGATTTCTGGTGGGGATTTCAAACTCTTTTCCTCTAACTGTTGGAGAGCCTCTTCTCTCTCCTTCTTCTTGGGCAGAATTCTTTGGGATCATTTACCTGCAACCCTTGTCCCTGACTAATTCCCTTTTCACATCTCTCCCCTTACTCTTTTACCAGTGGGCTCTTCTCCCCAGTGCAAGGCAGGCCAGACCAGCCTGTTACATAAATCCTAACGCCCAGGCCAGTATCTGTCTGGATCAAAAAATGTACCCCTGCCACACAAGTGATCATGTTCTGCCCAGGCCTATTCAAAGAGGCCTCTGAGGCTGGGGGAAGAAGGAGACCTTGTCCCTTCTCCTGTGTTCTAGGGTCCCCTAGCTCCAAACAGCCTCCACCTGACCTTGAGGAATCCAATACTAAGGCACCAGGCTGTGAATCCCTATTATTTTCAGCCAATCAAGGTTGGCGCCTTTATTTTCATGAACATATTTGACTCTTGATTCCCTGGATGGAGGAGAGAAATAGCCTGGATAGATAACACAGAACCATGGATAATCCAAAAATCCTTTGTGTGTGTATCAGAAATGTTGTCTATTTTTCCCACTTTGGAAGACAAAAGACTTTATTTATTCTGGCTTATTTGAGTGGATATCAAATTGAATCTGGACCGTTCAGGTGCTCAGAAGCCCTCTCTCTACCCAAGAGGACGATGAGGGCAGGAGTGTACAACGTGGCAGGGGGAGCCAGCCTAAGACAAAACATTTTATTTAACACATCTAAGACTCCTCAATCACCCAGGGCTGTAAGTGTGCCTCAGCATGGTATTCAAAGGGCCCTCATTGCAGATAGGGAAACAGAAGAGGCAGGGGCTACCTTGAGGAAAAATGGGGCTAAAAGCCAAAGTCCCCAATTCCCTGTCTCCATCCCTCCTCTCTTTCCCTCCCTCCCTCTTTTCCTCTTCCTCCTCCTTCTTCTTCTCTCTTCTCTCTCCCTTCCTTCATCCCTCTCCTTCCTCTCCGTCCCTCTCTCTCTCTCCCCCTGCCCTCCCCTAGCTCTCAATCACACCGCTGAGCCTTCTCCTTATGCCCAGAATGGCCATCTATAGGCCATCTATTCCTGAGGTTCACAACCTTATTTGTGCCCTGGACCCCCTTGGCACCCTGATGAAGCCAATGAACCCCTTCTCAGAATAACGTTTTTAAAATGCATACAATGAAAATACATAGGATTACAAAAGGAAACCAATTACACTAAATTAAGATATAATTTTTTCCCACCCAAGTTCATAGACCTCCCAAAATCTATACATAAATGTACACCCCAATCTAGGGCATCTTCCCACTCTCCTCCACCACTCACCATGTGCATGATAAGGATCCGGGCAGAATGCAGGACATCAGAAGTGACCACCTATGGGAAAATACATCAACAAGGAGCCTAAGACCCAGGCCTCACCTTTGGACTGCTTCCCACTTCTACTTGACACTCCCACCCCGAGAGGCCCCCAAACACAAGCGTGGCAAGAGGCCTGAGCAATTACACAGGGACATTCACTTGTCCCTGGCTTCTGTGACACTGCTCTTTCCTCATTCTCCAAGCCCTCTGACCGCTCCTTCTCCATCTTTCTTGCCAGATTCTCCTCCCGTCCTGCCTACTAAGAGTGAGTTTCTCCCAAGTGGCTTCTGTTCTCCTCTCTTGCTACATTCTCTCCCTTGGTGGTATCACTGGCTCCCATGGGTTCCATTTTTGTCTCCAGGCAACTTGGTACCACCAGTGATAGAGTGTCGGATGTGGAGTCAGGCATATCCAAGGTCAAACCCTGCTCCAGTCCCTCACTAGCTGTGTGACCCTGGGCCAAACCATTTCACTTCCTCTTTTTCCGAAAGAAGGGGATGATAACATCTCATTGGGTTGTTGCGAGGTTCAAATGAGTTAAAGTGCTTTGCAAACCTTAAAATGCTCTATAAATGCTGCCATATGACTGCCAGCTCTATACATCCAGCCCTAATCTCTCTGCTGAACTCCAGCCCCAAATTACGGGCTGCCTGCCGAGTATCACCTCGATGTCCCAACGGCGCTGCAAATTCAACACCTTATTTCCATCTCAGACTATTCTTCGACACCTGAGGCTTTTCCTTCTTCCAAAGTCCTCCATTGTTCTGTTGATGCCCTCACCATAAATCTCACAAGGCTGGAATCATTCTTAATTTTCATGGTCCCTCGCTTCTCCCCCCCCAACACACAACCACACCCAGTCACATTCGCCAGGTCTTAACTACTCTACCTCCACAATCTCTCTCGGATCTGTCTTGCTCTACCCCACCTAGCCTCCTAGTTCAGACCCTCCTCTCTCACCTAGACTAATTCATCTCCCCACCTCCCTCCTGTCTGCATCACCCTTCACACAACCGCTGAATTGGTAGTTTCAAAATGGATCCAATCATGTCATCCTTATTCAGAAATGTTCAATGGTTCCCTGTTACCTCTGGGATAAAATCTGAAAATCTTGCAGCCTGGTATTTAAAATCCTCAACTTGACAGTTAAAATCCTTCATTTACTTTCCTAGTCTTTTGTCTTTCTTCATTTTATTCCCTTTGACATACCTTCCATTCCAGCCAAAAGTGACCGGCCAACCATTTCCTGTATATTCTACCTCTTGTATCTGTGTCCTTGCACAAGTGGTTCCCGGGCTGGAATGTACCTCTTACCTCTGCTGCATGGAATCCCTAGCGTCCATTCAGCTTGGATACTATCTTCTACATGAGAACTTTCTTATTGGCATCCACCACCATTATTAGTACTACTTCTGTTCTCTCTCTCTCTCTCTCTGTTTCTCTCTCTCTTTCCCTCTGCTTTCTCTCTCTTCTCTCCCCCTCTTTCTCTCTTTTCTGTCTCTTCTCTCCCTGGTTTCTCTCTCTCTCTTCTCTCCTCTCTTCTCTTTCCCTCTTTCTCTCTTTTGTCTTCTCTCCCTTGTTTTCTCTCTCTCCTCTCCTCTCTTCTCTCCCCACCTATCCCCTCCTTTTCTCCCTCTCATCTCCTATCACTCTGTATATACTTACATACGTACACATTGTATCTCTCCCACAGAGTGGAAGTCCTTAAAAACTGGGTCTGTTCCCTTCTTATCTGGTATTCTCAGTGCCCGCCAAGCACAGTACCTTATATACATCAGGCACCTAATAAATGTTTGTTGAATTGAATGGAAATGAACCAGCAAAAATAAAGACAGTTCATCCTTCATATATACAGGATGGTATGCTAATACAACTCTGTAGGGAGGTAATAGGAATTATTATTGTCCCCATTTTATACATGAGGCCTAAAGTTTAAGTGACTTGCCTAGTCCCGCATCTAGTTAAGTGGCAGAGCTGGAACTCACACCCAGTCTCCTGAGTCCATGGTCGGTACTTTTCCCATTACAAGAATGACCCCTAGGATTTGCGTCCCCTTCACATTTGGGCTGCTCCCACATCTATTATCTCACTGACACTCACATCTCCGTTAGGTAAGTCGCAAAAGACTGTCATACCCATTTTACTGATGAGAAAGCTGAGGTCCAAGACTGAAGAACTGGTCTTGTTCAAGGTCTCCCATAGACTAAGTGGAGGTACCAGAACCATAACCCATTTCTCTAAACTTGGGCCCAGGATTTCTTCCACTGGACCAGCAGCAGGGGGGAGTTGGGGGTAGTGTTGAACTCACTGTGTAGCCCGCCTGGGCACTCAGGTGCTCTGCAGCCACCAGGAGGGCATTTAGCGTGGCTCCCCCACTGCCCACTTGGGCCTCAGGATCCTCCACCGTGAGCAGGACGGTTCCCTGAGGCACCTGCTCCCGCTTCTGCCGCACCTCCAGCTCTGGAACCAAACGGAGGCACCATCCCGTCATCCTCCCCTGCCCCGCCCCCTCCAGGCAGCACTCTAGCTCGTCTTCTCCCAGTAGGGCTACTCCCACCCCACAAAAATGTGCTGCAGCAAAAAAATGTCCGAAAGTTTATCTTTGTCACCACTCCACCCAAGGAAGGTCTGTTGGTTTGGAGAGTGAATCTTCAGATTTATGACAGGATCGGAGGGAATCTTGATGGAAAAAAACTAAAGGACTAAGCTCTCGCCCCAGACCTTCTAGCATGAGAGATGGGATGGGATATAATGGGATGAGATGAGATGAGATGAAGCAGGATAAGGTGGGATGTGATAGGATGGGATGAGATAGGGTGGGATGAGATGAGATGGGGTGGGATGGAGTGGGATGGGATGAGATGAGAGCAAGCAGGATGGGGTGGGATGTGATAGGATGGGATGAGATGGGGTAGGATGGGATGAGATGGAGCAAGATGGGGTGAGACAGAATGGGATGAGATGGGGTAGAATGGGGTAGGATGGGATGGGATGAGATGGAGTGAGATGGGGTGGGATGGAAAGGGATGGGATGGGATGAAAGCAAGCAGGATGAGGTGGGATGTGATAGAATGAGATGGGATGGGGTGGGATGGGATGGGATGAAGCAATATGGGGTGAGATGGGGAAGGATGGAGTGGGATAAGATGGGGTAGAATGGGGTAGGATGGGATGAGATGGAGCAACATGGGGTGAGATGGGGTGGGATGAGATGGGGTGGGGTGGGATGGAGCAAGATAGGGTAAGACGGAATGGGATGAGATGGGGTGGGATGGAGTGGGATGGGATGAGATGAGAGCAAGCTGAATGGGGTGGGATGTGATAAAATGAGATGAGATGGGGTAGAATGGGGTAGGATGGGATGGGATGAGATGGAGTGAGATGGGGTGGGATGGAAAGGGATGGGATGGGATGAAAGCAAGCAGGATGAGGTGGGATGTAATAGAATGAGATGGGATGGGGTGGGGTGGGATGGGATGGGATGGGATGGGATCAGATGAGGCAATATAGGGTGAGAGGGATGGGGCTGAGATGGAGGCAAGAGGCTGGCCTGGAGGGAGGACACCAGCATTAAGGTTGCCCCAAACATGTGGCTGTTGCTAGACTAACTTCAAAGCCCACCCTCTTTTCCTAAGTCTTCCTGAGCCGTTTGTCACCTGTTCCAGAGAAGCTGGCAGCAAAGCAGCTCTTCCAAGCCGTCTATTAATTAGTGAGTGCCCTCCTCCCACCCCAAGACTCCTCTGTAAGTGAATCTGTGTATATTTTCATACTTACGTATTTGGGCTTATATTTTGTATTTAATTCTCTAAAAGGCAGGGGGTAGGATGAAGAAAGCTGGTTTCCAAACCAGGGAAAGTCCAGTTAAGCCTTGCCTCCCACACACCCTAGCTGGGTGACTCTGGACAAGCCTCTTAACCTTTCAGTCCTTTAGGCTAACAGTTGTCCGAGAGTGGTCTAGGGATGCAGGGGCCTCCCTGAGAGCCTTTCAGGGGGACCATGAGGTTAAAACGGTTTTCATAACACTAAAATGTTTTCTTTTAATTAAGGCAATTGGGGTTAAGTGACTTACCCAAGGTCACACAGCTAGTAAGTGTCAAGTGTTTGGTCTGAGGCTGGATTTGAACTCAGGTCCCCCTGACTTCATGGCCGGTGTTCTATCCACTGAGCCACCTAGCTGCCCCTATTTTCCTTTTTAATATGGCAAATATCAATAGCTATAACTCACATAAACAAAAGGTCTTTGGGAATGGGGGTCCTCGGTAACTGTTAAGAGTGCAAAGGGGTCCCGAGGCCAAGGTGTCTGAGAACCACCACTGCAGACCATGCAGCTGCAGAGAAGACGCTGACCTGCGATGGGTAGAAGGGCTGTGCTCACCAGGCCTCCATCACATGGGAAATCAGAGGTCCAGGCTCATCCCTTAGCAGAGCAGATTAGTGTAACAGGGTTTCCTCCCAACAGAATGTAAGCACCTTGAGGCCAGGGGCTGTCTAGTTTTTGTCCCTCTATTGTTATTGTCCAGTCAGCGGGTCAGTTTTCTTGGCAAAGATACTGGAGCGGTTTGCCATTTCCTTCTCCAGTGTGTCCCCATTTTACAGATGAGGAACTGAAGCAAATAGGAGCAAAGTGACTTGTCCAGGGTCACACAATTACTAAGTGTCTGAGGTTGGATTTGAACTCGGATCTTCCAGACTATAAGCCTGGCACTCTAGCCATCACACCACCCATCTTTCTACCCCTACCACCCAGAAACACAGAGACTGGCCTGAAGGAGGTTCTTAATTAATGTTGAATGAGAACGAGCCAGTAACCCAAAAGACGACAGCCAATCGGCAATGACTCCTAGCGCCCATTCGGGCCGGGCCTGGGTGTGACAGCATCTCCTCAGGCAGACAGAAGCCCAGGGAGCCAGTCACAATTCTCAGAGGGAAGCGTCCAGGGAGGTTCCAGGCTGAGCACCTAGGGACTACGGCCATCATCTCCCCTGCCTCACAAATGAAGGGCACTCTCCCCTACAGGTAAATGCCAAATGCTAGGTCCACCCTCCTACGAAGCAACAGAGCAACCTAGCTCTAAGGCTGAGAGGCACGTCAGAGGCTGTCGGGTCCAGCCCCCTCAGGTTACAAATAAGAACACGGAGGCCCAAGGGAAGGCAAGTGGATTGCCCAAGGTCACGCAGAGGTAGGATCTGAACCCACATCCTCTCACCCTAGAGCCGGTGCTCTTTCCATCATGTGAGGCTGCCCCTTGTGGGATCTGTCTTTACATCAAGCTGTCTCCAGGGGAGAGAGGATGTGCTGACTGCTGCCAGAGAGAGGAGGCCTGAAGAACTAGGCCTCCCTCGGGGGCTGCTCCGCCCTATCCCACCCCCGACATTAGGGAGAAGACAGACAGACCTAACCTTGGAAAAAGGCTCCCCTGAGACCCCACCCCAAGCCAAGGGAAAAGGAAGAGCTGACTGCTTAGCAGGCGTCCCTGAAGACCCCCCACTTAAGGGGGCTGGGGACGCAGCTTCACACTGCTCTGATGCACTTGGCATGTGCTATACGGTTCTGTTTATGTCTCCCTCCTTAGACTGGAAGCTTCTTGAGGGCTGGAGCCCTCTTTTGCCTCTTTGTATCCCCAGTGCTCAGCACACACAGTGCCTGGGACACAGTAGGTGCTTAATTAATGTTCACTTACTGATTGACCCCCTTCCTAGAATGTAAAGTCAACCCAGTATCTCCCCCAGTACCTAGAACGGTGCTCTGCATACATGCGAACGCCCATAAGTGTATATCGCTGTTTCTAATTTGCATGGTGATGTGAAGTGTCCAAGGGGTGCCCTCTTCCCTGGCCCTTCCAAAGGACATGGGGGCGCTGGGCTGGTTCCCTGGGGGCTGTCAGAAATCAGAGTGGGAGGCAGCCACCTACCTTTCTGAAAGGCATAGACGCTGCGTTTGTACTGACACGTCAGCACAATGACCGTCCAGTCGACACCCTGCCAACACTCCATCCCAGCTGCAGGCCCTGGCTGCGTGACCTGGGAAGACAAGAGAGACAGGACTGAGGTGGGAGCTTCCCCTGGGCTTCTTGGCAACAGGATCTTTAGAGCTAAGGAAATAAATCAACAAAGACCAAGAAGCTCAAATCGAATGATGGAAAGTCTACTGTAGGGCTGGGACGAAGGCAGGCTCAGCTACCTTACCACAGCCAAGCAAATGCTCAGAGGCCAAACTACTTCCATTCTCTGCCTCCAAAACAAGTGCACCTCCCAGATACCTTGGAAACATCCCACAGTCCCTAGGAGGTGGCCCCCCACCCCCTCCAAACACAAAGTCCTATTTCCATCAACGTCACCAATTCACTGTGTGTGGTTTGATTCTAGGGAATTCTCCAGGCTTTGGATGAAGGCACTGAGATCACTATTCCTCCCCTTCTGCCCCCACCTCCATGACAGGTCCTGTGCTTGTAGTTCTGCTAGGAGTCAAGAATCAGGAGGTGAAGGGCAGCAGCCCTGACCGAGTCATGGCCAGAGACTGGAGAATCCATCCACCTTTCTGGCTCTGGCCCAGAGCCGAGGAGCCGGTGACTGAAAGCAGCAGCTTCCTCTTACAGGACATTCTTCTTCATCTCACCCATGCTGAAGGCTGAAATTATACTTCCATTTACCAGCCCCCCTTCACCTGAGTTCTTACAAAAAGTCTCCACTGGGAATGGAATTTCTCCTGTTTCCCTAGAGGAAAATACTGAAAAATGGCCAAGGGCACCATGAGGTAACTCCTGCCCTGGACTCCTGCGGAGTCCTTTGGGCAGTGCCTGAGGTGGCCAGGGGAATGACCAGGGACCTGCCCAAGCTAAAGACTTCCAGGCAGGGGCGCGTGTAAGGGGCAGCGAGGAGGCAGGCGAGTGTCTGAAGGAGAGATCAAAGTCTGAGCTCAGTCCAAACTGTCTCCTGGGCTGCTGCAAGGCTCAGCTCAAATTCCACCTTCCGCAGGGGGCCTTTCCTGGGCCTCCCAGCTGCTGGTGCCTTCCTCGCTGAGGTTACCTGCCAACCCACCATTGTGTGTCTTATGTGTACGCTATATGTATACATGATATACATGTGATACATGTGCTAAGGTTACCTGCCACTACATTACCTAATCCGTGTGTCTTATGTGTATGCTATGTGTATACATGTTGCCTCCTCCATCAGAATAGGGAGCCCTCGAGGGTAGGGGCTGTGTTTGCCTTTATTTAATCTCAATGCCTAGCACAGACAGTGCCCAGAACATGATAAATGCTTAATCAATGCCTATGGATTGACAAGGGCAGCTTGGTGGCGCAGTGGAGAGGGTACTGGCCTAGGGTCAGGAGGATCTGAGTTCAAATCTGGCCTCAGACGCTTCCTAGCTGTGTGACCCTGGGCAAGTCACTGAACACTGTTTGCCTCAGTCAAATGAGCTGGAGAAGGAGATGGCAAACTACTCCACCCTCTCTGCCAAGAAAACCCCAAATGAGGTCAGAAACGATCGAACGATAACACCAGTGGATTGATTGACTGACCTGAGAAGACAGTTCTGCACACGATAAATATCCTTCTCTCACAACTACAGGGAACAGTGAAGAGCGACAATAATAACAACTCACTTTATGTTTTAAATTTTGCTAAGTACTTTACAAATATCAATAACAACAGTAAAGGTAATGGCTAGCATTTATATAGTGCACGAACGCTTTCAAAGTGACTTACATGTTAACACCTTTCGTTCTCACAGCAACCCTCCCAGGCAGATATTATAGCTATTGTTTTCCTCCACTTTACAAATGATGAAATATGCAACTTGCCTACAGTTGCACAGCTAGTAAGTGGGATTGAACTCAGATCTTCCAGTCCCCAATCATTGCTAGCAGTAAGAGAAAGAACACTGAGCTAAGAATCCACCAAAGACCTAGAATCAGGAGGATGAGAGGCAGCAAAGGACTGGAGAGAAGTCTAGCCCAGACCCCAGCCCAGTTTTAAAGATAAGGAAAATGGTCCAGAGATGGAAGTGACTTGGGCTCTGGTCTCTCTGCTCCCCTACCCAACATGAGGTGGAAGGGACCTCCTAGGTCACCTAGTATTACTTTCTCATTTTACGTTTAAGGAAATTGAGGCCCAGGGAGGTTGTGATTGGCTCAAAGTCACTCAGGCAGTAAGTAGCAGAAAAAGGATTTGAACTCAGGTTCTCGGACTTCACATCCAGCATTCTTCATGGTATGACACTGAAATCACCTATTCTGTGTGACCTGGGGCAAGTCACTTGTCCCTGTTGGGACAGGAAAATCTAGAGGGTGGGAGAGAGTTAGACCAGATGACCCGAAGGTTCCTTCCAGCTCTGACATCCTGTGTTCTAAGTAAGGTCTCTTCTGGCTCTGATATTCTATCTTCTCCAGGCCCCTGTGGATCACAGAAATGGAAGTGGAAGGACCCACCCCATCAAGTCCAAATTATTCCCCCAGGGCAGGAACCCCTTCCTCTGCCCAATCCCTTACAGGCCTCTCCTGGTTGAAGTTTTCTTTTTTTCTTTCTTTCTTTCTTTTTTTTTTTTTGCTTTTTGGTGAAGCAGTCGGGGTGAAGTGACTTGCCGAGGGTCACACAGCTAGTAAGTGTCAAGTATCTGAGGCTGGATTTGAACTCAGGTCCTTTTAACTTTAAGGCCGGAGCTCTATCCACTTCGCCACCCAGCTGCCCCAGATTGCTGAAGTTTCAAAAGGTGCAGGCAAATTATTCCATGCTCTGAGAAACTTTTCAAGATAAATAACTGAACTAATATAATGATCTCACCCACTAGGCCGGGGGGCTTAGACTTTCCTGTATTGTGGCTCACTTTGGTCATCTGATAAAACCCCTCCTCAGACAGAATAATATTTTGAAATGCATAAAATCAAATTACTACAAAGGAAACCAATTTTACTGAACTATGTTTACCAAAAAAATCTAAATTTTTGAAAACAAAATCACAGAACCCTGGTTAAGAACCTCTACTTACGGTGTTGTTTTTGTTTTTCAGTCATTTCAGTCGTAACCGACTCTTTGTGACTCCATTTGGGGTTCTCTTGGCAAAGGTACTGGAGACATTTGCCATTTCCTTCTCCAGCTCAATTGACAGATAAGGAAACTGAGGCAAACAGGGTGGAGTGACTAGACCAGGGTCACATAGCTATTAAGTGTCAAATTTGAACTCAGGTCTTCCTGATTCCAGGTCCTGAGTGCTATCTACTTTGCTACCCAGCTGCCCCCAAGGTACCTAGGGTATATGGCTGTAAGTCATGTAGTCATTTTCAGTAAAAAGAAATGTTTTTTATTTGGAAATGTTTGTGCAAATTGGAGGGTAGGGGTGGGAGGGAAGCTAATTGATACACAGTCAAGAAAAGTCCCTCTATCAGCAAATGGATTCTTTAGTCACCTTGACAGCTTTTCTAATTAGTAGCCCAACCTTCTGGTATTTAGCCTTTCCAAAAGTTGGGAGGCTGGTCCAGAGAAAGCAGACCCAGCAAGTGCCTGAACCCTTTCCCTCCTGGGAGGAGCTGCCTTTCAGGACCCAGGGTCCCCTCCAACTCCTTAAATTACCCAATCATCTTTTTAAATGGAAATCTGGACTGGAAACGGTTCCCCACTTCCTTAAACAGGAGCAGAATGAATTTAAGTCAAACCAGTTCAGTCTCAATAGTCTATGTTCTAAGGTACTTCATAGGATCAGCATTCTATGATTAAAGTCCCCTCTGGCTCTGACAGTGTAGGAAACGTCTGGGTCTCCACTCAGTCATTAGACACTGAACTCCTTAAGGAGGGAGAGAGTGATGGAATAAAATGTACCCATCTTGTGAAGACGTGGCTATGCCTCTTTTGTTCCAGGGGCTCTCAGGATACAGGGGAAGACTGGGAGATTCCCAGCATGACTAAGACAAACCTGGCTGGCTCCCTCAGCTCCTCCATGTTTGGAATGAGAGGGGAAAACCCAGCCAGTCAGATTCCTGATGACAAAGTGGGTCTCTCCCAGACGTGGCTCAGCAGGATCCTATTGAGAAAGGCGGAGAGCAGGCACAGCATATAGAAAGCCCAAAAAGCATTTTTAAAGAAGGTCAAGGTCAAGGTTGAGCCAAGCAGCACAGGACTGAGAAGCCACTAGCTTCTTTTCTGGAGTTTCTACCACGCATAATAATGCTCCTAACAACTTAGCCTTGGATAGCTGCAATTACTACTCAAGCATTATTGCTATTAATAACACCCTTTTCAATGGGGCTTTCCAAACACACCTCCACATCTTCACTGGCCTTTTAGAGAAAAAGGGCTCAAGGGATGGAGACGATCTCATCTTTACTTTTTGTTACTTCCATCTCCTTTCCCACCAGAGGCGTCAGTTTCTGTATCTGTAAAATGAGTAGAGGTGGATGAAATGATCTCTAAGACCCATTCCCTCACAACCTGCAGCTTCAATAAGCAGTTAAGTAGTGAAGGGGGTGAGAACCCCTGGCCTGAAGCCACGAGAGACCTGAGTTCAAACGTGATCTCAGACACTTAATAGCTGCACGATTCGGAGCAAGTTATTTAACTCAACTGCAAAAGGCAGCAACTGTAAACTGTAAAATGGAGATCATAATAACTACCTCCCCGGGATGTTGTGATGATCAGATAAGCTAATATTTATTTGTATGGTTTGCAAGCCTAAAACTGCGGTATAATACTAGCCATTACGATGCAGGTAATGCTAAACGATGAATAACCCAAAAGTCATTTATAGTAGGCTTTCAAAAATATTGCACAGATTTGTTTGTACAAATTTATCGTACAGATTATTAATTGTACACATTATTGTACGGATGTGTTTGCTTGTTTTGCAGGAAGGTTTGGAATATAGTGCACGGATTTCTAAAACTAACTTTTATGTTTATTTTGCAGCTCGAGGCCAGGTGAGGTTATAGGATCACGAATGAACCTGGAAGTGACCTTAGACGTTATCTTCTAGACTAACCCTCTCATTTTACAGATGAGGAAACTGAGGCTCAGAGAGATGACGGCTGTAGTCCAAAATCAGACAGGCTGAGTCAGGATTTGAACTCACGTACTCCGCAGGAGCCAGAAGCCCAGACCAGGAAAAGCAGGAAGTGGGAAGTGGGCAGACAGCTCACCCCCTACCCTACAAGATAGGGTGTAATCTGGGGGCAGCAGATCGGGAAGCAGAGGGTAAGAGGGCAGAGAAGGGAGGTCCAGATTTAACGCTCTGCTCAGCGTCTATACTTCCAGTACGTCCCACACCCACTCTACCCCTCCTCCAGGTGCAAACTTCTGGTCTGGGGCCAGGCAGGTGACCCAGGTTCTGTCCTGGGGAGGTTGGGAGGAGGGCTAAAATCCCAGGGACCCAAGCAGTAGATACTCCCCTGTCCCAGCCTCGCCGCTTCCAGGCAGCTGCCGGGAGTCCCACCCCTATCCTCACCCCTATCCTCACCCCCCTACCATCACACGTACCTCCCACCGACAGGCTCTTTGGAGACGTGGCCCTTTAATTCAGTCCGACCCCTCCCTCCCAAAAGGATATGCGTGGGGCACCTTGGGAAATGGAGTTCTCCTCCACCCCTGGTCTTGACCTTGACTCCCCAAGGGCCTTAAACAGCAACCTTTGACAGAACGGGGAGAAGGAATAAGGTGTATTTTCTTGTGTTGGTGCCCTTCCCAAAGGGCTTCAGAACCTGCCCGGAGGGAAGAGGGGCAAGAGAGGACCCCTGGAGCAGACAAAGAAACTACAACTCCCAGAAAGCCCTTTGGCCTCCGTCCAGAGCATCGCGAAGAGCCAGGCTCCACCCCCTCGCTCCGAGAGCTCCCGGGACTTCCACGTTTCCCCCAGACTAATCAATTTCAGACAGACTGCGCGATACCGGGGTTGCAATTGTAACAACTCGCAGTTACAATCATTGCCTTGTTTTAAGCCTACGGGAGCTCCCAAGGCCCGCTTGGTCCCCTCTTCTTGGGCTTTAGGAAGTTTATTTACGAAATTTATCAACTGGAATAACTCGTGTAAAGCGCTTTGCGAAACTGCCATTTATCGCTATCTCTAGTTAATGCCTGACCCTGCCTCTGTGGTTAAGACAAAATTCGTTTACTGGAAATATTTCGGTCAGAAAACAGGGAATATTTAAGCCTCAGTAGCTTAAAACTACACTGAGCCTTTTGGGACGCCCTGTGTTCTAGTGTCTGCATTAACAGGCAATGGGGCGGGAAGTTGGGGAAAGATTTTACATTTTTTTGAGATTTCTCTCCTCTGCAACATATCTGTGGAGCCAATGATTCCTCTTCTTGTCACAGCTCAGTCCTTCTCAAAGGTGGGGTGGAAATGCTCAGAATCTTGCTCCCCTACTTCTGAGAGAACCACTTTTATACAAATCGCTTTGGGCGTGACCCGGTTTCACAAATCGCTCACAAATCACACAGTCTTAGATGATTTATTCAGGGAAGCAGAAAGCTCCGGTTCATTCTCAAGTCGAACCGTTCTTGGCTAGCACAGCTGGTTTCGACTCTTATCTGTACACAACAGACCTAACACACTTTTCTTTGAACTATGACTCTGCTTCACCTTATGTTGATGACATTTGTTGTTGTGCAGTCCCGTCCAACACTTCCTAAACCCATTTTGGGGTTTTCTTGGCAAAGATATTCGAGTGGACTCATTTTACAGATGAGGAAACTGAGGCAAACCGGGTTAAGTGACTTTCCCGCCCAGGGTCACACAGCTAGTAAGTGTCTGAGGCCATATTTGAACTCAAGTCTTCCTAACTCCAAGCCCTGGCACTCAATCCCCTAGCTGCCCAAAATCTGCTTAAGCTCTTCTTTATAATTTGATTTGATTCAATAGTAACACTTGCTTGAGGCCAGGCACTGTGGGAATACAAAGACAATGGAGAAAAACATCCCTGACCTCAATGAATTTATATTCTATTGGGGAATGCACCCATGTAAGGATACATACATACACACACACACACACACACACACATACACACACACTCTCACACACACACAAATTTGGGGAAGGAGGGCACAAGTCTAACATGAAGGACATACTGTTCTCAATATAACAGGTATTCGGGAGGACATAATGAAAGGATGAGTGGGATAGGATGAACTAGACGGGTATCAGAGAACAGAAAATAGTATCCAGGGAAGGGGTCTTTGGCCCTCGGCAGCCTAACAACTCAGCCTCCAAATCACTGGTGATATGCGTGGAGCCATAGGGAAACTGATGGTCACACCCTTAAAGAAGCAATGGTAATGTGGATTTGATTTGGCTAAGAGAAAAAAGTAGAAACCGTGTTGGGGGGGGTGTAGAGAGAGCAGGTACAATACACCAGCTCCAGTTTATCCTTTGGTCTCCATAAAGGTGGGCAGCTAGGTGGTGCATAGAGCACTGGCCCTGGAATCAGGAAAACTCATCTTCATGAGTTCAAATCCAGCCTCAGACACTAGCTGTGTGTGGCCCTGGGCAAGTCACCTGTAAACCCTATTTGTCTCAGTTTCCTCATCTGTAAAATGAGCTGGAGAAGGAAATGCAAACCACTCTAATATCTTTGCCAAGAAAACACCAAATGGGGTCACAAAGGCAGATAAGATTGAACAACTCCACCTACGTCTAGGGGGAAGAGTCCTAGAATGGGTGGGAGTCAGAAGACAAGGGTTCTGGTCCTTGCTAAGCCATCAAATAGCACATGCACACACACCCACTATGTGACCTTGAAAGTCACTTCCCATTTCACTTTGCTCTCCTGCAAAATTACAATGTTGGACTAAAACAGATCTCTAAAACAGGTCTTTTCCTGCTCTGATATTCTGTGGTTGTGAGATGGGGCTGAAACTACTGAACAGCTATCTACTGAGCATCGGTGATTACATTTAGGTAGCTTAGTGGATACAGCTCTGGGCTTGGAGTGTAAGAAGTCACTTAACTAATGTCAGTTTCCCCAACTGTAAAATAGGAATCATAATAGTATATTAGGGACCTAGATGATGCAGTGGCTAGAGCGCTGAGCCTGGAGTCAGGAAGACTCATCTTCCTGAGTTCAAATCTGGCCTCAGACACTTACTAGCTGTATGACCCTGATCAAGTCACTTCACCCTGTTTGCCTCAGTTTCCTCATCTATAAAATGAGCTGGAGAAGGGAATGGCAGGCTACTCCAGTGTCTTTGCCAAGAAAACTCCAGACAGGGTCACAAAGAGTTGGACACAACTGAAATGACTAAACAGTAGTATCTGTCTCCCAGAGTTGTTGTGAAGATCAAATGAGATATTTCTAAAGCACATAGTAGGTGCTTGATAAATCCTTATTCCTTTCCACCCTTCCAGGTGAGCTTACCATGGAAGTGTCAACTTACCCCTGGGAATGAGGAGAGTCATTCTAGTCAGAAGGTGGGAGGAGAAGCTAATAGCAGGTGATTAAGAGAGCTGTATATCTGTGGGTAATCAACAGATACCTGCAAAGGCTATGCAGGGAAAAATCATTGTTTAGCAACTGATTTCAGAGAAGCTGAGTACAGTATAAAATACTTTGTGGGGGTGGAGGAGCTGCCTGCCTGTATGGTTTAGATTTCTAACTTGAGGGTTGTGAACTTGGTTTTAAAGATAGACAGACAGATGGATAGGTAGGCAGGCAGATAGATAGATAGATAGATAGATAGATAGATAGATAGATAGATAGATAGATAGATAGATAGATGATAGATGGATGGATAGATGGATAGATAGATAAGTAGGTAGATGGATAAGTAGACAGATGGATAACTCAATAAACCATATTCCAGTAAACTTGATTTTCTTTCTAATCCTGTGTATTTTATGTATTTATAAATATTATTCTGAGAAGGGACCCATAAGCTCCAGCAGGCTGCCAAACAGATCTATGGCCAAAAAAAGGGTGAAGAACCCTTGTCCTAGAGGGTGCTTCTCTTCCCAGAGCACTGCCTTTCCCTCCCAGACCCCCAGTGTTTCTCACTTCAGCTACCCTATACTCTTTCCTTGAACCCCAGCCCTTCCATCTTCCACCTACCTGAACTTCCCCTACCTTCCCTCCACTTTGCCCTTTACCCACATGCTCCCAAATTAGAACCCCAGGAGGCACTGGGGAAATGAGATGCTGTCATTTGGGGTGCTGCTGCCAGCAATGCAGCACCCTTATTGCAATGGGGACAGGGAAGGAAAAGTCTGCAGATACAAATCTGCATGTGAGTCAAGGAAACAGCTGAACCGGTGGTTTCTTAGACATTCCAAAGTGAAGAGCATCTTAGATTAGATTCCTTGTGGTCCTTGCTCATTCATGTTATGGCCGTGGTGGGAGATGGTCTAGATGACTTCTTGGGGTCTTTGCCAACCTGAGGACCCTGTGATTCATGACAGTTTTCCAGAAGGCAAGATCATTGATTTAGACCTGGCAAGGATCTCACAAGCCACCTAGTCCTACCTTTTCATTTTTACAGGGAAGGAAACTGAGGCCCAGGAAGGATGTGACTTGCCCATAGACACACAGGTGTAAATAGCAAGGGCAGGATTTCAACCCAAGTCTTCTGACTCCAGAGACAGTGTTCTTCTCCATTGTACACTGCTGCTCCTCAAAGAGGTAAGGTATTGGCAAAAGGTCATTCCTGGGGGGAGGGGGGGCAGGAAACAGTGTAAGACTATTGAGAGGGGGTGGGATAAAGAACTAGGAAAGCACATTCTCCCATAGTTGAGGTCATCATGAGATCATAAAGGAATTAAAGAAACCGTAACCTTGTGTGGGGGGGGTTCCCCTCATGGAGGGGATTTCTCATTCAGAAAGGGGATTCCTGGTGCCCGTTGCTTAGGAATTGGACTGGGCAACCTAAAAGCCCCTTTTAAAGTCTGCAGTTTCTTGAGTTTATAAATTAACTTCTTTGGCTTTAAACAACTGAAATACAGGCTTAACAAACTCAGGACTGAAAATCCAAAGCCCCAAACATTCCCAGGACCCATTATCGGTGTAGTTATCCATTAATTAGCACCTTTCAACTCTTGGAGGCATTTGGAGCAGTAAGGGGCCATTGGAAACAGCAGATGGCTGCAGTCATGTGGGAAATAGGGGGTTTGACTCACCTTCTTTGAGAAATTTGAGGACAAGGCAAAGAGCTGGAAATAATAACTGGCATTGATATAGCCCCCTTAAGGTGTGAGAGTCTTATCTGAGCTCCACCACAACCCTGTGAGGCAGCTAAGAGGCTAGAGCTGGAGTCAGGAAGACCTCAGTTCAAATCTAGTCTCAGATACTTGCTGTTTGACCTGCACAACTTCCTTAACCTCTGTTTGCTTATAGCGAGCTTTTGTATATTGCTTTTTAAGATTTGCAAAGAGATTGAGAAATAGCATCTCATTTAATCCCTTACAAGAAGCCTGGTTGACAGGTGCTGTTATTATCCCCATTTTACAGATAAGGAAACTAAGGTGTAGGAGAGGGTAAGTGACCTAGCCGTGGTGGCTCAGCTAGTAAATGTCAGAGACCTCAGGTGTTCCTAAATTTAGATGGAGCCTTCAGTCCAGCACATCAGCAGGGAGTCCTCACCTTTCCACTACTGCCTCTTATGAAAATTGTTTCTTTAGAGCTCCAGCCTTGGAGTCAGGAGGACCTGAGTTCAAATCTGGCCTCAGACACTTGACACTTAATTAGCTGTGTGACCCTGGGCAAGTGACTTAACCTCAATTGCCTCACCAAAAAGGAAAAAAAAAAAAGATTGTTTCTGCTTTCAGTTTACTATCAGAACAATGGGGAAGACAGATTTCTTCAAGGCTGGTATTAAAAGGTTCATGATTTGTGATAGCCACAGTTCATTCGGTGAGATTTGGTGGAAAGAATAGGAGTTTTAGAGTTGAAAGACTTAGATTCAAATTCCACCACTGCCATCTGAGTTTTGTGACCTTGGTCTCAACGTTTGGCTGGCTCTGTCATTGCTCAGATGTGAAGGTCGGTCACTTTCTCCTGAGATTGATTGGAGCAAGCGGGCTGTTATTCTGAGATTCACTTTTCTGCTTTCCATTATCTCTGAGGTCCTTCTAGTCTCTGATAACTGTAAGCTCCATGAAGGCAAGATGATCTTTTCTACGTTTGCATTTTCCACAACATCTACCGTAGGGCAGTGCGTGTGGAAGACAGTTGAGAAATACTTACCAATCAGCTGGCAGTTCAGGGATAGGAAGCAACCTGAGTTCTAGAATTAGTATCACTGGGAGAGCTTTCTCACTGATCTTCCACAATCACATCATCCCCTACTCATGAAACTTCAGTGGCTCCCTTACCCAAGATAAAATCCTCTGATGCTGAACACCCTTTACAAGCTGGCCTTCTCCCCTTTCCAGTCTCCTTACACGCTCAGTGCTGCAGAGACCTCGGCCTCTTTGCTGTTCCATGAACAAGACATTCCAACTCTACAATCCAGATCTTTTCTGTGGTTAGCCTAACTTGCTCTTGCTCCTAATCTCCTGGTTTCCCCGGTGTCCTTCTAAGTCAAAGCAAAAACCCCACCTTCTACAGAAAGTCTTTCCTGATGCCCCTTAAGTCTAGCACCTTCCCTTGGTGGAGAATATCTAATTTATCCTTTATTTTGTTTTTTGTATGTTTTCACTCCTGTTAAATTGTGACCTCCTTAAGAGTAGGGGCAATCTTTTAAGCCTTTCTTGGTATCCCCTACACTTCTCATTGCTCCTAAAGCATGCTTGTTTGGCTTTTAAAGCCCTTTACAATCAAGTTTCCAACCTACCTTTTCTTTTTTTTTCTTTCTTTCTTTCTTTTTTTTTTGTGAAGCAAATGGGCTTAAGTGACTTGCCCAGAGTCACACAGCTGGTGAGTGTTATGTGTCTGAAGCCGAATTTGAACTCAGGTCCTCCTGACTCCAGGGCCAGTGCTCTATCCACTGCGCCACTTAGGTGCCCTCCCCAACCTATCTCTTCAGCCTTCTATATTGCTCCCCTTCATGTATATACTCTTGGGTCCAGCCAGACTCACCTTCTCTCTGTTCACACACAAAACTCCATCTTTCCCCTCCATGACATTGCACTGGCTGTCTCCCTGGCCTGGAATTTGCTCATTCTTTACCCCTGCCTCGTATAATTCCAAGGTTCCTTCAAAACTCAGCCTGTGTATCCCCTTTTACATGAAGACTTTCTTTATCCTCCCTCCCCCCAAAAAATTATTTTGTATTCATTTCTTATATCCTTACATGTCTACATGTTATTTCTTGATAGAATACACTCCTGAGAGCAAAGACTGTTTCGTTTTTTTGTCGTTGCCTCCCCAGTACCCAGCACAAGCTTGATGCCTAATAAGTACATAAAATTGTTTTTTAATGGATTGATCCAAGTCTCATTTTTCATTGTCATGAATGCCAGGTCAGCATATCTGGAGAATAGTGAAGAGATAAGTCTTAATCTTGGTTAAAGTCAAGTTAACCTTTGGGGATATTGCGAGATGAGACCTGGTACCCAATAAATTTTTGTGTGTCCCGGACCCCTTTGGCAATCTGGGAAAGCCTATGGACCCTTCCCTTCTCAGGTTAACATTTTTAAATTCATAAAATTAAATGTATAGAATTACCAAGGAAACCAATTATGTTGAAGTAAGTTATCAAAATTTTTTTAAAGTTTCCAGATCCCAGGTTAAGAACCTTTGCTCTAATTGTATAATCTCTTGGTCCCAAGAGAAATAAAGGCACAAAAGGCTTCCTGAAGTAGGTGTGAGTTCACAGAAAGCTATTTCCTAGCTATTCTCAGAGAAAAGGTTTGAAACTGCAGATGTCAGATAAAGAGGAAAACCCAAGCAGGGAATGCTGCTATCTGCAGCTAGTTTATAGAAAGAAAAAAAAACCCCAAGAGACACATGGGGACTGCTTCTCTTTGTCTTCCAGCCTCCCAGAGAGATGTCCCTTTCATCCAGGAGGAGGGCTCTCTCAGGACAACGGAAAACAACTTTCCAAATCAACCACGTGGTCAGGGTCAGATTCACTCAGAGGACAATTGGGCTTTTGCCCAGTGGCCTAAAGAATAACTTTGCTTTATTTATACCTGGGAAGAGGGAAGATGGAGGGGGGGGGGAAAGGCAGAGACCTGAATCCCCTAGGCATCTGCCCATTCTGGTGTCCTGTAAATTTGCTGGGATCACTTCAGGGGAGTTGGGCTACCTTGTACCTAGTGCTTAAAAAAAAATTAAATATTATTTCACTTACACAACAATCCTGTGACATAAGTACTATTCTTACCCTCACTTTACAGGTGAGGGGGAAACTGAGGCAGAGGTCAAATGACTTGCATAGGGTTACCTTATTGTTATTGTTCAGTCACAACAGACTCTGCGTGCTCCCATGGATAAAGTCCTGACAAAGACCATGGGGTTTTCTTGGCAAAGATACTGGAGTGATTTGTCACTTCCTTCTCTAATGTGTCCCCATTTTACAGATGAGGAACTGAGACAAATAGGGGTTAAGTGGCTTGCCCAAGGTCACACAGCTAGTTAGTGTCTGAGGCTGGTTCTGAACTCAGATCTTCCTGACTCCAGGCCCAGTGCCCTATCCACTGCACCCCCTAGCTTCCCTGACAGTTACATTAGCTGTGCATAAATGTCTGAGGCTGGATTTGAATTTAGGACTTTCTGACCCCAGGTCCAGAGTTCTAGCTACTGTACCAGCAACTGCCTGTGAGAGGCTGTGTGGAGTAGTGGGCAGAATCCTTGATTAGGAGTCTGGAAGATCTGAGTTCAAATTTCACTTCACCCATTTATTAGCTGTGTGACCCTGGGCAAGTCATTTAAGCCTTAGTCTGCTTATTGCAAAATGAGTCGATGGCTTCTAAGGTCTCTTCCAGCTCAAAATCTACAGCAGAAATGCCTATTGTAGGCAGAGACATATATTAGGTGCAGAAAGTTTCTCAAGGAAAGAGGAGAAAAGGACCCTGCTCTCAGGGGCTGGAGGGATTGACTATGTCAAAGAAGGGGTAGTTGGGGAGACTCCCATGCTAGAATAACAACAATCCCCTAAATTGCTTCATGGAGCACTATTCTTCCGAAGTGTTTGAGGCATGACAAATCCACGAGGGCAAGGGTGGAAATTATTAGTCTTTTTTTTTTAAGGGAAATTGAGGCACAAAGAACCTCAGGCTGGTACAAGAACAACATAGGTTTAACTCGACCTCCAAGTCTGTTCTCTGATTTCTTCATTTGGTACCAGATCCCTTGGAGACACTTCTCTCCTTCCGTTGCAGTGGGGCCCCCAGCCTTGGGCCCGAGCCTCATTCACTCCTCTGTCCAATCCAGCTTTCAGAACTCTGGGCACCTGGCCAACCCCAGCTCCAGATTCCTTGGTCTTTGTGGGTTAGATCGGATTAGTTCCCCCCACCCCACCTCCCACCCCCTGCCTGGGTGTAGTGAGGCTGTAGGCCGGGATTGGGGGGGAGGGGGACGATCCCGAGCCCAGGAAGCCCGGGTGGGGTGGGATGGAGACCCTTTCTGAAATGGAATTGTACGGTCTTTAAGCGCACGCTGGCTTCGCTACCCCGGGCCAGGAGGCAGCTGCACAACAGCTGGTGTACTTCATTGCTGAGCGGGGGCCCCCACCCCCGGCCAAGTTTGCGTTTCAACTTCACTGCTCTCCAACCTCCTTCGGGATGCAGGTACCAACGACGTGGCTCGGTGCACTGCAGACCGCTTGGCCATAGTGGCTTCATTTCACATCTGCTTGACAAAGGCTAATCAATCCTCTTTTCCATTCCCCCACCCCCACCCCTTTCCCCGCAAGCGAAGGGAGACCGGGGGAGATCTGCATTCTGGGAATGGAGGTTCCTCAGCCCCCTTCGCCCTCCTTTACCAGGAGACCCCTCCAACGCTAGATATACTACAAGACCCACAATGCACACCCCCGGCCCGCGCCGCGCCTTGGGGGTTGTAGTCCCCCTTCTCCCAGCTTTCTGTAGACAGTTGGGGCTGAGCGGGGACCCAAACTCCATTTCCCAGCATGCCCAAAATGGAGAGGGAAGGGGAGCGGAGAGGATGGACGGGTTGGGGGACTGGAGAGGGGTATGAATGGGGAGCGGGCAGCCGGCCCCCGCTCCATACCAGGAGCATCCAGCCTTCAGACCGGCGCCTGGGGTGGGGGTGGAGAAAAGAGAGGGGAGGGGAGGGAGAGGAGGAGAAGGCAGCTCGCTTAGCCAGGGAAGGGAGGAGGGAGGAGCAGAAGGGAGGAGGAAGAGGAGGGAGGGGACTCTCACTGGCGGCGGCGGCGGCGGCGAGCGGAGGGGGCCGGCGGAGCTAACGGATCTGGGGCGCAGGCTGCTGCTGCCGCTGCTGCTGCTGCTGGTGTTGCTGTTGCTGTTACTGCTGCTGCTGCTGCTGCGGCCACTGCCACGGCTGGTAGGTAACAACGCCTGCCTGCAACAGCACCCCCAGCATTGGAAGGAGGAGGAGGACGCGGCGGCGGCGGCGGCGGGGACGGCACCCAGGTACCTGGGCGGGGATGCGGGAGGGCGGCGTTGGGGGATGTTGGCTCCCCGAGCCGGGGCTTTGTCCCCGCCCCTGCAACTTTCCCCTGGGGGACCCGCGCAGGGCTCCCTGCTGGGGAGCCACGTGGGGGGAAGGGGTGCGAGGAGGGAGAGGAGGCTCCCCTCCCCCGACCGCTGCCATCGGGGCCGTCAGACTAGCTCTAGCCCCTGCCCAGCCCGTTCCCCAGGGACCAGAGTTGCCAAGGTGACGATCGTTTCCCCCCTTTTCCTTCCCCTCCCCCCAACTCTCCAACACACTCGCAACCTTCCTTCCCCCTTGGGTCGTCTGGCAGCTTGGCCTTGCCAAGCCTTCCAAAGTCCCTAAGCTATGGTTTGGGGTCCAGCCCTGTCTTGACTTGACAGCTAATCTTCCTTGTACTGGGGAGAAGACAGAAAGCAGTACTCCTCTGTCCTCTGGAAACTCAGAAAACTCAGAAGAAATGGGAAATGGTGAACCCAGGAGCCTCCGGACTGTTCATTCCATTGTTAGATCCCGGGTACTCGGTGCTCCTCTGGAAGCAGACAAAACTTGTCAGACCCAGTTGCATTGGGTTTAGTTTTCCCGAGTCCCTCTTTGCTTTCTAGCCACTGGTTTTCCTTACCACGCCATTCCCCCAGTCCTCACCCCTCCTACCCTCTCATAGAACCTACTTCTCACTTCCTCCGGCCTACAAGTAAGTCACTAGCCTCTGCTTCGTGTGGCCAAGCTTCCCTTCTGGTTCCTGTTTCTCACCGTTCTACCCTACCCCCAGCTCCCCTCTTTCTTTTGGCTCTTTCTTTTCTTCAATGCACAGAACTTAAAATGGGGGTGGGGGGAGAGCCAAAGTGAAAGTGGGGCAAGAAGGATTGTTTAATAATTTTGCAACTCCCCCCTTCCCCCACTCAAGTTCTGTCTGTTTGGAAGTAGCCTCCAGAGTTGTCCTTAGTTAGCTGGGTGGCTCTACTCCTTATTCTTCCTTTGGGACAGTTAGCCAGGGAGCTGGTTTCCTGTCTTGGGTGATCATTTCTTCCCCAGGCCCCCCCCAGTGATTTCTTCCAGGTGGGATCTTAAGATCCCCAGAGACAATGTGGCTGGGGAGAAACATCTCACCTTGAAATTGTTAGGCAGGTAGCTATCTATGACTGGGAGACAAGACTCCTGGCACTTATTTTGGATTCTGCTGCTGACTTCTCGAGTGATGCTTGCGAAATGCCTTGAGCTCTTAGGAGAGAGGCAGTCTCTGTAGGCGGTGATCTCTATTCTAGCAGAGAGCTGAAGGAGAAGGTTAGCAGGAGCCGCACAAGTATCTCTAACCTTAGGGGTATGCGATCATGGGCAGGCAGTTGGTGTGATGGTGGAGTTTCATAGTTGTTGATGGATTGTGTGTTTCCTGAATGCCCAGTGGCTTTCACTAGGTGGAGGCTTAGCTTTAACTTGGAGTAATGGAATCAAATGCTCATCAGTCCTGGACCACAGATAAGGTGATTTAGACTCTATTAAGGTGTTGTTTTGTTTTGTTTTGTTGTTCTGGACCTATGAAAGTCCTGTATCTCCTTTGGGGTCCTACCTATCAGTAATTCCCTGTCCCACAGCCCAATTTCCCAGCAAGAGCCCTGCAAGCTCTTGGAAGTGTGTGGGAGAGTGAGGCTCTTGGGAGTTTTGCTGGGTCCTGAATGAGCTGTCTTGATCCAAACCAGATGGGCCCCTCTCCTTCCACGGCAGCTAAGAAAAGAAAGCTATTACCCTTGTAACTTGAGCATGAAGAGAGAGAAGGTTGGAGTGGGGGTGTCACATGCACATTTTTCTTTCCAAGAGAAGCCTCTCTCCTTTAAGTTTGGGTGTATGTATGTATGCATGCGTGAGCAGGCGGGTCCATGTGGTGAAGTAGTGCAGTTGGTGGATTATTGTACATTTCCTGGATTCACAAAGTCTTTTCACAAGCCAACCTGAGTGAGTTCCTAAAGTAATGAGATTAAATGGCTGATTACCCCCCTCCCCCAAAGTACACACACACACACACACACACACACAACACACACACCCATCTCTGGCCAAGGAGAGGGACTTCTCAACAGGAGCTAGCCAAGTCTAGCAGGAACAGGCAGCCTTGGTCTGAAATTGCTGCTAGTTTGTAGATCTTAGCAGTGGGGGTATTGACCTCTAGTTCTCTTTTGCTCAGGTTTCAAACAAGAGAAAATTCTGGGCTAATAGGATCAGGGTTAATAGGACCAGGGGCTGGAGTCCAAGTAGAAAGTAGAACAACTGATTCTTTCCCAAAGAATTCCTCACAATGGTCCATGAGGAGCTACTCTAGCTGAAGAATTGTGGGGAAGAGAAGGAAGAGGTCTTCTCCTGCTACACCTCCTTCCAGCTTGCTTCCTCTGGCCGTTTCCCTGGGGGAGAGCTCTTCCAGCCTTTTTCTCTGGCCCTCATGTCCCATTCAGGTATGTTCAGGTACGAATGTTTTATATACTCTCAGGCCCACCCAAGCAGCCTTAATCTTTCAGAAATTCACTGTTGACACTGAAATCTGTTGACAAAATTAGCCTGTAGCTACTTAATAGAAAACCGTGAATTGAAAGACCTAGGACTAGAGGAGCAGATGAAATTGCTTTTCTACAATGACTTAAAGTTCAGGAAAAAAATTCAGGCTTTTTTTTTTTTTACAAAAGGAGGCTATGGCTTCTCAGAGGCCTGAGGAATCAGGTTTGTCCAGAGTCCTCTTATTAAAGGCAGCAGATGTTGACGACCTCAAACAAAGGCAAGGGCAAGACCGAGTCAGACCAGCTCCCAAGGGAACCAAAACATCTGGAAAAGGATTAATAATCATTTGGGTTGAACTTAATACTCAAATGGTTCTGTGATCTCATTGATTGATAGGGGAGCTCCCACCCATAGTGCAGCTTGAAACCCAACTGTGCCTGCCCACTGAGTATGACTCCCATCATCCAGAAAGTTTGGGTGCACCTCCTGTGGCAAATTTTGGGGAGTTGTGTTTAAGCATTGTTTTGAGAAACTGCTGCCTTTTGTTTTAAGTCACACTCATTTCTAAATATTCCCCTCCCACCTCCCTTACCAGTGAATCTTCCCATGTTATAAAGATTAAGATAATAATGATAAAAAAAACTGTTCAGCAAAGCCAACCAAACATTAACTGTCAAGTATACATATATAATTCCACATTTCTGTGGTGAAAGGAAGAAGGTGTATTTTCTCATTTGGGCCTAACTTGGGCACTATAATGATTACATTGTATTTTTATTTCTCAGAAGCCTTTCCATTTATCTCATTTTAGTCTTACAAAACCCCTGCCAGGTACATATGGTGAGTGTTCTTATATCCAGGCAGGGAAAGTAAGGTCCAGTGAAATGACTGCCCTATATTACAGAGAAGGACCAGGGCTAGTGCCCGGCCCTGACATTCAGGTTGGGGTTTCTGCATGGCTTACTCTAAAGGTTTCTGGGCAAATATAGGATCACCCTCTGAGGTAGTTCTCCACTGGAATCCAGCAGCCAAGTGGGTTCCAAATTCCCTGCACTGCTGCAATCATTAGGAGCTTCTGGACCCATGTTTGTGGTGATTGTTGACTTTGTGGAAGTTTGGGCTCACTTCCATCCTAAAGAAGTGAAACATAAGGCTTGAGGAAGACTGGATAGACAGCTGTTGGGATCTGAAGTAGGTACAGAGACTAGATATATAGGAATAGGGCAGCTGGGTGGTGCAGTGGCTACAGCACCTGAGCCTGGGATCAGGATGACTCATTTTCCTGTGTTCAAATCTGGCCTCAGACACTTAGTAGCTGTGCTACTCTGGGCAAGTCATTTCACCCTGTTTGCCTCAGTTTCCTCATCTGTAAAGTGAGGTGAAGAAGAAAATGGCAAACCGCTCTAGTGTCTTTGCCAAGAAAACCCCAAGCGGGGTCACAGAGAGTCAGATACAACTGAAGAATAACCGAACTGACATCGAGCCAGGACCTATTCATTGCTCAACTCCCTCTACCAAGGCACGCACCTGCCCTGCAATTTGTAATCTTAAAACTTTGCCCAGAACATTGAGAACTTCCGTGACTTACGCAGAATCACCTAGGGAGTCCATGACAGAGGTGGGATGGTGTGTCAGAGAGGTAGCGTGGACAAAGGCCAGGAAGCTGCCCCTGAAGCCAGCAAGTATCTGGTGTTAACCTGAGGCTTTAAAGGTTGCAAAGTGCTTTAAAAAATCTCTCCTAATCTCACAGTAACTCTTTTAGTCAATCGTCGATAAATATTAAGTGGCCATTAAGTGCCAGCCACAAAGTAGGTAAGGATTGGAAGTATTATTCCATTTAAGTAAATCGGGGCTTAGAGAGATCAGGTGACTTGCCTAAGATCACACCTGTAAGGGTGAGAGGTGGTCGTCTAACCTGGGTCGTTAGTATAACAAACCTGCCTGCAGCTGAAGGCTCTGTCTGTTCCCTTTTGTCTCTGGACAAATGAGTGCCCTCAGCAGAGGTTGGCTGGGGCATCTTTCCTTCCCTTCCCTGTTTGGCTTCTCCTAAAATTTAGTTTTCTGAAGACACACACAGACACAGACGCACACACGCAACCCTTGTGATCCAAATGGACTTGTCCAGTTCCCTGGGGGAGTTTCAGGGCCCTGTTTATTTATTGTGGACTATTTACTGATAATGAAAGGTGGTTGGCTCTTGGACAAAACAAACTGGGCTCACTGGCTATCTGAGGGAAATCGGGTTTTCATCCAATTTCATTCTATTCACTAATAAGTAATTCCATTATGTTTCTTGTTGCTTATTAATAACATGTTATGTACAGTTATAAGTATGCATAATTATAATTTTATCAGTAGAACTTTGATATTACTGGCACAAATTTCTTTTACTGAGCCCAAGGGAGATAGGCAGGCTTTGGGGCCACACAGTTTTCCAACTGGCTTTGGGACTGAGGAGACATGTATCAAGGTCCCTCATGTGCTCCAGATTCTCTGCTTTTTCTTTTTTTTAAAAAAAATTCAATTTGCTTTTCAGTTTTGCATTCTCCTTCCTTCCTCCTCTTCCCCCACCATTCCCAGATCCACTTGTGACAAGGTGCACCCTGAAAAAGAAAAAGACAGGAATATGAATTGTCTTCAGAGAGATGAGGTCAGACCCCCCACCCCCCCAAAAAGCAAAAACAAAAACAGGTTATCATCCTGAGGAGTGCCTAGGCTCAAAGCCAGGATGGCCAAATGTTGCCTTAGATGGAAGGGACTGTAAGAGATTATCTAGCACATGTTTCTGGCTTCAGAAAAGTAAAGTATAATTACCCTTGTTTTACTAGTGAAGTGACTGAGTCTCAGAGAGAGAGAGAGAGAGAGAAGAGAGAAAGAGAGAGAGAGAGAGAGAGAGAGAGAGAGAGAGAGAGAGAGAGAATGTGTGTGTGTGTGTGTGTGTGTGTGTGTGTGTGTGTGTGTGAGAGAGAGAGAGAGAGAGAGAGAGAGAGAGAGAGAGAGAGGGAGGGAGGGAGGGAGAGGTGGGGAACAGGAGGAGAGAGACAAACACACACACATACACATATGGGGAAGGGAGGATTCCAAGTCTCCGACTCATAATACAAAGATTTTTTTTCTAATGCCCCACCCACAGCACATATTCTCTTGGCAGCAAATCCCCAGCATTCCTGAGGATGAGCCCTACATCCTCACTCTGAGAAGGAGCAGTGGGGGTGAGATGATGGTGCTTTGGAGGGGGGGATCACTCCCTGCGCTGGGATTAGTGGAAAAGGTATGACAGTGGGGTGCTCACCTGTGGCTCTAGATAGGGTATCTTCTAAATCATCCAGTCCACCCGCCTGTGGTTGGAGACACTCAGGTGTCGAGAACACAGCCAGAACCCGAACTAATAGCTTCCCACAGGCCTGCCCTGTGGCTTTCTCTGGGGGCCAAAAAGTAAATAGCTAATTGGTCCTGAGGGACCTGCTTCAGTGAGGAAAAATCAACAAGTTATTTATTTTGGGTGACTACAGGGGGTATTTTTTTGTTTGGGGGGGTGGGATGTAGAGAAACAGGAATAGAAAGTGGATTGTGAGAAGTAGGTAGAGACAGTCGCTGGAGTGCATATGTGTGGTGTGGGTGTGGGTGTTTTTGTGTGTCTTTTGTGGAGGGGGACACTTAATAAACTGCTGATGGTCTAAGGTCAGACTCCTAATTTCCTTGCTCTGCCTGCCTGCCTCTCTTTCTGGTTAGTCACTTGTCTCCTCCCCAAGTTCCACATCTTTTTCTGGCAGTTCAGTACCAGACAGGGCAGAATCCCTCTTGTCCTTACCTATCACTCTCCCTTAGCCTATAGCCTGATTGTCACCCCCACCCTTCTTCACACACCAAAAGGGGCTCTTTAAAGTAGTCGAAGGGGGAGCTGGGGAAAGGCTGAGGCATCCTGGGTGTTTGTGCTGGGCACTTCAGCTGGAAAGGTAGAGCAGAGTCAGGGATGGGCAGGCAAGGCCAGGGGAGGGGGCAAGAAGCCCCGGCCTCTTTTGAGACTCTCCTCTACTACCCCACATTCCCAAATCTCTTGAGTTCTTTAATGCCTTAAATGGGGCTAGGGAAGTGTTTACCAGCTCTGGTCCATCTCCGCCCCGCCCCCCCCCAACATCAAAGACCCAGGATCCCAGGCCACTAGAAAGTTTCAGGTCACTGTCATTCCCTGCTGGGAAGAAGACAGTTCACTACTCAATTGCCTGGTCTCCCACAGCCTGTATACCATCATGGTGGGAGGTGATCAGGAGACAGTAGATCTGCTTTCTGTTTCTGTGCTCATCTGTGGCGGCCACAGAAAACTCGGGAGTTTCTGGCCAGCGTCATCATTGTTTGATTAAGAAATTTCTTCCAAGTTCGGAAAACACAATGACAGAAGGTTAAAACAAAAGTTTGGGTAGCATCTTCTATGGGATCTCTATGGGGAAATCCATTTTTTTCATTTCCAACCTTGTGGTATTTTTGGTGAGCTATTTTTCTGACTCAAGCATCCAATCTTAGCACTTCCTGTTGGACCCAAGTTTGCACAACTCCCCGCTATGGTGAGACAGTTGGTGGGCGTGCTTTGTTTGGAGAATCAACCTGGTCTAAAGCCCCGAGCTGGGAGGCCAAACAGAGAGGGAGGTCCTGAGCCTTGAGCTATTGGAGTCTTCCAAAAGGCATTTGAGGGGCAGCCCATTTGCGAAATAATGTCCAGAAAATGGAGCTCTCGGAGGGAAAAATCATGGAAGTTAGCATAATCTGCAGCTAGAAGAGTCCTTAGACACCATCTGGTCCCCCTCCTCTCACTTTACAGGTGAGGAAGGGGTACTTCTACAGCCTGGGACCCTTTTCTGTCACCCTCTCTCTTGCCAGAAAATGTAGCTCCATTAGTTTTAGTAGAAAACGGGGAATGGTTAAAGATGTGAATGTGAACTCTCAGTCCTCACTAATAAGGAAGATATCATAATCAAGACTTATTTACTATAAGCCTGCTGGGCCTCAATTTCTCCATCCTGCCTTTAATGCCTCTAGGTCCTTGGGAAACAGTGGTGTCTTCAGAATGCTTCCAGCATGCCCTAGAGACTTTTAGGTCTAAAAAAGTGTAAGTACAGTATACAGTTAAAAAAAAAGTATATAAGTAGAGTCTAAGTACAGTATAGATTTTGACAGGTTCTCTTAAGTGGTTCGCAAACTTTCAAATCTGGCCTCAGACACTTGACATTTACTAGCTGTGTGACCCTGGTCAAGTCACTTAACCCTGATCGCCTCGCCAAAAAAGCAAAAGCAAATGAACAAAACAACAACAATTAAAACAAAAAACCAAGCAAACTTGCAAGCTAAAAAATGGAATCCCACTCGAAATAATAGTGGGCCCTCAGACAAGCAGAGAGATTCAGGGCAGGGGAACAGAGAACTGAGCGAGCATTTGCTGATCTTGACCTTTCCCCCTCTGCCTATTTCATTTTTGCTGTTTTTTATTAAATGTCCTTGGATAAGGAAATCAGGGCCACTGGTGATAGGACTATTTTCCTAGAGCGTCTGTATTATTGGTATCAACAGTCATTGGGATGGTTTTTCCACCCTGCCTGACCTGCTTTCTTAGCAGCTGCTTTCAGCAAGCCCTAGAATCCTACACTGCCTGGAACTCTCCTTCCAGAATTAACCAATGCTGTCCTGAATTTCCTCGCTCTGCCTGGAGTCCTGGAAGCATCTTGCTAGAGTGGAAAGATGACTGACTATTTCCTGGCGGTGTAACCACCCACCAAGCACTTCACCTCTGGGCTTCATGCTCTTCATGTGATAATGGGAATGATCAGACCTCTGAAGCCCAAGCACAAAAGAGGACGTAAAAGCCCTTTGTGAACAATCCATCGCTGATGTCACGTAGCTCCCTTTAGAACTCGGCTCGGAGGGGTGGTTAGGTGGCGCAGTGTAGACAGCACTGGCCCTGAAGTCAGGAGGACCTGAGTTCAAATCCAGCCTCAAACAAAACACTTAACTTACTAGCTGTGTGACCTTGGGCAAGTCACTTAACCCCAACTGCCTAAAATAATGAAAATAAAAAATTAGAACTCGGCTCAGGAAGCCACTCCTTCTTTGGAATCTTTGCCAACCCTCTGGCGGCTTGGTGTTTCCCCCTCCTTTCATCTCCTCGCCTAATCCTCCTATTTATTTTGCTCCCATTACACATGCATATATTGTGTGTGTACATGATAGAATATAAGCTCCCTGAGGGTAAGGACTGTTTCATTTCTGTTTTTGTATTCCCAGCATCTAGCACCTGTAGTAGGTACTTAACAGATGATCAAGCGTTACTGTAAGAGGTGGAAAGAAATATAAAGCAAAAGCTTACCTCCAAAACTTCGTAATCCTTTCATTTTTGAAGATTACAAGATAGGTGTCATAGAGGTTTGTCAGAGAAAGAGAGAGAGAGCACTTAGACCAGGGGTTCTTAACCTTTTCTGGGTCATGACCCTCTTTAGTGACAATCTGGTGAAGCCTTCTCAGAATTGTGCTTTTAAGTGCATGAAATAAGATATGTAGGATAACAGAGGGAACCAAATATATTAAAATACAGTTATTAAAATGGTTTTTTAAAAATAAGTTTATGAAAAAAAACGTTTAAGGAACTCAGATAAAGAACCCCTGTCCTAGAATGTTCAGAGAAAACTTCATGGAGGAGAAGGCTTTTGAGAATGGGGAAAAAGGGTGGAGTGGGGAACTAGGGCAGCTAGCATGCTGGCATTTGGAGTCAGGAAGACCTGAGTTCAGATCTGGCCTCAGACACTTACTAGCTGGTGACCCTGAGCAAATCCCTTCACCCTGTTTGCCTCAGTTTCCTCATCTGTCAAATGAGTTGGAGAAGGAAATGGTAAACCACTCTGGTATCTCTGCCAAGAAAACCCTAAATGGAGTCAGACACAACTGAAGCGACTCCACAACAACAGTGGTGGGGAGGCCCACGGAAAGGTGGATAGCTGGAGAAAGGAAGAAGGCTGCTGCAGGCTCAGAAGGCCTTCTTCAGGAGGGAGGGATAAGGCAGGCGGTCTCTGGAGACATGCCCCCTGAGGTCTCCGGAGGAAGGCATCTGCACTTCCTGCCCTGTCTCCTGCTGGCTGTCGGCTGGAGCTGTGTCTGCAGGAAATGTGCATGGAGGGCAGGTCTAATGCTTGTCTTTGTTCTCTGCTGTCTGTGAGGATGCCAAGGGTCAGCCTGATAAGAGGGAAAAGATAAATTCCTTGAGTTTTGTGCTCCAAACAGCTGTTTTCTCTCCCAGGGCGTCACAGATACTGACAATCTGTTAGAAAGCTACACTCGCCTTTCCTTCCTGAACTCAGTTTTTCTTGTGAAATATGGAAGTCCTTTCCTGAGACTTGCCCACCACCAACCTTCCTTCATTTGTGGCAAGGTGTCCTGGGAGGAGGTCTGTGCCCAGGGAGGGGTCTAGCCTAACAGGAGTAGGCTGGTACCAAACCTGACTTGGGGATTTACGCCAACTCTAGATGGAGGTGGGTGTACTAGATTCCTCAGGCTTCAACATTCATTGGTCAGCTTCTCCAACTCCCCTCTGCTAAAGATAGTCTGGCCCTGAGCCACCCTATGCCAGTGGCCACTGAAAAAGAAAACAGACAAGCCTCCTGCCTCCCTCCAGGCCACCCTATTACTGTCTATTACTGCTGCTCTTCAAGGAATAGAGGTGCCAGGCTTGGTGGGCTTCCCTGACAAGAAGACTGCCATAGTAGCTTCTCAGGGCTGTGCGATCCAGACGGTATTTCCCCTTAAGAGGAGAGGATGAATGCATAAAGCTAGTTGAACTGTCTTCCCATCAATGAGTATACATAAGGGTGTAAGCTTAGCTCTAAGGATACCCAAAGGGACCTTGGCCTAGGAAGTCAGGAGAGTCAGACTTTCTGATCTTTCCATGAGTGCTGACTGGCTATAAAGGCCATTTTCTCTCTGCTACCACCTTACTTCCAAAGTAGGGACAAGTGTCAGCCTCTCTGGCCTTCCATCACTTATCTGCATAACCATTCAGACAGATATTCCCAAAACATCACCAATACCCCATCACTTCCCTGTTTAGGAATAGTGGTTGGCTATTGTCTCACCAGTCAAGTCTAATCTCCTGTTCTTGGGCTTCATAATCCAGGGCCATTTCTTCTACCATCACTGTATCTCCCAGGATCTAACAAGAGGGCCAAACACTTGGTAGGTGCCTGGCAAATATGTATGCTTGCTCGTTTCCTGCAATAAACGTGTTAGGTCTTTAATGTGTGTTAAGATTCCTGGAGAGAGGTTCCATGGAAGCAAAGTGATGATGACAATTTAATTGATCCTGCCTAGCATTTATTTAGCACTTGAAGGTTTCCAAATTGCTTTACATATATTTATCTCATTTGATCCTCTGAACATCCTATAAGAAATTTTTTGTTTTTCAGTGATGTCTGACTCTTTGTTGACCCCATGTGGGGTTTTCTTGGCAAAGATACTGGAGTGCTTTGCCATTTCCTTCTCTAGCTCTTATTATAGATGAGGAAACTGAGGTAAATAAGGTTAAGTGACTTGCCCAAAGTTATACAACGAGGAAGTATCTGAGGCTGGATTTGAACTCAGGTTCTCCTGACTCCAGGCCCAGGACTCTGGCCACTGCACCACCTAACTGCCTGTGAGAGGTAGGTGCTATTATTATTCCCACTTTACAGATGAGGAAATCGAGGCTTGAGAAGGCCAGAGTCACACAGCTAGTAAGTCTGCGAGGTAGGATTTGAACTAAGGTCTTCCTGACTCCAATCTGATGTTCTATCTACCACATCAGGTCCAGAGCCTGCCTGCCTTCCTTCCTCCCTTCTTACTTCATTTTTTACTTCCTTTTTCCTCCCTCCCACCCCTTCTTCCATCCCTCCCTTTATGTTTCTCTTTGTCCTTTCTTCCTTCCTTTTCCTTCTTCCCTCCTTCCATCTCTCCCTCCTTCCTTTTTCCTTCCTCCCTCCATCCCTCCCTTCTTTTTCCTTCTTTCCTTCCTTTCTTCTTTCCTTCCTTCCTACCTTCTCCAGTGCCCTTTCAACTCTACCACTCACTGTTTCCTGAGTGTAAATTCAAGCTCTGACATTTAACTAGCTGTGTAGCAAGTCACTTTTCCACTCTATGCCTCAGTTACCTATAAAATGGAGACAATGTTGCCTGTACTGTCTACCTCACAAGGTTGTTATAAACACTAACCTGCTCTAGAAAGGATTCTGATTTCTTAGGGAACGCTGACTGGGCAGTGGGCTGAGGTCCAGGGAAGTCTGTCTTGTGTAATCTGAAGGATGCTCTGAAGGGCCCCGTACCCCAATATCCTTCCCCCTCAGCCCCCCGACTTTTAGAAACTCCCTCCTTTGAGAGCTAAGTGTTGCCTACTCCAGGCATCCTAGGTTCTAAAATGCAGATGACCTTTCAACTTGCCTTCCTGAGAAAATGCTCCCTCCTCCCCTTTCTCAAAAGTCTGCCTTGTCTTCAGTGACTTTCTCCTTCTCCATGAGAAGGGCAACATACATGCTAATGATCAGTTTGTATTTTTGGTACATTCAGACCCTTAGGGGGCACATCTAGGGGCAAATTCCAGAAGCCTTTTGATTCTCCAAGATTTCCTTACCCCTTTGCCTCATTTATCCTAACTCATATACACACCTACTCCTATTTACCAGTCCTTCAGGGTGGCCCGTCCTTGGTGAAAGGGGGGGGGGGTCCAGCAGGTAGTACCAGTGTGGGCAGTCCTCACAGATCATTGCCAGAGGGAGCAGGAGGTGGGCTTTCAGCCAGGGATGCGGGGCACCAACCTTGAAGGACGTCTGGGGCCTCCTTACTTGGATAGATGCTCCTATTTCTTCAGGCAACAGATTTTAAACATTTCTTTAACTTCCTTCAGTGACTTCCCCTGTTCCTATGCTCACACAGTTGCCAATGGCCATTTGGGCCTGCCCATCTGCTGACTCCCAGACTCCAGTAATTTAAACCCTTCCAATTGGATGCATTAGGTGTGTTCAGTCTCACTGGTCTTACCCATTTCTCTTCCTTCATAACAATCCTAGACACAAGAGGAATCACCTTTTCACTGAATGATACAATCATTGTCACAGTCACTTTACAATTATAGCTGATTCATAGCATTTCTCACTCATTGCTTGTTACACATTAAATCTTTAACACTTCAGTATGAATCAGTTTATCTGATGCTTTCTGCTTAGACAGGCATCAACACAGCCCTGAGCCTTTAGGCTTAGGGAAGGAAAGGAAATCTGAAAGGGAGCAGGTGGACACCCTAAAGACAAGCTTTGTTGGCCTCCCAGTTGGGAGAAGAATGTGCCCTGATGGACTCTGGTTTCTTGGCTTCTCTCTACTAAGCCTTAGTGTGTCCTGCATGCATGGGGATGACCTATTTAACCTCTGGGTGCCTGGGCTGCTCCTCACCCAGTCTCTTGGGAAAGTCTGCCTGGTTGAGACATCCTTTTGGCCCTACAGCTAGGCACAGGAGAGTTGTTGAGATCATAGAATCCTATGGAAATAGCTGGAAACTCTAAGACAGTGGTTGTCAGTGTAGACAGCTTTATTTCCTCTGCTGGTTTTCCGCTTTGTAAAGACCTCAGTTTGGGCAGCTAGGTGGTATGGTGGATAGAGTGCCAGGCCTGAGGTCAGGAAGCCTCATCTTCCTGAGTTCAAATTTGGCCTCAGACATTTAATAGCTATGAGACTCTGGGCAAGTCACCAAACCCTGTTTACCTCAGTTTCCTCATCTGTAAAATGAGCTGGAGAAGGAAATGGCAAACCACTCCAGTATCTCTACTAAGAAAACCCCAAACCCAAACGGTGTCATTAAGAGTCAGACCCTGCTGAACAACAATAAGGACCTCACCTCAGTCAAGGAAGAACCACCCTTGAATGTCAAAGTACAAAGAGACCCAGAGATATGATCCAAGTTGGCCTTAGTCCAAGCCAACTAAACGATAGGACATCGGGGCTCTAGTTTCTGTGACCTCAAGGAGCTCTACCATGACTGGCTCCTCTGTGTTTATAAATGGCGGTCATTATTGCCATGACCTGTACAGGAAGGCCAATTGCCTTGGCAAGGACAGCCAATTACTTTGGCAGCCACCACCATGGTTAACCCTGTTGGGCTGGTCAATGGAGGGGAGCAGCAGGGCAGCTGAGGCCAGATTGTTGGGCCTTCCCCTAGCCTGGCTCCCCTTAGGGAGAAGGAGGAGGAGAACGTCTCTGTTCCCTAGATAGTGTTAGTTGCCTTCAGCTCCCTATTCCACTGTCCTTCCCACCTCAGACATAACAGATATTTGTCCTCTGGACCGGGGGTGTTTGTGTTTTATTTCTTACCTGCACTGGGTTGTCCTGTGCTCTGGGCTCCTCTTTTGACCTGGGTGTGGTGTAAGGATGTGGTCTTAGAATCCTCCTGGCAACCATTTCGGAGAACAATTTGTAACTATGCCCAAAGGGCTATAAAAATGTGCATACCCTTTGATCCAGCAATAGCACTTCTAGGGCTATATCCCAAAGAGATCAAACAAATGGGAAAAGGACCCACATGTACAAAAACATTCATAGCAGCTCTTTTTGTGGCGGCAAAGAATTGGAAATGGAGAGGATGCCCATCAATTGGGGAATGGCTGAGCAAGTTGTGATATATAAATGTAATGGAATACTATGGTGCTATAAGAAATGATGAACAGGCTGACTTTTGAAAAACCTGGAAAGACTTGTATGGTCTGATGCTGAGTGAAGTGAGCAGAAGCAAGAGAAATTTGTACACAATAATAGCCACGTTGTGCAATGACTAATATTGATAACCTTAACCATTCTCAGCATTACAAGGATCTAAGATATCTCCAGAGGCCTCGTGATGGAAAAGGCTATCCACATCCAAAGAAAGAACTATGGAAGTTGAATTGCTATCATTTTTTCTCTTCTGTTGAGTTTTGTTTCCTTTTTCTGATGGTTCCTCCTATTGGTTTTAATTTTTACTTACAACTTCACTAATGTGAAAATATGTTTAATAGGAATGTAAATGTAAAGCCTATATCAGATTGTGCACAGTCTTGGGGAGGGTGGGGGGGGGAGGAAGGGGGAGAAAAATTTTAAACTCAAAAGCATATGGAAGTGATTGTTGATAAATCAAAATAAATTAATAAAATTTAAAAAAAAAAAGAGGAAAGGGAGAATCCTCCTGGATTGGGAAGCCTTCTGCTTATATTGTGCCTCTGTGTAGAGCAAGGGTCTTACCCTGGGGTCCACAGACCCTCAAGCTGTCCGTAGATTTCCAAGGACTCTCTGAACTATGATGAGAAAAAATATATATATTCTTATTTTCGCTGAAAATTTCTGACTGAAATATAGCATTTTTTAAAAACACATTCCAAGAAGGGGTCCACGGGCTTCATCATGCCACTACCGGGAAATGTGATCCAGAGGTTAAGAATCCCTGCTTCAGTGAGAGGAGGTAAAGAGTTTTCATGCTTCCAGCTGACAGGCTGACTGACCTTCCACGCTTTGGCTTCCTTTGGATTTCCTCTGCCCCTTCTTGATTTCTCTGGGTCTGATCAGAGGAAGCAGCCACAGAATGCCAGAGTTGGGCCTCTTCGGTTGAATCCAATTCATGCCCCAAAAGCATAAGGAATCCCTACTACAAACAACATAGCCAATGAGGGGTCGTCTAACACCTACTTGAAAACCCCCAGTGAGGGCAAGGGACTCCTCCAGCTCTGCAGCAGCCCATTCTGCTCTCGTTGTTATGAAGGTTTTCTTGGCATCCAGCTGAAATGCACCTTTTTACTGCTTCCATCCCTCATTCCTGGCTGTTGTGGGGCCAAACAGCCAAAAGGAATCTCCCTTCCATATGACAGTCCCTTCCAAAGCTTGGCTTGAGCCGTCATGCCCCACCCTCAGTGTCCCAGTGGTTCCCTGTCACCTCTAGAATCACACACAAGCTCGGTAACATAGCTTAACATCCCTTTTCAGCCGTCTTTGGAGTTCCTCTGTCTCCCAGCTCCACACTTTTGCACTGGCTGGTCCCCCAGCTGAGGAGGGCATGCCCTCCTTCCCTTTGCTTCTAAGGATCTCTGGTTTCTTTCAAAGCTCCGCTCCAACCCTACGTCCTGTAAGTAGCCTCTCCTGTTCTGCATGGATGCCAGCATCCCCCCTCCAAAATTACCTTGGACCTGTTCGGGTTATATTTTATATAATCATCCTTGCCTCTCTTGATACAAAGTAGCCTCCACCCACCTGGGCTTCTCATTTCTGTCTCTGTAGCCGGGGCATAGGTGTCAGGCCCCTACAGCTGTTTATTCACTGATTGATTCCAGGCCTGGGGCTGAGCTGCTTCCCAGACCACCCCCTCCGCCTGCCCCCTTGGCTCCTAGCTGGCACATCTGTCCTCTACCCCTTTGGGCTAGCTGGGAGGAAGCTGCTGTAAACCTGGGGCCCTAGGCAGTGGGTGAAGTCTGGCTTGTGGAAGTCAAGGTCTCTGTTTCTGTGCAGCCTGACTTTCCTCCCCAATTCCTGAGTCTATAACCTTTAGGGAATGAAAACATCTGGCTTGGTCTTTTGGAGCCAAGAGTTTTCACATTTCAGAAGGGCTAGCCAGATTTCAGAAAACACGTAGGAGACCCCACCTCCCAGAAGGCAACGGCCCATGCAGCTGCTGGGGCCAGAAGAAGGCTGGAGCGCAAGCTTGGCTGTGCTCTGGGCTTTGGAGCACATAACTGTACTACAGACTCTAGTTTTCTGGGGCGGGGGAAGAGAAATAGTGTTCAGATCTGGACAATCTTCTCTCATGAGGAACTTCAGTGTTTTGACGGACAAAAAGAAGGGACATTCAGGAAGATGCTTCTTCCCCCCTCCCCCATCCCTTTTCAGAATTTGGGTCAGAGTTTTCCTTGAGCTTTGACCTTTTCTCTTTCCCCTCCCCTCATGCCTTTCCGAGCTCCTTGTTGGCAGGTGTGGCGACTGGTGTCTTTCTGCTGGCTTGTCCTCCAGACAAGATCAGTGGCTGTGGCCTCTGACTTCATAAAGCTGCCCTTTCAGCTGCTAGTCCTCCCCAGCAGGTCTTTTCCTCTTTAAGTTTGGGACATTAGGTCTAAGCAGCCTATCCTGGCTGCCACCCTCCTTGGACTCAGCTGAGAAGGGGGGCCCCTCCCTCTCCACTGTGTCTTAGGCTGAGTCTCCTTGCACAGCTGATAGCCAAAGTTTGGTGGAAAGAAAGGTCCCTCTTCTCAAAGAAGCCTGACCACCTTGGTGATGGACTGCCCTGATAATTCCTGCCTTCTTTTGACAGTGTGATCCCAAGTCAGAATCATCACTTTGCCCCATCCTCTATCACACCAGACAACTGGGCATCTGCTTTTCATCCTTGACTTTCCTCTCCATCTTTTTGCACGGTTCTGAAATCTGCCATCGAGCTTTCCCAAGTCTTCGCAAAAGGAGACAGCTGTGACTTTCCCCCTCTGCAAACCGGAGGAAGAGAGCTTGGCATACCTTGGAGCGGTGGGTAGGTGGGGGTGGAGAGTTGCCAAAGCAAGGTGAGAAGCCAAACTAGAAACTGGGCCCAGAAGGACGGAGTTCTCTTCTTTGAAAACGTCCAGGTTTTTCTGTGTCTTCTCCACCCCCAATATGCTTTCTGGAAAAATTATATATCCTTATCTTTAGTCCTTAAATAGTCTTCATTTCCAGATAGATTCCTCCTCCTCTTCTCCTATCAACCAGTGCACTATCCCTTGCAACAAAGAAATAAAAAAGGAAAAAAAAACCACCACCCAAGGCATTCAGCCATCTGACAGAAAATAATAGATGCGAGATTCCACACCCATCTGCTACCCCATCAAAGAAGGGAGGGAAGGCGGATTTTCTCAGTTCTTCCTGGGGCCTACTCGGTCATTCTAACAGCCCAGGCTCCGATTTGTTGTTTTGTTTTGTTCTTCTTTCCATTTACACTGTTGTATATTGTGTTCTATGTTGTCTATATGGTGTTCTTGGTTCTGTTGACTTTACTCTAGATCACCAGTTCATGTAAGTCTTCCAGAGCTTCTGGCTTCTCCCAAATTTAGTTGTCCTTTTTGAGTGGTGCAACCGTAGGCTATTAGTTAGTGCCCTGGAGTTTATTTAGCCAAACTCAATTCTCAAGCTGCTAACAAGCTGCCTTCTGCAATTCTTTCTTGCTTCTGAAACCTCCTGGGATTTGGGCAGAGCAAGAGAAACAGGTGCATCCTGGTGTGGGATGTACCAAGATTCCAGGGTGTTCAGTAATCAGGTATTAATTTGAGAAAACAGAATCTTCTGGAGTCACTGCCCCAGGAGCGATCAAGACAGTCCAATAACCATTTTGGGCTTCAGCTAGAGAGATGACTAAGCAGGATGCAGGGGAAGGTGAAAAAAGGGTTAAAGCATTGGGCCTTTGTGTGGCAGAAGTCTTTTTAAAAATTTTTTCATTTACTTCATTAAAGAAGTCTTAAAAATTTTTTTTATTTATTTCATTAAATATTTCCCAATTACATGTAAAAATTTTTTAACAATCATTTTTCAAAATTTTGAATTCCAAGTTCTCTCCCTTCTTCCCATTTCTCCTCCCTCCTTGAGAAGGCAAGAAATTTGATGTTAATTATACATGTAAAGTCGCACAAAACACATTTGCTTGTTAGCTATGTTACAAAAGAAAATGCAAACAAAATAAAGAAAGTTTTGGAAAAGCGTGCTTCAGTCTGCGCACAGAGTTCATCAGTTTTCTCTCTGGAGAGGAATAGTGTTTTTCAGCATGGGTCATTTGGAATTATCTTGGGTCATTGTCTTGCCTAGCTACATCTTTAACAGTTAATCATCCTTATCATGTTGCTTTCATTGTGTAAAAGATTCTCCTGGTCCTACTCATTTCACTTTACATCAGTTCATATAAGTCTTTATGGGTTTTCTTTAGAAAACATCCTCCTTTTCACTTCTTTTAGCACAATAGTATTCCATCATAATCCTATACCTGTATAGCAGAAGTCTTAGACAATCTGTCAGGGCCAGGTCAAAACCCTGAGAGTTTGGGCTCTGGGGCCTATAGCGATGAGTCTTCTCCCTGGCATCTCCTGTCCAGGTACCCGGGAGTCCATGGTAGAAGATCAGAAGTCCTATAGAGCCCCATGGGTTTCTGTTGGACTTAAAGGTCCATTGGTGGTTTGGCCAAAGGGCCTGGGCTGAGAAGCTAATAGGCAGAGGCAGTACTGGTGTCAGGGTTGGAGTTAGGGGAAGATTGATGACTGGGGTCTGTCTAGTCCTGAAACAAAGATCTTTTCTCCCTGGCCCTCTGATAACCCTGGTTGTCTCACTAAGTAGGCAATGCTAATAAATGCTGAGTGTGTTTCACTTCAGGACCTGAGACAGGCAAGGTACAGGTGCCCACGGCCCTGTCTGCTACATGTACTCCCCTGGGGAACTAGGAGACAGAGCTGACGGAGAGAGGCCTCAGGATGATTCCTGACGTCAGAGTGTTCTGCAGAGCTGAAATTTCCTACCACGCTATCTTACTGGTGTTTTGGCTCTGATAGTTCTCGGATAACTAGAACCGGGAGATAACAGACCCTGTGTAATTGAGGCTGGCTCACTCTGGGCTGTTAAGGTGTCTTAGGGACAGAGTTGGAATCTCTCCTCTTAGCAGAGATCTCATCTGCCGCTCTAGCTGACCCCTCGCTCCCCACTCCTCAAGCAAGGCGCTGACATGGCCTTGGTTGGACAAGGCTGGGCATCGGGCCCTACTGCTCTTTGGGAGCACTTAAGCTTGGGAGACCTAGTCGCTGACATCGTGACCCAGGTTCTATGTTCTTTGGGTCTTGTACTGTGTGATTCCCAGACCACCAGCCGAGGTGTGGGGTGGGTGCCTGAGAGAATCAAGGAATACATGTTTTCACTTTCCACTGCTTTTTTTTTTTCTCAACCTCTGGCCAGGACTTGTAAGTGATATGGGCCTGAGGAGTCTGAAGTGGTCAGCCTTCCAAACTGAACAGTCAACATTAGTTGCCACTGTGGGGCCAGAATTGCTTGCCTCTTGCCAGGGCCTAAAGAAAGCAGCAGGAAAAGTCATTGGGTCACAAACTGAGAGGTGGAAGGAACCAGCAGTCTAACTTCAGGGGCTACTAGGGGACGCCATCATGCACAGAGCCCCTGGGCCTGGTGTCAGGAAGACCTGAGTTCAAATGTGACCTCAGACACTTCCTAGTTATGTGACCCTGGGCAAGTCACTTAACCCCGTTTGCCTCAGTTTCCACATCTGTCAAATGAGCTGGAGAAGTTACTCGGGTATATTTACCAAGAAAACCCCAAATGGGGCCACCACAAGTCAGACATGAGTGAAAACGACTGGACGAGTCTCACTTTTCTTATTTTATAAATAATTCAAAAATTAAGGCCCAGAGAATTTTAGTGTCACACGGTGAGTAGAAGCACAGTCAAGATTTCAACCCAGGTGAATGAATGAATGAATGAATGAATGAATGTACTTACTTTGTGCCAGGCACTGTGCTAAGTGCTAGGGAAGGATGCACAGATTAGCAAGGGAAATGACCTCTGCCCTCTAGGAGCTTACAAGCACAGAATAATTAATGGTAGATAGCTGGTTAAGAGTAGGGCTAGGCTTGGAGTCAGAAAAACCTGAGTTCAAATGCCGCCTAAGACCTACTGACCTTAAGTAAGTCACTAAAAGCTAGGCCTGCGTTTCCTCATCTGTAAAATGAAGGAGCTGCCCTGGACAGCCTCTGAAAGTTGCTTCCAGCTGCTGATCTCGCATTCTTTGATTCTAATGAGGGAAGACAGCACATAAAAGGGAACCAGGGAAGGAGGACAGTACCGAATAGACACAGCATGATTTGGAAGTGTTCAGGAAGTGGCCCAGTAGCCTGATTTCTGTCAAGATAGGGCAGAGCTTTGCCTCGTCTAGCTCAGGGCCCCACGGCTGAGTTCCGGTAGGAGGAAGATGTGTGGGCAGAACTGTTTGGGTATTGCCAGAAAGAGCCTCAGACTCCATGGGTTCCCTGGCTCCTCCCCAAGCGAGAGAGGCAAGGGTTGAATGATAGGGGGTGGGGGGGCCTTCATGGAGGACTACCAGACTATGAGGGATGAAACGGGGTATAAGAGAACATTTGGACTTACAGAGGATATTGAGAGAGATCTCTTTCCAGGCAGAATCTTGCAGAGAGAAGTAAACCCTCTGGGCAAGAGGGGAGAGTCAAGTTTCTAGGGTGGGGACAGGAAAATAAAAATCAAGTTACTAGATAATGATTGAGTAATCACTGGGCTGCCTGCTACGTAGGGAGGCAGCTAGGTGATACAGTGGATAGAGTGCCAGGGTCTGAATGCCCTTAGACATTTACTAGCTGTGTGACCCTGGGCAAGACACTTAACCTCAGTCTGCCTCAGTTTTCTCATCTGTAACATGAGGATAATAATAATACCCAACTCCTTGGGTTGTTGTAAGGATAAAATGAGATAATATTTGTAAAGTGTTACATAAAATGCCATTATTATCTTTGCCTCTGGGTTACTAGCTGCCTCCCTAGAGGCACTGGGGTGTGGCCTCTGATTGCATGTCTGATTTCCACATACTAAATCCTCCACACAAGATTTGTGCCAGTTCTTCCCCCCCTACACCCCCACCCCCCCCACCCCCGCCCTGGGCCTCCTCTCTCCCTTTGACAGAATCTAGGTCCTTTTCCTTAATCAGGGAGATAAGGATGTGGGAGATACTGTCTGAGGCCTCCGGATCTCCCTCCCGGCAGCTCAGTGGGCACTGATGGTCATGCCCTGTTATCTCCTTTTGCCAAGACTTCAGGGCCCAGCTGAGATGTCAGTGTTGGGAGATAAAAATCCATGCCCGGTGAGTCTGCTTTGTGGAAGAGGGCCTTGGGGCTTTCAAACTTGGTGGGTTTAGGCTAAGGGCCTCTACCCTTTGCTACTTTCTTCCTTCAGCAAGATGCATTGGCATCTTGGAAATGTCCAGGATGCTTGTCCCCGGGGAGAAGGGTGGAAAGTCGTTGGTTCCAGAACCTTCTTTAGCACCAGAGAGAATTCTGCGTTGGGATTTGATATGGGGCTTGAGAAGGGGAAAGAGAGGCTTCCAGTGTGAGTGAGGGCATCTCCTACATGTTGTGTAAACCACCTCAGCTCTGGGATGGCACCAGAAAGCCTAAAATTCCCAGGCTGCCCACCCTGGCCCAGGGCCCTGCCCAGGCTGGGTCTGCATTTGGTTTTCATGGACAACCCTTTCCTTAGGGGTAGGGGTGGAGCAGTGGAGAGAGCTTTGTCCTCTTTGCTTTGGCCCACTCTCTGTGATAGTCTGCCAAAATGGTGAAATAAAGGGAAATCTCTGCCCATTTTATTCCTTGTGTTAGAGCTGTTTCTACAGCTCAGCCTATCCCTGTGGGGGGAAGAAGACAGAGAGTGAATTGACACAGTTTCTTAACCCAAGGGATCTGTGGATAAATTTCAGGGGGTCCATGAACTTGGAAAGAAAAAAATCTGCATTTTCACTAACGTCTAACTGAAATGGAGCATTCCCTTCGATTATTTAAAGCCCTTAGTCCAGTCCATAGGCTTTACCAAACTTGTCGAAGAGGGCCATGACACATAAAGTTATGCACCCACCCTTGGCTTAGATGATCGGGGCTACAGAAATTCCCAGTTGGGAGCAAGAATAAAAGTGGGCTATTGTGTATTTGAAAGAAGGGGGACCAGAATGAGGGAGAAAGAACCTTTCTTGGGAAGTGGTCTTTAGCTGGTGCATTGACTGTTGAACTATTCTTTCCCTGGGAGTCCTTTGGGTTGTCCACTATTAATGATCTACCTTAAGGCCATGCCAGAAACATCTCCCAGAGGAAAGGGTTGAATTCTGGGAATAGCATGGTTAACTGAGCACCAACTCTCACCCCTTCCCAAGATGCCTAAAGATCAATCGGGGAAGCTAGTTGGATAGAGCCCTGGGCTTGGAATTAGGAAAACTCATCTTCCTGAGTTTAAATCTGGCTTCAGACACTCATTAGCTGTGTGACCCTGGGCAAGTAACTTAACCATGTTTCCCTCAGTGTCCTCATCTATAAAATGAGCTGGAAAAGGAAATGGCAAACTGCTTCAGCATCTTTGCCAAGAAAACCCCAAATGGGGTCACCCAGAGTCAACATGACTGACCGAGGGAGTCAACATTGGTGAAATGGAAAGAACCTCTGAATGCTGACTTCACTACTTATCCCCTTGACCATCTTACTCCCCTTGTCTGAGTCTTAGCCTCCTTGCCTGTAAAACGAAGGAATGAATGAAAAAGCATTTATTAAGTACTTACTGTGTGCAATCCACACCTGAGGAAGAGTGATTCTAGCTCCAAATACCATGATTCGATGAGATGGGTTTTTGGCAAGGGAGTCTGGTCTCTAAAGTAGGATTTCTTCCCTTGTGGTTTTCTGGTTATGGTCCCCTACGGCAGTGTTGGGGGGAAGGCCCCCTTCTCAGAATCATGTTTTTAAATGCACGAAATAAAACACACAGGAGTAGAAAGAAGCTAATTCTATTGAAATATAGGTATCAAAACATTTTTTTTAAAACCAAGTTTCCAGCCCCTAGGTTAAGAAGCCCTGCTCTAAGGCTGCCAGCCTCTCAGTTTGAGAGGAGGAGCTTTCTTTGAGAACATGGCCTGTGAGAAGCCAAAGGGCAGCTAGCCTCTATGTTTTGGTACCATTCACTCACCAGGTCTGAAGCAGGAGGAGATTAAGTGTTCTGGAAGAACCCTTGAGGTTTGTTTGTATGGTTAAAGTACTATGTAAAGAGAGTTTGGAAATCCTCCCAGAAAAAATGTGTTGTCCCTTCTCTCAGATCCTTAATTGGGGGGAGGGAGAGGAGGAAAGTTCCTCTTTTTCTGTCTTGGGAGAAATAAACAGTGGATTAAGGTACTGAAGGTGCCCCCCTTAGAGGTAGGGAACGTGTGCACCGCACAAAAACCAATGAGCCCCTTTGGCTGCCCAGGTTAGTCAACCTAAAATTAAGGTATAAGGGAATGGATTATGGGACAGATAAGGAAGAAGGGGATCAGGAAAGACCACCTCTGTGGCAGAATTTCAAGTCTTTAAAGGGTCTTTGTATTCTAACTGCCTAAAGTTGGATTTTGCACATTAGTTGTGCTCAGTAAGTAGCTGAGTAAATAAATGGATAAATGGATGGATGGATGGATGGATGGATGAATGGATGGATCAAAGAGGAAAAAGCCTGCCACGGAGGTCCCTTGGCCATTCAGGGCTCTTGTCATACTCATTCCTACCAGATGATTGACAACAAATAGATGTTGGGTCAATTAACGCGCTCTCCTTTTTCTCTTAAGATCCCAAAGCACATTTCAGACACATAAATGGGGAAATAAAAATGAAACCTTGAGCCGCTTGCTTGTGGCTGAGACGAAATTCATAAGAAAAATACTGTAAATGTCAAGTCACTCTGAGTTTCCCTATTATCTGAAAAGAATTTGGAGCATGTTATAAATATCTGATCTCAAAACACTCTCTGAGCAATGGGTGATTCCCAGTAGCTTTCTAATTTTGTAAGTGAGGAAACTGAATTAAGAGGCCCGTGATTTGCCCAAGGTTACACAGAAAGTAAGGGTCTAAATTCAGTTTTCTTTTATCATCTTAAGCTCTTTGTCCTGAACCCCTTTAGTGGAAGTTGGGTAAAGCCTATGGGCCCCTTTTCAGAATCATGTTTTTAAAGGAATAAAATAAAATGTACTGGATACAAAAGAAACCAATTAGATTAAGACAATGATATGAGTTTCCCCCCCCCCTCAAGTTCACAGAACCCCTGGATGGATGGATGAATGGAATAAGCATTTATTAAGTGTCTGCTATGTGTGCTTTACAAATATTACCTCTTATCCCTGAAATCTCTCCACTGACTCCGTGGAGGGAGGGGGAAGGGGGCCCTAGTCTAGAGTCTGTTTGAATCCTCTAAATTCCTGTTAGGCCATGCCTAGAGCCTCATTCCTTTCTTCCTCCAGAAGGCCACCAGAAGATTAACTGGGCCTGACCACTTTGCATTCTTGTGAGGCTTGCTTTGTTGTTAAGTCCACGTCTTTCTCCTCCTCCCTCCCTGGCCCCTGAGTTTCATGTCTGCACTGGTGAAACTTCATGATGGCCCTAGCTCATAAACTTTTAGAGAATGGAGTAATTTTGGGGGGATCGGTGGTTATCCTCCATCCAGTGTGAGGATAACCAGCTGTAGACAGACTAAGTAACTTCTTGCTTGTATGAGCTTTTGCTAAGGTAAGAGATGAGCAGGAGGACTTATTCTTCCCTCTGTCTGGAGATCCAGGAGCCCCTTTGCCCTTCCGAATGGCCTGAGGGCCAGCAGAGTGGAGCACAGAGCTCCCAGTAACTGTTTTCTTTGGCCTAATATGTGCTAGTATTTCTCTCCAATCAGAGGTGCCCGGGCCCAGCCCTGGGGAAGTCAGGGCCCAGCTAAAAGCATAATCCTGACCTTTCTTTTCCCCAGGATGCTCTGTAGAATTTTGGGGGGTGGGGAGGGGGCAGGGAGGAGAGGAAGAGAGTGTGTTAGTAGTTTCCAGCTGTTCCCAAGGAAGAGACGAAGCTGGGCTCGACCATATTAATGTAAGCTTTTGTGGTAGGAGGCCCTGAGCAGAGACCATCTGGTATCAGATGGAAGGCATTAGGGAGGGGAGTTGGAGTAGGCAAAGGATGAGAAAGGGTAGTCTAGGTCAAAAGTCCTTAACCTGAGGTATATAAATTTAAAAAAAAAATTTTTTTTTGTAAACTGTATTTCAATGTAATTGGTTTTCTTCATAATCCAATACATTTTTATGTTGCACTTTTGAAAACACTATTCTACAAAGGAGTCTATTGTTGCTGTTTGTATTTTATTCTCAAAGAGGACCGTGATATGAGGGAGGTGATGCCATGACTTGCAAGTGAATTAGATTGAAGTAAGGCAGGGCTGTGCAAAGTTATCAGGGGGTCTATAGGCTTCACCCAACTGTTGCCAAAAAGGATCTGAGAGACGAAAGAGGGTAGAGAGCCCTAGGTAGGTGTTTGGGAAGTAGAATTGTCTTGTCCTATCTGTCCAGAACAGAATGAGAAGAAACCAGGGTAGGACCTATCCTCAGCAGCCCTCTAAATGGAAGAGAACATACCCCCCCAACACACAAAAAAAGACTGCCGCATTCTCTCAGAGTTAATGGACTACAGTCATCGTGGAGTTTCACCAGTGGGCACATGAAGTTCAGGGGCCAGGGAGGAAGGAGGAGAAGGAGACAGAGTTAGCATCAAAGCAAGCCTTGGGAGGATGCAAAGTAATCAGGCCCAGTTAATCTTCTGGTGGCCTTTTGAAGAAAGCTAGGAATAAGATGAAGCAGTTTGGAGGTTATTTGTGTTGTGGGTAAGAGCCCTTGTCCTCTGGGTCTGTAGTCCCAAGGAAGCTGATGGCTTGAGTTCAGGTGTTTCCCAGCTGCCTGGCTTCGTCCCATTAGAATTTAAGCCTCTTGAGGGCAGGGACGTGTTTGCCTTTCTTTGTAGCCCCGGTGCTAGGCACAGAGTGAGTACTTAAAAAAATGTTTGTTGACAGACAAAAAGCCTATAGCTGAAAAGCATAATGTCAGCTCTGCTACTAATTTATTATATCATGTTTATATAATAAATATGACCTTGGGTTAAGTCACTCAGTCCTCTTAAGTCCTTTTCCCTCCCCCTTCTCTTACTTCTTCCCCCTCCCCCCTGTCCCAGCCACACACACAGTAAGTTGTGGCCAAGCTTAGCCAAGCTGTAATGAAAAGATAAATCTGGTTACCTGGAGTCCTTGAGGTCTGTGTCACTGCCTTCAGGCTCCTCCTGGGAAGGACGCCCTGCCGTCTTTTGACTTAAGTCAGACCCCATGCTTTAGGAGAGGGAAGCCCAGGGTGTGTGGTGAGATAGAGCAATTATGTCCTTGGAGAGCTGAGAAAAACAACTCCTGCTGATCTGGCTACCAGAAGAAGCCTGTCTTTCCCCTTTCCTCAAGCCAGCCTCATGTACATTTGTTCCTGGGGTGCAGAAGGACAGAACCCTTGTAGCCTTCCAGCAGTTTTGGCCATCACAGCATCAAACTATTGAGCTCTAACTTCCTGGAAGAAGAGCCACGGTCTGGGTGAGTGTCCCCTGGGTTAATCTCACAATAATTCCAGGAAATTGGGCTTGTTTTCCAGCCTTGAATTCTTGTCCCTTTATCAGGGAAAAATTTAAAAGCGGCAAGGGCTCTGAGGCACCTTCTCTCTGCTAACCTATGAAGACACACTCCCCTCCCAGAGTTTCATGTTGGGACTGGCAAGAGACAGAGCAGAATGTTGGCAGACCTTCTGTCCTCAGAGGCTTGTGGCTGGGTGGATCTTTGGAATGAGCTCATGGAATTGAAAACTGGAAGAAACCTTTGAGATAGTCAAGGGCAACTCTTTTGTTTTACAAATAAAGAAACTGAGGCTCAGAGCAGAGAAACAGCTTGCCCAAGGCCATAGCCCTAGTAAGTGGCTCTTATCCACCCTCACACATGTGCCGAGGTCTCTGAAAGGTATGGTTGGCAACAATCCCCATTAACAAATCCTTAGATATTTCCATATTGCTGTCTAGCCCCAAACCCTTCCCTGAATACTTGAAAGTACACCATTAGAGAGCCATTCTTTTGGCTTAAAGCTTTGCCTTTCATTAAAATACTCTTGGAAGGGAGAACTCATTAGGACTTGGCTTCATATGAATCAATTTTTTCAGATTTTTTACTGATACTAGGAGAGAAAATCCCACATACCTGGAAGAAGCATTGAAAATATCATTGAAAACCGTAAAAAGGATAGAAAGGGAAAACCAGGGGCAGGGAAGATAAAATGCTTATTTCATTTTTTTTTTCCTGAGGCTTAGCCATGCCTAGGGTGCATCTGTCTTCTGTGGGCTCAGGGCTAGCCCGATGCCAAATACTCCCTGCCTGGGCGGTATCCACTCACCACAGCTTGACAGATTCCCACCATTCAGAGCCTCTCTGATTTAAGGCATTGAAGGTTCCTGTTTAAAAGAAAAAGACATTTTGGGGGGGAAAAAGCCGCTTGAAGCCCCTTTGGTTTCTCAAGATTTGTGAGCCTAAAATCAGGGTCCAAGGGGATGGATTTTAGAGCCAGTAATGAAGAGGGAGGATGTCAGGAAAGGTCCAGAATACAGAATACTACAGCAAGGACCCTCGGCAGCCAGGGAGAGGTGTGGAGAGAGCAGTAGCACCAGAGACAATCCATTTTATCTCCAGCCAGCCTTAGCCAAGCCCTGCCTAACCATGGGTTAGGCTTTCATATCATTTTGGCAGCTAGGTAGAACAGCAGCCAGATTACATACTGGGCTTGGCAGCAGGAAGATGCCAACTAACAGTGTGATGTTGGGCCAGTCGCCCTCTGTCTGTTTTCTGTAAACTGCAGGTAATAATAGTCAGCTTCCTCATGGAGCTGGTGGGAAGATCATATAAGATAAAGCTGATGTACCATGTTCTTGGAGGGCCATCGGAATACTGCTTTTATTGTGATTGGTGATTACCTAGGAAAGAGATGACTTTCTCGGGGTTACCCACCAAGTAGCAAAGGAAAGATGATAGCCTCGGATCTCTTGACCCCTCACTCGGTGCCACCCCAAAGTGGTGAGACACTTCTGAGTCACAGAGAAGGCCTGCTTGGGCAACAGTCACTGGAGGGAGAATGTCGGGCATCAGGAACTGAGCGAGAGCCAGCCTGTCACGTGACTTTTCTTAAAGTCCTTCTTAGCTTGAAGCCCTAGGGATCTAAATCCTCACTTTCTCCCAAGAGCTTTCTCCTACCCTTAAGTCAGCAGGACACTTTCTGCAGGATTCACAAAATCTCACTGACCCCTGAGGCATCTTGGGACAGGCTAGATCAGGGGTGGGGAACCTGGGCTAGATCTTGGGTCTCTGACTTCCTTTTCAGAAAACTTTTTTTTTTTTTTGGTTTGAACTTGTGATTTCATCAGTATAGGGGCTCTTGGAGAGGAAGCTGCTAGCACAGTGCATAGAGCCCTGAGCCTGGAGTCAAGAAGACCTGAGTTCAAATCCTGCTTCAAATACTTACTGGTTTTGAGTTACTTAACTGCCATCTGCCTCAATTTCCTCAGTGGTAAAGTGGAGGTAATAACAGCACTGGCACAGTGAATGGAGTGCTAGGTCCTGATTCAGGAAGACTTGAGTTCAGACACTTATTATGTAGATGACCCCCTCTTTGCCTCAGTTTCCTCATCTGTAAAATGGGGATAATAATAGCACCTACCTCCCAGGGTTGTTGTGAGAATCAAGTGAGATAATAATAATCAAGTGAGACACAGAGTAGGCACTTCCCTATTCAAAGCAAATTGGCACCTATTAATTTGTAGTCTTAGACTGTTGCCTGGGGACACCAGGAAGTTAAATGACTTACCTAGGGTCCCACAGCCAGTACGTGTCAGAGTGGAGACTTTAAGACCAGCCAGGCTTCCTCTCTCCAGTGTTTTAACCCCCTAGACCCCACAGACCAAAATGTTCAAACTTCTCTCTGGGTTCTGTAGCCACCGGCCTACTGGGTCATTGATGTCAGCTGTGCTGGCATCAGGCCAAAGCCTGGGAGCCTCTGTAGGCCTTTTCAGGCCCTGCTGTCTCCACAGGCAAAGTGGGCTTTTTACTAGTGGTATGGAAAACCAGCCGGTGGGGAAGGGAGGAGGTGACAGTAGTCCTCCACATTATAAAGGCCTGGTCCTCAGAGGGTTCTCTTTAGCCCTTCCCCGGGCCTTTCTCTTCTGGAGCAGACTGAAGCTGGGAGGGGCCATTTTAATTGGAACCATTTATCAGCTTGCCACAGGCTATCAAAATCAGCCTGCCTGGATTTGCTGGCAGAGCGCTTAGGCAGCTTGGAAGAGATGGTTTCATAGTTTTCTGTCCCAAGAGGAGGGAGCTCTCTGGGGTGGGGAGTTGCCAGGAATCAGAAACTCCCCAATACAAATAGTTCGGTCCTTTAAGAAAAAAACTTCAAATGTGGAGAGGCCAGGTCAGCTGGAAAGAGAGGTGAGTTTCATTGGACCTCTCCTGATCTCTCACTAGTTTTACCCCCCCCCCAGGCATCCCTCCGTCAATTCTCCATTCTTTGTTTGCTTAGCTATTGAACAAACTTTGGGTGTTTATTTTATTAAAGCATCCTTGACTTCCAGTCTCAGTTCTGGTGAAATGAGTATGCAAAGACCTTCAGAGTACTAGGGAGGGGAGCTAGCAGGACAGCCCTTCTAAAGAGTGAAAGTAAAGAGTAGAGCTGGTCCTAGGAAGCTGAGACAATTTCCTAGGGATGTGCTGAGGGGCAGGAGGTGTACTAGGAAGGGACCTCCTCCAGGTGCCAGAAATATGACCATTAAAATATTGTTCCTTAGGGTTAAAAATTATCCTCTTCAGAAGTCCTTTTGATCAATGCAAACCCCTGTGAAAAGAGTAACATTCAATCCCGAAAGCCTTTGGGCAATGGCTTTAGCAGATCCTTTCTTCTGTGGCAGGAGAGGTAGCTTGGGAGCACTGAGGGCCTAGGAAGGAATAGGGCCATTGGGAGCCAGCAGAGAGCTGAAGACCAAATATACCAGCTCCCTGAAATTGCCCAGCGCCAGCTTTGCTAAGAAGGCTAGAGCAGGATGAGGTTTGATGCCGGAAGGGGTATACAGGCCTTTTTGAGAGGAGACAGATATACGGCAGAAGTAGAGAATTCCTGGGGGACAAAACTCCTGGCTTCCTTAAAAAAAATAGATTTTTATTGCTATCTTGTGTTTTTATCTACCTGCCCTAGATTTCCCTCTGTATTCTACCCCCTTCCTCCCAGAGAGCCGTCTCTAAAAACGAAGAAAAAAATTTTTAGCAAAACCACTCAAATCATTAAAAAACAACAACAACAAAAAAAAAAACCCCCCAATAACAATCATAGTCTGGAAGCCTCCTTTCAGCTTCTGCAAAGGAAGTATCTTCTCTTATCTTTGTAATTTTGCAACATTCATTTTTGATTGTTCTGTGGTGGGTCTCACCATTTACATTGTTGCAATCATTGTGTGCATTGTTTTCTGGCTCTTTACTCCTCTCTGCATTAGTTTATGTAAGTCTTTCCTTGCTTCTCTGTAGTTGGCTTCTTTGAGGTTTCTTAGAGCACCATAGTATTCCATTACATTCATATACCACGATTTGTTTTACTCTTTCCCAATTGATGGACGTCTGTTTGGTTTCTCTGCTGTCACAAAAGATGCTGCTGTAATCTTTTTTTTCTGTACATGGGGCTATTTATGTCACTGACTGCCTTGGGGTGTATGTCTAGCAGTAGAACCTCCGAGTCCAAGGCTGTGGACAGTTTGGCTACTTTATTTCCTCCTGCCTGTCTTCCTGATGGAGCTAGCAAGGGTCAGTTAAATATGGGGCAGAGCAATGAAGGAAGAAGAGGGTCTGCCTCCCTTTGAGCTGTTATAACTATGGATATAAGGCCAGTCAGTGTCAAGGTTTCATGTCTGTGGCTCAATTTAATCACGCTATTGGGAATGAAGTAACCCGTTTCCAGATTATGGAGGCGGGCTTCAGTGGAGTTGGAAGTGGGACTTTTCAGCTGACTCCCGCAAGATACTAGGCTTGCTCCAGATGGCATCCCTGGCTGGGGCAGGCTTTTGGGACACCAGCCTCTCTCCAGACGGTAGGGGATCTTCTGGGCCGGGCACAGCCCAGGTGGTGCTGGCATGACAGGGAGGCAGGGACAGAACATAAATCCTTGACATCGGCACCCAGCTAGAGTGGCCTTTCAGTTGGAGGTGACAGAGAGGTGTTTAAGGGACGGTTCCCTCAGGCCAGGGCATACTGAGGTCAAAATGCACTGAAGAGATGGGGTGGGGGGATGCTGTTGGGGGATGTGGGCCAGGGCTTTCGTGGGATTGGACGCTAAGGGCAGTGGGATGAATTGAGCTTTTCTTTTCCTCAGCCTGTGGCCTGACCTTACCCCTACCCTACCCCCACCTTGACTCCTAGCCAAGTCCTGTGCCTCATTTTGATGCCTCGACTCTCTGTCTGCCAAGAAGACAATGTTCAGTAGCAATGATCTAGAACAGTGCCGTGCCATGCCTATGTAGGTTAGTGCCCTGGTCCCTTCTGCAGGCAGCTTAGGACCAGGAGCTCCTATTGCTGCTACCCTGGCCCTGAAGATGAGATCATTTGGTCTTGTACCATTGCACCCTTGGGCATTTATACTACCATGGGACTGTCCCACTTGCTGGTTGAGGCAGGACCTGGGAGCTCATCTATTCTAGCCAGACCAGCAGTGCACCATCAGGCTGGCAAACCAGGAGGAGAGAGAGACAGGTTCTAAGCCTCTCCTCAGAATCTTTGATTTACTTTGTTTCTCTGGTAGAGTCTACCATCGCCATCTACTCACAGCCCTTTAATGTCATTACTTCTTTCTCTAAATCTCGTGCTGTTGAGAATTTCTTTCCAGGCTCTTATTCTCTGACAAGGGAAAGGAGGCTAGGTCTTTGCCAAAAACTGGAGGCGAGGGCAGCAGGAGTAAGCAGGGAAGAGAAGATAGACCAAAATGGGGGAAGAAGTATAATTGCTCTCATCTAGTTGGGGACCCTAATGACCCAAATACTCCTTTCTGCTTGTGGCCTGGAGCCAGCTGAGTATATTCAGCCAAGATTGGTTCCTAGGCCCTGGAAAAAGAGTAAGAAGTGGGGGAAGGTGGTTGGGACAGAAATGCTCGTAGAATGATGACACTATTAAGATCTTACATTTGCATAGTGCTTTCGAGTTTGTGAAACTCTTTTAGACATGATCTCATGTGATCTTCACAGGAATCCTGTAAAGTAGATGGGCTGGTTATTCTCCCCATTTTATAGATGAACAAGTTGAGGCTGAGAGAAGTTAGAGACATGCCCAAAATTAAATAGCTAATTAGTGCTATAGCTGTAACTAGAACCTAGTTCTCTTAAGGTCCAGCTATCTTTCCACTGAAACTAAATGATATGTAATTATATAATGACCAAGCTTGAGAATGTACCTCTCTGCAGAGGTGGGGGACTATGGAGGTTGGACATAACATATGCTGTCAGACTTAATTAACGTCTTGGTTAGCTCTGCTGAACTGCTTCTCCTCCCCTCCCTTCTCTCTCCCCCCCCCCTTTTAAATTCTTTGTTACGGGATGGCTCTCAAAGTTGGGGAGAAGAGGGAAATAGAAAAACAAAATATGTCAATAATTTTCAAATGACAAAAAAAGTGATCCTTGAGCTAAATCACCAAGAACTTGGAGAGGTGAAACTCTGCCTGTCCTGCTGTCTCTTTTATCTCTCCCCCCATCCTCCAGCCACACTTGCTCCTTTCAAGATCTCAGTGCCCAGGTAGGGTTTGGTTGCATCTCCTTGGACTCTTCGGCTTTCTTTCTCTGGCATCACATAATGAGCCGCAGACTTGGGAACTCTGACAACCAAATTCACTTTACAAACAGCTGGTTCCCCAAGCTTGTTTACACGCCTTTTCCCATGCAATGGTAATCCACCCACTCCAGATTGCTCAAACCAGAGACTTTTGCAAACTCAGCTGGAGGAGGGAAGGGGAAGAGCTGATGTGAATTTCGGTTAAGAATTACCCGATCCTCATCTGTCCTAAGGAACTTGGGCTCAGGGCTTAAAAGATGGTTGTTGTTGTTTTTCTGTCAGCCAAACCTACCCAGGCTTTCCCACTTCAGGACTGGAAAAGGATTATGCGGCTTTTGACAAGCCATTCCTCAGCGTTGACCTCAGCAGTGAAGCTCCCATCCTTACCTTCTCATCCTGTGCAATTCTTGTCCAGATCCTCCATAGAGAAGCTACCTGGTGGGCCAGAGGCCTTCCTCTAGACTAGGTCTCTCAATGGAGAGCCCTCAGAGTGTCTGTCTCTTTCCGTGGCCAGCCTATCATCATCACCACACATTAACAGGGCAATGACTCTCACTCAAGAAGTAGAGAAAAATGTCTGTGAAGATACTTGTTTTATGAGGTGTTTGTTAAGTTTAGACTTTCTAAAAATTTTAATTTAAAAAGTGGAACAGATGATATTATTGCATACCATCAGTAACATGTAGCAGCCTGTTTATACCTACTCGGTGTGTCTGTCATCACTTGCAATTTTGATTCTTCAGAGGTTGCTGTGTTCTGTGATTTACAGTCAGTCCTACAGCACCACCAGAATATTGGCATTTGAGAGCTTGTGGTTGTTAAAAGTACTGTGTATTTCCCTCCATGCAATTCAACCTCTGTCCTCCTATGCAGTCTGGGTCCAGCTTACTGCTCTCTGCAGTGCTTCCCCGAGATCAGTGTACTGGTGGACTCTCAGATTTGGGGGAAAGAGGGATGCCGATCCCTGGCTGCTGATCCTGTTACACGTCCTCACCTTAGAAAGAGCTATTCTTCCACCATTTGGGGTTTCTTGTATGGATTTTTTTAAAGACATTGCTATTTTTTTTTGTTTTTATGTCACTTACATTCACCAATATATCCTTCCACCTACTCCCTCCCAGAGAACTATCCCTTATAACAAAGAATAAAAGGAAGGAAATACAGGAAAACAAACCAACACACTGAAAAAGTCTGACATTATCTGTAGCGTCTCACAACCATAATCCTCTACCTCTGTGAAGGAGGGTATCATATCTCTTTTTTGGGCTAGACTTGGTCATTATAATTTCATAGCATTCACTTTTGATTGCTTTTTGGTGGTGGTGGCGGTCTTTCCATTGGTATTACCATGTATATTGTTTTCCTGGTTTTCTCTATTGCTCTGCATTAGTTTGAGTAAGTTTTTCCATACTTCTTTGTATTCATCATTTCTTAAATTACAATAATATTCCATTTCATCCACGTACCCTCTTGTTTACCTATTCCCCTTTTGGCAATCTACTTTTTCTCCCCAGTTCTTTGCTACTACAAAAAGTAGTACTATAAATTCTTGGGAGGAGGTAGAGCTCCCCCCTTTTTTAATTGTTGACTCCCTAAGGGTATGTGCCCAGCAATAAGATCTCTGGACTAAACGGTGTGAACATTTAGTCACTTTCTTCAGTAATTCCTTTTTAAAAAATAATATTTTATTCCCCTCCATTACATGTAAAACAATTTTAACATTTTTTTTTAATTTGAGTTCCAAATTCTCTCTCTCCTTCCTTCCCCTCCCCAGCGATCTGATACAGGTTATGTGTGCAGTCACATAAAACATATTCCCATATTAGCCATTTTGTCTTCACATAATTCCAAATTCATTTCTAAACTAGTTGGACCAAATCACAACTCCACCAATAATGTATCATCATGTCTTTCTTTCTTTCCCCTTCTTTCTTTCTTTCTTTCTCTCTCTTTCTTTCTCTTTCTCTCTCTCTCTTTCTTCTTTCTTTCTTTCTTTCTTTCTTTCTTTCTTTCTTTCTTTCTTTCTTTCTTTCTTTCTTTCTTTCTTTCTTTCTTTCTTTCTCTCTTTCTCTCCTACATCATTGATGATTCCCTTCTTCTCAAAAGAAGAATTTTAAACTATTAACTATATGGCATAGTGGGTTGAGAACTGGTCTCAGAATTGAGAAGATCTAGGTTGAGGTCCTGTCTCATATAGCTACCATGACCTTGGTGAATCCTGTCACCTTTCTTTCAATACCCCAGGCAACTAAGACTCTTTAAGTTCTAAGTTCTAAGTCTCTATTGGAAGAGAAAGCTCCTCACTAGGAGTTCTCTACCCCATGAAATCACAGGTCTGATCAAAAGACAAAATAACTGTAGGAAATATTGCTTTAAATTACAAATCAGAAGAAAAGTACAAATCAAAACAATTCCTGTGTTTCTACCTCATGCCCAGGAAATTGGAAAAGATGATGAACCCTGGGAATAGTTTTATATATATATAGGTTGGATTTTTTTTTCTTCCTTGTGTGAATTGCTAAGAGTCTCTCTTTAAGGGTCCTGAATTTTGTCGTTCATACTCCAGGGATTAACACAGTTGCCACAAGATCACTATCAGAAACAGAAGTTATCTGGAGGACTTTGCCATCTATTTATAGCAGGGGTCCTTAACCTGGGGGCCAAGGAACTTGTTCTTTTAAAATATATTGGCATCCAAATTTCACAAGAATTTATTCCTTTATGTACTTTGTTTTATGCATTTTTTCCCATGGAGAAGGGCTCCATACATTTCACCAGCCCGTGGTGAGAGGCATCCATAATTACACACACCAAAAGGTTCTGTTGAGGAATCTCTTCTTCTGTGTGCTCTCTGCGTAGGGTACCTTTAGCAATTAACAGAGGCCTCTTTGGTAAAATTACATCTCCCTGCTTTATACTTAAGAGGATCCTTGAACAAAGCTGTCTCTGCGGTCGCATCCGTCAAGGAATCGTCTATGATTTTAACATATGCATGAGACTCTTTGTTGAAGGAGGGCTCTTAAGGCTGCATTTTGCTGATACAGTTTTTCAAAAATCAATGAACAATCAACATGGTGGGATGCTGTATTCTCTGCGTCTTTCAGTCAGTTGTGTGTGACTGTGAAGATATGGTCTGCTTGAGGAATTAATTTGGGAAAGCCTGTCTTTTCCCCTTTCATATTTTCATTAAGAAATATCTGTTGTCAAGAAGCACTGATTAAGTACCAGGGGCAGCTAGGTGGCATTGTGGAATAGAGTGCAGGGCCTGGAGCCAGAAAGACTCATCTCCCCGAGTTCAAATCCAGCCTCAGATACTTACTGGCTGTGTGACCCTAGGCAAGTCACTTCACCCAGTTTACCTCAGTTCCTCATCTGTAAAGTGAGTTGGAGAAGCAAATGGCAAACCACTCCAGTATCTTTGCCGAAAAGGAAGAGTCAGACATGACTGAAATGACTGCATAACAACAAAGTACTATGTGCCAGGCTCTGTGCTAAGCAGTGGGAATACATAGAAAGGCAAGACACAATCTCTGCCCTCTGAGAGCTTGCATTCTAATGGGGGAGACGATATGTAAATAACTAATGTAGAAACAAGACATCTACAAGATAAATTGGAGAAAATCCCAGGGAAGGCACTTGAATTGAGGAGGATTGGGAAAGGGTACGGATATGTAGATTATTCTCGAAAGTAATTTACAGAGTAGAGAAAAGAGGCCCAGGATTGGTAGTTATTCATGTTTTCTTGATCTCGTCCTTGGGGCAGTTTTGCCCTTTGTAATATGTCTCAGGTATTTGTCATCTTTCCATCTTTCACCTTACTTAATGGTTGGAACTTGGTTCACATCTCAGCTCTGCTTTTTGCTCTCAGTGTGACTTTGGTCAAAGCATTTAACCTCATTAGACCTTCAGCTCAGTTCGGTCATTTCAGTTATTTCTGACTCTTTGTGACCCTATTTGGGGTTTTCTTGGCAAAGATACTGGAGTGGTTTGCCATTTCCTTCTCCAGCTCATTTTACAGATGAGGAAACTGAGGCAGACAGGGTAAAGTGACTTGCCCAGGGTCACACAGCTAGTAAGTGTCTGAGGCCAGATTTGAACTCACAAAAACGAGTCTTCCTGACTCCAGGCCTGGGGCTCTGTGCACTATGGTGCCCCCAGCCATCCAAGAAGTCCCTGGGCCTTAGTTTCCTCATTTGTCGAATGAGTGAGCTGGAGTAAATGACCCCAAGAGTCTTTGCTGGCTCTAAATCTGCTGTCATCATCACGGTTGAATGAATGAGTTTGTCCAAAGGGAAAACTTGAAACATGGTCTGAGAAGATGAGAGTTCTAGGCACGGGTTCTAGCTTGGTGACATTTAGGCAGTCTGGTCTTTTGTTTCTTGGAAAATGGTTTCTTCTTTTCTCTTTACCGGCCTCCACCCAGAGAAAGAGGAAATTCTTTGGGCTGCATGCAGGGGATGTGTGCTGCAGCATGCCTGGAGGTGGGAGATTGGCTTCTGGGTATGCCCTGGCTCCTTGACTGAGCTGGGCTGCAGCCGATGACTGGGCTGTACTCTGATCAGTGGCGTAACTAGGAGAGGGAGGCCCTGAGACACACAGTTGTCTGGGAATTTGGCATGGAGTCAGTGGAGTTTATGAAGAAAGGCTGAGGCTGAGGGTCTGATACCAGAAAATCAAGGTGAACACCATGGCGGGGAGTTCAAGGGAAGGAAACAGAGGGCTGGGAGACCAGCCTGGAATCTTTTCCCAGTCCACTCACCTGTGCTTAGCATAGATGTCAACTGTGACTTCCAGGAGCCCCCCTGCCTGTCCCCAGTGCAGCTCGGCAGAGGAGCTGGGGAACAAACTCAGATAGAAACGGGTCACTGAACTATCTGTAAGGATGCCTGACAGCGACAGATTGACTTAGAAAACCACATGTGTTTCTAGATTTCTTTTTTAAAAAATTAACACCACAACCCATTAAAATCATAAAAGAAGTCTGTTTGAATCTGATTTGGTGGTGCTGTGGTCTACCCTCTAGCCTCCAGCATGACCCAGGAAACTGTGACTACAGCCTCAAAACTTCTGTCAAAAGCAAATGAAGGAGAGGATTCTGGGAAGATGGCAGAGTAGGTCAGAAAACTTTTGGCTCTCCAAATCTCCTCCATAAAATAAGATAGAACATCGTGTCAGAGCAGCAGAAAGTGTCCTCCTAAGACAATTTGAGAAGATCCCAGGAAAGACTGGTCTGGCACAGTGAAGTACAAACACCTCCAGCCACTCCGTCAGTTCAACAAAGAACAAGCCCTGGGGGCAGTTGGGTGGAGAGGCAGCCTCAGCCTTCAAAACTTTGATTTTGCAGACAGTGTTGGGAGTGGGGCGTCCTAATGGCTAAGTAGGAGACTGAAGGACCTTCTTCTGTCAGGGATGTCAAACACAGTTGTGCTGACCAGCATCCAGGGCTGTGGCTACAGGGAGAAGGAGCTAGCACACACCTGGTGAGTGCAGTAGCAAGGTGCCAGGACCCTGTCGGCTGTGGGCACTCCTGGGAGAGCAGAGTTCCCGGTTTCAGTTCCAGGGCAGAGAGGACAGCTGTAGTTTGTAGCCACTGGAGGGACTGCAGGGAAGCAAAATCATCTTCGGGACAGTGTGGCTGGGGGCCCTAACGGTAGCTTAGGAGAGGAGAGCCCAAGGTTGGACCCCAAGACAGACCTCAGAAAATAACAGTAAGAAGGACCTGAGACTTGGGGCTTCATTCTCCATACCTCAGGACTACAACTTAATTACACTCATAGCTGCTAAAAAACTAACTAATTAAATGAAAAATGAGTAAGCAAAGGAGAAAGAACTCAACCATAGATAGTTACTATGGGGATAGAGAAGATCTGGGTTCATATTCAGAGGAAGATAATGGAGCTAAAAAAAAAGCCATTCCGTTTTCCACGAGAAATGTCAAATGGTCCCAAGTACAAGAAGAGTTCTTGGAAGAACTTTAAAAGGACTTTAAAATTCAAATAAGAGAGATCGAGGAAAAATTTAGAGAAAAAAATAAGAGCAATCTAAGAAAACCAAGAAAATTATGAAAAGAAAGTCAACCAACTTGAAATAGAGAATCAAAAATTTAAAGAAGAAAATAATTCCTTGAAAACTAGAATTGAACAAAGGGAAACAAATGGCATTGTAAGACACCAAGAAATCATAAAACAAAATTTTAAAAATGAAAAAATAGAAGAGAAAGTGAAACACCTCATCAGAAAAACAACTGATCTGGAGAACAGATTGAGGAAAAATAACATAAGAACAGTCGGATTACCTGAAGATTATGATAAAAAAAAAAAAGGATCTTCATACAATGTTACAAGAAGTTATCATAGCAAAAAGTGCACAGCAGAGAACAAAAGAAAACCAACAAGGAAGCAAAGAAAAGCTGGGCAGCTTTGAAAACTGCGCAGTCTTTATTATATAGGTTTTCTTGAAATGGAAATTTATTGTTTTCTATTGAATCCTCTCATGGTCTGCTGTGTATAAGGCAATGTTTTTTTTTCTTTTCTCATTTTGTATTTAAGTTTAAAATAAAATTACAAAAAAACCCCACAAAGTGATAAAAATTTGTCTTTATATGTAATTGGAAAAAAATGCTATTTAAAAAAAAACTGGAAAAAAAAATGAAGATCTTCCAAGAAAAAAAAAAGCAAATGGAGAGACCTATTGGGTTGGACCAGCCCCGACTCTCTTCCCTCACTGGGGGGCCCCTCCCCAAAACACACAGATCCTGGAGCAGTTGGAAATGGTCACAAGTGATCACTTGTCATCTAGGGACCCTTTTATTCTAAGCAATGAAATAGCTAATGTAGCACAGTGCCCAGCACATAGTAATAATAATCATTAATACTCTATTGATCACTCTCTCTGCCTAATCTAAGCTCTGCCAGTGTCTTTCTGTGTGACCTCAGACATGGCATTTAACTTCTTCAGGACTTATTTTACGAATTGGCGAGATGCAGATAATGTCATAGTTAATATAAAGGGAGATGGGATCTATTTCTAGTATGACCCCTATGTGATTTAGGGGGCTCCACCCTCCATGTTAATTTTTTTCTTTGGGTCATAGATTTAGAACTGGAAGGGATTTAGAAGCCATCTGATATGAGCCACTAATTTTATGGAGGGGGGCAGCTAGGTGGCACAGTGGATAGAGCACTGGCCCTGAAGTCAGAAGTACCTGAGTTCAAATCCGGCCTCAGACCAAACACTTGATACTTACTAGCTGTGTGACCCTGGGCAAGTCACTTAACCCCAATTGCCTAAAAAAAAATTATGGATGAGGAAACTGAGGCACAGAGCATTTAAGTGACTCACAGGTAGTAAATGTCTGAGACAGGATTTGAACCCAGGTCTTCCTGGCTCCAAACCTAGCCCCTAACCATTGTACCACACTGGGGAGTTCAAATTTCAAAATTCATGAGTTCAAATCTGGCCTCAGACACTTATTAGCTATATGACCCTGGGCAAGTCACTTCACCCTGTTCGCCTCAGTTTCCTCATTGGTAAAATGAACTGGAGAAGGCAATGGCAAACCACTCCAGTATCTCTGCCAAGAAAACCATGAAGAGTCAGGCAAGACTGAACAACAACATGGACTGGCAGTGGGGGGTGGGGGTGGGGGCTGGGGCAACGAGAGGGCAGTGCAGGTGGTAGCAAAGAGTGTTATCTGTACATCGGTGTTTTTCTTCTCTGCAGTTTCAGCAGACCCTGTTCTGACCGGCAGAGGCTGCCAGGAGTTTACTGAAAGCCCTCCAGCTGAGTACACAGCCCCCGGGGAGCAGGAATGGGCAGAGGGGCAGCTGAACCCCAGCCAGCGCTGCTGGGAAGAAGACGGAGGAGAGAGCACAGGGGCGTCCAGCACGTCTGCCACTAACAGGGGGGAGCCCGGCAGCTGGCTTGCAGCTGTTTCTTAGCTCCAAGGAGCCTCGCCTCTGGAATGATCCTTTGCAGTGGCTTGGGCAACCCGGGCCAAGGAGCTTGCAGCCTCAGAGGTGGTGAGGCTTCAGTGGAGAAGGACAGGGCAAGTTCTGAGGTAGCATGGAACGTCGTCACCCTCCACTGAGTGTCCTTGAAAGCTTGTCAGCCTGCTGAGGTTGGGGGTTTTTTCCCTCTGTCCTCTAAGAATCAAGGTCCTGGTCCTCCCCTCTTCTTGCCCAAGTGACCTCGGGGCCACCTCTCTGGTTCCTGACGCCTCTTTGTGCCCTTCTCCACACACCCCATCCCACTTGGGGAGCTTCTGTTCTGGTTGGAATCCTTGGTTTCCCCAGGGGGACAGAGCAAGCTCCCCTACAGCAGGGGAGGGAGGGACAGCCTCAGAGTCTGCCCATGAGCCACAAGGACCCCGGCTGCCCCAGACTGGACTATTCCAAATCACCAAAGAGGAGGTTTCCCAGAGCTGGTCCCCAGCAATCCCGAGGGACTAGAGGGCTAGGATGGACTGACCTCCCCCTCAGTGGGGGGGCTGGAGACGCACAGCCCCTGTGGCCCAGCTAGTGGCAGGTCCGGAGGAAGCTGCCACCAGAGTCTCAGTGGCAGGAAGCCACAATTGCCTGATTTGTTTTCTCTCACCTCTGAGGGAGAGAAGGGGGTTTCCCCCCCGTTGGCCTCTCCCTTCCTTATCGCGGCTTGGGCCTCTATGCTCTTTCTTTGTGGAGCCAGACCAGGTGGGCAGCGCTGGGGCCAGCTGGTGAGGGAGGGACCCCGGTGACCCCCGCCCCCACAGGGGGTCCCGCACCCCTCGGCCAAGCCATGAAGTGCTCCCTGCGTTTCTGGTTTCTCTCCACGGCCTTCCTACTGGTCTTTGTCATGTCGCTCCTCTTCACCTACTCCCACCACAGCATGGCCACCCTGCCCTACCTGGACTCCGGAGGCCTGAGCAGCACGCACCGGGTAAAGCTGGTGCCGAGCTACGCCGGCCTGCAGCGGCTCAACAAGGGGGGTCTCCTGAGTAAGAGCTGTGCCTGTCGTCGCTGCATGGGGGACACGGGGGCCTCCGACTGGTTTGACAGTCACTATGATGGCAACATTTCCCCTGTCTGGACCAAAGAGAACATGGATCTCCCCTTAGATGTCCAGCGGTGGTGGATGGTAAGGGACTGGCTTTCTTTCTCTGGTACGTGTTATAGCCAGGCTGGCAGAATGGAAGCTTCTGGAGGGCAGAGTTCCATTTTTAGTTAGCAAGCTGCCTTGCACCTAGTAGGCATTTTTTGTTGAATTATTTAACTGAATGGAATGGAATGGAATCTTCTCTTATTGGGGCCTTCTCAAGTTCCCACTAAATCTGCTCCAGAGCTTGGTACGTGGACAAAAATCAGGGTGTAGAAGGGGTGAGGGTGGAGAAAGCGGCTGGTCCAATTCAGGTCATCAGGTCAGTGGCCTGTATAGGATGAGATGAAAGCAGGCCTGGGTTGGGACTCCAGGTCGCCAAGCTAAGTGGAGGCCCCCTGCTGGAGCTGAACCCTCCAGGCCCAAGGGTATCTCTTCCCATCTAGGCTGAGTCAAGGCCCACGTCACCAGTGAGATGCTAGCCCAGGGAGGAACCACTTTAGGGTTCCAGTGCTCTCACTCCAGACTGCTAAGAACTTTGAAGACAAGTTGTGAAAAGATATCTCAGCAGCTTTAATTGGAAGCATTTTCAAACCTCCCAGACCCTAGGATGGGGTGGAAGGGAAGGACTACCTAGGGGTACTGAATCCTAGGCAAGGAAGACCTTAGACCCACCTGGACCTTCTCACCCTCTTCTCTTTCTTTCTTGTGTTTTGTTTTTTTTTGTGTGTGAGGCAACTGGGGTTAAGTGACTTGCCCAGGGTCACACAGCTATTAAGTGTCAAGTGTCTGGTCTGAGACTGGATTTGAACTTGGGTCCTCCTGACTCCAAGGCCGGTGCTCTATCCACTGCACCATCTAGCTGCCCCTCTTTCTCTGTGCTATTTATCCTAACCTCTGCCTCGGAGAATCCTGGTTTCCTTTACATTGAAGCTTAAATTGTTTTTTCAGTTATTTTTCAGTCATTCCTGACTCTCCATGACCTCATTTGGGGTGTTCTTGGCAAAGAAACTAGAGTGGTTTGCCATTCCTTCTCCTGTTCATTTTCCAGATGAGGAAACTGAGGCAAACAGGGGTAAGTGACTTGCCCAGGGTCACACAACTAGAAAGTGTCTGAGGCCAGATTTGAACTCAGAAAGATGAGTCTTCCTGACCCCAGGCCTGGGGCTGTAGCCGCCGTGCCATCTATCTGCCCCTACCCCAATACACTAGAACACAGGTAACTTTAAAATGTGGCTTTCTTAGTCACTGTGTGGCTCACACGGATCCTTATGTCCCTTATTTCTATTTGAATTTGATACCATTTTACCCTCCTTCCCCGCAAAAAATACTCCCCTGACATCCCCACCTTCCTAATTCTGGCAAGGACACTGTTGTCCTCTGCTAGCTGGTCTTCTCATATATTAAGAGCATACTGGATTCCCCACTATCTCACACTACATATCAAAACTATTACAGGGGCAGCTAGGTAGCACAGTGGATAGAGCAAAGGTCGTGGAATCAGGAGGACCTGAGTTCAAATGTGGCCTCAGACACATAACACTCACTGGCTGTGTGACTCTGGGCAAGTCACTTTGCCCCAGTCTCCCCCACCAAAAAACCAAAAACAAAACTATCACACAGTACCGTCCATTTTACCTCTGTATACTCCCCCCCTTTCTCCTCTGACACTATGCAGGCCCTTGTCACCTCATGCTTGGACAGCGGCAGTGTCCCTCTGGGTTCGAGTCTCTGCTCTAGGTCATCTTCCATTCAGGCCCTAAATCACAGATCTGACCATGTCACTCCTCCCCCGCAAGGGCCCCTTTTGCCCACTTATAAAACCTGTTTGGCTTTCCAAACCCTCGTAACCTGGCCCCTCCCCCTACCTTTCCAGCCCTACCATAGGACACTGATCTCTCTGTTCTTCCGTCTCATGACCCTCAGCATTTCCTCCACTTGTTCCTTATGCTTGCAATGCTGTCTTTCCTCATCTCTGCCTAATGTCTTCCCACGCTTCCAAGTCCCAGCTAATCTTCTGCGAGAAACCTTTCCCAGACAGTCGTAATCTGAGTGCCTTCTCTCTGACGCTCCTCCCAGTTCATCCGTCTGCATTCTGTCCTAGCATATGTACAAACATAGCTGATTGCATGTTGCTTCCCCATCACACTAAACTCTTTGAGAACAGGGACTGAGTCTTCCCGATTCCAAGCCCAGCGCTCTACCCATTGTGCCGGCTAGCCGTCACAGGATGGTTGTGAGGATGAAACAAAATAACATTTGCAAACCACAAAATCTTATATGAATGCTAGCTATTATCCCTGTTTTCAAATGGAGAAACTGAGGCTGAGAGACTTTGGCTTGCCCAGGGTCAAGGTAAATAGCAGAGGCAAGATTTGAATTCAGACTCCAAACTCAAAGAAGAGAAAAACCTGTCTCCCTACTCTTCTCTTGCAAGGGGGCAGAATTACAAGCAGTGTCAGTGTGACGGAGGGGGTAGGGTGGGAGGGCGAGTCCGAACGCCGCTAATGACCGAGGCTATGAGAGGCAGGGATCAGTGGGCACGTGACGGCATCTGTGGTCTTGACCGCTCAGAGCCCTTTATGACATCGCCTGGTGTCCACCATCGGGATCCTTGCTTAATAGGATATAACTGAGGCCCCCAGGGGACCAGGGAGTTGCCCCACGATCCCACTGCCGGGTTGTGGCATAGAAGGGCCTGGAGAAAATGGCTCCCCCAGCATGGGTGGACAGCCCTGGGCTCCACCGCCTCTTAATGAATTCTGAGCAGGCGATTAACCACCAAACATGCCCTGTCTCAAATGCTTCTCAATGGGGCCTGGTCCCTCCTCCCCCATCCCCCCAAGCTCAGGAATTCCTGACTCAGAGCCAAGCTCTCTCTCCAGACTGAGTTCATTTTCTTGTTCCTAAGTCCATTCCTCGAGCTCTTGAATCATTCTCGCGTGTCCCTGACAGCCCCGCCCCCGCCTCCTCCCTAGTGTTCTGAGAGGAATTCAGCCAAATTCCCCTGCCCCCTTATTTCCTAGGCTCTTCCTGGTGGCCCAGCCCCCATCTACTGAAGGTGTCCTGGCAGCTCTGGAAGTACAAGCTTGGTTCCTACCTTATTTTGATGTTTGGGTTTGACAGTTTTAGGAGAAATAAGTTCAGTGAGGCAGCTAGGTGGACAGTGGATAGAGTGCTGGCCCTGGAATCAGGAAACCCTGAGTTCAAATCCAGCCTTAGACACTTACTAGTTGGGTGATCCTGGGCAAGTCACTTTACCCCGATTGCCCTCCCATTCTCCCTCCCCCACCAAAAAAGAAACTTAAGTTCAGTTTCTCGTGCAAATTAAAGAACCAGCTTCAATTACTTTTTTAAGTTCAGTGCTAAGCTCAAGTAATTGGTTGTATGGTCAGGTCCCTCTCCCGATGGATAATCATGCCCCAAGCTTCAGAGCCTAGATTCTGCCCGGCACCTGCCCCTGCCTTGTGGCTTCAAGCCTCTGGGTCAGCCACGGGTCCTGAGGTGCTCTCCCAGGGGATCTCTTGATCTGCCCGTCCTTTTCCTCCCTTTTCATGCTTTTAGAGCTCACTCTGTACCTAGGGACCAGCCTGGAGCACCTTCTGTAGGCTTTGGGAAGGAGCACCCAAAATCTATCCAACTTCTCTCTCCTGTGTAGCACTGGGGCATTGCAGGCCTTCAAGGCTGGCCGAAGGAATAGATAGAATAGAGGGTTTCCTGCTCATGTGATCTGAGTGACATTGAGACTGGTGTCTGAAATTGGCTTAAGATCCCTGTTCCAATGCCAACGCATTACCCGGTAATGAGTAGCACATTAACTCACTAACACATCAGTGAGTAGTTTATCAGAAGAGAGCAGGGGCCCAAGAAGGAATGGGATACAAGGGCAGGTGAATGCTAATGAGGGAGGGGAAGGTATTTGGCGTGGCCTGTGAAGGAGGAGGCCTAGGTAGAATGCCAAATTAGGAGGCTCTGGGCGCCAGACATGGCTGGAGGTTCAGGGCAGACAGAAACCTCAGCACCCTGCCCTGAGGTTTGGCCTTCCTCCTCAGGCTTCTCCCCTTTGTCTTCCCTCTGCACAGATGCTGCAACCCCAGTTCAAGTCACACAACACCAATGAGGTGCTGGAGAAGCTGTTCCAGATTGTGCCAGGGGAGAACCCCTACCGCTTCCGGGACCCCCACAAGTGCCGGCGCTGTGCCGTAGTTGGAAACTCAGGCAATCTGCGTGGCTCTGGCTATGGGAGGGATGTAGATGGACACAACTTTATCATGAGGTGAGCTTTCCCATCATGGACAGTGGGATCCAGGCGCATGTGCCTGAGACTGGTGAAGTAGAGGGACAGGACAGCTGGCTCCAAATGTGCAGGCATGTGTGTGCCAGGCAAGTAGGGCCATTAGGAAAGGGAAGGGGACAGCTGGATTCTAAAGAGCCCTGCATCCCCTCCCACCCTCCCCATCCCTCCTCCCCACTGGAAACTACCCAAGATGGAAACTGGACTTGTATATTGAAAGTCCTTCATTTTTTTTAAGGTTTTTTTTGTTGGTTCTACTTTCCCTTCCTTCCTTCCTTCCTTCCTTCCTTCCTTCCTTCCTTCCCTTCCCTTCCTTCCCTTCCCTTCCCTTCCCTTCCCTTCCCTTCCCTTCCCCTCCCTTCCCTTCCCTTCCCCTCCCTTCCCTTCCTCCTTCTTTCTTTCTTCTTTCTTCCTTTCCCTTTCTTTCTCTGTCTCCTCCCTTCCTTTCCCTTCCCCTCTTCAATTTCCCTCCACAAAATTTAAAAACAACAATGACAATTCCTTCTAACAAGTGAGCAAAGTTACACAAAACAGCTCCCCGTATTGGCTGTGTCTAAAAATGTATGTTTCCCTTTGTACCCCTAGTCTGCCAGCTCTGTAAGGAAGCATACCTCATCCCTCATTCTTCTGAAATTATGATTAATCATTGCATTGATTAGAGTTCTTAATTCTTTCAAAGTCGTTTTCCTTTACATTATCATTGTTATTGTATAAATTGTTCTCTTGGTTCTGCTTGCTTCACCCTGTATCAGTTCATATAAGTCTTCCTGGGTTTCTCTGAATCCATCACTGCTGTCATTTCTTATGGCACAATAACAGTCCATCGAGTTTCTTTGCTATAGCACAAAGTGCCGCACTGAATACCTGTGTGCATATGGGGCCTTTCCTTTTTTCCTTTGGCTTTTTGGGCTATTTGCCCAGTTCGGATATGAGCAGTTCATTTTGTGACTTGAGAGGAGCTGGGGCCCAATCCCTAAGCCTCTGCAGGGTTAGCTAAAAAGGGCCAGCTGCTCCATCGCGTGTTGCTTGCTGAGTCCCACTGAGAGCATCTGCCAATGCCCTTTATTACACACTTTTGTCCTTTTCTCTTCCTGAGACTTGAACATTTTATTTTACTTTTTAAAATATTTTATTTTTTCCCAATTACATGTAAAAACAATTTTTAACATTTGTTTTAAAAATTTTGAGTTCCAAATTCTCTCCCTTCTCTCTCCCTTCCCCCTTATTGAGAAGGCAAGCAGTTTGCTATAGGTTAGACATGTGCAGAGATTTGAATATTTTTTAATAAAATTACCTCCAAACCTTAAATTTTTTAAAAAATCCCAGTGCCTTCCATCTGCTCCTGAGTTGTTATTTTCCTTTTGGGGTTAGACCGAGGCCTCCAGAGAAAGTGGGAGGCTGCAGAGGAGGAACCAAAAGGAAAAATAGGTTGAAAGTTCCCTGTTCCTTCCAGGCATCTCCTGGAATCGGCATCCTAGGAGGCCTGGGCTCCTCAGGAAGAGAGAGGAAGAGCCTTGTCTTAGAGGCTTTTGCAGGGCTCTGTTTCCATAGCAACGCCAAGACAGCAACTCGTCTATCTGTCGGAGGCTCTACTACCCCTCACTCAGGGGAACACAGAAGGGCCTCCATTTTCTCTGGCAGAAAAGTGTTCATTTGAGTGAATCAGGGTATTTAGAAAGCCCTCTCTGCCTTGGAGCTCAGAGACTTGTTACGATTGTGGCCCTACTCTTCCCTTTTGGGGCTCCCTTCCAGAGGGAGAGTGAAGGTTTGCTGTTGTCTGGTCATTTTTCAGTCGTGTCTGACTTTCTGTAACCCCATTTGAGGATTTCTTGGCAGTGATACCGGAGCGGTTTGCCATTTCCTTCCCCAGTTCACTTTACAGATAAGGAAACTGAGGCAAAGAGGGTGAAGTAACTTGCCCAGGGTCACACAGCTAGTAAGTGTCTGAGGTCAGATTTGAACTTGGGAAGATGAGTCTTTCTGGTTCCAAGTGCCACTTAGCTACCCATGTGAAGAGCACTCAAGACCAGTGACCCAGGCTTAGGATGATTACATCAACCTACACCAATATTTCTTAAACTTTATTAGTGAATAATTGTTGCACATTGAACATTTAAGTTGGGAACACTCCTTGTTGTGTTGTTCGTACTTCGTTCTCGAAAAGGACCGATGATGTCAGGAGGTGATGTCTTGACTTGCAAGTGAATTGGATTTAAGTGAGGCAGAGCCGTGCAAACTTTGCACCAGCCTCACTCTCTCTTCCAGAGGAACACTTTCAGGAGAGCCAGGAGTCTTGGGCATGCACATTTGACTGGAAGGGGATATTCCACACAATTTGTGGCACACTTTACAGAAACTTCGGCAACATAATAACAATAACAGTATTTATGTAGCACCTTTTGGAAAGTGCTACATGTCATTTCGTTTAATCCTCGCGACCACCCTAGGAAGTTGGTGCTATCATTGTCCCAACTTTACAGATGAGGAAACCAAGGCAGAGAGAAGTCAAGTGACTTGCCCAGGGCCATACAGCTAGTGAGTGTCTGAAGCAGGATTTGAACTCAGGTCCTCCCAACTCCAGGGACACTGTTGTAACCACAACGCCACCTAGCGGCCAAGACGCACAAACTTTGAGAATCCTGGCCTACCCTCTTCTGTGGGTTGAATTTATTATACAGGAAGCAATGTGGCCCTGTGGAAAGGTAAGAGAACTTGGGTTCAAATTCCACCTTTGAGACATAATCCCTGGGCTTCAATTTCTTCATTTATAAAAGCAAAAGCTTGAACCAGGCAGCTTCTGAAATACTTTCTGGCTCTTCTGTGTCCAGCTAGACCTGTGATCGTATTACCCTGCACATGAGGGCAATAACTCTGAAAAGTTTGGGGGTAAGGATGGACCACTAATAGATTTCCCAAAGGATCTGAAGCTCCCCGCCCTTTCCTCCACTGAGCTGAAGGCCTTGTACCAAAATGTTCAATTGTTCACTATTCCTGTGTGGGAATGTGCACTGGGGCCCCAGAGGAATCATCAGATGTAAAACCTAATGAGAGGCTGGGGATGTGGTGGTAAGGGTAATTTGTAGATGGTCTCTTTAAAGTGAGTGGATGGCAATAGTGAGAGTGATTGGGTTTCCAGGCAGTCGGTCTGTAAGCAGGAGGCATTTCAGTTGTGTCTGACTCTTTATGAACCCATTTGGGGTTTTCTTGGCAGAGATACTGGAGTGGTTTGCCATTTCCTTCTCCAGCTCATTTGAGGAAACTGAGATAAATAGGGTTAAATGACTTGCCCAGGGTCACATGGCTAGTAAGTGCCCGAGGCTAGATTTAAACAAAGGTCCTCCTGACTCCAGGGCTGGTACTCTATCCATTGTACCGCCTAGCTGCCCTTAAGCATTTATTAAGCACCTACTGTGTGCTGCATCTCCCTTCTGTCTCTTCTTTCTGCCCAGGGTTTTGGAAGGCCAAACCTGCTCAGTGTGTGAAGGAGAGTTTTCCGGGAAGATAGAATTTAAGATGGTCCCAGGAGGGTCCTGTGTGCCTGACATGAGAATAGAGGCTCTGGCCACTGATGCTGTGGCCAAGAGTCAAGGGTGTGACTTTAGGAGAGAATACCGGGGGTATCTGAAACCCCTCTGTGCTGCTGGGTGCCTGAGTACTCAAGAGAAAATGAAGATCCTGGAGATATTAACATAGAAACCCCCTCTTGCACTGCAGTCCTAAGAACAGAATATTGGGGTTTCTTTGACCTATCATGTTTTCCATCCCCTGATGTGACGGGTCTGCTGGTGGTTTCTCTTTAGCCCTCTAGGAGGGAGTCCTTATCTTTGCTCTTGACATAGCACTTTTCTTCATCCAAAGGCTTCAGCAGGTTTCCTGGGCCCTGGCCTGAGGCAGTCTTTTTCCTACTAGCCTGTTCCTTAATCAGAAAGAAAAAGATGAAGATGAATCCCTCATCCATTGGTTCAAGCATCGTCTCCAGCTAAGGTTGCACCTGGGCATCTCACCATGCACCTGCTTGACTACGGCCTGGTGGCAAACTGTTCCCCATAGTCAGTTTAACTATGAATAATCATGCTCATGTCCACATGCGTACATTTTAACAGTTAATTGGCAATGGGTAGACAAGAGATGCCTTTCTGTCTTTTCCAAGGAGAGCCAAAATGTCTCTGAGTTTCAAAGAATGATAGTGAAAAGGGAACTGAAACATGTAGTTAGGTATCCGATGTCAGTAAAAGAGAAGGGTTTTTTAAGTTCATTAGGCGCTAGGCATCATAAGAAACCAAGGAAATTAGACCTGGACTGAAAATAGAAGCTGGGAACCAGGGGAGAGATGATGAGTTCAGATGTCTAGAAGGAGAGCCTGAGCCTGGACTGGGGTGAAAGACGGCTGGAGCCAGGCACGGAATTCTTCTCTCCTAGGAATATGGTTAAATGGTTCCTGGACCATGAATTGGCTGGACTTGGGCTGCTGGTTAGAGCAGTTCCTTCCAGACCAAGGATTCAAGAGCAGGCCGCGTTAAAGCTTTTGTATGTTAGATCTCTCTGCGCCTTCACTTCAGAAAGGGAGAAGAAAGGGCCCAGGTATGAGAATTCTGGAATTCAGGCCAATCGCCTAAGCTTTCTGTCCAACTTCTGTCCCGCTCAGGATGAACCAAGCCCCAACAGTGGGCTTTGAACAAGATGTTGGCAGCCGGACCACCCATCACTTCATGTACCCAGAGAGTGCCAAGAACCTGCCTGCCAATGTCAGCTTTGTGTTGGTCCCCTTCAAGGCCCTGGACTTGCTGTGGATCGCCAGTGCCTTGTCCACAGGACAGATCCGATTGTGAGGCCTTTCTCCTTGGGGATGGGGAGGATGAGGTTTTTAAAAAGTTTTCTGGTGGGGGGGGGGGTTCCTCTCACCCTGGGGTCTGGGTCTTGGAATCCTTGGCACACTCAGCTGAAAGGCCAAGGAGAAGTCGGTGGTGAGCAGGGTCCAGAGTGCTAGTTGGCCTAGGACCACTTCCAAGCTGTAACCTGCTGGGTGAAAAACAAGGGAAGGGAGCTCCTGAGCGCAATGGATAAGTAGCAGAGACAGGGCTCTTGATTTCTAGCCCTTTAACTGTAATTTACTCAATTCAACAAAATATTCCAGTGAGGAAGATTAATGTGGCAGCATATGCAGGGCACATTGGAATTGGGAGATTCCCAAGGCAGAAGAGTTCTGAGATGGGGCAAGCTGTACACCATGTTAAGTATGGCCTTCTCTCTGTTTACAGCACCTATGCTCCTGTGAAGTCCTTTCTCCGAGTGGACAAGGAAAAGGTAGGCTGCCTTGGCTTTGGGGTGAGGGGAAGAGGAAGGAATAAATATTGACGTGTAGCATTTATTATGTGCCAGGTACTGTGCTGAGCAACCCTGTGAGGGAGGTGATGGTATTATCATCCTCATTTGATAGATGAGGAAACTGAGGCAGACAATGGCCAAATGACTTGCCATGGGTCACACAGTAGTAAGTGTATGAGGCTGGATTTGAACTTTGGTTTCCCTGACTCCAGGCCCAGCACTCTGTGCACTGTGGCGCCACCTAGCTGCCCATTTTGTAATAGTAGTTTGATATCAGATCCTGGGATGGCCTATTTGCAAAAAGTGTTGGTACATCTCTGATGCTAGAAGTGCCTGGCCTGTTCTAGGCAACCAGTCCATGGGACACCTACTTGAGGGCTTCTGATGGCTCCTCGACCCCTATCCATTGATAACCTTCAGTTGTCCCATGTCGAGCACCTACCTCATGAGGGATAAAGTCCAACTACAGACATCAGGAATTACCAGGGTCAACTAGAAGCAGCTGGTAAAGGGGCCAGAGCTGCCCGAAGGCATCCTTGTGGCTTTGGAAACACCCCGCCCCTCCCCAGCTTTCTCCTGATCAGTTGGCTTCTCACGTCCTAGGTCCAGATCTACAACCCAGCCTTCTTCAAGTATATTCACGACAGGTGGACAGAGCATCACGGGCGCTACCCTTCCACAGGCATGCTGGTGCTCTTCTTCGCTTTACACGTGTGTGATGAGGTAGGTGAGCCAGGGGACCTTGGGCACCCTCCCTCCCCTAGTCCTGTGAGGTAGGAAAGGTCCAGATTTAGGAACAAAGACCAAATCCTGATCTTCCCAGATCCCTCTTGGAGATTATCAGGCAGAAACTGACTCACTTTGATCTCTCCCTGGTTCATAGACTGAAAATCCCTAAGATACTAAATAAATAGGTTAATAATAATAACAGCCAGCATTTATATAGCACTTATTATGTGCATTGTGTATCTTGGGTACTGGGCTAAGCATTTTATGATAGTTTTCTCATTTGATTCTCATAGCAACCCTGGGAGGTAGGTGCTGCTATTATCCTCATTTTACAGATGAGGAAACTGAGGCAAGGAGAGAGGACTTGCCCAAGGTCACACAGCTAGTAAGTATCTGGATTTGAACTCAGGGCCTGGAGCTTCGGGCATTGTTTTATGTAGCTAAAATTGACCCCTAATACAAGGTATCCAGTATCTCCACTGGCACTTTGAGCCTATTCCTCCTCTCAGCAAGTCTTTCCTTAACTGAAACTTCTGGCTGTTCACGAGGTGGGTGATATGAGACTATCCATCCAAGGACCTTTGGAAGGGAGAAGATTGGACCAACAGGCCATTCCTGACCCAAACGCTTTCAGCTCTGCTCCTGTCCCTCGGCTGACCCATGCCTTCTTTACTTCTGATCACAGGTGAACGTTTACGGGTTTGGGGCGGACAGTCGAGGCAATTGGCACCATTACTGGGAGAATAACCGCTACGCTGGCGAGTTCCGGAAGACGGGGGTACACGATGCGGACTTTGAAGCCCACATCATTGACATGCTGGCCAAGGCCAGCAAGATTGAAGTCTATCGGGGCAACTGAGCCCTGACCACCCAACTGTACCTTTCTGCTGCTGTGGCCAGAGGCGTAAGGGACCCACAGCTCTTCCTCTAGCTGGAGCCTGGAGGCCACTCACAAGGCACCTGCTTTGTTCCAGGAGTGTTGAAGTTCCCCAGTCAATCATGAGAGACTCCACTTGGAGTCTCCAAAACCAATCAGGAGCATCAGTCTTCCCCCCCCCCCCAATTATGAGAAGTCTGGAGAAAGGCCGACATCTGGCCCCAATCACAGGGTGACGGAGTGGAGGCTTTTGTTTTCCAAACCAATCACGAAGGACTCACGGAGGTGAGTCCAGTGCCTGTGACCCAGGGGCTCTGGCAGAGGCGAGTGACCTTCAGAGTCAAGCCAGTGGCTACTTTCCCCTCCCACATTTTTGGATTAGGGGTATTTTTTGTGTGTGGAATTACTATTATTATTTTAAATTTAAGGCAAACCAGTTGGTTTCAACAATCATCATGGTGGAAGCCGCAGTGGGCCATATTCAAGACATACCAGAGACTGGAGAGGAAGAGAGTTGAGCGGGTTAAGTCCCCCAGAAGCAGAAAGCTGCATCCCTATTTCTGGAGGCCCTTCCTAATCAGAGAGGAAGAAGGCTGGGGGAGCCCTTCCTAACGCACCCAACCAAGAGTGCATTGGAAAAGGGCACTTCTCCCATTTGCTGTCCTCCTCTTCTGGCCAGTCATCCTCTGGCCTGTTTGGAAAGGAAGGGAGGGGGATCACACCAAGGCTTTGCACGGTCTCTAAGACATAATCAGATTGTTTAGGGAAAGATGGTACACTGGCCTCTTGCGTTTGTGGGTAGCTTTGACCAAGAAGTCAAGGAGAAGCCCTTCCACAGCTCTTTAGGCACAGTTGATCCAGGATATTTCCATTATTTCCTCAGGGCTGGAGGGTAGAGTAGACCCCGCTGAAGCAAAATGCAATCATAGTGGGAACCCCAAGCGGCTTTGGGTGCCCTCATTCTGGCTGTCTCATCTCAACCTCCTCACCCCTTGGATTAGCACTTAACTGCCTCCCTATGGGAGAATCTTAGCTGGAGCTCCCAACTTCTCACTTGGGAAGTCGGCCCCTCCCTGGGGGTGGGGATGGAGAGATCCTAGAGCAGGGGGTGCAAGGATTATGGCCCTGGGCATTGGGGGAAGCCCAGGCATCTCAAATCCAACAGGCCTTCAATCCACAATCACTCCAGCCTCTCCTGTCCCTTTTCTTGGCCCGTGGCCCTCACTCTTCTGTGTACTCTGCTGTAAGGGGAGGACCAAGGCAAAGAAATCCCCCTGGGATCCAACCCTACTGTTTGTGCACTACTCAGACCAGCTTTGGGGAGCGACTCTTCCAGAAAGTTCTAGCTAAGGGGCTCTAACAATTCACCAGCTTGGTGCATGCATTACTGCCCTCCTCCCCCCCATGCCAGGTAGGTGCAGGGAGCCTGCTGGCTGGGGGGGTGGTGTGGGATCTGCTTCCTTTTCACCAAGTAGCTAACCTGAAGCTGCCAGCCTTGGCTTGGGCACCAAAAGGGGAGGGAGTGCTTTGGTTTTTTTTTTTTGTTTTGTTTTAAGCTAGCCATGCAACTTAGCCAGGAGCTTTGCTGGGGAGGGGTGGGCCTGCCCCCACTGCATGCCTCCTCCCCTTCATCCCTTCACTTTGGGTCTCTACCCACCCCCTGCCCGTTTCAGCTCTGGAAGGGGCAGCCAACGGTTACATTTTGACTCTCTGCTTGGCTGCCTTAACTCAGCTATGTCCCCAAGGGAAGACCTTGGTCGGATGCTAGCGCTTCAGAGTCAGGGGATCTTGGGAAGGGAGAGAGCAAAGGCTTCTGTGAAGCCGCCCCACTTCCTCCCTCAGCACTGACAGTCTCCACAATTCCTCCTGGGCAGACACCCACACTCACACTCCTGCACTCACAGCCTCTTTTAGGACAACAGGTCCCTTCCAGGAGGGCTGAGAAAACCCTGACCTGATGGGGCTGGGCAGTGTGGGCCTCTCTCCCAGTCAGTCCCAAGGGAAGGGGAGTAGGAATGAGATGGCTGGGACGGGGCAGGTTTTGCTGCCCTGCCTTTAGTAACAAGGCCTCCTCCACCAGTCCCAGAGTGACACAGGGGGCCTGCTAGTCCCATCCTAAAGCTTAGGGAAGAGGCTGTTTTGAGTGTTTAGAAGATGGGGGTGGGGTGGGAAATGCAGTCATGCCAAACAGTATTGAACGAAGTAATTTATTTCTTTTATATCATCATGGAATCCTGTTCTGGGAGACGTGGGTCTTGTGAGCTGGCCCACCTCTCCTTTTCTGCAATAGTTATTTAAATGAATACTTCTTTCTTTCTTGCCTCTTTATTAATTAAAAAGTTTTTAAAAAGTCATTTATGTACGGTCAGTTCTTCTGTTTGGAAGTGTCTTTTATCAAGACAGGAAGAATGAATGAATGAATGAGAAGTCATTTATTGAGCATTTACTATGCTTCAAACATTGTGCCCAGTGCTGGGGATACACATAGAAAACCAAGACACCCATTGCCTTCCAGGAGCTTCCATTCCAATAGGGAGAGACAACTATATACGGGGTGTCCCAAAAGTCTTAGTGCAGATGGAAGCTTTAATAGCTTTAAACTGCACTCTGATTTTTGGGACACCCTGAATGGCAGACAGGGAAGGAGGTTTTCGTCAGGGAAATCACAGGGAAAGGGAATTGATTGACGTGCCCTTTCCATGAGCAATGGTAGTATTGACTGATGTGATGACAGTTCTCAGAGTAAGAGGTGGAAAGGGGTTTCAGAACTGGGTGAAGGGGCAGGATCCCATTGGCATTAAGGGTTGAGTGGCACCTCCTGGGCATGATCTTTACAGGGGCTGTCTCTTGAGGGCCATTTTGTGTTTGGTGAGGCAACCGGGGTTAAGTGACTTGCCCAGGGTCACACAGCTAGTAAGTGTCAAGTGTCTGAGGCCGGATTTGAACTCAGGTCCTCTGACTCTAAGGCTGGAGCTTTATCCACTGTGCCATCTGGCTGCCCCTTGAGGGCCATTTTGGAGGGTGGATTGGGGTACAACAGGACAGGAGGCGAGTTTCTAAGGAGAGTTGATTTCTAAGACATGGTAACTCAGCTTCTCAGAATGTTGGAGAAGGGACTCATTTCGTACAACCTCCCTCATTTGACAGATATGGAAGCTGGGGCTTGGCAGTTTCAATGACTTGCCCAAGATCACACAACCCGAGCAGAATGTCTACTCTCCCAGAAGATCTCTCACCTTTTGCCCCTGCCCAGGAGTTTGCTGACTTAAAGGCCTCTAATGCAAACATTTTTAACCTGCAATCCACAGACTCTCAATGGGTCTGTGGATAGATTTCAAAGGGTTTGTGAACTTGGATGGGAGGAAGAAATTTCATCTTGATTTTCACTAACCTCTCAGGTGAAAATGAGCATTTCTTTCCATTATGAATGTAGGTAAAAAATATTCCAAGAAGGAGATGAGATATCTTGTTTGAGCAACTTTGAGTGGATCATTGTATAGCTGGATTATGGAGGACATGGAAGAAAGTAAGATATAAGGAAGAAGACTGTAAAGGAGGAAGAGTCCAGGTTGGGGGTGGGGAACCTTCAGTCTTGAGGCCTCATGTGGCCCTCTAGGTCCTCAGGTGTGGCCCTTGGAATCCAGTTGGATGCAGTTATAGTCCAGGTTATGAAAAGCTTTAAAATCCAGAGAAAGGAGTTTATCTTTGATTCTAGAGGTATTAGGTAGTGGGCCCCTGGAGCTCAGTGAGGCATGTTCATATGTGTGACATGGCCAGACCTTCAATCATCACCTTGGTTGCTGGTCTTTCCTTTAAGAGAAGTAGAAAACCAGCCACTGACCCCCCAAAAGTCGCCTATGAGAGAGGATTTAGGGCCAAGCTCTTGGGATCAGAAGATTCAACATTAAGGGGAGAGAATGGCTTGTTCCCTCTCTCAGGGGCAAAACATGCAAAGAGGGTGGCTCTTCTGCCCAGCTCAGCAGTCCAGTTAAGAACACGCTTCAGGGTAGTCCATGCATGGTGTAGGAGACATTCTAGGTTGTTTCGCTGTGTTTTATCCCCATACCACACTTGGCCGCTGCCAAAACCCAGTTCTCCCACATCTCAGGCTCCATCTGGGATCTCTTGCCCTGGTTACCGGATTCCAGAAGTCCTAATGAAAGGAAGAGCAAAGCTCAGCTTGCCTCAATTTTAGGACATCCTTTCTTGCAAAGAGAACAGTATAGCAGGAAGGGCCACCTCTCTGGTACAGAGTCTCCGAATCTGCTCTGCTCAGCCCTCTTGGAATCATCCTGGGCCTTGGAAAGAATCAAAAGGAAGTCAAATTCTCCCAGGCCACAGCAATGGCTGAATGACAAGTAATTGGGGAAACAGGTAGAGGGCTGCTTATAGTCTGGACCAGATGGCCCTGAAGCCTGACTTTTTGACCTGGGGCCGATCCTCTGTTCCTAACTTCTAACTTAACTTTTAAAAAAAAAAACTGTATGTTTTGATAAAGCTGGAGAGGAGCTCATTTGGGCCTATATCTCATCATCAAATTGGGGAGCCACCCCCAGGGCCTCAGCTTTCAAAGGCAATCAGACTACAAGATTTACATGAGAAATCAAGTTAGACGTCATCCTCCAGGATGTCAGACACCTCATTTTTGTCCCAAATCCAAAACTCTTAGCACATTTCCTGGCAATAAATGGGTGCTTAGAACTTAGTAGATAACTTAGTACTTAATAAATCCTTGCTCGTTAATTAGTTCCTTGGCTCATTAATGGATTCTAGGGCTATCTCCTTGTTGTTACAGGAGCTGAAAGGAGGATGAAAAAGGAGAAATGTGAGCTGGATTATGTGGCTGTCGGGTTTGGCCAAATGGCCAGACCTGATTCTCCCAAGGCCTTTGGATGGGGATGGGACATAATCAACAGTTGTATTGGGGCCGCTAGGTGGCGCCACAGTGCATAGAATGCCAGGTCTAGAGTAAGGAAGACTCATCTTTCTGAGGTCAAATCTGGTCTCCCTTCCTAGCTGTGTCCCCCTTGACAAGTCACTTAACACTGTTTGCCTCAGTTTCCACATCTGTAAAATGAGTCAATCAGACAAACATCCATTAAGTGCCCGCTGGAGATAGAGACAAAAATGAAAGGGCCCTCAAGAACCTTACATTCTAACAAATGAACTGGCTTCCCCCATCATGAGCTTGCATATGTATGTATGTGTGTATATGTATGCACAAATATATACACACGTGAGCAAAGCAACATTTATTAGATGTCTATGTGCCAGGCACTGTGCCAAGCTCCGGGCACACAAAAATGGCAAATGACAGCTCCTGTCCTCAAGAAACTCAGTCTCCTGGGGGAGACGGCATGCAAACAACTGTACACAAAGAAGCTGCATCTACAGGAGGCAGAGACAAGGAGGAAGAACATTCTAGGCATGGGAGACGGCCAGGAGAAATGTCCAAAAGTACAAGCGAGAGCCTTTCCAATAAGGTCGGGGGTGAAACAAGGATTATCACCACCGTTCTTCAACGCTGTACTGGAAACATTAGCTTTAGTGGTAAGAGAAGAAAAAGAAATTGAAGAATAGGCAAAGAAGAAACAAAGCTATCACTCTTTGCAGATGGCATGATGATATACTTAGAGAATCCTAGAGAATCAAGTAAAAAACTACTGGAAATAATAAACAACTTTAGCAAAATTGCAGGCTATAAAATAAACCCACACAAATCATCAGCATTTCTACATATTATAAACAAAGCCCAACAGCAAGAGCTAGAAAGAGAAATTCCATTTAAAGTTACTGTAGACATTATAAAATATTTAGGAGTCTACTCTCGAAACAAACCCAGGAATTATATGAACACAATTAAAAAACACTTTTCATACAAATAAAGTCAGATCTAAATAATTGGAAAAACATCAATTGCGCATGGGTAGGCCGAGCTAATATAATAAAAATGACAATTCTACCTAAGCTAATTTACTTATTCAGTGCCATACCAATCAAACTACTAAAAATTATTCTATGGAGTGAGACAAAATAATAACAAGATTCATTTGGAAACAAAAGGTCCAGAATATCAAGGAACTAATGAAAAGAAATGCAGGGAAGGTGGCCTAGCATTCCAGATCTTAAATTGTTATAAAGCAGCAATCATCAAAACTGCTTGGTACTGGCTAAGAAATAGAGTGGTGGATCAGTGGAATAGGTTTATAAGACACAGTAGTCAATGACTATAGTAATCTTATTTGATAAACCCAAAGACCCCAGCTTCTGGGATAAGAACTCTTTGAAAAAACTGCTGGGAAAACTGGAAAAGAGTATGGCAGAAACTAGGCATAGACCAAATCTCACACATATACCAAAATAAAGTCAAAATGGGTTCATGATTTAGATATAAAGGCTGATACTATAAGCAAACTGGGAGAGCAAGGAATAGTTTACCTATCAGATTATGGAGAACAGAAGAATTCATGACCAAACAGGAGATAGAGAACATTATGAAAGCAAAATGGATAATTTTGATTACATTAAATTGAAAAGTTTTTGCACAAACAAAGCCAACACAACAAGATTAGAAGGAAGTAGAAAATTGGGAAAGAATTTTTACAACCAGTGTCTCTGATAAGGCCTCATTTCTAAAATATATAGAGAATTAAGTCAAATTTATAAGAATACAAGTCATTCTCCAATTGATAAATGGTCAAAGGATATGAACAGGCAGTTCTCATGAAGATATTAAAACCATCTATAGTCATATGAAAAATGCTCTAATTCACTATTGATTAGGGAAATGCAAATCAAAACAACTCTGAGGTATCACATCACACCTATCAGATTGGCTAACATGATAGAACAGGAAAATGATAAATGTTGGAGAAGATGTAGGAAAATTGGAACACTAATGCATTGTTGGTGGATTTGTTGAAATGATCCAATGATTTTGGAGAGTAATTTGGAACTATGCTGAAAGGGCTATAAAAATGGGCATACCTTTTGATCCAGCAATAGCACTTCTAAAGTTATATTCCAAAGAGATCATACAAATGGAAAAAAAATACAAAAATATTCATAATAGCTTTTTATAGTGGCAAAGAATTAGAAATTGAGGGGATACCTATCAATTGGGGAATGGCTGAACAAGTTGGGGTATATGAATGTATGGAATACAATTGTGCTATAAGAAATGATGTGCAGGTGGACTTCAGGAAAACCTGGAAAGACTTGTATGGACCGATGCTGAGTGAAGTGAGCAGAACCAGGAGAATGTTGTACACAATAACAGCCACATTGTGCTATGACTAATGTCGATAGACTTAGCCCTTCTCAGCAATGCAAGGATCTAAGACATCTCCAAAGATCTCATGAGGGAAAATGCAATCCACATTCAAAGAAAGAACTGTGGAGTTTGAATGCAGATGGAAACATACTATTTGCTCTTTTTTTTCTTCTGTTTTGTTTTGTTTCCTCTTTCTGGTGGTTCTTCCTTTTGGTTCTAATTCTTCCTTACAACATCACTAATGTGAAAATATATTTAATAGGAATGTATATGTATAGCCCATATCAGATTTCATGCCATCTTAGGGAGGGAGGTGGGGAGGGAGGGGGAGAAAAATTTAAAATTCAAAAGCTCATAGAAGTGATTGTTGATGAATCAAAATAAACTAATTAAAAAAACAACAACAAAGAAATGTCCAAAAGTAGGAGAGAGTGTGTTGTTCAAGGAACTGGGGAAAAAGTAGTTTGTCTGTGTGTGTGTGTGTGTGTGTGTGTGTGTGTGTGTGTGTGTCTAAGATGTAAGAGGTGGATGGTAGGTTATGAAGGGCTTTGAACATGTGAGGATTTCATAGTTAATGGAGTTGTAGATTACTGCTTTGGAAAAGCACTTCTAGCTCTGATATACCATGTGGTTTCTAACCCTGGCCTTCAAGGTCTATGGTTCTCTCCATATGGGACATTCTAAGCTTCACTTGCTAAGGTCTCTTTCAGAATTGACATTCTCTGTTGAAAAAGCACTGTTAGGTTGAACATCCTACAATCAGTGTCCTATGGTTCTCACCAAGCTGCATCCCAAGAGACTCAAAGTTTTGACATTCTCTGTTTTAGGATCTCTTTAGCTTGAACATCTTGCAGTCAATGTCCTATGGTTCCCACAGGGCTGCATGCCAGCAGTCTCTAAGTATTGCACCAAATAAATCTCTATGTAGAGAGGAAGCCCTCTGAGGGCAGGATCCCTTGGACTGGAATGAGTAAGGAGAGCCCAGCCCTACTACAATGCCTAGCAGGATAGGAACTGATGAGGGAAGAGCTGTGAAATGATTGATTGACTGATTTATAGACAAGTGGGGGCTAATGAGATTGTTTCCCAAGGTGATTTATTCATTTATAGGCAACTAGGTGCTAAGTATGTTCCCAACACCTGAAGAAGACCCCTCTTCCCTGGTTTTTTAAAGAATTCTACAGATCCTTAAATACTTTTTCTTTTTTTTTTCTTAAGTACTTTTTCTGATTAATCCTCACAGAGCAGGGAAAGAGGTCCAGGACTAGGAAGGGTCTTTGTGTTCATGACTGCTAGTCTTTAACTAGCTAAGGTGTCAAGCAGGCTGCGAATAGGATGGCTGAGATGAGGTGAGAACTCACCTCTCAGACCTACTTATAGGGCCTAGAGAAGCCTGAGGGATCTCAGTCAGAAACTCCTGGTTGGAGGAGGAAGCTTCAACAGGACCAGCTCCAGCCACTTTCTCCAAGGCTAAAGGCTAAAGGCTAAAGGCTAAAGGCTAAAGGCTAAAGGCAAAAGGCAAAAGGTAAGGGGAAGGCCATGGCCTTCCTTGGGCTTGAATGGACCCCTCCCCCTTATGTCTCCTGAGGGTTAGTGGGTTGAAGATGGTTGGATTGCAGATCTGCTGCTGGAGGGACTTGGGGCGGGAGATTACGAGAAGGAAATGGAGAAATGCTCATCTCCATTCAGGTTCTGACCTAGCCTAGAGCCCAGGGATGCAATAGTAGCAGTGGCATTTACTTAAAGGCCTGAATGACTGGGTCTGCTGACCTGAAAGCAGAGGAGGACTCAGGAGACCTGGGTCTACCAAGAACTACCTGCTCAGACATTTCCCCTCTTGAGCCTCTGACTCCTCATCTAGAGAACTGGTTCATAGCCAATAGTCTCTCCAGAAGGAATATTTGGTGATTCTTTGGCCTGGGGCCATAGGCAGAGGACCTGGGTGTGCATCCTAACTCTGCCACATTCTACTTTTACCACTTGGGTATGTCACTGACACTTTAAGACTCATCTCACTTTGGCATTCCTACCTCTGAAGTGCTAGGGAGGCTGTGAAAATGCCTTTGGATTCCTAGGCAGAAGCTTACTCCCTAGAGGATCTCAGGAATGTCCTTTGCTTTCTCTGAGCTTCAGTTTCCTCTTCTGTAAATGAAGGGTGTAGACTAGGCTGGGCTCAGATGGCCTGTAAGGCCTACCCCAGGTCTTTCTCTCAGTTCCTTAAAAAGAGGAAAGGTCCATGGGCATTCCCAAGAGAAGAGTGTGCCCTTCCTGCTCAGAGTTCCTGTGCAGAATACGTTCAGTGGTGGGCACCATGTTTTAGCCTTGAGAAGCCAGAGAGTGTCCAGAGGAGGGCAGCCAGCAGGGGCAGCACCTCAAGATCCTGTCATGGGAGTTGAAGGAGCAGGGGATCTTTACCTTGGAGAAAACTTGGTATAGACAGAGCTATCTTCCCATATTGGAGAGACAGTGACCTGGAAAAGGAATTCAATTCCTGTTCATCCCCTGAAGTCAGATCTGGGAGCCATGGGTGGTGGTTGCCAAAAGGGATATGATAGCTGGATGTCAGGAAAAACTGAAACTTGTCAGTGAGAATCTTCTGTGTCTGAGAAGACTTAAGCCTTGTGTCTTCCTTGCAGGATAATGAGAAAAATAGCCAACGTGCTTCAGAAAATCAATTCCCCAATTCATGAGGTGCCAGAGACTAGAACAGGAAGCCCAGACTCTCCTGCAGAATCTTCAGGTACCATCCCCTGCCCTTGGACAGGCTGGGTTCCTTGCCTCCCAAATACATCCATTCCCCTGCCTCACCTTCCCATTGACGCCTCCCTCCTCATCCAAGGATGGAAGGCCAGGGAGTAGAAGAGGTACAATCCTGGACCTGGTGAGCAGTAACCCAATCCCCTCGTTGGCATGAACATACTCATTCATTTCTCAACTGGGTAGAACCTTGCTGGAGAGCAGGAAAGCCAGCCTCCTAGCCAGGAGGACCTGGCTTCAGGGCCTGCCTCTGAAACCTGCTGTTTGTAGAGGCCAAGGCAAGTCCCTTGACTCCTCAGAGCTTGAGACCACTGAGACCTTTATTTGTAGGAATGGTTCCCAGCTACAAGACAAGGCCAGAGGGAAGTGCCCTTCAAGGAGATCCCAGCTTTTATTCCCTCTCCTTATGATCCTGGCATTGGTGACCTCATAGAGTTGTGTGTAGAGTGACCAGGGAAGGGTATAATGGTGCCTGTGAAATCCAACCTCAAATTCACTCTCTTCATGTTGGACCTCAAAGCAGAAGGCAGCAGGTCCAAAGGGCTATCAGGAATGGAGAGCAGGGCTCCAGGTTGGACTCAGCATGTCTGGCCTGCTTCCTGGAACCCCCTCCATGCACAGGATCATAGAGGTTGGCACCTAGGTCCTGGGATGGATCCAGTGACTGTCAGTGTGGGCTCTGCAGAATTCTAACCATTTCTTCATGTGTCTTCTAGCCACTGCAAGAAGCCTGAGGCCTCATCTTTTTGTACCACAAGGGGACACATGGAGCCCAGAGTGCATTCGAGTCCTGCTGGATGTGTGGGCCTCCCCTGATATCCAGGCTATGAGGGGAGCCAGGAAGCGACGCCGAGTGATCTATAGGTCTATAGCCAATAGGCTAAACAAAGAGGGTGTGAAGCGAACCTGGGTACAGTGTCGGGACATGATGCAGGCCTTGGAAGACTTATACTATTATATCCAGGAGGCCAACCAGAGAAGGCCGGGTGGACCCATCCCCTGCCCATTTCATGAGGGCTTGGAAAAAGTCCTGCCTTTCTCCCAAGCCTGGCATGAAGTCCCTGATGCTGAGCCCATAGGCTATGAACCCTCAGGTAAGTACTGGGAAAATGGATTGAGCAGGGCCACATTGTCCAGGCTGGATACAATAGGGGGCCCAAGCCTTACCCTCCCTCCTCTTATGGAAGAGCGCCAGAAGGGGCCATCTAGGTGTAGTCTTTCTCAGGGCTCTCTGCCTTAGCTAATAACACATGTGACCCTAGGGTCCATCTGAAGCCTCACCTGGGAGCCATGACAAAGACAGGAGACATTGGGAGAAAGCTTCTAGGAAGAGATTTTTCAATCCTTTTACAACTTGTCATATTCATAGGGGCACCCAGTTTGAACCCCATGCCAGTTTGGACTCCTCCCTGGCTGGGTCAGCTGCTACCTGAGGTCATCACGTGGAACGGCCCCATCATTGATGAAGGAGAGACTAGTGGGACAGCCATGAACAGCCTCCAGGAGCCACCACAGCTAATTTCAAGGACCCCCCATACTTTTATCTATGTCATAAACCAAATGGACAACTGGAACATCCCCCAAAGGACACCTGAGCAGATTCCATGGGCCCCAAGTCCTCTCATCTTTATGTCAAATAACTTCACCCAGGAGCCCTTCTTTCAATATCCAACACAGATTATCCCATTTCAGTCCATACAAGTTCCTTCTTTCCTGCATCAAAGGACTATTGAGAACAACCCCCATTTTGAACCCCAAGACTCCCCTTCAGGCAGTGATGGTTTTGACCTCATGGAAGATGAGGAGGCAGGTCAGTGTATCTCCCCAGAGAGACCCCAGGGAATTCTCTCCAGGGATACCCCTTTGATCAACACGGACAAAGAAGAGCCAGTTGGAAACAGTTCCCAAGACCCAACAGAATTGACCCCACAGACTGTGCCAACTCTTCATTCAACCCACAAAGAGGAGAGAGTTGACACCACCCCCCAAGGTCATGCTCCACAGGAGATCTCCTACACCCCAATATCCTGTATCCAGAATCCAAGGACCTATGAATACCACCCTCCAAATCCATGCTTAATGAGTCCATCTCCATTTCCCTACCCACATGAACCCCCACAATTCTTCCCCCCATCTCTGTATTTCTTTCCCCACATGCACATCCAGATGCAATAAAGACATTAATTTTCTGAAAAACACAAGGCATTTATGTTACCTTCTTTGTAGAGCTAACATTCATGTTACCTACTTTGGAGAACTTGTCTGGTTCCATAGACTCCTGCTTTCATGTCCTTCTTTTACCCCTCTTCCTCACAGCTTCATATGTCTAAATAAACTAAGATCTTCCACAAATTTTGAGATGTCATCTATCTGCAAATCTAGACAAAATGGTGGAGGCATCCCACATGCAGGAGAATCCATTAAAATTAAGTAGGAGGTCCATGTGATGCAAACTGAGGGAGAGACATCAGCTGTACCATCAGTAGTTCCTCCTCCTGGAGGCTGGGCCAATATCTCTGGCCACCAGATCTCATGAGGTCTAAACTATGTCCTCTTCCAATCCAAAGTCCCTCATGGAAAGTTTCCTCTGCTTATTGTCTATTGGCCTTTCAGAAACCACATCTGACCTTGTCTCCATAGAAGGCACCACTAGGCTAGGAAATCAAATTATCAGGTCCTATCAACATTTCCCTAGCAATGCTCTCTTCTTAGACAGTGACCTAACTTTCTACTCTCCTGACCAATACCTTTCTTTAGATGCTCATCCCTTTAAGCACCCGATGGCTGCCATTGCCCTCATTCTCTCTCACCCTCCAGGCTCTTGCCACCTTCCCATATGGCCTCTGCAGTCAAGGTTTCTCCCCAAGTCTCCTAGATGGTGTAAGTTACCTTAAAGGTGATGTCGTGCAGCCCTCTAATTTGGCAGATGGAGAAACAGAGGCACAGAGCTTAAATGAATGCCTTAAGCAGAGCTCACAGTTGACCCCAGGTCTTTGACTGTAAATGCTATGTTCTAACAAGGACAAAGGAGAGGTCCAGATACAGTTCTAAGAACTATGAGGAGGGAAAGACTAATTCCAACTAGGAGAAGGGGGTCAAGAGACTGACACCTCCACCTTTTTCAGATGTAATGTATCAGGTTGGACCAGCTCACTCAGTTCTTCCCAATGACTCCAACCTGCAGTGACCACCTTTCTCTGATTCCCTTAAAGATTTGTGTGCACCAAGGGAGCTGGGCATTCATTCCTTATACGCCCTCTCTAGTCCCTCACTTCTGATCCCCATGAGAGATGGTCTTCTGAGCAGGGCAGTTTGGGAGGTGGCCACAATTCCCTTTGCTCCTTGTATGTCCCATAACCACCAAGTCAATTCTTACATCTTTGAAGAATTAGCCCTTGGAAATTTTTAAATGGGAATTCTGACTTCAGGAAAGGATGGAGCTGATGAGGGAAGAGGCAAGCAAAGAGAGCAGAAGATCGGGAAATGAGCAACTAATTAGATTAGGACAACTCTGACTCAATGTGATATTAGAAATGAGCAGATCTTTTTCCAGAAAAACTTGTAAAATTTTCTGTGAATTGATGCAAAAGGTATGGAGGAGAATCCAGAAGACACTGTACACAGTCACAGAAATATTTGTATGATGATCAGTTTGAAAGATGAAGCTACTCTGATAAAAAACAATGCCAAAAGGTGATGAAAAATTCTCTCCCTGTCCAGTGTGAACTGATGAGCTCTGATTGCCAGTGGAAGCATCTTTTTCCTACTTTCAGTATTTTTCTTTTTTGTGTGTGTATGTGTGTATCTCTTATTTTATAATAGGCATAATATGGGAAAACTGCTACAACATTGCTTAACCATTTCCATAATACTCTGAGAGTTCAAGGACCTCATCTTATACCTGCGTACATAGCTAATAGTGGGCAAATGACAAGCCCAAGTACTCATCTTCTTAGTTGTGTAGGATATGGAAAGGACTATACTTCCAGGCTGAATTGTAGAGCTCTTCCACACCTGCATCTTATTATAGTAGTTTAAGTACACTCCAGTCTATAAGATAAAGATTTAACATTGTCTTCATCTCCTCTACTGACTAGCCACCATGGTTATAGGAATTTGCCATAAAAGGAAAAACAGGCACATAGTTACACTAAGGTGAACATACTCCCCTAACTTGATGTCAAAGCTTGGTTAGAGTCACATAAGCAGGCAGTGGTGTCAGCCACATGTCACAACCAGGCTTAGAATCAGACACGTGGGAAGATTTTCATACTGGTGAAATTGAGTTAGGGGAGTCCTACCTCAGGCCATGCCAGAAGTCACTCTCCCAGATTCCCTTGGGACAACAGAACTCCACCTGAAGTTCACAGAACTCATCCCTGGAGGCCTGCTGGCGTTATGTAGTTTTGCCTCAATAACATTTCTTGATGATTATACCTGGAATCAGGCTCAGATTACTGAGATGAATGAAAAGAGTGAGAGACAGAGTTTCTGGGTAATCAATAACCAGTGTATTAGTTAGGCTAGCTGATAAGCAAGAAATTGATGGTCAGTGGGTTCTCTTGGTAACCAAAGACAAAACCATTGAATGCTTAAATAACTTTAGGCAGGTCATTCCCCTGCCAGGTGAAAATCATGGTGATTGTTAAGGGGTAAACTTTCAAATGAGGAGGTGGGCTGAAAGCCTTTATCTCCTCCTGCTCAGAACATGGCTTGATCAGGAGACTCAACTGCCTCCAGAAATCTGGACAAAGCAAACATCCAGAAAATATCCAGGTTGGTTTTCTCCTTCACGAGCTGTATTACCTATACTCCAAGGAGGCCCTGCAAGGGCTTTAGGGCTGTGATTCCCCTACATTAGACTCTGCTCACACTCTAAACTGCAGTAAGATCTTCTAGTTGGGTAGGATCCTGCCCCAGACTTAGGAGCATTTTCCTGGAGGATCTGGGCAATCTCATCCATTAGCAATGTCTTTCAGAGACTGACTGGCCTACAGGGCCTGTTCCCTTAATGAGGAAATAAAGAGAAAAAAACCTTAATCCTAGCTTAATAGTCAATAATCAATATAATAGAAAAAATCACTTCTCTCACTACTATCAATTACAGTCCCATAAGATTTTACCTTAGATAGCGAGCTACACTAATAGTGTTAGAGATGTATGTAACCTACTCTCATGCTGTCACAATAAATCTGTTTATCAAGCAAAAGTAGCAGGCTTTCCCAAAATCACATAACATCCTATCCTTCTGCTCATTCTACTTCTCCTCCAGTTTAAGCTTATCCTGTATAAACACAATGAATAATTATAATCTGTAATTTCTCCTAGACAATGAATATAGGATAGTTTACTCAAACACCTAGAAAGAAAAATGACAGTGGCCAATTTTTGTAAACCTCCAGACGAAAAGATATCCATCACTTCAGGGATATTAACACGTATAAAAAATAAAATTTATGAGTCTGGCTCCTGTTCAGATTAAGAGGGTTCAAGCGATGACTTCAACATACACCGGTCCAGGCAGACCTTAATCACTTCCACAAGTAATTGACAAATAAATTGAGAAGAAACCTATACTACATTATGAGCAAGTTTGACAATTTCATCCAATTTCACCCCCCATTTCAAGGAAGAAATGTTTATAACCCATTTACTCAGCAAGAATTGCACAACACAGCAAACTCTCCTACAGGACTGATAAGCGTTTGTGACTAGATGGTCCCAAGAAACCTTGAAAGTTGACAAATAAGGACATTTCATAAAGTTTTTTTCTTTGTATCTTTGGTTTTTTTAGGCAATTGGGGTTAAGTGACTTGCCCAAGTTCACACAGTTAGTAAGTATGAAGTGTTTGGTCTGAGGCCAGACTTGAACTCAGGCCCTCCTGACTTCAGGGCCAGTGCTCTCTATCCACTGCACTAACTGCCCCCTTTTGTAACTTTTCCCACACAGTAATCAACGATCAGTTTTCCTCTGAAAATATACCCATGTAAATATGTAATAGTTTTTAACCTTATCACAATAAACCCTGATGACTTTACCAATAATTTTACAATTTTCTGAAGTGATAGCCAAATAACTGTAGATGAAACTTCCTCTAGACTACATAGGCACACCGGAAGTTTCCAGTTTCTACAATTGCATTACTTCAGAATATTAGGACACATTATCAGCAGGGCTGATAAAATAACGTAACATTTTCCAAATATTTTTCTTTTTAGCCTTTTTTTTCTTTCAATTCAGTTCACAATGTAATGCATGAGAAGCTGCTCTCCTTACAACATATGTTACAGCAGGGCTTCTTAAACTGTGGGTTGCCACCCCATGTGGGGTCACATAAGTGAATGTGAAGGTCACAAAAAAATCTGGCAACAGTAAAAGGTTCCTGAGTGCACAAAAACCAAGATACATTCACAATCAAATGCATCAGGAATCCAAAGTGTTTCTGGCAGCGCTTGCCAATGTCGCATCACACGACTTCAGCCTTGGTTTTGAACAGACAACATGCACCCTTTGCACTGTACATACCATCGCACCATGTGATGCCAACACCCTCTGCCAAAAACACCTAGGCTCAGATCCTACACTATTCTATGTGATCAAGTGCAGTGTTTTTACTCTATATGCAAAGTTTTCTGCTCTTACATAAACATAATAGTTTAATTACAGAAAATAAAGACTTATTATTCTCCCACCTTCATTCCTCAGCATGTAAGTATCAGATTAGTATATCTTTGGGTGGTATTGTGTTAGAATGCTTGATTTTAAAAATTATTGTTATCTCCCTCTTTTACAGAAACATAAGAGTTTAACTGCAGTATGTAAAGACAAAAGCCCTTTAATAATTTTTTTCCACCATCACTTCTGTATGTGTAGCTAAGTATGAACATCAATTTTTAAAATGAAGCACAAATAAATGAAATTTCATGCACTAAAGCTAGTATTTATTTGAGAAATTATTAGCAACGTTTATATTTTAGAACAAAAATATTTGCAGTTATGGATAACTGGCTAAATTTAGACAGAAGAGGTAAAAATACTGATGACAATGCAGCAGAATCTTTGCTACTGGGTTGTAGTACACCTAAATTGCCAAGAAAAAGGAAATATGTCAAATCATGTGGCTCTTGAGAGGATAAAGTTTAAACAGATTTTTGAAACAGAAAGATAAAGTTGTTATATTTTTGGCCTGAGCAGAAATCAAATTTTGTTAATTTTATTCACAATAACTTATGGCTTTCAAAACTGTGTTATTTGTCAGATGTTTTTGAAAAACTCAATGATTAAAACATGTCACTTCAAGGAAAAGTTTTAACATGTGTATGTTAAAAGATAAAATGGAAAGTTTTACTAAAAATTAACACGTGGAAGACTAGAGTGGAAATGGTTCTTTAAAAATGTTTACCACTACAAATGATTTTATAATTGAAAATAACCTTCCCAAAGATTGAATTCTAAGAGTTATAATTGATCATCTGAAGTGCCTGGAGAAATACTTTAAAACATACTTCCCTTCAAATTTTGATTCTAGAAAAACTTAGTTGGGCTTGTAAACCATACTCAATTGAAATAAAAAACATCAGTCATCTGCCATTAAAAGTTGAAGAAGAATTGCCAAGTTCTCAAATGATACAGGTTTAAAACTTGGGTGAAATGCTAGTGTCAAGGAGATCACACTTTCACATCCTCTCCCTAAAATAGCGGCATTGGTGACATCACAGGGTTGTTTGTAGGGTGACCAGGGAAGGTTGGATGGTGACTTTGAAAATCCAAATCCAATACCACTCTCTTCATGTAAGACCTCGAAGCAGAAGGCACCAGGTCCAAAGGGCTAAAGGAAATGGAGAGCAGGGCTCGAGGTTGGACTCAGCATGTCTGGCCTGCTTCCTGGAGCCCTCATCCATCCACAGGATTTTAGAGGATGGCATCTAGTCCCTGGCATGGACCTGATCACTGTTAGCATAGACTATCCAGAGCTCTAACCATTTCATCATGTCTCCTTCAGTCACTAGAAGAAGCAAGAGGCCTCTCTCTTCTGCTCCCCAAGGGGACACATGCAGCCCAGAGTCCATTTGAGTCCTGCTGCACATGTGGGCCTCCCTTGATGTCCAGGCTATGAGGAAAGCCAGGAAGAGACTCCAGGTAATCTATAGGGCTATACCTAACCGGTATACACAAGGAGGGTGTGCAGTGAGCCTGGGTGCAGTGTCTGGACGTGATGCAGGCCTTGGAAGACTTGTACTGGTGTATCCAGGAGGTCAAGCAGAAAAGGTAGGGTGAACCCATCCCCTGATCATTTTCTGAGGTCTTAGAAAAAGTCCTGCCCTTCACACATGCCTGGCAGGAAGGCCCTGGGCATGAAGTGCCTGATGCTGAGCCCACAGGCTATGAACCCTCAGGTAAGTACTGGGAAAATGGATTGAGCAGGGCCACACTGTCCAGGCTGGATATCTCAGGGAACCAAAGCCTCGCTGTCCCTCATCTTTCTTCAGGGCACCAGAAGGGGCCATCTGGGTAAGGTCCTTCCCATGGCTCTCTGCCTTGGCTAATAACACATGAGACCCTGGGGTCCATCTGAACTCCCTCTGGGAGCAAGGACAGCTTCTAGGAATAAAGTTTTGAATATTTTTACCACTTGTCATATTCATAGGGGCATACAGTTGAACCCCATGCCAGCTTGTACTCCTCCTTGGCTGCTACCTGAGGTGATCACATGGGATGGACCTTCCTTTGCCAAAGGGGATAATAGTGAGACAGACAGGAACAGCCCGCAGAAGAAACAGCAGCCAATGATTGCATGGACCCCCAGAACGTTTATCTTCTTTTCAAACCAAATGACCAATGGGAACACCCCCCAAGTTATACCCTAGGAGATTCCTTGGACCCCAAGTCTTCTTATCTCTATCTCAAATAACTTCACCCAGGAGCACTTCTTTCAATATCCAGCACAGATTATACCATTTCAGCCCATACAAGTTCCTTCTATCCAGCATCAAGGCACCATAGAGAACAACCCCTATTTTCAACCCCAGGACATTCCCTCAGCTACTGTTTTTGATGTCATGAAAGATGAGGAGGCAGGTCAGTGTATCTCCCCAGGTAGACCCAGGGAATCCCTTCCACTGATACCCCTTTGATCAACAAGGACAATGAAGAGCCAGTTGGAAACAGTTCCCAAGACCCAACAGCATTGACCTCACAGACTCTGCCAACTCTTGATTCAACCCACAATGAGAAGACAGTTGACAACACTCCCCAAGGTCATACTCCACAGGAGATCTCCTACACCCCAACATCCTGTATTCAGAATCCAGGTACCTATGAATACCACCCCCCAAATCCACGCTTAATGTGTCCATCTCCATTTTCCTACCCACATGGACCCCCACAATTCTTCCCCCTGCCTCCGTATTTCTTTCCCCACTTCTATAGCCAAATGTTATAGGAACTTAAATGTAAAGACATCAGTTTTCTCCAAAACAGAAGGTTACCATGTTACCTACTTTGGAGAGGATTTGCCTGTTGGAGATCTTGGCTGGGTCCCTAGACTCCTGCTTTCATATCCTCCTTTCACCTCTCTTCCTTATGGCTAGACATTCCACAAATTTTGAGATGTCATGTATCTGGAAATCTGGAGAAAATGGTGGGGGCATCCCACATGTATGAGAATCAACCAAGAATAAGGAGGAGGTCCATCTGATGCCAGGGAATCTCAGCTGCACCATTATTAGGTCCTCTTCCTGGAGACTTAGCCAGGATCTCTGGTCACCAGATCACATGAGATCTAAACTGTGTCCTCTTCCAATCCAAAGTCCTTCACGGAATGTTTCCTCTGCTCATTTTACATTGACCTTTGAGAAACCTCATCTGACCTTGTCTCCATAGATGGCACCACTAAGCTAGGAAATGGAACTGTCAGGCCCTATCAGTCTTTCCTTAGTACTTCTCCCCCTTCAGATTGGGCACCTAACTCTTTCATCTCATGACCAAAACTCTATCTTAGATCCCCATCACATTAAGAACTTGATGATGGCCATTGCCCTCTTATTTCTCTCCCTGCCTCCATCCTTTTGTCCTGCTTCACCTACAGCCTCCGTCATAAAGATTTTTTCTCTCCAAGTCTTCTATATGGTGGAACTGACCTTAAAGGTTATTTTGTGCAACTCTCTAATTTGACAGATGGAGAAACCAAGGCACAGAGCTTAAATGAGTGGCTTAAGTAGAGCTGACTCCAGGCTCTTTGATTCTAATGCTATGTTTTAACAAGTACAAAGGAGAGGTCCAGATAAAGTGCTAAGAACTATGAGGAGGGAAAGAGCAATTCCAACTGGGAGAAGGGAATGGAGGAACTCATCCCTACATTTTTTTTCAGATGCTATTTTGTCAGGTTGGACCAGTTCACTCAGTTCTTTCCAATGATTCAATCTTCAAGGATCTCTTTTCCCTGATTCCCTTAAAGATTTGTGTACACCAAGGGAGCTTGGCATTCATTCCTTATAGGCCCTCTCTGTTCCTTCACTCCCGGTTCCTGGAGGAAATGGTCTTCTAAGCAGGGAAGTTGGAAAGGTGATCATAATTCCCTTTGCCCCTCGCATCTCCCAGTACCATTAAGGTCAATTCCTACATCTTTGAAGAGTTAGCCCTTGGAAATTTTTTAACGTTCATAACTTCTTCTAGCCAGGAAAGGATGGAGGTAAGGAGGCAGGAGGCAACCAAAGGGAACAGAAAATCAGAAAAAGAGCAACTAATTTGATGGGAACAACTGTGACTCAGTGTGCTATTAGAAATGACAAAGAAAATGGTTTCAGAAGAACCTGAGAAGTCTTATATGAACTGATGCAAAGTGAAGTGAGCAGAACCAGAAAAACACTGTACACAGTAACAGAAACATTGTAAAATGATCAATGGTGAAAGACTTAGCTACCATGATCAAGACAATGATCCAAGACAAGCCCTAAGGACTCGTGATGAAAAATGCTATCCACCTCCAGGTAGAGGACTGATGAACTCTGAATACAGATTGAAGCACACTTTTTAAACTTTCCTTATTTTTCCTCTGTGTGTGTGTGTGTGTGTGTGTGTATGTTTTCTTTTGCAACATGGCTAATATGGAAATGTTTTGCATAATTTCACACATACAATTGATATCATATTATTTGCCTTCTCAATGGGTGGGTGAGGGGAACAAGGAACAGAATTGGTGACTCAAAAATTTTAGTAATGAATGTTAAAATTTACATGGAATTGGAAACTAATCAATGAAATAAATTTTATATATATATATATATATAAGAACAACTCTGACAATACAGTCTCCATCCAGAGGACAACATCCACCATCACTACTCCCCTCCCCCTCCAGTATTAGAAGAAGTCATAGGTGACACTTGAAGACATATCTATTACAATGGGTGCAGAAAGAGGCTTGAGAATAGGTAGGTCCCTTTACCCAAAACAATTCACAAACATCATTTCCATAAACACCCAACACATGCTATGAGGATCAGACCTTGGACATTCTACCAGCCCATGACCCATGCTAGCAGGAGATACCAAAGACAGGGGACATAGTGGTGACTTCTTCCCACTGGACTAATTTGAATAGGCCCCCTAGTTGCTCAGGGAGCTGGGTTTGTTTCCAGACTCTGACATTTGCTACTTGTGTGACTTTTGGATAGCTTCTTTGGGGCTCAGTTTCTTTATCTGTCAAATGAGAGAGTTGGATTTTATTGTCCCATCCAGCCCTTAATCTAGGATCATCTTTTCAGGTGGAGGTGTGGGATGGCAGGGAGGATGAGTGAAGCATTCCTTTTGGTGGTTTCCTAGTCCTGCCCTTGAGGGAAGGGATGAAAATTCCAAAAATGGATATTAGCTTCTTTTTCTGGCATGAGATTTCACAGCAAGATTGAGAACACACCCAGGTAGGCGCTTTGGCTAGGTTTGGGGGACAGGGATTGTATGCCTCTGTGTGTGTGTGTGGGGGGGGAAGCACCTACTAGCAAGGGAATGGGAAAGCACAGTAGGAATTTGTTTCTATCCAATAAAAGAACTGGATTAAATCAGTGGTGTCAAACTGAAATTGAAATAGGGGCCATTAAAATGGATATAAGCATCACTGTGGGCACACATTTACTTAGAAAACCACATAGTAATGTCACATTTCATCATATTTTTATTTTGTTAAATATTTCCCAATTGCATTTTAATCTGGTTCAGGCCACTCTTGAGGTGGTGTGTGCTGCATATATGGTTCACTAGCCATGTGTTTGACATCTTTGGATCAAAAAAGGTCCCTTCCAGCTGTCAATCACCTTTCCTGGCATCCAATGGGGGAAACAGAATCCACCTTGTATTTTTTAGGAACCCATGAAATGGAATTTTAGATGGCTCCTAGGTAAGAGTAGGGAATTGGCCAGGATAGCCTAATACCACTCCAAGTTCTAATATTCCCAGTGGGAAAGTTTTTTCTAGCCCTTATCTTCAATGTTTTATGGCCCTTTCCATAGGAGACATTCTATGCTCCAGTAAGGCCCATCCTAGCTCTTCATCAGTGTTCCTTAGAAAGAGAAAAGGTGGGGCAGCTAGGTGGCACAGTGGATAGAGCACCAGCCCTGAAGTCAGGAGGACCTGAGTTCAAATCTAGCCTTAGACCAAACACTTCACTTTACTGGCTGTGTGACCCTGGGCAAGTCACTTAACCCCAATTGCCTAGGGGGAAAAAAAGAGAGAAAAAGTGTCATGGGTGATCCCCAAGGGTAGAGTGTGCCTCCCTGGTCAGAGCTCCTGTGCAATAACATGTTCAGTGGTGGGCACCATATTTCAGCCTTCAGAAGCTGCAGATTGTCCACAGGAGGGCAGCCAGCAGAGGAAGCACCTCAAGTGCCTTCCATGGGAGTTTGAGAAATTGAAGGTTTCTACCTTGGAGAAAAGAAGACTTGGGGCCATCTTCAAACATTCAAAGGTCAAATGGAAAGGGAATTCAACCCCTTTTGGTTGGCCCCAGAGGGCAGAACTGGGAGTGATGGGTGGTTATTGCAGAGAGGTAAAACTAGGCTTGATGTAAAAGAATTCCTAAGATGGAGAGCTGTCCATCAATGGAATGGCAGGAGTCAGGGGACAGGGGCTTTTCCCCTCAAGGGAGGGTTATGATCAAAGTCTGGGTGACTCCATCTTGGGCATTTTGGAGCTGGGCATTCTGGATTAGTTTGTGACCCCCAAGGTCCCTTTTCTTCTGCTATTCTGTGAACATTATCTATGGTTAAAGGTCTACGATCTCAGTAAATGCCTGCCACAGAGCATTCTCAGCAAAGGGTTCCCACCCTTTTTTATCTGTCAGACATGGGTATGTGAAGAGATCAGGGCCTCTGGTGGAGGAGAAAAGTAGATCTCAAGCCACATACTAATTGAAGGCAGCTAAGTGGCTCAGTGCATAGAACACAGGCCCTGAAGTCAGGAGGACCAAATTTGACCTCAGACACTTACTTGCTGTGTGTCCCTGGGCATGTCACTTAACCCTCATGGCCTCAAAAAAAAATTGTCAATTGTAGTCCACATCCTCACTCATTTACTGTTTAATCAGGGATAAGCCACCACAGGATTTAATAGAGGCTGTCTTCCCATCTAGAATTGAGACATGAATAGAGACCTCTTGATTGATGAAAAACTATTTGCTACAAACCACTAATGACCCCACTTGTCTGCACTTTTAAAATACTCTAGATGTATGCTCCTCATACACCTGAGAGAGAGGTGGAGATTGGTGAGGGGTCTCTCTCTATAGATATAGAGTGGTCTTTAACTAGCTAAGGTGTTAGCCAGGCTGCTAACAGGAAGGCTGGGATGAAATGAGAATTCACCTTTCCTATATCCTTCCAGGACCTGAAGGAACTGTCTCAGAAAACGGTAGTTGGAGGAGGCAGCTTCAGCAAGATGAAACCACCCACCCATACGCACCATGCAAGAGGCACCTTTTTTTATGGGGAAGCCCAGCCATGAACTTTCTAGGTCTTCAGGGGCTCTAGCTCCTGCGCCCTAAAGGCCGGCTCGCTGGGATTGCAAGGTTTGCTAACCACTTTCCGGAGGGAATTTGGGGCAGGGAGTGAGAGCTTAAAATGGAGAGTTAAATTCCACTTGGATCAATGTAGACAGTGGGGACAAGGCTGTTTGCTCAAGGAGCCTGGATCTGCTGAACTTGATAGGGATAGGGAAATCCAGAGGCCTGGGTCCTTTGACAAGCAGTACCCCTAGTATATGGCCAGCAGGTTCCACTCTCTGGGCCTCTGTCCCCATCTATATAATTGGTAAGATTAACACTACTTATTAACAAGCAGTTCATCTGATATGTTCCTTCAGAACTAATATTCTGTCATTCTCTATGAATTGAGGCCAGTGGGCCAAAGACCTAGGGGTGCATTCTAACTCTGCCATTCGCTGCTAATATTACCTTAGGAAAGCTGCCCTGTTTGGGCCTTTTCATCTGGAAAATGAGTTAGACTTCTTTATCCCTTTTAACCCTTAATCTATGATTCTCATTTCAAGTAAAGATAGTAGGAAGGACTAGTAAAAGATGTGATTTGGGTTTTTTTTTTCCTTGGCCTACCCTTGAGGGATAGAATGGAATTTCAAAACATATAACTAGAGTTCTTTTTCTGGAATGAAGGTGGACAAGAAGATTGAGAACATGTCCAAGCAGATGCTTCAGCTGGGCTCAGGTCTCCAGAACTTCTAGTTGAATGTGCTCATCAGGGTTGAACAAAACATGGGGGCTGGGGAAGGGTAGGACATGGGAAGGAATAATCCCTGGCAAGGAAACATGAGTTTGCTTGTAATGAAATGGAACTGGATGACCATTAAGGTCTCTTCCAGCCATCAATTTGTGACCCCTCTGAAAGAAATCAGATGACACCTTCACTGTCATTCAATGGAGAAATAGGATCTACCTTGTATTTTCCAGGAACCTAGAAAATGGAAACCTAAGAGGCTCCCTTCTGGGCAGGGGGGGGGGGATTGACTTAACATCAGTCCCCACTCTAATATTCCAAGCAGGAAAGTCCTTTCTTTCTTTTAAAGGCAATTGGAGTTAAGTGACTTCCCCAGGGTCACATAGCTAGTGTCTGAGGTCATATTTGAATACATGGTCTCCAGACTCCAGGGCCAATGCCACAGCACCACTTAGTTGCCCCAAGGAAAGTCTTTCCTAGCTCTAACCTTCAATGTTCTATAGCCCCTTCCAAATAGGACATTTTATGCCCCACTTTCTAAGGAACAGTTCAGACTAAATATTTTCTGACCCAATCTAATAAGCACTTATTAAGTGCCTACTATTTGTCAAGCACTGTGCTAAAGACTGGGGATACAATGAATGAAAAGACAGTACTTGTCCTCAAGGGGCTCACAACCTAGAGGATTCTTCTAAAGAAACTTCTGAGGATGCTTTTAGCTTTTGACATTATATAGTCTCAGTTATCCTCTAAGACTCTAAGTATTGCTTAAAGTGAATATACATGTAATACATGCTGAATGTAAGCCTTTGATGGGAAGGATCTTCTTTTCCTTTGTACATGGATCTGCAGAGCCAAGCAACAAAATAACTGTCCTTTAGGGGTTGGTTTCTTCTGGGGATACAGATTGCTCACTAGAACTCCCTTATTCTGGATGAAACCAAGAGAACAAAATAAAGAATTGTTCATCTCCACTCCAGTTCTGATCTAAGCTTGAGCCCATGGATGCAACAGCAGTAGTGGTGTCTGCTGAACTGAAAGGAGAGGAGTCAGAACTTGATGGCTTGACCAAGAATTACTTAATCAGACATTTCTCCTTCTGGGCCTGGGAATTCCCATCTATACAAAGGGTTAATAGCCAGTGTTCTTTCCAGAAATAATATTTGCTTTTCCCTGACCTGGGGGTATTAGGCAGAGGACCTGGGAGTGCATTTCCTGTCACATTCAATTGGCACCATCTTGGGTTTATCCATGGCATTTTAAGACCCTCTGATTTTGGCATCATTCCTGGGAGGGCTGAGGAACTGTCTCTGGATTTGGAGGGCAAGGACCTCGTTCAGTATCCTCTGAGACTTACTACCAATAAGGTCTGAGGAATAACCCTTACATTCTCTGAGCATCAGTTTCCTCCTCTGCAAACAGGGCTGTGGAGGAGACTTGGCTGGGCTCAGATGGCATCTAAACCTCCTTACACTTCTTCCTCTGTGTTCCTAAGGAAGGGAAGAGGTTTGATGGCCAGTCTTCAAGGGCAGAGTATGCCCTTTCTGCTGACGGCACCTCTCAGTAATATATTTAGTGCTGGGCACCACATTTTAGCACAGGCTGGAGGGTCCACAGGAGGGTACCCAACAAGGGCAGCATGTGAAGCTCCTGTAATAGGAATTCAAGGACCAGGGCATCATTACCTTGGAGAATCAAAGACATGGGGTAGACACGACTATCTTTAATTGTTTGAAATATTGTGACACTGAAAAGGAATTTGATACCTACTTGGCCCCCAGAGTGCAGAACTGGGAGCAATGAGTAGTGGTTACAAAAAGAGTACGTTAAGGTTTGATGGCAGGAAAAACTTTCTCAAAGTGGAAAGTGTTCAATAACACAAGGGAAGGAGGCAGGAAAGTGGTTCCCCCTCAAGGGAGGGCAATGGGCAGAGCCTGGGAGAAGACATTTTCAACCCGGCGTGGCTGGGCATTCTTATTCTGGAATACGCTGCACTGACCTTGCTTTCCTTTCTAACTGATGTTCACAGAACACTATATGGGATTGGGGTCCAAGGACTTAGAATGAGAATGGCAAACGACATGCTTAGGACACTTTCCCCTCTGTTAGGTTCACACATGGCCATAGGGAAATGGGCAGCTGGGACTGTAGTGCAAGAGGAAACTTGAAACCCTCCAATCCACTGGAGTCCAAGCTGTCACCCTAATTTGCTTTGATCAGGGCCATGTCACATGACTAGACTGAAGCTGTTTCCCATCTAGAAATGGCAAACCTTCCACTCCCACAGGGTGGATACGAGCCAAGTGGTCTGCATATGGCAAAGCCCCAAAGAAATGTCTTTATTGCTTCCCATGAAGCAGCCTCCATCAGGAGGAGGCAATGGGAGAAGCAGCATACTGTCCCTTCTCTGAATGGATTCCTCTTTCCAGAGGGTCACCTGGAGAATGCTCAGTCTCAGAAGACTTAAGGTCTGTCTCTTCCCTCCAGGATCACCAGAAAAATGGCTGATGTACTTTAAAAAATGAATTGTTCAGCCGCCAAGGAGCCAGACAATAGAGGAGCAACACCAGATTCTCCTGCAGAAACTGCAGGTACCATCCTCTCCACTGGGACAGTATGAGTTCCCTGAATCACAAATGGATCCTTGACTGCAACATCAGCCTTCCCATTAAGGGTTCCTTCCTCACCCAAGAAGGGAAGGCCAGGAAGTGGAGGAGGTGCGAGGCCTGGTATTGGTAAGCAGTGACCCAGCCCACTTATTGGCATGAACAGAGTCAAGAGAACTCTCAGCTGGCAACAGCCCACTTCAAGTACCAGCCAGGATCCTTCGGAGTCCCAACACTGGAGGAAGCCATTCCCCTCTCAGAGCATCCTTCTTCATTTGTAAACTGGGAAAAACCTTGGAGAGCAGTAAGCCAGGACAGGTCTGCGTCTGAAACCTATTGGCTGTGGAGGCCAAGGCAAGTCTCTTGATCTCTCAGAGCCTGAGGCCACTGAGACCTTTATTGGTAGGAATGGTGCAAGGCAAAGGCAGAGGGAAATGCCAGTGTCAAGGACATCCCAGCTTCATTCTGTCTCCTTATGATACTGGCATTGGTGACATCACAGAGTTGTGTGTATGGTGATTGAAAATCCAACTCCAATATCACTCTCTTCATATAAGAGCTCAAAGCAGAAGGTACCAGGTCCATAGGGCTAGAGGCAATGGAGAGCAGGCCTTGAGGTTGGACTCAGTATGTCTGACCTGCTTCCTGGAGCCCCCATCCATCCACAGGATCTTAGAGGATGTCATCTAGGCCCTGGCATGGATCCAATCACTGTTAGCATAGACTATGTAGAGCTCTAATCATTTCTCCATGTCTCCTCTAGTCACTGGAAGAAACCAGAGGCCTTACCCTTCTGCTCCCCAAGGGGACACATGCAGCCCAGAGTCCATCTGAGTCCTGCTGCATGTGTGGGCCTCCCCTATGAGGTAAGCCAGAAAGAGATTCCAGGTGATCTACAGGGTTATAGCCAACAGGTTACACAAGGATGGTGTGCAGTGAAGCTGGGTTCAATGTCAGAAAATGATGTTGTCTTTGGAAGAGGTGTACTATCCAGGAGACCAAGCAGATGAGGCAGGGTGACCCCATTCCCTGCCCATTTTCTGAATGCTTAGAAAAAGTCCTGCCTTTCACACATGCCTGACAGGAAGGCACTGGGGATGAAGTTCCTAAGGCTGAGCCCACTGGCTATGAACCCTTAGTTAAGTACTGGGAAAATGGATTGAGCAGGGCCACACTGCCTAGGCAGGAAACCTCAGGGGACCCAAGACTCACAGTGCCTGCCTTTCCTAGAGGGCACCAGAAGGGGCCATCTGAGTGAAGTCCTTTCCATGGCTCTCTCCTTGGCTAATGATACATGGGACCCTGAGGTCCATCTCAAGGTCCACCTGGTAGAAGAAATGGAAACAGGAGGGCATATAAAGACAGCCTCTAAAAACAGACTTTCAATCTCTTTGCTTGTCACTTTCACAGCTGCATACAGTTGGAAACCCGTGACAAGGTCAGCTCCTCCCTGGCTGGAACAGCTGCTACCTGAAGTGATCACTTGGAATGGAACCTCCATTGCCTAAGGCCAGAACAGAGAGATGGCCAAGCACTTTTGTCTACATTCCAAACCAAATGACCAAAGGGGAACACCCCCCAATGTACACCTCAGGAGATTCCATGGACTCCAAGGCTTCGCCTCTCTCTCAAAAATCACTTCACTCAGGAGCACAACTTTCAACATCCACCACAGATCATTCCATCTCAGCCAATACCACCACCCTATATCCAGCATCAAGGGACCACTGAGAACAAGCCCCATTTGCAAGCCCAGGACATCCCTTCAGCTAGTGATGTTTCTGACATCATGGAAGATGAAGAGGCAGCAGTGTATCTCTAGGGAAGTCCTTTCCATGGCTCTCCCCTTGGCTAATAATAGTATAATATGTAGTATTATTAGTGAATATACTAATAATAATGCTAATAAATAAGGGCATCTTATGAAACCCAAGCCTTATTATCACTCTCACAAAAGACATGACCCAGCAGAACATCCCTCAGGGTCTACCTCTTGGCCATCCTGTGGTACTCAAGTCCTTTTACACTCCAAACAACATGACCCAAGAGCACATAAACCTCCCCCCCCCCAACATCAACCTCAGATCAGCCCACGCCAGGCAATACCCCTTCCTGACATTCAGCAAGAGACAGGTGAGAATATCCCTCAATGTCAACACCAGGAGATCCCTTCTACTGGTAAAAGCTTTACCAACATGGATAACGAAAAGATAGCAGAGAGTCCATCCCAAGATCAATTCCACAGGATCCTTCCACTGTAATCCCTGTTAATAATACAGTGAAAAGATGGCTAAGAATACTCTGATACTTCATCCCCAGGTGATTCCTTCCACTGTTACTCCATTCACCCTCAGGGATTATGAAGATGTACCCAAGGACATCCCCAAGCTCCATGCCCAGGAGATGGCTATCACTCTTGCACCTCTGACCATCACTGACAATGAAGAGACAGCTGAGAACACCCACCCATAACATCACCCACAGGCTATCACTCTCACTGTGGCCCCTTTGACCATTGCAGGTAATGAACAGGCAACTGCCATCTGCCTCATGGAATGTTAGGGAGGCTGTGGAAATGTCTCTAGGTTTGGTACCAAAGGGTCCTAGTTTTCATCCTCTGATGCTGACTAACTCTAGGATTTTAAATGACCCTGACCTACTCAGAGCCTCAGTTTCCTCCTCTGCAAATAATGAAGTGGGGGAGACCAGGCTGGGTTCAAATGGTCCCTAAAGCCCCTTGCAGCCACCCCTCTGTGTTCCTCAGAAAGAGAAAAGGCAATGTGGCCGATCCACAAGGGCAGAGAGCGACCTCCCTGCTCACAGCACATCTGCAGCCAGATGTTCAGTTCTGGGCACCCTATTTTAGTGAGGGCATTGATGACTTAGTGTCCAGAGCAGGGCAGCTGGCAGGGGCAGGTATTTGAAGCTCTTGTCTTAGAAGTTTAAGCAGCAGGGGATTTTTGCTTAGACAAATGAAGACCAGGGACACACAGCTATCTTCACATATTCAGAAGGATGTGACAGAAAAAGAATTTGGTATCTGCTTGTCACCAGACACTAGAGTTGTGAACCATTGGTGGTGGGGGCAAAGAGACAAATCACCGCTCCCCCCATCATCAACTCCAAATCATTCCATACCAGGCAATACCCTTTCCTGACATTCAGCAAGAGATGGGTGGAGAATACTGGCACCATGCCGCCCCCTCCCCAGCACCAACACCAGGAGATCCTTTGAACTGGAAGTCTTTTTCAACATGGATAATGAAGAGAAAGCAAGAACCTATACCAAGATAAAGCCAAGAGAATCCCTTTCACCATCATCCTCCTTACTAACAGAGAAAAAGAGATGGCTGGAGCAGCTAAGTGGCACAGTAGATAGAGCACTGGCCCTGGATTCAGGAGGACCTGAGTTCAAATCCGACCTCAGACACATAACACTTACTAGCTGGGTGACCCTGGGCAAGTCACTTAACCCCATTGCCAAGCCAAAAAAAAAAAAAGTAAATGAAAAAGAGATGGCTGAGCACACCCCCATTTTCATCCCTAGGGCATTTCTTCCTATTGCCCTTTTACCATAACAGACAATGAGAAGGCTGAGAACACCCGCCAACAAAGTGGATCTGAGGCGATTCCTTTAACAGTTGCTACTTTGATCATCACAGTCAATGAATGAGCTGCCTACTGCCTCATGGAATGTCAGGGAGGCTGTGGAAATGTCTCTAGATTTGTGGCCAAAGGGTCCTAGTTCTCATCCCCTGATGCTGATTAACTAGAGGATCTTGGGCATGGCATAACCCTTACATTCTCTGAGCCTCAGTTTCCTTCTCTGCAAACAGGGGTGTGGGGGAGACTAGGCTGGCCTCAGATGGCATCTTAGCCTCCTTCCAAATCTTCCTCTGTGTTCCTTAGAAAGGGGGGAGATGTGATGGTTAATCTCCAAGGGCAAAGTATGCCCTCCCTGCTCACGGAACCTCTGAGTAATATGTTCAGTGGTGGGCACCACATTTTAGCATTGTTAAAGGCATTGAAAGGCTGAAGTGTCCACAGGAGGGAACCCAGCAGGGGCAGCACCTGAAGCTCCTGTAATAGGAGTTCAAGGAGCAGGGCATCTTTACCTGGGAGAATCAAAGACATAGGGTAGACAATACTATCTTTACTCATTTGAAATGTTGTCACCCTGAAAAGGAATCTGATGCCTGCTTGGCCCCCAGAGGGTAGAACAGGGAGCAAAGGGTGGTGGCTACAAAGAGGCACATTAAGTTTTGATGGCAGGAAAAACTTTCTCAAAGTGGAAAATGTTCAATAACACAAGGGAAGGAGGCAGAAAAGTGGTTCCTCCTCAAGGGGGGGCAATGAGCAGAGCCTGGGAGAAGACATTTTCAACCTGATGTGGTTGGGCATTCTCATTCTGGAATACACTGCACTGACCTTGCTTTCCTTTCTAACTGATGTTCACAGAACACTATATAGGATTGGGGTCCAAGGCCTTAGAATAAAGCTGGCAAACGACATGCTTAGGACACTTTCCCCTCTTTTAGCCTTCACATGTGGGCATGGGGAAATGGGCAGTTGGGACTGTAGTGCAAGAGGAAACCTGAAACCCTCCAATCTACTGGACTCCCAGCTGTCACCCTGAGTTGCTATATGTCACATGACTAGGCTGAGGCTATTTGCCCATGTAGAAAATGGTGAACCTCCCTCCCCCTCAGGGCAGATGTGAGCCAAGTGGTCTGCAAATGGCAAAGCCCCATGGAAATGTCTTTATTGCTTCCCATGAAGCATACTCCCATCACTGGAAAGCAATTGGAGAAGCAGCCATCCCATCCCATCTCTGAATGGATTCCTCTTTCCAGAGGGTCACCTGGAGAAGGCTCAGTGTCTGAAGACTTGAGCTTTGTCTCTTCCCTCCAGGACCACCAGAAAAATGGCTGATGTACTTTAAAAAATGAATTGTTCAGCCGCCAAGGAGCCAGACAATAGAGAAGCAACACCAGATTCTCCTGCAGAAACTGCAGGTACCATCCTCTGCACGGGGACAGTCTGAGTTCCCTGATCACAAATGGATCCTTGACTGCAACCTCAGCCTTCCCATCGAGGGTTTCTTCCTCACCCAAGAAGGGAAGGCCAGGGAGTAGAGGAGGTGCAAGGCCTGGTACTGGGAAGCAGTGACCAAGCCCACTCACTGGCATGAACAGAGTCAAGCTGGCAAGAGCCCACTTCAAGTCCCAGCCACGATCCTTGGGAGTCCCATCACTGGAAGCCATTCCCTCTCAGAGCATCCTTGTTCATTTGTAAACTGGGAAGAACCTTGGAGAGCAGTAAGCCAGGCAACACCTGCCACTGAAACCTTCTGGCTGTGGATTCCTGGGTAAGTCCCTTGATCTTTCAGAGCTTGAGGCTACTGAGACCTTTATTGGTAAGAATGGTACCCAGCTGCAAGGCAAAGGTAGAAGGAAATGCTGGTGTCAAGGAGATCACACTTTCACATCCTCTCCCTAAAATATTGGCATTGGTGACATCACAGAGTGGTGGGTGGGGTGACCAGGGAAGGTTAGAATGGTGACTTTGAAAATCTGACTCCAATACCACTCTCTTCATGTAAGACCTTGAAGCAGAAGGCACCAGGTCCAAAGGGCCAGAGGAAATGGAAAGCAGGGGTCAAGGTGGACTTAGCATGTCTGACCTACTTCCTGGAGCCTCCATCCATTCACAGGATTTTAGAGGATGGCATCTAGGCCCTGGCATAGACCCAATCACTGTTGGCATAGACTATCCAGAGCTCTAACCATTTCTCCATGTCTCCTCCAGCCACTGGAAGAGGCCAGAGGCCTCACCCTCGTACACCCCAAGGGGCCAGAGTCCATTTGAGTCCTGCTACACGTGTAGGCCTCCCTAATATCCAGCCTATGAGGTAAGCCAGGAATAGACGCCAGGTGATCTACAGGGCTATAGCCTACAGGTTACACAATAAGGGGGTGCAGTGTCAGAAAGTGATTTTGTCCTTGGAAGACTTGCACAGGTCTATCCAGGAGGACAAGCAGAAAAGGCAGGATGAACCCATCCACTGCCCGTTTTCTGAGGGCTTAGAAAAAGTCCTGCCCTCCATGAGCCAGAGGTTCTAGGAGGAAGAGTGTGCTCAGTGGCAGCGGGAAGTGGGGTAGAGTGGCACATGGGGGGAAGGAGTGAGATCAGGCCAAGGCAAACCCGGTTTCGCCTCTCCTGCATTCAGATGTTCAACAAGGAAAGCTCCCTAGTCCAACAGCCTTTTCTTACCGACAAGGAAGCTGCATCCCAGAGAGGTAATGGGTGCATAGCCATACATTAGCAGGTGGAATAGGCAGGATTCACACTGAGGCTGGCTGACTCCAAATCCAGTACTCTTTATTTTATGCTAAGGTGGTTCTTCACTCAAAACATTGAGAAACAGGACCCTTGGAAGAAAACACCCAAAATGTGGGCTCCCAGGCCCATGAAAGTGAAATCCAGCAGGAAACTTGTCTTCACCAGGCCCAACTAAGTGAGCCAGAAAGAACACAGCACAAAGCACTATAAGGCGCAGATGGAGAGAGCTCACTATGATGCCAAGAAGCAGCAGAATTCGCTGCAGAAACACCTGCAGCACATGGAGAATATACAGAAGGAAAATGCTGAGCTTCTAGCTGAGTTAAAAAGGGTCAGTGGGGAGCTGTGGCAGGTCTGGCTGAAGATCAAGGAGTTTAAGCAGGCCTGCCACCACCTTGCAACCCAAGTTGAAATGCTGGAGGCACAGGAGACCAATATGAGAATATCCCAATCTCCAATCCTTAGCCACCAGCCAAGGAGTCCTAGCCCAGTCACATGCCTAACAACTTCTGGACCTGAGGAAGAGTCCCAGCCAACTGCTCCAATAACATCAGACCAGGCCTGACCAGGCAAGGCAGCAAGAGATGAGATAAGGAAGCCTTCCAATAAAATGTTAACCTCAAAAAAAAAAAAAGTCCTGTCCTTCACACATGCTTGGCAGGAAGGCCCCTAGGCATGAAGTCCCTGAGGCTGAGCTCACAGGCTATGAACCCTCAGGTAAGTACTGGGAAAATGGATTTAGCAGGGCCACACTGCCTAGGCAGGACACCTCAGGGTACCCAAGACTTATGGTGACCACCCTTCCTCAAGGGCACCAGAATGTGCCACCTGGGTGAAGTCCTTTCCAGGGTTCTCCCCTTGACTAATAATACTTCTGACAGTAGGGTCCATCTCAAACCCAATGTGAGGGAACAAACTGGGACAGGAAAACATACAGAGACAGCCTCTAAGAACAGACTTTCAACTATGTTTATCTCTTTGCTTGTCACTTTCACAGAGGCATACAAGGTCAGCTCCTCCCTGGCTGGAACACCTGCTATCTCAGGTGATCAGTTGGAATGGAACTTCCACTTCCAACGAAGAGAACAGAGAAACAGGGCAAAACCCATCCCCAGGAGCCACTGCAGGCAACCCTGTGGATACCAGCCCTTTTGTCTAAGACCCAAGCCACATGACACTTGGCACCATCCACCAAGGTCTACCCCTGGTCATGGCAACCAGTGCCTCCTCCTTACACCCTGAGACAAGAGACACAGGAGAACACCTCCCAAAGTCCACCCCAAGAGGTCCCAGTAATCCCAAGCCCACTTATCTATAACCCAACCCACATGACCCACAAGAACGTCCTTCAGGGTGCACCCAAGGAGATCACATGGACCACAAACTATTTCAGTGTTTCCAACAACACGACAGTGCAGAACAACCCAACCCGACTCCCTGCCTCAAGATCTACCCCATGTCATCCCTGGGCAGCCAGTAGTCCATTCAAGTCCTGCTGCATGTGCAGGCCTCCCCTGATAACCAGCCTATGAGGTAAGCCAGGAAGAGACTCCAGGTAATCTACAGGGCTATAGCCAACAGGTTACACAACGAGGGTGTGCAGCCAGGCTTGCTACAGTGTCGAGACATAATGTTGTCCTTGGAACAGTTGCACAGGTCTATCTAGGAGGCCAACCAGAAAAGGCAGAGTGAACCCATTCCCTGCTCTTTCCATGAGGGCTTGGAAAAAGTCCTGCCCTTCTCCCATGCCTCAGGTAAATACTGGGGAAATGGATTGAGCAGGGTCACACTAGCCAGGCTGGATACAACAGGGGCTCCAAGCCTCACCCTTCCTCCTCTTACTGGAGAGTGCCAGAAGGGGCCATGTGGATGTTCTTCCCATGGCTCTCCCTTTGCCTTATGATACATGTAACCCTGGGGTGCATCTGAATCCACTCTGGGAGCCAGGACAAACACAGGGGGACATTAAGAGAAAGCTTCTAGGAATAGATTCTTCAATCCTTTACCACTTGTCATATTCATAGGGGCATACCATTAGAACCCCATGACAGCTTGGACTCCTCCCTAGCTGGGTCAGCTGCTACCTGACGTCATCATGTGGAACGGACCCTCCACTGCTGAAGGAGACAACGGTGAGACAGCCATGAACAGCCCCCAGGAGCCACCACAGCTGATCCCATGGTCCCCCAGCATGTCTATCTTTTCAAATCAAATCATGAATGGGAACAGGCCCCAAGTTATACCCCAGGAGATTCCTTGGACCCCAAGTCCTCTCATCTCTATCTCAAATAACTTCACCCAGGAGCACTTCTTTCAATATCCAGCACAGATTATCCCATTTCAGCCCATACGGGTTCCTTCTATCCAGCATCAGGACACCATAGAGAACAACTCTCATTTTCAACCCCAGGACTCCCCTTCAAACAGTCATAGTTTTGACTCATGGAAGATGAGGAAGGAGGTCAGTGCATCTCCCAAGATAGACTCCAGGGAATCCCTTCCACTGATACCCCTTTGATCAACAAGGACAATGAAGAGCCAGTTGGAAACAGTTCCCGAGACCCAACAGCATTGACCGCACAGACTGTGCCAACTCTTGATTCAATCCACAATGAAAAGACAGGTGACAACACTCCCCAAGGTCATACTTCAAAGGAGATCTCCTACACCCCAACATCCTGCATCCAGAATCCAAGGACCTATGCATGCCACCCCCCAAATCCATGCTTAATGTGTCCATCTCCATTTCCCCACCCACATGGACCCACACAATTCTTCCCTCAACCACTGCATTTCTTTCCCCACATGTGCATCCAAACACAATAGCAACCTAAATGTAAAGACATCCATCTTCTCCAAAACAGAAGGTCATCATGTCACCTATTTTGGAGAGGACTTGCCTGTTGGAGACCTTGGCTGGGTCCCTAGCCTCCTGCTTTCATTTCGTCTTTTTACCTCTCTTCCTCTCAAGATATATCTAAATAAACCAAGATACTCCATAATTTGCCATCTGTCTGGAAATTATTATTTCTCAATGCTTACATGAATAAAATAAAGAAAGAGGAGATCAATGAATTGGGCATGCAACTAACAAAGCTAGGAAAAGAACAAATTAAAATCCTGGATTAAGTACCAAATTAAAAATTCTGAAAATCAAAGGAAAGATTAATAAAATTGAAGTTTAAGAAAACTGATGAACTAATAAAAGAGCTGGTTTTATGGGGGGGGAACAAAATAGGTAAACCTTTGGCTAATTAAATTAAAATAAAAAGAAGAAAACCAAATTCCCAACATCAAAAATGAAAAGGGTGAATTCAGCACCAATGAAGAGGAAATCAAAACAATAATTAAGAGCTATTTTGCCCAATTCTATGCTAATAAATTTAACAATCTGAGTAAAATGGATGAATATTTACAAAAACATAAATTGTTCAGATTAAGGAACAAGGAAATAAAATACTTAACCCCATTTCAGAAAAAGAAACTGAACAAGCTATCAATGAACTCCCTAAGAAAAATCTCCAGGGCTGGAAGGATTGACAATGATTTCTATCAAACATTTAAAGAACTGATTCCAATACTACATAAACTATTTGAGAAAACAGGTGAAGAAGGAGTCCTACCAAATTCTTTTTATGAGACATGTACACTGCTGATAGCTAAACCAGGAAGAGCCAAACCAGAGAAAGAAAATTATAGACCAATTTCCATAATGAACAGAGATGATAGTTGTAATTCAGGAGACCTTTCTAAGTATTAGGATAGTAGGACGGAATATATGTAGACAGAGAGCACAAGGTGAGTTGAACCTGAAGGGATAATATCTAAAAAATAAAATTAAGGAGTGAGAGAAGATTGTACAGAAAGGAGAAAGGAAGAAGTAGACTGGATAAATTATCTCACATAAAAGAAGGAAGAAAAAGCTCTTACTGTGGAGGGAAAGAGGTGGGAGGGGAGAGGAAATGAATGAATCTTAAGCTCATTGGATTTGGCTTAAGAGAATAACAACCACACTCAACTGGGTATGGAAATCTATCTTACCCTACAGGAAAAAAAGGGGGGAGGGGGATAAGACAGGTGGGGATGAAAGAAGAGAGGACAAATTAGGGGAGGGGGTAATCAGAAGCTAAGGCTTTTGAGAAAGACAGGGTCAAAGGAGAGAACAGAATAAATGGATAGAGGATAGAATGAAGGGAAATTGTTTTTCACAACATGGCTATTGTGTAAGGGTTTTGCATGACTGCACATGTATAACCTGTATCCAGTTTTTTGCCTTCTCAATGAAGGAGGGTGGACAGGGAAGAACGGAGAGAATTTGGTACTGAAAGTTATAAAATCAAATGTTAAAAATTGTTTTTACATGCAACTGGGAAATAAGATACACATGCAAAATATAGAAATCTTACCTGCCCTACAGGAAAATTAAAAGGGGAGGGGCTAAGTGAAGTTGGGGTGACAGAACGGATGGCAGATCAGTGGTGCTGGGCATGAAGGCCCTGAGGCTGAGCCCACAAACTATGAATCTTTAAGTAAGTACAGGAAAATGACTTCGCAGCGCCACATTACCCAGCCAGGAAACCTCAGGGGAGCCAAGACTCACATTCCCTGCCCTCACTGGAAGACACCGGAAAGGGCCATCTGGGTGAAGTCCTTTTCATGGCTCTCCCCCTTGGCTAACCTGGGATCCATCTGAAGCCCCACCTCAGAGCCAGCACAAGGACAGGGACACATGGGGAGAGAACTTCTAGAAATACACTTCTGAACACTTTTACCTCTTGTCACAGTCACAGGGGCTATAATAGAGTTGGAACGCCATGCCAGCTTCCACTTCTCCCTGGCTGGGTCAGGTGCTCCTTGAGGCCATCACTTGGAATGGAACCTCCATTACCCAAGGCTAGAATGGGGAGACAGCCAAGCATTTTTTCCAGACCAAATAACCAAAGGGTAGACCCCCCCCACAATGTACACCTCAAGAGATTCCATGGACTCCAAGGCCTCTGATCTCTCTCAAAAATCACTTCACTCAGGAGCACAACTTTCAACATCTACCATAGATCATTCCATCTCAGCCAATACCACCACCCTATATCCAGCATCAAGGGACCACTGAGAACAAGCCCCATTTACAACCCCAGGACATCCCTTCAGCTAGTGAGGTTTCTGACATCATGGAAGATGAAGAGGCAGGGCAGTATATCTCCCGGTGAAGTTCTTTCCTTGGCTCTCCACTTGGCCAATAATACTAATATTACTAATATTATTCACTTACTAAGAATAGGCTAATAAATAGGGGCATCTCATGAACCCAAAACCTCATTACTGCTCTCACTAAGACATGACCCAGCAGAACATGCCTCACAGTCCACCTTTTGCTCATCCTGTGGTACCCAAGTTCTTTTACAATCCAATTCACATGAACCAGGAGCACATCACCCACCTAACATTAACCCAGATCAGCCCATGACAGCCAATACCCCTTCCTGACATTTAGCAAAAGACAAGTAAGAATATGTCTCAATATCAACACCAGGAGATCCCTTCTACTGGGAGTGCCTTTACCAACATGGATAATGAAGAGACATCAGAGAGTCCATCCGAAGATCAGCTCCACAGAAGCCTTCCACTGTAATCCCTGTTATTAATACAATGAAGAGATGGCTGAGAATACTCCCCAATATTTCACCCCCAGGTGATTCATTCCACTGTCACCCCATTTACCCTCAGGGACTATGAAGAGATATCTAAGGACACGTCCCAGCTCCATTCCCAGGAGATGGTTATCACTCTTTTCCCTCTGACCATCACTGACAATGAAGAGACAACTGAGAACAACCCCCAACCCCATAACATCACCCACAGGCTATCACTTTCAATGTGTGGCTCCTTTCACCATCATAGGCAATGAATAAGTAGCTGACATCTGCCTCATGGAATGTTAGGGAGGCTGTGGAAATGTGTCTGGGTTTGGGGGACAAGGGCCTGAGTTCTTATCCTCTTATACTTATTAAATATAGGATCTTAAATGACCTTGACCTTCTCAAAGCCTGTTTCCTCCTCTGCAAATAGTGGGGGGGGGCGCATTAGGATGGGATCAAATAGCCCCTAAAGCCCCTTCCAGCCACTCTTCTGTGTTCCTTAGAAAGAGAAAAGGCAATGTGCCCAATCCCCAAGGGCAGAGAGTACCCTCCCTGCGCACAGCACATCTGCAGACACATGTTCAGTTCTGGGCACCCTATTTTAGTGAGGGTATTGATGACTTAGTGTACAGAGCAGGGCAACCGGCAGGGGCAGGTATTTCAAGCTATTGTCTTCAAAGATTAAGCAGCAGGGGATTTTTGGTTGGAAAAATGAAGACTGGGGGCAGACACAGCTAACTTCACATATTCAAATGGTTGTGACTTAGAAAAAGAATTTGATGTCTGCTTGTCACCAGACACTAGAGCTGGGAACCATTGGTGGTGGGGGCAAAGAAACAAATCACTTCCCCCCCCATCATCAACTCCAAATCAAACCATGCCAGGCCTGATCCCTTCCTGACATTCAGCAAGAGACAAATGGAGAATACTGGCACCCCGTCTTCCCAGCAACAACACCCGGACATCCCTTCAACTGAAAGAACCTTTACCAACATGGATAATGAAGAACCAGCAGGAACCATCCCCTAGGTAAACCCCAGAGAATCCCTTTCACCATCATCCTTCTTGTTAACAGAGAAAATGAAGAGATGGCTGAGAACACCCCCATTTTCATCCCCAGGGGATTTCTTCCTGTTGCCCTTTTACCATTAACAGACAATGATGAGAAAGCTGAGAACACCCCTCAACAAAGTGGATCTGAGATGATTCCTTTCACGGTTGCTACTTTGACCATCACACGCAACGAATGAGCCACCAACTGCCTCATGGAATGTTAGGGAGGCTGTGGAAATGTTCCTAGCTTTGGGGACAAAGGGTCCTAGTTCTCATCCCCTGATGCTGATCAATTAGAGGATCTTAGGAATAACCCTTACATTCTCTGAGCCTCAATTCCCTTCTCTGCAAACAAGGGTGGGGGGAAACTAGGCTGGGATCAGATGGCATCTAAGGCTTCTTCCTGTTCTTCCTCTGTGTTCCTTAGAAAGGGAAGAGGTGCGATGGTCAATCTCCAAGGGCAGAGGATGCCCTCCCTGCTCATGGAACCTCTGAATAATACGCTCAATGGTGGGCACCACATTTTAGCATTGTTAAGGGGATTGAAAAGCTGAATTGTCCACAGGAGGGAACCCAGCAGGGGCAGCATCTGAGTTCCTTTGTGGGACTTCAAGGAGCAGGGTATCTTTACCTTGGAGAATCAAAGGCATAGGGTAGACACAACTATCTTTATTCATCTGAAATGTTTTCACCCAGAAAAGGAATTTGATGCCTGCTTGGCCCACAGAGGGTGGGACAGGGAGTAATGGATGGTGGTTACAAAGTAGAACATTAAGTTTCATGCCAGGAAAAAAACTCTCAGGTTGGAAAGTGCTCAACAACAAAAGGGAAGGAGGCAGGACAATGGTTCATTCTCAAGGGAGGGCAATGGGCAGAGCCTGGGAGAAGCCATTTTCAACCTGGTGTGGTTGGGCATTCTCATTCTGGAATAGGCTGCACTGACCTTGCTTTCCTTTTTTTGGGGGGGGGTTTGGATTTTTTGGCTAGGCAATGGGGTTAAGTGACTTGCCTGGGGTCACACAGCTAGTAACTGTTATGTTCACAGAACACTATATAGGATTGGGGTCCAAGGCCTTAGAATAAAGCTGGCAAACGACATGCTTAGGACACTTTCCCCTCTTTCAGCCTTCACATATGGGCATGGGGAAATGGGCAGCTGGGACTGTAGTGCAAGAGGAAACCTGAAACCCTCCAATCCACTGGAGTCCAAGCTATCAACCTGAGTTGCTCTGTGATCAGGGACATATCACACGATTAGGCTGAGGCTGTTTGCCCATCTAGAAAATGGCAAACCTCCCTCACCCACAGGGCAGAAGTGGCACAAGTGGTCTGCAAATGGCAAAGCCCCATGGAAATGTCTTTATTGTTTCCCAGGAAGCAGTCTCCCATCACTGGAACACAATGGGAGGAACAAGCATACTGTCCCTTCTCTGAAGGGATTTCTGTTTCCAGAGGGTCACCTGGAGAAGGCTCAGTGTCTGAAGACTTAAGTTTTGTCTCTTCCCTCCAGGATCACCAGAAAAATGGCTGATGTACTTTTAAAAATGAATTGTTCAGTTGCTGAGAAGCAAGAAAATAGTGGAGCAACACCAGATTCTCCTGCAGAAACTTCAGGTACCATCCTCCGCGCTGGGACAGTCTGACTTCTTTGAATCCCAAAAGGATCTTTTACTGCAACCTCAGCCTTCCCATTAAGATCTCCCTCCTCATCCAAGGATGGAAGGCCAAGTAGAAGAAGAGGTGAAATCCCAGGCACTGGTGAGCTGTGACCCAGACCACCCATTGACATGAACCAAGTCAAGAGAGCACTCTGGTATCAAGAAGATCACACTTTCATGTCCTCTCCGTAAAATACTGGCATTGGTAATGTCACAAAGTTGTGTGGAAAGAGGAAGGAGTATAATGGTGACCTTGAAAATCCAACTCCAGGACAGCTAGGTGGTGGAGTGGATAGAGCTCCCGGCCCTGAAGTCAGGAGGACCTGAGCTCAAATCTGGCCTCAGACCAAATACTTGACACTCACTAGTTGTGTGACCCTGGGCAAGTCACTTAACCCCAACTACCTAAAAATAAAAATTAAAAATAAAATTTAAAAATTAAAAAAAAAATCCAACTCCAATATCACTTCCTTCATGTCAGACCTCAAAGCAGGAAGGCACCAGGTCCACAGGGCTAGAGGAAACAGAGAGCAGGGCTCAATGTTGGACTCAGCATGTCTGGACTACTTCCTGGAGCCCCTATCCTTGCACAGGATCTTAGAGGATGGCATCTAGGCCCTGGGGATGGACCCCATCACTGTTGACATAGACTATCCAGAGCTCCAACCATTTCTCCATGTCTCCTCCAGCCACTGGAAGAAGGCAGAGGCCTCACCATTCTGCTCGCCAAGGGGATGTATCAGCGCAGAGTACATTTGAATCCAGCTGCACATGTGGGCCTCCCCTAATATCCAGGCTCTGAGTAAGTCAGGAAGAGATTCCAGGTGATCTACAGTGCTACAGTCAACAGGTCACACAAGGAGGGTGCGCAGCCAAGCTGGCTGCAGTGTCAGAAAATGACTTTGTCCTTGGACGACACATACTGGCCCATCCAGGAGGCCAAGCAGAAAAGGCAGGGTGATGGAGAACAGAAGAATTCATGACTAAACAGGAGATAGAGAACATTATGAAAAGCAAAATGGATAATTTTGATTACAATAAATTGAAAAGTTTTTGCACAAACAAAGCCAATGCAACTAAGATTAGAAGGAAGGTAGAAAATTGGGAAAGAATTTTTACAACCAGTCTCTCTGATAAGGGCCTCATTTCTAAAATATATAGAGAATTAAGACAAATTTATAAGAATAGAAGCCATTCCCCAATTGATAAATGGTCAAAGGATGTGAACAGACAGTTCTCAGATGAAGAAATTAAAGCCATCTACAGTGATATGAAAAAATGCTCTAAATCATTATTGATTAGAGAAATGCAAATCAAAACAACTCTGAGGTACCACATCACACCTATCAGATTGGCCAACATGACAAAACAGGAAAATGATAAATGTTGGAGAAATGGGAAAATTGGAACACTAATGCATTGTTGGTGGAGTTGTGAAATGATCCAACCATTTTGGAGAACAATTTGGAACTATGCCCAAAGGGCTATAAAAATGTGCATACCCTTTGATCCAGCAATAGCACTTCTAGGGCTATATCCCAAAGAGATCATACAAATGGGAAAAGGACCCACATGTACAAAAATATTCATAGCAGCTCTTTTTGTGGTGGCAAAGAATTGGAAATTGAGAGGATGCCCATCAATTGGGGAATGGCTGAGCAAGTTGTGGTATATGAATGTAATGGAATACTATTGTGCTATAAGAAATGATGAACAGGCTGACTTCAGAAAAACCTGGAAAGACTTGTATGGTCTGATGCTGAGTGAAGTGAGCAGAACCAAGAGAACGTTGTACACAATAACAGCCACGTTGTGCAATGACTAATATTGATAAACTTAACCCTTCTCAGCATTACAAGGATCTAAGACATCTCCAGAGGCCTCGTGATGGAAAATGCTATCCACATCCAAAGAAAGAACTATGGAAGTTGAATCACTATCATTTTTTTTCCTCTTCTGTTGAGTTTTGTTTCCTCTTTCTGATGGTTCCTCCTATTGGTTTTAATTTTTACTTACAACTACACCAATGTGAAAATATGTTTAATAGAATGTAAATGTAAATAGCCTATATCAGATTGTGTGCCGTCTTGGGGAGGGTAGTGGGCGGGAAGGGGGAGAAAAAATTTTAAATCAAAAGCAGATGGAAGTGATTGTTGATAAATCAAAATAAATTAATGAAAATTTTAAAATAAATAATGAAATATGTTAAAAAAAGAAAGAAAGAAAGAAAGGAAAGGAAGAAGGAAGGAAGAAGAAGAAGAAGAAGAAGAAAGAAGAAGAGAAGAGAAGAAGAAAGAAAGAAAGAAAGAAAGAAAGAAAGAAAGAAAGAAAGAAAGAAAGAAAAAAAAAAAAGGCAGAGTGAACCCATCACCTGCCCATTTCATGAGGGCGTGGAAAAAGTCCTATCATTCACACATGCTTAGCAAGAAGGCCCTGGGCATGAAGTCCCTGAGCCCACAAACTATGAACCTCTAAGTAAGTACAGAAAAATGACTTCGCAGGGCCACATTGCCTAGCCAAGAAACCTCGGGGAGCCAAGACTTACATTCCCTGCTCTCATTGGAGGACACCAGAAGGGGCCATCTAGGTGAAGTCCTTTCCATGGTTCTCCCCCTTGGCTAACCTGGGATCCATCTGAAGTCCCACCTCACAGCCAGCACAAGGAAAGGGGAACAAGGGGAGAGAGCTTCTAGAAATAGACTTTTGAACACCTTCACTTCCTGTCACAGTCACAGGGGCTGCAATAGAGTTGGAACACCATGCTAGCTTGCACTCCTCCTTGGCTGGGTCAGGTGCTACCTGAGGCCATCACTTGGAATGGAACCTCCAATGCCCAAGGCCAGAACAGAGAGACAGCCAAGCACTTTTGTCTACTTTCCAAATCAAATGACCAAAGGAAACACCCCCCAATGTATACCTCAGGAGATTCCATGTACTCCAAGGCCTCTGATCTCTCTCAAAAACCACTTCACCCAGGAGCACAAATTTCAACATCCACCACAGATCATTCCATTTCAGCCAATACCACTTCCCTATATCCAGCATCAAGGGACCACTGAGAACAAGCCCCATTTGCAACCCCAGGACATCCCTTCAGCTAGTGATGTTTCTGACATCATGGAAGATGAAGAGGCAGGGCAGTGTATCTCCAGGTGAAATCCTTTCCATGGCTGTCCCCTTGGCTAATAATACATGTAACCCTGGGTTCTACCTCAAGCCCCACCTGGAGGAAGAAACTGGGACAACAGTACATGGAGAGCTTCTAAGGGCAGACTTTCAACCATGTTCATCTCTTTGCTTATCACTTTCACAGGGGCATAAAGCTAGAAACCCAAGCCAAGGTGGGCTCCTTCTTGGCTCGGCCAGCTGCTACCTGAGGTGATCACTTGCAATGGAACTTCCACTTGCCACAAAGAGAACAGAGAAACAGGCCAGAACAGCCCCCAGGAGCCACCACAGGCTCCATGGACACTGGATCCTTTTATCTAAGACCGAAACCACATGACATTTGGGACCATCCACCGAGGTCCACCCCTGGTCATACCATGGCAGCCAGTGCCTCTTCCCTCCACCCTGATACAGGAGACACAGAATGACACCTCCCAAGGCCCCCCCAAGAGATCCCAGTAATCCCAAGCCCAGTTATGTAGAAACCAAACCACATGACCCATGAGAATGTCCCTCAGGGTCCACCCAAGGAGATCACAAGAACCTCAAACTATTTCAATGTCCCAAACAATACGACAGAGCCTAACACATTTTCCTCCCTACCTCAAGGTCCACCCCATATCATCTCTTGGCACCAATAAACCCCAAACCAAGAAACACGGAGAACATCCCAAAAGGCCCATACCAAGAGATCCTCTGGACCCCAAGGGCTCTCATCTCTCAAAGTACTTGAATCAGGAGAACACCTTCCAACATGTACCACAGATCATCCCATAGCAGGCAATATAGCATCCCTCGAGTCAGCATATGGGAACAGATGAGAACAGCCTCATTATTAACCCCAGGAGATCTCTTCTACTATTAATGCTCATAACATAACATAGGGAGGTAGGACTACCAAGATCAAAGCAAGGAGATCACTTTCCCTCTTAGTCTTTTGCCAAGACAAAGAAGAGATAGCTGGGACCACCCCACAAGATAAATTCCAAAGCACCAAGTCTAATGTTGCCCTCTCCAAGAACATCACCAATTAAGAGGCAGCGAAAACAAGTCCCAAGATAAGCCCCAAGACCCATTATCACTCTCACAAAAGGCATGACCCAGGAGAACTTCCTTCAGGGTCCCCCCTTTAGGCCATCCTGCCGACCTCAAACCCTTTTAGTTATAGGCCAAACTGCATGACCAAAGAGTACAGCACCCCACCCCCATCATCTACCCCAAATCATCCAACACTTTCTGACATTCAGCTAGAGACAGGTAAGAATACCCCCCCCCCCAATATCAACACCAGGAGATCCCTTCTTTACCAACATGGATAATGAAGAGTCAACAGGGAAAGACCCCCAAAGCATCCCTTTCACTGTTATCCCTCTTACTAACAGAGAAAATAAAGATAGGTGAGCACACTCCCAAGGGATTTCTTCCACTGTTGCCCTTTTTACTGTCATAGACAATGATGAGACACCTGAGAACACCTCCCACCAAGGTGAACCTGAGATTTCACGAACTGTTGCCCCCCTTGACCAGAGTATGAAGAGGAAGCTGCCCCTCGAGTGCTAGGGAGGCTGTGGACATGTCTCTCGATTTGGGGTGCTGAAGGCCTGAGTTCTTACACTCCGGTGCTTATTACCTACAGGATCTTAGCAATGACTTTGACCTTCTTTGAGCCTCAGTTTCCTCCTGCACAAATGGGAGTGGATGGGAGCAAGCATGACTCAGATGCCCTCTAAGGTCCCTTCCAGCTCTTCATCTGTGTTTCTTAGAGACAGAAAAGGCACCACTGGCCAATCTCCAAGGGCCATCCCTGGTCAGAGCACATATACAGTAAAATGTTCAGTGCTGGGCACTACAGGACATTGATAATTTAGAGAGTGCCCAGAGGAGGGAAACCAGCAGAGGCAAGTACCTCAAGCTCTTGTCATGGGACTTTAAAGAGCAGATTTTTGCCCTGGAGAAGACCTGGGGTAAACATAGTTATCTTCAAATATTCAGAAGATAGTGACCTGGAAAAGGAATCTGATATCTGCTTGTCTGCAGAGAGCAGACCTGGAAGCAATAGGTGGTGGCGGCAAAGAGGCACATTAAGTTTTGATATGAGGAAAACTTCCTCACATTGAAAGGTATCCAACAATGGTAGGGAAGGAAACTGGTTCCCCTTTGAGAGAAAACTACGGGCAAAGTCTAGAAGAAGACATTTTGAACCTAGTGTGGTTGGGCATTCTTGTTCAATAGGTCGGACTGAATTGTGTGCTCCTTTCTAACTCTGACATTCTCAGAACATTATCTGGGGTTTGGATTCAAGGCCTAAGAATAAGAGTAAAAAAAAAGACATGCTTAGGAAACTTTCTGTCCCTTTATACTTCACAAATAGGTATGCAGGGATAGGGATCAGAGACTGCAATGCACAAATAGGTATGCAGGGATAGGGATCAGAGACTGCAATGGAGGGGGAACCCAAGGCTCTCCATTAATTGGAGTCCAAGCTGTCACCCTGAATCGCTGTGTGATCAGGGCCATGTCACATGACTAAGCTAAGGCTGTTTCCCTATCTAAAAAATGGCAAACCTCCCTCCCCCACAGGGTGTATGTGAACCAAGTAGACTGAAAAAGGCAAAGTAGATCCTTTACCCCAACTTTACCTTACCATTGAGACCTCCCTCCTCATCCAAGGCTAGAAGGCCAGGGAGTAGAAGAGATGCAATCTTCACCACTGGCGAGCAGTGACCCAGCCTACCCACTGGCATGAACAAAATAAAGATAGCACTCAGCTAGCAAGAGTCCCAAGGCCTGGGGTCCATCTGAAGCCCAACCTGGGGGATGGGACAAGGACAGAGGAAAACAGGAAGAGAGATGCTAAGAACTTGTCTCTCATAGTGCCACAGTTGTAACTGACCCCAGGAGCCAACACAGGCAATCCCATGCACCCCAAGCTGATTTTTACATCTCAAACCGCATGACAGATGGCAACATCCCCCAAAGCCCACTCCACGTCATACCATGGCAGCTAGTGCCTCTTCCCTTCATCCTCAATCAAGACACACAGGAGAACACCTCCCAAGGTCTACCCCAAAAGACCAATGGTTCCCAGGCTGTTATCTATATCCCAAACCATGCGATCCAGGAGAACATTCCTTGGGGTCCACCTCAAACTATTTTAATGTCTCAAAAAACATGACAGAGCATAACTCATCCCATGCACCCAAGATCCACTTCAGGTCATCATATGGTATCCAGTACGTCCCAAACAGGAAACACAGGGAACATCCCAAGAGATCCCACAGACCCCAAGGCCTCTCATCTCTCAAATCATCTGACCCAGGAGAACACCTTAAAACACGTACCACAGATCATCCAATACTAGCCAATACAGCTTGCCTAGAGCCAGCACCTAGGTACAGATGGAAACATCCCCCATCACCAACCCAGGAGTTCTTTTCGATTATTAATGCTCTTAGCATAATGATGATGAAGAGAGGCAAGACTACTCCCCAAGATCAACCCCAGAGCACAGAGTCCACTGTTGCCCCTTTTACCAACATGAAGAATTAAAAGGTATCTGAAATAAACACTCCTGAGATAAATCCCAAAGGTATTCCACGAACCCCAACCCCCATTATCATGCTCACAAAAGACATGACCTGAGAGAACATCTCTCAGGGTCTACCTTTAGGCCACCCTGTGGACCTCAAGCCCCTTCAGAGACCAAACCACACGACCCAGGAACACATCACTCTCCCCCCACATCAAACACACACCACCATCAACCCCAGAACAGCTCAAGCCAGGCAATATTCCTTCCTGACATTCAGCAATAGACAGATAAGAATACCCTCCAGTATTAACAGCAGGAAAGCCCTTCTACTGGAAGAGCCTTTACCAACATGGACAATGAAAAGACAGCAGAGAACCATCCCCAAGATCATTCCCAGGGGATCCTTTCACTTTTATCCCTTTTACGAACATGGATCAATGGCTGAGAAAACCCTCCCACGTCATCTCCAGGGGATCCTTTCCACTGTTCTCTCTTTGACCATCACAATGAAGAGGTAGCTTAGAACACCTCCCAAAACCATGCCCTTTGAATAGCTTTAACTGTTCCCCCTTTGACCACCATAAACAATGGATAGCTGAGAACATCTCCTCAGCATCATCCCCATGGGATCCCTTTCATTGTTATCCTTTTTTACTAACAGAATGAAGAGGTGGCTCAGAACACCTCCCATCATCCCCAGGGGATAACTTCAACTATTCTCCCTTTGACCACGAAGAGACAGCGGAGAGCATCCCTCCCCCCAACATCATCCCCAGTAGGTCACTTCTATTCTTCCCCTTTTGACCACCATGGACCATGAAGACTCAGTTGAGAACACCTCCAGCCAAGATGAACCCCAAAGAATCCCTCCCACTGTTACCTCTTTAATCACAGGTGAGGAGACAGCTGACAATAGCATCAATGAAGGTCTTCTGCTGGCAATTCCTTACACCCCAATATCCTTTGAATAATTCCCCCCATCTGGTCTTAAAACGCACATCTTAATATGTACATCATCTCTCCCCACGTGGATCCCTATACTACTTTTGCCCACCTCATATTTTTCAACCTTCTGCATCTAACCATAATAAGGACTTTCAAGTAAGACATCTCTCAAAAACATTCAAGGCATTCATTCACCTTGCCTACTTACCTGTTAGTGGCCCTGAGTGGGTCCCTAGACTCATGCTTTCATGTTCTCATTTTACCTCTCTTCCTCCTGTCTGGATATACCCAACTAAACCAAGATATTCTATGCACTGAGTTGTCACACCTGATGAGGGGAAAACAATCTAGATCCAGTAGGAGGTCTGTCTTATGGGAACTGAGGGAATCTCAGCTGTACCATAGGAAAGTCCTCCTCCTCCTGAAGGCTGGGATGGGATCTCAGCATCTAAACTCTTCCAATCCCAAGTCTTTCATGCTATATTTGCTCTACTTAATATCTATGAGCTCTTAGGAAATCATGTCTGTCCTGGCTCTTATATAAGAAACAAAATTCTCAGGTCATTTCCTCAGCAAAGCTCCTCCCTAAAATGGGCCCCCAACTCTGCTCTCACCAACAAAACTGGCTTAGACTGCAATCCCCTTAGGACTTGAGGATGGCCATTCACATAGTTTCCACGGTCAAGATTGCTCCCCAACATTTTTACGTCAGCCATTCATATCCCTCACAGACTCCCTATTCCTTATACTGGCATTCAATGGGTCCAACAATTGATTCCCCCTTAATTATCCTCCAGGCCCTAAAACACACTGGAGTTTACATTCAGGCTGGTATCTTCCCTGTCCACATAGCATCCATGTTCAATTTTTGAAGTATTTATTAAGCCACCAGGCACTAGGTATTGGGGACAAAGACAAATATCCCAATCTTTACCCTCACAAAGTTTACAGTCTAAGAGAAATAATACATATTCCAATAATAGTAAGCAAAAATGGGCCAAGAATTTAAAACTGGAGGAGGACTTAGAGATTATCTAATGAATCCCCAATTTGACAGATGAGGAAACAATCCCAGAGGTTATATGACTGGCCTGAGGTGAGCTATCACCATAGTTTAAAACAACAACAACAACAACAAAAAACCCCCCAGTAAATACTATGTTCTCATCAAGGACAAAGGAGTGGTCAAGTGCTGAAAACTACAAGGGAACAGCCAACTTCAGTTGAGGGAAGGGAGTAAAGACTCCCACTCCAGTACCTTTTTCAGATGAGATTCTACCAAGTTGGACCAACTTACTAAGCTGACCCAGCCACTCCATCCTGCAGAGATCTCCATTCCCTGACCCCCTTAATCACTTGTCTGCACCTTCCAATAAGGCTGGGCATTCTTTATAGGGCTTCTTTGCTTTAGTTCAGGAGCCTGGAATAGGGGCCATCTCAATGGAACCGTTTAAGCAATGCTGAGAACAACGCTCAACCACCAAGTACCTATTGCTTTGAAGTCAGTTCTTCTCCACCCTCAATAGGGTCATACTTTGAACAACAAATTAACACAATACAGCCTAAATGCCTTGGGTAAGGTAATACCCTTACAATGCTTTGCTCTTCTTATTTATATTCTATTTAATTGCAGAATATTGGTCCAAATATCAGCCACACTTTTTACATATGAATTAAAGAAATCCAGAATGGCCTATTATCAGTTCTTTCCCCCTATTGCATTACATATATATTTTCCAAAGAGATACCAACTCTATTTCCTTTGTGGGTGACCATAGCCATGGCAATTCCTCTCTACGGTCCCAAGCTCCCTCACCTGTAAAACAAGAGTGTTGCTCTAAGTTTTAAGTGATTTGCAAGGAGCTTTCATGCTGTAAATGCTATGATCCTATGTAACTTCACCTTAGGGATATGGCCAAAATTGTGACCAAAATGGTAATGTGTCTATCTTCTACCCTCTCCTACAAGGTCATAAGCTGATCCGATCTTATTATTTTATTATTTGCCTCAATGCCTAGGACCTGGACTTGCAAACAATAGGTATGTCAGGATGACCAGGAACGGTCATTTCAGAGTAGTCAAGCAACCTCCAAAAACATGAGGAATGAGACACAGTCCAGAAAGTGGAAGGTTTTGGCCAGGGGTTGCATGGGCTAGGAGAAAGGACACAGAGAGGGGTGAGAACACTCAAGAAAAAAAAAGTCCTTCTTCGGGTTGTTTCATGGATGCCGGTGTTGTCTTTTCAACAAGATCCTCAATGCTCGAATGACAGCAAATGTCCTTTTTGTATCCCACCTCTAGTCCCCCAAACAACATGAACAGCGATAGGCCCATGGAAGATGATCAAAACACTCTATTACTGATTCATTAGTTTCACTACTAGAAAACTAGATCACGAATAATTTAGTGACAAGATTTTCATAATTGGTTAAAATCTATTAACATAAGTGGAAAGTAGATCTACAATGAAGCATTTCTTAACCATATAATCAATACGTGACCCCCAAGTTATCAAAGACGACAGAATTTTTTTACTGATTGTTATCTTATTAGAACACCCACGACAGGTCAGCAATTTTGCTAAAAGGGCACAAGATGCTTCTTCCCCAAATAGAAACCAACTCTTCCAACTCAGTCTGCTGGGCTAGGAGACACCAAAGCCTCTTCTCCTGCCAAAGTGCCCAGGGAATAACCAAAGGATTCATCAAGGTTATATGCTGCCTTATGCCATAGGCTTCTCCAGAAGCAGAGATGGTCCATAACTCCTCTTCCCCATCCCTAATCTTCAGCAAAGCCTTGAAGAGGTGAAAGCAAGGAACTGACACTAGGGAAAAAACCCAAAGGAGGCTGCATCCACACCTGCAGACCACATTTTCCTGCAGTACAGACACTGTATATCTGAAAGGATGTTGCTGTTCTGGTAGGATTTCTTTTTAGAATTGGGGAAATAGTGCCATGAAAAAAACAATGTCCAGATAAAGCCAAAGAGAAGGTAACAAAGTGCTTCCCATTCTTAGTTGACCTTTTCCAAAGGCAGAGACCAGCAGCCTTCAGAGTTTCTTTTAGAACGCTTTCTTGTTTTCCTGCTCAATTCTGAAATCTACAGGACAAACTGAAACTCTTTCAGTCGAAGGGGAGTTAACCTGATTTTCTCCCTTCTCACCTTCTCCCAGACAATATTTAAGTCAAAATAGGTTATAGCTTTTTTGCTTCCCTACCCCTGTAAAAGAGTAAAATAATCCCTAGCTCAATTCCCCTTGTGGAGAGAAAAAAGTCAAGACTGCCATGAGCTTTCCTAAGTGGAGGAGCGGCCTGGGGTAAGAAGCAAGGAAACAAAACAAAGCAGAAATTCAAAAGAGGTTCAGCAAGGGTAACTAAAAAGACCAGAACTAAAAAACTTTGCAGTCTCCATCCAAAGGTCACAAATCTACCCCCAAAGTTGGAAGAAGCCACAGGTGATGCCACAGGAAGATTCCAGAGGTCCATAACTTCAGGAATTTCCCCACTCCCCCTCCAGCCCCTTGCTCTCCAGCATAGCTCTAGAGATCTAAAAGCAAGGAGCCAACACTAAGGAAGAAGCCCAAAGGAGAATCGATTTGGCTCCTACCTATTACACTGGGTGCACAAAGAGGCTTAAGAATAAGTAGGGTCCCATTACCCAAACCACTTCACAAACACAGTTCCCATCACTACTCATATGAGCATTGGACATTCTATCAGCCCATGTTCCAGGCTGGCAAAAGAAACCAAAGATGGGAGGTAACTTCTTCCCACAGGACTGATTTGAATAGGCCAACTGGTTGTTGAAGTTGGGTTTTCTTTCTCTAAGAGAAGCTGGGCTTGGCTGTGGAATATGGAACGCCACCATCCAGGAAAACCTCTACTCTGGGCTAGGTTTTTCTCCAGCTAGCTGATCACTGCTTCTCCAAGGCCATAAGGAAGGATTATGGCAGCTGAGCTGCCCTACCCTCGGTTTGGGAGCAGGCACTCAGTGGCCTCAGAAATCTTCCTGTCAGGACTTCTCATTGTCCACAACTTTCCATGTCTTCACCACCTCCCAAGCTGGGGGCTGTCTTGCATCTGGTCACCAAGAAGACATCAGGGATGGTCTGAGAACCTTCAGAACCAGATAACACATGAGAATTCACCCATGGCCACCACGAGATACAGAGGGCTAGTGAGGGAAGTGAAGGTCCCTGTGGAGAGGGTGGACACTTATAGACCCCTTGCTGTACTTGCTGGCCCAGTCACTTCTATTGCTACAGTCGGTAGAAACCTTATCTTCAGTACAAATATTACAGGCCTGAAGTGATGTCCCATATATGACATGATTTTCATTGGGAGAATTGGGCCACCTTGCCAGGACAATGAAGACATGTAGCTCTCAGAACTGCTATGGTGAAGACAGTCTCCTCCTGCTGGGTCCCTCTTCTAGGGTCTCCTCTCTTCAAGTCACAGAGGCAGGGGCCTGCTGCCTTCAATGCTTCCAATGGAGAGCCCCAGTTCTAAGATCATTTGCCCCGAGTTCCCTGTGACATTTCCTGCAGGTGCTCAGCATTTTGGGGACCACATACTGTAAGTGACTTGGCACTAGAATAGGGCCACTATGATTCCATGATAATAATGTTACTGAATTGACACTGGCACATTGGAGAAGCCAACCTCCATCCCGAGGCTCAGCCCCTCTACTGATCTAGTGGGTCCTTTTCATTACCAAACCATTTCTTCACGCTGTGGGTGGCTGGGAGAAAAGAGCTGCTCCATCCCAGCCGGGGACCTCTCCCCAATCCTTTTTGGCTTTGAAACTGTCCAGGTTGCCCCTCTTGGCTCTGCCTTTTCTATCAATTGGTACCTCAGTTCTGTCTCCTTGGCAGTTTGCTGTAGACTGGCTGGCACCCAGGATATTCTTGTCTCACCTTCAGGTAAAGAACAGAAACAGACACTACCACAGTGGATACTAGAAGCCAAATTATCCATAGATGTGACAGTTCCTTAAGTAGAATCTTAAGATGGGAACACATTGGCTTTTTTTTGTGTTTAAAATAGATTTGTTCAAAAGGTTAATTTCTGTCCATTTACATCTAATCATAAAAGCCTATGTAAACATTTTTTCTCTTTCTACCTCCCCCCATTATTTGCACAATTTTTTTTTGTTAAGTCCAAACGTAATTTGAAATGAGGTAGGTAATTTCTATGTATTCCCGCCTTAGTCCTTTTTGGTGACTGGCTGAGAATTATGCCAATTTGAAAAACAAATAGTCCAAATGGAGCTGGAGATGCACATCCAGAGGGTGTAGGTCAACTCTAGCCAATGCTTTTCAGTTGGCTATTTTCTCAATCTCATCCAGATCATCGGTGTCCAATCTGTCTATCTTCTTATCTGCAAAGAAATTAAACCACAGAGAATCAAACCAGGGCCACCTTGGAGAGTCTATTTCAGGTACTGTTGCAACACGAGGACAACCTACAAACCTCTGCTTTACCTAAAAGCAATATCCAGCTACCGGGCCAAGATGTTCCTTCCTCATCTGATTGATGATGCCTTGAAGCAACTGAGCATCACATCAAGCACCACACGACAACCCGGACGTGCGCATGTAAGGGCTTTGGCCCTGGGACAAAAGAGCGGATCCTGCTCTTCTCTCCTATCCCTACTTCTCTAACAACCAGGAGGGAGATGGAGGAGGAGAGACCCAGGCCCTTGCCCAAGAGCCCTGGGCTTGCCCACTTAACAGCCAATGAGCCACAGAGGGCACATGCCCTGGGACACTCACTGAAATGTTCCTGGATCCTGTTGAGAATGTTCATGCTGTGCTTGCTGTCCACCATGTTGACGGCCAGGCCTCGCTTGCCAAAGCGTCCCGTGCGCCCAATCCGATGCAGGTATGTCTCATTGTCTGGATTCCCATCCTTGTCCACTGGCAGGTCAAAGTTGATAACCACAGACACCTGTTCAACATCGATACCTACAGTGCAGGAAGATGGAGGAGACACGGGGAAAGCAGACAAAAAAAAGCGCATGACACCCATGGTCTAATCTGTGAGAATCTAGCACCAGCAGCTGGTACCCACAAAACAAGATTTTATACCTATGGGTATAAAATAGTATGACCTGAATGGACATTACAAAAAGGATCAGATTCACCCAAAGTGATTCTCTGGTTTGAAGGACTCAAGGATTTCTCCCAGACCCACCTGGAGGATGGTCTGAAGGGGAGGGAGTTCCATCTCAAACTGCCTGATGCTATCAATTTGCCACAGCCAACACTGGAGCTATTTAAGCAAATGAGTAGCAAATATGAGGCAAGTAGGAAAACCTAGGAGCCAGAACCCTGGATCAGGATGCTGATCAAGTTCTCTTCTCCTACAGCTCAAGATCAGGAGAGCTCCATGACATCAAGAACAGAAAATTCCAAGAGCATCATCTAGCTGCTGACCCCAGACAAACCACCTGCAGGCTCAGATATCATGTCTGTAGCCTGGGGGGAATGACCATGTACTCAGCAGTGTCAAGGAGGGCAATCCAACCCCCAGCAGACCATGTCTGCAAAGGCAGAGGGAGCTGCTGATTGAGGCTCTGGGAAAACCCAAACTGCCCTTGCTAGAAAGGGGATCACAGCCGCCCTCCTGTTCTTTCCCAAGCCCGAGGCCTCCACATGGGGCAGTCTCTTCTCACCTCGAGCACACACATTGGTAGTCACCAACACTTTCTCCTTGCCCTCTCGGAAACGCTCAATCACAGCAGCTCTCTGTTCCACCATCATTTCGCCACTCAGGAGGGCCACCTGGTGGCCTTCTTTGGATAGTTCAGCTGCCAGCCAACCAGCTGTTTTGCGGGTCTGGAGTGAAAAGAATTTAATAAAATGAAGATACCAGAAACTGGTTTCAATCATTAAATTAAATGAAGATTTCATCCTTGAATTAAACAACTAAGAGTCATGTCTCTGAAATCTTTGAAGACATTTTAAAAATTTTGTCACTGGGGCATTTAGATGTTTTCCCTAAAGATGCACTGAAAGACCTCCAGTGCATTGGGTGGATCCTCTTTGGTGGATTGATAGGAAACCCAAACAAGAACTGTGCAGCCAGGGTAGGGTGGATGCATGCTGAGCAACCACATCAGAGATAAGGACACCATTAAAGTAAGAGGCTTTAAAAAGCAAAACAAAAATGCCTTGAAGTCCTATATTAAAAACAACAACAATAATAATAATAATAAAAGTTAAGAGGCAGGGGCAGCTAAGTGGTGCAGTAGATGGAGCATCAGCCCTGGATTCAAGAGGACCTGAGTTCAAATCTGGCCCCAGACATATAACACTAGCTGTGTGACCCTGGGCAAGTCACTTAACCCCATTGCCTAGCCAAAAAAAAAAAAAAGGTAAGAGGCTTTGTAAGTAATACTAATCTAAGTACTATTACTAATGAAGACCAATCAAGTTGCATTTTTCCTGCTTCTGCCCAAAATGTATCTCCCCCTTTCCAAGTCAATGAGATCCCTGGCTGAAAGGGAGGGGACATAATTTTTTCCTGCTTCCTGTTAGACCTGTGCTTTACTGAGTGCTACTCACGTGACAGAAGATCATGGCTTGTGCGATGGTGATGGCCCCATAGAGATTACAAAGGGCCTGGAACTTCTCATCCCGGCTATTGCACAAAACATAATACTGCTTAATGGTATCTAACGTTTCCTCTTCTCGCTTCAGTTTGATGATGTTTGGGTCTGGGACGACCTTTTGAGCAAACCTCCACACGGAGTCTTCGAAGGTGGCAGAGAAAAGCAGCATCTGACAGTCCTTAGGGAGCATTCTAGAAGGCAAACCCATGCACACTCGTCAACATCCTGATGCAAAGTTATAGGTAGGTGAATGGTCCTAACTCGCTATTGTATTTCTTATTTCTCAGCCTGTATCTAGAAGCTTCGAAGACGATAGAATTAGAAGTAGATGATAAGCAAGCTATGTTACCCTCCAAGTACCTAGTTTTAATTTTCTGGCTGCAGGTCAAAAGAAAAATTCCTCAGCAACATCTAAGTCTCAGACATAGAAAATACTGAATTAGGAAGTCAGGATAATCAGAATCCCAATCCCAGATTTAACAATGATTAGCTAGGTGTGTGAGCTCGGACAAGTCACTTAATTTCTATCTGGGTTTCCTTATCTATAAAAGAGCAAAAATAATTCAGTCTCTTTGTTCACGAGGAGGTGATGAAGATCAAATGAATTAACAGAACTTTTACCTATCAAACTGAAAATGATAATAAAAGATGGAAATCTTCAGGGGTAGAAGGCTTTGGGATAACGGACATATCAATACATTGTTGGTGGAGATGACAACTGTTCCAATCATTTTGGAAAAGCATATAGAATTATGATACAAGTCACTACATTATTCATATCCTTTGACCCAGGATTGCTGGGCATATTTCCCAAAGAGGTCATAGGAAAAACACAAAACAAAAAACTAGAAACAAAACTGGATATCCATGGAAGGATGGCTGAATAAATTGTGTTCTATGAATATAATGGAATATTACTATACGTAAGAAATGATGACATGCCAAGAACTCAAATGTGTGAATACTTTTGTGACCTTATGGAGAATGAAGAAAACAAAACCAGAAGAACAGTATCTATGATGACTACAATTATGTAAATGAAAACTGCAATAAAAGTCATCGAGTGCAAATTATCCACAATGACTTATGCTAGTCACAAAGAGTTCTACTGTCTGAGCAGCAGCAGCAGAAAACCAGGGTGTAGGTCACCACACACCCCACCCCCCCATCCCCCCCCCCCCACACACCACTGTAATCTCAGAAATGACAGTAGTGGAAAAACAAAAGGCATGAATAAAATTCGACAGGAAAAAATGAAATGCAGTGTAAGCCAGTCCAGTTTATTTTCCCTCCAGGGAAAGCATCACCATGGACAGCTCCCTGCAGGCTGAAAATGGCAGCCAGCAGCAGCAGTGCTCAGCACACAGGATTCTAAAAGCTAAGAGCTGGAAGGGGCCTTCCAAGTTATAGAGGACAGTCTCTCCATTTCCTTTATCAATGAAGAAATTAGCCCAGAGCATTTATTATTCAAGATCATCCACCTGACTGGTGGCCAAGCCAGAACTAACCTTACTCTCCTATTAAACACAAGAAGATGGCAACTGGCTTCGAGGGAACAAAAAGGCATGCGCGCCCCCCCCCTTTTTCAGGGCATGGTCAAGCTGCCACCAGCAGGACCCTTTGGCCTCCTCCTGCTGTGGCAGGGGCTGACAAAGTGGGCAGCCTTGTGCTGTCAGTTGCAGGGGACTAAGGTGCTGGGAAGGGCAAGGGGACAAAAAAAAAATCACATAAAAGAAATGCTAATGGAAACTCTAACTGTGGGCCAGACAGAATAAACAAATCCCTGCATTTATAATGAATCCTTTTACTTTGGCAGCAGTCATAAAGATTAAGATGGAGTAAAGAGTCTCACTCATTCTGTCACTATATCTTCAACAGATATCACAACTAAAATACTCCCAAGGAATACAATCTGCAATCTGTAATGCTACAGGGAACTGCTCTGGCCTCTCTCAGTAAGTGACCACCCTTGTGACTCAGCAAATGCTTAGTGTCCAGGTCCCAGGGGAGAGACGGTGGTTTTGGAGCACAGTTAGTTTCCTGTAGGAAGATTTCCTCCCCTCATTCCCATCAGCATCTCGTACCTCTGGATGCGGATACTCTGATCCTGATGGCCTTGGGTGGCTATCATCACGTCAGCTTCATCTAGAACGAACACCTTGATCTTTTTGGGGTCGATGAACTTCAGCTTGGAGCACCAATCCAGAACAGTGCCAGGGGTACCAATTACGATCTGCTCACTGATCTTCTGGCCTCTTTCTACTGTTGAAGCAAAAACAAGTTCTCCATGAGATTGCTTTTGGTCACCACACAGTTTGAGTTTTTCCCTGGAGTCCTATGGAATGATCATGTGGCCCCAGAAGTATGCCCACAAAGCCAGAGAGAAGAAAAAGGAAAACCCATCGACGGGAAGGCTGGATTTGCAAGGTGACATGTAAGTGTACAGACAGAAACACAAGAGGCAGAACCAAGCTGTCCTTTGCCCTCTGGAGCCAGCCTCCACATGCTGACACCTTATCCCACGAAGAGAATCCTCCCTCCTCATGCTCCTTTTCACCACCACTATCCCAGCTGAGGCCCGAGCTACTTCACATCCGGATGACTGCATCAGAGATGCAGCATTTAATGCCTCCAAGCCACCTGGCACACCACTTTCAGATTCATCTTTTCCTATTACTTGCCAGACTGTCAATTCAACAGTGAAAAATCTTTAATAGTTTAGCCATTCTGAAAAGCAATTTGGAATTATGTCACTTGAGGGGAAAAAAAAGTGACTACAATGACCCAAAGCTCCATTGCTAGGCAAACGCTCCAAGTAGTTGAAAAGAGGAAAGTTCCATATGCACCAAGATTGGATGTGTTCCTGACACTCTGGCCTCTGCTGCTACCTCATCCTGGACCTTTCCTCAGGCCTTGGGCTTCCTCCACCAGGCCAGCTCCCATCAATGAGTTCTTCTGGGAGCCTCCTGACATCATTCTGCTGCCAGCTCTGTTCCTGTGGGACTCCAAAAGCATGGCCCCAGGCCAGGTACCTTCAAATGCTTCCCCTCCCCGCTCCTCACGTTTTCAGCTCCCATTTGTGTGCTGTCTTTCCTCACTACAATGGAAGCTCTGTGAGGGCAAGGCCTTTCTTTTGCTTGTACTTATGTTCCCAAAGCTCAGACCAACACCTGGCACCTACAGGACTGTAATAGAATGTTACTGGACTACAAGAATCAATGAAAACTGCAAAAGAATTCAAAGAAGCAGAAGAAAACAGAAACAGAAAACAATACATAAAATGACCATCTCAATGCAAAGAACAGAAAACCAAAACTAAATTTAAAATCTAATTATCACGACCAAGCTAGGCCCTAAGAAAATGCATCTCTCTCTCTCCTTTTCAGAGGTAAGAGATCACAGGTATGGATTGTGTGGATATTGCATATACCATTAGATGTGACTGACGTATTGATTGGTGACACATTCCCTGCCCTTATGTTCTAATGAGAGGAGATAAGATGAATACAAAGTAGCTTTGGGAGACAGGGTATGAGCAGCTAGGGGCGATCAAAAAAGGTTTTGTGAAGGTGATCCCAAAGCTAAGCCTTGAAAGAAATTATGGGCTCTCCAGGGTGGAGATTAAGGAAGGAGACACCAGAGCAAAGGCACCGTTTGACGAACAGCCCACAAGGCAGTCTGGTGACTGATGTGCAGAATGCAAGGAAGAGAGGAATGGACAACAAAGAAGGGGAAGGGAGAAAGGGGCCAAACATGGGAATGTATAGTTGACCTTAGTGTGAACAGGAAGCCAGTGAGGTTTACTGAGCAGGGGAATGGTTAACACAATCAGCTCATGCTTTGTGATGTCATTAGAATACGGAACTTCAGGAGAAAACTCCTCCCAGTGCAAGTGGGCACCTTTCCTGAAAAGGCTAAATGATTTCCCCAGAGTCATACAGCCAGTACGAAGTCTTCTCGGTTCGAGACTGGCTCTATCTCCACTACTGTCACGTACCTCTCTGACATGAAGGTAAAATAAAAGAAAAAGAAAGCAAGAAAAAAAAAAGATGTTTTTTAAAAACCAAAGAGCCATCTGCAACAACTGCCTCCTGTGTACTGTACCAGTGCCAGGCCCGCTCCACCTCATCAGATCAGTCTCTTCCTTAGCCTTCATCCACACGACACTTGTTCCTTCCTGCGTCTGTGACCCTGTCAATGTCATTTCTTTGGCCTAGAATGCCCCTCTTCCTCCTGCCTGCACAGGCAAATCCTACCCAACCTTCCAGAACTAGCTCAGCTTCTACCTTGCTCACTGAAAATTTCCTGACTAGTTCAACCCAGATTCTTTTTGAAGACAAGTGTGATCTGATTATGCTTTGTAGGCCAATGAGCCAAGGAATTACTTTGTGTAGCTGCTACATTGAAGAAAGGCATTTGAGGTAAGTATCATTTTAGTTCAGGATTCCTCAACCCTTTCCAAACAATACGTTTTTGAATGACCCTGGGCATACCTGTCTCTAACCATAGAACATTCTAACACATCTGTCCAAAAGAAATCAAAACTAGCAGGACTCTTGGTCTGGCTTTAACCACATCAATTCCTCCTCTACTGAAAAAGCAGCACCTCAGTTACTGACCACCCTTTGAACATTTCAGAAGTCCCTCTCAGAGGATTTCTTAGAGTTTGATTTCTTTCAGTCAAAGTATAAGTCACTTCAAGACCAAGGCATCTTTTCAAGGCTGACATCTGTGGGTCTCGAATGTTCTTCGAATTTCACCAGCATTTGTGTCCGATGTTCCCAACCCGCAACCTTCCTCCCCCTTGAGTAGCCTTTAAAAATGATACTCACACTTGTTGCCTCGGACAGCATAAGCCAGCTTAAGTTCTGGATAAAATTTGCCCATCTGTTCAATCACCTTTCCTGTCTGAAGAGCCAGCTCATAAGTGGGTGACAGGCACAAACACTGAAAAGCAAAGCACACAGGCTAAGCTGCCCTTCCGGGTATTTTAGACATTTAGTAGGGAAGCCTCATACTATTTACTTCAATGCAGCACTCAAACACCTGTTTTCAGGAGCTGGGCAGACAGGGACAGAGGGATCTTTACTTTTCCATAACCCCAAAAACAAATGCAATGAAAGGCAAGGGACAAATCTCCTCCTGCCCCCATCTTTTGATTACAACACACTTCTTTTGGTTGTACCACAGTAAGCTGGCAACCTCAGTGTTATGGTATTTCTGCACAGGCACTCTGACTTGGGTAAACACTCACAGGGTGGCTTATCTCTTTTCAGATAGCTGTAGATGTAGATATAGCTTTTCTAATATAATCAAGGCTCAGAGCCAAAGAACTGTTCAAATCTGCTCAAACAAAGGAAGGGCTTGAGATTCCAGTTGGAAGCTTCCCCCTCCCTCCCAGGACCTGCCAGGTTTTTTTTAATGCACTAAATGACAGCGGCTCTCCAGTGGTGCACTAGTCAGGGAACTCTCACCCACCAAACCGTTACCTGGGGGTATTTGTTCAATGGTTCCATTTGACTGAGCATAGCCAGGACGAAGGCAGCTGTTTTACCAGTACCAGACTGAGACTGGGCGATCAGGTTCTGTGGGCTACATCATGACAGAGCAGGAATATTAAAAATAAGTTTTGTTTTTAAAACGCCTAACAGCCTAAGTTCAAGAATTGCTGTGATGATAAATTTAAATACCAACTCTGTAGCAAAATGACATTTCTTACTTTTAGTTTTTTCTTATAAACAGACAAATCATCAAATAGAGAAAACGAGAAATAAAATCTTACACAAACCCCCTAATATTTAACAAAGTTGAAACAAATAAATTAACAGACAACAAACAAAAATACCTAGGCTCTATGTCCCTTTCCAAGTCTGGCTGAAGTTCTGTTACCTTTGGCTTTCTTTTAAGCACAAAGTCTACGATTCTCTACAATTCTGCGTCTGCTGATTTACTTTGCATCATTTCATGTCAATCTAGGGCTACAATATTCTATCTAATCAATTAACCATAATTTATTCAGTCATTTTCCAACTGTTGGCGTAGATTTTTTTTAAATTATTTTTGTAATCAAACAACTCTGGAAAAATTGGAACACTAATGCATTGTTGGTGGAGTTGTGAAATGATCCAACCATTTTGGAGAACAATTTGCAACTATGCCCAAAGGGCTATAAAAAAATGTGCATACCCTTTGACCCAGCAATAGCACTTCTAGGACTATATCCCAAAGAGATCGTACAAAAGGGAAAAGGACCCACACGTACAAAAATATTCATAGCAGCTCTTTTTGTGGTGGCAAAGAATTGGAAATTGAGAGGATGCCCATCAATTGAGGAATGGCTGAGCAAGTTGTGGTCTATGAATGTAATGGAATACTATTGTGCTATAAGAAATGATGAACAGGCTGACTTCAGAAAAACCTGGAAAGACTTGTATGGTCTGATGATGAGTGAAGTGGGTAGAACCAAGAGAACGTTGTACACAATAACAGCCGTGTTGTGTGATGACTAATATTGATAAACTTAACCCTTCTCAGCAATACCAGGATCTAAGACATCTCCAGGGCCCTCATGATGTAAAAAGCTATCCACATCCAAAGAAAGAACTATGGAAGTTGAATTGCTATCTTTTTTTTTCTCTTCTGTTGAATTTTGTTTCCTCTTTCTGATGGTTCCTCCTATTGGTTTTAATTTTTACTTACATCACTAATGTGAAAATATGTTTAATAGGAATGTAAATGTATAGCCTATATCAGATTGTGCGCCATCTTGGGGAGGGTGGTGGGGAAGAAGGGGGAGAAAAATTTTAAACTCAAAAGCATATGGAAATGATTGTTGATAAATTAATAAAATAAATTAAAAAAAAATAAAATTATTTTTGTACAGCTAGGTCCTTTTTTCTTTTTTAATGATTAAGGCCCTACGATTAAGGACTTTTGGACTTCTTACTGTACGTATTACAAAATTATTTTCCAAAATCTTTACATCCCTCTAAAGTCACACCAATAATGTAGCAGAAGCCTCGTTTCTCCATAGGCCCTGATTTTTAATATTTTTTCCCCTATGTAGGGGGACGGGAAGATCATTTTAGTGGGGATAAGGTGACATATCTTAAGATTACCTTGATTTTGTATTTCTCTGAAAATCTGAATGTTTCACCTTGTATTTCCTGCTTCAAAAATTGCCTGTTTATACTCCTAGAAAATCATTCCTCTGGGGAGAGTCTATTAGTCTTATAGAGATGTATCAGTTCCTTATTAACTCTGGAGATCAGAACTTCGTTTGATATCATTTCAATCACCCAAGTTTGCTTTTGGAGCCATCTCCAACTCCTTCTCCTTCACCCTAACATCTAATCAGCTGCCAAGTCTTGTCGACTTATCCACATTCACAAGTGTGCTATAAATCTGCTTTTTGGTATCATTTCAGTCGTATTCTTAATATTCTATATGTTGTCTCCGAATCGTTGTTTTATGTAACTATATTTATAGCTTCTCTTTTGCAGAGTTAATTTCTTTCCACATCTATTAGTTCTTGTTTTAATACTTTGCTCAACTCTACAAGATATTCTCATTCATCTTTTTTGTTGAATTTATCATGTAATTAGTGAGGTGTTAACATTTCATACTTCTTAATTAGGAAATAGCAAGAAGCCATTTTTTCCTGCAAGACTGTGAGGTTTTTCTTTGTGCATTTTACTACAAAATTATTGGGTGGGCATGTATTTCAAACCAAGATGCTTTAAAACTAACACCCTTTCTTTTAAATACACTTAAATATTTCGCAATTAAATGCTTTTCTTATAAATAGCATACTGATAAATTCTGTTTTAAAATCAATTCTTTGTCGTTTTTAATTATCAAGTTTGTCTATTCTTCATACTGTTATTATTCTTGTGATTAAGCCAATATTAACTCAATGAACCTACTCTAAAGAACATTCTTCTGCATTCCACTACTGGCAATGAAGATTCTTTAACCTGGAGTTTCCCTTTATCAGAGAGACTCAAGTGGAGCTCTGCTTTGGGACTCCCCTGACCTATTCCCCTCTCTCATTTTCCCCTCTTTCCTTTTTTCTGTTTCTCTGAAAACTTTTGAAATATTTGGGGATTTAGCCAATGTTACATTATGCAACACTTTTGTTAGCAACAGGTTTGTTTTGTCTTTGAGAAGGGTGAATTCTTTCAAATACCTAATTAGGAGTGGGATTTCTGATTGTTCTTCCAAGACCCCTTTTGAATATTTCTGCCTCTCATCTCTTGCAACAGAAGAGCACACTGAGCTCTGCTGGTCAGATAATCTGACAAGTGATTTTTGCCTCTATTTACCATTTCTCCCATTTGTCCTTCATCCTCTGTGGCTTGGGCCAGCCCAGGCTCAAGGGTTCCCAGACTCCTCCTGGATGCCTGGGTTTTCTTCCCTGGTGTAATAGTGACAGAGCTCAGCTGTGTCTGGTCCTGTTCAGTGCTGGTTTCTACTTGGGTATTACTGCTGCCTATTATTACCAATTTGAGAAAGCTTTCTTTGACAGTTTCTTAGACTGCCATTTCAGTTCTCTATTTTCAAACTTTAAGAGACACCAGTAATCCTGAGATGCCTCCTCTCTGCTTCCTAACCCATCATCTGCATTCCCTACCACAGATAGCACAGAGTCCTACATCATGCTCTAGCTACGCTATATTTCTATAACCAATATCTTTGTTTCATTAATAGTTTTAGTTTTAACAAAAGTAGAAGCTAAATATTTCAGGTTAATGATGTATTAAAAATACTTCACAGAAGATATATGTTAAGTCTCAGGTCTTACTGGAGGGACATTCATAATGATATTAATCTATGGTCTTAAAAATGATACTCACTAAACCATACTTCTGATAATAGGCTGCAACTGGAAATAATTAAAACTCTATTATGAAAGGACTAAACTGTCTAGATACATACGGTTCAGCAAGCATCATGGGTAGTGCATTCTCTTGTATCTTAGATGGCCGGTTAAAGCCCATAGCATAAACCCCTTGCAGAAGCTGTGGTTTCCTGGAAGAAATATTATGAAAATGAGTCATCATTCCAAATCACAGCAGGTAAGTGATAACTATACATCTTTCTACTCAGTCTACTTCCCAACCAACAAGCAGTGGTCCCTACCACTAAAGCCAAACAATTCTCCAGGATATTAACACCAGCACCTTCTCTCACAATTTCAACTTTCAATAGCTTCTTTAACTTAGAAAATTCAGAATAACCCTTTTTTCAGTACAACAAATAAATTTCTATCCACCCACAAATCAAGCCAGGCCTGGATGTCGAGTCTTTCTTAGCAACTGCAGGAGTGATGATTAAAGGAATTCATTGCAAGAAGTTGAAAAAGAACAAATATTTAAATTGAAGTTATTTCTCATTATAAAAAAATTTAAGTTTTACAAAACAGGAGTGAAGTTCTAATTACTCTCAATACAGACACTTCACAGAGTCAGATACAGGTCAGGGTAAGGAAGTATATAACATGAAGGCCCAAGTTGGGTTGTAAAAGATTATAATAGGGGCAGCTAGGTGGCACAGTGGATACAGCACCGGCCCTGAAGTCAGGAGGACCCGAGTTCAAATCTGGCCTCAGACCAAACACTTGACACTTACTAGCTGCGTGACCCTGGGCAAGTCACTTAACCCCAATTGCCTAAAAAAGGCAAAAAAAAATAAAGATTATACTACAATGACAGTAATCTAGTTTGAAGTCTAGGTCTCATCTGACTCAAAGATCTAATCTCCCTTCCTTAAAAGGGAAACAATTTCAGGGAAGGATCTTAATTCTCTGAAAGAGACTTATTCTTGTCTATGGTGACCACAATAAGATTGGAAATGTCTTTGCTTATTTTAATTAAGAAAAGGATATCTTTGGTCACCTTTTATCAGATTGAAAGGGGAATAAAGGTGCAAGTGGGACCTTGGGCAGGCTCCTGGGGCTGTGGAGGCCATTACCGGCTACCACAGGCCCTCTGCTCTGTGCTCAGTTTGAACTGCAGTACAGGATTGGACTAGGGAAGGAGAAGGTAGTCAGAAATCCATTTCTGGGCTCCAACAGCTTAGAGGGTCACTTTCTTCAGTTCCCAATTCAAAGATTGTGGAGTGGGAGTTGCATTTCATACTTTAAAAAATTATTACATTATGTTTTTCTAATCTCCAATGATTAAAATAATTTTAATTAAATTTTATGGTTTAAGAATACATGTTGCATTAAAAACAACTTTTTAAACTCTTGAATATGCTGAAACATAACATAAATTTAAGCTTAAAAACAATTGAGGGGGTGCTTATGTTGGGGTGCTTGGGTGCTTATGTTTGGGTACTGGTACTTGGGCCCCAATTTCTCCCTAGCCTCAGAAACACTGTCCTTTGATAATCATTTAAGATCAACTGAGCCCCAATAAGGACCAAAAAACCTAAATTAATCTTCTTCTCTCTGAGTGAACTAAAAACACCCCTTCCTGTGTCAGCAAATTCCAGGACCAGCTAGAGCTGATCAGTATTCTTCCTGTTTGTTATCACTGGGCCCAGGATGTCTGAGACCAGATACTCTCTAGAATAATGGGACTTTTCTTATCTTGAGTTTCAGTTGAGAACTGACCACTCCTTAACCACTCCCTAATCCCACCCTGAATCCCCTAGTTAGCATATTTGACATATGTTTTATTGCATTTTATCCTATATAAACTTTACCTGTACCTCTCTAAGGTTGCAGGATCCTTAAGAATCCTTGCCCGCTGAAAAGCGTAATAATAAATCTTCGCCACCCTTGAATTAAAGAATGCTTGAGTCTGTGAATACATTCCAGACGACCCGTCCTGTACTCCGGTCTTTGACGGGTCACAACCTCTCAACTTCTCAGCCCGCAACATTTAGATCCATTAAAGTATTTTTTCTGATTGTGTGCTAGCAAAACACTAAACTTAAATGGTATACCTGTGCTTCTACTCTGCTATTTCCTAATTACCATAAAATTTATGTTGGCAGTTGCTTGAGAGGGAGCATTCTGATTGGCAGCAGTAACTTGAATCCTTTCTCAAAGCAGAAATGCCTGCATATTTAAACTGTCTCAGACAGATTCTGGCTAAAATGCAGAGCATAGTTTTCTTTCACAGTAGCAAAAATTGTTGATGTGATATTCATTTGATTTCACAAACAGGTAGCTCCTATTCACCAAATGTCAAGGAAAAGAAAAAGAAATGAGCAGCTAGAGAGTAAGCTGTCAGATCACTCCAGGTCCCTCCTTTAGCTAATCCTGCTAGTTGTTAGTCCCTCTAACTACTGACTAACCCAAATGATCCACATTTAGAAAGTAGATTTTTTTTCCCCTACATCTTGCTTGGAATTCACAGGCTTTCTAAGGGCACATTCTGCCTGCAGCCTCTCCAGGTAGAACCTTTCAGTGTTCTCCATTTGAAAGCAGAGTGCCACAAAGCTCAATCTTCTGAACCTGTTGCCCAAGGATACACTGAGGAGTAATAGAATGAAGACTCAGTCCAAGTGCTCCCACTGATTAACCACTTTCCTTCGACACAATAAAATACATATTTCAGACATAAAACAAACCGAGTGGATCATCAAATCCAAGCTTAATTCTGTATCCCGTTGGCTGTTGACTAGAGCCAAGCACAAGAGAATCTATCTTTCAAGGAGACCAATTTTTGTCATTATAAAAGAATTTTTTCTTTTCAAATTCTTCTCCAGTGTGGAAAAGCAGCAGTAAAACAAGAGACAAATCTGAGAAGAAGCTTGGCCCTAGGCTACTGAAACAGAAGTTATCCAAGGAGGACAGAGTGGAATGTGTTAAAGTCTGTAAAAAAGAGAAAAAAAGGATCTCTAACAGAACTACTCCTCGATCTTAGCTGTCAATTTTTCATTAGCAATCTGATCGGGCTCTACTAAGCTCTACTTAAATGTTCTTAAAACAAAATACAAAAGTGTAATGTATTAACAAGGTACAGTAGTCCAGGCAGCCCCAGCACTGTGGCCTTGCCCAAAATGGGCCCTCTAAGTGCACCGATTATGAACCTGAAAGCCCTGGGGACACAAATACAAACAAGCAAGACAAGCCCTGCCCTCAAGGAGTTTATATTCTAATGAGGGAAGAAGACCAGAGCTCCAATGAGAGTGAGAAAGGGGGCAGGTGTGCAGCTTGAGGGTGAGACCTAGGCTGCCTGGTTTGGAGACGGCTACCAAGTTCAATTCAGTGAGACACATCATTCCTTTGCTTTGTGCAAGGCTGTACTAGGTGTTAAAAGACTATATGGATGCAAACATCACAGCCTCTGCTCTCAAAGATCTGCCATTTAATTGGGGAGGGGAGGCAAAACAAGGACACGACTGTAAGCACGAAATATATAAGTGGAATGAAAATAAGAGGCAGACAAAATTCTAAAAGATTTGAAAAAAGGTGGCTTTCAGTTTGGGGTCTGTAATACACAACTAACACCTCACACAATCTGGATTTTCTGTTGCTCTCACAGTTGAGCCCTTTATCATAATATGATATTATTTATGCATGTTATCTTTGTTCAGTAATTACTTTTATTTCTGCCTTGTCTCTATACTCAAAGACACGTTCCTTGTTCACAGAAGCACTAGGGAAGATGACTCAAGTACAATATTAGCCAATTAAAAACAACTAATGCCAAGCACTTATTAGGAATAGGGCAGCTTCTTCTGGGAAGTGGCTAAGGGTAGATCGGTCATCATTGTTCTCTGCCTGATGCTGCCAACACAATAGCCAGTGATCATCACACAACTCCTCCCCAGGAAAGGCCTGAAGGACCAAAGGGTGGTATTGTTGAGGAGCTTGTTTTCCAGCAAGAAGAGGAAGTAAAAATGTCTGATCAGTCCCCCAGGAGTTGAGGGAGAATCCCTGGGAGGTGTTTCTTGGGCTAGAGGCAGCTGGTGTGCCAGGGAAGCACTAAGTTGCCATATGATGCAATTCTGCCCAGCCTGCAATGAGCATCAGTGCCTAAGCAGCCAGCCAGCTGCTCCTCTCATGGTCCTCTGCTAACGTGAGAGACCTACCATGGCATGGCCAGCCTGTGGATCTGACAGTGGCCCAAGCTCTGTGCTGCACTAAGGACACAAACAGCCTTTGACCTCAAGGAACTTGCATCCTATCAAGGGAGCCAATGAGTCCAAACAGACACACACACAAAAGACACAAAATAATTCTGAGGAGAAGCAGGAAAGATTCCAGGAGAGGTGAATCTTAAATGAAACTCAGGATTCTGACTGGCTGAGATGAGAGCATTCTGGGCACAGGAACAGGGACAGGAGGCAAAGAAGGCACATTTGGCCAGATCGGAGGATTCTGTGAAAGGGAGATAGGTTTGCCAAACAGAGGGCTTTATTCTAGAGGTGCCAGGGAGTCCAGTGGGGCTGACTGCCCAGGTAAGTGGCAGCTCAGCAGCTGTGTGGAGGGTGGTATGGAATGGGAAGATACTGGATGCACCAACCAACAGATAAGGAGACTGCTGAAAGAAGGACAGCTGTGTGAATGGAGAAAAGGGGTAGCAGGGGAGAGGGCTGTGGACAGAGAAACACCCAGAATCAACAAATGACCTGGTGTGAGAGAGGGAGGAATCAATGACAGCACAGGCATGAAGCTGTGAGGATGGAGGTCCCCTCAACACAAACAGGGGAAAAGAGAACTAGCTGCTTGAGACCTGCTGCAGCTGAGACATCAGAGGACATCCAGTAGTAAACACACCATAAGCAGGTGGTCTTTGTATCTAGGGGTCACCAGCACAGAGACCATCTGTAAGCTCCTGCAAGCTGATGAGGGCACTGAGAAAAAAGAGCACAGAACCTAGGACGGAACGTGATGGTACTTGACCAAGATGTCAATCTAGGAAAGGAGACTGTGGAAGAGAGGCCAAAAGGCAGGAGAACCAAGGGAGTAGCATCAGAAAGCCAAAAGAAAGGTGAAGAGGACAGTGATCCCTGCATATACTCAGTAACTGCAGCTAAAACATCCCTAGTCCATGGAGTTATTGGTTATTTTCATTTAAAAATCTAGTCTTATAGGCTGAAGTATCTGAATTCTAGTATTTAATAACAATGTCCAAAAATAAAAGGCACATTCTGATGTGATAACTAATCCTATTTACATTCTCATAGCACTGAAAGCTTTACAAAAGAGGTCCCCCACTTAATCAAGGCTGGGCCAACCTCTCCAACTAGTTATGATATCAAAATCCCACCCTAACTTCTGGAATGCAAAGTTCTTCCAGGGGGCAGGGGATGGGGAGAACAAGAAAAGTGATACTTACAGCCGAAGCTCTTCAAAAGACTTCACTGAATAGAGGGGGGAATTTGGATCCCGCTGAAGGACCTCCACTTGATTGGTATTGTCCACAAGGTTGCTTCTAATCAGCTTGTTTAGCAAGGACTGAGCAGCTCTATCCTCTACAAGTGGGACAACAGGTCCAAACAATCAAACCGGTTACAAGCGGATCATGCCCATCCACCTAGCCCTCCCATTCTGTTCTGGTCCTGGGGTCTATCAATAGCTCCTCCTTAGGACTTTTCTCTCATTACTCAGTCAAATTTCTCACTTCTCATTTTGGCCTCACTCAAAACTCCAATTTATAAACCAAACTACGAAAATGACCAAGTTTTGCACAAAAAGTGCAAGAAACAGTAAATTACTTAAAGGGCAGGGCTGACATGTTAAAACTTTTGTTTGGTACTGTCACACCATGCTATGAATATTAGCTGACTATTATGTGGAGGTCTATTAGGAAGATGGATTTCATCTCTAGATATTTCAGGGCCTTAGGATTTTGTGCTGCCAGAACCATGACACAAGCTCCTTGAAAGCAAGAATTACTTTCTACTCATCATGTTCCTCTCCACAGGGCCTTGCAGACAGGCCGTGTTCTTGTTCAGTCATTTTTAGTTTGACTCTTCGTGACCCCATTTGGGGTTTTCTTGGCAGAGACACTGGAGTCGTTTGACACTGCCCTCTCCGGCTCATTTTACAGATAAGGAAACTGAGGCAAACAGGATGAAGTGACTTGTCCAAGGTCAAACCACTAAGTGTATGAGGCCAGATTTGAACTCACAAAGATGAGTTTTCCTGATTCCAAATCCAGCACTCTATCCTCTGTGCCACCTAGCTGCCCTGGAGAGTAGGTATTCAGTCAATACTTACTATAAAAGAATGTAAGTTATTTGTCAAAATAAAGTTCTAAAAAAAGCTCTGAAGGAACATCCTATTTGATTCTTTTAGAACTTAATTCCCAGAATCTCTCTAACTTCTCTTCTGCTGTAAGATTGCCAAAGTTACCTTTCTCCTCTTCATCAGTCTTCCCTGGATTCTCATCAGCTTTGACAATACCTGTATCAGAAAGACAACTGCTGTTATTCAAAGACCCGTATCAGATCTGACCATTTAAGTACTATGACAGATTTTGTTTCAGAGTTATCTAATGAAGCGGACCCTCTGGTAGCCAAACTTGGGCAATTTTAGTCGTCCCAAATGAAAAGAATCATTATAAATTTAACACCAGTAAGTTAAAGGTAGCTATTACTGAGTTTATGTGGTCATAAATATAAGGTATTGGCACATGGAACAAAAATTTACTCCTAAAATTGAGGTTTTTGTTCCTGAAAACTAATACCAGCATTTTCCTAACAAATAAATCAGTAGCTAAAGCAGCTATAGTCTAATAAAGCTTCCATAACCGGACATTTTGGGCTTCCAGTATAAAGTATATATATACATACACACAACTCTTTCTCAAACACAAGGGAGAGAGATAATTAACTTTGATCTAAGGTAAATTCTGGCCCATTGTGTCCTACTGAGGCTTCGTTTGGGGTATATGCTTTGTCTAGATTGCCCGAGGAGGGGGAGATGGGGGGGTCTAGGAGAGAGTGATCAATGCCCTCATTAGAATGATTCTACTTTTCATTATAATATTTATTCTTCTCATTAATTGTTAACCAATCAGTTGATTGCCACCCTCAGGAATACCCACTCTTCCAAGGGCATATAAGCATTGAGTGGGTTCCATGAGCAGTCTCTGGCATTGGAGAGTGCTAGTGACCCCTTTTATTATCTGCTAGCAATAATTAATAAAATGGCTAAAATTATGTCTCCTGAACTTTTTTACATGTCACACACAGAAACACTCTTCTCTTGCTCTCCCTGATGAGATAAAGACCAGCACTACCTAAATATCTATACATTTGAAACTTGAGAGCCAGTCTGGCATAGTAGACAGCAGGACAGCCTTGGAGTCAGAAAGACCAGGATTCCCATTCCGCCCTTAACATATACAGCCCGTGTGATTCTTAGCAAGTCCCTTCACCTCTCAGGACCCTAGATAAGCCTCTAAGAGGAGAAATTCCAGAGGAATTGCCCAACTACATTCAATCAACCAACAAGCATTTATTTAAACCTAATTGTGTGCCAGGAACTGGAAAGCCAAGTATAATAAATGAAACAATACTAGGGAAATCCTGATATCTTAATAAGGAAGACAAGTCCATATTTAAGTTCATATTCTAAAAATAGAATAAAATAAAGAGTAAATACAAGGGAGTTGGAGAAGGAAGGCAGCAGCAGTTGGGAGATTAAGAAGGCTTCATGTAGAAGATGGAATTTAAATCTCCAGACAGTTATGAAAAAAGGGACTCCAAGAAGTGGAAGCTAGAGGGGAGTGCAGTTCAACCACAGAAGACGGGAGACGGGAGTGTCATATGTGAGGAACACAGAGATGGCCAGTTTGGCTGGATGGAGTGTGGAAAGGGGGAATAATGTTCAATGAAGCTAGATATAGATTGGGGTAAGACTGTGAAGGGCTTTAAAGGGTAAAGAGGGGGGTTTATAATTTATCTTCCAGGCAATGGGGAGCCCCTGGAGCTGACTGGGGAGGAGGGAGGATGTGAACTTGCTGATTGATTAATTGTATAGGGGGTTCCCTAACTGGGTGTTCCCAACATTGTGGCTGTTACAAATTCAAAGCAGAAATCTCCAAGGAAAACACACACTTCTTTTTTTTGTAAAATGACTTTTACATTGGCTTATGGTTACTAACTACTCACCGTTGGCATCTGCTTTGATTTTCTCTTCCTTGATATGCAAGTTGCTCAACTAAGTGGAGAATAAAAGGCAAAAGTTTCAGACAAATTAATTACTCGGTCAAACAGAGACTTCCAGCCCTAAGAGCCTCCCAGAGAAGCTGGTGGCAGGAATAACCTCCTAAGTTTCACTTGGATCAATCACTGATTGCAGAATAGTGCCTTTGGGTCTAGAGGGGAGGGACTATTGATTCATAGATCAGATTTTACTTTGTGTGTTCAGAGTGCCCATTTACATTTTTTTGCTTCACGACTTATGAACCGAATTGATTTTGTTTGTCAGCTACATTCTCTTGGGTGAGGCAGCAGTTTTAAGTCAACAGAGGTCGGGCTGGGGCATCAGCCCTGCCTCTGACACATTCTGCCTTGTGACCAAGGCCAAGTCACAGAACCTCTTGATACCTCAGGCATCTCAGACTCAAAAGTACAGAAGATGAGCACCAGTTTCCACACCAGTGGTGAAATCACATAGGTACAAACCACCTCCAAAAACCTTATACAGTACTACCTGTGACTTTGCAAAGTGGAAAAGTATGTCATTTAAACATCACACATATATCCATTTACTCTGATTTTCCCCAATAAACCTCAAAATTACATAAAAAATTGAAAGGAGCATCAGTTGACAAATAAACTAGGGTTTAGTGTTTTACTTTGCTTTGGCCTGGCTTCAGTACCACCTAAGACCCTAGTTATATCCCACAGTGGCTACTAGTCATTCCTGGTCACTGTTAGCCCTCATTCATGGAGAACGTTAGCCCAGAAACAGTCTTCATTCATGACTTTGGGTACTGTTTTGCTATCAAGATAAAGAACCAGACACTCTCTTGGCTCCAAGCATTTTCTCTGGCTGCCCCCATGCCCCAAATGCTCTCCCTCCACATCCCTCCCTCCTGGCTTCCTTGGCTTTCTTCAACACCCAACTGAAATTTCATTTTTTACTGGAAAGCTTCACCAGCCCTTCTTAATTCTAGTGCATCCCCTCTGCTGATTATTTCCTAATTATCCTGTATGTAGCTTGTCTGTCTCTATTTGTTTGCACGTGGTCTCTCTCCCTCATTAGACAACATGAGTTCCCTGAAGGCAGGGACTGCCTTTTAACTCTTTTTGTATTCCTAGTGCTTAGCGCACACAGTGCCTGGCACATAGTAGGTGTTTAATAAACACTTATTGACTGATTATTGTGGCAGTAACAGTTCACATTTATTTAACATTGTATCATTTGTAATGTGCTTCCCTCCCAACAACCTTAGGGGGTAGACAGAACAGATATTTCAGCCCCCATTTGGTAGATGAGGAAACTGAAGCCCAGCTAGGGTGACCCACTGAAGCACATAAAGACAATGTTGGTATAAGATCATTAGGATTGTCATTCTTCACTGCTAGTTCACAAAAGGCCAGTTCTACTAATGGGTGTAACAATAATTCACATGTATATGATGCTTGCTACATAGTTTAAAAGAGCTTTCCTCCTGACAAACCTCTAACAGTATCATCTTTATTTTACAAATCAGGAAACGGTGTCAGAGAAGTTAAATGACTTAAAGGATCAGAGCTTCAGGCAAGTAAAGGGCTCTTTGAAGTCATCTCATCCCCCCCATTTAGTTCAGAGAGATTCCCTGCCTTGTCCCCAACATCACATGGGGAGTAGGTCACAGAGGTGGGATGCAGCCTCAGGTCCTGGGACTTTAAGTTCAATCTAGTAGCTGGCACACAGAAGGCCCTTAATAAATGTTTATTGATTGACTGACCTGGTGCCCTCTGGCCTCCTTGCCATTCCTCACACTAGACACTCTGACTGGGTGCGGTTTAACTGGCTGTCTCCCATGCCTAGAATCTCTCCCTGTCTCCCTCCCCATTGACCCTTTCTTGTGGCCTCTCTGGCTTCTGCCAGAAGCCTTTCCCAGATTCTGTGATTCCAGTTCCAGTTTATCCTGCTGGTCCACAGTTGTTGCCTCCCCCTTTACAATGTGAGCTCCTGGAGAGCAGGGACTCTGGTTTTTGCCTTTCTCTGCATCCTCGGTGCTTAGCACATAGTAGGGATTGAATGAACACTTGCTGACTTGACTTGGGATTAAGCCACAAAGAAGATAATCCTTGACCTCAAAATGCTACATTCTACTGAAGGACATACAATTTGTAGAGTAAGGAGAGCGCTAGCAACCGGAGGGAAGGAGTAGCCAAGTGAAAGCTTCAGAGAAGAGATGAACCACGTTGTGCTTTGATTCTGAGGGGCAGGGATGAGAAGGCACAAAGGAAGGTTAGAACAAAAACATTCCCCGTCTCATCCCTCCCTGCAGGACCCCTGCTTTAACAAGCTTGCTTTCCCTTCTTGTGCCCAGAGCCTCCTCCATCCTTCCCAGTCATCTCCTCAGCGTCCTTGTGGCCAACACTCCAACTATCAACTTACCCTCTGTCTTCCTGGGCACCCTCCACACATATCTTAGAGTGAGCCCCTAAGTCCCCTAACTCAGATCAGCAAACATTTGCTTTATCTTGACCAGAATCAGGATTACACAACACTTCACTTCAATCACTTCTGTAGTGGCAGAACTGTACTCAGCACTCTTTCTGGCTCCCCTTAATATGGTGTCTTTCTCCATTAGAATGCCCAAAGGGCTACCAAATTGTGCATACCTTTTGACCCAGCAATTATTAGTAGGTCTGTATCCCAGAGAGATCCAAGAAAAGGGAAAAGGACCTACATGTACAAAAATAATTTATAGCAGCTCTTTTTGTGGTGGCAAAGAATTGGAAATTGAGGGGATGCCCATTAATTGAGGAATGGCTAAACCCATTGTGGTATATGATTGTGATGAAATATTGTTGCACTATAAGAAATAAGCAGGTGCACTTCAGAAAAACCTGGAAAGACTCACACAAACTGATACAAAGAGAAGTGAGTAGAACCAGATCATTATGCAAAGTAACAGTGATATCGTAATGATGATCCACTGTGAAAGACTTAGCTTACTCCAATCAATACAATGATCTAAGACAATTCCAAAGGAGTCTTGATGAAAAATGTTATCTACCTCCAGAGAAAGAACTGTTAAATTCTGAGGGCAAATTGGGAAAAAAAGGAAAAAAAACACAAGAAAATAAGTTCCTTGAGGGCAGACTGTCTTGCTTTTTGTATCTGTATCCAAAGTGCTTAGTACAGTTTAATACATGTTTGGCTCCATCCATCCATCCATCCAACCAACCATCTATCACAAAGGCATTATGTGCCGAGTTCAGGGAACAGCTAGTAGTAGTCAGAGTGTCAACTGCATGAAGATGAGCAAAGACTGGAGTGAAGGAGCCAGATATGGGAAGGCTTTAAATACCAAGCTAAAGAGTTTACATAGATCTGTACAAGCCAGTGGGCTACAAGGTGGGAGCAATGACTCTCAGGTGTGTGTAACTAATCAGAGGGTGGGAAGGTAAGTTGTATCTCTCATGGGACCCTTGTCTTCAACTCTACCTCCCTGATCACCCTCCAGCACTCCAACAGTGGCCCTCAACTAGTCAAGTTATTGACTGCCTGTATTTTAGCCAGCAGCAGTTTCTAAGTTAACTACTTCCAGGCATCTGGAAGCAGCAGCAGCAGCAGCAGCCCATAAAGGTAGTAGTGGAAAAATGGCCTCTCCTCGTCCTTCTAGTCACCAAGGTACACATCACAGCTCTGGTATCATATCTGACTCCTTACTCTCTCATTCCACATATCCATTCCAGTGCAAAAAAATCTTATTTCTACAACCATAACATCTTCCTCATCTCCTCCCTTCTCTCTGCTCACATAGTTGCCACCTTTATTCAAGCCCTCATCAATAAAATAGGGGATGATAATAACTCCCCTGACTACAATGTAATTGCAAAGATAAAATGAAGTAACGTGCATAAAAGTACTTTTTGTTATTCAGCCATGTCCAACTCTTCCTGAAAACCCCGGAGTGGTTTGCCATTTCCTTCTCCAGCTCATTTGACAGATGAGGAAACTAAGGCCAACAGGGTGAAGTGACTTGCCCAGGGTCACACAGCTTAATAAGTGTCTGAGGCCAGATGTGAACTTGACAGAGTCAAGAGAAAAATCATGCTTTCCTTTTCACTGGGTACTCTACAAGTTTATGTTACCCAACTTCAATTGGGCCCCCACAGTTGCTAGACAATCCTTCTACACCTCTTCTACCAACTTAATAGTATTCCATTCTCCACAATAGCTCTTCCAAACCTTTTCATCCCTCCTCAAATTTCCCATGGCTGTCCTCCCCACCCTCTCAGCTGAGAACTTTGCCTCGTATTTTACAGAAAAAAACTGAGGTTGCTTGCCCTGAACTCCCTCTTCTCTCCTCTTCCTCATCTCCTATCACTTCTGCCCCTCTCTACTCCTTCACTCCCATTTCACATGAAGAAGTTCTACTCCTTAGCAAGGTTAACCCTGCTACTTGTTCAAGTGACCCCATTCCATCCGGTCTTCTCTGTCATCCTCCCTCTCACTTATTTTCAATCTCTCCCTTGCTACTGCCTAGAAACATGCCCAAGTCTCCTCTATCCTGAAAAAACCTTCACTTGATGTTTCCATCCCTAACTATATCGTCCTATATCTCTTCTATTTGTGACCAAACTCAAAGGCCATCTACAAATAACAGCCTTTACTCCCTCTCCTTTCACTTGCTCCTTAATTCCTCACTTCCCATCATACCATTCCACCAACACTGCTTTCTGCAAGGTACCAATGATCTCCTATCTGCCAAATTCAATGGCCTTTTCTCAGTTCTCATTCTCTTTGACCTCTGAACAACCTATGACATTGTCCTCCACCCCCACCTTCTCCCTGATACTCTCTTCTCCACAGGTTTTCAGGATGCCCTCTCTTGGTTCTCCACCTCCCTATCAAACTGCTCCTCCTCAGTTTCCATTGCTGGATCCTTACCCAAACCACACACACTTGTCCTAGGTGTCACACAGGGCTCTATCTTGTTGGGGTTCTCTTCTCTTCTCCCTCGGTACTACTTCACTTGGTGAGCTCATCAGCTCCCATGGATTTAATTACCACTCTACCTGGTGATTTTCAAATCTACCTGTCCTGCCTCAATCTCTCTGCTGACCTCTAATCTTGCATCTCCAACTACCTTTCAGACATCTCAAACTGGATATACAAACAAACACCTTAAAATCATCATGTGCAAAAGAGAACTTATCTTTCCCCCAAACCCTCCCCCACTCCTACCTTCCCCATCACTAGAGGGCAACACCATCCTCCCATCCCTAAGGCTCACAAGCCAGGAGTCATTGAGGACTCCTCACTATCCCTAATATCCAAGCTGTTGCCAAGGCCTGTCGCATCTTCTATGGCATTTCCTGTCAAGATATTAGGAGACATCCTGTTTTCCAAAGCTAAGGCCCAGCAAGCAAGCTGTGCCCTGAGCTTGGCATAACAACAATCCTTTGCGCTCACCTTCTGGCAAAATCATATAATTATTGTATTGCTTTGATCAACACCAGGTGTTGTCTGAGTTCAGACAAGCAATGGACAAGTACCCATGTTCTGGTCATAAACTAGGACCTGCTATGAATCAAACTTGTCTCATTGTTACCCTTACCCCTCATTGTTAGGGCTACAGCTCACTGTGTAGCCACTGGTATAAGTATTGGCACATGTGTCCTTGCTTGCAAACCATTTTTAAACTTCTGTTTGACTCCTGATTCTCCTGTCTCTAGCCTGCTCTGTTCACTCTGGACATCCACAGGTTACAGGCCGGTTCGGTCCATTCGACACTCCCAAATGTGCCCCCCTTCCCTGCTCTGATACCACCATCACTAGTACAGGCCCTGGTCACCTCATGTCTGCACAGCTGCAGCAGCCTGCCTGGCCCAAGTCTCTCCCTGCTCCAGTCCATCCTCCTTTCAGCTACCAAAATATTTTCCTAAAGTACTCCCAGGTGTGCCCATGTCACCTCCCCTCACCCCACCCCCTTTTACTCAGTAAACTGCAGTGGCTCCCCCTCATCCCAGGACCAAACACAGAATCCTCTGGTTGTCAAAGCTCTTCACAACCTGGTCCCCTCCTGCCTTTCCAGTCTTCTTATGCTTCATTCCCCATTACATACTCTTCCATGCAGTGACACTGGCTTGCTGGCTGAGTTTCCCCCTAACAGAATGATCCCCCTCTCCTCATGTCCCTGGCTTTCCTCAAGTTCCAACTAAAATCTGTCTTCTACAGGAAGTCTTTCCCAGCCCTTCTTAATTCTAGTGCCTACCCTCTTTTAATTATCTCCTGTTTTTCCTGTATAGTTTATGTATATTGTTTTGCTTATTCTTTCCCTCCATTAGATTGTGAACTCCTTGAGGACAGGTGCTGTCTCTTGCTTCTTTTCCTATCCTTAGCACAGTGCTGAGCACATAGTAGACCTTTAATAAATGTTTCATTGATTTAACAATTATTAAGCACTTACTATTTCCCAGGCCTTGTGCTAAGGCCCTATGATACAAAAAAAAAGGAAAAAGAAAAAAATTCCTGCCCTCAAAGAGCTTATATTCTATTGAGAAAAAAACAGCAGAACACATAATACAAACTACCTACAAAGTAATTTCCAGAGGCAATGGGTCAGGATGAAACTTTGTATATGGCAGGTGGTATTTGAGAAAGTTAGGCATTCTACGGTCTTGGAAGTCCTCTTTTTAAGCTTGATGTATGCATACTTCACACTCACTGAGCCAGGGCAGCTGTGTACTAGTAGAAAGGGCAATGGGTTTGTGGTCCAAGAAAACTCTTAAATCCCACTTCTATTGTTTTGGGTAAGGCCCTTTAAGCTCCCTAAGCCTCAGTTTCCTCATCTATATAATGAGAGGGTTGAACTAACTAGGTTAACTCTAAGGTCTCTTCCAGTTCTAAATCCCACATTACTAAAATAAGCAGAACTAAGTCAATTATCACTTAATTTTTATGAGATTCAGTGTCTGTGTGAAAAACACATTTAGATGTGTGGTGGTGATGGAGTGATAGGACATGGACCCCTAAAAAGAAAAGACCGTATCTTTGAAAGCAACCCAGTCCTTGGATTTTCTCACATGTTTATTTCAGCAGCCCAGATCACTCCTGCCTCTGCCCAAGGCGCCTGGCCCACCCCAGAATACTAGCACTTACTGACCATTCCTTAATCCCATCCACATCCTTTCACTATCCCTTTTTGTACACAAGCATCAGTCTCACCCCCATTAAGTTGCAGGTTCACTAGGAACCCTGCCTGCTACTACAGGGGTTACAATAAACCTTGTCATTTGACTGACTGTAAAATTTGAGTGCATGAATTCATTCCAGGCGGATGACGCCCTCTCTGTACCCGGACATTTAGGGTTTCCCAGCAACCCTAAACAGCAACAGTGGCACACATCTGCACTCCCTGCTGCAGTACCTGGCACCTGGTAGGCACATAACAAATGTCTGACCAGGGCAGGTGAGACTAATGGATCACTTGAGGTCCCAAGTAAGGCTAATGACTGCCAGGTGTGATACCAGTATGGTGAATTCCTAGGAGGGGCAGAGGGCCACCAGGATGCCAAAAGAGAAGCCAATTGGCCCAGATTGGAAAAAGTTCGAAGGTTAAAAGTTTCTGTGCTGATCAGTAACAGGGGAAAGGGAGAAGAAGAGGGAGGGGGGAGGAGAAAGAAGAATAAAAGATGCATTTAGCCCACAAGGCCCTTATAAAAGAAGCAGAGAATAAGAAAAATAAGTAAAGGCTCTCTCATTCATTTAAAACATCTGCTCACTAAAACAATAACAAAAAGTAAAAGTTGAACAGCTTTCTTTAATTTCCTTTCCTTACAATGTCACTAACAGATAAAACCATTTAGGAACTAAAACAGAGTTGGTTTCAAATACATCTTACTAACCAATAAACTGAGAGAGTAAAATGTCCCAGGATGCTGGGGTCTTTTTCAGCCTGCAAACATTCTGAGAACGTAGTCTAAAATTAAGGCAGTTCTCTTCAAGAACTAAGGACAAACAGCAACCCCTGTGAGTTACAAAAGGAGCTGCCCACTGGGAACCAAGCTGGAGCTGGCTAGTTGGGCCCCCTAGCTTTCCTTCTTTCTTTTCTTTCCCTCTGACCACATAGGTATCTATCACACCCTTACCTGTGAGTGCTCTGCCCAAAGGGAAAGTGAATTTTTAATCTCTCTAACTTTTTTTTCCCTCCTTTTCTCTTAAAGGCCAGCCTTAAGCCCAAATCACTCTGGCTCTCATTGACTGGCCAATAATAGGCCCCATTTGGTCATCCTTTGGGCCCGCACTGGCTCAGAAAGAAAGTAAAAAGCAATTGTTTCTGTTTTGGCCAGAAACCCTGAGGGTCTTCCCTCCCCATATCTATATATCAAAATTTTTTAAAGAGGCCATTCTTTGCTTCATTTCTTATTAGTCTTTAATTACTGAATAGGCTTTGCCTCAGTCAAACAGAGACCAGTTAAGTTCCTAAGCTTGAAAAGGGCAAGGTCCCCTATTGCATCCTGGGCCATTTTCACTTGTCACGATGGTTCCAGAGATGAAAGTGGGGCTGATGACTATGCACAGCCCTCCCTCACTTACATCAAATTCATTTGCATGTCATGGCGTCACCTTCCTCATGTCATGGTCCTCTTCGAGAATGAAGAACAAACAGCAATTAATTCTCCCCCTCCCAACATTCAATCTTTCACCAAACTGAAATGATAGGCCTCTTTTCATGGTTCAAATTCAGAAACTTTAGTAGTTTGGCACACCTAGAATCTATCAGAAATCTAGAAACCCCAAATACCCAACATTCTTTCTTTCTGCTTAATCAAGAAAGTAAGAAAGAAGGAAGAAAAGAGGGAGGAAAAAGGGGGAGAGGGACAACAGGAAGAGAGGGAAGGGAAGGAGAAGGGAGGGAGGGAGAAAGGACCGATAATTTCCGTATTTTAAACTCCCAGGCGCTGGCTCTAGAACAAAATTCTACGCCCATTTCTAGTTGACCTAAATGTTTGTCAAGTACACTTACAGAGCACCCATTTTGCGAAAACTAAGGAATTCTGCAGAACATAAAAGTTCTATCTTTCAAAGAAACAGAAAAAGATATACAAGATGTCAATAAAGTGATCTTTCTATATTCAAGAACATTAGCTTCCACAGACTCAACAAAACTGCCTCACTGCAGATCTGAACAACAAATACTTAATTTCTGATACAAAAGTCGGCAACATTGTTGCTGCTAGTTTTTCCAATGTCTGCCCAACTTTTAGATGGTTTGCCCTGCACCTGAACTCCAGTGTTAAATCAAATTTTGCTGTCAAAAATAATTAACTTGTGAAACTTTTACCATAATACTGTACTAGTATGGAGGCAGTTAGCTTGTCATAATTATTTCTGATAGTCCTTTAGGGCCACGGAAATACCCGTACAAAGAAGTCAGATCCCCAAAGCAACCAACACCAGATACTCTGCTTTAGTGAGCTACGAACACCTCCTTCAACACTTACTGAGTTAGTAGCTTTAAAGTCTGCCTTTGTTTCTGAGGGAAGGACCATTCAGCTAACAAACCAAGCTGTTAATGAGTCTAAACTTCTTCATGAATAGAATTTAATACTCAAGGAGAGTTCATGAAAATACTATATGTAATCGGGATGAAGTTAACTAGAAAAGTATGGTTCTTGTTCTAATTTGGCCAAAACAGACTAAAACCACTTGCTTTTTACACACAACTACTCACTAGCCAGTCTTCTCTGACTTTATAAATAAGTCAACAAATTCAATTCAAGCCCCCTATCAGTAAAATATATTGTTTTAGACTGGCCGTTTCAGTATCTCTACACCTAGGAGCAAAGTCAGAAACAACCTCATTACCTTTAAAGCACCACAAACTGTCTACACTGGAAAGGCAAGTCTCAAGTAGGTAAATTTGACAAAAACTCATCTATAGAGCTGCAGAAACAGATCTGCAGACAAAGTAAGCTTGGACATGAACTCAGGACCACACATGATGCCAGAACTAAAGGTTCACTTCACAGATTCAACAAGAGATTCAAAAACAAGCCTAAAGGAAGGGACTCAATGTTGCAAATAATTTCATGCTGCATCATTAGACAAGAAATTCCCAAATTCCCAGCTCTAGGTACCTCATTAAGTTACTCTCTTACAGCTGATGCTCAGCTAGGCATTCAACATGAGCTCAATTATTTTTTTACATTTTTGTGGGGGTTTTTATATCCCAATCATTTCTACTCCTCAACCATTTCTCAGGCTCCCTCTAAGTGTCCAGTACTGTGTCTACCTCTGAGGAGACATACAAATATATGATTAAATACAAAATAAACACCAAGTAATTGTGGTATGTGTTTGGGGGACTGAGGATGGGAGACAGATGACTGTATTGTGAAAATCGAGAAAAGCCTCTTGAGGTGGCATTAAAGCGCAGCCTGGGTGGAACTGATGGATGTCAGATGAGGAAGTGAGAAGGCTGAGCACAGATCTGAAGACGGAAAGTGACCTCAGTCAGTCCACCCTCCCCAACCCCCTGTCAGAACCCTCCAGATCAATAAAGGGAAACAGTTCAGCTAAACTAACCAATAAGGTGCCTCCCCCTGAGACCCCCTATGCCATAAAGAGGGAGGAGTCTTTCATCATCTGTTTTCTGAAATCAATATTGGTCCATTGCACTTAATCTCCATCAGCCACCTTTCAATGTCATTTTCATTTACATTACTGTAGTCATTATGCTTTCTTTGCTCCCAGTTTCTCCCCATTTTCTTCACTGCTCTTCTTTAAAACATGGTGGCTGGGATGGCGTGTGTGTGCGTGTGTGTGTGTGTGTGTGTGTGTGTGTGTGTGTGTGTGTGTGTGTGTGCGCGCGCGCGCGCGCGCATCTCCACCTATCGTGTCCTTTGTTTCGGTTTTTTTTTTTTTGCTACCACAAAAACGGCTGGTAAGAAGCCCCCGTTATGTACTGGGCCTTTCTTTTTGTCTCCTTGGGGAATAATCCCAGTAGAAGAATTACTAGGTTAGGTTGTGCAAATTCTAATAACGTTTCCAGATTAGACAAAAATCACAAGAATCCTTTAAAACAGACTGTTCCTATCTTTTACCATGTTTGCTAATGGGCATGAGATGAAACCTCAGCGTTTAAAAAAATCTGTATTTTCTCTTAGTGATTTGAATATTTTTTTCTGCATGATGGTTGATAGTACTGGGGAAAAAAAGGCATATAAAGCACCGGCTCATATCTTGTGCCCACTTATCTAACGGAGAATGGCCTTGCCTCATACATTTGTGGCGATTTTCTAAACGCCTCAAGAGTCAGATTTTACAAGATGTTCGCTTGATAGTAACGGCCATGGAGGAGAGCAGCTGGTGACTACACCCCCTCCCTCTTGTCGGTGGGGGTGGGGGGGTGGAATGTGGCACATTCGGCAGAAATTAAGGCCATTTTGCCTCAATGTTTTCGTTGCAAGTGAAAGCTCGACGAGGCATCGGTAGAAGCCCGGGGCGGGCTGGCTAAGGCTTTGCAGTTGGGTCCTCTGCGGCCGGTGCCATTATGATGATCATCTTACAGAAGAGGAAACTGAGGCTGCGAGGTGAAGCGCTCTGCCGGGCGTGTGACAGGCCAAGCAGAGGCAGGATCTGAACTCGGCACCTCTAAAGGGCTTGGGGCACTAACGCGGAGGACGGACCGCCGCGGGCTGGGCCGGGCCCAGAGGTGCCGGCCGCCGGCTCGGGGGCTCTCACGCTGCCCGGGAGCCGCCCCCCGCCCTCCAGGACCCCCCCCGCCGCTCCCCTCCGTGCCAGACGCGGCCACTCACCGACTCGGCGGCCGCCTCCTGTTCGTCCACCGCCAGGGCCCACGAGTCGGTGGCCATGGTCCCGAGGAAGAGGAGAAGCGGCGGGGCAGGCTCAGCGCGAGGCACGCACGCACCGGCAATGGCGCCGCGGGCAGAAAAAGGCAGGCGGCGAGCGAGGGCGGGAGGCGAGGAGGCCGCGCGCGCCGAGGAGCCTCACTGCGCCGGCGCGGGATCCGCCCCCACCCGGCCCCGCCCCCTCGGGCAGGCGGGCAGAGCGCGCGGCCGCGGCCATCGCCGCTTCCGCCCCGGCAGGAAGCACCTCCCCTGCCCCACCTCCTCCCCCCGCGCGGTTCCCCGCGCCCCCGCAGCCCCAGCCCCGGCATTTCCCGGCTCGGCCATCAGAGGGCGCAGAGCCGGCTGGGTCTTTGGAAGCTTTCTCGTGAAGTGGCCTAAAGGCCCTACTCCCCACCCCCACACCCCCGCTCCAAGGGCGAGGGAAATCTTGGCACCCGGGACGCCCCACTCCTGCTCCTCGGTGGGAATACGGGCCCGCGTCCCGAGGAGCACCCGGATTGCCTCCCACAACGACCAAGCCCTTGTCTGCAGTCGTTGTCCACATGAGACGCATTCTGATAATACTCTATTAATCCCGTAGAGATAGCCGAGTGTAGTGCCTGCACGGCCTCCGAGTTAGGTAGCCCTGGATTCGAGTTCCTCCTCGGACACATTATAGCTGTGTGACCCTGGCCAAGCAATGCTCTACGACCCTAACTAGCGGGACCCATGCCTAAACACGTAGGAGACCCCCCCACTGAGACCCCCCACTACACTAATGAAATTACAGGGCCAAACCACACCCACCACAAAACAATCTTAAAGGAAATAATTTTAAACTCATTTTCCGATTTTTTTGGCCCAGTTATCAAGAAATAATTAGTAGTTTTTCTGCCGTCATTGACTCATGACCCCATTTGGGGTTTTCTTGGCAAAGACACTGAAGTGGTTTGCCGTTTCCTTCTCCAGCTCATTTTACAGATGAGGAAACTGAGGCAAACAGGGTTAAATGAGTTGCCGGGGGCCACACAGCTAGTGTCTGAGACAGGTGGTTCCCAACCCAATGTGCCACCTAGCTTCGCACTAGGGTTATACTACTATTTTATTTAAAAGAATAGACTTCCTTCAATTTTAGGTCTCTAAATCTGATTGTGGAAAACGTGGTTGGGAATGTTGCTTCTGCATGTCACTCATCAGGGTGATAAATAACTGTTGGGGTATTGATAGGGGAAGGTTGTTGACAAGGAAATGTGGGGAATGGGGCAGAGACTCACCTGGGGAAATTGGGCGCTTGGGATAGGCTGTAAGCTCTGTAGTCTCAGCCAATGGGGAATCGGAGGAGGGACGCCCCATTTCTGCTAGGGAATAAAAGGCTTCGTTCTCTCACGCCTCCAGGGTGTGCCCACATATGGGATGCCTTGCCTGCTGTTAGAAGTTTTTTCTGGTTCACCAATAGCTTCTTGGAGCTTTTGGGACTCGTCTGGGATTCAGATATCCTGAGTGAGGGGTAACTCAAGGAAGGTTGAGAAAACTCATCCTGTTGATTTCAACAGTCCTGTGTGTCCTGGGCAGGTGAACCAGTTCATGGACTGTTCAAGATCCTAGGACCTAGTGAATGAGTGAGGCCATCCTTGAACCAGGAACAAAAAGGGAAAGGGGAAAGTAAGCACTGGGCAACCAGGCAACTCTGTGCACAGACCAAGGTAAGAAAAGAGGATATTAAGTATTGCCTCGAATAGTTTACCTATCAGATTTATGGAGAACAGAAGAATTCATGATCAAACAGGGGATAGAGAACATTATGAAATACAAAGTGGATAATTTTGATTATATTAAATTGATAAATTTTTGTACAAACAAAGCTAATACAACCAAGATTAGAAGGAAAATGGAAAACTGGGAAAATTTTGATAACCAATGTCTCTGAAAAGGGCCTCATTTCTAAAGTATATAGAGAATTAAATCAAATTTATAAGAATATAAGTCATTCCCCAATTGATAAATGGTCAAAAGACATGAATAGGCAGTTCTTAAATAAAGAAATTAAAGCCATCTATAGTCATATGAAAAAGTGCTCTAAGTCACTATTGATTAGAGAAATGCAAATCAAAACACCCCTGAGGTACCACATCACAGATTGGCCAATATGATGAAACGGGACATGTTTGAGAAGATGTGGGAAAATTGGAACATTAATGCATTGTTGGTGGAGTTGTGAAATGATCCAACTATTTTGGAGAGCAATTTGGAACTATGCCCAAAGGGCTATTAAAAAAATGTACATGCCCTTTGACCCAGCAATAGCACTTGTAGGGCTGTATCCCAAAGACATCATACAAATGGGAAAAGCACCCACATGTACAAAGATATTTATAGCAGTTTCTTTTGTGGTAAAGAATTGGAAATTGAGGGAATGCCCATCAATTGGGGAATGGCTGAACAAGTTGTGGTATATGAATGTAATGGAATACTATTGTGCTATAAGAAATGATGAGCAGACAGACCCCAGGAAAAACCTGAGACGACTTGTATGGACTGATGCAGAGTAGAAAGTGCAGAACCAGGAGAATGTTGTACACAGTAACAGCCACTTTGTGCGATGACCAACTTTGATAGGCTTTGGCCCTTCTCAGCAATGCAAGGATCTAAGACATCTCCAAAGGTCTCATGATAGAAAATGCTATCCACATCCAAAGAAAGAACTATGGAGTTTGAATGCAGATTGAAGCATACTATTTGCTTTTTTTTTTTTCCTGTTCTGTTTCTTCTTTCTGGTGATTCCTCCTATTAGTTCTAATTCTTCCTTATTACATCATTAATGTGAAAATATGTTTAATAGGAATGTATATGTATAGCCTATATCAGACTGTACGCTATCTTGGGGAGGGAGAGAAAAATTTAAAACTCAAAAGCTTATGGAAGTGATTATTGATAAATCAAAATAATAAAATTTTTAAATTGTTTTGCTTCATCTTCCCGGAGCCAAGATGGTAGAGTAAGAGTGAGTCTCTCTTACCTTCTCTTATTAACCCCTGAAAACCCAGAAAATATCACCCCAGGAAAAACCTTGAAACAGCTGAATCAGAAGAAAGGTGGGGTACAGCCAGTCCAGTAGCCCAGGTAGCTTGAGGAATTAACTGTAAAGGGCCCTTTTACCTTGGGGGAAGGGGAGCAGTATAGAATGGGAGGCATCCCAGCAAGCTAGTAGAAAGACCCACCTCAGCATACTAGGAGGAGATCCTGAAGCCCAGGTGGTGGAGCAGGCAAACACCAACACCTGGACCCCCGAGTGCTTCATTGAGGGCGGGGAAAACTGTTGGAAACCAGCTCAGAAAACCACAAGGTGCCTCAGCATTCTACAGCAACTGACTCTTCCCAATGCTTCAGCAAAACTAAGGGAAGCAGCCCTCCAAGGGGCCCCAGGTGGATAAACACACTACAACATTCATCTGAGAAAGGAACTGAAGAAAGAAAAAGGAGGGAAAGGCCTGGGTGAGTAGGAAATCTCCAGGAGTCGCACTACCCAATCCTACCCCTAGAGTTCTGGTGGTACTGTTTCCAGCCAACACCAGGTAAGCTGCCAGAATCCTACAGCCTCCAACTGCCAACATTGGAGGCCCCAGCACACAAAGCCATTGACCAGGTCCTAGGCTCCCAACACAAGAAGCTTAGGTCAGTGCCCTCTGCTCCCCAGCAGGAGAGCCCAATCTCTTTAAAGGCCAGGAAATAAGCAAACACCATGAACAAAAAGAAACGTACAACAGATTCTTATTATGGGAACAGTGAAGATCAAGGCAGAAATTCTGAAAAGGACAACATTGTCAACAAACCCACATCTGGAACCTCAAAAGGGAATATGAACTGGTCTGAAGCCCAAAAAGCCTTCTTAGAAGAGCTCAAGGATTTTAAAAGTCAAATGAGAGAGGTCAAAGAAAAAATGGGAAAACAAATGAGAGGTATGTAAGAGAGTCAATAGCTTGGAAAAGGAAGGACAAAAATTAACTATAGAAAACAAGTCCTTAAAAAATACAGTTGGCCAAATGGGGAAGGAGGTACAAAATCTAATAGAAGAAAACAATTTGTTAAAAATTAAAATTGAGCAAATGGAAGCTAATGACTCTATAAGAGAGCAAGAATCAGTCAAACAAAAGAATGGGAAAAAACAGATGAAAATGTAAAATGCCTCATTGGTAAAACAACTGACTTGGAAAACAGATCCAGGAGAGATAATTTTAAAATTACTACCTGAAAATCACAGTGGAAAAAAAGAGCCTGGACGGTATATTTCAGGAAATCATCAAGGAAAACTGCCCAGAGGTCCTAGAACCAGAGGGTAAACTAGCCATAGAAAGAATCCACCAATCACCTCCTGAAAGAGATCCCAAATTGAAAACACCAAGGAAATAGTAGCCAAATTCCAATATTACCAGGTCAAAGAGAAAATCCTGCAAGCAGCCAGAAAGAAACAATTTAAATATCATGGAACCATAGTCAAGATTACCCAGGACCTTGCAGCTTCTACATTAAAAGACCATAGGGTATGGAATATGATATTCCATAAGGCAAAGGAGCTTGGATTATAACCAAGGATCAACTACCCATCGAAAATGAGCATGATCTTTCAGGGGAGGAGATGGATATTCAACAAAATAGGGGACTTCCATACCTTCCTGATAAAAAGACCAGAGCTCAACAGAAAATTTGATCTTCAAATATAAGACTCAAGAGAGACAAAAGGTAAACTGGACAGAGAGAAACAACATGTTATTAATAAGGGCAAACTGTTTACATCCCTACAAGGAAAGATGACACTTGTAACTCGTGAGAACTCTATTGTTATTACACAACGTTCAAGGGATATACATAAAGGGGGTGGGTATAAATTGACTTTGATGTAATGGTGAAAAAAATCTAAGTGTGTTAAATGGATCCAAGGAAGTGAATTAATCTGATCTAAGAAAATGTACTGAGGCAAAAGGAAAGGAGGTTAGACAAGGGTAAATTACATCGCAGGCAAAGGCACAAAAACCTATTACAGCAGAGGGAAAGAAGGGAGGGAGATAAGCATTGTTTGAACTTTACTCTCATCTGATTTGGCTCAAGAAGGGAATAACAATCAGGCATAGAAATCTAACATGCCCTATAGGCAGTAGGAGTGAAAAGGGAAAAGAAAAGGGAGGGGGCTAATAGAAGGGAGGTGGGATTGAGGGAGGCAGTGGTCAAAAGCAAAACATCAGTGAGAAGGGGAAAGGAGAAAAACAAACGGGAGGAAAAAGGATGGAGAGAAAGACACAGATAGTAATCATAATTGTGAACGTAATATATGAATGTAATGGAATACTATGTGCCATAAGAAAGGATGAACAGGCAGACTTCAGATAAACCTGGAAAGACTTGTATAGTTTGATGCTAAGTGAAGTGAGCAGAACCAGGAGAATGTTGTACACAGTAACAGCCACATTGAGTGATGACGGACTTTGATAGACTTAACCCCTCTCAGCAATACAAGGATCTAAGACATCTCCAGAAACCTCATGATGGAAAATGCTATCCACATCCAAAGAAAGAACTCTGGAGTTTGAATGCAGACCAAAGCATACCATTTGCTATTTTTTTTCTTCTGTTGTGTCCTTGTTCTTCCTGGTGGTTCCTCCTATTAGTTCTAATTCTTAGTTAAAACATCACTAATGTGAAAATATGTTTCATAGGAATATGTATGTATAGCCTATTAGATTGTGCGCCATCTTGGGGAGGGTGGTGGGGAGGTAGGGGGAGAAAAGTTTAAAATTCAAAAGCTTATGGAAGTGATTGTTGATAAATTAAAATAAATTAATAAAAAATGAAAAATAAAATAAAATCTTTGCCAAGAAGAAAAAAAAATTGTTTTGGTGGTTGGGACCAAGGTAAGAAAAGAAGACTACTAAGTATTACCTTGGTGTGGGGCATCTTCCTGGGGTCCAGAGACTTAGTCAGTCTCAGACAAATAAGTAAGATGGGAAATAAGCAAAGGCACCAGGGAAACCAGGGGCAATAAGGAGACCCCTGTGGACATTCCTCCAAATAGTCCCTTAGGGAAGAGGTGGAAATACTGGGAAGAGAGACGATAGAAAGATAAGAAAGATCATAGATGATATCAGTTAACTTAGCCTAAAAGGCCAACAAGGAAATTGGATCAGTGTGTACTTTGTCTTGTCCAGCAGTTTCCATCTCTGTGTGTGTTTGTAAAATGTTTCACGTCTGTGGTGAGATTTTAAAACAAAGGTCTGTAGTTAGAGAACACTGGGAATGAAAAAGCAGAGAAAGACTTTCTCAGAAGTTAGTGGAAGGTGTGGCAAACAGCCTTTACAGCCCAACATAGGAAGAACAGAAAGGGAAAAGCTAAGGGTTTGAATTCAGGTTTAATCAGATCTCAAAGCTATTGGTGAAGACTATGGGGGGGGGGTATGGAAATACTGCTCTCTTGATTTGCAAATTGTTAGGTATTAATACCCTCCAGAGAAACTGACCACACCCTGTCAGGATTGATTCAAATTCCTCTGTTGTCCGAATCAAACTCTTAGTTAACCTGAGTGATGACCGGTGATTTTAAGCTGTTTGTAAAACTTATATATATATGAGCCTCCAACTCCCAGGAAGATGAAATGCTTTGGGTAGTTTCAGCTCTCTTAAGGAAGTAAGTTATTTAGAGCCAGGAACTGCAGAGGGTGTTCTTGTGGGGAGGCTGGGAGAATGACTATTCAGCATCAGCTGAGGTAGGATTCTCCTGACTCAATTTCCCCACTGTGACACCTGACTCAATGCAGTTGGCCTAGAATTTTAGATAAGTTAGTGTCTTTTTGTTAGAAAAACCTGAAACAAAAATCTACTACAGTGAGAGATGCGGGCACAATGCACTTTAGTAGTATGTGGGCACCTAGTTCAGTGGTAGAATCAACTTTTAAACCCTTAGTAAAAATCCACACTCCACCCATCGGGGCTGATTGGTCTGGTTCATCTGAGTTACACCCTTCCTGGACAGCCCCTCGCATGTCTTGTTAACTCCACCTATTTCATAGGTCCCTCGTTCAAAAATGGGGGCTATCTCTGCCCTTGGGGAGTGTCAGTTCATATTCAATAAGCTTATTAAGCAAGCACAGTAGAGAAAAGCCTTTGCCCTGTTGAAGACCTGTCCTTAAACCTGGCTGGTTGCAACCAATTTGGCCTCTAGGCTTCTTTCTTTTTAAAAAAATCTTTTTAAAATATTTAGGCAATAAGTAATTTGCCCAGGGTCACACAGCTAGTGTGAAATGTTTCATCTGAGGCTGGATTTGAACTCGGGTATTCCTGAGTTCAGGGCTGGTACTCTATCCACTGCACCACCTAGCTGCTCTTAGGCTTCTTTCTTAGGAACTAGTTGTTTACAGTAAAGTTTGGAGCACTTTCTGATTGGTTCAGGGACTATTCACAAGATTTTAGAATTTCTTATCCTGCTGTGGAAGCCTAACCCCCTAAAATTTTTCTTACATTTTAATTCCCCATAATGGTATGGGGATACTTAGGCTCAGGGCTTGGGAAACAAGGATATTATTCTGTTACTTAATCTTAGCTGTCTGGGTTTGTTACAATTAGTTAATGTTGAAAAGAAGAATGGCTTGCAGTCTATATTGTAAATACTTTAAAAGAAGCATCCATTTTAATTAAGGGTTATTTATTTGTACATGATCAGAAGTTGGAACTGTTTTATTATGTATGTATTGAAGTCTGTTATTTCTTAGTGGAATCCCATCTTCCTGATGGGGAATATAAATAATGAAGAATGAATTCTTAAACATGACAATTGGCTGAGGTTCCAATTTTTTATCTTATGGTAATAGAGACGTAAGGGCCAGGTAATTTAAAATTGTGTTAAAATCAATCTTGTGGGAGAGTGGACACAAGAAAAAGGATTTCTATAAGAAGACAGTCTTCTGGACACTGCTTGAATAACACTTAGACCAGAAAACTTCACCAGATGTCCAGAACACCAATCAGACAGCTGCATGCCTTAAATGGACTATTGTTACTTTTTCTCTTTGAGTTTGTCAATGTGACAGTCAATTTCTCCCTCCCTTCTCCCATATTTTTAAAGTCCTCAAAACCCCTTGATGAAATGTTGCCCAACAACACAGCCCCAGATGGAACGGGATGGTTAGAATACGAATTAAGATGCAGGCTTAACAGAGTAAATAAAAGGAAAAGGGAGGATTGTGGAAAATGTGGTTGGGAATGTTACTTCTGCACATCACTCATTAAGGGGATAAGTAGCTGCAGGGGTATCGACAGCTGTAGGCTGTTAAGGAAATGTGGGGAATGGGGAGATGTAATTAGGGGCAGAGACTCACCTGAAGAAATCATCAGAAGCTTAGGATAGGTTGTAACCTCTGTAGTACCCAGCCAATGGGGAATCAGGGGAGGGACTTCCCATTTCTGAATAGGGAATAAAAAGACTGTGCTTTCATGCCTCAAGAGTGTGCCCATACATGGGACACACTGCCAGCTGTTAATAAAAAGTTTTTTTCTGGTTCACCAATAACTTCTTGGAGCTTTCGTCCCTAACATGATAGGATTAACTGTACTTATTTTAACAGAATTCCACTACAACAATTTGGGGTTAGTCTAGTGACTAGATTATTCCAGAAACTACTCTGTATTCATTTAACTCCAACATCACCACAGGAAATGATGAGCAGGCTCTGTAGGTAGCTATTTAAACCAGGTAAGTTAAGGGGGTACCATATGCATCTGACAGGGGCATCCCAACTGGTCAATCACAGTGGAAAAAAATCAGTCCTCTAAGTTAATGCAGGTCAGTCACGGTACCACTGCCGAGCTCCTCTCCCCCAAACTGATGGACTGACAGCAAATTGGTAACAAAGCCCCCTTCCCATTGGAAGTCAAGTTGTAGGGCAGTATTGATGACACTAGGTCTCTGGCTCAATGGGAACCCCATAATATAGTTAGAAGTTCCTTTCTACCCCAACCTTGTATATCCAAAGATATACAATATATGCTAATTGGTATGAATATAGTCCAGTGTTCTAAAACTCTATCTTACTGTACCAAATCCTCTGGTCCCAAGATCTTTCTATTTCACTGATTTCTTGATATGGAAATAAGTTAAAGACTCCAACTTAGGCTATCTACTTAGGAAGACTTCTGAGTTCCTAGTTTATAGGGTTTGGGGACCTGAAATCATCCAGTCCAAACTCCTTCATTTTACAGAAGAGAAAATTGAGGAAGGCAAGTTGGGGGTAGGAGGAGGATGTCACTGCAAGGTCACACAGCCTGAAGTAGCATTACCATTCACATCCAGGTCCTCAGACTCTTAAGTCCAATCCTTCTGCCATTACACCTTGCTGACTTAGAAACAGTTGATCCAGCTAGATCAATCCCTCAATCAATCAAAAGAAGTCAATAATTCCTAGTCAACAAGGGGTCTCAAGATCCATTCTCTGATCCTCACAGCTTTCTACAAAATGGAGCCCATAAAGCACAGTTCTTTACTCTTCCATATTGCCATCAATTTTGGGGTGGGTGAGAAAAGGGCCTGAGGCCAAATGGGATCCATTTTGACTTAGCTTCCCCATCATTCTCAACAGCAATATTTACACCCCCCACAGAAAGGGTAAGAAGAAGTCCAGGACCTCAGTTGGGGCTTGGCCACTTTTCCTGACCTTCCCCCCCCACCCCTGGCAATGGCAGTTAAAATAGCTCCAGCTGCCATTGAACCCCCGGCCTTGGGAAATACTACAGGTTAGGATCAGATGGGTAAGCTGACAGCCAACCAGATAAAGGGAAGGGACACCAAAAGCAGCCTGACCTCTTCTGGGTAGACATCTTGGGGCAGAAGAAGTAACTGTGAAAGAATCTGACCTGAAAGACAGGAAGGAGCATTTTATTGGTCTTTAATAAAGGGAAAGAAACGTTATCAACATTCTCTTATTTTTCCTTTTAGACAAATAGCTGCAGAGAATTACCCCGCTGGCTATAGTTAAAATAATGGTGATAATGTCAAGTCCTTGGAACTTTCCCCTGGCGGCAGCAACTTGAAAAGAATCCACCAACCAATACATCAATCAACATTTATTAAGCACCTACTACGTATCAGGCACTGTGCTGGGAATACAAAGACTGAGACAATCCCTACTCTCAAGGAGCGTACATTCTATTAATTCATTCATACTTGTGAAGCTTCTGGAGAGCACTAAATAAAACATTTCACAAATCATTTTATAGTGGATTAAATGGGGCGCTAAGGGGAAATATGCTTCAGGGATTTCTCAAGCAGGAAGCATGGAAGAGATGTGAGACCTACATGATTTCTGCTGCTCATACACAACCCATTCTACAAGAAGCCACTATGACTTTGAAGACAAGACATTCACTGGATAAATGAACTTCACATTTTAAGGAGGTTAGTCCCCACAGATGACTCCAGAATAAAATACTCCCAATCTAACTTATTATTCTACGTGACATCTTAACTACCTGGCATGCTCCAAAGTAGAAGGCCTAGGTTACTTAAATTTGACAAGTATTTACTGAGTGGCTATGTATTCAGCACATAAATGTGAGCCATAATTAACAGATGGCCTAAGAAAACTATTAGCACTGACTTGCCCAGAGAGATTGACTAATGGTGCATATAGTGAGACTCACTTGTAACCATGTCAGTTTTCTGTACTTTGCAGGTATCCGGGTTCTGTCTGAAACCATCCCCTCCAGCATCAAGATGTTCAGAAAAAGGCAACAATGAATGGTATAAGGGGTGTTGTCCAGAGAAGTGAAAAATCATTAAGTCTCTGTTGTTTAAAAAATAAAACATTTGTCTGTTACAGTATGATTCAGTTTAGCTTATAGGTTAATAAAATTAACAACCAACACATTATTGAGAATTGGCCTACTTCCATTGGGCTGGCAGGGCTGAGTATTTCCTAAGAAAACCATTCCCAGAATTTCTCTTGACCTGGGGTGCAATTCTCCCCAGGAATTTAATGCAGTAACAGATTTTTGGTTTAATCAAAATTTTTTTCTATGCATAAAATATGTGGCTGAGTTTTCATTCATTCCTGGTTTCTAGGAGTAGTAACAATAAGCCAGTTCAGAGGTACAATGGACACACAGTTCCTGGGGCCACAGAGCCCACAGACTGGATATTCTCATCTCCTCTAGTTCAGTAAATTGGGTAGAGAGCTGAGGTCTAGTCACACAGCAGTGCAATTAACCCCAAAGTATTCATCTCTAGACAGGGGTCTTTAAAAGTTCAGAAAGTTCCTGGAGCGCACAAAATACCCCTCTGTCATGGTCTCTCATGCCCTCACTCCATGCTGAGGCATAAGGCTGTTTACAAGGATGGAAGGCCTTCAGTCTGGCCTTTCCTTCACTCCTACTTAGGTCCCTTTAGTTAAAAGTAAAGGTGAAGGGGGTTAAAGTATTTAAAAGCTGAGGATCTGAGAGCTAAAATATACCTGAAAGGCTTCCCTAAATTTCTCCTCCACTCACCTTCTACAACTAAAGCTATTATAGTTAGGTCTTCTCCCCCATAGGTCCCAACATCAAGGGAGCTTATTAGGCCAAGGCATCAGTGAGACGTTGGGCATGTAAGTATTCACAAAAGACCAGAACCTGTGGAGATGACCCTCATTTCCTCCATATTAATCTTCCTAGAAGACCAATCCCATCATTTCACTCCCTTAAGGATTTCTGATTTCCTACTGACTACCAAGTTCCAATTCCCCTTCCTCTGTAAGGTTTTATACCTCAAGTACCTAATCTGTTCTCCCCAGGATTCACTGTTTTCCTTTGGTCCCTCTATAAATCCCATGTTTACCCTTGCCTCTTCAGCTGTGTACAGACTCAGCATCTGTCTGCCGAGCATGCCCTTCCAGTTCCTGTTACTCCAAACTCTATATTGCTCTTTCAAAGCCAAATTCAAAATTCTTCTCTTTCATGAAGTCTTCTTCCCTGACTAATCTCATGATTAAAAAAAAAAAATTTCTCTCAATTCCTGGACCATTATACAACAGTCCTGATGTTAATTAAAAAAAAAAGTGGTAATAAAACAACCCTGAAGCCTCATCCATCTCCATTCCCTGGGCTGAGGAGGTAGAACACAATGACATTTTATTTTACTCTTACTGCCTTTTTTTCCTGAAGAGCTTGCAGTGCCAATATCCTTTTGGTATTTTTTTTAATCAGAGATCAGGAGTGTGAGGCCCCCAAAAGGGGCTGACCAAAATGTCCTTGTGATTTGAGTTTCTGTGAATTTAGTCTTTGATACAGTGGCCACCCTAGGGTTCAAGGTACAGAATAATAATTTCAGCAGATACACAAACCTGTAAAACCATGTATCAACAGGAGTCAACAATAGAGGGCTAATCAAATAAAATCCAGCAACTAAAACCATGTTGTTCCCCATCTTCCTATATTGATAAATAAATTTAAAAAAACCTTAGTAACACCTTTTCCATAATTGGTTAAAATCTATTAATGTAACAAAGTAGGGAATGGATATACAATTGGGCATTTTTTTTATCCATACAGTCATATATGATGCTCAAGTGGCCAATGAAGACATTGTTTCTATCGACAGGCAGTATACAGAGTTCTAACTAGTGCTGACTAGCAACTCTGCTCAAAGGCACAGGTCAGAACCAGAAACGATCCTACTAAAGCAGTTCTAGACTACTGTACTCATTTTTCTCTCTTCCCTGCCACATATGCTTCATAGCATCCAAGGCCTTGTCCTACATGCCTTAGCAGATTTCATTAAGAAGGCCATAACCCACATGGAGGCAGCAATAGTCCACAGCTCTCAAGAAGCTTGACAGCTTGACAGAAAAGGCAAAGATAAGAAACTGACAATAAAGGAGAAGCACATAGCATTCAAGGGAGAAAAAAGACCAGACCCAGTTACACCTCCTAGATTTCCTAATTTCCCTCCTGCTAGAGAATCGTTTAGAGGGTCACTGGCCCTTGTCCTCTACTGTTTCTCTCTTGGATCTGCAAGATAAAATAGCAGCTGAGATACATGCTGGGAGAACCAGCCAACACCCCAGTAGGAAGCCTGCTCTCCCTGTCCTTTAACCATATTTCCATTAGGTTAGACAATTATCTCAACCCTAACCATCCTTCTGTCCACTTAGCTTCATTTATGAAGAGGAAAGGTAAAGATTAGTTTGAAATTCCCTTGTGTTTAAGAATGGGGTTGCGAAAAAGGTGAGGAGGAAAAATGGACCCCAAAGCATCAAGGAAGTCAAGGAAAAATGTTCAGAAAGATCAATTAAAAGGTTGAAGATGATGGATCAGCTTTCTTATGTAAGTGTAGCCCACACTGATCAGTACTCAAAAGAGCAGATATTAAGATATGCCCGTTCTTAGACTGAAGGAGATGCCATTAAAGGATCCTATGGGTTCTGCCTCTCACCAACAGTGTACAAGAGAGAAAGAAGCTTTATAACCCAAGAGATGGGGACACCTATAAAGCAAGCTGTGCCATGAGTGTACCTCATAGATATAATAAACTATCTTGCATATCTACCCCCCTATCTAGAGAAGCTCAGAATCCATTTATAGCAATTATATCTGGTGTCTGGAGCAATTCTTCAATGATAAAAATAATTAGTCTTTTGAGGTTGAGAAAGTTGGGTCAGAGAAGCAGCAGCATTTCTGCAAAAGCTGCAGTGGGTTCATTCACCCTTTCCTTTGGATCTCTTCTGCTTAGGAGATCAGGACCACCAAAAGGCCTTATATCCACCAAACAGCTATGCTTCCCACTCCTTTCCTTGGATGTGAGCTTAGGAAGGCCATGCTATTTTGAGAGGCACCAGTCTGGGCTACTTATTCAATAGAATTGGGATTTTTTTCTTCTTGAATGACCCAACAGAGGAGAAACCTAGATTAAGATATCCAATCCTGGGGGAACAAGGGGGTGGCAACATTGAAGCACACAGATAGCTGTGGTTTATCCTTGTTGGGGCTCCACACTGTTCCTGCCCTTCTGTCATTGTTGAAAGAGACTACACAGTCTAGTTCAGATACTAGAAAGAGCAAATTACTATTACCAGTGTAAAAGTTTCAGTGCAAGATGGCCCCAGAGTGGTTTTTTGGTTACCACTGATGAATAAGACAGAAATAAGTCTGAAATTAGGCCTGAAGATGAAACAGGTCATCAAAAGGGTATTTCTAGTCCACTTCTAATTATGATTGCAGGTATCTGCATACCAGCCACCTCAGACACCAAGTTAGAATCAATATTTGGAAAGGATACCATATATCTCAGGTGATTCCTCCTAAGCCTTACCTTTTGGATCTAGACAGCAATGCCAGCGTGACAATATGTGGCCATCGCTGGCTATGGTGTCCACGGTGTCTTCCAATCTCATTCAAATATTTCCTTCTGTCTTTTCCAGTCTAGTCATAGAAACCAAAGACTTTAGTGTCTGGTTCTGCTGGAAAGGAACAGATCTAAGACCATTTGTCTACTTTCCATCTGTTACTACTAGAAGGATCCTGGGCATTTTAGGGATGCTGGAAAGATATTGTCTACCAGGCACCAGCAGGCCACAGGGAGTATAATGGCACTGACTCATGCCAGTACACCAGTCAGTCCCTTAAAGAAACCTAAATGTAAGAAAGGTTCCAAATTTAAATAAAATTGTCAGTCTTCAGCCAATTCCTTACTGCTTTGCCTGGCTGGAAATACCATGGGTAAAGATATCCCAGATCTGCTCCATCATCCTAGCCTAGTAAATCTAACTCATAAAACACATCCGATTCCCTTACTCCACCCAATCAAATAGTGAAGCATGGCTCAGCCCTGGTGGCTGGCACTACAGAGCTCCTGCCACTCAGTTTCCTCCTAACTTCTACAATGTCAATTTTCCAGGTAGATGCAGACAGGTACATACACTAATACATGCCTATCCTAGGCGAAAGAAGAGACATCTATACACTACCACAAGGGGGCCAAGAGACTAACTAAAGCTTTGACACGTCCTTAGTTTACATTTAAGATTGGTACACATAAACTTTAAATAAGAGAGAAATTTGCCAGAAAGGTAATTTCTGTGTATTCATGCCTAATCTTACGAGCTCGTGTAAACATTTTTTCTCTTTCTACCTCCCCCCATTATTTGCACAATTTTTTTTTGTTAAGTCCAAACGTAATTTGAAATGAGGTAGGTAATTTCTATGTATTCCCGCCTTAGTCCTTTTTGGTGACTGGCTGAGAATTATGCCAATTTGAAAAACAAATAGTCCAAATGGAGCTGGAGATGCACATCCAGAGGGTGTAGGTCAACTCTAGCCAATGCTTTTCAGTTGGCTATTTTCTCAATCTCATCCAGATCATCGGTGTCCAATCTGTCTATCTTCTTATCTGCAAAGAAATTAAACCACAGAGAATCAAACCAGGGCCACCTTGGAGAGTCTATTTCAGGTACTGTTGCAACACGAGGACAACCTACAAACCTCTGCTTTACCTAAAAGCAATATCCAGCTACCGGGCCAAGATGTTCCTTCCTCATCTGATTGATGATACCTTGAAGCAACTGAGCATCACACGACAACCCGGACGTGCGCATGTAAGGGCTTTGGCCCTGGGACAAAAGAGCGGATCCTGCTCTTCTCTCCTATCCCTACTTCTCTAACAACCAGGAGGGAGATGGAGGAGGAGAGACCCAGGCCCTTGCCCAAGAGCCCTGGGCTTGCCCACTTAACAGCCAATGAGCCACAGAGGGCACATGCCCTGGGACACTCACTGAAATGTTCCTGGATCCTGTTGAGAATGTTCATGCTGTGCTTGCTGTCCACCATGTTGACGGCCAGGCCTCGCTTGCCAAAGCGTCCCGTGCGCCCAATCCGATGCAGGTATGTCTCATTGTCTGGATTCCCATCCTTGTCCACTGGCAGGTCAAAGTTGATAACCACAGACACCTGTTCAACATCGATACCTACAGTGCAGGAAGATGGAGGAGACACGGGGAAAGCAGACAAAAAAAAGCGCATGACACCCATGGTCTAATCTGTGAGAATCTAGCACCAGCAGCTGGTACCCACAAAACAAGATTTTATACCTATGGGTATAAAATAGTATGACCTGAATGGACATTACAAAAAGGATCAGATTCACCCAAAGTGATTCTCTGGTTTGAAGGACTCAAGGATTTCTCCCAGACCCACCTGGAGGATGGTCTGAAGGGGAGGGAGTTCCATCTCAAACTGCCTGATGCTATCAATTTGCCACAGCCAACACTGGAGCTATTTAAGCAAATGAGTAGCAAATATGAGGCAAGTAGGAAAACCTAGGAGCCAGAACCCTGGATCAGGATGCTGATCAAGTTCTCTTCTCCTACAGCTCAAGATCAGGAGAGCTCCATGACATCAAGAACAGAAAATTCCAAGAGGATCATCTAGCTGCTGACCCCAGACAAACCACCTGCAGGCTCAGATATCATGTCTGTAGCCTGGGGGGAATGACCATGTACTCAGCAGTGTCAAGGAGGGCAATCCAACCCCCAGCAGACCATGTCTGCAAAGGCAGAGGGAGCTGCTGATTGAGGCTCTGGGAAAACCCAAACTGCCCTTGCTAGAAAGGGGATCACAGCCGCCCTCCTGTTCTTTCCCAAGCCCGAGGCCTCCACATGGGGCAGTCTCTTCTCACCTCGAGCACACACATTGGTAGTCACCAACACTTTCTCCTTGCCCTCTCGGAAACGCTCAATCACAGCAGCTCTCTGTTCCACCATCATTTCGCCACTCAGGAGGGCCACCTGGTGGCCTTCTTTGGATAGTTCAGCTGCCAGCCAACCAGCTGTTTTGCGGGTCTGGAGTGAAAAGAATTTTTTAAAATGGAAACACCTGCAAAAACAATTAAAACACCTGCAAAAAATGGCTTTGGGTCACTGAAATAAATGGAGGCTCTAATTCTGAAGGCAACTGAGAGTTAAAATTATTAAAACGCCTCTGAGTGTTTCAAAAATAATCTGGAAGAATCTATATTTTGGAGCTTTTTTTTTGCACAGCTGCAAAAAAGAGAAACCACACATGGGTTTAGTTTTCCCCTAGTTTTTCCTCACACTAATGATAAACTCTGGAGCTGCAGAGAATTTCTCTTCTTATTATAATTCCTTAGTAAATAAATTTCTGGCCGAAAAGGCAAAGGCCAAGTTGACAACACACAAGTTGAATTTTACCTACTTGGGGTCACAGCTGGCTGCTACTCACATGACAGAAGATCATGGCTTGAGCAATAGTGATGGCCCCATAAAGATTACAAAGGGCTTGGAACTTTTCATCACGGTTATTGCACATCACATAATACTGTTTAATGGTGTCCAACGTCTCTTCCTCTCGTTTCAGTTTGATGATGTTTGGGTCTGGGACAACTTTCCGTGCAAATTTCCACACAGAATCTTCAAAGGTAGCAGAGAAAAGCAGCATTTGACAAGCCTTAGGGAGCATCCTAAAAGGCAAGCCCACAGTATTCAGCATTAACTACAGTCCTGAACTGGAGGAATACAGAATGCACGGCCCTCACAGGTTACTGCGTTCCTTATGTCCCAGAATGCTGTACAGCTGTGGCGGTGCAAAACATGGTAGAGAATAAGGATTCCCCAAGTCTCTCCTTCATCCTAGGACTCAGCCAAACAAGCCAAAAATGGACAAGCAGGATTCAAGGATCTAGATCTCCCTCTCTATACCAGAATAAGTCAAAAGAAAACCAAGTGACTAATACTTAAGTTTCATATGGCATCATACAATGTGAACGTTTAAGTCCTATTTATATGCAGTAATTAAAAAAAAGCCTCTTTTAAATAAACTTACTAAAGTAAACTCTCAATAGTAGAGCATTATAAAATAATGGTGGGAGGGTGTCAGACTACCTGATCTCTAAGGTCCTGTCCAGCTTAAAATCTATCATCCTATGGTCAAGAAGTTGGATGGTGTGATAGGTGATTCACCTACTCGATCTTCTAATTTTTTTTTAAACTTAAAGTAAATCAGTGTCAACTAAACAATCGAATCAACATACAAACCAAAAAGCAAGGATTTACCCCAAATCCATAACCTTTATTTAACAGGCAGAACCAAATGAATCAGCAACTGACAAGCTAACAAAGACTGTACTTTTGGTTTTTCACACCATCTATAACTAATTAAAATTCCTTCTTTCCTTTTATTTTTTCCCCATATACATGATACTTATCTGTCTTGGTTTTTTTCTTAAAGTTTTTTTTGGTTACATTTTAAGTTCCAAGCTATCTCCCTCACTCCCCACCCCAGTGTGTGTGTGTGTGTGTGTGTGTGTGTGTGTGTGTGTGTATAAAACCATATTATGCATACTTCTATTTATCAATTCTTTCTCTGGAATTGGATAGCATTTTTCATCACGGGTTCTCTGTAGTTGATTTGAATGTTTGTCATATTCAGAATAGCTTGGTCATTCAGTTACTCTTCAGTATTGCTGTTCTGTATACAAAGTTCTCTTGGTTCTGCTCGTTCCACTCTTCATTACTTCATGCAAGTCTTTCCATATTTTCCTAAAACCATCCTGCTGGTCATTTTTTATAGCACAACAGTATTGCATCACAATCACATACCACAACTTGTTTAGCCATTCCCCGACTGATGGGCATCCCCTCAATTTCCAGTTCTTTGCTGCCACAAAAACAGTTACTATAAATATTTCTGGAATATATAGATTTGTCAGGAACTTGTCCCGGTCAAGAACTATGACCTGCTATGACAAACTTGTCTCACTGCTGCTGTTACCCCCCATTGTCAGGGTTACAGCTCACTTCAGAGCCATCAGTCTCCCCACACAGCCACGAGGTCCTTCCTTGCTTACAAGCCTTTTCCCTCACTTTGAAATTAAACTTCTATTTGATTCCTGACTCTTCTGTCTCTAGCCTGTTCTGTTCAGCTCTGGCCCCCACAGGTTAGAGGCCACTCCACTCAGTTGACAGATTTTTTTCCTTTTTCTCTGATCACCTTGAGAAATAGACCTAATAGTGGTATTGCTGGATCAAAGGGTATACACAGTTTTATAACACTGCGCATAATTCCACATTGCTCTCCAAAATGGTTAGATCAGTTCACAATTCTACCAACGTTTTAGTGTCCTAATTTTTCCACATCCCCTCCAACATTTGTCATTTTCTCCTACCATTTTATTAATTTGATAAGTATGAGATGCTATCTGAGAGTTGTTTTGATTTGCATTTCTCTAATCAATTATGATTTACAGCATTTTTCATATGACTATAAATAGCTTTAATTTCTTCATCTCAAAACTGCCTGTTCATATCCTTTCACCATTTATCAACTGGGAAATAACTCATATTCTTATAAATTTGACAAAGTTCTCTATATATTTGAGATATGAGACCTTTATCCAAGAAACCGTCTACAAAATTTTTCCCCAATTTTCTGCTTTTCTTCTAATCTTGGCTACAATGATTTTATTTGTATACAAACAAAACATTTTTAATTTAATGTAATCAAAATTATCCATTTTACACCTCACAATGTTCTCTCTCTTGTTTATTCATAAACTTTTCTCCTAACCATAAATCTGATAGGCAATGTGTTCCACATTCTTCTAGTTTTTCTTATGCTATCTCCCTTTATATCTAGGTCATGCATCCATTCTGACCTTATTTTGGTAAATGGTATAAAATAGTGGTCTATACCTAGTTTCTGTCAGACTGCTTTCCAGTTTTCACAACATTTTTTTTAACCAAATAATGAATTTTTATCCCACAAGCTTAAATCTTCACATTTGTCAAACACAAGGTTACTATAATTGTTTACAACTGTATATTGTATGTCTATTCTGTTCCACTGATCTACCTTTCTGTTTTTTAGCCAATACCAGATAGTTTTGACAATTACTGCCTGGTACTGCTAAGCCTCCTTCCTTTACATTTTTTTCATTAATTCCTTTGATATGCTTGACCTTTTGTCCTTCCAAATGAATTAGGTTATTATTTTTTCTAGCTCAATAAAATAATTTATTGGTAATTTAATTAGGATGGCATTGGGGTACCTAGGTGGCATAGTGGATAGAGCACCAGCCCTGAAGTCAGGAGGACCTGAGTTCAAATCTGGCCTCAGATCAAACACTTGACACTTACTAGCTATGTGACCCTGGGCAAGTCACTGAACCTCAATTGCCTAAAAAAAAACTTTTTTAAAAATAGGATGGCATTGAATATTGAATATGTAAATTAGTGTAGGTACAACTGTCATTTTTATCATATTGGCTCTGCCCACCCATGAATAATTAATATTTCTTCAATTATTTAAATCTGACTATATTTGTATAAAAAGTATTTCATAATTATGCTCATGTAGTTCTTGGCAGGTATACTTCCAGGCATTTTATGTTGCCTACGGTTATTTTAAATGGAGCACCTCTTACTATCTCTTCTTGCAGGGTTTTGTTGGTGATATATAGAAATGTTGATGATTTATATGGGTTTATTTTATATCCTGCTACTTTGCTAAAATTATTATTTCAACTAGCTGAATTTTCAGTTGAATCTCTAGGATCTTCCAAGTATATCATCACCTTGTCTGCAAAAAGAGACTGTTTAATTACTTCACTGCTCATTCTGATTCCTTTGATTTTCTTTTCCTTTTCTTATGCTATCACTAGCATTTCTAATAAAATATTGAATAATATTAGTGATATTGGGCATCCTACTTGATTTTTCTAACATTCTTCAAATTAACTCATTACATAGCTTACTAGGTTCAACAAATTACACCAAGAGCAAAATACAAATATTACAAGGCTCTAGTTATATACTACACACACACACACACAAAAATTTGCTTCCTTTAATCTAGTGAGCTAGACCATTCCAAATAACTATTTTAGTTATTCATTCAAAAGACCCTGGGATGATTAATTCATGTGCCAATTCTTTGCATTCCCCTTTACATCTCTCCCGAGGAATACCTAAAAGTGGGAGAGTTATGGAAAAGTCACTGTATCATTCCTCATGGTTTAAGACTATATCATAATTACATTATTCCAAATAAATGAAGTTACATTTATTTATAAAGATATACAAAGACATAACTACCTTTGGTTAATCAATCTGCATCCTCTTGGGGAATGAACTAAGGGCAGCTAAATGGCGCAGTGGATAGAGCACTGGGCCTGGAGTCAGGAAGACATGAGTTCAAATCTGACCTCAGACACTAACTGTGTGACCTTGGGCAAATCAGTTAACCCTATTTGCCTCAGTTTCCTCAACTGTAAAATTAACTAGAGAAGGAAATGGCAAACGCTCCTGTATCTCTGCCAAGAAAACTCCAAATAGGGTTACCAAGAATCGGACACAACTCAAGTGACTGAACAACAACGGCACCTATGCACATGGATTGTAAAGGTAGGCTTTTGAGTTACAGAAGCCATCACAAAAAACCATCCCTAGTCTTACACTCCAAGGTGATTTCCTCCCCCCATTCCCATCAGTGCCTCATACCTCTGGATGCGGATACTCTGATCCTGATGGCCTTGGGTGGCTATCATCACGTCAGCTTCATCCAGAACGAACACCTTGATCTTTTTGGGGTCGATGAACTTCAGCTTGGAGCACCAGTCCAGAACAGTGCCAGGGGTGCCAATTACGATCTGCTCACTGATCTTCTGGCCTCTTTCTACTGTTGAATCAACAATAAACTTTCCATGAGAGTTTCCATCATCAGATGATTATTAATAAAAACACTGCACTGATATACTTGAACAAAGCTATCTTAACGGGAAGGATAAATTATCACTATAGCACTTCACTGTTCACAAACACCGGATAAAAAGAAATTAAAGACCAAACAAACAAGGAGGTAGAGAAAAGTTCATGTAAGTCTTCCTTTTGTTTGATATTAACAACATCAACACCAGTAGCAAGCATGTACATGGCTCTTCAATGTTGTAAATTCCCTTTACATACATCTCATTTCATTTGCTCCTCATAACCACCTCTGCACTAAGTACTCTGGTGACATCCCATCACAGCCGAGGAACCGGGGCTCATCAAACTTCAGTGGCTTGTATATTGTATCAGTGTCTGAGGCCACATTCAAACCCTGGTCATCCTGAATTCAAGTTTGCACTCTGCTTTTCTTCAGCCATACTGCCTCTATAACCAGTCACCCAGTCCTATAGGTTCTCTCTCTAAAATATTTCATGTCTTACCCATCCTTTTCATCATCACGGTCTATAGTTAGTCCAGGGAAAAGCTGGTTTTAACAGACATTTAGTTTGATACGCAAGCTTCTTTGTAAATAGAAATGTTCATGTTTGTTGATGTTTGTCAAGCTGATGATAAAAGAAATATAAAATTAAAAGACAAAAATAGTAGGGGCAGCTAAGTGGCACAGTGGATAGAGCACCAGCCCTCGAGTCAGGATGACCTGAGTTCAAATCCAGCTTCAGACACTTGACACTTACTAGCTATGTGACCCTAGGCAAGTCACTTTACCCTGAATGCCTTACCAAAAAATTAATTAATTAAAAACTTCAGTGAAAAAATAAGGGAGACAGAATCTGAGATTATCTGAGTTACAGCTTCAGATTCCCTTGAGCACTGAGTTCATAATGGCCTTGGACAGTGAAGGCAACTTATATGAGACCAGGAAATTACACAGGCCAAGGTATGAAAAAAGTATTTCTCAAGTTTTCTATGATCAGCACACAGATATACCATGCTAAAAACCAGGGCTATGTAGTTTGAGGAAAAAGACACTAAAAGAAAAAACTATGAAAGGGAAAAAAGTAAAAAGTTCCCCTTGTCTTAAAAGCAAAAAGTTGACATGGATCTCTTTGTAGTCCAACCCCTTCATTTTCTGCCCATCACAGGCCTCTATTATCACTTATCTTTTTCAACCTTAGTTTCATCTGCCCTAAAAAAACTTGCATGGCCTTCAGATATGCTTCCTTATCATTCCCCATCCTGACCATGATTGCTTCTGATTCTAATTTGTTTATGACAGGACTCTGTCTATCTAAGTCATGCATACACTTGGAACTTACCTTGGTATGCTGGGCTAAACTTAATTTCTGCCAGACTACAGGTTCAGTTTTCTTGGCAGTTTTTGTCACCTAGTAAGTCCTTTCCCCAGTACCCAAGAGTTGAGGGCTTATTTTTGCTTATTTCTGTATGCTATGTTAAGTCACCAGTTCCACTAGTGAAATCTCTGTCAGAACAAGTACCAAAAAGTTTTAATGATTATCCTTCATAGAAGAGTTTGAGATTTGATACTGACAAGTACCTTGTAGCAGGTTTTATTTTGTTTTATTTTTCTCACCTCAAGTTCAAGTTAACTTAAAATGTGCATTACTAACAGCTTACTTACTTAAGGTATCACTGCCATTAATTGGCTTTTAATGGTTTTTCAAGCTTTATAGCACAGGAGGAAAATCTCTCCACTGTTTTCTTATAGTTCTTTTTATTAAATAAATTTCTGATTATCTTTTGTTTTTACATTACCTAAATTTCCTTTGCCCTTTCCCCTCCCAGATAAGCCAGCCCTTAAAAAAAAAAAAGACAAAATAGTTTGGCAAAACTAATCAAGGCATTTAAAAAGTCTAACAGTACACATATTCCAATAGAATTTTTTAAAGCTTAAATATTATATCATATTCTTTGTATACTCACATTTATTGCCTCGAACAGCATAAGCAAGCTTAAGTTCTGGATAAAATCTGCCCATCTGTTCAATCACCTTTCCTGTCTGAAGCGCCAGCTCATATGTCGGTGACAGACACAGACACTGAAAAGAAAATAATACAAATTAAGAGATGCACCTTGTAATTTAACAAAGTCATTCAGCAACACAGAATTCCAAGGTACACAGTTCAAGGAAACATTTGGACATTTTGTTTTAGTAGGAGTAAGGTTACTTAGTGATTTTTGACTTTACACATCATTTACATATCTTCTGGCTAATAGAAGCCTTAAAGTACATCTGCATTGGAGCCTCAACTCACAGAATTGCTCACCTCCTGGTATTTTAGTATCTGTTCTATCTAAGGTAGGGATCAAAGAACTACAAAATTCTTGCCTGAGACAAGTCTGAGGTGTCATTTTAGAGATTCATTTCCTTAACTCTCCACCTTAACCCTAGAAAAGAATTATTTTGCATTGTCCCAAAGGCTTATTGGGGAAGTGAGGGAGATACCACTAATGGCTGTTCTCCCTAAGAAGTGGTAGTAGAGAAGGCAATGTGTAACAGCTTAGTAACTGACCAGGAAGATCTTCAAAATACACTGGTAAAAATGATCCACTTCTGAGGGAGCCCTGCTATACTTACTGTTAAAGGAACTGAGACATGTGGCAACATTTCTCCAGATTCAAACTGTCAGGGAACACTTACCCACCAAACCCTTACCTGGGGGTATCTGTTCAAAGGTTCCACTTGGCTAAGCATAGCCAACACAAACGCAGCTGTTTTGCCAGTACCAGACTGAGACTGAGCGATCAGGTTCTGTGGGCTAGGTCAAGAAAGGGCAGGAATTATTAAACAGCTTAAATTTTAAAAAAAATGATTAGGACAAAAACAGACAAAGAAGGGAGTCCTATCAAATTCCTTCTATGACACAATATAGTTTTGACATGTAAACCAGAGAGTGGAAAAACAGAGAAAGAAAAAATATAGACCAATTCCCCTAAAGAATATTGATGTAAAAATTTTATTTTTTAAAAATTATTTATTTTTGAGTTCCAAATTCTTGTTCCCTCTAGTCCTTCCCCCACCTATTGAGAAGCAAGCAATATGATATCAATTATACACATGAAGTCATGAAAAATATTCCATATTAGTCATAGGATGCAAAACTTGTAAATAAAATACTAACAAGCAGATTACAGCAATACATCACAAAGATCACATCCTATGTGCAGGTTGGATTTATACTAGGAATGCAGGGCTGGTTCAATATTATGAAAACTACAAGCATAATTAACCATATCAAAACCATATGATTACATCAAGAGATGTAGGAAAAGCTTTTGACAAAAGACAACACCCATTCCTATTAAAAACACTAAAAAATAGGGCAGCTAGGTGGCGCAGTGGATAGAGCTCTGACCTTGAAGTCAGAAGGACCTGAGTTCAAATCCGGCCTCAGGTACTTGACACTTAACTAGCTGTGTGACCCTGGACAAGTCACTTAACCCCGACTGCCTCACCAAAAAGCAAAAAAGCAAAACCAAACAAAACACTAAAAAGCACAAGAATAAATGGAGCTTTTCTTAAAATGGTAAGTAGTATCTATCTAAAACCAAGAACAAGCATTATCTGTACCAGGGATAAACAATAAGTCTTTCCGATAACACCACGAGTAAAATAAGGATGTCTATTATCATCATTATTATTCAATATTGTACTAGAAATGCTAGCTATGGAAATAAAAGAAGAAATTGAAATTGAAGGAATAAGAATTGACAATAAGGAAACAAAACTATCACTCTTTATAAATGATATGATACTTAGAGAATCCTAAAGAATCAACTAAAAAACTACTTGAAATAATTAACAACTTTAGCAAAGCTGCAGGACATAAAATAACCCCATAGAAAGCATCATCATTTTTATATATTATCAACAAAACTCCCTAGGAGATAGAGAATTTCCACTTAAAATAACTGTAGACCGTATAAAATACTTGGGAGTCTACCTGCCAAGACAAATGTAGAGACTATAGGAACACAATCACAAAATACTTTTCACACAAATAAAGACAAACTAAAACAATCAGAAAAATACTGATTGCTCATGAGCAGGCCAAGCCTAAAAATGAGACAATACTACCTAAATTAATTTACTCACTCAGTGCCATGCCAATCCAATTACCAAATAATTATTTCATAGAGCTAGAAAAAATAATAACAAAATCCATCTGGAAGAACAAAAGATCAAGAATATTAAGGGAATCAATGGGAAAAAAAAGTGATGGAAGGAGACCTTAAAGTGCCAGATCTCAAACTATAGAACAAAGAAGCAATCATCAAATAATCTAGCACTGGTGAAGAAATATAGTGGTTGGTGAGTGGAAGAGATCAGGCACACAATATATAGAAGTAAGTGTTTGATAAACCCAAAGATCCCAGCTATTGGAACAAGAACTCACTATATGACAAAAACTGCTGGGAAAACTTGAAAGCAGTCTGGCGGAAACTAGGGATGGGCCAACATCTCATACCACATGCTAAAATAAGGTTAAAAAAAGAGTACATGATGTAAATATAAAGTGTGACAACATTAGCAAATTAGGGGAGCATGGAAACATTTACCTGTCAGATCTATGGATAAGGGAAGACTTCATAACCAAACAAGAGATAGAGAGGCTCACAGGAGGTAAAATGGATAATTGTGACTACATGAAATTTAAAAGGCTTTTAAACGAATGCAGCCAAGATTAGAAGGGAAATAAGAAACTGGAAAAAACTTTTTACAATAAGTTTCTCTGATAAAGGTCTCACTGTTTTGGTATGAGTGGAAGCTGAATATTCCAAGTTAAAATAGGACCAGAACACCTATTTCTAAAGAAGCAAAAAGGGGCACTCAAAACTTAAATGACTGTGTGTCAAGTTTTGACATTTAAAATGTCCATTAGTGATGTTAAATACTCTTCAGAATCATACTCGTTCTAAATCATGCTGTAGAAATCACACTTTCTAAAACAATCTTTTCAGTTCTTGGGAATAGTTAACACTAATGAAAGGAGTTAAAAAAGGAAATTATGACAGGGCTAAACTGCAATTGGATACATACGGTTCAGCAAGCATCATGGGTAATGCATTTTCTTGTATTTTAGATGGCCGATTGAAACCCATCGCATAGACTCCTTGTAGAAGCTGAGGTTTCCTGTAAGAATGATAATGATATACATTTTATTTGTAATTGTCCATACTAAAAGTCACACTTATGCTTAGCAGATAAGAACATGCAACATCATCTAAAGCACCTACAGTTAATTAAAAACTCTACTATTTCTTTTTTTTTAATTTTTAGGCAATTGGGGTTAAGTGACTTGCCCAGGGTCACAAGCTAGTAAGTTTCAAGTTTTTGGTCTGAGGCTGGACTTGAACTCAGGTCCTCCTGAATTCAGGGCTGTGCTTTATCCACTAGGCCACCTAGCTGCCCCCTAAAAACTTTACTATTTCAAAAACAAGTATACACACTAACCTATCATAATTTCCAAGATATTAGGAAAACATTTTGCTGTGATGACAGAATAAATACATTTAGCTACACTGGCACTTAAAATCTTCACTAGATTATATACAAGGCCAAATATTGAATGAAGTTCCTATATTTGTGTGGCATTACGGCCATGACAGACTAATAATAATTAGAAAGACAACATACTTACAGCCGAAGCTCTTCAAAAGACTTCACTGAATAGAGGGGGGAATTTGGATCCCGCTGAAGGACCTCCACTTGATTGGTGTTATCGACAAGATTATTTCTGATCAGCTTATTTAGCAATGACTGGGCAGCTCTATCCTCTATGGTGAAGAATATAATAATGATGAAAAGTGATTCATGAAAACTGAAAATTCAGTTCACATGCGCTTAAATGTTATAATAGCCACAACACTTGTTCGTATTTCTATCTCTCGCTCTTCCTTATCGATACCTTTCCTCTTCTACCCTTTCTCCCTACTACCTCCGCCAATCCTTTGTCTTCCCCACAAACCCCAAACTACCAGAATGGAAAACTAACAAACAAGTAAAATTCATATAATGCAATAATGTCTTTTGTCTATCCACGTCTTGTCACAAAGGTCAATTTTTTTGGTAATGATTATAACTTCACTTTTTTAGTGTGGGGATTTAAAAAAAATTGTCTAGTGTCTCAACCAGTCAGTCAAAAAGGATTTATTAATTCTTTGTTGAGTGACAAACACTATGGTAAGTGCTGGGGAAACAAAGAAAGGCAAGAAACAGTATCCATTCTCAAAGAACTCAACAGTCTAATGGGTGGAAAATCATGTAAACAATTAGGTACAAACATCTCACACACACATATACCCCCCCCCCAGGATAAATTAAACATAATCACTAAACATTAAAGGGGAATCAGGAAACATGCACTGAATTAAGACATGGAATGTCTTATGAGGAGAATGACAAGGAGGCCAGTGTCACTGGATTGCAAAATACATGGTGGGGAGTGCAGGGGTATAAGAAGACTGGAGAGGTAGGTAGCCGTCAGGTTATGAAAAGCTTTAAAAGACAAAGAATTTTATATTTCATCCTGGAAATAATAAGAAGCTACTGGGATTGAATTGGAAGAGGGGTGTATGTGTGTGAGATACGATCAGATCAATTTGACAGATGAGTGGAGGATGAACTGGAGTGGGGAGAGACTTGAGGTAAGGAAACCAGCTATCAGGCCACTGCAACAGTCCAGGGGTGAGGTGATGAGAGGCTGAACCAGGGTGGTGGTAGTATCAGAGAAGAAAGTGTAATCACGAAGCAAAAATGAACAGGACTTGGCAACTGACTGGATATGGGGCTAAGACAAAATAAACAGTTAAGGATGCCATCTAGGTTGTGAGCCTGAGTAACTAGGAGGATGGGGATGTCTTTGATAGACAGGAAGAGAGTGACAGGAAAGGATGCAAAGGCATCAACTGAATATGGCCTTCTCAAGATGTTCAGCTACAAAAGAAAGGAGAAATACAGGATGATAGCTAGCAGAGAGGACAGATCAAGAGAGGTTTTAAGAGAATAGAGGAGGCAAGGGCATGATTATAGGTAGTAGAGAAGCAGCCAGTAGACGGGGAACCACTGAGGACTAGTGAAAAAGTGAGGATGACAGAAAAAAGCAATCTTCTAGAGAAGGCAGGATGGAATGGGATCTCCTGAGCAGGTGCAGGGGTTTTTCCTTGGCAAGGAGAAGAGCCACCTCCTCATGTGAGACAGAAGTGAAGGAAGAGATAGTAACAGAAGGCATAAGTGATGTGAGATGAAGACAGCAGTAGAGGCAGCTCTCAATGAATGGCCTCAATTTATTCAATGAAATGTGAGACAAGATTCTCAGCCCGGAGGGTAGAGGAAATGGGAGCTATGGGAAGTTTGAGAAGAGAAGGTTTGGAAATTTTGCTGTGGTAAGTGGAATAATTAATCAGTCAGGGAGATATTAAAAGATTTCCTTGCTGCAATGAGGGCCCAGGTGAGATTATGTAACATAGATCTGTAGTAGACCCAGTCAGCACAGTTTCATGATTTGCTCTAGCTTCATTCAGTAACACAAAGGCAGCAGATGGGAGAATAATCCAAGGCTGAGGCTTGGAAGCACAAGGTCAGAGATTCAGTAAATATTTGATGCTAAAGATCCTATCAATTTACTTTAAATACAGATCATTAGTACAATCACTTAAACATATTATAAGTTTAGGGCTCCTTTATCTGTCCCGTGATTCATATTGTTACTTTTTAGAATGACGCTTTACAAATAAGTGCAATTCTTTATTTTAAATTTAAGAACCTAATTCATAGAATCCTTTTATTCCTTCCGTACTTTAAAACTACAGTTACCTTTCTCCTCTTCATCTGTCTTTTCTACATTTTCACTGGATTTGACAATAGTACCTAAAGAATTAGACAAAAGATTATTAGTCAAAAGTAAATCCTATGTTCAAGAGTTAAGACAATTCAAATCTTGCACCCAACGAAAGATGTCAAAGCCTAGGGAGAAAAAATGGCTCTCCATTCTTACCTCACCCCCACCCCAAATTTTTCTTGGCTGTTACTGTTCTATATAATATTCCAAACACGACCCTATACGTATCTTTGTAGGTTCCTACACTAACAAAATTACTCTAAGTGTTGTATTTGCATATATTTAAAGCCTCTCTAAAATGTCCCTACAAAGGCAGCTAGTGGGGCAGTAGATAGAGCACCCACGCTGGAGTCAGGAGGACCTGAGTTCAAATCCACCCTCAGACACACAATACTTCCTAGCTGGGTGACTCTGGGCAAGTCACTTAACTCCAAATTACCTCACTAAAAAAATAAATAAATAAAATAAATTAAAAAAATGTCCCTACCAAAGACCTAAGGATTTATCAACACAATAGTATTCTATTACATTCACACAGCATAGCTCATATATCCATTCCCCAACTGATGAGCATCCCTCGAGTTTCCAATTCTTTGCCACTACCAAAAGAGTTGCTATAAATATATTTGCATATGTGGGGTTTTTTCTTTGATCTTTCTGGTGGTACAAACCTAGTAGTGGTACTGCTAGGTCAAAGGGCATATTTGGTTAATAACAGCTTTTTCATCATAGTTCCAAATTGTTTTCAAAATGATTGGACCAGTTCACAGCTCAACCAACAGTACATTAGTGGAACTGTTTTTGTTGTAGCCTCTTCAACATCAATCACTGTCCTCTTTCGTCAACTTTGCGATCTAATGGGCATAAAGCAGTGTCTCAGAAAAGCTCTGATTTGTATTTCTCCAATTACCAGTGATTTGGAGCATTTTTTTCATATGGGTATTGAGAATTTGGTTTCCTTTCTCTGAAAACTGCTTATTCATATCCTTTGACCATTTATGAATTGGGGAATAGCTCTAATCATTATAGATCTGACTTAGTTCCCTATCTTAGAAATCACACCTTCATCAGAGAAAGTTGCTACAGAGATCCCTGCCCCCAATCTCCTTCTTGAGAAACTTGATGTCAAAATAGTTAGAATGAGCATTTTCTTTGGTTGCTCGTACATTGGTTGTTCTATTCATCCTTATTAAAAAGAAATATTACAAATAAAAAACCCCACAACATTGGCATTACATTCAATAATCAAAGGCCAAGTGAGTATCTACATAAATATATTAAAGTTTCCTTATAAAAATCTAGCTTAGGGTGGGACGGGGGTAGGATTAAACCTGACATCGACATTTATTAACTGCTATGTTTAATACAAACCATGTTTGTATATGATTGCTGTAAGTTCAGAGAAAAACACCTTGAATAAAGCCACATTTCACTTTTAGCTCTGTTTATAATTACTAGCTACTCACCATTAGTATCTGGTTTGACTCTCTCTTCCTTCAAATGTAAGTTGCTCAACTACATGGAGAAATAAAAGGAAGATATATCAGGACCATTATCCACCCAAATATGTTTGGCTCTGAGAGAGGCTGAAACAATCTAACCTTCAAATATATCAAGGTCACTTTTTTTGCTTAAAAGTTGGAGGAGGGGGCAGCTAGGTGGCGCAGTGGATAGAGCACTGGCCCTGAAGTCCTCAGATCAAACACTTGACACTTACTAGCGGTGTGACCCTGGGCAAGTCACTTAACCCCAATTGTCTTAAAAAAAAAGAAAAAATTAAAAAAAATTGGAGGAAAGAATGTTAGAGCAAATTTTCCTTAGTTTAACAGTAGGATGAAAAATGCTTTTTTAACAGTCCAAACTCAAAACTTTTTTTTGACCAATGCTCCTATAATTCATGAATTGCCAATTATTCTGAAAACATTTCTCTTACAACAAGAGGATATTAGCTAGGAATTAGTTAGGGTATGAGGCACTATTTCCTTCCATTTAAAGAGTTTCCCTCTCAGTCTCATCAGCCTCCCCATGGACTGAAATATCAACCCTCCTGAGCTGACTCCCAAATGGATATAGCTGGCTTTCATCCTAATTTTCCAATTTCTGTTGTGTTCCAGTGTCCCAGGTTCCCAACATGGTAATCATCCTTGACTCTTCCCTCTCACTCACCCCTCACATCCAATCATGTTTTGTCAGTTCTCTCTCTCAACATCTCTCACATGGCCTAAGCATCCAGATTCAGACACTCATCATCTTTCTTCTCCCCCACTAACAAGTCTCCATTCAGCCAGTCTCTCCCTTATCTAATGCACCCCATGAATTGCTGCCAAATTAGTATTCTTTTTTTATTTTATTAATTTATTTGATTTGTCAATAATCACTTCCATATGTTTTTGAGTTGAAAATTTTTCTCCCCCTTCCTTCCCCCACCCTCCCCAAGACGGCACATAATCTGATATAGGCTTTACATTTACATACCCATTAAACATATTTTCACACTAGTGAAGTTGTAAGTAAAAATTAAAACCAATAGGAGGAACCATCAGAAAGAGGAAACAAAACTCAACAGAGGGTAAAAATAAGTGATAGCAATTCGACTTCCATAGTTCTTTCTTTGGATGTGGACAGCATTTTCCATCCCGAGGACTCTGGAGATGTCTTAGATCCTTGTAATGCTGAGAAGGGTTCAGTTTAACAATATTAGTCATTGCATAACGTGGCTGTTATTGTGTACAAAGTCCTCTTGGTTCTGCTCACTTCACTCAGCATCAGACCATACAAGTCTTTCCAGGTTTTTCTGAAGTCAACCTGTTCATCATTTCTTAGAGCACAATAGTATTACATTACATTCATATACCACAACTTGCTCAGCCATTCCCCAATTGATGGGCATCCTCTCAATTTCCAATTCTTTGCCACCACAAAAAGAGCTGCTATGAATATTTTTGTACATGTGGGTCCTTTTCCCATTTGTTTGATCTCTTTGGGATATAGCCCTAGAAGTGCTATTGCTGGATCAAAGGGTATGCACATCTTTGTAGCCCTTTGGGCATAATTCCAAATTGTTCTCCAAAATGGTTGGATCATTTCACAACTCCACCAACAATGCATTTGTGTTCCAATTTTCCCACATCCTCTCCAACATTTATCATTTTCCTGTTTTGTCATGTTGGCCAATCTGATAGGTGTGATGTGGTACCTCAGAGTTGTTTTGATTTGCATTTCTCTAATCAATAATGATTTAGAGCATTTTTTCATATGACTATAGATGGCTTTAATTTCTTCATCTGAGAACTGTCTGTTCATATCCTTTGACCATTTATCAATCGGGGAATGGCTTGTATTCTTATAAATTTGTCTTAATTCTCTACATATTTTAGAAATGAGGCCTTTATCAGAGAGACTGACTGGTTGTAAAAATTCTTTCCCAATTTTCTACCTTTCTTCTAATCTTAGCTGCATTGGCTTTGTTTGTGCAAAAACTTTTCAATTTCATGTAATCAAAATGATCCATTTTGCATTTCGTAATGTTCTCTATCTCCTGTTTGGTCATGAGTTCTTCTTTTCTCCATAGATCTGATAGGTAAACTATTCCTTGTTCTCCCAGTTTACTTATGTATCAGCCTTTATATCTAAGTCATGAACCCATTTTGACTTTTTTTTGTTATATGGTGTGAGATTTGGGTCTATGCCTAGTTTCTGCCATACTCTTTTCCAGTTTTCCCAGCAGTTTTTTTCAAAGAGTGGGTTCTTATCCCAGAAGCTGGGGTCTTTGGGTTTATCAAATAATAGATTACTATAGTCATTGACTACTGTGTCTTGCATATTTAACCTATTCCACTGATCCACCTCCCTATTTCTTAGCCAGTACCAAGCAGTTTTGATGATTGCTGCTTTATAATACAATTTAAGATCTGGAATTGCTAGGCCACCTTCCCCTGCATTTCCTTTCATTAGTTCCTTTGATATTCTGGACCTTTTGTTTTTCCAGATGAATCTTGTTATTATTTTTTCTAACTCTATAAAACAATTTCTTGGTAGTTTGATTGGTATGGCACTGAATAAGTAAATTAGCTTAGGTAGGATTGTCATTTTTATTATATTAGCTCAGCCTACCCATGAGCAACTGATGTTTTTCCAATTATTTAGATCTGATTTTATTTGTGTGAAAAGTGTTTTGTAATTGTGTTCATAGAGTTCCTGGGTTTGTTTCGGGAGGTAGACTCCTAAATATTTTATAATGTCTACAGTAAATTTAAATGGGATTTCTCTTTCTATCTCTGGCTGCTGGGCTCTGTTGGTAATATACAGAAATGCGGATGATTTATGTGGGTTTATTTTATAGCCTGCAACTTTGCTAAAGTTGTTTATTATTTCAAGTAGTTTTTTACTTGATTCTCTAGGATTCTCTAAGTATGTCATCATGTCACCTGCAAAGAGTGATAGCTTCGTTTCTTCTTTGACTATTCTAATGCCTTCAATTTCTTTTTCTTCTCTTATTGCTAAAGCTAACGTTTCCAGTACAATATTGAATAACAGTGGTGAAAATGGACATCCTTGTTTCACCCCCAATCTTATTGGAAATGCTTCTAGCCTGTTCCCATTACATATAATGCTTGCTGAAGGTCTTAGATAAATGCTATTTATTATTTTAAGAAAGACTCCATTTATACCTATGCTTTCTAGTGTTTTTAATAGGAATGGGTGTTGCATTCCAAATTAGTATTCTTAAAGCACAGGTCTAAATATGTCACCCTCCTGAAGGAGGTTTTGCCAACTCCCCGATGGCTCTCGGACAAACAAAACCTAACCTCCTCTGTTAGGCATGCAAAGCTCTCACAGCCCGGCTCCAGCCTATTTTTCTAGGCTGAAGGCTGTGATACCCCTCAGACATACAACCTTCCCAAAACCACCTACCTGCTCTTCCCTGGACACCTTTTCTATTACATCTGCAAGTCTGGAATGCTCTCCCTCATCTCTCAGAATCCTTTATCTCCTTTCCAATGTGACTTAAGGGGAAGCTCCTACAAGGGCTTTCTCCTGACTCTCAGTTGTTAGTCTCTTCTCACCTCTAGAACTGCTTTGAATATATACTCTATTTAATCATCTGTGAGCATGTTTTACCTTCCCAGCAGAATATAAGCTCCTTGAGGGAAGAGACTGTCACTTTTGTATCCCCAGTGTCTAACATAGAAACCACACAAAGCAGATGCTTAAATAAATATTTGCTGGATTTCATCCGATGTGATCCAAGTTGTCATTCCTCTGATATTACAAACAAAAAGTAGCTAATGCCACCAGCAATGCTGGCTAGCAGGCTGACAGTCAAGTCGGTTAATAAAACATCACTAAGCGCCCATTATGTGCCAAGCACTGAGCTAAGTGCTGGGGACATAAATATAAAAAATGAAGTGACGAGATAGCTGCCTGGGAGCCCTCTTTAAATGGGGGCTCTGGGAGAAGTTGTTGCTCCTCCCTCCTGCTCTCCCATCAGAGGGGCAGAGGCAACTGAAGAGTGATGACGAGGCTGTTGTTGTTGTTTGTCCTTTGTTTTCCAAGAGGACCATGACATCAGGAAGGTGACGCCATGACTTTCAAGTGAATTGGATTTAAGTGAGGGAGGGCTATGCAAAGTCAACAGCCTCACTTTCTCCTCCAGAGCCATCTGAGCCCAGTGGCCAGATATAGGTCAAGACAACTGGAGATGGCCCAGCATGATGAGGTGGGAATCAAGTCCACAAGGATTCATTAAGCTTTATTATGTGATGGGCACTGTGCTAAGCACTGGGCAAACAAAGAAAGGCAAAAACCAGTCCCTGACCTCAAGGAGTCCACAGTCTAATGGGGAAGACAACAACTATGCAAACAACCATGTACAAACAAGATATATAGAAGGTAAATTGGAGCTAGGATCACAGAGAAAAGGATTTACTGCACAAGGTGAGATTTTAACTGGGACCTTAAGGAAACTGAAATGAGGAGAGAGAATTCTAAACATGAGAAAATGAAAATGCACTGAATCAGGACATGGAGTATACTGGGCAAAAAATAGTGAGGAAGTCAGTCATGCTCAATTGCACAACATGCAAAAGGAAGCAAGGTATACAAAGACTGGAAAAGTAGAAGGGCCTGGTTTATAAGGATCTTTAAAAGCAAAACAGAGGATTTTATATTTGATCTTAAAACTAATAGGGAGCCGACTATACTGAATGAGGGCAAGACATGGTCAGACCTGAGCTTTAGGAAGATCACTGCTGAGGGGGATGGACTGGAGTGGAGAAAGACCTGAAGTAGTGAGACCAACCAGCACGCTATTGCAATAAGATATGTGTGAGGTGACGATGGTCTGCAACAGGTGGTAGCAATGCCAGAGGAGAGAAGAGAAGATATATCAGCTAGAAATGTCACAAAGGAAAAATTGACAGGACTTAGCAACTGATTGGAAATAAGAAGGAAGAAAATGAAGAGTTGAAGATGATACTTAAATCATGAGCCTGGGCAACTGGGAAGATGGTGGTTATCCTTTGCTGTAATAGGAAAAGTCGGGAAAAGGAGGGGACTGAGGAAAAGATGATGAGTTCAGTTCTGATCAATTATGCTGATAGTTTTCCTAATATTGAACCAGCCCTGCAATCCTGGTATAAATCCTACCTGGTCACAGTGTAGTGTTCTTGTGATAAGGTGCTGTAATCTATTTGCTAATATTTTATTTAAAATTTTTGCATCTATATTCATTAAGGAAGTTGGTCTATAATTTTCTCTCTCTATTTTGACTCTTCCCAATTTAGGTATCAGCATCATATTTGTATCATAAAAAGAATTTGGTAAGACTCTTTCTTCACCTATTTTCCCAAATAGTCTATATGGTATTAGAATTAATTATTCTTTAAATGTTTGATTGAATTTGCTTGTAAATCCATTTGGACCTGGAGAATTTTTCCTAGGGAGTTCATTGATAGCTTGTTCAATTTTTTTTTTCTGAGATGGGGTTATTTAAGTACTTTATTCCCTCTTCTGTTAATCTGGGCAATTTTTGTTTTTGTAAATATTCATCCATTTCACTAAGATTGTCAATTTTATTGGCATACAGTTGGGCAAAATAGTTCCTAATTGTTGTTTTAATTTCCTCTTCATTTGCCGGTGAATTCACCCTTTGCATTCTTGATACCGGAAATTTGGTTTTCTTCTTTCTTTCAATTAAATTAACCAAAAGTTTATCTATTTCATTGGGTTTTTTTTTCATAAAACCAGCTCTTAATTTTATTAGCTCAATAGTTTTCTTAATTTCAATTTTATTAATCTGTCCTTTGGTTTTCAGTATTTCTAATTTGGTATTTAACTGGGGATTTTTAATTTGTTCTTTTTCTAATTTTTTTAATTTCATGCCCACTTCATTGAGCTCCTCTTTCTCTATTTTATTCTTGTAAGCATTTAGAGATATCAAACTGCTTTGGCTGCATCCCGTAAGTTTTGGTATGTTGTCTCACTACTGTCGCTCTCTTGGATGAAGTTATTGTTTCTATGATTTGTTGTTTGACCCACTCATTCTTTAGGATTAGATTATTTAGCTTCCAATTAATTTTTAGTCTATCTTTCCATGGCCCTTCATTATAATTTTTATTGCATCATGATCTGAAAAGGATGCAATTAATATTTATTTCTGCACTGGATTGTGAGGTTTTTATGCCCTAATACAGGGTGAATTTTTGTGTAAGTGCCACATAACACTGAGAAAAAATTATATTCCTTTCTATCCCCATTCAGTTTTCTCCAAAGGTCAACCATATCTAACTTTTCTAAAATTCTATTCACCTCCTTAACTTCTTTCTTGTTTATTTTGTGGTTAGATGTATTTAGTTCAGAGAGGAGGAGGCTGAGGTCCCCCACTAGTATAGTTTTGTTGTCTATTTCTTCCCTTATCTCCCTGAACTTCTCCTCTAAGAATCTGGCACTAGCTGTGTGACTCTGGACAAGTCACTTAACCCCAACTGCCTCACCAAAAAGCAAAAAAAAAAAAAAGAATTTGGCTGTTATACCACTTGGTGCATATATGTTTAGTAATGATATTACTTCATTGTTTATGGTGCCTTTTAGCAGGATGTAGTTTCCTTCCTTATCTCTTTTAATGAGATCTATTCTTGCTTTTGTTTTGTCTGAGATAAGGATTGCTACCCCTGCTTTTTTTACTTCAGCTGAAGCATAATATATTCTACTCTAGCCTTTTTTTTTTACCTTTACCCTGTATGTATCCCTCTGTTTCAAATGTGTTACTTATAAACAACATATTGTAGGATTATGGTTTTTAATCCATTCTGCTATCCATTTCTGTTTTATGGGAGAGTTCATCCCATTCACATTCACAGTTATGATTACTATCTGTGTCTTTCTCTCCATCCTATCCCTCCCCACCCCAATTATACTTTTCTTTCTCCTTTCTCCCTTTTCCTCCTCACTAGTGTTTTGCTTTTGACCACAGCCTCCCTCAGTCCCCCCCTCCCTTCTATCAGCCCCCTCCCTTTACTTTTGCCTTTCCCTTTCTACTTCCTATGGCATAAGTTAGATTTCTATACCTGATTATGTTATTCTCTCTTTGAACCAAATCTGATGAGAGTAAAGTTCAAACAATGCTCATCTTCCTTCCTTCTTTCTCTCTACTGTAATAGGTTTTTGTGCCTTTTCATGTAATGAAATTTACCCTTGTCTGCCTCCTCCTTTCCTTTTCTCCCAGTACAATCCCTTAATTAGATCTACTTAGTCCACTTAATTAGCTTTTCTATCATTACATCAAAGTCAACTTCTACTCACCCCCTCTGTCTATGTATGCCCCTTTTGAATGGTGTAATAACAATGCAGTTGTGAAGATTTACAAGTGTCATCTTCCCTTGTAGGGATGTAAACAGTTTGCCCTTGTTAATAACATATTGTTTTTTTTTCTGTCCTGTTTACCTTTTTATGCCTCTCTTGAGTCTCGTATTTGAAGATCAAATTTTCTGTCAAGCTCTGGTCTTTTTTTTTTTTATCTCTGTGCATATCTCTCATTTTAAAAAAAATTTATTAATTTATTTTGATTTATCAACAATCACTTCCATATGCTTTTTTTTTTCATACGCTTTTGAGTTGAAAATTTTTCTCCCCCTTCCTCCCCCCCCCCCGAAGACGGCACATAATCTGATATAGGCTATACATTTACATTCCTATTAAACATATTTCACATTAGTGAAGTTGTAAGTAAAAATTAAAACCAATAGGAGGAACCCTCAGAAAAAGGAAACAAAACTCAACAGAAGGTAAAAATAAGTGATAGTGATTCAACTTCCATAGCTCTTTCTTTGGATGTGGACAGCATTTTCCGCCCCGAGACCTCTGGAGATGTCTTAGATCCTTGTAATGCTGAGAATGGTTCAGTTTAACAATATCAGTCATCGAATAACATGGCTGTTATTGTGTACAAAATCCTCTTGGTTCTCCTCACTTCACTCAGCATCAGACCATACAAGTCTTTCTAGGTTTTTCTGAAGTCAGCCTGTTCATCATTTCTTATAGCACCATAGTATTCCATTACATTCATATACCACAACTTGCTCAGCCATTCCCCAATTGATGGGCATCCTCTCAATTTCCAATTCTTTGCCACCACAGAAAGAGCTGCTATGAATATTTTTGTACGTGTGGGTCCTTTTCCCATTTGTTTGATCTCTTTGGGATATAGCCCTAGAAGTTAAGCTCTGGTCTTTTCATCAGAAAGATTTGGAAATCCCCTATTTCACTGAATGTTCATCTTCTCCCCTGAAAGATTACGCTCAGTTTTGATGGGTAGTTGATCCTTGGTTGTAATCCAAGCTCCTTTGCCTTAAAGAATATCATAATCCATGCCCTACGATCTTCTAATGTAGAAGCTGCAAGGTCCTGGCTAATCTTGACTGTGGTTCCATGATATTTAAATTGTTTTCTTTCTGGCTGCTTGCAGTATTTTCTCTTTGACCTGGCAATTTTGGAATTTAGCTATTATTTTCCTTGGCATTTTCAATTTGGGATCTCTTTGAGGAGGTGATTGGTGGATTCTTTCAATGACTATTTACCCTCTGGTCCTAGGACCTCTGGGCAGTTTTCCTTGATGATTTCCTGAAAGATGCTGTCCAGGCTCTCTTTTTCATCATGGTTTTCAGGTAGACTAATAATTTTAAAATTGTCTCTCCTGGATCTATTTTCCAGGTCAGTTTTTCTACCAATGAGGTATTTTACATTTTCATCTATTTTTTCATTCTTTTGTTTCTGTTTGACTGATTCTCACTCTCTCATAGAGTTATTAGCTTCCACTTGCCCAATTCTAATTTTTAACCAATTGTTTTCTTCTATTAGATTTTGTACCTCCTTTTCTATTTGGCCCATTTTACTTTTTAAGGAGTTATTTTCTTCAATGTACTTTTCCATTTGGCCAACTGTATTTTTTAAGGAATTGTTTTCTACAGTTAATTTTTGTCCTTCCTTTTCCAAGCTATTAACTCTCTCTTACATGGCTCTTATTTCTTTTCCCAATTTTTCTTCTGCCTCTCTTATTTGACTTTTAAAATCCTTCTTGAGCTGTTTCAAGAAGGTTTTTTGGGCTTGAGACCAGTTCATCGTCCCTTTTGAAGTTTTGGATGTGGGTATATTGACAATCTTGTCTTCTTCTGAATTTCTGACTTGATCTTCCCTGTCCCCACAACAAGCATCTATGGTCATTGTACATTTCTTTTTGCTCATGGTGTTTGCTTATTTCCTGACTTTAAAAAAAAAATTGAGCAGGGGACATTGACCCAAGCTTCTTGTGCTGGGGGCTGGGGGGCCTGGTCACTGGCTTTGTGTGTTGGGGCCTCAGATGCTGGCAGCCGGAGGCTGTAGAGTTCTGGTAGCTTACCTGGTGTTGGGCTAGAATCAGCAACACTGAAACACTAGGGGTAGGAGTAGGGAGTCTGACCCCTGGGGGTCACCTGCTCATCCAGTCCCTGTGCTAGTTTCTTTGGCTCCTGCTCACCCAGGTCTTGCACTCCATTCTTTGGCTCCTCCTCACCCAGGTCTTGCAACAGGGATGTTTCACTGCTGGAGGATGTCTCTCAGCCTGAAGCTTTACCTCTTAGAGTTGTGCTTCCCAGAGTTTTGCTGAGGCACTGGGAGACTTGGTTCGTGGTGGTTTTCAGAGCTGGTATCCACCCATTCCCATCTGTATTGATGCACTCGGGATGTGGGGGGCACGCCACAGAGGGGTCCTGGTGTTGGTGCTTGCCTGCTTCACCACATGGGGCTCAGGATATACCCCTGGTATGCTGAAGTGGGGCTTTATGCTAGCTTACTGGGACACCTGTACTGCTCCCCCTCCCTCAGAGCAAGAGAGACCTTTCCTGTTAATCCCCCAAGCTTCCTGGGCTACAAGACTGCTGTACCCCATCTTTCTGCTAGTTCAGCTGTTCCAGGGTTTTTCCTGGATCAATAGTTTCTAGGCTTTCAGAGGTCAATGAGGGAGAATAAGAGCAACTTACTTCTTACTCCAACATCTTGGCTCCAGAAGCAGCAATTGCTGAGTTTCATTTTGGATATGTTAAGTTTAAGATGCCTACAAGATATCCAGTTGAGATGGTCAGCAGGCTGTTGGAGACGTGAGTATAAAAGGCAGGAGAGAGGTGGCTGTTGTTATTGTCAAGTCATTTCAGCTCTGTCGACTCTTCCTGACCCCATTTGGGGTTTTCTCGGCAAAGACACTGAAGAAGTTTGCCATTTCCTTCTCCAGATCATTTTACAGATGAGGAAACTGAGGCAAACAGGGTTAAGTGACTTGGCCAGGGTCTGAGACTGAATACGAACTCAGGTGCTCCTGACTTCAGGCCGGCGCTCTATCTACTATACCACCTAGCTGCCCAGGAAGAAAGGTTAGGGCTGGCCAAATCTATCTGAGAAGCATCAAGGTAGAGATAACAGAATCCATGGCAGCTGAGGAGATGGCCAAGTGAAAGAGCAAAGAGGGAGAAGAGAAAAGAGCCCAGGCTCTAACCTACTGTTAGCAAGTATGACCTGAATGAAGATCCAGCCAAGAAAACTGAGAAGAAGCAGTCCTGAGGAAGAGAACTATGACAGGATAGTGGCACAGAAACCTAAAGAGAAGAGTTATTAAGAAGAGGGTGACACTCAGTGTCAAAGGCTGCAGAGAAGTCAAGATGGATGAGGCCTGAGAAAAGGCCATTGGATTTGGCAATCAAGATATCACTGGTCTTTGGAGAGAGTAGTTTCAGTTGAATAATGAGGTCAAAAGCCAGACAACAGAAAATTATAAGGAGAGTAAGAGAAGAGGAAGCCTTATCAAGGCATATAGACAGGAAAGGTGGTCAAAGAATGTCAAGTCTAGAAATAGCATTCATAAGCATGAATGGTTATAAACCAGTTCTGTTGAGAAATATGCTCCATCTATGGTACTGCAGTATGCCTAAGTACTGCCTCAAATTCAACTGCCACCCAACTACCATGCTGGGCACCCTAAATTGCAAACTTGCAGGGAGCAGCATGACTACTCTATATACTGAGACATCCAAATACCCAAACTAGAAACAAGAATGCTGCTGGCACGTAACCACTACTCATCAGCACTGTGTCTGATCTGAATTATAATTATAATAATAGCTAGCACTTATATAACACTTACTAGGTGCCAGGCACAGCAGCACTAAGCTATATATTATTTCATTTGATCCTCAACAACTCTGGAGATATGGGTAATGTTATTATCCCCTTTTTACAGATGAGGAGACTGAGGCAAACAGAGATTAGGTGACTTACCTGAGGTCCCATAACTAGGGCCTAAAGCCAGATTGAACTCAGGTCTTCCTAACTCCAGGCCAGCAAACTATGCAGGAGGTAGAAAACGAATATTGACCTTATTTGAAAGGCTCTCAGCAACTTTAAGGTTTTTATATCAAAAAACGATCAAGAACGTCTAACAAGAGCTCATTCCAGAACACGTAGTTCACCAGGTTCCTCCATGTCTATCAAAGCCTTTTCTGATTCTTCTCCTGCTGTCAAAAGATAGTCACTACTATTCACTGTAATCTTCCACATTACAGCAATCCTGAGGAACTAAGTGAACTACTTACTTACTCCAGGCATCCAGAAGCCTCAAACTTATGTGTCATCACGCTATACGTACAAGTACTGCATACTTTTAGTAAGCAGTCCTTCAGCTACAACACAAACCAGACATGATATCTTTTCACTCCTATGAAGCAAATCAAGTACCCAAGACCCTATCTTACAATTCAACAAGCATTTGCTAAGTCCCTACTGTGTGTGAAGTACTGTACTGTGCTAGGGACTGATGATATTAAAAAAAAGTTAATAGCCTTTGCTGTCAAGGAGATGACATTTCCTTTACGTAATTTAAGGCATATAATTCAATACCTATGCTTCCATGTTTCCTCTCCAACCTAGCACAATAAAAACAACAGAAAGTATTAGAAAGGGCTAGACAAAGGACAGGTAGAGTCCACTGGCCTAATATTATACATGGGAAATCAACCCAAGAGAACTGGATGAGAATTCAAAGGATAGAAGCAAAAAAGATACTAATGGAATAGGGAAAGAGAGACCAGTGTAAAGAGAACATTACAGGCATAGAGTAAATTCATTAACCAACTCCAATTTTTAAATTTTTGAAAGCACAAAAGACAAAAGCAAAGCTAGGTAAACTGAAGATGAATACAAAATAGAATAGAATAGTCCTATAAGAGTATCAGGATCTTTAATCTTCGGAATGAACTGAGGCTAGCAATTCATGCAAGGACAGCACAAAATGTTTCTTGTTTTTATTCTTTTAAACTAAGTACATAAGAGCAATAGGAACCTCAGAAAAGAGATAAGACAGCTGCTCAGAATGGGTGAGATGAAGATAAATATTGAACTGCCCAATTCCTATTTTGTTTATGTGTTTTCTTCCAAAGAGAATGGTCTTTAAACCGGAAAATAAAGGACAAAAGTAGTTAACAAGGAACTGAAACTAAAGAAGATGAAAGTTGAAAAGACAGAACCTAGCCTGCTAGGCAAACTATATTCATTTTATTCACTCAACAAACTATCATTAAGCACCAATTATGTCTAATTACTTTGTTTTGACTTAATAAACATTTGTTAAGCGTCATGTACCAGTAACTGTGCTAAACACTGGGTATACAAAAAGAGGCAAAAGACAGTCCCTGACCTTAAGCTCATAATCTAATAGATCAGACAACAAGCAGACAAATATATGCAAACTGTCTTCAGGAAAACAGAAAATAATTAAAAGAGAGAAAGCATGAGAATTAAGAGAGGTAGGGAAAGACTTCTTGTCAAAGATGGGATTTAAGACATGGAGGAAGCCAATATAGTTGGAGAGGAGGAGGGAAAGCATTCCAGGCTTGGAGGAGAAACAGAGAAGATAGGAGGAACCTTCTTGTTCTATGAACAGCAAGAAGGCCTGTGTCATGGTTTGAAGAGGTGTAAAACAACAAAAAAAAGTGGTAAGAGCTAGATTAAGAGGGACTGTGATAAGTACTAGGGATATAAAAACAGCCCTCAAGGAGCTTCCCTTCTATTGGAGCCTATAATATGTAAACAGATAAAGTTAAATATTACAGATAATTTGAGGATGAAGAAAACCTCCTATAGCAATATCAACTAAGTTGAGCCTGAAAAAAGTAAGGCTTCTGTGTGCTGTCTTGGGGAGGGTGGGGGGAGAAAAATTTTCAACTCAAAAGCATATGGAAGTTATTGTTGATAAATCAAAATAAATTAATTTAAAAAAAGATAAAAAAAAGTAAGGCTTCTTAGACTTAGAATAAGTGCATTCCAAGTATGCACATTACAGTCTATGCCAAGGAAAAAAATGCAAAAGAACACAGTGAGTGAGGTTGTATGGTTATGGAAGACAAGATCAAAGGTATGACCATCCAACTCTATATTTATCTAAGGTACAGTGAATGAGTAGGTACTATGAAATTGAGGCTAAGGAACTAGAAGGTCAAAAAGTTTAAGGGAACATTGAAAAATGTATTGAAGTTCTTCAATTTGTGGGCAGAGATTGAGTGGGTGAAGAGAACTGTGAGTCAGGCATTGAATTCCTTGACAAAGAAGGGAGAATGGCTTGGAAGGCAACAAAGACTGCAACATGAATTTAGATAGGATGACACAGATGCACAAAGCAGCTCTCAAAGAAAAGAAGCTGCTTTTTTTTTTTTGCTTTTTGGTGAGGCAATGGGGTTAAGTGACTTGCCCAAGGTCACACAGCTAGTAAATGTTAAGTGTCGGAGGCTGCATTTGAACTCAGGTCCTTCTTACTCCAAGGCCAGAGCTCTATTCACTGCGCCACCTAGCTGCCCCAAGAAGCTGCTTTTTGATGAGGACATAAGGAGATTCTGGAAGAAACAATGAGAAGTAAGGAATATGCCTACTCATCTTACTGGCCAGTGTGTCCAGGTAAATTTGAGAAAGTGCACCTAGTGCTGTAGAACGTAGGGTGGAATGCAAAGTCTTCTGGAGGGAGTCAATATTCTATGAGTTCAAGAAGATACTTCTTTCCCTCAGGATAAGTATGAGTAATCAATCAAAAACAAAAATGAGAGATATTTTAAAGAATTAAAAAGATTCTAACAGCATCATTACACTTCAAAGTACTTTAAAAAATCACCATGATCAAGTAATATTTAAATCACTCTCCAGAACAGGCCAAGGCTAATTAATGTGTTTTTTTAAGAGCTGGTGGATACTTTTCAACACTTATACAAAATTAGGGTTGAAGGAGGGGAAGGGCAAGAAAAAAATTTCATTTGTTGATCAGTTGGGCGTGGAGAAGACTCTCTAATCCTACTAAAGGAAAAAGACATTTAATAACAGCACCTCTAGGCATCTCTCCTAATATCTATGAGAATAAAATCTACAAGGGAAGTCATGTTGGGAAGACAGGAAGGGAAAAAATACTAAACTATATATTGATGAAATATTGCTGGTAAAGGATATGGTTGAATGTTGACTACCTTGGTAAATTATACAAATAAATTTACAAGGCAGCCTTTCTAAACTACTTGTGTCAATCTACTACTCTTTGCTACAGAAGTTTGAGGATGGTTATTTTAATACTTATAATAACAAACTTAACGACAATGTTTGAAAGCCTATCCAAATAAATAATATATCTTGCTTATCATAAACTGTATTTCTTTCAATAAACACTGATGTCTAAATGCATTGCAAATATTTATCGCTACCAATGTTGGGTATAACATTTTAGGACCTTTTCAATAGAAGATATGCTGTTATTTGATGTATCATCCTTTCTACTAAACAAATAGACTTGTACCAAATTATAACAATTAGAATATAATTTTCAGGTAAAAAATATTGTAATAATAAAATAAATTTTTGTGGCATTCTGTAAAGGTCTCAGCACAACCCAAAAGTATAGAATGCCCACCTAGTTCCACAGAACTTAGAACATGTAAAACATGCTCTCACAGACCTTTAAAGCAAAGCCTGCGTCATTAAATCCTTTCTTTTCCAACTCTATTTTCCATCACTCTAGCGGTGATATACTGAATTTGAACACTTAAGAATGAGTATAAGAAGCCACAGTTGCTCCTAAATTGCCCTCCTACTGCTCTATTTACTTTGACTAAAGAAAAAGAAATAAATGTTGCAAATCTCCCTGGAAACATTTTCTACCTCTCTGGAAATTAACCAGCAAATTGAAAGAACAATATGAAGTCTATCAAAGCACTGTTACCACAACTACAAACTTTCAACTGGCCTTTATTCAAGCACTTAAGAAATCCTAAAACTCAGAGATCAGACAGACAGATTTTCCTTCTTGTCAAACAATTATTAGAGGAGCCTTTATAGCATTAGTTCTGTGGAACTTACCCCTATAGGAAAGGCAGAAATTTTAAACTAACTGGCACTGGCCTCAGCCAAAACTGAAAGGTTGGAAACCTGATGTATCCACCCCACTAGCCTTAAGGTCCATATTCTTAAGTGCCTTGGATCCTTAGGATGGCCAGGCCTGCCCACCCAATCAGCATTGCTTCTACTTTATACCTCTCTCCTTCCATTAAAGCCTGCAAAGTCAAAAGTATTTTATAAACCACTTAATATTACCGTTTTAAATAACAGATTATGGTTACCTGTTACCACTCCCAAGGGTACTGGTATGTTACCAGAGCACAAAACACAATGTAATTAATTTCTACTAGTAGAATTTCAATAATTAGCACAGTCCAATGACTGAAATAGTTTTCAGGGACTTTGAAAAATACTTTTCAAATCACAGGAGAGTTGGTCCCAAATCAAAGCTATCTACCAGTTCTCTACTTATGAGACACATTTGCCAAAAAAAAAAAAAAAAGATTTGGGAGGGGAAAAGGAGAGGAGTTTTAGTATGTAAGGGGATGAAGTCAATCAATCAATCAATCAATCAACAAGTATTTATCAAGGATCCTATCATGAACCAGAAACCGTACTGGGTATATACACAGAAACAAAAACGAAACCATTTCTATCCTCAAATACAGCAGAGGAGTTGGCCAGGGGCTTTTCCCATTTTTCTTTGTGTACCTGTCAAATTGCAAGGAAGGTACTCAGAGACCAAAGATGGCTGGGTAATACCTTCCACAGAGCTCCTACTATTTCCGAGAGCCCGAGGCCTAACATCACCCTAGGAAAACTGTTTCTCACATGCTTCCACCTCCCGATGGAGAGGATGGACTGACGCCGCAGACTGACCCACAGTCAGGGCACGTCCAAGCCTGACTGCGCCCATCTTTTACAAAGCTCTGGGGCTTTTTTCTCAGTGCAGAGGAGAGAGATTTTGCCCAGAGAAAAAAACGTAAATCAAAAAAGGATGCGCGCTCGGGGGCTCGGGCCCCGGCCCCCCCACCTTACCTCCCCGCCCGCCCACCCTCCGATACCGTCCCAGCCCGCTCCCCCCATCTCCCGCAGGGCCCAGGCTCCGTGACAGCCAAGGCCAGCTCACCGACTCGGCCGCCGCCTCCTGCTCGTCCACCGCCAGGGCCCACGAGTCAGTGGCCATGGCTCCAGGCCGGTGGCCCGGGCTGGATGGCCGCCGCAGGGAGGGCTCCGGGGCTGGCACTGTGGAACCCATGAGCAATGGCGGAGTCTGGAAGGGGGCGGGGAGCGCCGGTTAGCAGCAGCCGGGCTGGGCGCAGGGCCGCCACTTCCGTGCTGAGGCGCCTGACCAAGCCCCCAGAAGCCGGGCCACGCCCCCTCCAGCTGATCTGGGGGCGGGGAGAGGAACGGGCAGTTCCAAAGAAGAAAATCCAGCTGTCACCAAGCCTAGGAAGAGGCTCCAAATCACTAATAATTAGAGAAGTGCAAATAAATCGAGGCAACTTTGGTTTCCACCTCAAATCTGGCAATGACGCTTATAAACTGTGTAATCCTGGGGAAGTCACTTAACTGCTCTTGGCCTCAGTTTCCTCATCTGTAAATCAGAGGATGGGGTCAAGAACATCAAGAAAAATAATAGAAAAAAAAGTAAAAAGAAATAAGTTTAGCAGAACCAGATCTCAATTTTACTGCAAAAACTGATTGAACCTATTTTAGTATGGTTTAAAAATAGAGCAACTGATCAATGCATACAGAAGCAAATGAATACAGTAGCATACTCTCCGGTAAACCCAGACTTCCAAATCCCAGGGCAAGAACTCATGATTCCACCAAAAACAATGGGAAAAGTAAAGAGCAGTCTAGAAGATATTTGGTGCAGACCAACCAACTCCAATAGATACTCGACTTAAAGTTTTTATCAAAAAAAAAAATTAGAGGGGCAAGGAAGAAAATACCTTCACAATTATCAATAAGGGAAGAGTTCAGGACCAAATAAGGGTGACATTTTGATTGCATAAAATTTAAAAAAAGTTTTGCACAAACAAAACCAATGTAGGTAAGATTATAAGGGAAACAGTTAACTGGGGAAAAAATCTTTGCAAAAAGTTTCTCTGATAAAGGTCTTGCATCCATAATATATAAGGAACTAATTCAAATTTATAAAATAAGAGTCATTCCCCAGTACATTAAAGATAAAAAAAAAGATACAAACAGGTAGTTTTCAAAGGAAATAATCCAAGCTCTCAACAAGAATATGAAAAGATTCTCCAACTAACTAATAATTAAAGAAATAAAAATTAAAACAACTCTAAGGTTCCACCTCACACCCTTCAGACTGGCAAAGATGACCAAAAAAAGGAAAACGAGAACCACAGCAGGGTTGAGAGAAAACAAGCACATTTATGTACTGTCTTCAGTGGAGCTGCTCATTGATCCAGACATCTAAGAAAGCAATTCAGATTTAGGCCTCAGAAGTCAATGAACAGTGCCTATGCCCAAAGATGCCACCTCTAGGCCTATACTCAAAGACACCAAGGAAGAGAAAAAGGAACTGGCATGTACAAAAAATGTTTATAGAAGCTCTTTTGGTTACAGCGAAGAACTGAAAACTAAGAGACTGACCCTCAATTGCGGAATGGCCAAATAAATTATAATAAAGGAATGCAACTGAATATTATTGCACCAAGAGAAATTATGAAAGGGGCAGTTTCAGAGAAATCTTGGAATACTTGGATGAAGTGATGTGGAGTAAAATGAACAGAGCAGGATTGGGGATGTTGGAACAAACCGTGGCAGGCAAATGTAATGGAATGTTATTATGCTTAAGAAACTACAAATATGATAAAGATATACATGAACCGATAAAGAACGAGGAAAAGCAAAGAAATCAATACATACTAGGGCAGCAATACGGTAAATGTAAAGAATAATCACCACAATCAAAAGTGAAAGTTGTGACATTATAAAGAACAAACTTTTTTGATTTATTGATCAGTTTTGCTGAATTTTTTGTCTTTTTCCCCTTTATCTTAAAAAAAAAAATTTGTTATATATGGGATAGTTCTGTGGGAACAGGAAGGGATGTGAATACTGGGAAAATATTTGCAATATAAACTAAGAGATAATAAAAATTTATTTTTTAAAAAGAAATAAACAAAAAACAATTTATAAAATAAGAATATGCCTTTAAAGAAAAAACTTTTAAAGACTTAAGAACTCTGATCTATGCAATTAGTAAACACGATTCTAGAAGACTGATGATTAAGTATGCTGCCTACCTCCTAACAGAAAGGTGGTAAGAGTCAATAAAATATTTTCGGACATGGGAATATGTTCTGCTTGACTGTACATGTTTTTTGTTACAAGAGTTTTTTCTTTCTTTTTTTTTCTCTAATGGAGGTGGGGAGGGAGAGGGAGGCTAGGGCTAGAATTGGTGGAAGGAAGGAAATGGGAAGTATTGAAAGTTTTTTTAATACACAGAAGCCAGAAGTACAGCAGGACAGCTTTTGAAAGTTACAAGTTGAATTAAACAGATTTCCCCCCAAATGCAGTTTTTAGCTTGATAACTTCAGAAGTATAAATGTTACAAGCTATACAAAATTATTGCCGTGTCTCATTAAAATATTATTCAAAATTCAAAAAAGCATAACAAATTTATTTAACTTTCAAGTGATTTTTTAAAAAGTTGTAGCATTTATGTGATTCTGAAGTTAAAGTTTAAAATTGTGCTAAAACCTTTGGGATACCCTATATACTTAAAAAGAAAAACAATTTGTACCAAAATAGAGATTTGTGGTTTCATGTACATTACATTCTGTTCTACTTTGAATAGGGAAATGCTCATTTTATTCAGTATTTAAATTTTTTAAAAAGATTGGTTACTACTGTTCAGGCTGCTTCCTAACCCAAACAGGTTTTTTCATTTCTTTATTTTTGTGAATAGAAATTAACTACCACGTTGTAATTCTTTCATTTTTCATTCAAAACATCAAAAGCTAATTCTTTAATTTTTAAAATCCCTAAGCTCAGGAACTGTCCAACCACTGAACCAATCTATATTCCTACACATATACTGAACAGAGGACTGATACGTGACATTTACAAACCATATGCTTTGGTTATAGCTGCTTAACTGCTAAAATAGGCAGTAAATAAACAGCCTGAAAATAAGGGCAGTTAGGTGACACCTGGAGTAAGGAAGAGCTATGTTCCTGAGTTCAAATCTGGCCTCAGACACTTTCTACCTTTGTGACCCTTGGCAAGTCATTTAACCCCATTTGCCTCAGTTCCTTTATCTATAAAAATGAGCTGGAGAGAGGAAATGACAAATCACTCTAGTATCTCTGCCAAGACAACCCCAAATGGGGTCAAGAAGAGTAGAACATGACTGAGCAACAAAAAGCCTGAACTAGTAGGTTACTATTTTTAGCACACATGAATAACTTTTAACATACACTGACACTCCCATAGGATCACAATGCCCAGCCTTCTGAACTTCCCATGTCACTGAGACAGAGCAGGGCAGTTGTAAGAGCACTGAATGTTAACTCAGAGAACCTGAGGGCAAATCTCTTAGCTCTGCATTGGGAGGCAGAGGAGCTTGGCTCACTTCAGTCTCAGCTCTGCTACTTAGTGGTTACACGGCTAGCATGCAAGTCCCTTAATCTCTCTGGGCCTCCTACTCCTTCTCTGTCCAATGAAGAGGTACGTCTACATGCCCTCTTAGGTACCTTCAGCTCCAAGTTCTAGAATCCTTTGTGACAAATCTGGGTGATACCTTCTTTTGTTGTCTCTCTATGGTGAGCAAAGCTGTACAACAAATGTTTTCTTAATACTTGTCAGAATTACTCTTAACAGAATCTCTAAATACTGTGCTGTTCATTCTGTAGGAGGGAAGATTCTTCTTCCCTCCTTCCCACTTTAAACACGGAACACTAAATGTTCAGACTCACCAAAAGAGAAAAAGAGATTAAATAGCACTGCTACCACTTAGAGCCTTAGAAGAAGAGAGGGAGCCTGGTGACACCTTCCTTTTTCTTTCCCCTGGGTTCAAATCTTTTTTTGTGGCTCTTTTCAATTCCTTTTAAACTCAGGTCCTGTAGATTCAAATGGGATTTCATCTTAACTCAATTTCACAATCTCCAATTGCCTTGGAGATCTTGTAGATTTAGTAATCATGGGATTCTTCCTATCCCCTGTTGTTGTGGGCTGCGGGACTGAACAACTGGTAGCCAAACCAGGCTCACGTTCAAATCCCACCCCAGACACTTGCTAGCCTATATGGCCCTTGTCCAATTACTGACCCTCTCTCTACCTCAATTTTCTCAACAATAAAATTGTGGGGGCTAGACCCAAAGATCTTAGGCCAGGGATTAGTCCACACTCCCTTTTTTCCTTCATCATTTAAGAAGCTGACCAGGTGACTTCAGAAGGGTCCAGCCTAAAAGGCCTGAGCAGACTGCCCACAGGCCTGGGCCTGGGCCTTCCTACTGCTCCTTTCTCCATCTCCTTCCCAACAACACTTATATCCCCCACACCCCCCAGGTACCCCACTCCCAAACAACACTCACGTCCCCCACGGGCAGGGCCAGGGAGAAGAGGCCCAGAGCCTGGCCTCGGGCTCGGCCACTCCTGTTGGCCATGGCCTCCACAGCTCCCCCAGGGATAGTGGCAGTTAGAGCACCTCCAACTGCCACCTTGGGCAGGGCCCATGTGTGAAGGAGGCTGTCATTGGCCAGGAGGAAGATGGATGGGCTAGAACAGCCAATCAGAGCCAGGGAAGACCCCTCAAAAGCAGCTGATCTTTGGTGGTGCAGACATCTCGATGAGGCTCGGCCAGCCTTGGACCTGGGGGAGCAAGAGAGGCTCATGGGTGGCCAGACTCCAAAGGCCACCCTCAGCTTACCTCCTAGGGCTGCAGGTTCTTTTCCCCAGGCACCCTCTGGAATGGCAGCAACCACACTTCTAAATATCTATAGGCCAGAGTCAGCACAGAGCCAAGCTACCAAGCACCCCTCCTGGGGAGGGGGGGAAGAGCCATGAACCCCTGCTTTGAGGCTCCTCAGAAGCCTTCCCTAAGCAGTTTAGGCCTAGTAAAGCTTGTGACTGTTTCCTAGTGTAGCAGCAAGTGCTGGGGAGAGCCTGAGAAGTGATCCCTTAGCACACACCTGCCAAGCCAGATAGCTCAATGACAGCAGTACCTCCCAACTTGCTCCTGAAGCAGAAGAGAAGGGACCTTTCTTCTGAGGCCTGGATCATTAGCTTAGTCAATACCATGACTTCAACTGCCCACAAGGTCATAAACAAGGCCCAGTCAGCTCTAGGACACACTTCAAAGGGCTGGAAAAGAAAAAGGTCCGGGGCAGGGAGAATACAGTGAGGGTTCAGAATCATTCTCTTCTCTAAGTGAAGCTAATAAGGATCAGCATGAAAAAGAGGACTATATGCCAGTCTAACTGACCAGAATAATCTTCCCTAAGGAAAAAAAAACCCACTATATGGACCAACCAGCCAGTCTCTCTCATTGTCAAACTATTTTTAGTGACAGCATACATACATCTGCAAGGTCAGTGAGTAAGGTGGGTCATATCACCCTATCAGGGGTAGGGAACTGCTGGCCTCGAGGCCACATATGGCCTTCTAGGTCTTAGGATGTGGCCGCCTGACTGAGTCCAAGTTTGACAGAACAAATCTGTTTATTAAGAGGATTTGTTCTGTGAAGTTTGGATTCAGTCAAAGGGCCACACTTGAGGGCCTAGAGGGCAACATGTGGCCTCAAGGCCACAGGTTCCCCACTCCTGTGGCCTAAATTAACTAAGAGCAGATTGAATATTTAACAATTAAATTTGGCTACAGCTAATTCCTATTCATTTTTTAACTTTTCACAACCACATTTTTTTCCTTTAGATGGGTACAAATCCAGGCTTTGTTACTTTTACCTCTATGACCTCATCACCTAACCTTCCTTTAGGCCTTAGTCTCCTCATCTTTAAAATTAAGGTGTCCAAACTCACTGCTAAATGCTCCCCCTCCCTGAGTGCTGCAGAAACAAATTAAACAGGAACCAGGAAATGTTTAACAAAAGTAAAAAATTTAACCTGGACACCGTCTATTTGTGATTTTCTAACTCCATATACAGCCACAGAGCTGTTTCTATTTGAGTTTGACACTACTGAACCAGACAGATAGATGACCTCTGGGTGTCTGTCGCCCAGCTCTTATGAACCTTTTATGAAGTGAGCCAAGGGACTGCCAAGTGAAAGTGAGGCATCAAAGAACCGGTTCTACACCTGTTTAAAGGTCTAGTTCCTGATGTATCATCTGCTCCTACAAAACACTGGCAGAAAAAAGCCTGGGAGCCCCCTCAGCAAGGCTGCTGAGGCATTTTACAGTATGGCTTCAGTACCACTTTTCTAAATTTAGGTTTAATTAAACAGGAACTCTCTCCTCCAGCCATGCTGCTAAGTTCCTCCACAAACCCTACCATCCTTCTGTTTATGTTTAAAGTCTCAATTGCTCCACAGAGCCTTCCTTTCTCTCCTCAGCTCACATTCATCTCCTGAAGCGAGGGGGAGGCCTGGATGACTTATCAAGTCCTTTTCAGCCCTGAGTTTTAGGATTCTATGAATTCCTATGGTACTTATTATTCATACTCATTTAAACATTTGTCATATACTACCTTGTTTTGTTACTTATCTATTTCATTCTTGTAATAGTCTGTTAGCCTAACAAGGTAAGCTCCTAGGACTCTCTACAAGTTTTGGAACCAGAGAAGCAGAGTTCCCTTCAGAGCTGCCCTGAGAATGAAGCCTATTCCCAGATGTCCAAGGGAAGATATCCAAAGACCAAACGACTACCAGGGACATCTGGAAGTTAAAGCAAAAATGTGCTCATTAAATGAACTTTGGGAATGGGTTACTAGGATACAAGGAGACGATGTTATTTAATATTGATGATCATCATTGTATTACTTTGACCTTTTGTTTCATTGTGTTCATGTTTATAGTTAAGTTTTCTTGGTAATATGTAAATCTCCCCTCTCAAAATTAGTCCATCGTGAGCCTTCTAAGTTTGATATATAACCTGACTTACATATATGAATATATGAAAAACCTTATTTATTTGGCACATAGACAAGTGATCCCTGGGCAAATGGGCTGAGAGAATTGAAGGAATTAAAATAAGTGGCAGTGGGAATTGAGTGGATCATACTAACTCCATCTTGTCACTCAATTCTGGACCTAGATCACTCCCCTTTCTTTTCAGTTATGGGTCTAGTCCAATTTCCATCTTGTGGGAAAACTTTATTCAAATGTGGGATCTGAGAGATGACTTTGTAGATCTGCATGACTGGGAAGCCTGGACCACTTCTACCTGATGCTTACAAACCTCTAGAATCACCCAGAATATTTACAAGGTAGAGGGTCCATTGCTCACACAAAAGCTGACTGAAATTTTCTGGCTTATATGGCAAGAGGAGGTATTCCCCAGGAGTTCAAGGATGCCTCCATTGTCTCTCTCTATTAAGGTAAAGAAAAAGATTGTCCTGTGATAATCATGGGGGGGAGGGCGGGGTGGGAGAAGGGGTGTCTCTCTCTTAGTCAGTCCTCCTTAGCAGGCTGATCCTTCACCTAGAAGATGGTCATCTACTGGAGAGCCAGTGTGGCTTCAGAAAGGGCCGAGGAATGGTTGATACAGAGTCTGCTGCCCAAAAATACCAGGAAAAATGCCAGGAGCAGAACAGACAACATTTTCTTGTACACGTTTGTTGATCTGACTAAGGCCTTTGATACTGTTAGCTGTGACAGCTTATGGAAAATTATGTCAAAATTTGGTTGCCCAGAGAAATTCATTAACATTGTACATCAATTTCATGATGGTGTGTTTGGATAATGGACAATGCTCTCTAGTTTTCCCAGTCACCAATGGAGTAAAACAAGGCTGTGTGCTTGCTTCCATGTTTTTTTAGCATGTTTTTATCGATGTTGTCAAACACTTTCAATGAAGACAAACATGGCATCAAGGTCAGCTACTGAACTGATGGTACATTCTTCAACTTGAAAAGGCTACAAGCTAAGAACAAAGTGGAAGGAGTGTTGGTGCATGATTTTTTGTCTGTAGGTGATTGTGCACTCAACGCCGCCTCTGAAGCTGAGAGGCAACAAAGTATGGATCGATTCTCTGCTGCTTGTGCTCATTTTGGCCTAACAATTAACACCAAGAAAACACAGGTGCTCCACCAGCCAGCACCACACCATATATGGAACCATCAGTTACAGCAAATAGAGAACTTTTAAATACTTTGGATAAGTTCCCTGACCCTGGCACTATAGTTTCCAGGGATTTACACATTGATAATGAGGTTGATACATTCATTGCCAGAGCCAGCTCAGTGCTTGAGAGGCTCTGAAGGAAAGTGTGGGAGGGAAGAGGTATTAGACTGACTACCAAACTGAAAGTCTACAGAGCTTCATTGTGCTGACCTCATTTTTGTATGCCTGCGAAACCTGGACAGTATACCAGTGCCACGCCAGGAAACTGAATCACTTCCATTTCAATTGTCTTAGAAAGATTCTGAAGATCATCTGGCAAGATAAGGTACCAGACACTGAGGTCCTTTCTCAAACTAAACTGCCAAGCATTCACTCTACTGCAGAGAACACAACTCCAGTGGGCTGGCCATATTGTTCGGAATGCTAAATGCACATTTGCTTAAAAGACTATTTTAAGGAGAACTATACAATGCAAACACTCACATGGTAGTCAGAAGAAGCAATTCAAGGACACTCTCGAGGTCTCTCTGAAGAACTTTGGAATTGATTGCATGTCTCCCCCCTGTATTTGGGGTCCAGTCCTAAAGTTTGATCTTGATTTGTTATGCAATTGGCACACACTGCTTAATAAATTGATATGCTCAGAAGGTGGAACCTTTGTTTCCTCAATCATTTCATCTTTCAACCTCCATAATACTGAACTCTCTTCAAGATTAAGTTTTCGGGTTTTTTTTTTTTTATTAAGTAAAAGAGGTCATTCTTTGCCTCATTTCTTACCTAGCTTTAATCACCGAATGGGTGTTGCCTCAGTCAAACCAAGACCTGGGAAAGACCTTAGCTTAAAAAGGCCAAGGTCTCCCACTGCATCTGGGGCCATGTCTAGTTATCCTGATCTATACCCTGCCACTTGACTTCAATGAGAGAAAGTGAGGCTGCTGACTTTGCACAGCCCTCCCTCACTTAAATTCAACTCTCACTGACAGATAAAAAGAAAATGTTTGTTCCCATAAATTTGGAACAAACAGCTAGAGAAGTAACTAAGTAAAACAGGATACAACAGGTCTCATGTTTTGTTGATACAAGATAGTTAATCAGAACAAAAGATTCCATCAAATTGAAACAATTGCTAAAAGTAATTAGGTAAAATACGATAAAGCTGGTCTTGTTGTGCTGATAGAAGGTAGTAAGTAGGACAAAGGTTAAGCTTTGCTTAGAGGGTGCATGCTTATTAGGCTTATAAATATTAGCTTCTCCACCTCCAGGAGGAGCTAAGACACCATTTTCTGAACATGGGACATATGAAGAAGGAGGGAGGACACGTCCAGGAGTTGATGTGTAATAGTTGTATTGGAAAGTTGTACACTCTGGAGTACTCAGCCAATGAGGAAACAGAAGAAGAACTTTGAGGCTGGGATCAGAGCTAAATTGTGAACTGCTGTGGTACAACGGTGTCCTGCTCCATAGGACACCCACAGTGGCAACTTCTCACAACTTACAAGTCATGGCATCACCTTCCTGATGTTATGGTCCTCTTCGAGAATGAGGGATAAACATGTTAAGGGCACTCTTTCCCAGAGGAGGCTTCTTCTGATTCTCCCAGCTACTAATACTTCCTCATTCCTCCTCACCTCACCCTTTCACCTCCATTGCCTTAGATTTACTCTGTATGTATCTTGTATTTTTTTCAAATCTGCTTATAAGTTGTTTTTCCTCAATCCAATAAGAGCTCCTTGAGATCAGGGACTATTCCATTATTGCTTTTGAATCCCTGGTGCATGGTCTTGGCACAAAACAAGCACCTAATAAATGTTTGTTAGTTGACTGACTGTTAAAACAAAACATTAAAACGTGCAGCAGTTATACAAATGTAAATCTTATTTTCTTAGCTTCCAATTCTGTATCTACCTCAAGTGTTATCAGGTGCACCTTTAGGACATGCCATAATGGTGTTAAAAGACACTTTTCTATGTAGAGGAGTACCATGCTGAACCAAGAGTGAACATTGTGCCATGTGTTCTTAGAAAGCTGAAGAACATGCCTTCAGATTTGCTTCTATGACCGTTGAGAGAATTAATGTTGCTCTCTCCTGAAGCAGAATTGGAAGCTAAGAAAACAGGATTTACCTTTGTGTTAACTGCTGCACGTTTTAATATTTGTTTTAATAATCAATCAACCAACAAACATGTATTAGGCCTTGTTTTGTGTCAAGGCCATGCTAGGCACCAGGGATTCAAAGCCAACCATGGAATAGTCGCTGATCTCAAGAAGTTTATATCGGATTGAAGAAATACAATTTATACCACGACTGAAAACATTAATTCTTTGACCACCTACTCGGACTTCGGCTGGTCTCTCTCTCTCCCCTTCCAATCCCCTTCCAATCCAGCTTCCATCCAGCTGCCAAAGGGTCTCAAGCCCCTTTTTGACCACGCCTCATTCCCCTACTCATTGAACTTCCCTTTTACTTCCAGAATTAAAGATAAAATCCTTCCAAAGCTTGCTCCTTCCTACCTGCCCCCAGTCTGGCTCCACTTCACTCCCCTGCAGGTATCCTTCCGGCTATACTAGCTCCATCTCCAGCCTCCGGGCCTTTTCCCTGGCTGTCTCAGGGGCCTGGCATGCTCAGCCCCTAGCATCTCCTCTGGGTCTGGCCTTTCCTTACAACCCCTGCACCTGGGGGGGGGGCCCTAAGGCTCCTGGGGCCGGGGAGGGGGAGGGGCCGGCGGTTCTACGGCTGCCTGCAGACACTGGGGGGCTCGCAATGGCGGACACTTAGCCCCCCGGGCCTTCACGCAAGGATCTGGCCGAGCCGGGGGCCTTTCCCGGCCTGGGCCTCGAGGTCGGCCGAGACCTCAAACGGGACCTGGCCCCAGCTCAGGTCCTTCCTCCCCCGCCCCTCCCTGGCGGCCCTCAGTCATAACCATTCGAGGTCAGCGTGGCCGTATTCCGTCCGGTGAAGGGACTTAGGGTACGGGTCTCCAGAACCGGCCAAAATTCTCAGAGCCTCACCTCTCGGCGAAGGAAAGTGGCGGCCCGGGCCGCGTCGCCAGAGGGCGTCAGCGTCACGTGACAGGCTCCGCCCCGCCACTTTCGGCGCCATTGCATCAGCCGGCTTACGACGCCTCCGCGCATGCCGCGGTACCGGGCCGATGCGGCGCCGGGGTTGATGGGCGAGGCAGTGAACCAATCGGCGCTCGCCGTGGCTCGGGGAGCCTCCCTCCACTCTGCGTCTTCTCGCTCCGATTGGAGGACGGGCAGGGAGGCTGGCGCGGCTTGTGTGGGGTCGCCTGGCGCTGGAGCTGAAGGATACGGGAGTCCTCGTCCCGCACAGGTAACGGCCTCGTGGCGGCCGGAGAGTGGTGGGGTCAGCCGGGTGGTGGGAGCGGGCCGGGGCCGTGGCGGCTGGGCCGGGGTCGGGGAGCGGCGCGAGCCCCGCAGCGTCCCCCGGGGATAGGGAGCCGGGGCCGAGGGGCCGCTTCCTGGCGGGGCGCGGCGGCCGGGGCTCGTCGGGCCTCCTCCGGTAGGGCTCGGCTCTCGAGCTCCGGGCAGGTCCGCCGCGGAGGAAGCGAGGCTTCTTCCATTAGGCCAGGCTCCCGTCTCCGCTAGGGATTACAGGAGGGGGAGGGCTTCTCTGGAGGAGCGTCTACACCAGCAGCAGCATCCCTTGGCTTTCAGGTCGCCTGGCCTTGAGGTCCCCCGGCCTGGGCCGGCGTATACCACTGTTGCAACCGGATCGATTTCTTTTGCAATTGCATCTACTCGGGGAGGGAGTCCGTAGGCTCCCCCAGCGTGTTCAGAGGGTCTTGGGTCTGGCCAGTGCCAGAAGGTGGGTTTGAGCTCCAGGAAAGAACAAACGTATGTTTGCCTGTGTCAGAGCCAAGAAAAAAGGCAGTAGTCACCACCCAGGAGGGGGAGGGTGATTGCACTGGTGTCAGCGCTAAATTTATTTCTAAATTTTATGGATAGCTTTTTTTGTGTCACCTTCATTGCTAAATAAATCCCTCCCCTTCCCAGCGAGCTGTGCCTTGTGCTAAAGAATGAGGGTGTTGAACTAGAATGACCATCCAGGTTCTCAGCAGCTCTGGCTGCTTGAGATCTTAAGGTCTTTTTTTGAGAACCTCTCAGAACCTTTCCATGACCTTGTCTCTGAAGGAAAGTTTGCCTTTTTTCTGTTAGTTTGTAGATTCCAGAGGTAATTTTGTTATTTATTGTGCATTGGTGCTTAGAGGCCTGATAGAGGTGACAGGCTACCTTCAAGCCTATTCCCAGGTACCCTGGTGCTCATTGTTTACATCATTTACATTCCTGTTTAGGGGAAAGAGGAATAAAACTTAAGCGTTATTGGTACTCAGAAAATATTTCTAAAATTGAATTAAGCTCCGTGACTGATTGCAAAGATTGGGATGGGGTCCAGGAAGAAAGAATACATGATGTGGCATGGAGCTCTTTGGTGCTTGCTCAGCAGCTTGGGGCTCTTCAACAGTTCTGGGACTGAATGGTATAATTTCCTGTGTCCTGATTTGACTTGGCTTGGTATCCCAGAGCCTTGTGTAAAATGGTCCTTTAGTTAATAGCTTCCAAACCTGTTAACATTCGGTTCTTCTCTATCTCTGGTCAGCTTTGAGTGATATTTCCAAAATGGAGTCCACATTAACTGCCAGTGAAGTCCGGCGTCGGTTTGTTGACTTCTTCAGGAAAAACCAGCACACTTATGTGCACTCATCTGCCACAATTCCATTGGACGATCCCACTCTTCTTTTTACCAATGCTGGCATGAACCAGGTAGGCTTACCCACAGAATGGAAGGCTCTGTGATTATTTGCTTTTCTTAAGATGTTTAGTCTACAGAAATAATGAGAGAAGAGCAATGGTTACTACAAAGATATTCAAAGATAGGACATGGTTTGGTTTCTTGGGAGAGGAGGAGGATAGATTTGCCCCATTAATTAGGCTGCTGCTTTTTCATCCAGATCTATCTTTTATGAAAGCCACTAACATTGATATAGCACTACCTATGTGGGAGGCACTTTGTTAAGCACTTTACAATTATTCTCTCTTTTGATACTCACAAAGAACTGCAGGATTCAGAAACTTTATTCACTTTGCCCCTTTGATTTGGACCCTCCAAAGTTTGTTGGTGTTCCCGAGCAGAACTGCTTTTATCACCATCCCAGCTCATAGACCAGTGCTTTTAATGCTTTTGCAGCAACAGCTGCTAATCCCAGTCTCCTTCCCATTCTGAGTATTGTTATAATTTCCATTTGGAGAAGTTGGACTATTAAAGAAAGTTAGCAAAATTCGAAGGTTTTGTTTCTCTAAAGGAGGAATTTTTGCAGTATTGTGAACCATGTGAAAACAGGACCCTAGATTTAAAGCTTGGAGGGATCATATAAACCACCTAGTCCAGGATCTCCAACTTTCAGTTGAGGAAAGTGAAACCTGGAGAGGTTGAGTGATTTGGCCAAGAGATGAGGGTGGGATCTGACCCTGACACCTCTAACTACAATCTGTTGCTCTTTCTGCTCTACCTTGTGCTTCTAACCTTGTCCTTCTGAATTGTTGTATGTCTCATTTAAGAGGAGGAATTGTGGTAACATGGAAAAGAGGACTGGTCCTAGTTCCAGCTCTGTGACTGATTGCCTGGCTTGGAGAACCAGCACTTTCTCTCTCCAGACCTTAGATGAGGGGATGAGCCTTAGACTCCCTTCTAGCTTGAAAGTTCCTCAAGTCTCACTCTTTGCTTATGCCTGTTTATAATAAGTCTTTGGGAGTAAAGTTTCCTTCAGTGCTGCTCATGGTACCAGGTATATTCAAAGAATTCCATGATTCCTTATACTGGTACCCTTAGGTACTTTCTAGACAGATGAACTCGTTTTGTTTGGAGAGAGTTTGTTAAATATCAGTAATAGATTCATGTTGCTCTGACATCTTGCTATAGGATAGGCTGGAATTTTCTTTTTCCCCAGACCATTCTTCATCAGAAGGAGAAGGGCAGTAAAAAGTGTCCTAACCTTATAGAAACGTTTCCTGTTATCATCTGAGTATCTCCATGACTTTTTTCTTTTCCCATAGCCTTTGGAACTGTGGATAAAGAGCAGCATTTTCAAGTGTGTGTGAGCCTGATGTGTGTAACCCTGCTTTTGAGGCACAATTTTCAGTACTTTCTGAAGTGGAAATGTCTCCCCTTTTCTCCTCTAGTTCAAACCTATCTTCCTCAACACAATTGATCCGTCTCACCCTATGGCCAAGTTGAGCAGAGCTGCCAACACCCAGAAGTGTATCCGAGCTGGAGGCAAGCACAATGACCTAGACGATGTGGGGAAGGATGTTTATCACCACACCTTCTTCGAGATGTTGGGCTCCTGGTCTTTTGGGGATTATTTTAAGGTAAGTCACATCATACTTGGGAACAGAATGGCCCCGTAGGTTGAGAGACATAGTTTTCACGATAGGAAAAAGTGTCTCCAGGAGCATGTACTTTGATAACTCTTGGTTTCCCACATGGGTTTCTTATAATGTTTTGCCCTGGACATCAGTGACTTTGAAATGCAGGCTGCCTTGTTGGCTGCCGTCTGTGACTGGGGGGGGGGGGGGTTGTTTTTTACTAGCACAGAATGGTTAGTTTTATTAACTGTCGTTGTCCTTTATGCAGGAACTGGCCTGTAAGATGGCCTTGGAGCTTCTTACCCAAGAGTTTGGCATCCCCCTAGACAAACTGTATGTCACCTACTTTGGAGGAAATGAAGCAGCTGGTTTAGAACCAGACTTAGAATGCAAGCAGATCTGGCAAAATTTGGGGTAAGAATGCATGCAGCCTACTGAGAATATAAATGAGAGCAAAGTGCTTTTTCACCCAAAGAATTGATATTTTATATTGATGTTTGTCCCGTTTCTCTTGCGTCACCATGGTCAGTTTCATGCTTTGAGTCAGGGGAATTTGTCTTTGTGCCTTGGTACATACCTTGCCTGCTTATTGCGCAACATTTTCTTGTTAGTTTTTGAATACAAAACCAATTTGTCCTGTTTGGAAATGTAAAGATATCAAGGAAGAATGGGGAAAAAGAGTAGGAGAACCCCAAAAATGACTAAAACATACTGTAACTTCCATAAAACAGTTTATAATTGAACACTGTTTCCCTACTTTTTTTTTTGTGAGGCAGTGACTTACCTAGGGTCACACAGCTAGTGTCAAGTGTCTGAGGCTGGATTTGAACTCAGGTCTTCTTGACTCCAGGGCCAGCGCTCTATGCACTGCGCCACCTAGCTGCCCCTGTTTCCGTCATCAACAGCCTGCTTATTAAGGGCTAAGCACTTGATGAAGGGGGTGTGTGTGTGTGTGTGTGTGTGTGTGTGTGTATTCTGATTTCATTGGTGCAGGGAACTTCCCTGGAGGCAGGGACCAGGGCAGAGCTGCAGCTGTTCTGTGTATACAAACACACATCTGGGAAGTCCTAATATCTCACTTTCTGCTTCTCTCAGTGTCAGTTTCTCTCTTCTGAAGAGCACTACATTCTCTCCTTTGTCCTTACAGTGGTCTGGTAAGGACAGAGGAGGAGGTTCCAAGAAGCCAAGAGGTTTGGAAAGGCTGCCCTCAGTCCCCTTTCCCTCCATTCCTTACAACCTCAGACTTTCTAGTGGCTTTCAGAGCAGGAGGACCTTGATGCTCCGGCAGGAAGGGTGGCCAACTTGTAACTTTGCACTCAGAGCCCAAGGGTTCAAACAAACAGTCCTTTTATTGAAAATATTCCAATACCTTCAGGTAGAAGCAGTTCCCAAGGGAATCAGAAGTGTTTTGGGGGAGTAAAGCAGATCGAAGCCAGAAGCACTGGCCCAAGTCTGTGGCACAACTTCCTTGCTCCCAACAGTGCAATCCACTGTTCTGGGAGGATGTGGAGAGTTAACTCCTCTCTTCGGTTCCACCTTTGTCTTGGCCTGCAGCACTGGCCACAATAGCCCTTCCCAGGACTTCGGGTCCCTAGTGGGGGAAGAGATGACAAAAGGAGGAATTAGTGGGAGCCTTTACTAAGAAATTCTGTCTGGCTTGATTGTTTCTTTAACTGCCACACCTCCCCCCTCCCCCCATTCCTTTCCAATTGATAGAATTCCTTTGATGTGAAGACATAGTTTGGTGATTAGGAACCAAGGGATGCCAGGTCCTTGTAAGATTGCTGCCCTCTAGGGCCATTGGGAGAGAATTTGAAGCTCTTTAGGAAGGAGATGAAAGAGCTGATGCTGAAAGGACCAGAAAGTGATAGATCGTCAGAGTGATTTCCAGTCAGTCAGCAAGGGTTTATTGAGCAAGCCTAGGACTGGAATGAAAGAGATGAGACTTTACCTCAAAATGTTACAATCTCATTGGGGAGAGAATTAGCATTCATGAAACAGCTGGAGAACGCTAGAAGATAATATATTGTTAAGGGCTAAACTGTGTTGTGCAGACTATAAATTTTGTGAGGGCTCAGAAAAGGAGAAACTGTGATGGTGGAGTAGGTTGGATTTGAGTTGGGTTTTGAAGCATTGATAACATTTGAGGAAGAGGGAAGGCATCCCAGGTACAGGAGAACATGGTCAGCAGCAGTAAGGAAAGGATGGTCTCACTGGGTGAGATCCTGTGTGTGTGTGGGGGGTGTTCTAGTCCTGAGCCCCTCCTTTCTTTTTTTTTTTAATTAATTTACTTTTAGTTTTCAACATTCACTTCTAAATGATTTTGAGTATTCAATTTTCTCCCCCTCCCACCTCTTCTTCCTCAAAACAGCGTACAATCTGATATAGGCTCTACGTAGACATTCGTGTTAAGCATATTTTCCCATTAGTCATGATGTAAAGAACAATTAGAACTAATGGGAGGAACCACAAGAATGAAGCAATAAAACAAAACAACAAAGGAAAAGGAGAGCAAACAGTGTGCTTCCATCTGCATTCAGACTCCAGAGTTCTTTCTCTGGATGTGGATAGAAATTTCCATCGTGAGTTTTTTGGAATTATTTTAGATTCTTGTTTTGCTTTGAAGAGCCAAGTCTATTAAAGTCAGTTGTCCCGTAACGTTGCTGTTACTGTGTACAATGTTCTCCTGGTTCTGCTCATATCATTCTGCATTAGTTCATGTAAGTCTTTCCAAGTTTTTTTGTAGTCTGACTGCCCATCATTTCTTATAACACAGTAGTATTTCATTACATTCATATACCACAACCTGTTCAGCTATTCCCCAATTGATGGGCATCTCCTCAATTTCCAATTCTTTGCCACTACAAAAAGAGCTGCTATAAATATTTTTGTACATGTGGGTCCTTTTCCCATTTGTATGACCTCTTTGGGATACAGCCCTAAAAATGCTATTGCTGAGTCAAAGGGTATGCACAATTTTATAGCCCTTCGGGCATAGTTCCAAATTGCTCTCCAAAATGGTTAGATCATTTCACATCTCCATCAACAATATATTAGTGTTCTGATTTTCCCACATCCTCTCCAACATTTATCATTTTCCTGTTTTGTCATGTTAGCCAATCTAATAGGTGTGATGTGGTACCTCAGAGTTGTTTTGATTTGCATTTCTCTAATCAGTAGTGATTTCGAGAATTTTTTCATATGACTATAGATAGCTTTAGTTTCTTCCTCTGAAAACTGTCTATAAATTTAGCTCAGTTCTCTATGTATTTTAGAAATGAGGTCTTTATCAGAGACACTGGTTGTAAAAATTCTTTCCCAGTTTTCCGCTTCCCTCCTAATCTTGGTTGCATTGGCTTTATTTGTGCAAAAACTTTTCAATTTAATGTAATCAAAATTGTCCATGTTGAATTTCGTAATGTTCTCTATCTCCTGTTTGGTCGTGAATTCTTCTGTTCTCCATAGATCTGAAAGGTAAACTATTCCTTGTTCTTCTAGTTTACTTATAGTATCAGTCTTTATGTCTAAATCATGTACCCATTTTTACTTTATCTTGGTATAGGGTGTAAGGTGTTGGTTTATGCCCAGTTTCTGCCATACATTTTTCTAGTTTACCCAACAGCTTTTGCTAAATACTGATTTCTTATCCCAGAAGCTGGAGTCAGTAGATTACTATAGTCATTGACTGTTGTGTCTTGCATACCTAACCTATTCCACTGATCCACCACTCTGTTTCTTAGCCAATACCAGGTAGTTTTGATGACTGCTAGTTCATAATACAATTTAAGATCAGGTACAGCTAGGACACCTTCCCTTGCATTTCTTTTCATTAGTTCCTTTGATACTCTGGACTTTTTTTTTTGTTTTCGTTTTGTTAATGGTTTTTTTTCCTAGCTCTGTAAAATAATTTGTTGGTAGTTTGATTTGTATGGCACTAAATAAGTAAATTAATTTAGGTAGAATTGTCATTTTTTGTTATATTAGGTCAGCCTACCCATGAGCAACTGATATTTTTCCAATTATTTAGATCTGACTTTACGTGAAAAGTGTTTTATAGTTGTGTTCATATAGTTCCTGGTTTTGTTTTGGCAGGTACACTCCCAAATATTTTATAGTGTCTACAGTAATTTTAGATGGAATTTCTCTTTCTATCTCTTGCTGCTGGGCTTTTTAGTAATATATAGAAATGCCAATTATTTATGTGGGTTTATTTTATATCCTGCAACTTTGCTAAATTTGTTTATTATTTCAAGTAATTTTTTACTTGATTCCCTAGGATTCCTAAGTGAGCCATCATATCATCAGCAGAAAGTGGTAGCTTTGTTTCTTCTTTGCCTATTCTAATTCCTTCAATTTCTTTTTCTTCTCTAATTGCTACGGCTAACATTTCTAGGACAGTATTGAATAACAGTGGTGATAATGGACATCCTTGTTTCACCCACAATCTTATTGGAAATGCTTCTAGCTTATCCCTATTGCATATAATGCTTGCTGATGGTTTTTGATAGATGCTACATATCATTTTAAGGAAGACTCCATTTATTCCTATGTTCTCTAGTGTTTTTAATAGGAATGGGTGTTGTATTTTGTCAGATGCTTTTTCTGCATTTATTGAGATAATTATATGATTTGTATTAGTCTTGTTGTTGATATGGTCAGCTATGCTGATAGTTTTCCTAATATTGAACCAGCCCTTCATTCCTGGTATAAATCCTACCTGGTCGTAGTGTATTATTCTCATGATAAGTTGTTGTAATCTCTTTGCTGATGTTTTATTTAAAATTTCTGCATCTGTATTCATTAGGGAAATTGGTCTATAATTTCCTTTTTCTGTTTTGGCTCTTCCTAGTTTAGATATCACCACCATATTTGTATCATGAAAAGAATTTGGTAGGACTCCTTGTTCACCTCTTTTCCCAAATAGTTTATATAGTATTGGAATTAGTTGTTCTTTAAACGTTTGATAGGCCCTGGAGATTTTTTCTTAAGCAGTTCATTGATGGTTTGTTCAATTTCTTTTTCTGAAATGGGGCTATTTAAGTATTTTATTTCCTCTTCCCTTAATCCGGCCAATTTATATTTTTGCAAATATTCATCCCTTTCACTAAGATTGTCAGATCTGTTGGCATACAGTTGTTCAAAATAGCTCTTAATTATTGTTTTGATTTCCTCTTCATTAGTGGTGAATTCACCCTTTTCCTTTTTGATGCTGGAAATTTGGTTGTTTTAATCAAATTAACCAAAGGTTTGTCTACTTTATTGGTTTTGGTTTTTTGTTTTGTATTGTTTTTTCATAAAACCAACTTTTAGTTTTATTTATTAGTTCAATAGTTTTCTTAATTTCAGTTTTATTAATCTCTGCTTTGGTTTTCAGAATTTCTAACTTGGTATTTAATTGGGGATTTTCAGTTTGTTCTTTTTCTGACTTTTTTAGTTGCATGCCTAATTCACTGATCTCTTCTTTCTCTATTTTATTCGTATAAGCATTTAGAGATATCAAACTTACCCTAAGAACTGCTTTCACTGCATCCCATAACTTTTGGTATGTTGTCTCATTATTGTCCTCTTGGATGAAGTTATTGATTGTTTCTATGATTTGTTGTTTGACTCACTCATTCTTTAGGATTAGATTATTTAGTTTCCAGTTTTTAGTCTATTTTTCCATGGCCCTTCATTACATATAATTTTTATTGCATCATGTTCTGAAAAGGATGCATTTAATATTTCTTTCTGCATTGGATTATGAGGTTTTTATGCCCTAATACATGGTCAGTTTTTGTGTAGGTGCCATGTACTGTGGAGAAAAAGGTATATTCCTTTCTGTCCCCATTCAGTTTTCTCCAGTTTTCTTCAGCTATGTTTAACTTTTCTAAGATTCTGTTGATTTCCTTCTTTCTTGTTTATTTTGTGGTTAGATTTATCTAGTTCTGAGAGAGGAAGGTTGAGGTCCCCCACTAGTATAGTTTTGTTGTCTATTTCTTCCTTTACCTCCCTTAACTTCTACAAGAATTTGGCTGTTATACCACTTGGTGCACATATGTTTAGTAATGATATTACTTCATTATCTATGGTACCTTTTAGCAGGATGTAGTTTCCTTCCTTATCTCTTTTAATTAGATCTGTTTTTGCTTTTGCTTTGTCTGAGATCAGGATTGCTACCCCTGTTTTTTTTACTTCAGCTGAAGCATAATATATTCTACTCCAGACTTTTACATCCCTCTGTTTCAGATGTTTCTTGTAAACAACGTATGGTAGGATTATGGTTTCTGATCCATCCTGCTGTCCATTTCTGTTTTATGGGTGGGTTCATCCCATTCACACTCACAGTTATGATTACTATGTGTTTCTTCCTCTCCATCCTATCCCCCCCAATTCCGTTTATGCTTTTTTCTCTTCTTTTTCCCTTTCCCTCCTCACTAATGTTTTGCTGTTGACCTCCCCTCCCTCAGTCTGCCCTCCCTTCTATTAGACCCATCCCTTTTTTTCCCCCCTTTTATCCTTTCTAATTCCTACAGGGTAAGTTAGATTTCTATACTTAACTGATTATGTTATTCCCTCTTTGAACCAAATCTGATAAGAGTAAGGTTCAAATAATGCTCATCTCCCTTCTTTCCCTCTACTGTAATAGGGTTTTGTGCCTTTTCATGTGATGTAATTTATCCTTGTTTGCCTCCTTTCTTCTTCTTCAGTCCCTTTTCACCACTTAATTAAATTTTTTACCATTACATCAAAGTCACCTTAAACCCATACCTTCTGTCTAAGTATACTCCTTTTTAAATGTCATGACATTACAGATCCTAAGAGTTACAAGTGTCAGGGGCAGCTAGATGGCATGGTGCATAAAGCACCAGCCTTGAAGTCTGGAGGACCTGAGTTCAAATCCAGCCTCAGACCAAACACTTGACACTTACTGGCTGTGTGGCCCTGGCCAAGTCACTTAACCCCAGCTGCCTTTAAAAAAAAAAAGTTGCCAGTGTCATCTTCCCTTGTAGGGATGTAAACAGTTTGCCCTTGTTAATAACATGTTGGCTTTTTTCTGTCCTGTTTACCTTTTTATACCTCTCTTCAGTCTTGTATTTGAAGATCAAATTTTCTATTTCTTACATACCTCTCATAAAAGCTCTGGTCTTTTATCAGGAAGGTTTGGAAGTCCCCTATTTCATTGAATGCCCATCTCTTCCCTTGAAAGATTATGCTCAGGTTCGCTGGGTAGTTGATCCTTGGTTGTAATCCAAGCTCTTCTGCCTTAAGGAATATCATGTTCCATACCCTACAGTCTTTTAATGTAGAAGCTGCAAGGTCCTGGGTAATCCTGACTGTGGTTTCATAATATTTAAATTGTTTCTTTCTGGCTGCTTGCAGTATTTTCTCTTTGATCTGGTAGTTTTGGAATTTGGTACTATATTCCTTGGTGTTTTCAATTTGAGATCTCTTTCAGGAGGTGGTTGATGGATTCTTTTGATGACTGATTTACCCTCTGGTCAAAGGACCTCAGGGCACTTTTCTTTGATTTCCTGAAAGATGTTGTCCAGGCTCTTTTTTTCACCATAGTTTTCAGTTAGACCAATAATTTTAAAATTGTCTCTCCTGGATCTGTTTTCCAGGTCAGTTGTTTTGCCAATGAGGTATTTTATGTTTTCTTGTATTTTTTCATTCTTTTGTTTCTATTTGACTGATTCTTCCTCTCTCATAGAGTCATTGGCTTCCACTTGACCTATTCTGATTTTTTTTTTTTGGTCAGGGTAATTGGAGTTAAGTGACTTGCTCAGAGTCTCGCAGCCAGTGAGTGTTATGTGTCTGAGGTTGGATTTGAATTCAAGTCCTCCTGACTCCAGGGCCTGTTCTCTATCCACTGCGCCATCTAGCTGCCCCAACCTATTCTGATTTTTAAGGAGTTGTTTTCTTCCATTAGATTTTGTACCTCCTTTTCCATTTGGCCCATTTTACTTTTTAAGGAGTTCTCCTCGGTGAGTTTTTGTGTCTCTTTTTCCATTTGGCCAATTGTATTTTTTAAGGACTTGTTTTCTACAGTTAATTTTTGTCCTTCCTTTTCCAAGCTATTAAATCTCTCTTACATTCCTCTCATTTCTTTTCCCAGTTTTTCTTCTACCTCTCTTATTTGATTTTTTAAATCTTTCTTGAGCTCTTCCAAAAAGGGTTTTTGGGCTTGAGACCAGTTCATATTCCCCTTTGAGGTTTCAGATGAGGGTATATTGACAATGTCCTCTTCTGAATTTGTGCCTTGATCTTCCCTTTCCCAAAAATAAGAATCTATGGTCATTTTCTGTTTCTGCTCTTTGTTCATGGAATTTTGTCTATTTTGTGACATAGAAGAAAAAAATGTTGAGTTCTCCTGCTGAAGCTAAGGGGGCACTTACCTGGCCTTATTTTCCTGCTCACCAGGCTTTGCACCTGAGTGTTTGGCTCCTGGTTGCCCAGGCCTTGCACAGGGATCTTTGGTGCTGGTGGATATCTGTCAGCCTGGAGTTGTGCTTCCTAGCATTGCATTGAGGCATCGAGTGATTTTGCCGCTGGAGAATGCTGTCGCCCATTGTCGTTTTCTGAGAGCTGATGTCTACCAGTTCCCCTTCCTGTTCTGAGGCTCTGGGGTGGTGGTGGTCCTGAGGTGCCTGCTGCACCATCCTGGGTCTCAGGATCTCCCCCTGGTAGGCTGAGGTAGGGCTTGCCGCTAGATTGCTAGGACGCTTCCAGTCCTGTACTGCTCCCCTCCTAACCTAGAGCGAGAGGGACCTTTCCCATTAATACCCCAAGCTTCCTGAAGGGTTTTTCCTGGGTTGATATTTTCTGTGCTTTCAAAGGTCAGTGAAGGAGGGTGAGAGAGACTTACTTCTTACTCTGCCATCTTGGCTCCTGGAAGCAGAAGGAGCCCCTAGTTTCTGAGCTGTGTGATCTGGATGAGGTAATTAACATGTGTCTATTTATCAGACATCCCTACCCTATCATACAGGGCTTTAAGTACCAAATGAAATGGTGAATTTTGATGTGCTTTGGAAAATACAAAGTAGTATGCAATTATAAAATAATATTATTAAATTTAGGATAAGGAGGATAAGACAGATTTTGGAAGGTCTTGGAAACTGGTTAGAGAAATTTTGAATTGATTTGGTTAAGAAAAGCCATTTTCTTCAGCGGAAGAGTGAAGTAGAAAGGGAGTTCACACAAATTTTCTGGAATTGTTATTCAGGAGGGAATAGAGGAAATTAGGTAGAAGAAGAGAGTCAGAGACCAAGTAAGCCTCAGTAATTGAAGGTTGATGTGATGAAGTCCAAGCTAAAGAGCAGGCAGTGGGAATTCAGAGTAAAAAGTGAATCCACCAGGTATTATGAAGAGATAATGGGATGTTTAAAAAGCTGGGTATAAAGGATGCTGTAGTGGGGGAAAGTAATTACTTCTGAAGTTTCATAGCCTGAGAGAGTTAAAGAATGATGCTGCGTCTCATGGAGAAGTTGAGAGAGAAAGCTGATTTGGGGTGGGGAGCATAAGGCTTATTTTAGTCCTAGGGATATTAAATTTGAGATGACTATGGAACATTTAAGTGGAAATGCAGAATCGAAGCACAATGAGACGTCAAGGCTGGAGGTGATTTGGGAATCCTCAATGTAGAGAAATCACTGGCAAAGTCATTAAAGAGAAAGTCAAAGTCTTGATTCTCTTTTTTTAAATCTTTGTTTATTTTTCAGTTGACAAGCATTTATTTTCTGTCCTTCCCACTCCACACTTCATTCTGTTTCCATACTACAGGGTTAAAACCTTGGCTTGGGCCCTCATCCCCTGTGGCCCATTTTAAAGACCTTTCCTTGGTCTTTCTGCTTCCAGGCTCAGCCCCCTTGCATACGCCCTCCACCCAGCTTCCAAAATCATCTTCCTCAATCACAGGTCTGATAAGCTTACTCCTCTGCTCTAAACTCTTGAGTGTTGTGTGTATTTTATCCAGGAAAACTTCCAGGCTCTTCAGCATGCTGTGGAAGGCCTCCACAGTTTGGCTCCGGCCCATATTTCTCTGTTATTTCACACCATTCCCCTCTGCGCAATAGACACTGCCTCTGTCACCGCTCTGCCTTTTCCCAGGCCTGTCATGGCTGTCTGTCCAGTCTTCCCTGACCCTCCTCAGTTGTCAGGGCTTTCTCTACATTGCCTTGAGTTCAGATAACTGTGTCTGTGTCGTGGGGTTCTCTGGCTCATACAAGGCGAGGTGTCTCCCACAGTACTTGGCCTACATTAGGGCCTTAGCAGATGTTTGTCCGAGGATGGGAACCATTGGGTGGCTTTAAAAACAGTGTGCCAGCTCACCACCCCACCCCCCAGCCATGTGATCGTGAGTGTTTGTTGTTTTTATCTCACCTTATGGGCTCCGTCCTTGTAAAGATGGAGTCCTTTCCTGCTAGTCATTGCCCAGAACTGAAGTAGGTTGGTGTGACTATTTCTTTGATCCCCATTCTCTTTGGGCAGGCTGGATGACAGCAAGATTCTTCCTGGCAACATGAAGGATAACTTCTGGGAAATGGGTGACACAGGCCCCTGCGGACCCTGCAGTGAAGTCCACTATGACCGGATTGGTGGCCGGGATGCAGCACATCTTGTCAATCAGGATGACCCTAACGTGCTGGAGATTTGGAATCTGGTGTTTATCCAGTTCAACAGGTGATGTGCTTCCTCTTCATTCATGGGAGAGTGTCAGAAATACCAAATGTTTGCTGTGAGACAACCGGTGCCTGGCATGGAGGCGTGGGTAGAGGCAGAAGGCCGGCCTTAGTCAGAGAGACCTGGGTTCCAGTCCTGCTTCTGACATACAGACTGTGTGACCCTGGGCAACGAGCACATTATTTCTCACTGCCCCAAGTATCTCTAAGACTGGAGGTTGCTGGGCAGATAGCGATCTGCATTGGGAGAGGGAGGTTCCACTCTAGAAGTGCCCTATAGCACAAAAATTGTCTGGCCCACAATGTTACTGAATGTAGGATCTTTCTCTCAGACTTCACCAAGAAAGGGAAAAACAAAGCTAGAAATAAGAGGGTGGTAGCTGAGATGGTTCTCTCATCTTGCCATCTCAGGGTTTTCCTGAGCTGAAGCTCATCCTTTGTGAATGTTGACACTAAAATGGGAAAAGTACTAGAGGAATGGAACCCTCCCATTGGGGGAGAGACTTTTCATTTGTTGGTGTTCTGTCCCTCTTCCTTCCCTCTCCCGCAAAAAAAAAGCTCTTTTTCATTGGAATATTCTGACCCCAAATGATGGCTCCCTACCATTTAACCAAATTCTATTTTAGGTCTGGACAAGTTCATTAAGTTTCCCCTGAAGTCTCATTCTGGCTAGAACCTCATTTTACCCCAACTCTGTTCCTGTCGTGGAAAAACAAATGATGACAGTTTGTGTTTCAAAGGCAGGGGCCTGGATGACACCCGCCTGGATCCCCTGTCTCATCTTTGGCCTTTTCTGAATCATGCAGGGAAACTGATGGCAGCCTGAAACCTCTTCCCAAGAAAAGCATTGATACAGGAATGGGTCTGGAGCGCCTGGTGTCCGTGTTACAGAACAAGATGTCCAACTACGATACAGACCTGTTCGTCCCCTACTTTGAAGCCATTCAGAAGGTATGAGGCTATATCCCATAGCCATTGGCTCGGCCAGAATAGAGGGGTTGTTCCTTTTTTCCTCAGCTGTGTGGCCAAAGATTCACTCATTCATCAACAATTTATTAAGCTCCCACTATGTGCAAACCATTGTTGCTGAGAGGTGGGAGAGAAGGACGTGTCTCCAGCATGATCTGTGCCCTCAGGGAGCCGCCTGCTGTGTGCTCCACAAGCTGCTTCTTAGCCAGGGCCACGGGGTCCTTTTCTAAGTGGTCCTTTGACACCCGATCTGGGCTTGAGTCAGGAGCATCATTAGGCATGTTAGCATATGGATTGTCTCACATCGCAGAAGTACCATTTGAGTTGGAGGCGACCTTAGCAGCCATGTCACCTAAGCCGTGCCCCAAAGCAGGGCTGCCTGGTGGTACCATAGTGCACAGAGCGCCAGGCCTTGAGTCAGGAAGACTCATCTTACTCAGTTCAGATGTGGCCTCAGACAGTTAGACATTTAGTGACCCTGGGCAAGTCACTTAACCTTGTTTGCCTCAGTTTCCTTATCAGTAAGATGAGCTGGAAAAGGCAATAGCAAACCACTCCAGTATTTCTGCCAAGAAAACCCCAAATGGGGTCACTAAGAGTCAGACAGGACTGAAACAACTGAACAGATAGCCAGAAGGAATCCCCACCATAACATAACTGACAGATGTCCATACTGATGCTATTTGAAGACCTCTAATGAGGGCAGACCACCCCATGCTGGGACAGCTCTAATTGTCAGGGAGTTTGTCCTCACATCATACCTGAAGTGGCCTCTTTGCAACATCCACCCTTGTTCTCTGGAGCCAAACAAAACAAGTCCAGTCCTTCTTCCACATGACGATCCAGCAAATACATGAAGGAAACTGTGATTCCCTCCAAGTCTTCTCAAGGCTAAACAGCCACATTCCTTCCGTCAGTTCTGAGGCATTTGGCTGTATTTTTCTTACAGGGCACTGGTGCTCGGCCGTACACAGGGTGTGTTGGTGCTGACGATGTCGACGGGATAGACATGGCATACCGTGTGCTGGCTGACCATGCACGTACCCTCACGGTGGCCCTGGCCGATGGGGGCAGACCTGACAATACGGGTCGAGGGTAAGCACATGGGTGGCCTGAGCAGCTTCTTACCAGGCTATGCTTCAACTCCCAGGGGAGGGGGGATCCTGTGCCTAATTATGGACTGAGGGAGAAGAATTTCAGCAAGTCTCAAAGATTCCTTGCCATTTAAATCTCTGTAGCTGGTGAGTACAAAGTGATGAGATTTATTATTATTTTTTTTTACCAACCTAGTATATATGGAGAAAGCATTTCTGATAAGAAAAGCCATACAGAACTTTTTCCTTTAATCCGGTTTTTGTCGTCTATGTGAAATATACTTAAAAACTAAAGTTAGGAAATCTGAAAGTCAGTTACTTCTATGCAGTTAAGTATCTGCTGGGGGCCAGGCACTGTGTGAAACCCTGGGGATACAAAGAAAGACAAAAGCAGTCCTTACTCTCCAGGAGGTCAGAGTCTAAAGGGGGAGACAGCATGCAAACAGCGTATAGGCAGGATAAAACAGAGATAGTTGGCAGAGGGAAGGGCTTAGTATAAGGGGGCTCGGGATCTTAGCTAGGACCTGAAGGAAGCCACGGGGCGGAGATGAGGGAGGAGAGTGTTCCAGGTGTAGGTCTTGTGAGAAGAACGGCAGGGATCACAGTGTATGTGGAGAGGAGAAATAAGGGGTAAGAGACTGGAGAGGTGAGAAAAGAAGGACTTTGAAGCAGGCTTTCATCTGTGATCCTCGAGGGGACAGGGAGTCACTGGAGTTTTCTGAGTACAAGAGTGACGCTGTATTTTAAGATCATTTTGGCAGCTGAGTGGAAGATGGACAAGAGTGGGGAAAGACTTGAGGCAAGCAGGCCCACCAGTGACTGCTGCAATAGTATAAGCATGAATCAGTGAGGAGAGGAGGGGGGTGCACACCAGAGATTGCTGTGAAAGTCAAGTTGACAGGCCCTGGCAACAGCTTGAATGTAGGGAGTGAGAATGAGGAGCTGAGGACAGCACAGCCTAGCATGCAAACCCTGGGAAGATGGTGGCTCCCTCAGAAACTGAGAGGGTTGAGGAGGAAAGATGGTGAATTCATTTGGCCATGTAGAGTTTAAGGTGTCGGTGGTACGATTCTGGGAGTTAGGAGAGGGGTGAAGGCTGGACAAGTAATTCTGAGAATCATCAACATAAAGTATGTATGATAAAGATGTTAGTGATGGAAGAAAGCCCTGTATGTGGTGCTGGTACTTGGAAACCAGAGGAAGTGGGCTCTGGATTGTGACTGAGGTCATGGAAGGTTTCCTTGTACTATATGGTGTAATACATGCCTGATACTGCCTGCCCTTTCTGGTTTTCCCTCAGTGTTCATTAGAGCGTACTTGGTGTGGAGGCAGGGTGGCCTGCCTTGAACCTGTTGTCATGTTTATTTATAAACATCATAAAATGGGTGAAAAGAAGCCTGCTTAAAGGGGAGGGAACAAAAAGTTTGTTTGAATTTTTGAGGCGAGTTTCCAGAAGAGCTCCTAGAAAGAATCTGGCTTGGAGCGTCTCTTGGTACTTGACTGAGCTCTGTCTTCTCCCAGGTATGTGCTGAGGCGGATTCTCCGGCGGGCAGTTCGATACTCCCACGAGAAACTTAACGCCAGAAGGGGTTTCTTTGCTACGCTGGTGGACGTGGTTGTCCAGTCACTGGTATGTCTGTTCTCCTAAAGCAAGTACTCTTAGTAGGGCCGTGGTGGCCAACAGCCATCACAGGCTCGTGGCTTCCCTAGGTGCCACCTCCTTTTTTCCCCTACAATAGGGCGATGCCTTTCCTGAGCTAAAGAAAGATCCAGACATGGTGAAGGACATCATTAATGAAGAAGAGGGACAGTTTCTGAAGACCCTGAGTAGGGGGCGGCGCATCCTGGACAGGAAGATACAGAGTCTGGGAGATTGTAAGACCATCCCAGGTGAGGACCCATTTTCTTCCCTTCCTTATCCAAGCCTCACTTTCAGACCAGCGACCATGGGCTGCCATGGCCACTAGGAGCCCAGTCTTAGCTTGGCTAAAGTCCTCACTGGGTAAGGGGGGATGTTCCCAGAAGGAAAAATTCCAGAGAATTCAGTTGATGGGGATCCCATTCAGACAGCCAGCTCCTTACGTGCCGTTCCCTTCCTTCCCCTTTATTACTTCCCCCATCTCATCAGTTCTTCCTGGTGTGATGTCCACTTTCTGTTTTGTGGCCACGTTCCTCACAGGCGACACGGCGTGGCTACTGTATGATACGTATGGTTTTCCGGTGGATCTCACTGGACTGATCGCTGAGGAGAAGGGCCTGGTTGTGGATATGGATGGCTTTGAGGAGGAGAGGAAACTGGCCCAGGTAGGGAGTTGGGATGGTGACAAACAGGCCCTGCCCGCTCTCCCTGGGCTTCCTGAAGGGGAGCTTTGGCCGGTTTAAAGTTGTACAGCTGACCCCTCCTTCTTCTTGTCGTTGCCAGCTAAAGTCCCAGGGCAAGGGAGCTGAAGGAGAAAATCACATCATGCTGGACATTTATGCCATCGAAGAGCTTCGAGTGAAGGGTCTTGAGGCCACAGATGACTCACTGAAGTATAATTACCAGTCAGACTCCAGCGGCACTTATGGTGACTTGCTCTGTTTATGCCCCTTCTCTCCCTTTGACTTCATTTGCTGGTTTTTGGAGTGCTCTGATTTCACTGGACCCCATTTCTTTGTTTCTTGTATGGCAGGATTAGGGATGCATCTGCTAGAACCAGCAGGAATGCGCTAGTTTTATCCTTCAGGATACACTTGACTGTTAATCCTAACAGTTAGGATAATGGGTAGAACTTGAAGAATATAAGTGGCATTGAGAACCTCTATATTTATATACACTTTTTGGAGTTTTAAAACAATTCTTGCACCCAAAGCCCCTAAGCCTAGAATTCTAATTGGAAGAAATCTGAAAACCTGTAGCCACTCTGCATCATTTTACAAATGGGGAAACCAACCTAAAAAGGGGAGGTGGCTTGGCCGAGGTCACCTGGCTGGTTGATGGCAGAGCTGCTGGCTCCCAGTGCCCTTTCTATGCCATGTCACTATAGCAGCTGGTCTGCCCGGCCAGCTTCTGCTTAGAAACGCCGTTCTCAGCGTGGCAGGCACTGTCATGGAGCCCAAGGAGCTCGTGCTCACAGACGGCGAAGCTACGCTTGAGAGAGAGGTGGCTAAGTTATTGACCTTCCCTTCTTGTTCTGCAGAGTTTGAGACTCCAGTGGCCACGGTGAAGGCCCTGCACAGGGAGAAGACGTTTGTGGACGAAGTATCCACTGGCCAAGAGTGCGGCGTGGTGCTAGACAAGACCTGTTTCTATGCTGAGCAGGGAGGGCAAATCTATGACGAGGGCTTCCTGGTGAAGGAGGATGACAGCAGTGAGGACGTAAGCGTGACTCCATCCTGTTAGGCCTCTGAGAGGCCAGTGCTGTCCTGCTGCAGCCAGCAAGCGAGGCATATGTCTGGGGCAGTGGTAGTGAGGGTGCTGACGGGCTGGGGGCAGAGGCCGAAGTCTAGACGCAAGAGCAAACTGTCCCTGTGCTGCTGTCCCAAGGTTCCACACATGTTGGGAGGACACTGGTTCATGCCTCAACTCTAGTGCATTCCCTTTTCCACTTATGAAGATTGATTATGGATGTCAACTGATCAGTTATTGGTTTGTTTTGTTAAAACCCACTCTTACTCCTTGTAGAAAACCGAGTTCACAGTCAAAGACACTCAGGTTCGAGGGGGATACGTGCTGCACGTGGGAACGGTCTATGGGAGCCTGAGAGTGGGGGATCGCGTCCGGCTCTTCATTGACGAGGTCAGTTGTTTTTCACATCACTTACGTTTCCTCCTGTATCCATCTCTCAGCTCTCTCCCTGAGAGCCATCCCTCACAATGAAAAGAGGAAAAAGGGTTCCAGATGACCAGCCAAGGCATTAAAACAGTGGGTCCTGTGTGTGGTGTTCCCCGATCCCCACCAAAAACTGAGGGAAGGTGCTTTCTGTCTTTGCTTTGGAGGCACATTGGTCATTACAGTTTTGCAGCGTTCAGTTCTGTATTTTTGTCCTTATTGATTGTGGTTCTTTGTCCCTGTGAATGTCGTTTTCTGTTCTTTCTCCACTTTGCATCATACTTTTTAAGTCTTTCCAGGCTTCTCTGTAGTTATCATGTTTCTTGCCTCTTAAAGCGGCGGACTAGGCCATTGCATTGGTGGGCCAGTTTGTTTAGCCTTTCCCCAGTCAGTGAGCATTTAATTTTTCTCCGGTTCTTTGATACCACAAAAAGTGTTGCTAGCAGTGTTTTTGTGTATACAAGGCCTGCCTTGTTATCAGCCATGTCCTTGGGGACATGCAGGGGAGTTGTTCAGTCACGGGGGGGGGGGGGAGAGCATTTTAGCCATTTTACTTGTATAATTTGAAATTATTTTCCAAAATGGGTGGACAGCCCCGCTGTCACTGTGTTAGTGCGTTCAGAGCTCTTTACCCCCGATCCTTTCCCATCATTCCACTTTGTAATGCCTCACTCCCCTCCACCAGCTCTGGAGGAGAGTGCTGCGGCCCTCACACCTCACGCTCCCTCTCCCATCTCCCATCTCTGCACCTTTGCACTGGCTGTAGCACAGGCTAAGACCCTTCCCTCTAAGCTCCAGCTAGTTGTCTCCCTCAGTTCAGAGGCTGTTGTCGGCAGGGGGGCTTTGCTAGGCCCCCACTACTAGTGCCTCCTTTCCCAGAGGCTTCCTTCTATCCATTCTGTGTTTGTCTTGTGTGTGCCCGCTTAAGTTAGGTGGTCTGCCATTAAAATGGAAGGTCCTTCCAGGCAGCGCTTGCCTTTTCTTCTCTGCACCCATAGCGCCTGGCACGCTGCCAGGAAGGGGGGGGGGCTCCTCCATCGTGCCAGGCACTGTGCATCGCTTTACAAATACTGTCTTGTTTCATCCTCGTAACATTCCCGAGAAGCAGGTGCTGTTGTCCCAATCTGACAGGTGAGGAAACAGCATGCCACAGCTAGGATGTGTTTGAGGCTGGACTTGAACTTCTGACTCCAGGCCCATTCCTCTACATAGTGCTACCAGTGAATTATTAGGTAGTTTAGAAGTACTTATTGATTAATTAATTGAAATCCATTACAGTAGATATGGCTCATTGTAATTAATGAAATAATATGGAGGTTTACTGAGTCTCAGCTCTTAAGTATATCTACACTGAGTTCATTTCAGCTTTTAGTGATGACTTCTTCCTGGATTTGGGGGGTGGGGGAGAAGGGTGGCCCCCATAGCATTTTCTTCTCTTAATCTCCGTCACCCTGAGGAGCCCCAGACTCCCTCCCCCCGAGTCAGCAGCGTACTGTAATTCCTATGGCCTTTTTCCCACTAGCCCCGACGCAGGCCTGTCATGAGCAACCACACCGCCACCCACATCCTGAACTTCGCCTTGCGCTCTGTGCTCGGGGAGGCCGACCAGAGGGGCTCCCTGGTAGCACCAGACCGCCTCCGCTTTGATTTTACTGCCAAGAGCGCAATGTCCACCCAGCAGATCAAGGAGACAGAAAAGATCGCTAATGGGATGATAGAGGCGGCCAAGGTTTGTGAGTTGGCTCCTGCACTTAAGCCCTCCAGGCCCCGACCTCCTGCACCTCCACCAGCCTTTCCCTTGCCATCTCCTGGGCTTCAGTGGCTAATCAGGCCCCTGGGCTCCCCAGTCTATCCTTAGGACTAACCACCATCACTCTCTGCAGCTCAGATGGCCTCTTTATTTAATCAGGAGGCCCACACAGGGAAAGCCAGCCTTGGAAATGTGTTTGGAGATTTAGAGCAGCCCATCTTCTGTCCCTTCCCTGCCTTCATGAACGCTGTCGGGCCCCCAGAGGACCTTTCACTTCACGCCACCTCTCTGCCTGCTTCTTCTCTTGCAGCCTGTATACGCCCAGGATTGCCCCCTGGCAGCAGCCAAAGCCATCCAAGGGCTGCGGGCTGTTTTTGATGAAACCTATCCCGACCCCGTGCGCGTTGTCTCTATTGGCATCCCCGTGGCCAAGCTGCTGGACGACCCTTCGGGCCCTGCTGGCTCTCTTACTTCAGTGGAGTTCTGCGGGGGAACGTGAGTGATGAACGGGGATGAATTGCTATTGACTGTGGTGTTTCAGGGTCTTCTCGGGGAGGTGCATGGCACGGAGGGGCCGTCCTCAAGAGGGGAAGCTCCCGGGCCTGATGTCCAGACCCACTTGGTCTCTTGGCCCCTGACCTGATGCAGCTTCCTAGAAGAGTTTGGCATTCGTTATCTAGCCACTTGAATAGGCCTGTTCTCCAGGCTGACGCTGGCGATGTGGCTAGGGGTGTGTTCGGATTTCAGAGGGGCCAGAGGTAGAGTCTGCGATATTCTTCCCTGGCCTCCAGCTAATCCCCCTTGGAAAGCTCTGCCTGCCTCTGGGGATTCTGAACCCCCAAATGAGACCCCATTTACACTGTGGAACCAGCTTATCAGTTCTGCTAACCGTGGCCCAGATGTCCCAGCTATTTCACTGTTAGGGAGACCCTTTATTAATAAAGGAAACTCAGAGTACAAGCCATTCCAAAGACTGTGAGCTACCTTAGGAAGTGACGAAAGAGACCACTAAGAATTGGGGGAGGTAGCAGGTGGGGGTGGGGAAATGCAGAATACCTGGGGATTCCTACAAATCCCCCTACAAGCAAGCCCCCTACAAGGTACATTCTTCTAAAAAGTTCAACAAAATTACAGCATAGTGTAAGTACCAAAGGAGGCCTAACAGTTTGTATGTGTATTATGAATAATTGTTCATTAGGTTCATATTACTTATAAAGTGATAGTCTTGTTGGGCAGCTAGGTGGCGCCATAGTGCATAGAGCGCTGGCCCTGGAGTCAGACCCAAGTTTAGACACTTCCTAGCTGTGTGACCCTGGGCAAGTCACTTAACCCTGTTTGCCTCAGTTTCGTCATCTATAAAATCAGCTGGAGAAGGAAAAGGCAAGCCACTCTAGTACCAAAAAAACCCAAATGGCTTATAAAAAATGACTGAACACCAAAAGCACCAACCATAGTCTTACTACCTACTTGTAGCACAGTAAGGGTCATTACAGTCATATACCGAAGTTCAGCTGTTCCCCTTTCATCGAGGATGTGTTTTATTTTCCACTTTTTGTTACCAAAAATAATACTGCTATGAATATTTCTGTATGTAGTCTTTTCTTGCTGTAATTTTCCACATTGGGGTGTAATCCCGTAGTTGAGTTTCTGGGCCAAAAGGTATGAACAGTTTAATTTAGAAAGTTTTCTTGCAGAATTCTAAATTGTTTTCCCAGAGCAGTTGAACCAGTTCACCACCCTGCCAATAGTGGACTGCGCTTATCATTCCAGAGTCCTTTAACATTGAATTTTCCTGTCTCTGGTGATTTAGTGGGTAGGAGGTGATACCTCCGGGTTGTTTTCATTTATATATCCCTGATTACAGGGGTGTTCTTTCCTCCATTCACAATTGTCAAGGCTGGGAGAGGTCTGGCCACAGCCCAGATCTCCTTGGGATTTCCCTTCTAGGGAGTTTTAGCCTCTGTCCTTTAGAGAAGCTAAAAACCCCCACCCCAGCAGTACTGATGGCCCCTTCCTCCCCGGAGCAGGTGTGTCAGAAAAACTACTCCCAGGATGCTTCTCTCCTGGGTAATAAGCTGCTTATATATTCAAGGCATTCTTAATAGAATGTTTGATGAGTACAGTGAGTACAGAGTTCTGCCCGTGTTTGTATCTTCTCAAGAGCTAGTGCGGTGCATTGCCTGTGGGAAGCATTTAAATGTTTCTTAGCAAAGGTTGAATTGTTTCTCCGCTCGGAGGGACCCGGATTTGGAAGATCTGGAGTTGGATCCGAGTTCTGCCACATACTAGTTGCCCTGATTGGACCGCAGTGTTTTCTATAAAGTAAGGAGAGAGGATGAAATTCCCTCTCAGGCCCCTTTCAACTTCAGCATTCTAGCATTATGTAGAAAGCAGAAAACTAGAGACACCCTCAGAGTAGCCCACAAAACGAGCATCTTGATGGCCAGAGACGCTTTAGATAAACAAGTTGGAAAACAGAATTGGAGGTTCACATGCAGGATTGCCAGCCTGTTCATCATCTTGAGGGCCTTTGCCCATCCACAGCACTTGCAAAGAACATAGACTGTCGACCAGCCCATTACTTTACAGAGGAAGAAGGTGTATGTGGGCCTCCCGAGGGACAACAGCCTGCTCTGAGGTCACAGAGATAACCGGCGACAGAGCCGTGATCAGCCCCCAGGTCTGATTCTCAGCCTGGTGCTTTCCCTGGTATCCTGTGCTGCCGACTCTTCTCCTGCTTCTGCTTTATTACTCCTTGGCTAGCGGGTGCCTTTTTAAAATTGATTTCTTTTGGTGTTCAGTTAGCTTAGTTTCCAGATTTTTCACCCTCCGCCTCCTGGTAACAGGAAGGTGGGGATGGGGAGCGTCATCAGCGTGTCGGCCCCCGCCCCCCGTGCCCAGCAGGCCAGGAGGGGCAGTGTCTCCTGCCTTTGGGGCAGAGGGCGCTGGTTCTGAGCACACGCTGTTCCATTTCTCTTTGAGTGTTCCTGTCACTCACATGATCTCGTTTTCTGAACCAGAGCCTGAGACTTTGCATGGCTGAGTTCTCTGTCTTCATCATTCCTTAGGGTGTGGTGCTAATCCATTTCACTTGTGTTCCTCAGTTCATTGACCGGATATCTGCCTCGTTTCCAGTTCTTTGCTCTTCTAGAAAGTGCTGTCATGATCACTTTGTTGTGTGGGAGCCTTTTTCTCTTTGACCCCCTTGGGCTTTATGCCTGGCCTGGGATCTTGGATCAGCGTGGAGCTGGCTCACTGGGTGTGCCCACGAGGCTGTCCTGGGACACCTTGAGTGGACAGAGCAGCCATGTGTGTGAAGCACTTCCCGTGTGACGGCCGAGGCGGGCTGGGAGGGGCACAGAGACGTGACTGTGTGGCTGTCGTCCATTCCTGGCTTTGGTTGCTTTTAGGCACTTGCAGAATTCGAGTCACGCTGGAGCCTTGGTGATTGTGAGCGAGGAAGCCATCGCCAAGGGCATCCGGAGGATTGTGGCAGTCACTGGCATTGAGGCTCAGAAGGTGAGTGTGAGGGGCCTGAGCCTGGCAGCTGGGGGACATGGGGCCCTGGGCCGGGAATCCTTCAGACCCCCATTCAGATCCTGCCTCAGACACTTACTAGGTATGTGACCCTGGGCAGGTCACTGAACTCTCTGCTTCAGTTTCATCCATAAAATGGGCGTAACAACTACACTGACCTTATAGGGTTGTTGTCGCAACAATCAAATAAGATAATAAATGCAGAATTTTGAAAACCTGAAAGTCCTATAATATATGTTAGCTAGTATTAATTTCAACGATGGTTAAAAGGGTGTTCTAGTTCTCAAGCTCGTGGGGCCCCTCTCTCTGCATCTGAAGTGCTGTCTTCTTATTGAAGAGGTGACATGGCGACCTCTTCCTCTGGAACAGGTGGGGTTCTTGACCCCTGTGGGGGTTTCTTTGTAATTTACACTGGTAGCCTCCCCATTGGTGTAGATGTGGGCATTCACATACAGTCTTAACCTGAAAGCTTGGAAGGTGAGGGGCTGGAGGTGGGCATCGTCTCTGTTCAGTTCTGTAGCCTGCTCCCTGAAGTCTCCCTCACGCATCCTAGGCACTCAGGAAAGCAGACAGCTTGAAGATGTCTTTGTCTGAGTTGGAAGCTAAAGTGAAGGCCCAGACAGCTCCGAACAAGGACATCCAGAAGGAGATTTCTGACTTTGGTGAGGTATGGATCAGCCTGTCCTCTCCCTAAGTGGGAGTGGTCCATCAGGGGTCCTTACCAGCTGCAGCAGGTGGGGGCGGGGCCAGCACGTCTGACCAGCAGAGTTCTCTTGATGTCGGGGGTGCTCCGAACCCCCGACTCCACAGGACTTTTCCTATTGCATGCTCACCTGCACGTGGCAGCTCAACTCTTCCAGCATTTTTTTCTTTCTTTGCTTGCTTCTTTCTCTGTGTAACTGACTCCCAATTGCAGGTAAGTCAGTGTCTGTCTTGGGAATTCTCTGCTAGTTTCAGGATCAGTAGGTCTATAGTTGAGAACTTAAGGCTCGTGGGGGGTAAAGTCCTCTGATCCCAACCGCTCTTGTTTCAGCTCCTGGCCACCACAGTGGTTCCCCAGTGGCAGAAGGACGAATTGAGAGAGAATCTCAAAGCCCTGAAGAAGATCATGGATGACCTCGACCGGGCCAGCAAAGCCGACGTTCAGAAAAGGGTGAGTGCAGGCTCGGGAGACGCGGGAGGGCTCTGCTCCTCGGGGTCTGTCGTCCAAGTGACAGTGCACGTGTGTCTGCTCTGCAGCCGCCTGAGGCTGGTCTTGTGTTGGATCTGCAGGTGCTGGAGAGAACCAAGCAGCTCATCGAAAGGCAGCCCAACCAGCCCCTGGTCATCATGGAGATGGAGAGCGGCGCTTCAGCCAAGGTGCTCACTCATATCTGGCTCATGCTCGGGAATGGCTGACCTAGGAAGCTGTTACCGCAGGCCATGCTCACCCATGCTGGCGCAGAGGTTTCCAGTTCCCCTTCCCTTATGTGCCCTAGGGGAGCCTTCCTCCTTTTGCTGCTGCTCTGCTGAGCTCCAGGACACATCTGCCCTTGGGTGGGTAGGAGTCTGGACATTAGCCCTGACTATGGCCACCCAGACCGAAGGGTAACTGACCAGAGGCTTGTCATCTGAGAGCCTGCTCCCTGGGACAGAAGGAGCTACTGCCCAGGGCTGAGAGGAGAAACTGTGTCAGAGACAGATAATTGTTTAATTAACAGATTCATTTTTCAGCCTTCAGCAAGCAGTCTTCATTATGCTAGGTGTGCCCCAAAAGAATAACAGTCTAGTAAATTGTAGCAAATCCCTTGAGGGCCCACCTTGTGCCAGTACAGTAGAAGTACAAGGTGGCGTTGCCAGAGAATGCCAAGGACCGGTTGCCCTGGAAGAGCCAGAGCCCACGAGGCCACCGTGTCCGGGCTGGGGAGGTGGGAGAGCATTGGCGGTTCCCCCAGGGCCTTCCCTAGAACTCCTAGTGGGAAGTGGCTGCCCCAGGCCCCTCGCCTTCCCGCCCCCTGAGCTGCTGGTGTCCCTGCAGGCCCTGAATGAAGCTCTGAAGCTTTTCAAGACCCATTCCCCCGAGACCTCTGCCATGCTCTTCACTGTGGATAACGAAGCTAACAAGATCATTTGCTTATGCCAAGTCCCTCAGGTGTGTAGCTTTCCCAGGCCCAGCTGGACCTTGCGTCCTGACTTGGACTCCCATCCTGGTCTGCAGTGGATGGCGTGGGAGGGTGGGTGGATGCTGCTCACATGTCTCCTTGGGGTAGGTGTCATGCTAAGGCCACGGGCTCTTCGTCCTGCCATGTTAGCTCAGCATCTCCATTCCTGCAGGATAGCATCTGAGTCCCTTTTTTTCCTTCCAGAACGCGGCCAACAGGGGCCTGAAGGCCAGTGAGTGGGTACAGCAGGTGTCAGGATTGATGGATGGCAAGGGTGGTGGCAAGGATGTGTCGGCACAGGCCACAGGCAAGAACGTGGGCTGCCTACAGGAGGCCCTGAGGCTCGCCACATCCTTTGCCCACCTTCGGCTGGGAGACCTAAAGAACTGAGGGCAGACTGTTCCTGCCTCAGTCACCCGTGACCGTGGCGAGCGGCATTGGAACGCCTCAGACTTCATCTTAAGTAATCCTTTTCATCTCAACCATGCACCCTAACAATAACTGTAGCATAATCCATGAGCCACGAGCCTCTGCCTTGGGGCTGAACTCTCTTGGGCCCTCGAACCACTACTTCTACCTGGGGGCCTGGGCTACGCTGCTGCTATCCTCCCCTCCCCTTGACTGCTGTCAAACACGACTCACACCCGAGTGTCCAGCCCATCAGACCCACTCCTCTGGGAGGAGGTGTGGAAAGGGCTGTCCCAGAATTAAAGAACCACGTGCGATGAAAGTTGATGTCTTGTGGTCATGGGCTGAAGCTGGCCTTCTAGAACATGCTTCCTCTCGGGGTCCAGTTGAAGGGCCTGTGGGAAGCTCAGGCTGGGTGAGCCACAAGCCTCTTCCCTGAGTGCTGCCCCCAGGCCTGCTTCTCTCTGGGCTCCTTCTCTAGGCTGGGAAAGGAAGGAACTTGATCCAAACAATGTGAACCCTAGCAGGAGCAACAGAGGGGATGGGTCAGGGTGGGATAGGGCCTCAGTGGCACCGGGCTTTCTTCAAAGGCTCGTGGGCTGAGGATCCCTGGCACGCACAGTGAATGGGAGAGCGAGGCTCAGAGGCGGGAAGGGTAGCCTCTGGTCCTTCCTCTGGCATGTGCTGGGTGACCCTGGGCAAGTCGCTGACCCACCTCAGCCCCACAGAGCGGCTCGGTAAGACAATAAACTTCGAGCCGATGCTGCTTTCTGATCTATACCGGTAGAGGAAACGTCCTCTCTGGGAAGTCCTCAGACCACTGAAGGCACCAATCTAGTTCCTGCCTGGAATTGGGGGTGAGCGTTGTGTTCTCTTGGGTAAGGCCCAGGTGGCCTTGGCCACCCAAGAGTCAGTGGCATGAGGTACTTCCCAACCAAAAAATGGGGCTCTGTTGATCTTCCAAGATGCATGTCCTCAGTACTGGGCAGTCTCAGACTGGGCCATCCATACCTGAACTCACTAGAGAATACGACCACCTGCATACTTGGCTCAAGGCCGTCTGGGGCAGAGGGAACAGCTGAGCTTCCTGAAGAAGAAAGAAGCCATCGTTGGCTCAGATGAGCCAACTGGCCGGCGGGGAGGGGCCGGGGTGTTGAGCAAACTAGCAGCCCTGATTCAAACCAGGCTCGTGACAGCCTTCACAGATCAGATTGGAGAAGGGAGAGAGGAGAGGCGCAGAGAGGCAGACAGGCTTGTAGTCCAGGTGGACCAGGGTGGTGAATCTGGGGAGAAGGTGAGTATGCAAAAGATGTTTGATGGAGGTAAACCCACTAAACCAGGGGACGATGAGAGGGGAGGCAAGGCAGAGGAGACTCAAGGGTGACCCATGCAATGTAAGGAGGAGGGGTCCAAGTGGAAGGAGATGTCGCCATCTTAGCTTTACCCCCAGCACCACAGGGTCATCCTTCAAGCACACAAAAGTTAACAAAACCGGATGATACAGCAATTGCAGGCTACAGCGCAGTCAGCTTTCTACTCTTAGAGTGCTGAAGTGTCAGTCACCTGGAACCAGCCTTGGTCCCAGTATTAGACCCAAATACCGTGGCTGTTTGGTGATGACTTCGTGTATTCCCTAGTGGTGGCCTGGTGCACGGTCTTTGCTCTGTATTGGCTCGTACTCATCTGCCCAGGAAAATAAAAAATTCTTCCCCAGAACTAGCTCCAAGGCCTGGCCAGAATGAGCCAAAATTGTTCTGGACACTTCCAAAGAGAGCTCATGACCCTTGAAGGCACTGTGCCAAAGGGCAGCTAATGGTAATCTGCCCACACTAAGCAACTCAATTCTTTAACCAAAAAGAAGTTATTCGTATCTTTTGTTTTTATATTACCTGTTTTTTTTATCTTTAATTAGACATCAACAGTGAACATTTCAGTAGACAAAGAACAGAACAGAGGTTCACATGGGAAACTGAAGCTGTTAGGTAGTTCTTTAAAGCATATACAACATTTAGTATAGTAACAAAAGTGCCTGTTTTCCACTCCTGAACTCTTTTTGTTTTCCTTTTTTCATTACGCTCACTAACCAGCTCCCTATCCCCCACGTCCCCCTCAAACAGAGGCCCTTCCTTGTACAAAGCATGCCTTACCCCGCGATCGACTCCATCACCAACCTGTCTGCTAAAAGGAAAGGGTGGGACCCTGCTTCATCCTCGTTCCTCTGAAGCTGTGCCCGGTCGCTGCGTTGCCCTGAGTTGTGACATCTTTCAAAGTTGCTTTCCTTTCTGTTAGTTTGATCAATGTTGAAATTGTTCCCATTTGTTTTCCCTTCACTCGCAGTAACACTATTTCCCCCCTTTAGTCAAGTCTGGGTGTTTTAGGAGGAAGGGGAAAATGTTTGTAGGTTATACTGATGGAGCCAATAGATGGGGAAAGACGGAAAACGAGAAAGAGAATTGTCAAAGAGCCTGACTTTGAGGAAATGGGATTAAGGGCCTGACTGCAGCAGCAGCCTGAAGTGAAAAAGATGGGTGAAGACACCGAAAGGTTGGGGAACCTGGGCACCAGGAGGCACACGATGGACGGCCTCTTTTGTGTTTTGCTTTTTGGGTTTTTTTGCTACGTAATGGGATTAAGTGACTTGCCCAAGGTCACACAGCTAGTGAGTATTATGTGTCTGAGGCTGGATTTGAACTTGGGTCCTCCTGACTCCAGGGCTCTATCCACTGCGCCACCTTGCTGCCCCATGAACGGCCTCTTTTCTCGGTCAAGGAGGAGGCAGATGTGTCCTCTGCAAGCCTCTTGTCCTTTGTATGCTGACACGTTTGGGGTTTTTTTAAGTAGGTAAGGTCCTTTGCAGAGATGCTAGAGGTCATGTTTCTATAATGCTTTTAAAGTTTGCAAATCACCATCCTACAGCACGTGCTCTTGTGAGCAGACTGCAGCGAGGATCCTCATTTTAGGGAGAAAGCTTGAAATTAAGTGAGTCCAGGAGAGATTGGAAAACAGAGGAGACGGCGGCTGAGGGGATGGTAAGTGAATGTGTTGAGGGCCAGCACTGAAGAGTCTAAATATGGGATAAGGAATTTTAGGTTAGAGCTTGACCTCTTTCCTTTTTCTTACCCATAAGGGCTTAATTATTCAGAATCTTTGGCTCACCAATTTCTTGTGCCTGAAGGTGTTAGACTACTCTGACGGAGCCTTGAACCTTGATGGCAAGCAGGTGTGTATAATGAAAGTAACACCTGAGGGCTGGGATTAGCCACGGAACTCCTCGGGGGTGAGTGTTAGCTTTCACTCTTTAAGCCGGACCCTCAGAGTGATAAACGGCCCGCGTCTGGGCATTTCGCACTTCTCCTTTGATGCAATACTAAGCAACGGTACAGAATGAATGAGTGAATTGTACGAGACCGCTACACAAATGGTTGGGGTGCAGTCCCTGCCTTCAAGAAGCTTACGCTCTATCAAATAGCAAGCGTTTATTAAGTACTTTGTACATGCCACAAACCTGCTGAGTGCTGGGAATACAGAGAGAAGAGCCACACAGCACCCGGCTCGAGGACCTTCTGCATAGAGATCAGACGACCTAACCTGGGATGGGAAGGCTCGAGCTCGAACTGACTGGAAGGAAACCAGGGACCCCACTGGTCACGGGGAAGACCAAACTGTGGCAGATGTCCATGCGATGGACAGACAGCAAGTGTACCAGCAAAGCCGGACCTCTCCAAGAGACCCTGGGCCCTTGTTCCAGCGTCGCTGTCCTGGGCGGGCACCGTCATCCTCCAGTCTGTGATGTTCAAACCTCAGCCATCCTTGGCTTCTCGCTCACTGAACATGCCGCACCAAAACGGGGGGAAGCAGCGAGGCGGGGTAGTCAAGCCTCCCGCTTTCCTAGTTAGTATTTAAGGTTTGCAAAACGCTTCACAAACATCTGATTAAATCCTCACAACTCATTATTCTCATTTGGCAGATGAGGAAACTGAGGTTAAGAAAGGTCAGCTGAGTTGCCTGGGATTGCACAGCTAGTGTCTCGAGACCAGATTTGGAGACCCCCGGCAATCGATCTAAGATTGTGCCCATGCACAAGACACCTCCCTCCAGCTCCATCGCCCAGGGACCACCACCATGGGGCACACTCTCTTCACTACTTGTTTGCACTATTTCAGGAGGCTCCTCAAATCGGTGTCTTTGCTTCATCTCTCTGCTTCCCATCCATTCTTCACAAAACTGCCTAAAACACAGGTCTGACTGTAGCCTTCCCCTGATCAATAAACCCCCAGTGATCCTATTAGACACTCTAATATCCGGTATAAATCCCTGCGGCATTAAATGCCCTTCCCATCTTTTTGTTGTCGTTTTGTTTCTTTGTTTTTGTATTTTTTATTTTCTTTAAAGGAATACATCAGGTTTTTTTTATATATCTTTTTTTTTTTTAATGGGGCAGTGGGGTTAAGTGACTTGCCCAGGGTCACAGAGCTCGTGAGCGTTGTGTGTCTGAGGCCAGGTTTGAACTCGGGTCCTCCTGACTCCAAGGCCGGAGCTCTATTCACTGTGCCACCTAGCTGCCCCTGTTGTTTTGTTTCTTGCTAGGCAATGGGGTTGAGTGACTTGCCCAGGGTCACAGTGTCAAGTGTCTGAGATAGGATTTGAACTCGGGTCCTCCAGACTCCTTTCCATCTTTTCACATACTTTGTGGCCCAAGTGGACCTCACTCCCCAATGCACATGACACTCCACCTCCAATCTTACAAAACTCTTCCAGAATGAAGAACGGAGAACCACCATCACCATCCCCAGTGCACTCCTTCCTCACTGCTCGCTCATTTGAATCCCAAGTTCCCTTCAAAGCTCAGGATCAAGGACCAACCCACAAGAAACCTTTCCTGACCTCGGATGCCCTCCCCACAAGCTGCCACGGGGAAATCAGGACTGTGATCATCCCTGGGGGCGGCAACGGCGGTGGGGTGAAATTGTGATTTAGAAGGGCCCGCATCTAGTGCCTAAGGTGTGCAAAGTATTTCAAAGCGATAGGTTATGGGGCTTGAGGTTAATGAATGGGGGAGTCAGGGTAGATTATCAGGCTCTTTCTTGAAGCCCCAGATTTGAAGGTTGGGGTGGAGCAGAAGACTGACCTTGGGATAAACTTGAAAAAGGAAGCGAGACTTGGCTGCCAGCAGAATAGCAGGGTGCCCTGCGGCCTCCTCACAAGAATATTATGCTTCCGCCCAAAGTGGATGGGGACCTCTCTGGGTCTGACTGTCCTGGTACGATGGTAGAACGGGACACATACAAGGTAGTGGGGTCCTGGGGAGAGTGGAAGTGAAGAGCCTGACCTCTTAATGGTGACTAATAAGAGTGTGGGGTGCTGTCCTCAGAGGTGCATGCCCATGGAGCCCCAGCAGCAGCCTTCTGAGGTGCATGCCTGAAGGTGCCGCCCTAGACATACATGCCCACGGGTACCCCAGCGCTATCCTCAGAGGTGCATGCCCGCAGGTGCCCTGAATGCCGCCCTTAGAAATGCATGCTACCCTCCGAGGTGCATGCATACCCGCAGGTGAGCTGGCCGCAAACTTTGGAGGTACATGCATGCCGACGATGCTACCCTCCAAGGTGCATGCATGCCTGCAGATGCCCTGGATGCCGCCCTTAGAAATGCATGCATGCCCACGGATGCTACCCTCCGGGGTGCACGCGTGCCGGCGGGTGCTGCCCTCCGCGGTGCACGCGCGCCCCCGGGTGCTGCCCTCCGCGGTGCACGTGGATCGCCTTCAGGGCCCAGGGCGCCTGCCGCTCGGGGCCCGCGGCAGCTCCCTCCCCCGAGCAGCAGGGGGCAGCAGTGCTCTCCGCAGGCGGGCGGAAGCTGCGAGGGCCCCACGCTGGTCGCGAGCGGAAGCGGCCGGCGGCGTCAGACGCGGCGCCTGCGAGCGGCAGTCATGCCCGGGGACCACCGGCGCATCCGCGGGCCCGAGGAGTCGCAGCCGCCCTCGCTGTACGCGCTGCGCTCCGGGCCCGACAACGACGGCGGCGACGACGACGACGGGGAGGGGCGGGCGGCGGGGCCCCGGGACCCCTCGCGGCTGCGGCCGGTGTACGCGCGCGCCGGCCTCCTGAGCCAGGCCAAGGGCTCGGCCTACCTGGAGGCCGGCAGCACCAAGGTGCTGTGCGCCGTGTCCGGGCCGCGGCCGGTGGAGGGCGAACGCGCGGGCGCGGCGGCGGGCAGCGCGGGCGGCCGCCTGCTCTGCGACTTCCGGCGGGCGCCCTTCTCGGGCCCGCGGCGGCGGCGGCCCGCGGGCGCGGCGGGCGGGGGCGGCGGCGGGGCGGAGGAGCGCGAGCTGGCGCTGGCCATGCAGGAGGCGCTGGAGCCCGCCGTGCGCCTGGGTCGCTACCCCCGCGCGCAGCTCGAGGTGTCGGCGCTGCTGCTGGAGGACGGCGGCTCGGCGCTGGCCGCCGCGCTCACGGCCGCCGCCCTGGCGCTGGCCGACGCGGGCGTCGAGATGTACGACCTGGTGGTGGGTTGCGCGCTGAGCCGCGGCCCGGGCCCCGACGCCGCCTGGCAGCTGGACCCGACGCGCCGCGAGGAGGAGCGCGCCGCCGCCGGCCTCACCGTGGCGCTCATGCCGGTGCTCAACCAGGTGGCCGGGCTGCTGGGCAGCGGCGAGGCGAGCGCGACCGAGAGTTGGGCGGACGCCGTGCGCCTGGGCCTCGAGGGCTGCCAGCGCCTCTACCCGGTGCTGCAGCAGTGCCTGCTCAAGGCGGTCCGCCGCCGGGGGGGCGCCAGCCCCGAGACCGCCGCCGCCGCCGCCCCTGCTCTTGCTGCTGCCGCCGACGCCGACGGCGAGAGCCCCGCCGCGGCCCCCGTTGCTGCTGAGCCCGTGGCCTGAGCAGGAGGACGGATTCGGACCTCCTCCCCCTATCATCAGTACCCTCCTCCGCTGCCCACACGTCTAGCCCGGGTGCTGCCCCCGTGGCCTGAGCAGGAGGGCAGAGACCAGACCCCCCCCCCCATCCTCCCACACCCCACTTCCCCCCAGCCACCATGGGCCCTGCAGCAGCCTCAAAGACCCCCAACCGCAATGGTGATGGAGAGATCCGTGTCTTCAGCCTTCAAAGCTGCTGATCCTGTGCCTTGAGCAGGAGGATGGGGACCAGACACACACACCCTGCCCCCCCACTCCTCCCGTGTCCCCAACTACCACCAACCCTACAGCAGCCTCGGGACCTTGCCTCTACCACCGACCCCATGGCCTGAGCGAGAGGGCAGGACAGGACCCCCACCACCACCCTCCAAGACCCACTGCACTCGTTCCTGCCATCCGACCAGACTGCGTTTGGGGGTGCCTGGGAAAGGACTGAGCACTAAGAAGGGACATTGCACCTTTGAGCCACTGAGCCATTTTTTTTGTGTTTGTGTTCATTAAAAGATTGTTTGATAGTTTTCCAAGCTTCTTTCTGATGCCTTCCTGAGGGCCAGGGTGGTTCTCAGCACCTCTTAACACTTTTTGGGGGCTGGCTACAAGGTTCCTCTCATCTCACTCCTCTGAGGGCTAGGCATGGATTGGACTAAAAGCATAGTTAAGGGATTACTTCTAAGTGCCAAACAGGAAAAAAGGGAAGAAAGGGCTCTCAAGGAGCTATTGCTCTCATTGGGGAACACCCACCTGCAGGGATGGGCACCCCAGCCTGAAGGGTGCTGTTAGCTGCTGGATGGTGGTGGTTCCGTATCTGGAGGACTGTGAGGCAGGGCAGGTAGATGGCGAGACCTACACCAGGCCTGCACAACCCACCCCAAATCCTTCGGCATTCTGTGGGGCCTAAGCGGCGCAGGGCAGTGTTGGGCAGGCCTGCCACCTACACCAAAGGCCCGCTGCAGCCCTGCTGCAAGTTGTTCTTGGGGCCCCAACCCAAGGCCAAATTTAGTTTCACTGATGGCCCTTTTTTTGTGCCCAAGGTGGTCATAGTTGGTGCATGTGACAGCTCTGGAGAGTGCCACCTTGGAGGTTACCTAGGCACGACTGAGAGTATCCAAAGATAGAGAAGATCCAATTTAGTCACTTGGAAATGGGATTTGAGAACTGCTAGCCTGGTTCCTGCTGACAGAAGACTGGGCAAAGAGGGGAACCCTAGCAAGAGTGGCCATGAGGGGCAGCTAGATGGCACAGTGGATAGAGCACCGGCCCTGGTTTCTGGAGGACCTGAGTTCAGATGTGACCTTACACACATAGCACTTGCTGTGTGAACCTTGGCAAGTCACTTAACCCCATTGCCTAGTTCCCCCCCCCCAAAAAAAAAAGTGGCCATGAGAGAGACCTACAATGAATTTAAAGGTAACATGGCCTGAGGTCTGTGCTGCCTTAATGAGATGAACTAGCATATCTGTCTGAAGGAGCTGTCTGCAGTCCCGAGCAGCTTTGCCCACCCAGGTGGTCTGAACTTCTGCAGGGCTGACTTTACTCACTAAAGGCTTTTCTATTTGCCCTCTTTCTGGGAACACTCTCCCCACCCCTCAGACAAAAGGTGTTGGCATCTCCAAAAACTCTTAAGGCTGTCAAAGAGTGGTCTGTTTTTGATTTGCACCTACTTCTGAGGAATCCCACTCTGGAGCAGTCCCAGGAAGCCAGACACGGGGGCCTGGCTCTGGGATTTTCAACCATGCACATCTTCCAATTCTACAGCATATAATTAAAGGAAATTTGGGAGCCCACAGGCTTTCACTCAGACCACAATATGGTTGGGGGGGCAGAAAAGGAACACATCCAAGACCCATTTAACCAGAGAAAAGAAATACAAACTTTTAATTTTTTTTTCCTTTTAACACAATACACTTTTCCAGAGCAGATTTAAAATACAGACACAGTATCATACCAGCAAGAGGACAAGCTAGAAACTGGACGTGAGAATGAACTACACCTGTTCTGAAAGGACAGCATGGAGGGAAAGGGAGGGAAGGCAGGGAAATAACAGGGTGAATCAGGGCAACGTCAACCAAGGACCTGGCTGTATCTTCTGCGGAGCAGAAATGCACCTGTCAGAAACAGAACTCATTTCCCATGCACCACTGCGGGTACGGAATTCTGTGGGGACCGGGAGGAGAGAAAGGGGCCACACGAAGGCTAGTAGTGCAAACCATTGAAGCCACGTGATCCCGGGAAAAGGGGAAACCTTGGTGAGCCACGGGAGCTGTCCAACATTTGGCTTGGCTGGCCTTCTCAGGGACACCAATCCCCTCTCCTCACGCTGCTGGGAGGAAGGCCGGCTGAGGGAGCCCCAGAAGGAACACTGGGGGCTCAGGTGGGGACCAGAACCTGGGTGGTGTCTTAGATGAACCACGTTCTGCTGGGGCCGATACTGTTACAAGCTATGTCAGAGAGATCAAGGGGCAGGATGGCACCAGTTCTACCCCAAGGAGAGATGATGAGGGTACCCAAGAGGGGTGGGGAACTGAAAATCATCACTAAGCATCTTCGTGAGGGAAGAGAAGGAAGAATTTGGAATTGTGGGGTCTGCCCAGACTCTTCCCCAAATGCCCCTGTCCTGCCAAGTCTTACTACCAAGGGAACCCCTTTTTCATGGGATGGGGGGGAACAACACAGAGGAAAGGAGGGTTGGTATTCAAAAGGAAATTCTAGACGTGCTGGATTTTCCTGCCTCCCCAGACCCATACTGCAGGCCTGCACCTCAGGGACTTCTGCCTGGCTTCTGTAGAGGACACAGGACACCCCGCAGGCTCCCGTGGGCAGGAGCAGACGAGGCTCTACTGTAACAGTAGGGAGACTGGAGGGCAGGAGACACGTGGCACTGGCTGGGGGGCCTCAAAGAAATACAAACACAGGAAAAGGAAAGGATCCGAGCTGGGGAGGCCACAGCAGGGGCCCCAGAGCTTCTACTGACTCCCATCAGGGTCCGAGGTGTGATTTTTCATCTGCAAAGGAAAAAAAAGTTGAGTTACATTTTTGGCTGGTTTTGGAGGACCTGAGTCAAGGCTTCAGAGGGACTATTTAGAGTCAAATGTGTGGAAAAAAAAAATTGGGCTTCTAAAAACTTGTTCCCAAGAGGACCCCAACATCTACCTTGGGTCTAACTCAGAGTTTTTGGAGAGACTGGTCTCGTGAACAGTCACTATGAAAGTGTCTCTAGTACTGTGAACGTTCATTGGGCAAAGGGCCCACAGCGTAATGGTGAACCACAGGAAACTGAACACCAGAGGCAGGAGAAGGGGATCTGTGTCCAACCACGTGCCAAGGCCCTGTTCTATTGTGAGTCTGCCATGCTGAGCCCCTGAGAACCTGTGTCCAGGCTGGGCCAAAGGAGAATAGCTCAGTTCAATTTATCTCCCCTCTCTCCCCCTCACCTCCCCCCCCAAAAAAAGAAAGCAGACTGAGCCAGTTGGGCGGGAGGGAAGACCTCAGTTTCTTCACTTCTCAACTGAGGAGATCCGAACTAAATGATCTCTTAAGGTGTCTTCTAACTCAGGACTGCATGATTCCAAGAAGCTGATGTTTTTCTCCAAAGCAGCTTGGAAGGACAATGGCTTGGTCTCCACTGAGAGCTCTTCCAGGCCTGGCTCTGAGCACCCCCTTCCCCCCAACCTTGGCCTCCTTCCTGTTACAGGTTGGCCCTTGTGTGTCTTCAGCTCACAGAGTCATGAACGATTCAAGCTTTTAAATACCAAATTAACCTCCTGTGGCTGTCACTGGGAGCTCCAGCCACACCTCACATCCCCTGAAGGAGGATGCTCGGCAGCTCACTTCTTTCTCTTTGTTTTCTCCAATTCTAAGAGGAAATGGCATTTCCATGAGGAGCTGAGGGCCCAGGGGCAGTAGGGACGGGAGCAGCCCCACATCTCCTCAGCCCTGGCTGGGAGCCCCGGCACTGGGAAGGGCTTGGGGAGGAACAAGGTGGGAGGTCCCTGGGGAGCCAAGGGTCTGGCCCCAGGTCTACAGCAGCTATGGGGTGGGAGATGAATTCCAAGGGCACAGACCCTCCCCGCCTCCTCCGTGTCTGTGCTCTCCTCCGCACTGTCGGCATCCCTGCGGCTGCGGGCTCGGGGCTCCGGGCTCTCTTTGCCCCGGGGCTCTCGCTGGGCCTCAGCCGCTGCACCGGAGGACTCCCCACTGGCTGAGGTTGCCTTCTTCTCACCTTCTTGGGGCCCTGTGTAACAAGAACCCACCTGATCAGAAGGATCCATCCTCCCCAGATTGCAGGGCAGGGCCACCGGGGCCTACTCCCTCCTCACAACGGCCAGGTACATGGGCCCGTCTGCACTGCACACTGGCAGCTGGACCGTCCCTGTCATCACAAACGTCACAGAGGGCACTGCTCAATGCTGGGCATACACCATCCCTGCCACTGACAGGCTTGTCACAGTCAAATTTGGAGAGAACATGAATGTAAAGACGGCCTGCTCTACGTTGTTTATGCCAAGTCGACCTGGGCTGACGTAGCCAAAGCAATACAGAGCAGGTAAACTGGACCTTGGGGATGGCCCCATCTTGTGGTCCTGCCCCACTACATGCAGCACTGGTAAAAGTGAACTCGGCACTGCTGGCGAAAAATGAAACCACTTTTGCCTGGAGTGGGATTCACGCTGGGAAGAAGTAGTAAGCAGGGCTGGAGCCAAACTATGATGAGACTCAGGTACCAACCCCGCAGCTGGCAAGGGCAGCGCACTCTCATGGCTCTGGGCAAGCCACATCAATGCTGCCTGCCTCAGTTTCCTCATATGTAAAATGGGGACAATGACAGCCCTTACCTCCCAGGGTTGTCATGAGGATAGAAAAAGATATGTGTAAAGCACTGTGAGCCTTGAGGCACTAGATATTATTTATGAGAATGCTGATGAGGAACCTAAGAAGTCGAGAATTCTCTGGTTCTCCATTCCAGCTGTTTATAGAAGGCAGCACACGTTGCCAGAAGCATTGCCTGGGGATGTTTGTAGAACAGACTGAAGGGAGGGAGGTGGAAGGTAAAGGCACTGGGGAGGCAGCAGGGAGGCTGGAGTACACATGCAGGACCAGGTGGCCCGAGCAGGCAGAGGGCGGGGCAGCAGGGCCAGGTGGCCTGAGCAGGCAGAGGGCGGGGCAGCAGGGCCAGGTGGCCAGAGCAGGCAGAGGGCGGGGCAGCAGGGCCAGGTGGCCCGAGCAGGCAGAGGGCGGGGCAGCAGGGCCAGGTGGCCAGAGCAGGCAGAGGGCGGGGCAGCAGGGCCAGGTGCCCAGAGCAGGCCAGGCACCCTCTCGGGCTCCTTTACCTCCCAGTCTGTCTCGCCGCTGGTCCATACGCTCCAGGCTCTCGAGCAGACTGTCCACCTGGACCTTGATCTGGCTCAGCTCCCCCTTGATCGAGTGCAGCTCCTCAGCTCTTACTGCACAAGGACAGAGAGAACAGTGACTTGGGCTCAGCCCAAGCCTGAGGCACCAGAGATTTCTCACCAGGATTCCAGAGGTGGTCCCTGGAGCCTGGAGCCAGCCGAGGTTGGGGAAGGGTCCTGGAGGGGCCACGCTCTCTGCCGGCTCTCAGGCTAGGACACAGACAGTCCTACCGGGCCAAGTCTGGGCCCCTTCCTCAATGTCTGATCTCCCGAGTGGGGAGGGCTCCTACGGGGTGGCAGCAGAGGGGAAGCAGATACCTCGTGTAGATTCTGAGGAGCATTCCCAGCCCAGGCCTCCAGGGTCCCTACTCACACTTTGTCCGGATGGGGGGTGGGTTGTTGCTTCGTGGAGGGATGTGGGGACTGAGGCCGCTCTTGCCTCCTGCACCCATGTGGGTCCGTCTGCTCTTGACAGGTGCTCGGTTGATAAGTGGGGGGATCCTCTGATACTCATATACCCTAAAACACACAGTGGAGCCTCTCTGGATGGAGTTCAAGCCTCAGCACGGCATCAGGCGCCTGCCGTGCTACCCTGCTTTCCCTAGAAAGCCGTCAGGCTGAGTGTGCGCCCCTCCTCCGGCAGCGCCTCAGGAAGGGGTACTGTGAGCTGAGAGAAAGGAAGGACCCACCTGTAGGGGAAGTCTTCCCGATACAGCTCATAGTTCAGGTCACAGTTACTGCTGCAGAGGAAATAGACCAAACAGAAAGGTCACCATCTAGCACCAAAGAAATGCTCCCTAATCTAATAAGTGACATCAGGGGAAATCGAGGCAGGGAGAGGAGGACCGGGGTGAATGGCGGGGGGAGACAGGCTCACTGCTCAGGGACTCCAAACTAACTCTGGCTATACATGCCATTTTAAAAAGCTTTACTGGGGCCTTTTGATTTTTGCCTCACTTGAAAATCTATGGTAAATTACCCCCCTTTCTCCTCCCCTCATCGAGTGATTCTCTCTGACGCTGTGTCCAAGCCCCCACGACCGCTCTCAGACAGGGGAGAGGAGGCTTTGGTCATCTGCCCTCAGACCATCGTGGGTTTCTTCCACAGCTTGAGTCTGGCTTCCTTTTAAGTCAGTGATCTTTTCATTTCCACGCTGTCGCTGTCACGGACACAAGTCACGTCACTCCTCCACGGCACCCCTATTCAGGTTGGCCTGCAGTCCTGTCGATGGGCACCGACTTTGTTTCTAGTTCTCTCCTATCCCAAAAGGGGAGCTACCTTGCATTCCTTCTCACCCACCTGGGCCAGGACAGGCCTTTGAGAAACGCCCCCCCCCCCCACCCCGGCAGCCTCCATTTCACCCGGATGCCTGAGATTCTATTATTGGTAAGAAGACAGACCAACATCCAGGCCTGGGAGTTCTGGGCCACGCAGGCCCCCTGCCTGACCGTCTCTGCCAGGCTGTTTCCTCTTTGGGAAGCACAGCAGGCGGGCAGGCCCCAGACCAACGAGCAGGCAAGAAAGGAGGCACAGGAGTGGGGCATCCAAGGGTGGGGAGCTTCGAGGAGTTAGTCAGCAGCAGACAAACCCCTCGATGCCAGGATCCCACTTCTCACAGACCAAGCTAACTACCGGAACAAAGAATGAAAGCCACACTCCCCAACGTGAAACAGCAGCAAAGTGACGGGAACACAACAGGGGGCTGAGGGGCAAACCCTGTAACGCAAGAGAGTTCTAGGGCTGCATCCCAGAGAGATCATACAAATGGGAAAAGGACCCACACGTACAAAACTACTCATAGCAACTCTTTTTGTGGTGGCCAAGAACTGGAAACTGATGGAATGCCCATCAACTGAGGCATGGCTGAGCAAGTCGTGGTCTAGGAATGCAATGGAATACTATTGTGCTATAAGAAATGACGAACACTAGGTGGCGCAGTGGATAGAGTACTAGCCCTGGATTCAGGAGGACCTGAGTTCAAATCTGCCCTCAGACACATAACACTTACTAGCTGTGTGACCGTGGGCAAGTCACTTAACCCCATTGCCTAATTTAAAAAAAAGAAAAGAAAAGAAAGAAATGATGAACAGGTGGACTTCAAAAAACCTGGAAAGACTTGTATGTTCTGATACTGAGGGAAGTGAGCAGAACCAAGAGAAAGTTGTACACAGTAACAACCACGTTGTACGATGACTAATGTTGATAAACTTAACCCTTCCCAGCAATACATGGATCTAAGACATTTCCAAAGGCCTCATGATGGAAAATGCTGTCCACATCCAAAGAAAGAACTATGGAGTTTGAATGCAAATCGATGCATACTATTTGCTATTTTTTTTTTCTGCTGTGTTTTGTTTCCTCTTTCTGGTGGTTCCTCCTATTGGTTCTAATTCTTACTTACAACATGCCTAATGTTAAAATATGTTTACTAAGAATGTATATGTAGAACCTATATCAATCAGATTGTGCAAGTCTTGGGGAGGGAGGTGGAGAAAAATTTAAAACTCAAAAGCTTATGGAAGTGATTGTTGATAAATCAAAATAAATTAATAAAAAGAAAACCCAAAGGGGGTCACGAAGAGTCAGACGCATTTGAAAAAACAACTGAATATTAGTTTAAAAAACAGAAAAGCCACTGGAAGGCCCAAGGCAAAGAGGCTGTTTATATGTTTTAGCAGTGAAATGGAGGACAGCAGGAATAGCGAGGGGTCAGAGAAGGAGCAAAATGAACAGTAAGAAGATAACAAGCGAGAGATCAAGGTGAGCCCCATCTCCTCCAGGAGGGTCTGTCTGAGGGGCAGGGCTGGACGGTAAAGGCTACTTATTTCTAATCAACTTTTAGGGGAAAAAGTGATCCCTAAGCAAATGGGCTGGGTGGAGGAGGGCCATCATTAGGTTTCCCATCAGGGCTAATCATCTCTGGTTCCAGAACACCACATCCTCGAACTGCCTGCTAGCAATGGGGAAATAGAGAACAGCTGGACCGCAGCAACAGAGATGAAGAATGACATGGAAATACAGCTGTAATGGCTTGGATTCCCTGTCAGTACCAAAATACAGGACCACTCGGGGGGGGGGAACAGAACCTAAAGAGGTCGGGGCATCTTCCCTCTCTCACCAAGAGACAAAATGAAGAATGTGCTGGGGTGCAGAGGAGCAACCCAGGGCCAGCCTTGTGGCCTCCTCGCTTGAAGGAGGCGTCCAGCCTGGCCGAGGGAATGGCACAAAGATTCGTTCTCATAGGAAGAATACAGAGAAGCAGGGAAAGCTCCTGAACGGATGCAAAGTTAAGCAGGTAAATAATGCCCACCTGAAAACCATGTAAATGGAAAGAATAGAAACACCATAAAACCCAATTAAGGGGCAGCTAGGTGGCGCAGTGGATAGAGCACCGCCCTGAAGTCAGGAGGACCTGTGTTCAAATCCGGCCTCAGACCAAACACTTAACACTTACTAGCTGTGTGACCCTGGGCAAGTCACTTAACCCCAATTGCCTAAAAGCAAAAAACAATTATAATAAAAAAAAAAAAACAATTAAGCCCTTCCCAGCTGGGCAGAGGTGGGGAGCTCGTGGAACTACACAACCCCTGTTGGGTTCTGCTGAGCTTCCCCCGTCTCTTTTATTCTGGTTTCCAAGGGGCGGCCTTGGAAGGAGAGCCAGCCCCAGGCCACCAGTGTCTCTATAAGCCCCAGAAGAGGCGGCCAAGCGGGGCTGTCATCTGATGGGGACCCTCTGAGAACATTCAGGATGGCTCCCCATCTAGCCGAGGCTGCGGGGCTCAGCCGGCCCTCAGCACAGGTGAAGACAAAGATACTAACCCAAAGAATAAAGGCTGCTTTTTAGAGTGGAATCAATTAGATAAATGGGAGCAGTAAGAACAGGGCCTGTCACAACACCCACAGAGCTGGGCAGGAGGGAGCTCCCAGAGCTTTCCACCAAGGCTGCCTCGGGGGGCTCAAAGAGCCCAGGACGACCCGCTTTCTCCAGAATCTGAGGCAGGACCAGGCTCAAGGTATCCTCCCTGCTTTTAAGAAGCAAGGGGAGAAAAACAGATGTTTTTAAATGCAAATAAACAGATGCTGCAACAGCAGCCCCAGATTCTTGCCCAGGCCCCTCCCTCAGGGGTCTGTGCAACCTTGCCCCCCAGAGACAGATGCCAGCCCAACCCTCAGGAGGGCGGATGAGAAGAATGTTGCTGTCAGGGCCTTTCGGATGGAGGAGACCGGGGTGGGAAAGCTGGAGGAGGAGGAGCAATGTGGGACAGGACAGCTGGGAAGCCTGGGGAAATAAGAAGTCAACCTACCCAGGCAATCCCAGCTGCCCCAGCAGGCACTGAAGGCTGGGCCTTGAAACTGGGGACAAGAAAAGCTGAGGATGGCTCCGAGGGCTCCCTCCCCCGAGGCCCTCCTCTAACCTCCGGCCCTTCTGCAGCGGAGGCTCCCAGGGCAGGTACGGCTGCAGACACACAGCTGTACACCAGGGGGCCTCAGGCGCACTACTTGAACAGCTGGGAGCAGACTCCCCCACAGCTGGAGCATTGGTGGTTCAGTGGTAGAATTCTCGCCTGCCACGCGGGAGGCCCGGGTTCGATTCCCGGCCAATGCAAGAGCTAGAACCTTTTACGCTCTTCCACTCACTCCATTCTTAAATTTAGTCTCTGGAGTTCTAAGATAAAAGCATCACTCACCCACAGAAAGGGAAAGGAGCCAAGCTCAGAAAGCCCCATCAGCCCTCTGGATTTCTCGCGGGGCCTGCGGGCAAGACGCCCCTCTTCCCCAATGCATTTACCTGTCTGTGTGCTCCCACCTTTCCCTACTCAGGATAGCAAACTGAAAAGAAAAGCAGCATGAACACGCTGGCCAAGCACTCAGTGTTGTAGTCAGTCAGGCAATCAACATATAAGCACCTACTATGTGCCAGGGCTGCGCTAAGTGCTGGGACACAGCAAGAAGCAAAAGGAGCTCACAGTCTATGAAGGGAGACAACAAGCAAAACACGTACGTACAAACTACGCACAGGAAAAACAGGAGATAATTAGAAGAGGGAAGGCGCTAGAATTGAGAAGGGCCAGGAAAGACTTCCTGTAGAAGACAGATTTTAGTTGGAACTTGAGGAAAGCCAGGGACATGAGGAGAGGGGGATCATTCTGTTAGGGGGACACTCAGCCAGCAGGCCAGCGTCACTGCATGGAAGAGTATGTAATGGGGAATGAAGCATAAGAAGACTGGAAAGGCAGGAGGGGACCAGGTTGTGAAGAGCTTTGACAACCAGAGGATTCTGTGTGTGGTCCTGGGATGAGGGGGAGCCACTGCAGTCTACTGAGTAAAAGGGGGGGGGTGACATGGGCACACCTGGACGGACTTTAGGAAAACACTCTGGCGGCTGAAAGGAGGATGGACTGGAGCAGGGAGGCTTGGGCCGGCAGAGCCGCCCGGCAGGCTGCTGCAGCTGTGCAAACACGAGGTGACCTGGGCCAGGCACCAGACGAAGAAGGGGGCATATTTGGGAGATGCCACAAAGGTGAAGCCACAGCACGGACTGGGGGGAGTCCCGGATGATGCCTAGGCTGGAGCCGGGGGATGGGAGGTGCTGCCTTCTACAGGAACAGGGAAGGGAGGAGGAGGGAGAGCTTAGGGGAAAGACAACGAGTTCTCTTTTCCTGAGATAATGATTTTAAGATGTCTACTGGAAATTCAGTGTGAGATGTCTGAAAGGCAATTGGAGATGAAAGATCAGAGGCAGCAGAAAGACTGGGGCAGGACAAGCATCAACAAGGAGATGGTAATGAAATCTGGGCCTCAGTCAGCAGCTGCACATTACTCAAGCAACGGCTCTGTTCTTGACCTGTCTATAAGAGGTCTGGGTTCAAATTCAACATACAGGCTATGCGTGGGTCAGCACATCTCTGACCTCAGGTCTAGGGACCTGATCTGATGTAGATGGATATTAATGACATTCTTCACATTTCTGAACCTTACCTATTACAGGACTACTGATTTCCCACAGAGGGAAAAGAGAATAGGATAAAAAAGGAAAAGGAGAAATACATAGTAGGACACTTTCTCAGCGACTCCATCTTTCACTATCCTTAAATCATCTCATTTTTTTTCCTTTAATCCTACTTTGGTAAAGACTATAAGCTCCATAAAGGTAGGGATCATGACTTATCTAAAATGTGAATCTCTCCCAATGATACAATGCCCTATATAAAGTAGGCACTTAATAAATGGTGGGGAGATGGAGAGAATACCAAAATGCAATCACCAAGCAGTCAAGGGGTCTTCACCGATTCCGAAGTAGAAAGCCCCACGTGCCTCTGCCTGCAAAGATCTATCCCCTCCTGACCACTGACAGGTTTCCCCCATCCCGGGCAGAAAACCCAGCGTATTATCATCACCCAAAAAGCTGGAGCGACTGCCCACAATCACTTCATTCTCTGTTCCTCTGACTGCCTCGACCTGCCGGCCTGCTGATCTGACCCAAGGCAATCCCAGCCCACAGGCTAATCAATGAATGTTCAAGTCAGCAGCCCTCCTGAGGTGCACACCTTGAAGGAGGGGTGATGTGGAGAAAAACGTGGTCAAACGGAAGAACAGGAGATGGAAATGAGGAGCTGGGGAGGGTGGGCAGGTGCGGTCAGTGAAGAAGGGCAGACAGCTGCACTCAATGGAACAGACCAGCGAGGAAGGTGTCCAGACCTAACTGGCTGGAGCTGGCTCCCTTCACTGACCAAGGAAAAAGCAGCTTAGGAGAGAGAAAGCAGATCCCTCCCTGCCTGGGCCATCTCCATGGCAATAAGCAGAGCGATTAGCCCCAGGAGGCCGGACTCTTACACTCGCAGGCCAATGACCAGTGACCAGACGGGCATCCTGGGCTCTCTGCCTATGAGCTCAATCCTGCTGGCCCTCAACCACATTTCATTTGGTAGTCTCTCCCTTCCTTCCCCTCCCCATTCACAGCAGCCAGCCCTCACTTCATGCTGGGCTTGCCACCATTCATTTATTTCCCCTTCAGAAGACTTCTCAACTCCTCACCCCAAAGCTAATGAAAAGCAAGTCACTAAGCAGACTCATGAATGCCACAGGTGGTCCGTGGGGATGGCAACACCTCTGCCTGCCTCCCCAGGACAGGCTGAGTCAGGGGCAGGGGGAGAGAGCTAAGGAACCATCTCCAGGCATCAGCCCCCAAACGCCCTTTCAGGAATGTTCCCAGTCCGTCCCAACCGGCTCAGAGCTCCTGATCCCTATCTGGCTAGCACAGCCTCCTTCGTGTCCCCTAGAAACAGAGGTAACAGGCAGGTAGCGGTGGAGAGCCCTGCTCCGTGCTGCATCAACAGCCATCAGCGCCCGGGGATTCTGCCCTGGGTCAAGAGAATGCAGTGAGTAGCCTCTGGGCCCCTGTCTGGCACAAATCACGAGCCCCAGACAGAATGGAATGAAGAGCACCCTGGCCTCTCCTCCCCCCCCCAGCACTACTGTCCTTGGGCCCCTCGGCCAGCTTGCCCCAAAGCTCCAAAGACACTCACTGGTAGAGGGTAGCGCTGTGCTGTCGCTTCTGGCCAGGCCGGGCCCGGCTCCCTTTGGGGTCTCTGGCCATGTCTAAATCTAGAAAGAGAAAGGAGGGAGAAAGAGCAATCAGAGGCGTTAGAAAGCAGGCTAGCAGGGTGGGTGGGTAGGGCTGTTAAGGAGGGGAGGGGAAGGAGCCCAGCAAAGAAACTGAAATTTTTAAAAAATGCCTAAGGATGCCAGAGGTGGTTGGAGGATTCAGCTCTAAGCTGTGTTGTATCTCTAAGTCCTCTCTGGGGACCATGGGCCAGGGTGACCCAAATCAAAAGGACTTTTAGGTTCTGGGATCGGAGACCCACAACTGCTTCAACTGGCCCTCTGGGAAAAGTTTAGTCCAAAAAAGAAAATCACCAGGAGAAACAATAGGTGTTTTCTCCTCAATCTAAGGTCAGTGACCTGCATCTCTCCTCTCCTAAGCCAGGTAAGAAGCACCATCTAGGCCTTCTCTGTTCTAAGGAAAAGAATGCAAAGGTTGTAAAGGGGAGAGAGGGTCAGGAGCCTCTCATCCAGGAGACAGAGGAGCCGGGGAGGACACACCTCTGCCCCGCCCCATCCACCCCAGGAGCAGGGCTGGGTTCCCATCCTCTCCAAGATGCTCCTGGGTTAAGTAGAAGAGGGCTTGAAACCTCCCGAACCCCAATGTGCAGGACAGGCAACAACCTGCCAGTGGCTCATGGCATCCTGCCCACAAGTGTGAGGCTCAGTCAGCTGACGGAGGAATTCCTAGAAGTGCCAGGACCCACTATTGGGTTCCACCATCTGTGTGAGAAGTGCAGACTGACCCGGACACTAGAGCTTGGGGTTCTCAGGGGAAGAGCCAGAGGAGATATCAGAGGGGATTTACAATGTCTGCTTTTAAACTCCTTTCCCGGTCTTTACTGAAATAAAATTTTAAAACTGACAATTCAAGTCAGAAGGCCCCAACTACTTTGGATTTTTGTTTTTAACCAGTTTAGAGTTGAGATCCTCCACAGGTTTAGAGCTGTAAAGGATTTTAGAGATCATCTCCTTCATTTACAGATGGGAAAAAGAGACAAAAAGATGCAGTGACTCGTGCAATGTCACACAATTTAGTGACAGCTGTAACTCATTTGCAATTCAATTTTATTTTATTTTTAGTTCAGAATTCCCTCCCTCCCACCTCCACCCGAGAATTCTCATCCATTGAGAAAACAATACAAACAAAACTTACACAAATGTATAGTCAAGAAAAAAACCACGTTCCCACAGTGGCCTTATACTCCCCAAGCCCCCCACCCTCCTGGCCGTCACCTCAGTCGGAAGCGGCAGCATGTTTCACCAGGAATGCTTTGGAGTTCCTAAGTCTTTCACCGTCGTCTGCCTTTACAATGTTGTTGAGATTGTGATTCAAGTGTTCTCTTGGTTCTGGTCACTGCACTCTGCATCAGTTCGTACAACTCTTCCCAGGTTTCTCAGGAAACCATCCCCTTCTTCATTTCTTAGAGCACAACAGTATTCCATCACAATTATATACCACAATCTGTTCAGCCATTCCCCAACTGAAGGGCATCCTCTCTATTTCCAATTCTTTGCCACAAAAGAACTGCTATAAATGTTTGTACACATGGGTCCTTTTCCTCTTTCTTTGATCAGAGCTATGATTTAAACCCAGATCTTCTGACTTCAGTTCTCTACTAGACAACTCATTTTATACTTAAAATCACTTTAACTTAAGGGAACTGTCATAGCAAAAAAAAAAAAAAAAAGGTCACTGGCATGCTGTAAATTGGTTATGAGGTAAAGAAAAAACTGTCCCAGGCATCCATCAGTCAAGCATCTGTTAAGCACTTACCATGTCTCAGGAAGTCCTAAACACAGGATATAAAGGAACAGATGAAGTTCTGGCCCTCACCAAAGGTCCTAAGTACAAGATCTATACAGTGTAAATGGGGATGGGGGAGTGGTCTGAAGAGGGAGGGACCCAGAAAGGCCTCCTGAAGGAGAGGCGCCTGAGCTGAATTTTGAAGGAAACCGGAGAAGTCATGAAGATGAGGGGGTAAGGAGGGAGAGCATTCCAGACACGAAGGACAGCCAGGCATCAAGGAACAGCAAGAAGGCTGGTGTTGCTGGAATGCAGAGCACGGAGGGTTGTTGTGAAGGGTGTCATCAGGGGAGAGTCCTGGTCCAGAGCCTGCACCAGAACAGGGGCCATGTAAGTGGAGAAGTGGGCTCAGGGAGGCCCCAGGCGATGCCTTCTACAGAAAGAGGGGGAGGGTTTGGTGGGAACCTGTCATGTCTGAGGTGTCTCCAGGACATCCAGTACGGCTTCTGAGGAACCCAATCTAGAATTACAGACGGAACTATATTGGGCGGGACGCCAAGACCCATCCTTAGAGTCTACCTGGACCTCAGCAAGTTGCTAATAAGAACAGAGGTGAAGGCTTCTCTGGATGGGGCACAAAGCACACCAAATCTGCCACCATCTATCAAGTGCAAGGTATTGTGCCAAAAACATCAGCAAGAAAACGTCCCTCACAGAGGGAACATGAGTGGGGAGTGAAGCTGCACCAGACACCCACCAAAGCTTCCATTCAGCAAACATGTTTCAGAGCCTCCTGTGTGTGGAAAGCACTGCAAGGGGAGAAAGTGCTGCAGAGCAGGTGGCCCCCCAGAAGACAGGCCCCTCCAAAGATGGGAGCAACTCCCAACCCTGCCCCAGACGTCGCTTCTTCCACTCCCCCACGGTGCCTTGGGACCCGAGCGCAGACCGGTGGGCCATCGTCACTCGGCAGTGATGTCACCAAGAGATTCCCAGCAGCGTCCTGCTTCCGGCTTTCCCAGTCTCCAATCTATGTCCCCAAGATCTCTCCCACGGGTCTCCTGACCATCTCGAGGCCCCACTCCTCGCTGAGATTCTCGTTCTCTAACTCCAGGCCGACCTCCCCAGTGGCCCGTGTCACCGACTCACCTGCTCAAACACCTTTAGGATGAAGCACTACCCAGACTGGCACACTGTCTCAACAACCTGGTTCACACCTCCCTCTCCACTTTGATTGCCTATTCCCACACCTCGCACACAGCACGTATGTTCCAGCCTGAACAGCCAAACTCAACATTCCATCTCAGTGGATGCTCACAAGCAGCCTGCACTTGAACACATGGCAAACCGAATTAGAACACACTTTTCTGCCTCTGAGCGGCTCTTCATCAGCTCCTTTCAAAGTCCCGCTCAGGCACGTTTCTTCCAGCATGCCTTTTCTTATTCCTTTAATGCCCTCTGTCCTCAAGTTTTCTTTGTTTACTTACCTGTAGACATGCTGTATCCCCCCAGTAAAGGTAAGGTCCTCGACAGCAGAGATTGTTTTGTCTTTGTAGCCCCAGTGCCCAGCAATGTGGCTCGCAAAGAGTAAGCATTTAATAAATGTCTGTTCTACTGAATTTAATGGAAGGCCTAAGGAGATCACTGCTGGGAGCCCCTGGCCAACAAATACTAACCTCTGACATTCACAGATGGTAGATCTCAAAGTGGAAAGGGCCGAGGGAACAGCCTGGCCCAAAGTGGTTCATCAACTTGGTCTAAGTCACACAGCTCATTAGTGCCTGAGCCCAGATTCAAAGCCAGATCCTGACTCCAGGGCACACCCTTTGGTGCTTGAGACCAAATTAAAAGGAATCGGAGTGGTGGAAAATCAGGAGGTGGAAATGAAAGTCAGTTGAACTGTCTGACCTCTCCGTCTGCTGGATTTTCTGAGGAATCTTTGGGAGTGAAGGCCCTCCAAGTGGTGCTCTGGGAGTCAGTCTTACACTGGTGGGGAGATAACACACACCCCGAATGTCAAGACAGAACAAATACAATGTAGGAGAGCGGACAGTGGATGGAGACGCCTGTCTGAGCAAGAGGGAGGGCCAAAGAAGCCTTCTGACATCTCCGCTGCCCTCCTTTCAAATTCAGGATTGCCCGAGCTGCACTCACATCTTCCCTGGAATTCCAGCTCTGTCCCAGACCTTCTTTTGGGGCTTACAAAGGTGAATCTTTACTTTACTTTTTCATAGTCACAGCAGCTCTTGAACTTAACCCTGGAGAGAAATCAAGTTGTCTCGGGAACACTCTAATTACCTTCCACATCTGACCCAATAATGATTTGGTGCAACTCTGACACGTGGCCCAACAAATGAACCAATGGGAAAAGAAGTGAGAGGACCAGCCCGGTGCTGGATGATTAATTTTTCAGCCACTGCAACTCAAGCCCTGGGGCTCAGGGGGAGAGGGGTTGCTATCTTTGTTAGTGAAGGCAGCACTCACACCAGTGAAATACATCTCCTGGAAGCAAGCCTCCCTCGCCTTCAGATACCTGAGCAGCCAGCATGGAGAGGAGGGACCAGACGGCAAAAGTGCCAGCCAAGGACGGAAGTGTCAAGAGGCAAACTGAGGCCTGATGTAAGGGAAGACTTTCTAATCGTCAGGACTATTCAAAAGAGGAGTAGGCTGCCTCGGGAGACAGCAGGTCACCCCTCAATAGGAGTCTTTAAGAAAAGGCTGGAGAGGTACTTCTTGGAGACCTTACTTAAAAAAAATTTTTTTTTCCTGATGCCTTTTGTTTTCACATTCATCATTTCCAAATACCCTCCCCCAGCACTGAACACGTGTAGCGACCATGCCTGAAGAGGGATGCAACATGACACGACAGAGGAGTTCTCTACCTCTCTGCCAAAAGAAAGAAGGGATGTTTCACCCTCTGTTCCCTGGGACCATGAACTCACTCAGAGCTCGGCTTCCTTTTGTATTCTTTTTCTTTCTGTAATTGTGGTCACTGTTCTTCTGGCTCCACTTACTTCCCACACAGTCTTTTCCCCGTGGCTGCCCATAAGGGTTACTCTAGAACCCAAAGTGGCAGCCACCCTTCTAGGGGATAACCTTCAAGGGTGAATATCAGTATGGGATGCAAAGGACAAGAGCCCAGAGAGACCGGGAAGGCCATCAACACTCATGCTAGGCTCATAATGGGGTGTCTGCCTTAGAGTTCATTTTCGGAGGAGGGAAATGGCCAAATCTATGACACTCGGGTAAGAAAGTTCCACTGCCAATACAGATCAGCAACTGTCCTGTAACTTATAGTCTTAGAGAATTAGCTTCCACCTTGTTATTATTCCATTCCAAAACTGACAATTTGTTGTTTTCCCCCAATTCATGGGTACCCACCTTATTGCTAGTTTTTTACTAACATAAAAAGTGCTGCTTTTAATACACATGTATATGCTGGAGCTTTCTGTCTCTGACTGCTTTAAGATGTGGCCCTGAAGTGGGATTCATGGAACCGAAGATGGGAACAGTTTAGCGCCTTTTCTCACATAATTTCAAACTGTTTTCAAGAACAGTTGGGTCTATTCACAGCTTCCCCAACATTTGTGTCTGACTTCCCATAGCCCCTCCAATACTTATTTTCGGCTTGTTATCGTCTTTGACAATTTGTTGGGTATGAGAGTGAAGCCTCAAAATTCTTTTAATGTGCATCCTTTTAAAGTAATCTAGACTCATCTTTCGGGGGCTGCTGATCATTTATGGCGCTTGTAAAAATTGCTTCTATCCTCTGACCTTGTGTATCTGCTTCAGGTAACGGCTGATTGAGAAAGCTGTCGATTCTAATTTGGAGAAGCCTGTTCTCCAGCATTTCAGAGCTGTCTCTCTCTTCTGTCCGTCTGTAATTCCAGGGCTAGTCGAACTTCATAACAATAATAATAATAATAAAGCTCACTGTTTCCTATCTCTCTTCCCAGAAGGAATTCTCCTTTTCAGTCGCTTCTTCCCACCCTCGACATTACTTCTTACACAGCTGGCCTTTCAGAGCACCCTCTTCCTAATCATTCCATCATCTTTTCCTCTGCTGGCTTTCAAAGTTCACTGGTTAAATTCAGCCTCAAAAACTGTGCTTCTCAATCAGACACCTCACTACTGGGGGGCTTGGGGTGGAGAAAGGGAAGGGAGGGCAACACCTATGGGGAACAAGTCGAGTTTTAGTTCCCTTTGGGGAATGAAGGGTCCTTTCTTTTCTCTCTTCATAAATAAACATGTCAACTGGCACTGCAAAGTGTCTCCTACCTGGCCAAATGCTTCCATAGCCACTGTCTCATGCTAGGTGATCCTGACCAACCTATGTAGCAAGTAGCAGCCCTTTCCTGTCCCCTCTTAATTCGAGTGCCTTCCCTTTGTTAGCCATTTCCTCTGGCCTCAGACACTGGCTGTGCGTGACCCTGGTTTCCTCATCTGTAAAATGGGGATAATCATAGCACCTCCCTCCCAGGTTGTAGTGAGGCTCCAATGAGGGAATATTGGTAAAGTGCTTTGCAAAGTTTAAGGCGATATGTAAGTGATGCTACTTATTATCATTCTGCCCATGTTCTTACCAAAGGCTTGCCCCTCCCCCTTTCTCTCCAACATCCTGCACGTTCCATGTCAGCTTTCTTAGTTGTATCCCTCAGCCCCAAAAGCTCACCCTCCCTGCTGCTGGCCAGCCCCAGCCAGAGAACGCAGGAGCTGGGTGCACCTCCAAGCCCGGGGACCTCCCCAAGCATGACAGCAGCTCCAGGCCGGCCCTGACACCCCTGCTTCTGATGCTCCCTCCTTTTCTGACACTTCAAGGGAAACAGTCTAGACCTGAGAAGAAACGGGCAGGCACGCAGAGACAGAAGCACACACTGGCTGCTCCAGGGATAGATCTGTGCCCTTCCTTCTGTCAGCCTCCGCTGCCTGACCCTAGCTCTCTATGTGGTGCGAGCAGCTGATGAGAAAAGAGAGCCTCAGCTGACTCAAGGTTGTTATCTATAAGCTACAGACTGGACTTTTAAGGCTTTCATCTTTTACCAGACTTGCCTTCCCCCACAAGAGTCAGCGACATACAGCTGGTGGAATGTTTTAAGTGGAGTCAGGAAGACTTGTGTTCAATTTCTAACTCCAATACTCACCAGCTGTGAGATCTCAATCACGTCCCTGAACGTCTCCTGCCTCAGTTTCCTCACCTATAAAATGAGGCAGGCGGCTGACCTGGAAGGGTCAGAGGCCTTCCAGCTCTAAATGTATGAGTACAGGCCTTGGGACAAAAACTGGTGTCTGAGCCCAGCTGGAAAGACTCATTATATGGTGGGATGAATTTTTGGACCCCAGCATTTAACAGGTTGGAGAGGGGCTACACTTGGTGTCTGTGGAGGAAGGGCCCACAGCGAGGAAGCCACGAAGCTTTGACCGAACACCTGCTCCCTCCTGCCATTAGTCCCTCACACTTGAGTGTGAACTCAGGTTCAGTACACGGTCTGATTCCCACATCTGTGCAGTTCTGCTCATAAATGTCAGTGGGAGTCCTTCCCCGGGCAGTGCCCCACACAGAGGACAATCCCGGGTATGTGTCAGTCCTTTTAAAACTAGAGGCTGAAATTAGTAACATTAGTTTTTTTAGTTATCTGTGAACTTCCAACTCCCCCTGACCCCTCCACGACAAACATCTGCCTTTACAGCAGGTGGATTACATGCAACCAAGGTCAGCTAGGTGAAGGATGGGGCTAATGAAGCCAAGAGCTAAATCCCTACAGGGGCCAATCCATTTCACCGAGAACAATTCTGTGGAGGGCTGCACCTGTAGGTCCGGCCAGGCCAAGGGGCCCAAAGGCTCCGGGGGGACAAGCAGCAGAGGGCAGCTGGTCCCACTCCCCAGGACTCCCCGAGGAATACCTGAATACAACTCACCGATGGGTTTCCAGAGACAGTAAGGAAGAGTTAAGGAACAGGAGGAGCGTGAGGGCGAGATAGGAAGATCGGCAAGACAAACAGGTGAGAAAGGGGGCAAAGCAAAAAGGGCCCTGAGCAGGAACATTTAAGCTCCCTTTTTGGCAGGCTGGGTGAAGCAGGAGGGCCCCTTCTCAGAATCACATTTAAATAATTAAAGGTAATGCCCATTTCATTTGGAGATGAGGGAAAATAAAGTCATCATCTTCCCCCAGCTGAGTTCACAGGCCTCTAGAACTCTTGGGGGGAGGCGGGGCCAGGGGGATGAGGCTCCAGAGCCAGAGCCCCTAGCCATAACTCTACCCAGAATTTTTCTGCAGATGAACTCAAGGCATGTCACATATTCTCTCCCACTAATTTTCCCAACATAGAGACACAGGCTTTCCACCTGTTCCTGGTTCCCTCAGCCCAGGCAGACTGCTGGGGAGAAACAGGTTTAGGCTGGTTCTGCTCCTCTCGAAATGGCAGAGCTAGAACAAAGAGGAGGCTGGCAAAGAGCACCTCTGGGCCTGACACAAGACCCGCCTTCCTGATAATCACATCCAGTGACTCCCTCCAGGGAATGAATGAAGGGATGGAGAAAGGATTTATTAAGCACTTATATGTGTAAGCTCCCAAAGGAGGAAGGCCTCGCCTATCCCTACCACCAGGCTGAAACCATGATTGCATCTGGGGAGGGACTCCTGGGATGGGAACTGCCTTCACCAATACAGAGCTGCAGCCCTTCTATAATCTGCAGTCCTGAGGTAGACAAGAGGCTAAGTGACTTGCCCGTGGCCACAAAGCTAATCTGAGTCAGAGGCTGGATCTGACCCTAAGCCTTTCTGACCCCAAGGCCAGCCCTCTATCCACTAGGCCACATTGATCCTTGCCTTGCCCACAACAGGCACTGTTTGCTAAAATGAAAGGCAGAGTGGTCTGTTTCAGGAGGTGGTGGGTTCCCTCTTACAGGGAGGGCCTTCCAGAAAAGCCTGGATGACCCCTTGCAGGGACCTACCGAGGGCATTATACATCAGATCCTTCCAACTCTGAGATTCTGCAACTGCCTTCAAAGGAGGGACAATCTGAGGCTGAGTCACTAAATGCTCAAGGCCATACCCCGGGGACGGTGAGCCAGAGCCCAGGCCTTCCGGCTCCTTCCACCAGGCTCTTCTCATACTTGACTTACCCTCCCAGCTGCAGTGGCTGGGGTGGGAACAAAGCCCTGTAGGGACAGGCCCTTAGCTTCCTCCCCTCGGCCCTTTGGCCACAAGCTTAGGAGCCTGGGAGGACCACAGAGCTCCATCTGGTCTTTCTCACTGGACAACAAGGAGCTGAGGCTCGTCCAGCATCACCCAGGTAACAAGGAGCAGAGATGGGGCTGGAACTCGGGGCCCACCCAGGACTCCACCACATCTTTATCAGCCATCTCATAACTCAGCACCAAGCATTCCCCTCCTGGAGATGTAGCCCAGAGACACCCAGGAGCCCGACCAGGGCCAATCATCTATCGCTGATTCCCACTGAATGACGTTACACTAGCCCTACAAAAACAGAGGACGGTGGCTGAGAAAGAAGGGACAGACTGCCTGGTGCAGAGATGAGAGGGGCACACAACTCTGAGAATAGGGATGAATGAGAGGGGTGAAAAATGTGAGGAGAAAGATGAGGTGGACACATGATTAAATGTTTTAGATGAAAAGAGGGCTGCAGAACAAGGGATTTTCCCCGGAGGTTAGGGCAGAAAGCCCAGCACCACAGATAAAAGATTCCAAACTAATGAGCCACAGAAGGCCCCTCTCCGAGGAAAGACCCCCCCCCCACTGCGGTTAGTCTCAAACTAAGCCAACTACAAAGGGAGCCTGGTTTCACCTTTAACCACCCAAGAACAAAATGGGACCTAATGGATTCTTCAGGTCTCTGTGGGCCTGGGCCGGGATAAGCTCCAGAGCTCAGAGGCCGGGGAACCCAAGGGAGACTGTAAGAAGTCCCAGCTACAAGTCAGCGTCAAACACTCTCAGCTGACCTCTGGCCCGCTCCTTCCTTAGGGGTTGTGTTTGCTCACTTGCCAAGTCATCCACTGGGGCCTGTGGACAGCGGCAGCAACAAAGATAACACCCAGGAGAAACATCGTCTCAACTAGCACCGCCCTGAAAGTGGCCGGGCCGTGGGACAAGGGTCTTTCCCTGGGTGGGAGGTGCGGGACTTGGAAAAAGCTGAGCACTGCCTGTTTTTGCTACTCATTTCAGGTGCCTGAGAGCACTTGTCTATGAATTCATTCATTGTGCAGACAGTTATGACCCCTTAATTTATCTGTTTTCAAGTTCTGATTTCCACACAGCCATGAGTTTTCTTGAAATTAGGAAGGCTCAGAGATACATTCACACAAACGCATGTAAAACGGCATATGATTAAGGTGGGGACCGTGACAAAGCTGCTAATATACACCAGGTCAATGTTATTAGCCGGGGTTAATTTCTGCTTGGTCCATATTGGATCACAGATTCAGAGCTGGAAGGGACCGTCTAGTCAAGTCCAACTGACCCATTTTACAGATGCAGAAGCTGAGGCCTATCGAAGTTCATTTGCCAACTCTACCAACTGAGTGGACTGTAGGCAACAAAGAAAAATCTGGCCAGATGGACACAGCTTGCATGCACTGGTTATCCCCGTGTTAAAGATGGGCCTTGGAAGGGCCACAGACCTCCCCTCCCCCATAGCAAGTGAGTCACTCGCTAGCATCGAGCCTGCATCTAGAATGCCCACCTCCCACCCTCTCGTCGGGGTTTTCTGCACCTCTGTCGCCGGCACCTCCGTGGAAAGAGGAGGGTCGGCTGGCCAGGACCCCCGGACTCGTCCTCCTGAAGCCACAGGGCACAAAAGCTCGGCCCACTCTACAGACGACACAAGGGGAAGCTCGAGGGACTTGGCCAAGGTCACCTGGGAGTCTCTTCGCACGCGTGCCACGGTCTGACCTGAAGGTCCTGGGCAGGCCCCACCCCCGCGACGTCCTCGGATGCCAGGGCTCCTCCCTCCCCGGCCTCAGTTTCCCCGAGGAAAGGACGAACCTCAAGGAGATGCGGGGGGGAGGGGGCAGCCGAGGCGGGGCGGCTCGCCCGGTCCAGCCCGACGGGCTCGGCCCCGCCAACCGCCGCCCCCCAACGGTCTTGCCGGGGCCCCCGCCCTGCGAACAAAGGCCCCCCGCGGGGCTCGCGCGTGGGGCCGGGCTGGGGGGGAGGAGTGCGCCGCGCGCTCCCGCGAGCTGAGGCCTTCCGTACCGGGAGGGGGCCGCGCCGCGCGCTCCCGGCCCGCGCCCCCCGCCCGCCCCCGCGCGGCACTCACATCTCCGACACGCTTCTTCGCTGCCGAACAGAGTCATGCCAGCCCGCGGGGGGCCCGCCGGGTGCCAGCGAGGGGCGAGGCCGCCGCCGCCGCTGCTGCTGCCGGCCGTGGCCGTGGCCCGGGGCGGCGGGGGGGTGGCTCTCGGCTCGCTGCTGCGCCCTCGGCCCCGGCTCGCCAGCCCCAGCCCCGGACCCTCGTCCGCCACCGCCGCCGCCGCCGCGTCCTCCCCGCCGCCGCCGAAGCCCCCCCGGCGGGGCTGAGCGCGGGGCCACTGGAACGTACCATGTCCTCGGCGGGCGCGGGGGAGCGCGGCGGCGCGGGGCGGGGACACGAGGCGCCCCACCTCGGCTACGCGCGGGGGGGGCCGCCCGCCGCGGGGCTTCGGGCCCGGGGACATGGGGCCGCCGCCGAGGAGCGCGCAGGGAGGGCGGGGGCGGCGGGCGGCCTCCCTCCTCCCCCTCCTCCTCCCCCTTTTCGCCTCCCCTCCCCCGCGGCGGCGGCGGCGGCGGCGGCCGAGGCTCGGCCCGAGGGGCGGGGCTGGCGGAGCGGGGGGGGGGAGGGGGCGGGGCCGGGCGCTAGCTCCCGGGGAAGGCGGGGCTGCCCGCGAGGAGCGAGGCGAGCGAGGCGGCGGGAGGGGGCCGCGCTGTCCGCCGCCTCCCTCGTGCAGACACCTGCGAGCACTCACCTGTGCGTGCGTGTGCGCTCAGCCGTGCCTCCGGAGAGACCTGCGCGTGCATGCATGGATGCCTGCCTGCATGCATGCATGCGTGCATCCTGGGCACCTGCGTGCCTGTTCGTATGCTGCATGCGTGAGCACGGGCTCTGGGGCCACGCGTGCACATTCACACGCGTGCACGTCTGCTTCTCGACGCGACGCCCCCCCCCCCCCGGCGCAGACTTGCATGCCCTCGTTATGAATCCGCATTCATTTGGATAATAATCTTGGTGTGAATATAATAAAAAATAATTCGAATAGCGGACATGTAGCTAGCCTGTAAGGTTTGAAGAGCACCTCACGCACATTATGTCAAAGCCCAAACCTCAGTGCCCACCTGTGTACGGGTTTCTACAGGAATAGACGAGAATCAGAAGGCCTCAGCTGTTAGCCACTCTGGGGCCTGCTTCCCTAGCAAAGACTTGGATGAGTCAGAGAAGACGGAGCACAGAGGACTCCTCCCCCTTTTGTGGCTGGACTTCGGGGAGACAGGCAGACAGGGAGTGCTTCTCCATCTCTTGTCAGTTAACATATTTCACACCTTTAAAAGACCAAGGCTCTAATGAAGGTCAGCTCCCCTGAATTGCGAAATCAATCCCCGTTACAGAGCCGGGATTACAATCCCCCTGCTAAAACGCAGTCGTGCAAAAGAAATAAACTTCCATTCCCTCGAGTAATAAATGTGCACACACACCCCCCTCTCCGTATGCGGCTTCCCTGCCGCTGTTGTCTTGCCATGGGTGGGGAGAGGTTGTGAAAGGAATAGGGGACGGGTCAGGAGACCCGGACCGTTGTCCGGGACTGCCACTAATCAGCCGCGTCACTTTGGACAATTCATCTAATCTCCTTAGGTCTCCGTTTCTAAACAGTAAGGAGATTATCTTTAAAATGGTCTCTAAATTCTGACCTTCTACCCGTGGAGCACCCTTGGTCTCTCAGGGTGGTTTTCCTATTTTTCAATCTGTTCTTCTGCTTCTCAAGGGATCAATTAATCAACAAACATTTATTAAGCACCTACTGTGTTGGGGATCAGTCTCCTCTGTGCATCAAACACTCTGTGACCTTGTGTTTCTGTTGCAGTAGCTTTTGCTCAGATATGGATATGTCAGTAATGAGTGTAAGTAAGCCCTTAGCATGCAGCCTTTCATGCGTGTAAACATGTGAACCCATGGAAATGCAAACATCACAGTTTAAACTGATTGAGACAGGAAGAAGATTGAAAACAAGAGTGGGGGTGGGGAGAATAAATTAAAAGTTACTGGAGCCTAGCAAAGAGGAACCAGTAGCCTACATATCCATCTTCATAATGCATTCTGCAGATTAATGCCAACAACCATCCTTGGTGCGTTGGCTCTCTGGGGTCGAGGGCGGGGGGAAGGGAATGGAAGGAAGAAGGGAGGTGGATAGGAAAACAGAAGAGAGATCAAGAGAGGTGGCAGGAGGAAAATATATACTCAGTCTCCGCCTTCAAGGAGTTTAAAGTATTTCACAAACCAGGCAACAGGGGCTGAGCCTACCAGACCAAGTAATTGCATGTAGTGGATTTGTTAAGATTCTGGATAAAAGGACCATTCACCTTGGGAGCAGAGATGTTCCACTGTATTGGTGACGTTGATAACACCTTCAGAAAATGAGACATAGGTTGGCTCTAGGGAAGATTCCATGGAGATTCTATTAGGACTTGGGATGAGTCAAAAAGAAGGGTCAGAGTTTTAGGGTCAAATACTCCACTTCCCCCTACCCTCTCCTCCTATCACTGCAAAAATGAATAATGGACTTTAGAAGGAAGCACAGATAAGCAGAACAATTTTGGAAATAGTATGTAGAATTTATGTGCTTTAAAAAAAATCAAGCCGTATGAAATGGAAATTCAGAATTTTATATAGAATCAGCTTATGTGTTCTGCTGTCTATGGGAATACTTTTTTCGTATTTAAATTCAGATTAAAGATTTTTTAAAACAAGGAATGAGTGATCAAACAAGTGACAAGGACACACGTGTAGAACCGTGATTGATTGGGTAAATGGGAAGCAGGGGGAGGGGGGCTCCCTCAAAAATATGCTGACGCTCCCTGGCTAACTACATTTCTCATTGTGGAAAGACCCTCTGACTAGCAGACAGAAAATCTGAATTATAGCCCAGATTTCAACACTGGGAAACGTGTGACCTTGGGGAAATGATTTAACCTTCCTGAGTCTGTTTTTGCAGCTATAAAATGGAGATAATTACACCATCCCTAATCTCTGTCACAGAATGGTTGTGTAAAGGTTGAAAGAGAAAGTGCTTTGAAGCATTTGGAGGGAGGGAAGTGTGGATCCTGATGACTGCCATTAACTCATTTCCTTGCTCTTGGCCTCAGACGGCTCCCCAACAGAAAAATTAGAGCTGGGGAAGAGATTGAAGGGGAGGGCAGGACAAACCAGACCTCCAAGGTCTCTTCCAGCGTTGTGATTGATCATAAGGATCATAAATTTTACTGGTAGAAGGGACCTTAGAGGTCATCTGGTTCAACCTCTTCATTTTACAAATCAGGAAACCGAGGCCCATGGCAACTTGCCCGAGGACACACAGGTAACAATATTTCCTACTCTCATGTACATATACTCTGCCCGTCGCCTGGCACCGTGCCAAGCACTCTGGAGCTCAACAGATATTTGTTGACTGTTTCATCAACAACCAGGTGTGTAGGTGATGGAGAGGGCAACTTCCAGGGCCCTTGCTGGGCTTGCTAAGAACCAGGGGTGCCCTCTAGAGTCCTTGCAATATTCTTTGAGTCTACAGTATCAGAGGTTGGTACCTTGAGCCATTCACATGCTCAGCGAGCCCCAGAATCAACCCCCCAACCCAGTCAGCCGCCTGCTACTTACCACAAAGGGATAGACTCTCCCCTGCTCCTCTTCAAAGATACCCCTTAAGTCACACAATCTCAGCTCCCTCATTTGCCAGCCATACTTTGGGACAAGAGGCAAGAGATGCAGAGCTACTGTAGAATATGTGATTACAGCTGTAAGGGCTGGCCTTCAAGGTGGTCTAATTTAACCCACTTCACTCCACATAGCATATCAGTTAGGGGTCAGAATGGCTATGAGGGTTGGACTCGGGGTCAGGAAGACCCAAGTTCAAATTCTACTTCAGATACTAGCTGTGTGACACTGGGCAAATCATTTAACCCTGGGTGCCTCAGTTTCCTCCACTGGGAGCCCCTAGCTCCCAGGGCGGTTGTAAGAGTCAGATGAGAGCACTGTATAAATGCTAGATATGATGATGATGATGATGATGATAAGTCTTACGGATTCTACCTCCATTGCATCTCTCAAATCCACTTCCTCTCCACTTACATCGAGCTAGTCCAGGCCCTCTTGCCGTTGCCTCCTAACTAGTTTCCCTGCTTCCGGTCTCTCCCCTTTTCCCACCCATCCCTCCACAAAGCTGCCAAAATGATTTTTCCTAAAGTTCAGGGTTGATGGTGTTGCTGCTCTGCTCAGTAGACCCCAGTGTCTCCCCGCTGCTTCTAAAAATCAAATGCAAACCCCTTTATTTAGCATTTAGAGACCTTGCGGACTTGTCTCTACCCTTCCAGTTTTATTAACCTGCTTTTCACACTTCAAACAAAGGCCTTCCTGCAGTTCTTTGTTGTTTGGCTTTGAACGTCTTTTACTTAATCTGGGCCCTCCTTACCTTGCTCCCCATCCACGTAACCTCCGATCCAAGGACATTGCTCTTCAGATAAGCTCCTCCATCATCCAGCTGCAGGCATTGTCTCTGGCGGTCCCCCTCTCCTGGACCGCTCTGCTCCTCATTTCCAGCTCCTAGGTTCCCTGGCTTCCTTTGAGCTTCACCTAAAATCCTTTCCCTCAAGGCTAGGGCCTTCTCTCCAACTCATCCTCCACGTATCTTGTCTGTATAGTTACTAGTCATTCTCGTGTTGTTCCCCTCTTAGATTGTGGGTTCCTTCATGGCCAAGACCACGTTTTGGTACATAGCAGGCACTTAATAAATGCTCATTGTTGTTCCTTACACATACTACTCCACCATGCCTGGAATGCCTTCCTCCCCCTTCCACCTCTTAGGGTCCCTAGCTTCCCTCCAAGCTCAGTTCATACCCCCTGCTCCATGAAGCCTACTGCTACCTCCCCTCCACCAATTACCTTGCATTTATTTTGTGAGCATGATTACATGTTGTCTCCGCTAGCAGAATACAGATTCCGTGAGGACACTTGGCACCTTTTTTCATCTTCGTCTTTCTATTGCCAGCACCTAGTGCTGGCCCATAGTTTTGGGTTTTTTTGTTTTGTTTTTTAAACAAATGCTTGATTGATTAAGTGACTTACCCAAAGTCACATAGGTAGTGAGTAGCAGAATCATGAACTACAAACCAAGTACTCTTTCTATCGCGTGATAGGACCCGGTTTCAAAGTGCTTTGTTAGATGAGTCTTTTAACTCTTCTGCACTGAGTTTCTTCAACTGAAAACAATTGAATTGTCTGATCTCTAAGGGGCCTCCTTAGAGCAAAAGTTCTTAGCTTGGGTCTGTTAATAGACTTCAGGGTGTCTATGAACCTGGATGGAAAAAAATTCATCTCAATGTAATTGGTTTTCTTTGTGTTCCTATGTATTTTATTTTATGAGTTTAAATGCATCATTGAGAGAAGGGGTCCTGAGGCTTCACCACAGTGACTGTCAAAGGAGGCCATCACACACACACACACACACACACACACACACACACATACACACAGCTGCTCGAGAGCTAGGACAGACTTCTTGGATGCTACAGTTCTTGTCACAGGGCTGAGACTTCCCCCCATCTCCCATGGTTTCCTATCCCTACATTTCTCCCTTAAGCCCTAGTGACTCTTACAGTTGTGTGGGTACAGACGAGGGTGTGGAAGAGAAGAAAGTAGACGTTGGTCAACTCTAAATGATTCCATTCTTCAGGACAGCAGACAAGGAAGCCTCAAGAACAAAGAAAACACCACTAAGTTTAGGCATAAATTAGTTTATTCCTTCACAAAGGACATTCTAAGTGCCCAGAGGTGCTGCTTTGCTATGTTTCTTGCCCAATACCATCACTAGCCAGGTCCTAGGACCCAGACTTACTATCACACACATAGAGGGGGTTGGGGAGTGGTCCCTCTCTGCCCATGCTTCCTGCCAGGGACTTTGAATTATCTAATGAGCAATGCTTATGGTGTGAGGTGGATCCTTTCAGGATGGCCAGGGCTGAGTCTGACACACATTTCTTGGCTCTCTCTATATACCAGTAGAAGCAAAAAGAAGGATACCACAACAGAAAACATTAAGAGGAAGACCTGGCCCAGAAACCCCTCTTACCCTGTGCCCAAGAGGGTACAGAGAAGGTGGGGTGGTTAGTGACTAGGGGCCTCTAATGGTTACTTTCACCTGCTTCAGTCAACCCTCATGCCCTCACACACACCTTCCCTGGTGGTCAATGAGTCTTCTGCCTCACTCCCTGGGCCCCATCACTCTTTCACAGAGATACAAAGATGTCAGATAAGCATAGCAGATGTCAGGGGGAGGTATCCTTGATCCAGAACATCTTCTGAGCTGCCTGAATCATGTTCATCCAGATAAGTATCAAGGGCTTGGGGCAGAGGAAGGAGGGATGAGCTGAAGGCTGGCAGAGATGATAGGAGCTCCCACTTCAGGGCTCCAAGTCCCACTGGGAAATGTGTTCCTGGGCTGTGAAAGACCCCAGAGCCAAGTGTCAAGGATCCACTTGGACCCCACTTGGGCAGCCCATTTCAAACAGGCCAGGTTGAAAGGCAGGGCACATTTAGTGAGGTTCTCAGTGGGAAAGATACATCCATCAGGAGACCTAGGAAGGAGGAGATGGAGACCCCCCTGCAAGGGCACTGGCTGTGTTCTAGCCAAGGGACCCAATGTCACCCCCAGACTGCTACTTTTACCTACTACTGAGGCCTCATGCTGTCATAATAGAATCATTTCAGACCATCAGCCCAGGGCGTACAGAGGATCATTTCTATGCCTGAAGTGACCTAAGGATTCTTCCCCCTCCCTATAGTCTCTGATAACCCTGCTACATCTATAGAAGGAAGAAGAAATAAGGGGACCTAAGTGCCTACCCAGAAGAGCCTTCACAGTGAGAGTCAGGAAGGAATTCCAGGGCCAGCCAATGGAGGAAGGAGGTAGGGGGACCGGAAGATGGCAGAAGGAGGGAGCTAAGCTGGGAGTTCATTGCTTGGCAGCTCTGCTCCCATGGAAGCAAAGTTGGGAGAGGAAAAGGATAGAATCAGGAGAGCTTGGGGGTCAAGGGGCCACTCACCAAACTGGCAGATGTAGCGGTTTCGGGTTTTGCAGCGTTGGTCATTCCAATTGAAGGCGGCGGATGCCTGCAGCTCCACACAGTTCCCAAACCTGTAGGGTCCCAGACAGAGGGAACTGAGAATTGTCCCATGGGGAGTGATCTTGGTGGAGGTTTGGGGGTGAAGGGGCATGCAGGTAGGCAGCCCCAACTCTCAGCTTATGGATCTCCTGGGGGCTCAGTGTTCCGCAATGCAGAAGATGCTACTGAGACCCATAGGGCTAGCCAGCACGAATGAGGGAGGGAAGAACCCTGCTGACTACTGAAAGTCAACACCCCCCAGCAAGTAGCTTCTTGTTCCTGTTTCTAGCCCCCCACTCCACCACCCCAGACCTGAGAACATTCCAAGCTGTTTTCAGAGGATTCAAAGAGGACTCTGGAAAAATTCTCACCCATTTTGTAAAAAAAAAAAATTACAAAAAAAAGTTTAAGACAACAAAGCACTCCTATTCCACCATCACCTCCCCCAGTGTTTAGCCATGCTGGCGAGGTCTCCTCCTGCCTTGTGGGGAAAGATGACAGAATAAGAGAAAGGAGTAGAGGAATAAAGTGAGATAACACAGGTAAAGGTTCTGCATACTTCCAGGGAGAAATGCTAGTTAGTTATTAGAACCAAGGCCCTGTGCCCAAGGGAATGGATGGCCTGGGGGAGACATTTCTTAAGGTATTACTATGTGCCAGGCACAATGCTAAGCTAAGGAGATTTAAAGAAAAGCAAAAACAAAGTTTGTGCCCTCAGGGAGCTTATATTCTAATGAGGGAAAGGAATCTTAGAGAGGAAGCTGGGTTGGGGACAGGATCTTGAGATCCCTAGAGATGAATTCTGTTCTGCCTCCTTCCTCCTCCCAAGTCTGATGCCCCCAAATGATGTGGAAACCTTAGCAAGCTTGAAGACGGATGGTCTTTAGCACAGACCCATCCACAGAGCAGACACTTCGTAAATATCCATCCATGAACCAGCTCCATGTTCTGACCACGGGACCACTACTTCTCCAGACCTTTCCATCTTTTGTCTCTAAACGTACAAGAGCTTCCTGCACCCAGAGGGCGCTCCCCCTCCTCTCTGCCTGTCAAAATCCTTATCTTCCTTCCAGTCTTGGAATCTCTATGGATCCTTTCCTAATTTCCCAAGGTGCAGGTATCCTCATCCTCTTCAAATTTTACTACTCCACATCTGAGGTGTATCCCCAGGAGAATATAAAGTCCTTGAGGGCACAGACTCATTTTTGCTCAGAGCCTAACATTGTGCCTTGCACATAATTGACATTTGTTGAATCAAATTAAATTAAATATTATTTTGTCTTGTTTTCTAATTGTTTCCTGGTTTTCCTGTCTTGTTTTCCAGTTAAATGGAGAACTCTCTGAGGGCAGGGACTATATCATTTATACATCTTAGCAGCAATATTGGTCAATTACCTGATATAGTGAGGGGGAGGCGGGACAAAGATAGGACAGTAGATAGTGTGGAGATTTTGGCCACCATCCAACTTGGAATGGCCCGTGGCCCTGGGACACCCCTCCCTATAGGAGCTAATCCATTAGCAGGATAGCTGTTTACCCCCTTTGAAATTACCTCACACCTTCACTCTTGACTTATGTTTGTGTTGATTGTCTAGACTCGAGAAAGTGATGGAGAAAATGTTAATGATACAGATTAAATGTAAAAGTTTATCATACTGTATATCATACATATGTGTGTCTGTGGATGTATATGTAATATATATAATTATGTGTATATGTGTATGTAATGTATATTATATATCACATATTGATGTGATATATGTATATATATATATATCCCTGACACACTTTTAATAGACTTAACATATGAAACTTAAAAATTTATATATGATATATCACATATGTGTGTGTGACTATAGATATCTATAATGTATATCATATATAATATATTAATGTGATATATATCCATATCCCTGACACGCTTTTAAGCTTAATAGACTTAACATATGAAACTTTAAAATTTATATATTATATACCACATACAATACATAATTATATATATATAAAATATCATATATATATACATACACACACTACACACTTTTATGTTTAATCTGCATTATTAACATTTCTCCATTACTTTCTTAAGTCCAAACAATCAACAAAACAATGAATTAGGAGCTGATTGTAGGATAGTGTAATACAAACATTTTTTTCCCCAAGAGCTGGTTGTTAAATATTTACCAGTATACCCCTACCCCTACCCCATGCTCTCTCACCCCTGGTTGTCTGGCTGGCCAAAGGCAAAACTGGTGAAGGAGTAATGCTCTCCTGTGGCCCAACGGAAAGAGTCCTTGGAGGTCTTGTAGGTCAGTCCTAGAGTAAAGACCGAACCATCAGGTCAGTTGCACCATCTGTCACTCTTAGGGTCTCTACTTCTGCCTCCACTTCCACTTTAAATCGATACTGAAGGGAGGGATTAGAAGGGACTGCCCTATTTTCTTGAGTCTGTGGGCCCCTGTGCCCCTTTTCCTCCACTCTTCTCTTTGTATGTCTTCCAGGAAGGGCTCTTGCCCACTGAGGACTACTTCCTAGTACCAAAGCCCTTGAACCTCTCCCACTCACACCCACTGGCTCTCCTCCTCCCCCTCCCACTTTCCCACTTTGTACTCTCTGTCAACCTTCCTGATCTTGTCTGAAGACATTTCTTCTTCTCCCCTCAGCCCTTCCCGGTGAAGGTCCCTGATCCAACAGCTGGCCAGATTCCTAATCTCCTGGCTCTAAACCTTCCCTGATCTGTTTCTCTTAATCCCCACCTCATCTCCACATGGCTGGGATTCTAGGATCCACCCACTCTATTCCACGCTCTCTAAGTGTGCCTACAGAATCCTCCTTGAGCTCTGGAAGCAGGCAGGGATGGTTCTGGGGAGTCTCCAGGGCCCAATTCCTACCCTGCTATTTCCAGCCATCACACTCACCAATCCAGAAGTTTCTGGTCTCAAAGTCAGCATCTGTCACCTCATTAGTGGTTTCCAGGCGTCCCAGGTAGAAGGCGAGGATGTCCTGGACTTTTTGATTCTCAATCTGAGCCAGCATTCCACCCTTCTCCTACAAGTCACTAGCCATGTCACAGTGGTACCATCTTACCCAGGGAACCCAAGGCATCTCAGGGCTTCTCCTCAGAAAGACCCCAAGAAACCCCATTGTCCACCCTCAAAAAGATTAAGAAAATCTCAGTGAATTTCCCAACTATATGGTGCAGTGGATAGAGTCCTGGACTTGGAGTCAGGAAGACCTGAATTCAAATCTTCTCTCAGACACTTGCTGGGGGCCATCTCCAGTCATCCTGATCTATATCTGGCCACTGGACCCAGATGGCTCCAGAGGAGAAAGTGAGGCTGGTGACTTTGCACGGTCCTCCCTCACTTCAATTCACTTGCAAGTCATGGCATCACCTCCCTAATGTCATGGTCCTCTTCAAGAATAAAGGACAAACAACACCAGACACTTGGTAGCTAAGCCACCCTGGGCAAGTCAGTTAACTTCTGTCTGCCTCAGCTTCCTCGTCTAAAAAAAAATGAAGATATTAAAAGCACCTACCTCCCACAATTGTTGGGAGGATGTAATGAGATAATATTTGTAGAGCACTTTCCAAAACTTAAAACTCCACATAAATGCTAGATATTATTATTGTTGTTATTGTTACGAGGTTGCCCTGCACCCCCCCCCACCTCAGAGCAAAGCTTCAGGAGAGACCCTGGGACTAGGCAGCCAGTAAGGACCAACTATGCATCTAACTCCAGTGTCTGCCCTCCATTTGGCCCTCATAAGGGTGCCACGGAGCACCACCACCGGGGGCTCCACCTTGTGTCCTGCATCCAGGCTGCTTGACTGATCACTGCTTGGATGGGATGGCAATCGACAATTCTATTCCTTCCAGTCAGATAGGCCACTCCAAGCCCAGTCCCCCAGAACAGTTGTCTGGCCTACTCAGGTTGATTAAGGACCCCTGGACCTTGAATCCTCCCCACTGCAGCACCCTTAGGACTTCCAGGCCTTTCCACTTGCCCTGAAGCAGAATTTTCCTTTATGTTGACTTTCCCAATTAGAATGTGAGGAGAGGTCTTTCTCCCATCACCCAGGAGGCTGCCTAACACAGGTGCAGATACCAGCAGAATGCATGAACTGGCCTACCAGCTGTCTTCTCTCTTCCTCCGCCTTTCAATGGCCTCTTTGTCCACTGATCAATACAACCCCCAATCTATGAAACATAATTCTGCAATCTGAGCACCGAAAGAAACAGGCAGCGTAGACACTGACAGGGAAAATGTCCGCTTCTCCAGGGCAAGCACTGGTCTGTCTGTCTCCCCAGAACTTGGCACGCTGCCTGGCATGCAGTGATTAATGTTGGTTGGATTAAATTGAGTTAGGCAGCTTGTCTCTTCTATGTAACTGCTGAATTCTTGAAGCTCAGAGGCTGTGTCTGCAGTTACCCTCCTCCCCCCAAATCTCCTAAAAGCTGATTGACAATTGACCAGACTAAAGTCTGCCCTCTGGGACTGGAAATCAAGAGAATAAGGGTAGGCAAGGGGGAAGAATAAACATTTCTATAATACCTACTATGTGTCAGGCACCATGCTAAGCACTTTTACATGTATTATCTCATTTGATCCTCACAACAACTCTTCCAAGGTAAGTGCTATTATCCCCATTTTACAGTTGAAGAAACTGAGGCAAACAGAGCTTGAGTGATTTGCCCAGGGTCACAAAAGTAGCAATTGACAGAGCCAGACTCTAACTCCGAATCTAGCTTTCTTTCCCCAGTTTTGCTCTGGCTCCCATGAGCCACACCCGAGCCTGAGAAAATAGGTCAACTCCATTCTAAAGAGACAAAAGCACTTGAATAAGGTCTAACACTGGAGAAGACCCTGTCGTCACACCTAAGGGATTGTTGCACATTCTGTTAGGGCTTAGTTCCATGACATCAGCCAGTTTATGATGTTAGCTTCTCCTCAGAGGATTCAGATTCACATCCAGAAATATTTATTGTGTCCACTCTGTAAGCAGCATTTTGCTAGGTACTGCAAGCCCTCCTTCCCTTTTATTCAGGCCCCAGAAAAGCCCAGGACCGCACCCCCACGGCCCACAGGAACAAGAGTTTCACCTGACATTTACTCTTGGCTCCATAGTAGGTGTCTGCCTCCGGGGAGATCATGAAGCAGCTGCCATCTATCCAAAGGTCACAGGCATGGAAGGGGAACTGGACCTTGACTGAGAAAGAAGAATGTGGGTCCTCAGGTGCCTATATGCCTTGATGTGAGGTCAGGGCAGGGAGCACCTGGCTACTCTAAGGGCTATGTCAGTCAACTGACAAGCATTTAGTGAGCACTTACTATACTCCAGGCACTGTGACAGACTCAGGGGCGACAGAGAAAAAACAGAACAGTCCCTGACCTCAAGGAGTTTCCATTCTATCAAGGGAGATATGTCCATGTATCAGTACACAAAAATAATAAAAACAAAATAAACACAAGGTTGTTTGGGAGGCAGTTGGAAGGACTCAGGAAAAACTTCACATAGAAGGCGGTAATTGAAGTGAGGATTCTCTGAGGTAGAAGTGAAGAGGGAGTGCATTCCAGGCACAGGGGACACTCAGTGGAAAGGCAAGGAGACAAAAAATTGAGCGCTACGGCTGAGGAACAGCCAGAGGGACAGTGTGGCTGAACCACTGAGTGTGAGAAGAGGGAAAAGGCATTAATGAGGCTGGAAAGAGAACCTTTCCCCCATGATCAGGAAGCTACCCACACAGAGTCCTGGCAAGTGTCAGCAGGCAAGCCCTGCCTTCCTTGAGTTCTGAGAGAGGATCCAGAGCCCCAGGCTTGGTCTGGCTTTAGAAAGCCATACTCACGTGCACACTCAGCTCCGCCATAGCCAGCGTCGCAGAGACAGGAGCACTCCTCTTCCCGGAATCGGCCGTGTTGACACCGTACACTGCACCTCACTATAAAGTACCCAGAGCGTGGGCAAGCCACCCCTACCCAGGCCAGCCCCCTCCCATCCCTGACCCCTGCCTCCAAAGCCCTAATACCCATGGAAAATCCTTTCGCTTGTGTCAGTATTACCCCCCGCCCTGATCTCCCTAAAAGAGTCCACCAGAGCCATATTCAGTCCAGGGAGGAAAATCGAGAGGAGGCAAACATTCAGCACATGCAGACTAGGAGTTGGGGAAGGGGGATCCCTCCAACACAGGACAAGGCTAGTGGAGTCTGTAGAGGACAGCATACAACTTTGGGGTGCGTATGGATCCCAATTCTGTCTTCACTCCTGCGGGCTGTGTGGGAAGGGAGCATGGGGTCCTATGACCTTGAGGGGTGCCTTCCAACTCTGAGTCACCCAAGTAATTAATCCTTCCCTCCAACTCCACTGAATTCATCTTAATTACTTCTCAAATTATTTTCATATCATGAATGGCAAAGTGAATTTGAGGCCCCATTTCCTGCTGCTTGCCCCCAGTTGGTTTTCCTTGCCCAGGGCGGTAGTTGTCCTAGGTGCTGAAATTACCAGTTACACTCAATGCTTTCCTCCCCATCCCCGCCCCTTCCTCCCCTCCTCCTCAGTTCTCAACCTCTTCCAATCTGGCTGCCCACTCCACCCCTGGACTGACTAAGTGACCAATGGTCTCTTGAGTGATAAATCCAATGGTGTTTTCTCAGCCGTCATTCTTTTTGACTTCTGTCTGTATTTGAAGATGTCTAACAACCATTTCCTCCTGAACACTCTGTCCTCCCTTGGCTTCCATGACACTTCTCTCTCTTGGTCCTTCTATCTGTCTGGTCACAATGTTTTGGTCTTTGCTGGATCGTTACCTATATCCCATCCTCTGATCATGGTGGGGGAGCTTTCTATGTTTTGTCCTGGATCCTCTTCTCTTTTAATAATCATAATAGCTCTCACTTTAAGGTTAGCAAAATCTTTTACAAATATCTCATTTGATCTTCATGACAACCCTGGGAGGTATTATTATCCCCATTTTACACGTGAGGAAACAGAGGCAGACAGGTGTTGCCAAGGGTCACATCACAAGTAAGTGTCTGAAGCAGAATTTGAACTCCTAACTCAAGGTCCAATGCCCACCCAATTATTCAATTATCACATCCATACAAATGACTCCTAAATCTATATATCGAGCCCTAATCTCTTCTCTCTCTTGAACACTAATTCTTGTGCCTTCTCTCTGTTATTTCCTATTTATCCTGTATGTACCTTGCTCTGTATATATTTGCTTTCATGTTGTCTCCCCCATTAGATTGTAAGCTCCTTGAATGCAAGGGCTGTCTTTTTGTATCCCCAGTGCTTAGCACAGTGCCTCAAATTTTTCAGTCATGTCCAACTCTTTGTGACCCCATTTGGGGTTTTCTTGGCAGAAACGCTGGAATGCTTTGCCATTTTCTTCTTCAGTTTATTTTACAGATGAGGAAACTGAGGTAAACAGGGTTTAAGTGACTTGCCCAGGGTTACACAGTTAGTAAGTGCCTGAGGTCAGACTTGAACTCAGGATTCTTCCTGACTCTAGGCCTGGCACTCTATCCACCATGCCACCCAGCTGCCTACCTGGCATTTAATAAACATTTATTGATTGATTGAATGCCAGCTCTGAACAGCCAACTGTCTGCAAGACATGTCTATCTTCTCTATTTTTTGTTTTGTTTTGGTTTTCTGGGGAGACAATTGGGGTTAAATGACTTGCCCAGAGTCACACAGCTAGGAAACATTATGTGTCTGAGGCCACATTTGAACTCGAGTCCTCCTGACTTCAGGGCTGGTGCTCAAGACATGTCTATCTCAACACATCATTACCATCTCCAACTCAACATACCCCAAACAGAACTCATTATCTTTAACCCAAACCTCTTCTATCTCCAAGCTTGCTTCTTTCTTCCCAGGACACCACCATCTTTCCAGTCACCCATTTCTGATGCTTCCCTCTCCTTCAACCTTCTTATCCAATCATTTGCCAAGTTTATTAATTCTATTTCCACAAAATCTTCCCAATCCATTCCATTTTTTTTTTCTTGCCTGGACTATGGCAAAAGAAAGTTTTCTAATTAGGATTCCTGCTTCTAGTCTCTTTTGTCCACATAGCTGCCAAAATAACCATAAAAGACAAGATCTGATCATGTGGCTCTCCTCTTCAAGAATTTCGGTGGCTCCCTACTACCTTTAGGATAAAATATAAATTCTTTAGCTTGGCATTTAAGTTTTCACAGTCTATTTTTCCAGACTTATTTTACATTATTCCCTTTTATGGTCCAAACTGGCCAACATATTTTCCTCACACTCTGCATTCCATCTCCTAACTCCATGATTACGAACAAGATGTTTCCTAGAAAATGCCTAGAACACCCTTCCTCCCAGAACAAGTGAGGCTTTGCCCCAAGCATCAATATCTGGAGGAGTCACTTTGTCCCTTGGGTTTCCTCCCTGGGAAGATCTGCATCCTCCTCATAGTGACCACTGTCTCTGTGCCTTACCAGGATGCTTTATTAACCCACAGACAGCACAGTGGCCACCCTACCTCTTGGGTCTTGTCCCTGTTCTCTCCTTCCCCTGGGCCCACCTATCTTTCCAGGCCCCCACAGAACTGGACCTCCCTGTCTCCTGGTATTCCCCATAGTTAGATTTCCTCAGTGGTTATGCCATCTCCAAAAAAATACCATTACCAATGACAATAACCCTCTATTTTTGCTCCGAGTGAAAAAAAATCTAGTTACAACTCCATTTCCTTAGATAGACCTGGATAATTTTGGTCTCTAAGAATCCTTAGCTTCCTTTCAGGCTACTCTCAGGTGGCTCCTTCTCTGTGAAGCCTGTCCTGATCACCTTAGATGTCACAGCTATCTCTCTCCCACCTCCCTCTCTGTCTGTCTCTCCTTCCCTCCTTCCCCATCCTTCTCTCTCTGTCTCTCTCTCCCCTCCCTCTCCCCTCTCTCTCTTTCTCTGTCTCTCTCTGTCTCTGTTTCTTTCTGTCTCTCTCTGTCTCTCTCTCTTTCCTCTTCTCTCTCTGTTCCTCTTTGTATATCTGTCTCTGTCTCTTTCTCTTCCTCCCTCTCCCTGTTTGTCTGTCTCTCCATCCCTCCCTCCTTCCATCCCTCCTTCTCTCTCTGTCTTTCTCCCCTCCTTTTCTCTCTCTGTCTTTCTCTCTGTTTTTGTGTCTGTGTGTCTCTGTCCCTGTCCCTCTCACTCTCTCTTTCTCTGTCTCTTTGCATATGTCTATCTCTGTCTCTCTTTCTTTCTCTCTCTGTCTCTCTCTCTCTTCCTCTCTCTCTGTCTCTCTCTCCTATTTGTATGCATGTTGCATCCTGTCAGTAGCATAGAAGCTCCTCAAGAGCAGGTGCCATTTTCCACTTTGTCTTGTATCCCACATCTAGCAGTTACAAACTGTTGAGTTGAGCTGGCACCCATGCCACCAAGTGCCACTGCCCATGGATGCCCCCTGTACACTGAATTCTAGGCTCTCTGTGCCCCCCATCTTTGTTCATTCCAGACTACCCGCAGACATCGAGGGGCCTCCTCACCTTGGCAATACCTGCCGGTGTAACCTGGGAGGCAGTCACAGTGACAGGTGCTGACATTGAGACGTCCGTTGTGCCGGCAACTCATCCGACATGGGTTTCGGGGTACCTCTGATCAGAGAGAGCACAGGGAATGAATCAGAGAGGGCACAACTTCATCAGGCTAGGCCTACTCCAAAGATGCCAGTATTCTTAGGGTGGCATTTCTGGGGACTGGTGGCATCTTAGGTGATATCACCAGAGGAAGGACAGGGGTAGAAATCATTGGCCACTCATGTGTATCACCCCCACACATCACCTCCATCCAGAAGCTTTAGCTTCCTCTGAGTCATCAGGAAAACAGAACAGAAATGCCTGTCTAGGAGAACACAAGGGAGGAAAAAGGGGATAAAAAAGAGAGCTGGGGGAACACTCACCACAGAGCCCACCTCCATGATCCCAAGCTTTGAAACAGCCTGAGACACCAGCAGTACAGAGCGAGCACCAGGCCCCTTTTTTGTATGGAACAATCGTCTTCCCATTCACCTCCCAGTTGCCCCTGCGTGAGAGAGCACAGAGGCTCAGGGGTAGTGAAAGAGTGCTAGGTTTGAAGCCATATAACTTCTGACCTTTCCACCGTGTACCATGTACTGTGTAACTGTGGTCAAGTCATTAACTATGTCTGGGGCCCAATTTCCTCGACTAAAATGAGAAAGTTGAATTAGAATCAAGGATCCTTGATTTCTGGGGGTCCATGAATTTGTTTATTTTTTTAAAAGTTATAACTATATTTCAATATAATTGGTTCCCTTTGTAAGCCTTTGCATTTTATTTTATCACTTAAAAACAGGATTCTGAGAAGGGGTCCATGGGCTTCACCAGACTGATGCCCAAGGGGGACATGACAGTCAAGTAGCTAGTCTCTAAGGGCCCTTCCATGGCTAGATCTATGATTCTCTGGAGAATCTGGTGACCTGGATGGGAAATTAGGGGACAAGTAGGGAACATTTAGTATGGGTTGACACTCCCCCTCCTCCCCACCAACAAGTGGAAAATTGCAAAAGGTACAAGTCCCTTTTGTCTGATGCCCATCAGGATGTACAGTCCCAGAGGGATGGATGTGGGATGGACAATGCCCCCCAGGCCCAGATATAGGGGGACCTTACCCAGGAGAATAGGCACAAGCGAATGCCTCCATCTCCATGAGGCCCATAGTGCACAGGTGTTTCCCACAGCCCAGTTGGCTTGAGGTGGCCCACACCAGCTGCAGGAGAAAGAGAGGGCCCATAGGCTTAGAGTCGCTGGACACCGTCCACTCCCCACCCCATCCTCTGCCCCTTCTGGGCATGTCCCAATCCACTCCCCACCCCAAAACTTGTGGTGAGGCTCTTTCAAGCTGGGAACCACGTAGAGGCAACCAGAAAGAACACATCTCAACTTCCACATCCTCCCCTCCCCCATCTCCAACACACAGATTTGGGTAGATCTTGTCGGGGGAAACTTCCTGCAGGAACTAAGTGAGTCTGGAGTTAAAATTTGAAGGAAGAGAGGGCCACAATGGGTAGAGAAGGTGGTGTAGGGTGTCCCAGGCAGGCAAGCAGGGAGTGTGAGAGGCTGCAAGGACCAGGGTGCTCTGCATAGTGTGAATTTGGAGCTGGAAGGGACATCAGTGATGTTCCCATCCAGCCTTTTCATTTTATAGATGAGGAAACTGAGGCCGATAGAGTTAAAATGACTTGCCCAAAGTCACAAAAGTAAGACACAGTAGATTAGATGGTGCAGTGGGTAGAGCATTGGTCCTGGAGTCAGGAGGACCTGAGTTCAAATCTTGCCTCAGATTTTATTAAAAATCTTATTAACTTATTAATAAGATTAACTGCATCACCCTGGGCAAGTCACTTAACCCCTATTGCCTCAAAAAAAAACAGTAGAGTCAGGAGAGCAGATGCTTATTAAACATTAATTGAACTGAATTAAGTCATGTTCTTAATTTAATCTTAGATAATATTATTTATTATAAATTATAGATGTAAAATATGTTTATTATTTCTTATAAGTTAATATTACTTTCAAATAATAGCTAGTGTTTATGTAGCACTTTAAGGTTTGTAAAGCACTTTACAGAAATAGGGGCTAATATTATCCCCATTTTACAGATGAGGAAACTGAGGCCCAGAGAAATTAAGTGATTTGTTCAGGGTCATACAGCTAGTAAGTGTTAGAGGCAGGATTTGAACTCAGGTCTTCCTGAATCCAAGTCCTGCATTCTGTGCACTCATCATCATCATCATCATCATCATCATCATTTGTCTGCATTAGTGATTTTTTTGGTGTAGGGAACTCCAGATAAGGAAACTCCCTCTACCAATGTGGATCAACAGCTATTCTAAGACGATAGTCTGCATCAGTGGTGGGGAGCCTGAGGCCTCAAGGCCACATGCGGCCCTGTTCTGTGAAGTTTGCATTCAGTCAAAGGGCTACACTCGAGGACCTAGAGGGCCACACGTGGCCCAAGGTCAAGCACCCAGAATACGTCTGAAGACAGACTTGAACTCAGGTGTTCCAAACTGTAGGGGAGGCTCTCAAGCCACTATGCTATGCTACCTCTTATTATTATATTTTATATGTTCTTCAGTTGTGTCTGACTCTTTGTGACCCAATTTGAGGTTTTCTTGGCAGGGATACTGAAGTGGTTTGCCATTTTCTTCTCCAGTTCATTTTACAGATGAGGAAACTGAGGCAAACAGGGTGAAGTGACTTGCTCAGGGTCACACAGCTAGTAAGTGTCTGAGGTCAAATTTGAACTCAGATCTTCTTGACTCCTGGTCCAACACTCTATCCACTGCACCACCTAGCTGCCCTGCCTCTTACTATAAGAACTGGTCATTATAGATTAAAAAGTCCTCCCACCAATTGGAGGCAATGAGGTGGAAAGAATTCTGAATTCAGGAGACCTGGATTCGAATTTTACCTATGTGACTTTGGGCTAGTCACTTCATTTGTCTAAGCCTCAATTTCCTCTTCTGTAAGATGAGGAACCTGGGCTAGATGGCCTCTGAGGTCATTTCCAACTCTGGGTCTGTTTATCGTATGACCTTGAATTGGTGTTTGGATTGAATCCCTGGGAAAACAAGTCCTCAGCTCCTAAGTGGGCCCCTACCTGGGTGTAGTGAGCACAGGTCAAGTTGCTAGCACAATGAGCAGCTGCGTAGGTATACCCTTGCCCCTCTCGAAACCACGAAGTGACCACATCAGCGAAGGAGGCGACCCTAGCTGGCAGGAGCTGCACATTCCAGCCCAACTGCAGGGCCTGGACGCGGGCAGGGAGCAGGGCCTGAGCTGAACAGCGGGCTGCCTGCTCCTGGGCCAGCCCGGCCAACTGATCACTCCAGTCCTGCAGGAGAAGCAGAGGTAGAGGAGTCAGATAGCAGGCTCCTTTGAGTCGCAGTGTGAGGAAGGGAGGGGCAGAGAGACATATGGGTATAGCATCCAGACTCTCCTTGTCAACCGATTAAGGCTGCACAGAGCTCAGGGTCTCAGCAGGATTACTGTTCTACTAGAAAAGATCATAAATTCACATCTATGTTACATTCCCCACAGACCACATACCTTGCATCCAGTTCCAGAACTGAGTTACCATATATCACAAAACCCCTGAACCTTTTAAAAACTAGCTTTAATTAATTAAATTGAATTAATTAAAATAATTAAATTTAATTAATTCAGCTTCTGCTTTGTAAGCATCTACTTGTCCTAGAGACAGACTCTTTTTCTCCTCTCCCAGGCATATGCTCCTGCTTGCACATAAAGTGATAGTATCTATTCTTCATTGACCTTATACCTTAACACCCTCAACCCCATCTACCACACACACACACACACACATACACACACACACCCCACTGCCTCCTTAAGGTAGGTAAGGAGAAAGGGTTCATGTTCCCTAGAGAGTAAATGGAAAATAAATACCCAGAGAGGCTGAGACCTCCAAACAGGGCCATAACCAAGGTGAAGCAAACAGGTCTTTGGCCCAGGGCACAGAAATTCATTTCTTAAAATTTATTTTTAAATGAAGTAAAATTTCATTAAAATGAAATAATTTAAAAATGAGTATGTTTATAGATGCCTTTTGTATTTACATCAATCCCCAAATTCAGAGATCAGTGACAGCACGTGGATTTCATCAACAACTCAGCAACTCAGCTTAGCAACTAGTTAGCAAGGATCATCAGATAAAATAGGAACCAGATGGTAGTTTCCTCCCCACCAACACACACAATTGAATTTGTCTTTAAAAGTTAATTTGAGGGTGAATTTCATGCTGTGTCCTAGAACTGTCTCCTTTAGTCCCCAAAAGGCTAGCTTCTACTCAACTCCTCTTTACTACTCAGTGAAGTTCTGATATTCTTGGTAACCCCTGCCTCACCCCTGAAAGTGACCAGGGCTCCTCTGGACTTTGCAGACTGAGACATAAAACTGTTTCCACCTAAGTACCGAATAATCTCTAGGGCTTCTTCCTTTTTTTTTTTTAATTTTAATTAATAAATTTATTTTTAGTTTTCAACAATCACTTCCTTAAGCTTTTGAGTTTTAAATTTTCTCCCCCTCCTTCCCTGCCTCCCTCTCTAAGACAGCATACAATCTGATATAGGCTCTACATGTACATTCCTATTAAACACATTTTCATGTTCGTCCTGTTGTAAAGAATTAGAACCAATAGGAGGAATCACAAGAAAGAAGAAACAAAACAGAAGAAAAAAAAGAGCAAATGGAATGCTTTCAAATCTGCATTCAAACTCCATAGTTCTTTCTTTGGATGTGGATAGTATTTTCTACTGTGATTCTGAAACGATTGTGGCAAAGTCTATGGGAAAGCAATGCCATTCTTGTTAACATCGATGAAGTTTTGTACTGCCCCTCAAAGCAAAGACTCATTCCAGCACTTACCATCGTGCCTGTATGAGGGGGAACGTTAAGAAGGTTCCATGAAGAAAAGAAAACTTACCCTGTTTACTCTATGTGCTATAAGCTTGAACCCACTTTCCCTTGGACTCTGATTACACTTGCTGGAGAGTATGTCCCAGAATTTGGGGGGGATGTTTTATACCAACTCTTCTTACCATACCACGTTAGTAAACGCACATTTCTAAAAGCTAGTAGCAGCTGGCTGGCCAGTTGATATGAAATGATAATCAATGGGGGAAGCACACTGTTGGGGGCTTGTGAGCAAAAGCATTAGAAAACCACCTCTCCAAATCAGAGACACTTAGAGAGGAAAAGTAGCAACTTCCCTCTGGGGAACCCATCTGACAGTATGAATGGGAATTTGGGATAGCAGCCCCAGAGCCTGCCCTACACTTTAAAAAAAAGCCAGCTGTATATAATAGTCACAAATTTCATGTGCAATCATTTTCTGTTCTACTATGACTATAAAAATGTTCTTTTTATTTGGCATTGGCTCAGTTAAAAATAATTTTTATCAAGTGTGTGTTTTTTGGCAAATGATAAGATAGTTTACTTAAAGAACCCTAGAGAGTCAACTAAAAAAACTAATCAAAACAATTGCCAACTCCACAAAGTTGCCAGATACAAAAATAAACCCACAAATCATCTATATTACCATATATTACCAACAATATCCAGCGGGAAGAGTTAGAAAGAGAAATACCATTTAAAATAACTAAAGACATATAAAATACTTGGGAGCCTACTTGCTAAAACAAATAAAGACAGATCTAAATAACTGGAGAATTATTCATTGTGCATAGGCCAACATAATAAAAATTACATCACCTAAATTAATTTACTTATTCAGTACCATGCCGATCAAACTTCCCTTAAAGAATTATTTTGTTGATCTAGAAAAAATAATAAAACTCATCTGGAGGAATGAAAGGTCAAGAATATCAAAGGAAACAATTTTTAAAATGGTAAGGTAGGTGACCTAGCAGTATCAGATCTCAAACTATACTACAAAGCTATAATCAAAACCGTTTGGTACTCGGTAAGAAATAGAGAGATTGATCAGCAAAACAGATTAGGTACCCAACACAGAAGTAAATGAGCACAATAATTTTCTGTTTGATCAACCCAAAGATCCTAGCTATTGAGGTAAGAACTCACCATTCAACAAAAACTGCTGGGAAAATTGGAAAGCAGTCTGACAGAGGTAAGGTATAGACCAACATCTCCAAGCTCAAAATGGCTATACGGTTTAGTCAAAAAGGATAACATCATAAACATATTAGTGGAGAGTTGAAGAAATTACCTGGCAGATCTATGGACAGAGGAAGAGTTTGTGACCAAATGTGATAGAGAGGTCCACAGAAAGTAAAAAGTATAATTTTGATTGCATAAAATTGAAAATTTACCCTCAAAGAGATCAAAATCAAAGCAGCTAAAATTAGAACAAAATAAGGAAACTTGGGAGAAAAATCTTTGCAGCAAGTTCTCTGATAAGTTTCTAAGACATAGAGGGAACTGATTCAAGTTTAAAAGAAGAAAAGACATTCTTCAACTGACAAATGGTCAAAAGATATAAATAGGCAGTTTTCAAAGAAAGAAATCTAAAATCTCAATAGCCATATGAAAAAATGCCCTTGGGGCAGCTGGGTGGTACAGTGAATAGAGCACCAGCCCTAGAATCAAGAGGACCTGAGTTCAAATCCAGCCTCAGACACTTGACACTAGCTGTGTGACCCTGGGCAAGTCACTTAACCCCAATTGCCTCACCAAAAAAAAAAATGCCCTAAATTACTAATAATTAAAGAAATGCAAGTTAAAATAATTCTGAGGTACCACCACACCCCCATTAGATTGTCTAAGATAAAAAAAGGAAAATGATAAATGTTGAATGGGCTATGAGAAAACAGGGGCACTAACACATGAATTGTGGAGTTATAAACTAGTCCAACCATTCTGGAAAATAATTTAGAACTACCCCTCAAAACTGTGCATATCCTTTGACCCAGCAATTCCACTACTAGATCTGTATCCCAAAGAGATCAAAGATAGAGAGGAAAGGATAAATATGCACACAAAAAAAATTTATAACAGCTCTTTTTTTGTGGTGACAAAGAATTGGAAACTGAGGGGATGTCCATAAGTCGGGGAATGGCTAAACAAGTTATGGTATATGAATGCAATGGAATGTCATTATGCTATAAGAAATGATCAAGGGATAGTTTCAGCAAAAACCTGGGGGGAACCATGTTAACTGACACAAAATGAAGTAAGCAGACCAGAACAATTTATAATTATCAACTCTGAAAGACAGTATCTCTGATCAACATAAGGACCAATCATAATGTCAAAGGACTCATGATGAAACATATTATCCATCTCCAGAGAGAGAAATGAAGGGCTCAGAGTGCAGACTGAAATATATTTTTTGGTCTTCTTCTTCTCCTCCTCCTCCTCCTCCTCCTCCTCCTCCTTCTTCTTCATCACCATCTTGACATGGCTAATGCAGGAGTTTATTTTGCATGACTATACATGTTTGCAAAGGCTTTTGTTTTTCTTGCTTTCTCCATGGGTGGGGGAGAGGAGAAGGGAGGGAGATAATTTGGAACTGGAAATAAAGTAAAGTATATGTATGGGTTTGTGAGTGGGCAGTATGTGTTTGTGGAGAGGGTTTATAGAGGTAAGGAGGAATGTATTTGTATATATGCATATGTATATGTGTATGTATACATATACATATATATATACATATATATATATATATATGGGTAGTGGGACTTGTGAGTGTTTACAGGAGTTTGCAGGAGGAGGTAGTTCACGTGTGGGGGTTCGAATATTCATGGCAGTGGTGGGGTTGGGGGAAGGCTTGAGTTTGTGTGTGAGTGTTAATAAGTGTGTCTGGTGGCACACAGTCTGTAGGGAACTGCAGTGGACACGTTCTACCATGGATAGCTCCAGGTCCTTTGACCTTGGTGGGGACCCTGATTCTGGGACTATATACACCAAGGAGGCTCAAGTGAGCTTAGCAACAGGAGAGGGAGAGGAGACCTGGGAATGAAGGAGACAGGATTCTCCCACCCCCACCTCCTGGGAACTTCACCTCCAGGCATCCAAGGTCATTGCTGAGCTGGGAAGGCATTTATGGCCTGTCTCCCAGCCTCCACAGCTGGGGGCTGAACCAGCCAGCTGGATGGTGACTTTAAATGCTCACTCCCTAGGGAAGCAGCCAGGGAGAAGTCCTCCCACCCTTTGGGAGCTCCCCACACCCAAGGCCTAGTTAACCATTGTACCAGGGCCCAGGAGCAAGAACACTGGGGCCTTGGCAAGGCCATGTCCCTGCCTTTACTCACCCTGGGTCAGATGGAAGGTCTCTTTGGGACTAAATCCTGGGGGTGACAACTTCTCTGGGCATCTCTCCCATGGAGCAAGCCAGGGTGGGCTCCCAGTGCCCTTGGCTTGAGTCTCCCTCATCTGAAATTGTAATTGGATGCCTACCCCGTCCTAGGTGCAGGGGAAATCAGAAGGCCATACACTCTCTTCCCTTCCAGCCCTTGTAGTAGGAAAAAACCCCTCAGCCTGGGAGCCCAGGTAGACACAGACACTCTTAGGAAATCTTCCAAGGAGAGAGCAAAGTGTGGAGACATAAAACTGTAGGGTTGCCCTCACTTCAGAAGCTCCTGGCTGGTGTATAAGGTAGACCCAGCTGTCCCTGGTACCCTTGACTAAGCCCTCCCTGGGCTCTTTACAGTAATTAGATTCTTCCATAGTTCCCTAAGTTAGGTCCCCTGTCCTCTGGACCATCCTTGCCTTCATCACTTACTGACACTCCATCTCTGGAGCCAAGTGAGGGCCAAGACAGACAAATGAGCTGGGTGTGGGCCTCTGGGGTCATATGGGAGGTCCCCAGGATGATTTGTTCAGGAAGGGCCCCGAAAGAAGTCGGCCCCACCCAATGACCCTGCCACAGCTTCCTCCCTGGACTCATATACATGGTACCCCTGTGGACATTCAGACTCTCTCTCTCTCTCTCTCTCTCTCTCTCTCTCTCTCTCTCTCTCTCTCTCTCTCTCTCTCCTACACCCACCCCTAGCTTGGTAGTTTGTTCACACCTTCATCTGGCTCCAGAGAGGAGGTTCTATCTGGAAGGGGTGTTGTGAGGATTAAATGAGATAATACATATACAGTGCTTTGCCAACCTTAAAAAGCTAGTTATATAAATGCTAGCTATTTTTGTTTGCTACAGGGGCAGGAAGGATTCAGTTCTCCTGAGAGCTTCAGATGCCCTGCTCTCCCCCTCTCCCCACCACACACAAACACACACACACACACACACACACACACACACACAATCCCCACTAGCTGGGACTAATTCTGACAGGGTTGATGAAGCATGAGAGCTGGAGCTAAGCACGGAGAGCTCAGCCACCTGGGAATGGGAAGAGGGAGAAACAATCCTGGGGCCCTAGGCCTGGCCTCTAGCAGAGCCCGGCATGATCTCCACCACTCACCCAGCCTCATCACCCTCATGTATCTTGGCCAGGATCACCAGGCCACTGACTGCCCGGGTTCACAGGAGGCTGGGGTGAGGCCCTCACTATGGGGAACCATACCTCTAGGCAGGACTGGGGCAGACAAACAGAGAGGCCCACCCCACCTCTCCCCCAGGAGAGGAGATCCCTCTGCTCCCCTCAGTAACAAGTTCAACAGACCTCCTTTGTGGGGAAGCTGACTGCTTCAATGCCAGTGGAATTAAAGACTGCTTACACCTTAAATTTAACTGAGGAACAGGGAGAGGGCATTGATGGATTCCACAGCTACCCTCACCCTCTCTCAGATTTCACATAGCCTTTGTTTGCACCCCTCTGATTCGCTTCAGCAATATTTTATATTTATTATTCACTCAGTAAACATTAAGTATCTGCTGTGTGCAGAGAACTCCTAAAGGCCCAGGGCAGAGATGATTTAAACTGAGTCAGTTAATACACCATGGCTTCCTGACTCACCCAACAGCTAATGCACTTCCTCCCCAAACTATCTCACATTCATTTTGTTTACATTATGTGTTGGTGCATACACACACGTGCATATACATGTACATATGTGTGTGTATGTGTACATATGTGTTTGTGTAAATATACATATTGACTTCTATGTGTACACGTGTCCCCTTTCATGTTAGAATATAAGATCCTCGAAAGACAAGAACTTTACTTTTTCCTCGTAAACTCAGCACCTTGAACAGTGCCTAAATAAATGCTTGTTTACAGATCACAGCCTATCCTTGCTAGACTGTAAGTTTCCTGAGGGTAGATGCTATGTTTTAGCTAAATTTAGCTTCTCCTCCATGACTTAGCCAGCTTTTCACCTGCACACAGTAGGCGTTTAGTTAAATGTTCGCTGGATTGAATGGAACTGAGCCTTCTCTTTACCAGCAAACACTCAATTCCTTTGGCCTTTCCTCATGCTGGGGTTCTATTTTGCAACACCTTGGGTCATCCTCACTGCCCTTTTCCAGTCCCTCTCTAGATCAATTCCAGAGGATAGAGAGAGTGGGGTGGGATGGGGAAGTCTCCCCATGGAGGAGTAGGGATGCAGAAAGCAAGGTACCTGCTCATGATTATGATATGAAAAAATAGCTAAGTCCTGATGAGTGCAAATAACCAACCCATGGCGGTCAGATAGTTGCATTGTTTGAATTTTCACTGTGTATTTGCATTGGGCTGGAACCAACAGCCATATTTCATATATTATTATCACTTTAAATAGTGTGAATTTGGATACATGTTATCATTTCAGGGGAGTCATAAATTTACACTAATTCAGGACTTAGCTGCATAAATGCCAGCTATTTTTATTATTATTATTGTTATTATTATTATTATTCCAACTACTCACCATTCTCTGCATGTTGGCAGCTGGCGGGTGGACTTTGCTCCGAAGTCTGTTGTGCAGGGCCAGAAGCAAGAAACTTTCCTTCAAGCTCAGAGCTGGGATGGGCAGTGGTGGAGCAAAGGGAGACAGACAGGCCAGAATCAGTCAAGGATGCAGGGAGGCCAGTTCAAAGCCCGGGGCCCAGCAGGTCTCCTAGAGCAGCAGGGCCTCCACACTTGTCTCCCAGATTGCAACAGGAGGCAGGCAGATCTCCATGGTGATGGGGAAGGGGGAGACAGAGAGGAGGAAGGGGTGGGGAAGAGAAATCTCTCATTGGAAGCAGGACACAAAGGGATGGAGACGGAGACAGAGAGGGGGGGCAGGGGCTGAGGCCACAATGGCTTTTCTTTCTTGGGGAGCATTTGGGGATGGCAGAGGGGAATGGGTCAGAAGAAATCGGGCATGTCATCCCCAAGGACCTGAGGAATGCCTGGAAGGGATATAGGAAAGCCCAAAAGACTGTCCATGTGAGGACCCATAGGCAGGAAGAAAGAGATGCCAAGTAACTCCTGGAACCCCAAGGACACACAGCCAAACTGTGATGGGATTCTCAGTACCACTCCCTGCCCCTCCTCCCAGCCCTCACCCGGACCAGGGAGGCCCCATAGAAACAATCTAGGAAGCAAGGAAGAGGAAGAATCCAAGCTGCAGGCCAGGGAGATGGTAGGAATGCTGCAAGATTAAGGGACCCAGCGTCGGAACATATGGAATCCCCCAACCCCAACTCCCCAGAAATTTGCATATAGAGGGATCTGATTTGCATAAGGTTTGCATAGATTTGGTTGATTGTTCCCTGGCAAGCTTCAAGTGGGGAAAAATACTGGATTTACAGTGTGTTTGAATCCTGGCTTTTTCACCTCTGTGACTTTGGGGAAGTCACTTAATCTTGGAGCTCCAGCTTCCTCTGTAAAATGGGAGAGGGGGTGGGTCAGCCCTCTAACTCCAAAGCTGTGACCCCATGAATTGAAATGTTTCTGCCTCCACCACCCCAACCCACGTCCCGGTTTTTCTCTTTTTGGACCATCCCCTTGCACCTGGAGGGAGCGTGGAAACAGCCCCCTCCAGGGGGAGAGGGACCCTTGAAAGCTGAGTCTTCAGCCCTCAGTGGAGGGCCACTCCCCCCCCTTCTTGTCTCCCCTTGAGCCCTGGGGTCTGTCCTGGTCTTTTGGCTCTTCAATTTGGGTCAGAAAGCCAACCTGAATGAAGCCCAGCCTTGGAATGGGTTGAAGTGCCTCTGGGCTTGAGAGGCCAGAGGACAAAGTATCTGGTGGTCACTCAGAGCACAGCCGAGAGAAGAGGGGGTGGGCCATCACCCTGTCCTGATCCCTGCTGGACCCTCTGGCCTCCAACCTCCACTGATCATTCAGGGCTCTGCTTACCACTGTCAGGGAAATCCCATGAAGCGGTCTCCAGAGGATCAGCCTCGTGCCCTGGGAAGGAGAGGGGGCTCTCTCTGTTCCCTGCATCCCATCCTGTGGGGCCTGCAACATCTCCCACCCTCTTTCTCCACAGACCAGACTTCCAAAGATCCCATACCTCCCTTCTTCCCAACCCCCATTACCTTGATATGGAGGAACCTCCTTTTGCAGTTGGGGCATTTGGATTTCTGCCCAGGTAACGTGAAGGAAACTCAGGAGCAAGGTCAGGAGACTTTGGCACAACCCCCATGGTCCCTGCATGTAGGGCAGCTTCCACTTGGGCACTGGACGTGTTGGTACAGGGCTGGGCAGAGCAGGACAGTGAGAGAGTCACTGGGGCTCTGAGCTATTCCCGTCTCTGTTCTCTTGTCCTCTTTCCCAGAGCAGGTTCCCAAGCACTAACGTCTATTCAAAACTTTAAACAGTCTGGGCTGGGCAAGGAGAGACAAAAGGGAGAGACTGTTGAGTAATCACTCTGTCCAGACAGCCCTGCTCTGTCCAAATAGTTGCTGGCTTCTTGAAAGGAGATAGGCAAAATCGAGACAGATAGAGCCTGCGAAAACCCCTCTGTCCTCCCTGCCTGTCCACCCAGCCCAGTGTGCACTGACCCGGCCCCTGCTAATCACTGGAGCGTTATTAGAATGCTGGGGAGTCCCAGAGGCCCCTGCTGATTGGTTACAAGACATTCCAAGGCAGCGGATTAATGAATGGATGGCGGGGCTAGGGGGTGCTTGCTACGGCATCTGAGCCCATTCACCAGTTCCTGCCAGGGGGCACCCCTTAAACTTCCCCCCCAAGTCAAAAAGAAGAATATTGGAAATTAGGAGAGCCAGTTATGGTGGGAGACTGGAAGAACTGGGCAAGACCCCAAGGGAGTTCTTCTCTTTCCCAGGAAGCTCGCCCCAACCTTGCCATGAATTAAACATGGGCAGAAGGTAACAGCACACCGCGTGCCATCTGAAAGGGGCAGGCAGCTCCCCTCCCAAGGCTGGAAGAACCTAGCTCCTGGGAGGGCTGGGAAGGGAATGTTGGGGGTAGGGGGAAGGTAACAATACAAGGAGAACGGGGCAGAGGGGAGCAAGGTCAGGATTGTACTGGTGCCAAGGGGCATCCGAGGCGGGAGCAGAGGGGCTGCCTCAGCCCTCACCTGAATCTAGGTTGTCGAGTCCACAGAGGAAGGGAGCTGGATCCCAGCCCAACTCCGTGGTATAATGCCCCTGGGAAATTTCAGAGAAATCCCATGAAGCAGTTCCTAGGGGATCAAACCCATGCCCTAGGAAGGAGAGGGGACTCTCTCTGGTCCCTGCATCCTATACTGAGCTGGCAAGAAAAAAGTCTGGGTTAAGAGGAACAGAAAGAAAAGACAAGTAAAGTCAGGGCTGAGTCCAACAAAGAGCTATTTCAGGCACCACTGCACTGAGCCAGGCTGGATGGCCGTGTTTCCTTGGTGCTTCTAGGTTCTGGGGACAGATGACCCAGGGGATGTTGGTGGGGTAGAAGGGACCCTTGGGCCCTATCGGCCCCAGGCCACAAATCCCCTCTGGGCTAGTCCAACCCTAGGGGGATTGCTTTCAAATGAGATGCTACTTGTCAAGGGTTCAGCTCAGTGCCTGGCACGTGGAATGGACTTAATAAATGCTTGTCACTTCCCTCCCTTCCCCTTTCTGGGGCCCAAAATATCGGTGCGGGACAGCCCAATTACAGTGGGAGGTAGGCTTTTCCCTGCATTTTTCTTCCCACAGGGAGGTTGATCAATGATTTGCCTTGCAGGGTTGCCAGCAAGGACTCCTGGCTCACAGCTCTCTGCTCTGTAGGGGCAGGGCAGTGCGGAGAAGAAGAGAGAAGAGGGTGTCTGGGTGTCTGAGTGTCTGTCTGTGCATGTTCAAGGACAGACGCGGTAGATTGGACATCCGTGCTGCAGCAGTCAGACCAAGCCAGGCACAGACACCTTTGCCACTAAGTAACAGGAAAGTGGCTTCTTTCCCCAATCGTTTTTAGCTCCTGGCATGGTCAGGATTTAATACTCTTTACCCCTCCAAAATTCTTTCATATTAATTACCAAAACTACTTAAAAGCCCTTTTGAGATCTTGTGGCCCTTATGACATTTTTGAATGAAATTTATGGTTTCATTCTATTCAGAGTAACATAATTTCTAATAGGAAATTATATTGGAGATTTCTGCATCACTGTCCAAAGAGACACTTGCTCCTCCATTCACCTGGAGCCTAGGAGAAGCGGTGAAGTCTGAGGACCTGGGTTCAAATGCTGATTCCGACACACTCACTTACCTCCCTGGACCTTCTGCTTTATCTCAAAAATGATGGATCTGAGCTCACCTAAGGTCCCTTCCCGTTCTGAATCTAGGACCTGCTGACCTCGTGGCTCAGAACTGGAGAGGACCAGCACCAGGTGGATGTCCCAGGGAGATGCTTGCCCTCCTACCTCTCACCACCAGAGAGCACTGCTCCCTTTCTGACAGAGAAGTGGGCATTGCCTGCATTTCCCCACTGGGTGTGAATGGGTGATTCTTTCCCTTTGAATGGGCACAGTGTGCGGGGCTGGGCAGACTTGGCAGAAGCTCCGGCCTCAAACCTCTCACCCAGTCCCTTGCCAACTCCTCTCCCTTCCAGGCTGACAGGCCCAGGCCCAGATCACCGGGGGCCCCAGATGCTAATGACCCTTTCTAGGGCAATGTTCCTCCACATCAGGGCTCTCGGGAACAAGCAGAAGGTAAAAGCATCACAGCATCCTGAAGTCTCAGCGTCAGAAGGAACCTCCATCCCTAGCTACTCCAACCCACACCTCAGTCAGTCAGTCAGTCAGTTAAGCATTTATTAGCCCCCCCCAAAAAAAACCATTTATGAAGTGCTTACTGCATACTAGGCACTGGTATACAAAGAAAAAGCAAAGAATACAAAGAAAAGCAAAAACAGTTCCTGCCATCAAGGAGTTTACAATCTAATGGGCCATACAGGACATAAGCAACTATATGCACACAAGATACATACAGAAGAGATGGCAGTGAGGCAGGAGCGAGTGGGGGGCCAGAATTGGGACAAAGTACAAATGCTGAAAAGCAGAAGAGGGCAAGATGAAACCAGGATTTCTTCTTTGTCACCATCACCTTGTATGTACGTGTTGTCTTCCCTAATCATAATACCAATAGCATTTTGAGGTTTGTATTATCTTATTTGACACTCACAACGCTGCGGGGCAGATTGAAATAGGACAAGTCACCTGGCCGGGGTCATGTAGCTACTGGGTGTTTGAAGTGGGATTTGAACTTGAGTCCTTTCTGACTGCAAATCCAGCGCTCTATACACTGACCCACTGAGCTGCCCAATTGAGAGCAGGAATTGGTTTGTGCTGTCTGTGTATGCCTAGCCCCTAATTATCCCTCTGAGTAGGGAGGGGAGGAACTTGGTGAGAACTCTGCATCAGGAAGATGGTTGGGCTATTCTCTGTCCTGGCTGGCGGAGGAAAGAACACTGGCCTGAGAGCCGGGAGGTGGAGAGCCCAGCCGATGACCAGACCTGTCGGTAGGGTCCCAGCGATTCCTCTTTCTGCTCAAATTCCCTACGGCATCCCCTCAGATTTTCTTCCCCACATGGGAATGTTCCGCGACTGCCTCCCAATGGGTGGCTTCCATTAAAAGCCTCTACAGACATTCTGTGGCACTGCCTTGCTGGCGGAGGGAGGGGAAGGATTCCATCCCCTTACACACCATTCCTACGCCAGCCCCACGTCCTGCGCCTCCACCTTTTGGGGTGCCTGGGGTCCTTCTCATTTTCTTCCTTCTCTGAGCTCAGTCCACTCCTCACTCACTCAGCACACCCGGACTTGAATATTGTTAGTTCTCAGGTCCCCTAGATTGTCATTTTTTGTATTCTCCACAGAGCTTGGCTTGGGGTGCTGCGCATAGTAGGACTCCGTAAGCATGTGCTGATGGATGAGAACAACCTCAAGGATCTCTCCCTCCCTTCTCCATCCTCACAGCTGCAGGAGCAAGGGCCTGGTGCCAGGCCAGGGACTCGGGGAGAGGCCTATAATCCAAACAAGCTTGCGGGCTCTCTGCTCTCTGCCTCACCTTCTCCCTCGATGCAGGCAGGAAGAAGAAAGAGAGGACAAGTTTCTGGGGTGGTGGGGGAGAAAATTCAGGGTCCAAAATACACACATACTACAGAAGGCTCCCAGGCCCCTTGGAGTCTGGCCTGCCCACAAGCCCCTCCCTTACAGGCAGATCTCTGGTGGTAGGTGGGGGGACCCTGGAGGGGGAAGGCGGCAGCTCCTCCCCAGCCCCGCCCCCTCAAGTTGGAAAGTCAGAGTGAGAGGTGGCAACGTCCTTCAGACCAGACCGAAGGACCAGCCAGCCAGCAGGAGGGGACAGCACGAGGGACCCCAGGTCATAGCTGTGCCCCCAGGCAGGATACAGCCTGGCTCACCACAGTAAGTTGTTTGGGAGAGGGAGGGATCTTGGGGGAGGAGTGCCTGGGAATCTGGGACCCCTAGGGTGTGAAATGAATGTGCTCCAAGGCTCTGGTCCTGGGGAAGCCCAGCCTGAGGGAGACACCTCCCCAGACCCCATGAGACTGCAGCCAGCAGGATGGCTGTTCAGACAGGGCTGGAAGATGCCCATTTTGGAGACTGGCCAGGGACACCCCAGAGGAGACGCCTCCAGGAGGCAGAACAGAAGGAGTTGCCAGCGCTAGGAGAGGGCAGTGGATTTCAATCTTCCCTGAGGGAAGCTCTCTACAGCCAGTGACCATCTCCTTACCGCAGATATTCAGAGGGCTGCTCTGACTGGTCCTGGGGAGACGATTCCAAGGTTGGCTACGCTCCCCACCCTACCCCACCTCCAAACTCCCTTCCCTTTCCCCATCTCCTGCCAGTAAGGGGCAGCCTTCTGGGCTTCCGAAATGAAGTAAGAAAATCAGAGCTCTGGGAGAAGGCTCCAATTGACCCACACCCTCATGCAGTACCCCCAACGATGCTCTGGGGCCGGGTGCCCTCTCTTCTCCTCTCCTCCAGGCTGCCTAGACCCTGGCCCTCACACCGAACCTCTCCAGCCACAATGTTGTTTGGGTTGCTGTTTCTCACGGCCCTGAGCCTCCTGCAGATCCCTCTCAGTGATGGGCAGGTAAGGGGAGTCCCTTCACTCCCTTCACCCCAAGACTTCTCATCAATCCTCCCCTTGGGGAATAATCAGGCAGCAGCACCTAGGGCTAGGCAGATCCCGCCCAAAGGCGCACATCCTGGACTGAAAGATAAACATACCCATTTCCCAAATGGTGAAATCAGGGCAAATCTGGAATTTGATCAGACTCTTTTCCAATTGTCTCTGATACCTTTTGTCCTGAAAGGTTAAATGAACATTCATGCATTTATCCCTCTTTGACAATAATAATATTAATAATAATAGCCAGCACTTACATGGCACCTCAACATTCACAAAGTATTTTACGCATTATCTCATTCGGTCCTAATGATGACCCTATGAGGCAGGTGCTATGATTATTCCCATTTTACAGATGAGGAAAATAAAAGTAGGAGAAAATAAAAGTAGGGGGAAAAAAGTGACTTGCCCAGGGCCACACAGCTCAGGAGTGTCTGAGGCAGGTTCAAACTCAGATCTTCTTGAGTCCCAAGTCCCATGCTCTATCCACTATAGTAGCATCTGTCCTGAGGCACAATGTAAGTCAACTATGTAACATGATGTGCAAAATGAGGAAAATCTGCTGTCCTCTGCTCTGGAAGGTCACAACCGGAATATTTGGCCCTCAGTGGCACATTTTAGGAAAGCTATGGACTTCATTGAGAATCTTCCCAGATGGTCGTGTCTCCAGGGGAGGTTAACCAGAATAGAGAGGGGCTGCAGGCCATGCTCTACAAGGATTGGTTGAAGGAACCTGGAGTCAGAGAACCCCATTTTAGAGATGAAGAAAGTGAGGCAGAGGATAAGTGACTCGTCAGAGACAGCTAGGAAGAGTCTGAGGCTAGATTTCAACTCAAGTCTTGTAGACTCCAGGTCCAGTATTCTATGTAATTGGCATCCTCTAGCTGTTTCTTGCTCTCTGGGCTCAGTTTCCTCATTTGTAAAATGAGGGGAATGGACCAGATGATTTCTAAGGACCCTCCAGACCCTCTGACCCAGACAGAAGGCTGGGAAGAGGGGCTCGCTCTGTGTTGTTTGACCCCAGAGGACTGGGGAACTCTGGGAAGGGAGGGGCTTGGGGGCAAGTTAGGAGCAGAGGGGCAGGGTTTTGTCCCATGTGGGGAGAAGCTTTGGAACCCTTTCAGCTGCCCACAAATGGGAGGCACTGCCTTGGCTCAGAGGAGCAGGCTCCCCATCAGAGACCTCTAGACGTCTATGATCCTTCCCAGAGGGCAGATGGTGGGTTCTGAGTCCCTCTTCCTACCTTCCATCCTCCAGGGCTGCCTGAGCAAGCGATCAGTGCTGGCCACCATCCGCCAGATGCAGAAACTGCTGTCCACCCAGGAAGCTGCCCAGCTGCAGGGCCTGCGCGGCCTTAGGAAGCAGCTCACCATGCTCCAGGGGAACGTCCACAAACAGGCCACACGGAGGAATGGTAACCACGGAGGCTTGGCCCTGCTCTGGGAGGCAGCTGCTCAGGGACTGGGGCAGCCCTCAGACTGGCCCGTGACGGGCCTTTGGTTTCCAGGGCAGACTGGGAGCCCTGGTTGGTGCTAGGGGCTGGGTGAACCCATCCTACCTGCTCAGGTATCAGGACCCAAAATGCATTTTTTTGGCCGACACCATTCACATGGAACTCAGTACCAGTGGGGCCGTTGGGGTGCAGAGGTAAGTGGGTGGAAGAGAGACTGCCTCCCCTTCAGGTAAGCTGCTGCCCAGGGACTAGAGGTACCTGGAGGGTGACCTTGGGGAAGTCAGCCCTGTTCTTTGGACCTCAGTTTCATCATCTGTAAAGTGAGTGGGGGGAACTGGCTTGGATGACCTTTACGGTCAGTCACAGCTTTGAAATCCCACGATCCTCTGATTTGGCCAGACAAGCTTCCCATAAAGCACGCCTCCAGTCTGTTCTGATTTTCCTCTAGCAAGAACTCTTAAAATTGAGAAAACAAGGATTTCCTCGCCCTCTGCCGGTATTTAGTCCCCTCCCCGGCCCCTCACACCTGCCCACACGTTCCTCCATGTGCTTTGCCAGAGGAATCACAACATTGGAGCTTAGGATGGTCCTTCGAAGTCAATGAGTCAATCCCCACCATTGTACAGGTGAGAGGTTATGTGACTAGCTTAGGGTCACATAATTAGTAAGGGTCTGAAGTGGGCTCCAAACCTGGGACCTTGGCCCTTCAGAACCAAGCACCCTCTGCAAGGGTCAGGCGAAGCAAAGCTTGGACAGGAACTATTTTAATAGCCTCTCCAACCTAGCAGAGTGATTTCTGGATTTTGGGTCGTCACTTGGGTTTGAACCCTAACTGTGGGATCCTGGGTAAATCATATCCCGGGTAAGTGCCTCAGTTTTGTCATCTGTAAAATGGGATGGTACATACGCGATAGCTTGACTCATCAGGTTGCTGGGAGAAGCGTCAGCCATAAAGCATTGCATAAATGTGAATTATTTTTATTTTCCCCTCACCCCAGAGACATGCCCCCATCTGGCTATGCCAACACACGGCAGGAAGCTAGGGAAGAAAGTGGGCATAGGGCACGAGGTGCATTTCCTGTGCAATGCTGGCTTCCAGCTGGTGGGCTCAGAGACTCGACTGTGTCAGGAGAACCGAACGTGGAGCGGACAGCAGCCCTTTTGCAAGAGTAACGTATTCATAGCACTAAGGAATGGGCAGGTGTGTTGGAAGGCAGTGGAGGGGGTCGCCATGGGGCAGAGGAATGCTGGAGAATGCTTGGGCTGTGAAGGGAGCAGAGGCTCCCAGTCCAAAATGCTGGATCTGATCCAGGCTCTTGGTTTGGCCCCAGTGAAGTGGCTCCAGATGATCACACCCCCCACCCCGATCCCCAGGTGCCAGGCACAGATCTGTCCCTCCAGGTCCCTACCACTTCAGTATCCCAGAACCAAATCAGACTTCAGGGATCAGTTAGGGGGAGGGGGTACCAACTGCTCCCTGGGGCAGGACCAGGCATGAGATGAAGGATCCCCTGGCCCCCAGGTATTGATGACTGTGCCAGCCAGCCCTGCACCAATGGGGGCACCTGTATGGATGACGTGCAGCGATACATCTGCCTCTGTCCAAGTGGCTGGACTGGAAACAACTGCCAGACGCCAGCCACCTCCTGTGAGTGCCCCACCTCCCCTGCACCTGTGGGACCATCCCCAGGGAACCAGCTCACTTCCACCCTCCAAGAGGGGACAAGAAGCAGCTCCTGTCTCCTCGAGGCAATGCTATTATTGATACCTGGGCTGAGAGGAAAGAGAGATCAGGCCCCACAATGGGCCATTTGAGGGGGAACTGAGAAAGTACGGGGGAGGCAGGCAGACCAGGAAGGGATTCTCCTATGTTTAGCCATCCAACAGGGACTGGCTGAGGGTCTCCCATGTGCCTGGTCTGGTGCTAAATACCACAGGGGAGTCTAAGAAGACACAGCACAGGACCCTGGCCTGAAGAAACCTGGGCATCTAACCACATGGACAAACACCCCTTACCCTAATCTCTAGAATCTCTGCCTCGAATTACAGCACACCATATTCCTAGGCCATCCCCCTGCTGAGCTCTCTGACCCTCAGCATCTTCCTCTTCAAGTATAATACTCCGCTGGGAGTATCATACAACTAGGAAGACCTAGGTGGCTTGAGAGCTTGAATCTGGGGCCCTTTGGGCACCCTTCTCCCAAGGGCCCATGCCGAGCCCTTTTGGGCATCGTGCTTGGCCATTCAGAGCAGGGGGCCCTGGGGAGGCTGCCCTCTCTGACTGTGACCTCTTCTGCCTGCCCCCCAACCCCAACTCCTCACAGACTGGGTGTCCCTGAGCAACTCGTCCTTCAGCCGCCAGCCCCGCTGTGCCGAGAATGGGCAGGGTGCCCGGCAGTGCAGCTGTGACGTCGGCTTCCAGATGCGTGCCGGAGGCTTGTGTCAAGGTGAGGTTGGCCAAATACGCCCCTGGAGGACAGGCGCATCTCCTCAATGAGAGTAGAGAATTGGGGAGTCAGAGGACATTAGTCCTACAAAGGATGACCAAGTCTGTCATTTATAGAGAAAAAAAAATGAGTCCCCCGATGTGGGGCTGGCCCTTCAAATTATACCTTGGGGCTCTATCTCTTTCTTTCATACCTGTGCATGGGCAGATCCTCTGCTTGGAATGCCTCCTTCCTCATCTCCAGCTCTAGAATCCTTGACTTGTTGACTCCAGGTCTTGGAGAAAAGTTGTGAGGGCTCTGTCCTCTCAAATTATCATGTCTATACTTCTGTTGTATCCTTTCAGTAGAATGTAAGCATCTTGAAGGCAGGGAGTTCCCTATACCAATGAAGCCATAGGCCCAGCGCCTATCCCTCTGTGTCCCCACCATCTGGAGTGTCCTCCAGATTTATTCTTGCTCGAGTGGATTACTGGGACTGGATCCTGGGTCCCCAGGTTTCCCCAGCCTAATATGCCCTCCTCTGGATCATCACTCCCTGGGAGGCCTGGGAGAGGGAGAAGGGAATGGAGGAGCTAAGCTTTGTATAGGGTTCTAGACAAAGGACCCATCCATGTCCTATCTCTTCTAGCCAGGATCTTGGAGACCCATGGCTCTGAGCAATGGGATGTAGTGGAAAGAGCCCTGAAGAGTCCCAGGACCTTGGTTCAAATCTCAGCTCTGCTACTTACTGAGTGACCTTGGATAACTCAGTGTCTCTGGGCTGCAGCTCCTCATTTTTTAAATGGAAGAGGTTGGACTCTAGTCCAACTAAGGTCCTTTCCAGCTTTAGAGCCTCTGATGTGACCAGCCACAGGGAGGCTTCAGTCTCGTGGGAGGGGGTGGGAAGGAAGGAGGGTGCTCTTAGGCTGTCTCATCACCCGACCCTCTGCTGCTCACCTTCTCAGATGTCGATGAGTGTCAGATGTTCCAGCTGAACCACCAGAACAGAATCTGTGTCCACAGCTGCGTCAACCTGCCTGGGTCCTACCGTTGTATCTGCCCTCCAGGCTACCTGCTCAACCCTGACCAAAACACATGTGAAGGTGGGCACTTCTGTCCAGCTGCCACTCTCCTGCCCAAGGGATACTGGAGCAGGATGGGAGGTGGGGGGAGAGCACTCTTGACCTTCAGGCACCTCCTCTATGGGAGCCTTGTTTCATTATAACTTGCCCTCTGTGCCATCTCCTTCCCGTCTCTCCTCTCATTCCTTGTTCTATAGGGTAATCTTGCATATCACATGGTACACTCTAACTCTCCTTAGGGCTCAGACAGTCTCTTGTTGGCCTTCCCCATATCCCAAGGAGTTTGGTAATGATTTCCATGCTCCCCATGCCCCAGAAGAGGAAACAGAGATGAGGGGGTGGGTGTGGCACCAAGTGAGCCAGGACAAGAACTCAGGCGTCTTAGTTCCTGCTCTGAGACCTCTCCCCTTGCCCCTGTGAATTCTCCTTGGACACAAGAAAAGCCTGAGCTGGGAAAGTCAGACTCCCAGCCCAGCCTTTGCTGAGAAGGATCAGAAGGTCCTGTTTGGAGATCCAGCCCGTCCAGCAGGCCTGGGTTATCCTGAGGGTCACTGGAAGATAGATTTAGAGCTAGAAGGGACTGTAGAGGGCCCTCATCTTACAGATGAGGAAACTGGAGACCAGCAAGATCAAATGACTTGTCCAAAGTCACACAGCAGCAAGTGGCAGAGTCAGGATTCAAACCCAGATCCTTGGATATCAAAATTCAGAGCTCTTTCCACTGTACCATGCTTCTTCCTATCTTCTCTTGTCCTGCCTCTATAAGCCCAAGACTGAAGGATCCTCTGTGTGTCTGTGTGTGTGTCTGTGTCTGTGTGTCTGTGTGTCTGTGTGTAGTGTGACAGACAGAGAAAGAGATGAGGGAGAGAAGGGGAGAGAAAGAAGAGAGACAGAGAGAAGAGAGAGAGAGAGAAGAGAGACAGAGAGAAGAGAGGCAGAGAGAGAGAGAGAGAGAGAGAGAGAAAGAGAGAGAGAGGGAAAGGGAGAGAAAGGAGAGAGACAGAGAGAAGAGAGACAGAGAGAAGAGAGGCAGAGACAGAGAGAGAGACAGAGAAAGAGAGAGAGAGGGAAAGGGAGAGAAAGAAGAGAGACAGAGAAGAGACAGAGAGACAGAGAGAAGAGAGACAGAGAGAGGGGTGAAAGGGGTGAGACAGATGTTTGTCTTGCCTTTGCCAGATGTGGATGAGTGTGCAGACCAGCAGCACAACTGTAGCCGAGGCGAGCTGTGCATCAACGTCTTTGGGGGCTTCCAGTGTGTGCGGCCAGAATGTCCCCGGCCCCGGCACAACGCCAGCTACGTGAAGACATCAGCCTTGTGAGTGACTTCCTGAGCCTTTTGGTCTCGCTCCCCCTCTCCCCCTCTCCCACTTCCCACACCCCCTTCCCCCTCCCCCCACCGCCCCCCATCCCTCCGCTCCCTGCCCCAGCTTTACTCTCTCGGGAGGAGCCCATTAGGCAAGTCAAGTCGAGAAGCCATTTACTAAGTCTTACTACGCACGTGGCACTGTGCTAAGCACTGGGGATACAAGGAAAAAGGGGTGGGGGGAAGGTCCCTGTTCTCAAGGAGCTTACACTCTAACAGGAGAAACACCATGTTGAAAACACAGATACCAACAGGCTACATACAGGATAAAGTGGAGACAATCTGAGCGGGAAAGCACTAGCATTACGGGGGCCCCGGGGAAGAATCTTGCAGAAGGTGGGCTTTTAGCTGGGACTTGGAGAAAGCCAGGAAAGCCAGGAGATGAAGAGAATGACTTCCAGGCATGGGGACCACTGGCAAAGACGAATCGAGTTGGGACACCTTGTGTGAGGAGCAGAGAGGCGGCCAGTGTTACGGGGTCACTCTGTGGGGTGGAGAGGAATTAAAGCTGTCAGAGGACTAGAAAGGCTTAGAACAGCCTTTAGAAGCCCAACAGAGGGTTTCTATTTAATCCTGGAAGTAATAGGGAGCCAGGTCAGCAGGCCCCAGGGCATCTCTCCTTTCCTCTCTCCTATACTGACCAGCATCTAAATGCATTCACCTGGGGACAGCTACCAATTCTCAGGCCTCTGAAGCTGAGAGCCTAGTTTTCCTTAAGAGGCACCGTCAAGTCTAACACTCCCAACCCTGGTGGCCCCCAGACAGCTAAAGCCCCCATTAGGTTGCACTGTGAGCTGCTAGGGAGCAAAGTAGATAGCTTTCAATAGACCTGGAGTCAGAAAGACCTGAGTTCAAATTTGGCCTCAAATACTTACTAGCTGTGTGACCCTGGGCAAGTCACTTAACTTAAGTTTCCTCAACAGTAAAATGAGGATAATAATAGCACTTACCTCCCAGGGTTATTTTCATTTGTTAAAATCCTACTAAGTGCCAGGATACAAAGAAAGGTGAAGATAAAATGAGGTATTTATAAAGCACTTTGCAAACCTTAAAGGCTAGCATACATGCTAGGTAGTTATTGCCATGGAGACGGGAGGCAGGAGCCCTTTGGGGCCAAGCAGGCTGCCCCCATCCCCCCTGGGACCCCTAGACTCCCAGGAAGGAGGCCCTCAGCCTCTCCCTCTCCCCCCGCCCTCCTCCAGCCAGTGCGAGCGGAACCCGTGTCCCGTGGACAGCCAGGCCTGCCGCCAGGCGGCCAACTCCATCTCCTTCCACTACCTGCCGCTGCCGTCCAACCGCACGGTGCCCCGCGTGCTCTTCAGGATGTCCACCACGCGCTTCCTTGGAGACAGCCTGCGCTTTGCCATCACGGGTGGCCGGGGCCTCGGGGCCTTCGCGGTACAGCGCTCAGACCGGCACACGGGCGAGCTGGTGCTGACCAGCCCCGTGCCGGGCCCTGCCACGCTGGAGGTGCAGCTGGAGATGAGCGAGCTCTCCAAGAAGGTTCTGCTGGGCAAGCACGTCTTCAGGATCACCGCTTTCATCTCCCCCTATGAGTTCTAGCTCATTGGTGGTGGGGGCCCCCCCTGGGTGTCCGCAGCTGCTTCATGATAGGGCTGGGGCTGAGACCCACAGCCAGAAGCAGCACTGCTGCTCTTGTGTCCTTCCTCTGCCACAATCCACAGTGCTGGGATGCTAGGGAGGGTAGGGGAAAGACCAACAACCATGACCTGGGGGTCAGAACACCTGGGTTCTGGTCCTCACTCTGCCATTTGTGACATGTACGAGCCTGAGCAAGTCACTTCCCCTACCCTGGGTCTCAGTTTCCCCATCTGTAGTATTACACAAGATTAGGTCCCTTTTGCTTCTAAGAAAATAAAACCTAAAATAATTCAATATCAAGCTCTACAGAAGAAATGTGATTGGCTTCCCTCATCACCCCCACCTCCCCACCCACCCAAAGCACACCAAGAAAACCTAGCCTCCAGGCCATTAGGGGGTCTGGTGGTAAACACCAATTCTTTGTGAAAATAGACTGAGAGGTGGATAGAGCACCAGCCCTGAGGTCAGGAGGACCTGAGTTCAAATCCAGCCTCAGACCAAACACTTGACACCACTTACTAGCTCTGTGGCCCTGGGCAAGTCACTTAACCCCAACTGCAAGAGAGAGAGAGCGAGAGAGAGAGAGAGAGAGAGAGAGAGACAGAGAGAGAGAGAGAGAGACAGAGAGAGAGAGAGAGAGAGAGAGAGAGAGAGAGAGAGAGAGAAAGAGAGAGAGAGAGAGACAGAGAGAGAGAGACAGAGAGAGACAGAGAGACAGAGAGAGAGACAGAGAGAGAGACAGAGAGAGAGAGAGAGACAGAGAGAGAGAGAGAGACAGAAAGAAAGAAAGAAAGAAAGAAAGAAAGAAAGAAAGAAAGAAAGAAAGAAAGAAAGAAAGAAAGAAAGAAAGAAAACAGACTGAGAGGCCTGGAGGAACCCACTGGCTTGTTACCTCTAACCCCCAAAGACACAACCCCAGAGTTAGGAGGATGTCTGACCTATGCATCTGCTACTATGGAGACTAAAAGCCCCTGGGACAGTGACCAGAATCCCTTCTACCCATCCCAGGGAGCAAGGAGTCCAGCAACGTCATTCTGGCCTTCCCAGGCCAGGTCACAGAAGAAAAAGAGACGGGAGGCCGTACAGCCATCATTGGGAGTCAGTATGGCAGACATTGATGATTGCCTCCCACACCACCTAATGATTTCTCTCCTATGACACACAATACAGGATTATTCCCCATTCAGGTGCCTTTTCCCAGCAATCCTCATTATCTCCTACTGTTGTCCTTCCACATCTCTCTATACCCCCTCCCCAAACGAAGGTCTTATTACCTTGGGTACCCCACCTCCTGGGAGAGTGCTGGACTTTGACTCCGGAAGATGTGGGTTCAAATCCTGCTTCTAGCACTCACTAGCTGTTAGACCATGGATAAATCATGTAACCTCTCTGAGCCTCAGTCTTCTCAACTGTAAAATGAGGGAGGGTCATAATTCCTGTAAGGCCTACTTTACAGGGTTATCATGAGACTCATGAGATAATTCATGTAAAGTATTTTGCAAACCTTAAATCACTATGCAAACGCCAGTTCTCATTACCAGCATCATCCTCATCCTCCCTGTGTTTACAGGTGCAAATCCTGAGTCATTGTTCCCCTAACTCCAGAACTGATGCAGATACCTTGCGTGGCCCCAGTGCAGGGCATGCCAATACGGCCTCTGTAGGTCTCAGCCAATCCAATCTCAGCTCAATATTCCAGGGGAGCCCAGCGATTTCCCAAACTGTTTGGACACATGGACCGGACTGGCCCTGCCCTGTATTCTCATACCCCAGTCTGTCTTGTGCACCTGCCCCAGTGTCTGGGACCTGTGATTATCCCCACTGCAAAAACCTAGGAAATGCCCTTGTCCAGTTTATCTCACGCCTTTGTGGCCCAGGGCCACTTGTATGTTAGCATCCCATCATCCCTCTGCATCATGGAAGGGGAGGAAAGGAAAGATGACTCAAGCAAAGATCATTCTCCTTACTCCACAAAGGGAGAAACTGAGAACTAATGGGAAGGCGTGACTTCTCCAAGGTGATGTCCTTGGGTCTGGGATCTGGCCTCGCCTCACCTTTGCCACCCACACAGACAGCCTCTTTCTGGCACCAGTCAGGGCCAGGATATTTCCTCAAACCTGTCCACATCCCCTGAGGCTAAGGAGGGAAATGGAGTCCCAAGGAAGAGTCGTGGAAATGATGCACGTAGCCTTGGGAAACCCAGCCACTATGGGAAGGTTCAGGTAGCTTCTGTCATTTGTTCATTTGGTTCAATCCCACATTCTCTCATGCTGCTCTGGCAAGGAAGCGAAGCCCACCCCAAGCCCTGGACCCTGCCCCCCCAGCTCCCAACCTCCTGTGTGTTTCAGATTCTAACAACGTCTTCCCATCTGTGGGCCAATGCTACGTCCCCTAACCCAGGCTGCCACATCTGAAATCCATCCATTACTCTTCGGAAGACAAAACCCACCACTCCTCCATCCTAGCCTAGACATGCATGTCTCTGGACTGATAGAACTGCTCCTGCCCCGTCCTTTTGAGTTGCTCAGTTCCAGGTCAGGGCAGGCTCTTCAGGGATCTCAGAGTCAGTCCAGAAGTATCTCCTGGCTATGTGTCTCTGCCTCCTTTTTGTTAGGCATGGGTCTTGTGGGCTCCCCAGCTTTCATATCCTGAATGAACTTCTCCATCTCACACATAAATTTCCATCCTGCCTGCTTCTTCTCACCTCCACCCACCAAACCATACTGAGCATCTAAAAGTCATTCAACGAGTATTAAACGCCTGTTATGTGCCAAGCACTATGCTGGGTGCTAAGATAAAGACAAAAGTGAAATTGTGCCTGCTATCAAGAAGTTTACATTTCATTAATTGAAATAACATATACACATACACACACGCACGTACATACATACACACATTCACATAGATAGACAGACATATCAAAAACACATTCAAAGCAGACAGAAGGTAATCTTAGAAGGGAAGGCTCTAGCATCTAGAGAGGCCTAGGGAAAGGCTCCTACAGAAGAAGACACTTGGGGCAGCTAGGTGGCATAGTGGACAGAGCACCGGCCCTGGATTCAGGAGGACCTGAGTTCAAATCCAGCCTCAGACACATAACACTTACCAGCTGTGTGACCCTGGGCAAGTCACTTAACCCCACTGCCTAACCCCCTCCCCCCCCAAAAAAAAGAGGAAGAAGAAGACATTTGATCTGAGTCTCAAAGGAAGTCAAGGATTCCAGGAGGCAGAGGTCCAGGAACCTTGAGAGCGAGGCAGCAGGGAGAGATGGTGTGAGTAGCCCTAAGAAGGAAGGCCAGTATCACAGGACCATGGAGAGAACAGAAAAGAAAGGAAGAGCCAGGGAGTAAAGGGCTTTAAACATCAAGCAGAGGAGCACATATTTGACCTTGGAAGTTAATAGGGAACCCCTGGAGGGTATTGAGCAGGGGAGGGACGTTGTCAGACCCGCACTTTAGGAAAATCACTTTGGCAGTTCTGTGAAGGATAAATTAGAATGGCGACATATTTGAGGCAGGGAGACCAAGGAAAGGACGATTGTATCTTGGTGGGTGGGTGCAAGATACAAGGGGGAATCTAGGTATGTGACAAAAGATATCAATAAAATCTATTACAAAAGGGATAAATAAAATTATTGCCAAAGAAAAATTACAAAAAAAAATTATTACTCCAGCAGCAATCCAGCCAAGAGGTGATGAAGGCTGAACTAAGGTGTGGTGACATGAGTGGAGGGAAGAGCACAGAGGAGAGACGTCACAGAGAAAGAACTCAGATTTGGCAACAATTTTGATATGTGGGATGAAGGAGAATGGGGATAGAGGATGATCCCAAGGTTATGGACCAGGGTCTGAGAGGATTGAAAGTCTCCAAGACAATAGCAGGCCTGCCCTGCCTGGCTCCTCGAATCTGCCTGGAGTCTTCCTCTCCCCACAAGCCCAGATGTGGAAACTGAATATTTGCCTGGGACCGGTGGCTGCCTCTACCACTCCCACCCCATGACTGGGCATCAGGCAGGCCGCTCTGCTCACCAGCTTCAACGTGGCCCTGAGGGCTCTTCTGTTCCTTCCTCCCACTAGGGTCCTCCAAAGGAACTTTTGCCCAAGGTTCCACTATAGTAATAATAATAATAATAAATATATTAGTATTTTGAGGTTTGCAAAATGCTTTACAAATATCTCATTTGATCGTCACAACCCCCATTTTACAGACAGGAAAACTGAGGCAGGCAGCGGTTAAGTGACTTGCTTAGGGTTATATAAGTATTTGAGGTCAGATGTGAATTCTGGTCTTGACTCTAGGTCTGGTGTTCTATCCACTGGGCCACCAATCTGTCTATACAGGCACCTGCCTACGTGTAGGCACTGGAGAGTCTAAGAGTCAGGCTTGACCCTGTCCATCCTCTGAACAGAAGTCTGATAGAGGATGGTCTTCCTTCACTACAGGATGAGGGAGACAGCAAGGGCATATCTACCCCATTTTTCACATCTCCTCGCTGCCGGAGCCTAACTAGAGCCGTCCTTATCCTCACCCCTCAATTCTCTATGGCCTTTGCAGTTCATAAAGGGTTTTTCTCTCTGTTCATTTAATCCTCACGACATTCCCATACAGTGGTTAGTGCCCCATTAGTGGGTACTAACACTTTCCATATCATGCCAATTGGATTCTGGATTTCAGGAGACAGACCCCGGGAATATCATTTATATTATGAATTATGTTAATGTCAAAACCCAGGATTTTGTGAGGACGTATGACAAGCCTGGTTCACAGCCACCAACGTCCCTTCTGTCCTCACTCTAGGCCATTCTCTGGCACACAACCAGCTTTTCAGTTCAATGTGACCAACATTTTTCCCAAGTATCTGTTTTGTGCTGGGCACTGTTCTAGGGACTGGGGACACAAGAATGAAGGTGACATGGTCCCTGTGCTCAAGAGATTTTCA